>NC_090924.1:599224027-600474027 GCF_040938575.1 Ambystoma mexicanum
GCAGTTGAAAGATCATTGTGAGCATTTGTCTGGGACCTAGTGATAGCAGTGACCTGGATTTCCCCCAACAGGGACTCTATTTCGATTAGATCCCCTTGGATGGCCCCGGTTTTGGCCAGCTGATCAGCTAAGTCATTTCCAGTTTTGTCTGGTCCCTCTACTTTGGAATGACCCTTGATCTTTTTCCAGTAGATGGTCATCCCATTCGATGTGACCAGATCATCAATGTTTTGGATTAACTTCCCATGTTTCAAGGGTTTGTTATTAGCACATAACATGCCCCTGGTTTTCCAATTAACCAGGTGCTCCACGAACCCGTTCCGTACATAATCCGAATCTGTGATTATGACCAGTTCGTGCAGTTGATGCTGGACAGCAGTGAGGATGGCCTGATGCACAGCCATCAATTCTGCCACCTGACTACTTCGGGGACCAATTTTGTATCCAGCGGAGGGTTCTGGGAACTCCTTCACCCATGCATTCCCTACGCCAGCCACCAGTTCTTTCTCCCCGTCGTTGTCAACATGGTAAGAGCATCCATCCACATAGACAGTGGGCATTCCCTCACACTTGTCTTCTTCAAAGACTTTGTGTGGGGAATTAAGGTATGCCTCCATGTTGTCCTTGATTTTTAGACTTTCGTCCTCGAGACAGTTTTCTCTGGCACAATCATGCAAGTCAGCCAGACCTTGCGCGAGGGGACTCTTCTTGTTTTGGCCATATCTGACCTCCACAGGAAAGCCTTGCATTGACAGAATCCAGGAAGTAATTCGGGAATTACTCACATTCCCGGCCCAGATTCTGTCACTTTGAAGATATTGCAGAGGCTGGTGTGGAGTCTCCACTATGATGTGATCCCCCTGGATAAACGGGCGGTAATTCTTCAATGCCCACACCGTTGCCAGGAGTCCCTTCTCACAATCGTTGAATTTTTCCTCCACAGAGGATAAAGTTTTGCTCGCGCAGGAGATTACTTTATTGACCTTGTCATGCTTTTGGTATAATACTGCCGTCAAGCACGTATTAGAGAACCCCGTCTCCAGGAAGAACTCCTTGTTTCTGACAGGGTAAGCTAGGCAAGGCGCTTGTGAGAGGCTTCTTTTGAGTTGTCTTACCGCCTCGGATTGTTCTGGACCCCATTCCCACTTGACCCCCCCTTCAAGAGATGAATCAGGGGTCTAGTGATCTCTGCATAGCCTTCAATGAACTTTCTGCTGTAATTAGTCAGTCCAAGGAGGCTCCTTAGTTCCCGCAGAGTTGTGGGATCTTTCAGTTTCTAAAGTGCTTCCACTTTCTTTTCCTGGGGACAGAGACCCTGAGGAGTAACCTCATGCCCCAAGAAATTAACACGGGTTCTACACCACTGTGCTTTCTGAAAGGAAAGTTTTGCTCCGGCGGCCCTCAACTGTGTCAGAACATAACGGATCTCCGCTATGTGTTCCTCCACAGATGAACTTTTGATGAGGACATCATCTACATAAGCCAGGTTACCCCTCGCTCCCAGGTCGGGCATGGCCTTATGTAGGAAAATGTTGAATTCATTGCCGGAGTTGAGGTATCTGAAGGGAGTCCGGGTCCATGTGTACTGCTGGCCCCCAAAGGTAAAAGCCAGCTTGTATTGGTCCTCCCTACTGACAGGCACGGTCCAGTATCCATTGGTCAGGTCTATTGCTGTGAATACCTGTGACCCCTGAATCTGGGCCAGCCCTTGGTCAATGTAGGGAAGAGGCCATCGGGAAGTATGGACCCGTTTGTTGAGCTCCCTGAGGTCGGCGCAGAGTCTCCACTGGCCGTTTGGCTTCAATATTCCCAGCACCGGGTTATTGAAGGTGCTGTGAACTGGACGGATTATTCCCCGGGACTCCAGATTCTTAATTATTTCAGTAAGGGACTCCATGGATGCGAGAGGCAAACGATATTGCTTCACAAACACTGGAGTCATTCCAGGGTCCGTGGGAATTGTTGTGGTGTGGATGTCGGTGCGACCACAGTCATATGAGTCTACCGCAAAGAGATCTTGGAAATCCAAGAAAACTTGTTTCAACTTTTGCTTCTGTTCCAGAGTCCCACAGGCATCAGCTAGGTTGACTCTCTTCCACCATCTGCCTGAAGCCCGGAAAGACTTCTGGTTTGGCTATCCCAGCGGCCTCCTCCAGCTGGGTGGAGAAGTCCCTGGTCAGAGTGCTGATTTGGACTGGAGGCCTCAGGTGGAAAAGGCAACCCTCATGGACCTGGAAAATCACCTCATCCCTCCTGAAGTCACAAGTCACATCTTCCTTACCATAAGGGCAGGAAGTGTACACCAGGAAGTTCCCCCCATGCCGGGTACAAATCATGTCTGGTGTTGTATTGTCATCACTGTCACTGTCAAAACAGTCCTTGGGGATTGGTCCTAACAGTTCATTTCCTAAATCAATGGAAAAATGTCGGTCATCAACCGCCATTCCAATAACGGTGCCTGCGGCTAGAGTAATACTCTTTAAGTCGCTGTTATCCACCTCTATTGGAATGGTGTCATGTTCTATGTTGACTAATGGTGTTGGGTTTACCCCCAACCCTTGCTGTTGGAGAAAAGCATTTAAATGTATATAAGCATCAGGGTTTTGCAATTTTTGTCCTCTTTTAACTTTCACTTCCAGGGAAAATTGTCGGGTCCTTTCTGGGATGGTGACTTCCTCTTTGATCTGAATTTCAACTGCATAAGGTAGCAATTGAGCTGACCTAAATGCTTTTTCTGGATCATCAAAGCCCATGGGATTATCCGCTAATAGGGACCAAGCTTTGAAGTTTATTAGGTCCAAACTAATGGCAAAGCGATTGAGAATGTCACTGCCTAAGTAAAAGGCGGCAGTGACGTCTCGCACAACCCAACAATTATGGACTATGCTCTTGTTGCCAATGGAGATTTTGAGCATACACCTACTTGGCAGGAGATGTTTGGAATTAGGTGCTTCCAGTTCCATTTCCCATTTGTCTATCAGTTTGAATGTGGGAATGGCTGGATCTTTTGGGTGTTGGCGGAACATGGCTTCGCTGATGAAGCTCTTACCATTGTTCACGCACACTCGAGCGAGAACAGAGTCCTTCCCATCATTTAACTGAACAGGGATGAACAACTGCTCTCCAATTTGCTGAATATCAGCCAGGCTCTGAGCTGATTTCACATCTTTCTGGACTATAGGAGTGGGAGTTTCTGATTGTGGATTGGTGAAGAATTTCAGAGTGTTTCCTTCCAGTGTGGAATACCACCTTAAACTGGAAGGAAGGTTGATTTTCAGAAATAGAGAGGACCCCCCATCACCAGTCTGTTGTCCGACTGCTATTACTGTCACGTCTGGAATTTGGTTGTTCTGGAAGTGAAATTCTACTTGGTCAGATTTTTGTTCAACCATGTGGCAGGTGCCGTTTAAACTAACATGGTTGACACTCTGTTTTAATTTTATTGGTCGGCTAGTCTGGGTCCAGAGGAACTTGTTTACACAATCTATTAGGGGTGACAACCTTCTCAGGAGGTCATTCCCTAGTAAACAAGGGGTGCCCTCTGGAGTCACTACTATGACCGGGTGTTTCACCTTGTGGCGCCCAATTTTAATGTCCAAGTCTGCAGTCCCCTCAACGGGAATTTCCTTCCCGTCAAAGTTCTGCAGTTGTCCAGGAAGAGAGGTGAGAGGAATACGGTAATTCTCCCCCCTTCCAGCATTTAGTTCCTTAAAGGCCCTTTTGGACAGAAGGGTAGCTTGGGATCCAATGTCCACCAGTGCCAAAATTGTACCCTGCCCCTGTAGTTGTACCGGGGCATAGTATCTTCCCTCCTTCTCCTCAAGGGGGCACAGATAATGCACATTTTTGGACAACTGGTGGGCTAACTTTCTGGTTTTGGACATTGCTAGAGAAGAGATTTGGTTAGAATTCTGTGGAGAGCCTTGGGAATCTGAAAGAAAAAGTTGGCAACTGGAGATCAGAGCCATTGTGGGTTCCCCTGGTTCCGGTTCTGGGCCGCCCCGCCCTTTTTGGAGGCAGTCATCAGGATGGGTTTGAACCAGGGGATTTCGGTATTGTGGGTTCTGGGATGAGATGCTGGGCGGCGGTAGCTCAGTCTCCATATCTCCCCAGTCTGAATTGGCATCCCTTGGGACCCATTTTTCTTTGGGAGGAGTTCCCCCATCTCTGAAGGAGAAGATCCTTTTCCCAGGATCTTCTGAGGATCCCTCTCCCTCAAATTGGAAGACCTGTACTTCCTCCACAAAGTGGGTCTGTTTGGGTCCTTTGTTTCTCATACCCCCCCTCTGCTCCTTGGGAGGCAGGCATTCAGGGGCAGGAGATTTTGTTTCCGGTTCCTGGTTTTCCAGGGGCTGTTTACAAGTTGGGAAGGAAGCTTCCTCCAAGGCTTTAAACCCCCCTTCCCCTTGTGCCTCCTCCCTGGGAACCGGTGTGTTATTGGGGTGCTGCCCCCGTCATTGTTCTGGAGCACCAGGTCCCGAGTTTGGGGCATTCTGCGGTGGCATGCTCATGTGAGGGTTCTGTTGAGCCCTCAGTATGTGACCCAGATCTCGTGCCATATTTTGGACCTGGCGCTCAAGTTGTGAAACCCGCTCAGGCTGATACGGGGCTCTATTTTCTCCCCTGGGCTGATCCCGGGAAGGGTAGCTATCCCTTCTCTGGTAGTACCCCTGGTTGGGAAGATTTTGGTACCCCTCCACCCTTGGCCTCCCCTCTCCCGGATTAGGTTGTCTGGGCTCAGGGAATTGGGGAAAGAAGGATGGGTGATTTTGGGGTGGGAAATTGAGTGGATACCTGGGGAAAAAGTTCTGCCCATGATTTGGAGAATTTCTGCCCTCCTGTGGGAAGTTGGGAGGGAAGTCCCCTGGGTTAGGTGCTTGGCTGGATCCCCCCCTTGGGCTGGAGGAGTCCACACATAACCCAGGATTGGTTGGTTTCCCTTATAGCGGGGACTAACATAGTCAGGGGAGCGGGGGACCCCATTTGTGGGACTACCTCCTCGACTCCCTGTCTGTGACTGGCCCGAGGGCCTTCTGGGCTGTGAATTATTTGGTGCAGGCAGGTTTTTAGGCCTCCCATCTCCAAATCTAAAACGGGGGCAACCTTTACCTCTGCCACCTTGGAAGCAGCAGGGGTGCTGTTGGTTTTGGGGTTTTTCGGCGCGTTATTTTTATTTTCTATAGGCTTCTGCACCTCATAGATCCGGGTAGCCTGTTCAATGACCCAGTCTAAAGATCTTTTCTCATGAAAATCTCTCACGAGCTGGGTCATTATATATTTAGGGAGAGCATGGAAAAATGTATTGACAAACTCTTTGCTGTCTGTGCGCACCCTTCTGGTGGTCTGCGCAAAAGCACGCTTTAATTCTTGCACAAACTCTTGTGGGGCCTGATCCTCCCCACATTGCAAATTGTAGGCTGCCTTGCGAGCCTCTTGAGGATTTCTGTGAACAGAAAAATGTTTCAAGATGGCCGTTTTATAGGTGGACCATCTTAAATGATTTTGGTCCTCCAGCCCCGCAAAGAAACTGGAGTATTCTGGGGAGAATGTCCATTTGACGTACTGGATGCAGCTACTGCTGTCCTTCAAATGGAAAGTCTCCATCATTTGCTCATAGAGCTCCAAGTGTTCCCAAACGGAATACTTGGCGTTCTTATGATAAGGCGTGATGACACTCCTTATTGCCTTTATTTGCTTCAATGGGTCCTTAAGCAAGGCCCTTTTTGCCTTATTGGCCTTTTTGGTTCGGGTAACCCTGGTCCATTCATCCTCTGACTCAGAGGCACTGCTCCCAGAGGTTCCTGTCTGCTCTTCCAGGTTTTCCCGGATTCTGCGAGCCTGGGAATGGCTGGCAGAATGTGGGGACCTGGTCTCCTGTGTCCTGCGCCGTTCAGAGTAGTCTTCAGATTCCTCCTTGCTGCCAGGATTCGATGGGTACCCCCCCCCCCCCCCACTGACCTAACTAGGCAGAAGTTTTCAGGATGCCCTTAATGGGCCTACTCTCCTAGGGTTCCCCTCTAAATTGCACCGTGCTTGGGTGCCCATACCCGGATGCCCGCCCCTCCATTCCTGGGAGGTACTGGCCTATGAGCCCCATACTTCTGGTTGGATAGTAATCTGCCAACCCCGTGGCCCTGGGCTCATGTGCGCGAGGGGATATGGGGGTGGCAGGGTCCAGGTACTGAGAGATATGAAGTGTTAAGACGGATTTCTGAACTCTGTCCTGGTGGCGCAGAAGTTCAGAAGGCCAACCTAATTACTTGGAACAGGGTAACCTCTGGACAAGCCAGACCAATCAAGGTAGCGATCGCGGCGGTCAAGACTAGGTCTCAAGAGGGGTGAGGGTGACTGAAAGCCCGCAATGAGCACACAAAGCAAGAGCGCTTACAAACTACTCCAAACAGTTGTTATATCAAAAATATATACACATTTATTTTAAGGCCTTTAAAACAATGACCGTAGCGAGAAAATCACAATATCACAATACTAAGCCAACACATACCATATCAACACAATATATATACAAATACGACAGTCGCAAGCGTTATATGCACAAAATGTGTAGTCCACCTGAAAGGGAAAGAAAACAGGCAGTGCGATAATGCTTTAGACTCAGTTCGCCTTCAGAGGCACCTAACTAGATGGAAGTCCGAGCCCTGCGAAGAGTGGAGCCTTGTGCTCAAAGTACCTGCACACGCTGGTGCCAATGGGCAAAAGGAGAAGCTCTTCGGAGGAAGTCAGGCAGTTCGGGTTAGTGCACAACAGAAGAAGAACAGGTTCCGCAACTCAAGCACAGCCTCCACAGCGGGCAGAAGCAGGGCGCGAGTACGGCCAAAAGGGTGCTGTTTTTACACAGCAGGGAAAAGCAATGGGCTACTGCAGGAGGGCGACCAGATCCTAGCTAAACTACTCACCGGTCCCCGAAGCAAGCAGACCCAGGCTTCTCCACGTTAGTTTCAGCAGCTGGCAGGTTCAGAAGAGCAGGGAACGCCTCGTAGTCGTGTAGAGCAAAAAGACGTCCCAATCGACGAAACCAGCACAGTTTGTTGCCGCAGCAGGACAACGGAGCGGCCGTGTGTATTCGAGCCAAATGTACACTCCTCCCTTCAGACTTGGGAACGCCAAGTGTACGAAGCGTGGGAGAGTGACAAGGACTCGAAATACAACACAACCTGGCGGCAGTTACAGAGCAGGACTCCCTTGTAAGCTGGTCAGTCAACTGGATGGCCCAGAGACACTTCCGAAGGCTTACTTGGCAGGAGTTGATGAAGTCGCCGGGAATAGCTGTTCCTGCTATTCCAAAGGTCGAAGCACCAGTACAGGCCTTCTGGTTCGATCAAAGGAGGAAAGGGTTTCACAGGACGACAGCAGTGCAAAGGAGGATTCCTTCAGCGGGTCACCAGCGATTCCTCGGTCCAGCCTCTTGGTTGCAGGATACTTGGCTCCTGTATTCCTTCGTTCGTGAGAACTCAGGAGATCGACATGGTAGTGGTGTTTCCAGCCCCCTCTTATCCACGGTTCCCTTCGCGCCAAAACGGAGGGGAGCCAATGGGAGATCCGCTCATCAACACACATACCATACGTGGACCAATCACGGACCACGGTGGTCCCAGGCATTCACACCACCCTAGACTCTCTGGCACCCAGGATGTGTATTGGGACCAGACATCCCAGCCCACACCCTGGAGGCACACAAACGACATGTAGAAGCCCGCGAAAGCAACCACGTTTTGCGGGAAAGTACATGCCCAAATAAGGAAGGCCCCGGGTCGCTCGACCTGGGGAAGGTGAAGGGAGCAAGACGGTCAGTGGACAGGACAAAGGAGCCTCGTGGTCTGGCCATTTTGGGAGCCAGGCCACCATTTTGGGTTCAGTGCGAAAAACGTGCTCAGAACGCCAAAAGGAGCTCAAAATAAACAAAACGATCGCTGCCACCATTCGAGTCCCTGAATGACTTGCACCGATCAAATACCATCCTAAAAGAGTATCTAGGGCCTGTAGAAGGCTAGAGACCCAAGAGAGCTGTAACTTAGCTTACAGTGCCCTCTTGTGTCATGTTGCACTAAAGCCGCAACACGATAAAAGAAACTACGGGAAACAGCGTTCCCCGGTACTGACTGTCTTAAGGGCATGTCAGTTTCCCCATAAGAAAAGAGCAAAAGCCCAGAGGAGTGCGGCAGAAGGCTGCACTTCTCTGGCAAAGTCAAGAACAAGGTGAAAAACAACAGCAAAAAGTTTAGGGGTTGCCACATGGAAGGAAAATTACCTACAATTACGAAATCTTTCCTAACATGAAGGCCTCTGGTACTAGGGCTCCTGAGGTTATGCTCAGGAGTCTCCCTCTCCCAGCGAATCTGGTCTCTATCCGCCCCTGCTCCCTGTTGCAATGCAAGAGCCTGCGCTTTCAGTTCCACAGTTAAGGCCTTACTCTACTCTATCAGTCTCTCCTGCATCGCTACCTGTTGCTGGAGCCTATCATTGTGCTGACGGAGAGCCTCATTTTCTCTCTGTGCCTCCTGATTGGTCCTGGAGTACTGGGCCAGTCTTTGCTGCAGGAGGGTTACCTCCTGAGTCCCTTCCCTACTGGCCTGCTCCTTTCTTGCCAGAGCCTCCTCCACCCTCCTGGTGTGCTCTAACAAGTTCTGGTGTTCTTTTTGGAGGTCACCCAGTCCCTGGAGGGCCAGGTGATTTTCTTCCATTTTCCTTTTTAAGTGGCAGACTTCCTGGCTTAAGGTATCCCTTTCCTGACTAAGAGCCTGCATCTGTGCCGCCAGGTCGTCCCTTTGCCTTTGGAAGGCACCAGCTTTCTGGTGCTCCTGATCACTCTGCCTGGGTATCCAGGTCTTTCAGAATCAATTCATTGCTTTCCTCTTTCTCTCTGTCTAATCGAATTTGCAGGGTGCCCTATTGAAATCTAATTGTTCCTCCAGCTTTTTCTGGCTCTGAAGTAGGGAGTCCAAACCTTCTTGGTACTCCTTCTGCAAGGCCAGAAATCTGGTATCCTGGTCAGCCTTTTCCTGTTGCAGCACATCCATGTCCTCCTTTATTTTAGTGATGTACCGTCTGCTGTCCTTTTCTGACTCCTGGCTCCTGGCTTCTCTAACGCCATCTGTCGCTTATTCGCCAGATCTTGGCTTTCAGTACATTTATCCTGCATGTCTCCCATATATAGGTACAGGTATGTCGCTATCCTGGCAATCTTATTGCGTTCATCTTTGGCTTTAGGAGCCATATATAGTTCACTCAGGGCCACATGTAATGGACCCTGATCCCTCCATATGTCTGACCCTGTTTCAGTGACCTGTTGCGCGATGGCCTGCAACCAGACCGTTTGGTCCTGGTGAGTCCACTCACCTCACAAATAGCTTATGTAAGAGGTGCTCCCTCGCTATTTTCATGTCTACCAAGGTCGTCATTCTAGAGATTGATCTCTGTCCTGACTTACAGAAATTAGTATTTTATTTTTGCAAAACAGACCTTTTCCTTAGAGTGTCCCTTTGAAGAGTGCTTTACAGCGTAAAACAGCATGGTGATCCGACCGGATGTATGTATCCCGTTAGTTAGCACACTGTATTAAGCTGCACAAGGGATCGATCTAACCCAGACGTCCGGCTCGAGCCCCCACTTTGTAAGAGGATTCAATTCAACACTACAGCTAAGTCAATGCCTAGTCTGGGATACTGAATGGAAACCCTTATTGATATATCTTTATGTCCAGTTCATGAGTTCTGGATGACTACCCCTATATAACACCCCTCTCTTGGAATCCCCCTGACCCCACTGAGCCAAGAAGTAGTTCTGTTTTGCAAGTTTAAAAGGTTTATTTGAGAATTTAAACAATATATATATATATATCACACTTTTATAATGAATTAAGAATTGAATATCACACTTAATCTGAGCAGTAATCAATAATGGATAGTCTGGCACTAGCACACTTCTTTATAATCAATGATGAGTGGGTATAGGATGGATAAGATAGCAACAATACTTTTATGGTTTCAAATAGATGCAATGTGGCATGAAAATGCAGTACAGAAAATAACTTGATAGGATTTCAGCAAAAGACAATGTAATCACTTTCTTGGACAATTCACCCCCCCCGTTTATGCAATGTAAGGAGATGAAGATGAGAGCACCCAGTTCTTAGGAATGCAATCAAATAGAATTCAGTTCAATTCCCCCCCCAGCAGCTTATACAACAGATAGGAGTTTTGAAACACAGGCAAAATGCTTTGAATATGGTGACAATGCAGTGAGAAATATGCTGAAAATGCTTTTAATTCCCTTTAGGAGGTTCAGAGTGAGTGAGAGATACTAGGGATGAGTTCATGCTCCCTTTAACAATGCTCTAGGAGTAACTAGCAGGTTAAACGAATTTTTGGCAAAGGAAAGCAAGGAAGCTGCTGTTTTCAACCGTGGCTGGATTTTTAACCAAATCGCGAATCGCGGCAAAATTCGCGAATGCGTGAATCACAATTACAGCAAAAGTATAAGGAGCAATAGCAAGTCGGTTCTAGGTTTGTTGTAAAGCTAAGATTCTAAGCTTTCAGAGGAAAGTTAAACCAAGTTTTTAGCCCAAACGGTTCCAAAGATATGAACGATTTTGTAAAGGTCGTTTTTCGAATTTAAAGTAACTCAAATTGACAGGTGACAGCTTTTAAAAATGACAGGTGACAGCTATGCGGCTGCAGAATTGACAAGTGACAGTTAGGAGGCATTTCTACTTAGATTAAATAGATTGAATTATATCACTGGAAACTAAGAGATTTGGTTTCACACCGTCCTAGCTGTACTCACAATGTATTTGGAAGTTCTAGGTCTCACGGATCGGGTCAAGATGGCTTCGGTTCTGGTTTCGCCCCGGACGGTCTCTGCGCACAGCGTCTGGTCTCTGCTCTGCTGGTCTGGTCTGACACTGCTCCTGGCCCGGCTCCTGGATCTCTGGGTACAGCGTCTGTGCACAGCTCCTGGATCTTTCTGCACAGCTTTCTCTGGACACAGCGCTGATCTGCACGGCTCCTGGATGCTGCTACCGCTGTTAGGTTTGCTGGATGCTGAGGCCTGCTGAGAAGAGTTCTCAGTTTGTGGGTTTAGGCCCTTGCTTTGAGTTCTGAATCAAGTTCTTTGGAGTTTTAAAGTCTAAGTGTTGGATCTGGTATCTTCTGGATGTTGTGTGGTCCGGCAGAGCGCGTTGTAGCAAATGGAATTGAATGTCTCTACCTGTCCCAGCAGTCTCTTTTTATGTGTTTTGAAAATGGGTGTGTGCCTGGGCCTAGCTAAGCCTGCCCCTCTCTACTGGTCATTGGCCCAATTCTCCCCTCTCCCATGATTGGGGGAAGGAAATGTGAGTCAGAGTGATGCTGTAGGTTTTATGGGTCAGAGGATCCTCCCCTGGTCAGTTTGCCCACAAATCTATATTTGATTCAAATACATATTGCACAGATACAGTTGTTTAAAATTACATGCACCCATCACATATCACATGAGGTATACTCTGTTCAAACTCTGCTCTTCCTGTAGGCTTGGATTCAAAAATGGCAACATATTTTCGATTTTAGTGGGCTATGCAACATTGGTTTGTCATTAAAATGTATACAAATGTACGCAAGGCATGTATGCATTTATATAAGGAAGTGTCCGATTTTTAACATGCATACATTTGGAGTGAGACCCTATTTTCCGCTAGCAACCCCCCAGATCATACCACCAGGTCCTAAAACCTCTTAAAATGTGGGCAGAAAAATCACAAGAATTATGGTATCATTTAGATAATTTTGACAAGTCCGCACCATGAGTTATACATCTTTCTTAAAATCATATTCTGGCCAACAGGGGTGTGTCTTCCCAGGTCACATGGTGTAGAAACCAGTTTATCCAGTTTCTGCCAAGCTCAGAGACCCTGCCCCTCCCAGCTTCTGCCAAGACGAAGCTATTTTACGGCCCCCCAATAAACCATCTGCCTGGGCCCTGGAAGGCCCATTGTTCAAGAGGAAGCCATTTATGACCTCCTCCCCAATAAACCCTCTGCCTGGGTCCTTTGTTTAGTCTCTTGCAGTCCCTTGGTAATTCAATCAGAGAGGGGTAACCTCCCCTCAGAATGCAGCCAGGCCCGAGAACTGCTGTGGATCCAGTTTCACTCCAATTGGGGGGAAGTTGTCGGGCTGAATCCAGTTCCTTAAGCCAGGCCCCAGCTAATGTCACTTTTAGTTGCCCAGTTTTCTGCATTCAAATAAAACTAACAATTTTTACACATGCAACTAGAATGCTGATTCTAAGTTCAAAACTATGACATTTTAACAGTGACAAACTATGTGGCAGTCACAAGTCTGTCCCTCAGTTTATTTACACATTTAGATTTTTGGTAATTTTAAATCCAGTTTCAGTTTAAGCCGCTGCAGACCTGCAGAGCTCAGCCAGTCTTGTTATAAACCTTCAAGTCACTTCAGAATATAACTTTACATTGTATCCACCTCTCAGTAAGTCTTTCTTTGGCCTGCTTTGGGTTCATTTATTCAGTTTTACACAAATGTCTGGTGTTGTTTTAAAACGCCGGCTTTCTGATAGTGGTGAGCACCAGTATTGCAGCCAGTTTTGGGATCTGCCTTGGATTCAAGCCAAGAGATATTACATGGAAGTATATTCTCCAGGTTCAACACATGGCACTGGTGTTTTTCCTTTGGCACCCATTCCACTCATGCTCGCACTGGTGGGTGGCAGGTTAGGCAACCATTTTGGTGTGCGCAAACTGCGTGGTTCTCCTGGATTCGGGCGCACATGTGGGCTTTTTGGCCATCTTGGATTTTCTAAGCCCACAGCACCAAATGTTGCAGCATGATAGCTCAAACGTGGGTCAGGACACCCAACAGACACTGGCCATAACATTCTTCCTCTGGTGAGGGCTTAGAAAAACCACTGTATTGTTAGCCCACCTCTATTGTTATTTATTTGTATTTATTTATTACATTTATGTAACGCCCATACCCGGGGCATCAGTCATATTTGTTGAACAGCCACGTTTTTACCAGTTTTTAAAGTTGTGTAGGACTATTAATATCTAATATGCAGCGGCAAAGTGTTCCAGGGGGTGGGCACTAAAAACAGATGCACCCTGCTCTTTCTTTTTTTGTTTTTTTGTAGCATGACACGATTAGTGCAATACTGGATGCTGATCTTAGTGAGCGCACATATAGCTTTGTGCAGATAGTGCTGTTGAGGTATTTGGGGCCTCCTTTGTGGATGCAGCGGTGTGAAATAGTCAAGTTTTGAAGTGAATACAGGTTTTAACGGGTAGCCCGTGAACCTCTTGTCTGAATGCAGAGTTGTGGTCTGGTCTACTTAAGCCTAGTGCAGCACGCAAGGCTTTATTCTGCAGCACTTGTAGTTTAGTCAGATTTGAAGCAGTGGTGCCCATGAGGAGTACATAGCAATTGTCAAGTTTCCTGTTGATGAGGGGTCTGGCGAGGGTAAAGCAATTACTACGGGAGAGAAATTGCCTGCTCAGCGAGATGTGTTCGGAGGTGTGGGCTGTGGATGATGCTAGTACATTGATATGCTTCGTCATGGACAGCTCTGCCTCCAGGTGAAAACCTTGGGTTTTCACATGCTTTAGAACTGTTACGTTACCGCCATCAATGCAGAGGGTGGAGAAAGCTGGATCAAGGTTTTTTTGTCGGAACAGTGAGCCTACTATGAACAGCTCTGGTTTATCATCATTAAGACAGAGGTTATGGTGGGGACATCCAGTTATGGTAGCAGTTGCGGGTCTGATTGCCTGAGATGGGGATTTGTGTATCATCTGCAAAGTTTGTGTAGATTATCCCAAGTGAGTCCAGTAAGTCGAGGATTGGTTTGGTGTAGGTGTTATAGAGGGTGAGACACAGACAGGAGCCTTGGGGGATGCCGAGGGTTAACCGGATGGAATCAGCAGTCGCCTCACCAATGAATACCTTTGGGGTGTGGTCGCTAAAGGATTTAATCCAGGTGGTGACCTCAGAAGAGAAGTGGATGCGAGAGCTGATGTGATGGCAGAGGGTGTTGTGGTGTACAAGGTCGAATGCTGCAGAGGGATCCATGATCAACAGGAAAGCTAGATTCCCTGAGTCACAGATGTTGTCCATTTGGATTTTTAAGTCCAGGAGCGCTGTTCAGTGCTATGTTTTGGATGGAAGCCAGATTGTCTTGCTCCTAGAAGGTGGTGGTGTTCTAGGTACATTTGTACTTGGGAATAAGCTAACAGGTCAAGAATTGTGAGTAAGAAGGGCACCGTGTTAGACCAGTCTCACACTTTCGTAAGTATAACCGAGCAGTCAGACTTCATTTTTAGGTGGGGAAGGGGGAGTGGTCATAAAGTTCAGTCAGTCAAATCACAACCCACAATGAATAATTGTCAACTGTGACCTATTCACTCAAGGGTTGGGATTAGAGTATGGGTTGCTGGACACCTTGGGGGCCGGGGACCACTCTGTGATGCTGGAAATGCATTGGAGGGACAGGGCCTCCATGTCCTTGTCCTGTACGCCCTTATCATGTGTGTTCTGTGTTTTTTTTTTTTATTTTATTTTATTTATGGTATTGGCTGACTCTATTTCAACCTTTCAATTTCATTAAACAATCAAATAAATATAAAATTTGCAAATTGTTATACAGAGGTACAGGAATATAAAACAGGTTATAAAACCGGGTGAAACTCACAATAAATATGACAATTTAAGCATTGCAATATAAAAGACTCTCACATCACACTAAGGACAGGCTAAAAGGAAAAGATGCACTAAAAAAGATCACCATATAAATGACACATTATGAAACCTATTATACAATACATTTAAGCAGCCCGGTGTAAGAGTCATTGACTTGTCCTTTCTAATAATGTCACATAAAATAAAGCTTAGGACCATTTTGGAGAAGGTTGGCCTGAGTGTATTTTAACTAATTCTTTATGTAGAATTGTGCAGTGAGACTGTTCAATTAGGATCTATACATCTGTACAACAACACGCTATTCATTCACAATCATCACATAACATTCTACATACAGTGTGCTTATTTGAGTATCTGTTTTGTTTAACTATTCTTGTCCAGTGCACTTCAAATTAAATCTTTGGCTCCTTAATCTAAATCAGCTTCTAAAAATGTAATTGTTGCTGTTCTAACTGCAGTCAGATTCGTGCAAAATATAAGCTGCCACAGAGTTGCTGGTAGCATTACTCTGAAATCGGTAAAGAAGCGTTTCATATAAAAATAGCTTTTTTTGTCAGCATGGCACAGTCTGTCATTAAGTGTTGTAATGTTTCTCTTTGTTATCTTTCTTACAAAACCGACATATGTTGTCAAACTTATTAATTATATCACGCCAGGACATTATGTCCTTTGTAGGCCATAAGTTAAATCTTAAGTATGCACTTCTAAATTAAGATAACAGGGTTTTCACTAGGTAACTAACCATCGTGCAGAATTTTTTGGTGCCAAACATGTGGGTTTTAAAATCAGTGTACTTATTGCATCTTTGTTGAGTGCTAGTCCAATCCGTTTGGTACAACTTGACTTTCACACGAGTGGGGTTGTTTAGCAGCATGTTCAGTGATACAGCTGCAAAAGCAAGAGTGTTCAGTCGCCACCTTCCATTTGTTAGGGAAATTGTGCTTGGATTTTAGGAGGTAGGACACTAATATGTTTAGTAACATATTCAGAGTTGTTGCTAAGATACATTTACTTAGGAGGGTTCATAATTTCCATGTATACATTGCGTTTAGAGATATTAAACCTATTTCAAAACTTATCATGGAGACTGGAAGCGACTGTGGTAGATTTAAGACGTGGCACCAAAAACGTCCTTCTAATCTATCCCAGAATTCCTGTTTAACAATGTGGATGGTCTCCGCACCATATAGCAAAATGGGTACAGCCTTTTTGTTATAATATACTGCTGCTGGGTTACATGAAAATTTGCCATATTTGTGTAGTATGTCTTTTGTCTGTGAGATGGCTGTAATAAGCTTAGTTTCGATGCTTGCGAAGTACGGTTTATCATTATGTTGATCATTTATGTTAATTCCTAAGTATGTATATTGTTGCACCTCCTGGAGTTTTTTTTTTCATGCAAAAAACATGTAAATAGTTTTTTTATTTCTAGTGGACCTCTTATCACAATGCATTATTTAGTTTTTTCTAAGTTGATAATCGTGTGGTTTGAGTCTGCATAGGAGCCCAACCCATCAAGTAACCTCTGTAAACCTTTTGGAATTTTCGAAAGTAACACAAGGTCATCTGCATATAGCAGCCAAGGTATGGGTTGCACTCCAAGTTTTGGGGCATCTGTTATAATAGTGGCAAACCTATCTTGAATATCTAATAAGAAGAAATGAAAGAGTGGAAACCAGAATGCACCCCTGCTTGAGGCCTTGAAAGATGGGAATAGAAGTAGATAGGCCATCTAAGGTCAACTGAACTTGAATGGAGGTAGCTGAATGTAACAAATTAATAAGGATGATGATAGATGCTAGACATTTGGCTTTTTCCAACTTGGTTAGGAGCAGTTCTCTGGATATTGAATCGAACGCTGTTCGAAAATCAACAAACTCTAGAAATAAGGGTTGTTTTTGTATAAAGCATTGTGTTTTTAGGGCGGTTATGGTTGCCAAATTTATGGACGTGCCTAATCCTGCCACAAAGCCCGTTAGAAAGCGATCTAGGTGATTTGTACTGGCTGTCCACGCATTGAAATCTCTTAAAATAAAACGGGCAAAAATCTTGCCTGGCGCATCAAGAAGGGTGTTTAGCCTATGTTTCCTGGTGCTTTCCGATCACCCTTCTTCCTGAAGGTAGTTATAATCGCTGAGTGTCGCCAGGTTGCTGGTATTTGATTTGGGCAAATGATATGAGCAAAGAGATTATAGAGGATTGCAGACCAAGCTTCCGGATGTTTAAATATCGCGTTTGTTGGTCCACCCGGGCTGGAACCCTTGACCGACTACATTTTTGTATAAAATACATGTCGTCTTTTTAGATGTGAAGATTAAAGTTTTTACTTGAAAGAGCTGGTAACTCATTTGGCATGTTATTTAGGGATGCATATATTTCTGAGAAATTAGTCACCCATCGTTGCTCCGAGACTCCATTTATTTGGACTGGCAATTGTGAAATAAAAGTTGCCTGATTAAGCAGAAACCACGTTTGCACTGAGTTTTTGTTGGCAATGGCCTTCAGCATTGTCTTCCCATCTTTTTGATACATGTAGGCTTTGCGTGTTCATAGCCAATTTTTGTATCTTGTTTTTATAGTTTTAAGTGCTGCCAATCTCGTAGTTTATAGGTAGTAGCAGAGCTGTTTTTTTATATTGTCGGTACATAGTTTTTTCTGTCTTTTATGGCAACATTGTAAGCGAGAGTATTTTTATGCATAATTTTCTCACCTCTTTTAGAATGCATTTTGAAAAGGTGTAACACATCTTTATATTGAAGCTCTTCACGGTTGGTTTGATTGTTCACTTTATTATAGTTTTGTATCAAGAAATGTTTCAAGTTATTTAGTGAGGCTTCAGACTATCTGAATCTATTTTGACCGTTATTGAGTATTAAAGATCCTGTAAAGTTTTTACTTTTATGGGAATCAGTCAGTGAAACTGGCCATGACCATTTAACGGTCAGCCTGTCATGATCGCTCTTTCTGAACCTTGACTTGAAAATTATCAGCTAACTCAAATAGAGCTTGATCAACATATATATAATCTATTATGGCTTCTTGCTTGCCTCTTCTCCATGTACTTTTAGCAAGCACATCTCCATGCATGGCGCCATTAACCATGATCATATGTCTTTGTTGTATGAAAGAGGGCCATCTTAAGGTTCTAGTATCTGTTGGCTCTGAGTCTTGGGACAAACAGTGCAGGTTTAAGTCGCCAACAAGAATCGTGTGAGTAATGGTCAGAACCATTCTTATTAGGTCGAACGTTGTATCTAAATCTATGCAAAATTGACCAGTTGCGATTCCTATGGGGTTCCAGTAGATATTGATTAACGCGATACGATAAACCTGGTTTTGTATCCTGACTAGTTACATGTATAAATTTGGTGTGGCACAAGGTTCAATCGTAAGGCCGGAACTGGTTTTTAAGGCGGCTAAGAGGCCAGACGGGTCTTCCCTTGTGGGCACGCTTGGCCGTGTGGAGTAACATTTTATGATTGTTCCATGGGGGTATTTCAGTTAGCCACGTCTCTTGTAATGTGATAATGTCATATGTATCTAGTTGGTTTTCAGTGTTACCCAGTAAATGTGTAAAAACTCTTGTATTCCAGCTAGCCAGATATAGTTTGAGAGGCTTTGATTTCTGGGAGTTCTCCAGCATGGGGTCTGGCATGGATTCACATGCTCATGAATATTCCCCGTCGTCAGGCTGGGAATCCTCGGTAAAGAAAAAACCAGTATCAGTTTCGTTTCTGATCTGTCTTTCGTAGTAGTAACCAATCACTGATCTCTGCGTCATACTGACCACAGCCAATGACTGCCCTCTACCTAAGCCCCGCCTCTGGCAGCCATCTTCAGATTTTTACCTCACGTTCATGTGTTGGGATCCTCGTGCTATTGCTCTCGAGCGTTAGTGCTATTTTTTTCACGTTTTTTCTCAAAAACTTCGTTTTTTTCGGTCAAAAGAGCCTCAAGCTCCACCGACTCTCCATCCGATCAACGGGGACCCGTGTCGGATTCGTCTATGCCCCTCAAGGGTGAAGATTCGTCGGGCTATGCTTTTGGAGGACTCCAGAAGTTTCTCAGGCCCATCTCGGTCATGGCCCAGGAGAAGGGAAGCTTGACGCCCGGAAAGCTGTTCAGGGTCTGCCCTGGATGCCAGCTGCAGAATGTCTTTAAGGAAGACGAACACTCCTTTTGTCTTTACTGCCTACATGAAGACAAGACGCACGTGGAGAAGGACTGTGCGTTTTGCGGCAACATGTCGGAGCGGACCATGAAGGACCGCCATCAACGTCTCGCCAACTGGCTGGAAGGGAAGAGCCTGTCCGGCGAGAAGAAGAGGAAGAAATCCGAGCGGTCTTCTAAGACCTTTGAGGACGCCCCGGCGACGGGGGTCCAACATAAGGCCAAGCACCGCGAGTCCGCTGGCACCGGGAGCGCCGAACGGTCGGGCTCTACGGGCGCCAGGCAGGGCGCACCCTCCCCGGCACCATCAACCACGAGCCAACGCTCTGGGTCGGGTAAGAGGAAGGCCGAGCACCCGGCGAAGCTCCTGGAGAGGCCCCGGTCGAGCTCGAAGGCGGAGGGGGAGCGAGGCAGTGTCCCCCCCCCCCTCAAGGAGAAGGCGGTGAGCGCACCAAGGGGGGTGAAAGCCTTAATCCATCCGGCCAAGGCCTCTATCGAGACAGTCGCGGCGGCCCTGGCTCAGCCTGTGGAGGCTACACCTGTGGTGGTGACCTCGGGGCTCAGAGTCTCCCTGCCACCGCGGAGGGAGTCCTCTTTTATGCCCATCGACAGGACCCCCGTGAAACCTCTGACGGAGAAGAAAAAGGGGGGGCAGGAGGTCGTCGTGGATTCGGCCTCAACCTCTGAGGAAGAACTGATCGAGGTCTTAAGCCACGGCGTTGGCGTGGAAGAAGACCAGCCCGTCGGGAGGGATCCCGACGCAGGAGACGACGACATCGTCGAGGGTACCGACGGGGCCCCTGACCGCCCGTCAGATTCCCCTCTGCCAGTGCCGCAAGACAACTCGGCGGCCATTTTGTTGGCTATACAGTCCTTATGCTCAGAGATAAGGACGAGACTGCCGTTACCAGTGGAGGAACCACTCCCGTCGGGGGACCCGGAACCGGGCCCTTCGGGCAGCCCCCCTCCTAAGAAAAGAAGGATTCACCCTCCACCTCCTTTTCAGCCGTCGCGCCCCGTTCAGCCCTCCTCCCCGTCCACGACTCGAGGGGATGATACGGGGACTGACACGGCCGCGACGGGTATGGACGACGAGGTGTACGACGAGGAACTGCCGTCGTCTCCTCCCACCCGGGCTTCCCCGCCCAACGAGATTGGATCTTTTCACTCCATGATCGCCAGGGCATCCGAGCTCTTCCAGCTCTGCCCTGAGTAGAAGAAGAAGGAAGGTTTCCTTTATCAGCGGCGCGAGGCCAAGAGGAAGACGGTCCTCGCGGTACCTCTACTGGACGATATTTGGGATGAGGGCCTCGCCCTCCTCAAGAACCCATCCACGACGCCGGCTAGACCGGTACGAGAAGAAGTACCGGGTCCCGGACGCGGCCCCCTTGTGCCTCCGGGCACAGCCTACCCCGGACTCCGTCGTCTCCGCGGCGGCCAGGAAGAAAGCGGGGGGGGTGCGGCCCTCATGTCGACTTCCCCGCCGGACGGCGAGGGAAAGAAATTGGACACGATGGGGCGCAGGGTCATCTCGTCTGCAGCGACGACGATTAAGGCGGCTAACGCCTTGGCTATCGTAGCCCGGTACGACAGGGAGCTGTGGTACAAGCTGGCTCCCCTGCTGGACTTCCTACCGGACGACAAGAGGGCGGATGCCCTGGAGATCTTGCAGGAAGGTGAGGTGGCGTCGGACCACGCCATCACTATTGCGACGGACATCGCCGACACTGGATTTCGCCAGTTGGGCAACGGCGTGTGCCTTAGGCGGCGTGGATGGCTCAAGGCTACTGACTTCCGTCTAGACGTACAGACCAGAGTTTGGACATGCCGTTCGATGGGAACAACCTGTTTGGGAAAACAGTGGACGATTCCCTTCAAGCCATTAAAGCGGACACGGAGACGGCCTGGGCTCTCGGGGTTCTCCAGCAACGGCGGCCGCCCTTTCGGAGCGGCGGAGGCAAGGGCGCCTCCAAAGGTTCCGGCGGCGGATTTTCCACCTACCGTCAAGCGGCTCGTTCGTCGTCTCAGGAAGCTTACAGGGGACGAGGCAAGTCAGGCGGACCCCGCCGTCGTCGCCAAGGAGGTCAAGGCGGCAAAGCCTCGTCTAAGCAGGATTGAACCGGCCGTGGTGTCGGGCCCCCACCGAAGCACTCCGGTGGGAGGCCGGCTGGCGAGCTTCGTCAGCGTGTGGGAGTCCATCTCCACCGACCGTTGGGTGCTGGACGCCCTAGCCCAGGGCCACGCGCTCGAGTTTCAAAGAAGGTGCTCCCGCGTCCCCCCTGTGGCCAGGAAAGAGCTTCACGTCCCTCAGCTTCTCCGGGAGGTAAAGGCGATGCTCAGGAAGGGCGCCATCGAACTCGTCCCAAAGAGGCTTCGGGGCTCCGGAGTTTACTCAAGATACTTCTTCGTGAAGAAGAAGACGGGAGGATGGCGCCCCATCCTAGACCTACGACGGCTGAACAAGTTCATCAAGGCACAGAAGTTCCGGATGGTCACCCTCCAGCACGTCCTGGGTCAGCTGGAGGAGGACGACTTCCTGGCGTCGTTGGATTTGGAGGATGCCTACTTCCATATTCCCATCCTAAAGGGGCACCGAAAATTTCTCAGGTTCGTGGTCCAAGGGAGTCGCTATCAGTTTTCGGTCGGCACCCAGGGTATTCACCAAGTGCCTTGCACCAGTGGCGGCGCAGCTGCGCCGAGAGGGGATCCACGTCTACCCCTACCTGGACGACTGGCTCATCCGAGCCAAGACGAGGGAGCTCGCCGTGGAGCACACGGCAAGGACCGTCCAACTTCTCACGGACCTGGGATTCTCCGTGAACTACGCCAAGTCCCACCTGGTACCCGCGCAAGACGCACTGTTTCTGGGATCGAAGCTCGACACAGTGTCCCTTCTGGCCTCCCCGTCGGAGGAAAGGACCAGGGCCATCCTGGGCAAGGTACAGCGGATGTTGGTTTCCGACGCGGCCAAGGTGAGGTCCATCAAGTCCCTCCTCGGAATGATGTCTTCTTGCATCTACCTCATTCCCATGTGCAGGCTCCGGATGCGCCCGTTGCAGGAGTTCCTGGACGCGCGCTGGATCCAAACGACGGGCAGCTTCGAGGAGAGGATCACACTCGACGAGAGTTTCCGACGAGCGATCCGGTGGTGGGGCACCCGCGCGCATCTGAAGGCGGGCATGGACTTCCAGACCCCAGGCCACCAGGAGACAGTGACCACGGATGCCTCCCTGGAAGGGTGGGGAGCGCACACCGAAAATCTGCATGCGAGAGGCCTTTGGCTCCCGACGGAGAAGTCCCTCCATATCAACGTCCTGGAGCTCCGTGCAGTGTTTTGGGCCCTCAGGTCCTTCCTTCCGTCCCTCAAGGGCAAGGTGGTGAGGATCTTCACCGACAACACCACCACCATGTTGTACATCAGGAATTAGGGCGCAACCAGGTCCCCAGCACTGTCCAAGGAGGCGCAGGACCTGTGACATTGGGCCGTCGCCCAAAGGATGTTTCTGGTGGCGTTTCATCTGGCAGGGATAAAAAACACCATTGCCGACTCACTCAGCAGGGAGCTGCGCTTGTGCCACGAGTGGGAACTACGGCAGGATCTAGCGGATCGCCTCTTCCGACGGTGGGGCACACCCCAGATCGACCTGTTCGCGACGGCGACGAACTCCAAGTGCCGGAGGTTCGCCAGCAGGTTTCCCCAGCCGAGGAGCATGGGCGATGCTTTCTCGTTCCCCTGGGAGGCCCTGTTCCTATACGCGTTCCCTCCATTGCCACTACTGATCCGGCTCATCAACCAACTCAAGAGGTCACGGTGCAGGATGATCCTCGTCGCACCTGCGTGGCCGAGGCAGATATGGTTCCCGGACCTTCTGGACTTGTCAGCGTCCCCGTCAATCAAGCTGCCAGTGGACGCGGATCTGCTCTCCAGGGAAGGAGGCGCCATCCTCCACCACGACCCGAAGTCGCTGAACTTGCAGGCCTGGCTCCTGCAGCGCTAGAATTTGGAGGATACGACATACCGGCCGACTGCAGAGAGGTTCTTGCAAAGGCCAGGGCGTCCTCGACTCTTAAATGCTACGGACACAAATGGAAGAGGTTCTCTGTCTGGTGCCACGCACAGAAGATTAACCCTCTAAGGATTACGGCTCCCCAAGTACTGCCGTACCTGTTGACGCTGGCCAAAGCTGGACTGGCACACGCGTCCATCAAGATTCATCTTGCTGCGATCTCCCGATACACCAGAACCACGGGGCGGACGTCCTTGTGGTCTCATCGTCTGGTGAAAGAGTTCATGAAGGGACTGTTCAGATCGTTCCCGCCGGTGAAGGCTCCGGCCCCGGCGTGGGAGCTCAACGTGGTGCTGACCAAGCTCATGGGACCTCCGTTCGAGCCTCTGCACTCGGCCCCGTTGAAGTTCCTGTCGTGGAAAACGGCGTTTCTTGTGGCCATCACCTCCGCACGACGGGTGGGAGAGATCCAGGCCCTTTCAAGCAAGGCCCCGTACTTGACTTTTCACGACACGAGGGTGGTGCTCAGGACGCACCCCTCCTTCATGCCCAAGGTGCCGTCGGACTTCCATCTCAACGAACCCTTGGTGTTGCCTGTGTTTTTCCCGTCGCCTTCGTCGCCGGCTGAGAGGACTTTGCACTCGCTGGATGTGGCTAGAGCGCTGAAGTTCTACGTGGACCGCACGAAGTGTTTTCGGAAGACGTCGCAACTCTTTGTGAACTTTGGACCTGTCAATCAGGGGAAGGCTCTCTCGAAGGCTTCCATTTCCAGATGGCTCTCCGGCTGTATCATGTACTGTCACCGGTTGGCAAACCAACCGCTGCCTGGCCGTCCGAGAGCACATTCCACCAGAGCGATCGCAGCTACCACGGCGTTCCTATCTGGTGTGCCCCTGCTGGACATTTGCAGGGCTGCTACGTGGAGGTCGACGCACACCTTCACGAAATTCTACTGCGTCGATCGGGATTCCAGGGAGGAGTCCAGGGTCGGCCAAGCAGTGCTGCGCAACCTGTTCGCCTGAGGTGAGCCTGGGGAGGAGGTAAGATTGCTTAATGTTTAGTTTGATGTGATGCTTAATGTTGAGCCTTTGCCACCTCCCGTGGTTGTGCATGTGGGTATTGCTATGTATTCTTTATTCATGAGCATGTGAATCCATGCCAGACCCCATGCTGGAGAAGGAACAAGTTACTTACCTGTAACTGTTGTTCTCCAGCATGGGTCTGGCATGGATTCACATGCGAACCCTTCCGCCTACCCCTCTGCGGCTCTTCACTTGGTCATACTGCCACTTCACGTGCTTCCAAATCTGAAGATGGCTGCCAGAGGCGGGGCTTAGGTAGAGGGCAGTCATTGGCTGTGGTCAGTATGACGCAGAGATCAGTGATTGGTTACTACTACGAAAGACAGATCAGAAACGAAACTGATACTGGTTTTTTCTTTACCGAGGATTCCCAGCCTGACGACGGGGAATATTCATGAGCATGTGAATCCATGCCAGACCCATGCTGGAGAACAACAGTTACAGGTAAGTAACTTGTTCCTTATGCTTTTCTCTTGCAGCAAAGGGAAGCGATGGGTCTGTTTATACAGCTTTGAGCTGTTAGTTGATTGGAAGCTCTTGGAATTATATGATTAGACTACAACTTGGGAGGGGGTGTGGCTAACCGCCATGTAAGCATGTACTAGCCTTTCAGTGTGCTCCGTAAAATGTGCCCAAAATCCTGCTGAATCTCTACATTCCCGTGCGACCTAGCAGCTGGGAGCCTCCACAACCGCAGCAGGTCACAACAGGCATCGCCAACCGAGGTTTCAGGCCGCTGCGGGGCGCCGAGGAGAGTGGGAACGGGCCGCAGCGAGAAAATGGCGCCCGCCGTTCGTAAAGCTGACGCCGCATAGAAGACCCATCGGGCCGTGATTGCAACATCCCGCGGGCTCCGCAAGCATTTGGGCGACCCGTAGGAGGATCCGAGCCCGGGCGAAGGGGACCGCGCCGGAACCTAGCAGCCGCGGGAGCGGAGCACGAAGACGCCGGATGGCTGTGCGACTTGTCTCCCCCGATTCCCCTGTATGAAGACTGACCCTGGGGGGCCTGGCCGGGAGCATTGACAAAGCTCTGCAAGCACGGCCCGCACCGCCTGCAGCGACGTGTGAATGCAGGGAGAGGCGTCCCGCCACCGGCATACGCGGAACGGCTCCAAGAGGACCAGGCAGGACCACATAGGAGAGCTGGGACACGGGACCGATCAGAAGCACAAGGTGAGGAGTTGACGGGAGGAGGGGACCCGGCGAGGCCCGACACGTCTGCCGAGCCCCGGAGGAGTGTGCTCCCCCCCGGGCCACACCAGTAAAAAGTCAAACCGGGCCCCTGATCGAGGCCCGGAACCACGCACCACGGACCCCGGCTGCTAGCCGCGCCCCACTGCCATTGGCAAAGCAGCTTGCTTGAGGCTGCATGCACGAGTGACCCCATCAGACCAGCTGGGGGGCTGGACACCCTGTAGCAGCGGTGCATAGCCTGCACTGACCTGACACCATTGGGCATCTCCCCTGGATCCCCCCCATTATCCTCAGCACCTAAAGGGTGGGCCCCCAGACAAACTGCAGAACAAGCCCTGGTACCCACTCCATCTGCACCCGGGGGATCGCCTAGGTGCTGCACAACCCCCAGATACCACCAATACAGTTGGGAGAGACACAAACAGCGTGCGCGGCCACAGAGCAGCCCCTGACTAGCTCACCCCTTCTCTCTGCTGTGCGACCTGCCCTGGGAACTGGCAGGCCCCCAGTCCGCAGGGTAATGTCTGCAAAAGGCGCGAGAGGCAAGCAGAGGCAGACCACAATGGACACCTACACAGCCGGAGGAGTGGCGGGACCAGACATCCGCCCCACCTGCCTCACGACAACGCAGACTGAACGCCCTGAAACGCCAGCAGAACCAGCTAACTCGCAGCTGTTAGAAGCCATCAAAACTCTTCAGATGACTATGGAAAGTAAAATTGACGGTGTGGCAATCGATTTCAACTTAAGACAAGATGTCCGCACCATAGCGGGCAGAACAGAGGCACTTGAGACCCAGGTCCGAGAGAACACTGTGACCAAAACCCAGCTCCTGGAGGACATGGACTCACTGGCACAAAAAGTGAAAAACCTAGAAGACGGGGCTGATGAGGCCGAGGGGCGGGTACAATGGAATAACATCAAAATTATTGGTCTGCCGGAAGGCATTGAAGGAAACGATCCCACAAACTATATAGAAAGCCTCCTACTGCAGGAAATAGGGGCTGGGAAATGAACAGAAGGCTTCACCATCGAAAGAGCGCACCACTCGCTCACCAAAAGACTGCCCCCTGGGACGCCACCCAGGCCAGTAATTGCAAAGGTGCTCAACTACAGGGACAGAGAGACAATTTTAGCCTTCTCGAGGTCGGGCGGCTGTATACAAAGAGACGCAGCGAAGATGGCCATATACACTGAGTACACTTTTCAGATCCAAATGAGAAGAGCCCAATTCATCCACACAAAAGCAAGACTGAAGAAAGCGGACCTGCGCTATATGCTCCTATATCCAGCAAGACTGAAAGTGCTGCATAACAACAAGGTGCATCTGTTTGGCACCCCTGCGGAAGTCACAGAATGGATGGACAGGAAGCAGCTCCCAGACCTCGAAACGAGAGACCGCAAACCACGGCAATCGGCAACCTGAGCGACTGTTCAAAAATCAAAACGAACACGCACACTCGGGAAGGAACAAAAAGGAAAACTTCACACATCCAGAAACAGCAAGTCAGATCCTAACAAGAGCCACACTGAACATGGACCGCAACCTACACGACAGCGGCCAACGCGACGTCTTCTGCCCCCAGAAGTAATTGGGGTATAGTTAACCCACCCGTAGGGGACCAAGAGACCACCAAGAGGTCAAAGGGAGCGGAAACGGGGTAGTCGGAACAGGGGAAACCCTGCTGGACTTGTTATGTTACAGGGGAGTTTAAAGTTTGAGGGGGGGAACCTGGGAGTTGGTATTCAAGTTTGGGAACTATACATAAGTAAACTAAGACCATCCAGAGCACTGGAAGCCACTGGAATCAAGAGAACCCACCAGGAGCATCACCCACATAAGTTTGACCACGCAAAACCCATGGCTGACAAATTCAGAATCTTGACATGGAATGTCAGAGGAATGAATAGCCATGTCAAGCAGCGCCGAATCCATAGATTCATAAAGCGTAGCAAGGTCGAATTGCCCTCCTGCAGGAAACTCACCTGAATGCACAAAAGCTAGCTGTACTCGCCAAAATTTGGAGAGGGACACTGATAGGATCCACATATTCCACTTACGCAAGAGGAGTCCTGATCTGGATAGCACCTTCCATCCCCATAAAATTGATGCACTCAAAAACAGATGACGAAGGCAGAATGGGCCTAGTGCACAGCATCATTGAGGGAAAGGAACTCTGTCTGGTTGACACCTATGCCCCCAACCACGACGCCACAGTCGTTTCCGCTCCCTATATAATCGACTGAGCCCATTCAGGGACTGCACCTTGATATGGGGGGGGGAGACCACAACTGCACCCTAAATTCCCCCCATAGACAGATCAGATAACAAGCACGCCCGCCCGGCCCCACCTGCCAAAATACTGAACGCACTAACACAACAATACGCGCTTAGAGATTTGTGGAGAGAACACCACCCCGAGAAACGAGAGTACTCCTACTACTCAGCCCCACACGCTGTCCACACTAGAATCGATTACATCCATGTAAGCGAGGAACAACTGGCCATGTTCGGCGACACACAATACCTTGCCAGAGTGTTGTCAGACCGCTCCCCATTGATGACCACGTGGACAGTGTATGAACCCAGACCCCCAGCGCCCACCTGGAGGCTCAGATCCAAAGCCCTGCCAGACGAGGCCATCTCCGAACAGATTAAAAAAAGCACTCTAGACTACTGGCAATTAAATGAGAATAGTGTGCAACACATTAGTATGGCATGGGACGCGTATAAAGTGGTCATGAGGGGTGAAATGAGTGCAGCTATAGGAGGAGCCCAGACGTCCATACTAACCTCACTAAAGCGCAACGAAGATGAGCTAAAGGCACTAGAAGCCAAGGCCTCTGCAGACCCCACCCACATTCAAAGAATAGGGGGCACTGGGAAAAACTGGGGAAACTTAGTTACACAAAACACAACAATGTCATGCCCTTGGGGACAAGCCAGGGAAGCTCCTTGCTTGGCTTTACAAGAGGGAAGCCCCCAGGACGCCCATGTGCCAAGTCTGTAACCCGGACAGCACACTGGCACAAACGCAGGCTGAAATAAACTGAGCGTTCACCAGGTTTTTCCAAGCTCTGTACACCGAACCCCCGTCGCCCACAGACACTGAAATAGAGGATGTGTTAGACATCATCAAGCTACCCAAACTAGATGCGCAATTGGCTGAGGCCTTAGATGAGCCCATCACCCCAGAGGAGTTTATGGCCACCATTAGATCCCTACCATCTGGCAAGGCCCCAGGAACAGACGGGCTCCCAGGGGAGTTCTATAAAACGTTCGAGGAAATGCTTGCCCCACTCCTGGCCCAAGTGTTGAACGTAGCATATGAAATAGGCACCCTCCCAGACACCATGAGGGAAGCGTAATTATCCCCTTACTGAAACCGGGCAAGGACAGCGGAGAGTGCGGCTCTTACAGGCCCCTTTCTATGCTCAACACGAATAACAAGATCCTGACTGCGCTGCTAGCGAGGAGGCTGCTTAAAGCGGTCCCACTACTAATCCACCAAGACCAGACAGGGTACGTACCCAGGCGAACCATCACAGAGAACCTACGTAAACTACACCATGTCATATATAGCACCAATAGCATGCCCGGAAAATGTGCAGTGGCATCCTTAGACGCCACCAAGGCATTCGATTCAGTCCGATGGAAGTGGCTACACGCCACCATGGCCAAGATGGGAATGGGACCGGCCTTCCTAAAGTCGACCAAACTCATATACACTGATCCCACGGCCAGGGGGCGCACTAACAATACATATTCGGAAAAATGGGGCCTCTATAGGGGCACGCGACAGGGGTGTCCGCTCTCGCCTATGCTATACATTATAGCCATAGAACCTGCAGCAGCATATCTAAGGCAGGAATATGGGGACGGGGGCATCGAGATGAACGGAGTGACCCACTTGGTCTCTATGTACGCAGACGACACACTCCTCTACTTGAACAACCCAGAACATATATTACCATACATACTAGAGACATTGGATGGGTTTCACAGATACATGGGGATACAAATTAACCATGACAATTCTTGCCTCTTCCCCCTTGCATCATTAACCGAAGCCAGCAAAGAAAGTCTCCCAGCCATGGCCTTCAGATGGGAGACCACCTCCTTCAAATATCTAGGGATAACCATTCATCGAGACCCCAAGACCGAGCACTCCCTCAACACAGCGAGAGCCAAAGACAACCTAGAAAAGTCAATGGACTTGTGGGGCAGACTCCTACTCTGTCGCAGGAAGAGCTGGGCTTCTTAAGATGGTGGTGCTGCCCCGCCTCCTACACTTCTTCACCAACGTCCCATATAACATCCCCCATCAGATCTTCAAAGACCTAAACAAACTATGCAGACAATTCCTGTGGCAAGGAGGGCGACACAGAATGGCACTAGAAGTACTGCAGAGACCCTATGACAGAGGAGGCCTGAAAATCCCCAACTTTGAATTATATTACCTAGCAGGCCAACTTAAGCATGTAATTCAATGGATGGCGGACGAAACCACAACCGATACCCGCCTCCTACAACCAGCCATCCCCCACATGCTACTCAGAGATCTATTCTGGACCCCAGATGGAGTGAATCAACACAAACCTTACCTAATGAAGCTAGGAATCCAGATTTGGAAACAAGCCTATAAAGTCATGAAGACAACCGATCCATATTCACCTCAGATACCGATTGCTGCAATCATGACAAACAGACAAGGGGGCCTGAAAGAGATAAACACGTGGGAACTCTGCGGGGTGAACGACCAGGACATTCTAACGTTCACAGAGCTACATGAGACCACAGGATTACCAGTGGGGCAGTTCCTACTCCATGGAGCGGTGACAAGAAAGCTCGCAAATAGATGGCCCGAGGTAGAGAACCTCGAAACTGGACATGATGGCATTGAAAACATGTTAAACGCTGCCGAGGGCGGACACGAAACATCGACTCTACGAATCTCTGCTAGACAGCGCAACCAAGCAAGACCTCAAGTGCAAAGCGAAATGGGAACAGGAGCGGGGCCTGCAATTTGAGGATAAGGAATGGGAATCAATAACTCACTATCATAAGAAAGTGTCCAGAAACGCCCGACTGCAGCTCATACAGTATTATATCATCAACAGAGCGTACCTCACACCTGAAGTTATTTCCAAATTCAAAGCAGCGAGAACAATAGAATGCCCCAAATGCAACGAACCCCGCGTGGGGATGACCCACATGTTCTGGGAATGCCAGATCATACAATCCTTTTGGTCGCAGATTGCAGCGAAGGTTGCCGATGCAGATATCACTTTGGTCGTACAGTCACCTAGATCGTGCATCCTGGGCAGATACAAAAAAAGCAACAAAAAAAACAAACCCTTGAACAGGCTCAAAGACCTGATGTACATTTTAGCAAAGAGACGCATCGCTATGGGGTGAAAATCTCCCAAAACCCCTACCGTAACATTGTGGTTGGAGGACCTCCGTAAGTGGACAGCAGCAGAAACTGGAGCATGGGAAAAAGCGCAGAGAACGGAGACTGGGCATCAGCGATGACCTACATCAATGGGTGGTGCTCACAGTGTCACTATTCCATCCAACAGAAATAGCTTCCGCCACCGACGATACCGGCAGCCCATGAGGGCCACCCGGAACGTGAGGAATTGATGAAGAACAATTGTGTTCTTGGGAAAGTTGGGTGGGGAGGGAGGGGGAGGGGGATACGCAAGATTTCGAAATGGTGCATTAATGATAACTGTTGTATTGTTATAAAACCAATAAAAATATTTAAAAAATAGAATACAACCTGGGAACTAAGGGCGGATAGGCTGTTACACAATCTTCTCCATGTATTGTGGCTACTCTAGAAGCTACATCTTGCATTATCTCAAAGCCTAAGGCAAGGATCTCCAATTTTGCTTTCCAGAAGTTAATGACAACTCTTGATCGCAGCCATAGTCTAGAGGCCGATAAATTGTGTTTGTTAAGGAATTCCACTTGATCTATGTCTAGAAAGCTTGGATCTCCTAGGCTCGGAATGTCAGTAAAAATGGCCAGAACACTTGACCTATTGAAATCATAACTCCTACAAAGCACAGTGCGGCATCTCATGATGAGTGGATGATGATGTTGAGAAAGGAATTTCACACGTTTGTCTTTTTGTCGGTTATTTTTGTTAATAGGCTGTGTTTTGGAGAATTCATAGGGGTCATTGGCACAAATTGCAAATTCTTGTCATAGTTTAAGTTATAATTATAGGTAGAGGTGTGAAAGGGCTCACTATTACATGTAGGTAGTATTGTTTTTAGCTCCTGATTAATGAGCAGAGGTTGAACTTGTTGTGAAGCCATATAGGCATCAACTGCTTTTCGAATCTCCACTCGTCTCTGGTCAATAGATAGTTGTTCTACATCCGCCAACCTGGTATTAGTGGGTTCTTTATGGCCACTGTGATCATTGACGTACTGATTGGCTGCACGTGGCTGTGAGTCCCCTGTGTTTTGAAATTAATTTGCAGCAGACATTAGATCATCTAAAGGAGCGTAAGTTAAAGCCGAATCATTTGTTTTAATCAGTTATCTATTTGTGAGTATTACTTTATAACTGCTGCCGAGGCTCTGAATGTTTGCTTTTTAGGGAGCGTAATGATCGGCCACCCAAACCAACAGAAGGAAGCTCTAATACAGATGTGGAGATCCAAATGCAAAAACATTTTAAACCAACTAAATACAGATGAAAAGAGACTAATGACCAATCCTAATGCAGTAAAAAATAAGTTATTCCAGCAAGACTGGATAGAGACAATCGAGAAGCGATCTGAACATAGATGCATGCAAAACTGACCAATGGAAGCTAAAGGGCTAAATTGTCTATCTAAATACCTTGAAATATTTCCATGCAAGCGTCTAAGAAATTTTTTAATGAAATTTAGTTTTAATTTTCTTTGCAACAAAAGAGATCCAAAAGTTACGACAGGAAGTGGAGTTGACGATCTAAAATGCCGATTCTGTAAAAAACTTGTGGAGACTTTGAAGCATTTGGTACTTGACTGCACTGGCCTGAGAGAATTAAGAACAAACTATCTCGGAGCCGAACTCAAGAAAATAACGACCTATAGTCGTGAAGAGTGGTGGATTAGACTGCATAGTAGCGATTGCCAAGGCCGAACAATTGACCAAGAAGCTTCTCGGATATAACACAACTCTTTTTGATGAACACAATAATAAATGAAGAGGAACAAATGTAAAGGTGAAATGAACTGGAAAAGAACTGAAAATATAAATGAAAATGAAAGGAACCGGATTAGTTAACTATTATAGTGTGTAATAATAGTGCATTTTCTCTTGTTTTCTTTTTGTTTTTAAAAAGTTTGTAGCAAACTACAATAAAAAAAAGAATAGTTTCACACAAGCGTTGGAGGTTACAGTGTTTAACTTTTCTGTTTTTATTCTTATTCCATACGGTAAAAATAGTATGAGATATTTTTTTAAGAGTCTGTGAGGGGGTCTTTTCAAAAGGGATACTGGCTCTTGAGTTAGTTGAGCTACATTCGTAGTGGGCAGTGTCTACAGATCACCTGTGACAATAGGACGAATGATATGATCAAAAGATGGTAGCAAACACCTTTCTAGATCAAGGTGCTCTTTTCGTTTATTATTTGTTTTAGTTGTTTTGATAGGACGTTCTTTAGTTAATTTTGTGCTTTTTTGGCACAATTCTGTCGCCGCTAGTGCAATGGCCAGAATAGTTGGACTGTTCTCGTTCTAATACTTTATTGATAAGCAATGATTGTGAATCTAATTTAGCTTCAATGGTCTCAGAGTCTTGCTAAGGAATTCAGAGCCATATTCATGGCACTTACATGATCTCAATGAGTGTACTTGCCACCAGGGGCCGTTGTGGTGTTAATGAGGGCGGCAAGATGCATTTCTTTTTATTTCGCACGGCCGGATTAGCAAATGACAAGGGAAAAACTGAAGATCCCTGAGGAGAGCTTCCAAATATTATAGGGGATTGAGATAGACTATTTTTGACAACAGGGCTTGATGGTATTGTACAATTTGGGTCTATCTCAATCGCATCCACAGGTATAGACTCGGAAAGATTGTGTGATGAGGTTTCAAGATATGTTCCGTGATCGCAGGCAAGCGACCGTCTTCAACTTATTGCGCTGGTTGAAAAGGAGGAACTGCAGGCTCGCTATTAATCCGCTTTGGTGGATGGGGGCCGTTATTCAATACAGAGAATACTGCAGGCTTAATGGGAGTGTCATTTAATGCAATAGGCACAACTAATTTAGGGATCTTCTGTTGATGAGTCCTTGGATTCACAATTCACACTTTTTTTGGGCTCTCCAGACATTCAATCGGCGTGCCTGCAAAGCCTGCCGTGACTACGGAGTCCGAAATTATAATCGGGCTCTCTTCTCTGAGTATGTCTTCATGGGGATTCGTAAAAAATTCAGACCGCTTTGCCTGACGGTCAGAGGGAATTGAAGTACTGGCTCAGCAAAAAGGTCTGATGTCAGTGGTCTCAATTGTTTTTTTACCTTTTACCTTTTAGCTTTTAATTGTGAAGGCGTTATAGGCGTAGCACTTTCAGCAATCGCAGCATTTATAAGCTTGTCAGGAGTTCTAGTCATTTGAGCCAAACTGCAAGTACTTAAACTTGCTATCGGCATGTTTTTTTTTTAAAGAGTAAACTCTTTTAGCCATGACTAGAGCACGATTGCTAACGCCCACTCAAAAAAGAGGTTATATGGTACAAATGTACTCACGAAAAGAGGCACGGTCAGCGTGTGATACCACGGGGAGAACCAGGGAGCACCGCTCTAGGCTTCCTTTGCGGCAAAGCAGTACTTCCTGTGGTGCACACACATGCTGGTGCGCGCAGTTTCGGCAGATATTGGCAATGTCAGCAGGGGGCGGGCCTCAGCAGTTTGTCCTCAAAGATATAACAAGGTGGATCGCCACACAGGTTAGTCCAGCAAGAGAAGTATCTACGCCAAAGTGGTACTTCCTGTGCTTTGTGTTTTCTGCACAGGAGTCCATGTAGGACTCCTGGCACTTCCTCTTTTTGGTTGTGGTGAACAGACCCTTGGGATACCCTTATGGCACCCGTGGGTGGGGGAACAACTCTGTACCCCTAGTGTATGTTTTTGGGCACCTGTGTGTGGCTCACAGAGCAGGGTTTGGGTTGGTGGCCGCTCCATGCTGAATTTGACAGGTGCTCTAAGTATCCTATATTTTGGGATACCCAAGCCCTTCCATAGGAATCAGTGGATTCCTGATGGGAGACAAGATGGCCCCTGTGGCCTCTTGGTTTCTATAACCTGTTATCTTGTTTTCCCAATGTCCTGAGAAGCATTGACTCTGTCCCTTCCCCTGACTGGCTGTTGGGTGGAAGAACCATATATGGTTTTGTGGGGAAGTCCAGGCCAGACTTGCTGGAGCCTTCCCAGTGACTGTATGTTGTGGGTACATCTTTGGGGTGGGACCTGGATGAATGGAGTGTGTGACCAATATGTATTCCATGTTATGGGTATCTTGTGTCTGTGTGTCTGACAAAAAGAATGAGACAGCCCTGCCTGAAACGGACATGAATGCAGTGTGGTATGCTGAAAAGCTGGGTGCTTGCACACTTCCACATTTCTTGTTATGGGTGCCTGGGTGGAAGTGAATAGCCTGAGTGCACTGTGAGCCTGATTGGCTGCCTGCCTGTCTGCCTGCTTGCCTGCATGAATTCCCTTCTGACTGAGCTTGTCTCAGCAGTGTGAATGAGAGACAGAACTGTATATTTGGGGACCTCTCACTTACCAGAATTGTTCAAAAGCTGAAGTAGAAACTTGATGCTTAACCTTGATGCTCAGATGGAAGGTTTTGCTGCTGCTTGCCGTCAAAATCCGAAAGCTGTCGTGACTGTCAAGGACTGATCCAAAAGAGGACCTGGCGAGGGGACCTCTTCCCGAGCTACGAGGGAGCATCGTGCCAAAGCTAATCTTCACCAAAGCACCCTGGAAGTCGGTCCCGAAAGGCTGCCGACCGGAGACTGGGTCCGCAGAGGAATCCTGAAGTGAAGCACCTGGACATCGAAGTTCATCGTCGTCGACCAGGCTCCGGAGGACCGCCGTGACCGCTGGAAGCCCGTTGAGTCATGTTGCCCAGAAGTGAGGACAGCTTGACGCTGTGTTGCCGACGACCGGAGCCGCAACACTCCAGCTTTGCCTAAGACATTTGAAACTAAGGACTCCCTTGCCATCACTATCGACCGCTTTGTCCCGCCGGAGAAAGTCGAGGTCATCGACGAACCGAGGAGAATCCGCTGGTGAGTTTCCTGCCACCCGAAGTCCACAAAGATCAACGAAGATCCGAAAGCCAGCCGCAGTTGAGTCCCGATCGTCGACCCAGACGCCCTCTTCCTGGCCTACGTTCTTCGAGTCATCTTTGCGGCAACAAACTCTTGTCCTACAGGTGCACCGCACGCCTTGCCTTCACAGGACGTCCACGACCGATCGTCGACCAGCACCGCGAAGGTCGAAGCTGCTATCTCAATGGCATTGTTAACATTTCTTCGAGGGCTATAGACTCCTGTGGCTCCTGCTTTAAAGGGAGGTCACCCACGAGGGATCCGTTGACAAACCGGCAAAGAAACTATGCTAAACCAGGTACATTGGGGTAGTAGAACATTTTAGCAGGAAACAAGACTGCTTTAAGCATTAATGGACTGGGCTTGTTGATACACCTTATTTACAGGTTGCCCAGGTGGGGGGCGATCCTCACACAGAACTGTCTCTTGGGTGTAGACAAAGTATTCTGCCATTGTTTAACCTAACTTGTCTTCCGGCCTAAGTCTGATGTTGATTCACTTTACTATTTGATTTGTATGCCATTGAAACTGTCAGCAGTTGGTGCCTTTTAAAGGAGTCAAGAGTTAACTCTGATACCACATAGATATTGTACATATTTACCATATAAGATTTGCCAAAGCACTAAGTGAATTATTGATTGTATATATACTGAAGCTTATTTATATAAACTATGTTATTACATAACATAGTGTGTGGACATTCATTTGTGGGGGCTTTGGGACTACACTGTACTTAAAAACGAGCCTGTATCACCTCCTGAGTGCTTAAGCCTTGGTTGCTCGTTGATTGCTACCACATAGAGAACCTTGGCTGGGGTGCTCTTTGCTGTTATCTGAGTCTAATTACATTTCGATCTGCAAGTGCATATAACATGAAAGGAATACCCACCTGAAGCTACATGAGCACTGTTGTTCAGAGAGACTGCAAGGCGACAGGAGGCTTAAGAGGGAGCACTATTTTGTAGGCTTGGTGCTTACACATTAGTGCCCTGGCCCACACAGTTTGCAAATAGATACACATGCAACAATAGTACCTTAGTCCGAGCCAATAAATGGGAGGAGATAAGGGAGAAGCGAGGGTCCAGAAGTTAGAATTGTATTGGAGATAGTGGAGGCAAGTGAAGAGCAGAGAGTAGGTGGGGAGAAAGAGGGAAAGGATGTGAGGTATGCAAGAGAGAGGAGGAAGAACCCCTTTAGTTGGTGGTGGTGGGCAGAATGACGGAAAACACTTGGTGGAGGAAGAGGACAGATAAAGAAGGGGAAGACGATTAGAATTGAGAGAGAAAAAGAGAAGGGAAGAAGAGTAGTCTGAGGAGGAAGAAAGATGGAAAGAGTGGAAATGGAAACACCTGGTGTAGGGAAGAAGAGAGAGGGAGATCCGACTGCAGAAGAAGTAGACCACATGGGTGCTTTAGAAGCTGAGGATTTGGGGGCAGCTTTGAGAAACCGGTAGACAAAGCCATATTTTAAAGACTTTCCAGAAGGCAACCTAGAATAGCCAAGAGGGGAAGGTGGTACCACAGGGGGCCATCCTCATTTAAGAGCCTGACGCTTCCACCATTAAGGTAAACTACGGTACCTTGGTTGTGGTGCCCGGTAGCCATAGGTCCAGCAAGACCAACACAGCATCCACACTGACCCAGGACTGTTCAACAAATTATTCTGAAAACAGTATGAAGCCTCATCGCTTGTTTTACCCCTAGACCACTACTCTGTGTTTATCTAGAGATTTCCCCTTTCAGTTTACATCCTGCAGGCAACCCCCCATTGGACTTGCTCCTTCCCCTTGCCCACTGGAGCCAAAATGGAGAAAAGATCAACTGAAAATTAGATTTGAGCCTTCTCTAGATCCCTTGGCCGTGAAACCACACATGGAACTTCCTGAAAATATATTCTTCAGTGTAAAATAAAGCATCCAGGCATACACATTTACAGTCAAATACTAACATGCAGACTTGGTATAAAAAAAGAAAATGGTCTATACAAGACCCAAAGCACATTTTAATACCAGTAGGAAAACCATTATACAGGTTAGTACACGTTAAACTTCTTTAAAAGGGTGTTAAGAAATGATAAGCAGTGATGTTTACACACATGCATATAAAATATCAGATGCGTAGTTAAAATCAACTGACTTTTTCAAAAACTCCTAGATCACAATAGGGACAACAGAAGCAGGCAGTTGTTGTTGCAGTATTTTAAAAAGTTGTCTGCACATGAAGTCCCCATGGGCTGACTGACACAAGGAATTGAGGCTCAAAGACCCGAAAGATGTAGAAAAGACTAGACTGTACTGTGGAAAGAGTCAAAAGTTTAAGGGTGCAGAAAGGGGTAGAGCTTGGGATTTGACACCAACCCAAAGGCTGCACACAAAGCCCCTGGGCATAGATGGATGGTTACATTGACTCTGACATCAACAGACAAATGACAGGCAGCCCTGTGATGGACAAAAGGATATCGGCAGCATCAAGATTGCACAATACTGGATCTGTGAAACAAGCCAGCGATGCTCTGTTTAGAGCAAATGACTTTAGGTCTGGATTCAGATGGCTCATAGCATGATAAAGAGCTGCAGGAGTTCAGGTCAAGATGTCCCAAGCGGGAGCAGAAGAGTTTGAACAGCAACAACAGTCCTTTGCTGCAAGACAGCAGTGACACCTACCGCTTTCTTAGTCTTGTTCCAAGAAATCACGATTTCTGCGGGGTCCTCACCGGACTGCAGTTTCATCTTATAGGCATGAAGATCCGTATTCTCCTGCACAGGAAGGAGCAGAGCGTTGCAATACGAAGATATGGTGGAACATGCACAGGCCCACACAAAAAGCTTCAGGACCACATCTTCAGCTACTCGGACGGGATTCCAGGTAGGTTCTGAGGAATGATTTGGGATCACCCAGATATACTCGCACAGGGCTGGAGACCACTCCAGCACCAGTTAAGGTTTTTGGGGCCATCCAGACCTAATTATCCAGCCAAGCCCACTTACACGTACAGAAAGACACATTATACATATACCACACATGCCTGGGAGAGCCTCATCCAATAAGAACTGAATGCCGCTCACACAAAGGGCCCTTTATAAACTCCAGATAAAGTGCAAGAAGGCTTAAATCACCATCCTGAAATTTACAGAGAATGGCAACAAGCAAAATGTCTAGGTCATGGACCATGCAAGCCCTTGTTAACTTCTTGTTCTGGGAGAAAGTGGCTACCAATGTAGTGAAACTTCTTGGTGTAGCCAAATAAAAAGTGTAAAGCTGCCTCAAGCCTGCGACACAAGCACACTAACAGGGTGAGCTTGGGACAAAGTGGGTCACTTTTGTAATATCCCTTTCCTGATAGCCATATGATTAAGCTACTTCGGGCAGAACATTAAAATAGTGTTCTCTTTCTGGGAGAGCAGTGGACTGATTAACAGGGCTAGCAAAAGGACTGAAAAATAAATTTCCAACATAACACTCTGGCAGACCTGTATGGAGAGATTGAGATTAGAATCTCGTGACAATCCAATGTTGAAACCTTATCCTTCTTAGCCGGTGCTGCCTTCTGTGGAGAATGCTTGTTGGACTGTGTCTCTCAACAGTTCCCAGGCAGGGGCTGCTTATTAGATTAGACCCTTGCCTTAAATGTTTTAGATGTACTTTGCACCTTAGGGCAAGCTAAAGACGATATGTGCCCCAAACATCCATAGAAGTGGCCCCAACTAGTGTACTATTCTGATGGTGTACAACCTGCTTGCGTATAGAAACACATATTAAGTAAATGAAGCCTGACATGAGAATTCAGGGTCCCTTTACTACTTCCACATTTTTTCATTTCGTATTCATCTGATTTTAGATGGCATTTCTGATGTGTGCAATATACAGGAGACCATGTAACAAATAAATGAACATTCACCACTACAGTATTAATCACAGGAAGAAATGGACACTGGACAGCAAACTTGTTCCCGGTCCAGGATATAACGGGAATGGCACAATAATGGTAATGGCATCTTTTTTTAGACGGTAATCCCAGATCATTGTATACATACTACTTTCCAATGCATTCCTTCAAGGAGGAACAGACTAGCATGCTCTTCACAACATGAGTTTAAAAGGATTGGAGTTGGTTGCATATTCCTGACACACCTCACATCCTTTGGCACTTTTGGGCTTCATCTCATCGGATCCTTTCGAATGGATTGTGCCCTCCCACGTATTCCTCATCTTATGATAAATAATAATTTATCTCCAGCTTCGCTGCTTTGGAAAAAAAATTCTCTCGGCAGAGGGCGCTGTGCTCGAGGTCTAGGTGTCGATTGTCCCTCGACGGACCACGTACTCTGTCGACGTCACCGATGGTATAAATAGCTCGAGCCGCGCCCGTTGATTCAGTTCCATTTTTCCGATCGCTTCGCTATCGAGAACGGCACGCTTGAGATTTTCTCTGAAGAAAATGTCATCATCTCCGACTCCTTCGACACCCAAGACTGGGTTCAAGAAGTGCGTAGATTGTGGATCAAAAATGTCGATCACGGATCCTCACCGGGTTTGTGTCTGGTGTCTCGGTTCCAGTCACCGGACCGACGACTGTGGTTCCTGCCAATCAATGACCGAGAAAGCTCTTTGTGAGAGGAGAGGTAAACTGTCGGTGGGGAAGGAAGCCTCTAAGAAGGCTATGTCCAAAAAACATAAAGCGACTGATTCGAAGGAATCGGATCACGAGATCAAGAGATCTCGATCAAGGAGTAGATCGAGACACTCTTCTTCCTCGTCCAAAAAATTAAGAGGAGACGTATATCTCCCTCATCATCTTCAGAGTCGACCGAAGAAATTCGATGTCCGACAAAATCGGATTCTCCCAAAAAATTGGAAGAATTTCGTAAAAAGACGATGGAGGTATTCAAGAATGCGTCCCCAACCCCCTCGAATGAACCTCGGAAAAGCCATACCCCTAAAGTCGCTCCATTGGACGACAAAGGGAAGTCCAAGACTACCATGGTAAAAACCGGTAGTGTCGAGGATACTCGAAAAACTCGAGTCGACGCCAAGTCGTCGAGGACTCTTCGAGAGTCGAGCACCTCTCCGTTGCCATACAAAAAACATAAGTCGTCGAAGGTTTTGACGATTTCATCGACTCCGTCGGCGTCGACCGTTTCGGCATCGAAACCAAAAACAACCTCGGCGCCCGTGTCGAAGTCATCTTCGAAAGTCATTGAAGATTCCTTCGACAACTTCGAAGGATTTCCCTATTCCTTCGACGTGTATGGTAGAGGAAGAAAGAAGATTCACTCCGTTGCCCAGAACAGACTTTTTTAAGTCCATGTTCTCAATTTATGAGGAATCTGGCTCAGAGGAACACGAAGTTACTCCTTTTGGAGTTTCATATGGTACAAAGCAAGTTCCTGAGGAACTCATTGATCAAGAATCAAAAATGAGACCTGAGTGACACTCTACATTCTGCCAGTGAAATTGACACCTTGTTACAGGAGTCTTATGACCAGAGTAATTGAGTATATGGGTTGGGGTAACACTTCACCCGTTTTTGAACAGGATGACATGACGGATATAATTGTCAGAGGTCCCCAAAAAGATCCAGTTCTCCCCTTTCACAGGGCTCTTCAGAGGACGGTGGAGAAACACTGGGAAAAGCCTGAGAGCATTGCTGCTGCAGATAGTAATTTTCCCAAGAAATACAGACCAGCTGGTACGGATCCCGAATACTTAAACAAGCATCAGACTCCAGAAAGTCTGGTCATTCAGGCAGCATCCACATCAAAGCAAACTGCATATCCTACTATCCCTCCAGTTGGAGAGGATAAAAAAGTTGATGCCTGGGCGTGTAAAGTTTTCACGTCAGGCAGTATGGCCCTTAAATTGACAAATGTCATCTGTACCCTGGCCAGGTTTACCCATACCCCGTGGGACTGTATTTCGGCGGCGGCTGATCATATTCCGGAAGGCGAGGAAATTGAAGGCTTCCTGAATATAGTCAAAGACAGGAAGGAGCCAATGGGGGAATGTCTACAGTCTGGACTGGATACTGCTGATAGTATCGGCAGATCCATGGCTGCAAGCATTATGCTACACAGATGTGCGTGGTTGAGGAAGTCGGGGTTTGCACCAGACGTGCAAGCCAGACTCCTTAACATGCCCTTTGATGGCTCGAGGCTGTTTGGCAGCAAGGCTGATGAAAGCCTAGAAAAACGTCAGACCTTGAAAGCAGCAGCTAAATCGCTTAGCGCCTCCATGCGCCAGCCTCTAAAACCCTATTCCGGCTCATCTTCCTGGAGGGGTCGTTCTTTTCGTTACTACTCCTCATTTAGTAGAGGAAGAGGACAGGCTTCTCAAAGGGGCAAAAGAAACCTCCCTCGTGGAGCACGAGGAAGAGGTGCAAAATCAGCCTCGGGAGCGGCATCTGTACCCTCAGCCACTCCTGCAGCCACCTCCAAATCCCTCTGAGACCTTGTTGCACAAAAAGCCAGTGGGAGGCAGGATCTCTCAGCATCTGAAGGAATGGCGGGGCATTACCTCAGATGCTTGGGCACTGGAAACAGTAGCCCAAGGTTACTGTCTCCCCTTCCTAAAAAGGCCTCAGAATCATCCACCGGGAGCCAACTCCGTCAAAATTCCAGATCCGCTCCTGTTGCAGGAAATTTTAACCCTGCTAGAGAAAGGTGCCATAGAACAGGTACCTGTAGCGGGAAGGAACAGGGGTTGGTACTCCCCATACTTTCTCATTCCAAAAAAGAACGTAGGACTGAGACCCATCTTGTACTTGAGAAACTTGAACAAGTTCCTCAGGAAGGACAAGTTCAAGATGGTGACTCTTTCTCAGATCCTTCAGGCTCTCCAACTCCAAGATTGGTTGGTATCATTGGACCTTCAGGATGCTTACTTTCATGTCCCAATCCATCCAAAGCACAGAAAGTACCTGAGGTTCGCAATTGGCAATTCTCATTATCAGTTTCGAGTTCTGCCATTCGGGTTGACCTCCGCCCCGAGGGTTTTCACCGAACTGTGGGCGGTTGTGGCAGCGAGTCTCAGGAGAGGAGGTATTCACATATATCCCTACCTGGATGACTGGTTGATCAGAGCAAGTTCTCCAATACAAGCTCAGGAACATCTTTTGATCACCTGCCATTTTCTCCACAAATTGGGCTTCTCCCTCAATTTCAAGAAGACCCATATGATACCATCCCAAAAACTCCAGTTTATCGGAGCAGTCTTGGATACTTCCTTGGGAAAAGCCTCGCCTTCCGAAGTGAGAGCTCTCCACATCCAGCAGATGGTAACAAAGTTCCAGAATGCCCAACGTCTACTGGCCTTCCATTTTCTCAGGTTGCTCAGCCTCATGGCATCCTGCGTTTTCCTGGTACCAGAGGCCAGGTTGAGAATGAGATCCATTCAATGGGCACTCGGAACTCAGTGGTCCCAGTTCTCAGGGAATATGTCGGATCTTATGCAAGTCCCGATCGCAGTTGCTCAGGATCTTCTATGGTGGGCTTGCAATGACAACATTCTCAAGGGAAAATCTTTTTGGCAACCATGTTCGGAGATAACAGTAGTGACGGACGCCTCACTCACCAGGTGTTAGGGAGAATTCTCTCTTTAGGCTGAATTTCCTAACCTAGTGAGTCCCCCAGCAGCTTTGCTGGATTTCTGGAGTTTGTTTGTTTCCTCCTGCCAAGAGTGAGACTCTTTTCCTCCCACTCTTGGACATGATTAATGGTATTCCTTTGACTGGTAATGTGTTTTATGGGCTATGGGGTCCTTTACTCCATAGGGTCTCATGTGTTTTTCCTATGTGTGTTACACAGCACCCTCCGTGTAGTAACACAGGGGTGTCATAGTGACACCCCACCATAGACTCCATACCCTGGGACTGACTACTGTCTCCCGTGGCATGTAAAGTCACCATTGGCTTTACTAGTCCCAAATTATTAACAGAAACCAGTACAAACCATCATATTGTGGACGTACTAGTCGGGGCAATTAGATTGCCCCGGGGTCTTTTAGTCGAGGGGGCACATCTCCGTCCCCCTGATCGAGTTTTGGCTGGTGGCAGTGTAAACTACTTTTTCATATTCGACCGCGAATATTTTCCTATGGGATTTTCCCATTGTTCGAGGCTACCAACTTTAATTATTTAATTCTCATAGCCTCGAACAAACCACCGGTTTATTTAATTAATATTAATTCTCCGGTTGGTATTTTTTGCCAAGACTCGATTCTAAAATGGCGTTTGTGTTCTCTTCTGTGACTCCAACCCAAGTCGAGCCCTTTGTTCCACTTTTTTGGCGGGCTTCTCCACAGAAGCCTCCAAAAGTGGTGCCACTCTGTCGGGGTACCACAGGGGGTGTCGGAGGGGGTTTAGGCACCCTGGACAGAGTTATCTTGGTAACTCACACTCTTGTGTGATTGGCCCAAGTGGTGAGTGACAGCCAGGCTGAGTGAATGGGGGTTTTCTGCATAAAAGCAGGGCTTTGGGGACTGGAACGTCAGAAGTCGCAACAGGACCTGAGAATCCGACGAGTTTGAAGCTGAGCCGACCTACCACGAGGACACCACCGGTGGAGCCCTGCAGAACTGACTCACCACTCCCCGACGACAGAGAAGATCTCCCGGCTGGAGACGCTTCTTCCCCTGACTGGTGGGCACAACCAGTTTTCCTTTCTTTCTTCGCACCCCAGCCCGGTTTGTGGTCGAACTGCCCGTGCCAAGCACCCCAGCAGCCGGATAGCCACTCACCACTGAACCGCGAATCACCGGACCGCTCCTTGTACCTGAGAAACTCTGCGGCTGGTTTCTTCCCTGGCAGTGCAACGGACTCCTGCCTTCCTCCACGACGAGATCCACTCTTCCTCCGGACGAAGCACCAACTTGCACCCGCTGCCAGGAACAAGTGCCCCCGCTGGAGAGTTCTCACCACTTTAACGTACCGTGTCCGCCAGGCCTCCCTTTCTAAAGATTGCTACAAGGTAATAATAACTCCTTAACCTTCTGGACTGGACTGGCCGCCTTGACCCTCTAACTGGTCCCTTTCTGTGGTCCAACTCCTTTTTGAACCTTTACAAGACCTTTGTGCGCTGCAACCGTGTGACCTTGGACACATTTCGTTTTGGATCCTCTGAAAGTGGATCCGGCCTCTTGAACTCTAACTTCATGGTTTTACTTTGCCTTCTTCCCTTGTGTTCTTTAAAAAGTGTTGGGATCTGTTTCAATTTGTTCTCTGCTTTTCTCTCCCTTTTTAAAACGAACTATTAGAGTGCCATCTACGTTAAGCGCTCACCGCTGTCTGAAAATAAGTGGGGCTTTACTTAAGACTTGTCTAATATTCTTTTAAGGGAGTGTATATCTTTTAGTGACCGTGTTTTTGAGTTGCTTACTATTAGTGCTTGTGTGTTTTTCTAGATGTGGTTTTAAATAAATAATTATCTCTTTTACACCAAGCCCTGGTCAGTGTTTACTTGTTCTATTGTGTGCTCTTGACCTATTGTGAATACTCTGTATACTGCCTAACTCTTCTTGAGGGAAGTCTGACTGCTCAGCCACAGCTACCAAGTGAATCTGTCTGTGTGGTACAGACTGCTACCAAGTGGGTTTACTGCCAAACACCTGTAGTCCTAAATCTTTTGCAGTGGTCCCAGAGGGAACTGCACAGGTTTCTTCCTAACACAGGGTGGGGAGCACACACCAACGATCTGACAATCAGCAGACGTTGGTCTCCATCGGAGTCCAAACTACACATCAACCTTTTGGAGCTGAGGGCAATCAGACTAGCGCTGAAGGCCTTTCTGCCCTGTGTACAGGGCAAGAATGTCCTGATAATGACGGACAATACAGTGGCCATGTACTATCTCAACAAGAGAGGAGGTGTTAGGGTCACTACCACTGTGCAGAAAGGCAATGCAGCTCTGGTTCTGGGAGATACGAGAGGGAATCTCTCGATCGGCAATTCACCTAGCCGGAGAGAAGAACATGGCGGCAGACGCTCTGAGCAAGCAGAGCACAGTCTCCCACGAGTGGGAGCTAGCTCAGAAAGTCCTTCTGGAGAGCTTCGCCCTTTGGGGAACCCCTCAAGTGGATCTGTTCGCCACCGAGATCAACCGGAAGTGCAATCAGTACTGCTCAAGGGAATTTCCCCAGCGGAGCTCTGGGAGACGCATTCGTAGTGGAGTGTAAGTTTCCACTACTGTATGCGTTTCCCCCAGTCCCTGTGATTCCTCAAGTAATTGGGAGGTTGAGAAAGGTCAGGAAAACCATGATCCTAATTGCCACAGATTGCTCCAGGAGGACGTGGTACCCGGACCTTCTAAATGTGTCCATCTGCCCTCCAATACGTCTTCCGCAAAGAGAGGATCTTCTCTCGCAAGAGGAAGGTTGGGTTCTCCATCCAGAGGTCAAGACACTCAACCTTCACGCATGGTTTCTGAGAGGTTGAGATACAAGGATTGGGATCTTCCATTACGTCATCCGGAAGTTTTGCTTTCGGCCAGAAGGCCAGCAACAAAATCTTTGTACCGATGTCACGGGAACAGATTTAGTAGCTGGTGCAAAGATAAGGATGTGAACCCTTTTCAATGTGGCACTCCAGTAGTGCTCTCTTTTCTTTTACATTTAGCTAATCTGGGGCTCCAGGTAGGAACAATCAAAGGATACCTTGCTGCACTGTCCCTTTTCAAGCGCACCTCGGAAGAGGTTTCATATGTCAAAATACCATTAATAATTCAGTTCTTAAAAGGGCTTACTAACGTATACCCTCCAGTACCTTTTCATGTCCCAATTTGGGATTTAAATTTAGTACTAACATTCTTGACTTGCATACCTTTTGAGCCTCTGCACTCCTGTCCATTGAGGCTTTTAACACTAAAAACTGTCCTTCGGACTTCCATTTGTCACAAAAAATAATACTACCAACATTTTATCCTCCTCCTCATTTGGGCAAGGAAGAGGAGAGACTGCATAGACTAGATCCCAAGAGGGCTCTTAGTTTTTACATCTCGAGGATGTCTAAATTACGACAAGATGACCAATTGTTTGTGGGTTATACTGGTCATAAACTGGGGTTATCAGTAACAAAACAGACTATATGCCGCTGGATCATTTTGGGCATAATTGAATGTTACAGATTGGCAGGAAAAGACCCACCAGATGGTCTTCAAGCTCATTCTACAAGGTGAATGGCTACTTCTGCGGCTCTAAAGAGGGGAGTCCCGGCAGCAGATATTTGTGCAACTGCAACTTGGAAAACAATGCATACTTTTATCAAGCAGTACTGCTTGGATACTGCCTCTCCAATGAGTGGTTATTTGCCAAAGCAGTTCTGCATTCTGTACATGAAAACTGTAATGAGTACTCCCACCTCCAAAATTGCCACTGCTATGGGAGTCTATTATAAGATGAGAAATACGTGGGAGGACACAATCCATTCGAAGAACAAGTTACTTACCAACTGTAACGTTCTTTCGACTGGATGTTCCTCCCACGTATTCCTCATCGAACCCCCATCCTACCCCACAGTACAGTTTACGTTTTCTTACACTTTCCTCTCACAAAGAGTGCATCAGTTATGGGGCACGCCTGGGTGTTCCTCCTATATGTTTAATCGAAAAAACAGAATTGAAGCAACGGGCGCGGCTCGATCTATTTATACCATCAGTGACGTCGACAGAGTACGGAGTCCGTCGAGGGACAATAGACGCCACGACCTCGAGCACAGCGCCCTCTGCCGAGAGAAAAATGTTTTCCGAAGCAGCAAAGCTGGAGATAACGAAATATTATTTATCATAAGATGAGGAATACGTGGGAGGAACATCCAGTCGCAAGAACGTTACAGTTGGTAAGTAACTTGTTCTTCTCTCTAATTCCTTCAATTTGGAAACACTTCTGCAAAGCTGAACATGTTTTATGGGTATCTAGTTATAATAACGAAGAAAAAAAAAGTCGAATGCAAAAATGTCGAAAAAAATGTTGAAGAAAAATTTGAATGTTTTTTTTTTTTTTAATTTGTATGTTTTTGGGTTTAGCTAGTAAAAATAAACGGGGGGATTGGGAGGAACCCCCCCCATTAAAAAAATCAATTTAAAAACAATTTGAAAATTTTTTTTTCTACATTTTTGCATTCGACGTTTTCACTATAAACCTCTTATGTATTCTACTAAATTAACGGATTCAAGGCTTTCTGATGGAGTGTGTCCTCCCACAGATTCCTCATCTTTGATATCCTGCTTGCAGTTCGGAAACTTTCGGCAGTAGAGGGTGCCGTGCGTCATCTGGTCTATGTCCCTCAGCGGCTTCAATTCCTGCACTCTGATGTGACATTGACGTTGGCATAGATAGCACGCACTGTGTCTGTTGCCTCAGTTCTGTTTTTCCGCATGCACAGCAAGCTTCGGAAAGGTTTGACTCGCCTCAGCGATTCAAATTTCTATTTTGTTGTAGGTTTTTTTAGAGTAGGTCTACTCCGAAGACAGGTTTTAAGAGGTGTGCGGACTAGGACTCGAAGACTAGCAAAGCCTTGAAGGAAGGAAAGAAAGACTAACCTCACCTTCGGTCGGTCTATGTCAAAATCCCCGTCCTCTTATCGTTCGAAAAAGGAGATTCTCCAAAGATGGGAGTCTAAAAGATAAGCCACCTGAAAGGCCTAAGAAACGCTTACAAATGTGACAGCAAAATGTTTTTAATTCTTTTAAAGGATAAACATGACATGCCTGAATGATTCCAGGCAGCAGTATTTTGTACGGGAATCTATTCTGCTTCAAGTGATAATTAAGTATTCGGCTTCGGCCAAATGTCTCATTTTCAGCCGGAATTCGGCCGAATACTTACTCGAAGCTCGGTAGACCCCTAGTTAGAAGTAGGATTTTGATACAGGACGGTGGACTTATTAGTTTCAGACATTCTGACATTTCCTTAGTTTTATTTGAAGCAGGGAAACCCCGCTTAAAGTTAGATAGACTTTTTTTGTACCAAAAGAAAGAAACCTATCCCCAAAAGCATACCTCCTGTGTCAGTCTCCTCCTTCCACACCCTTCCAGTATGTACCGATTGGCAAGGCTTCATTCAACAGCCATGCTAAAATAAAAACGGATCCATATGCCAGGTTGTGACTAATACATATCCCCACACATCCCCTGGTATTTGAAGTGCGCCTGGATTTTTCCCTGCAAAATGAGGCCTGCAATGCAGGAGGCAAAAGCGCAATGCCTTCTGGTTTTTGTCTACTACCCATTTAATGGTTGGTAGTCTGGTTACCATCTGCGTCACTTCCATCAGGATGCTGATATGTTCCTTGTCGAATGTTGAGCTCTGTCATGCCAATGAAAAGTGTCATGGTTAGAAGACTGTTGATAGCCCTGCTGACATCAGGATATTTGAAATTTGATCATAGTGGATCGCTCTACAAAGGTTTTAACCCAGTTTTTTTAGGAAAGGTAATCGTCACTAATGCAGCACATATAAGGTCATATATTTCAAGTAGATTACGGTTGTATTAGCTCTTCCTTGCTCACCAACCAATCACTGATTATTTTTTCCACTTTTTGCCTACCTCATCCCCTATAAATCTGCCTTTCAGATTATTTTTCTTTTTAAGTCTGCTCTGCCCGCCCAGCAACTAATAACTGCCTCTTTTCCCACTACCTTTAGCTACCCTGCCACCTTCTTTCCCCTCTGAAGGGAAGAATAAGGTAAGGGCAGTGCCAGTTTGGTCCTGCTAAGACCTGGAAAGTGCCAGGGTCCTTTCTGTTCCTCAAATAAATTGTAGTCTCACTCCAAAACCCATCTATACTCTGTGTTGCGGGATCAATACAGTGGAGGGGAGAGATTGATCAGATCTTTGGTTAGACTGTGCAAAGGCTGCACACCACTGACTATAACGTAGAAACCACACCACAGCAACCTCCACATCACTCTTAAACCAACTTGCACATCATCTTCTACAAGAAACTGGAAGCTAATGCTCATCAAATCCTGCTTGCAATCTCGGATGCGGCTGACCTGGCAGATATCACCACCACCACCTGCATGTACTCTTCATCACTAAAACCTGTCTGACAGCTACGTTTACTCAATCCCTGACGTTCTCACACACCAACAGCTTAAGCATTCTACTCCAAGATAGGCCTCCTAGGAGATTCTAAGTGATCCGGCCGCGGCCAATTTTGCAGCGGCCGGAATGTGCGCATGAGAAAGGTGCAAACTACTAAAAGTTTGCACCTTTCTCATGTGAACATACTTAGACTATGGGGGCTGCAGGGGTTTCCCCCGCAACACCCCGCTCACTATACTGCAAAGTATAGTGAGCGGGGAGTTGCAGGGGACACACCTGCAGCCCCTGTTTTAAAAAAAATAAATTCTGGGTGTGCTACGGGGGTGTCCCCCGCAACACCCCTCTCACTATGCCACACAGTATAGTGGGCGGGGTGTTGCGGGGGACAACCCCGCATTCTTTTCACATTTTTTTTTTTAACTTACCTGCAATGTTACCACCAAAGGTTCGAACTTTTGGTGTTCGAACCTTTGGTGGTAGCATTTTTCGGTCGTTTTGTACGTTTGGACCTTTTTTCAGTCCAATCGTACAAAACCTCATAGGATTGGTGAATTACTCCACATCAGCCATAAAGTCATCCTTACACTGCACAAAACTAGAAGTATTCGTCATCAGCCTCTTCAAGCACACTCCTCTCTCCCAGATTGTCAACTTAAGCTTTATGTACCGGCCGCCTGAGCCTAATGCATTGATCCTTCATTGACAACTTAATTGGCGTCGTCCTCCACCATATCCCTTACATACACTGACATTATCTTATGGGACTTCAACTCACCATGCAATGCTTACAACAAGACTTTGAAGGAGGCACTACTCCATCTTCTGGATAAACTGAAACTCACCTAGCACACAAACAAACCAACTCTTAACAAAGGCGACATTCTGCACTTCTTCATACTAACAGCCCCATCCTTCCAATACAACACACCCCTGCACACTGTGACAATCACACCCAACCCAAGTTTATGAAGTATACATCCTAATCCTTCAAAGTCTCCCATTTCAAATAACTAACAAAAGAACTGAACAATCTCTCCACCCTACATTATTAATCCGACAACACAGATTGCAGCACCGTCAAATGAAATCTCATACTAGCCCCAATTTAACTATCTGCTCCATGTTAAACTCAATAACTCTATGCCAGCAAGAGAGTTACCCGGAAACGAAACCTAGCACAAGCGAAAATCCCATCTGACCCTACTAAAAAAGTGTGACACATCTTCAGACAAATCACTGCAACAAACCTCCTACTACAATAACGACAAATCTAGCAAGAAAAGCAAGGTACTCTGTAAGGCAGTTAATCTGTTAATAAGTACCATCCCATCAACAGCTTCTCCATTGTTGAGATCACCAAGATCTGCCAAAACATTGACCCTAACACTGTGGATAGCTTCCCCCCCATCCCACTGTGCACGATTACAACATGGACTATCTTTGAAAAAAACATATCTATGAAAGACCTGCAAAGACCCTGGCATTTCATTTCATCAATGCATCTCTCATTCAGGACACCTTCCCAACCCCCTGAAAAAAGGACAAATCTCCCCTTGCTCAAGAAGCCTACTATGGACTTTGATGACCTAATCCTCTATCGCCCCCATCATGCACCAGCCTGCCCTATGCAAGATCCTTACAAGCCATAGCCACCCAACTTCAAGCACATAGATTGATAATGGCCTCCTACAGTAAATCAGGTTTCGGGCACAACTGCACAGAGATTGCCACCATTCAAGTGGTAGATGATGGACTCCGCATCCTCGACGACAGACACCTCTGCCTCCTTGTAGTGCTCATTCTCTCTGCAGCCTTTGATAAAGTAGTCCAGAAAGTCCCTTTCGACACACTGCACAAGCACAGAGGCATCAGAGAGAACACCCTCTGCTGGTTCACCTCTTACCTAGAAGACCACCATCAGTTTTGTCTAGATGGATATCTTCAGATCACTCTCTCTACCTTCTCCTGTGTTGTCACACAAGGCTCCTTCCTGTCACCCATGATCTTGAGCTTCTACATGGACTGCCTGGCAGTACTCATCACCAACCACCACATCCACCAATAAACAGATGATACACAAGCAGTAACTATCATCCATTAGAGACAGCCACCAACTGAATGCCTGCCTTGCCTGATCCAGATGTTCAGCCACTACCTCACGCCAGGATGATTTTCCGGATCCACACTTTCACACCTATTGGCTGCCATGAACCTGGGATTTCCAATAGACTCCTTCCTCCCATGGATTCCTCTTCTGTGTTATCCATCTCCCACGTAAACTGCTCTTTGGAAACTTTTCTGCGCCCAGCGGGATGCAGCGTGAATCCGCGTTGGCTCCACCAGACGCCTCTACGAGCCCCATGCCGGACATGGCTTCAGAGCCAGTATATATAGAGGCACTGCGCCCCATGACCTCAGTTTGTTTTTTCCGCGCACTCTGCTCGCTACTCGGAACGCTGCTCTTAACTTTATTTATTAGGGGATGTACTACATCTCTCAATTTGGTCATGATGCCAAATCCGATAAGGTCTTCGAGGTTCAAACCCTGCATGGATTGTGGGTGTCAGATATCTGTGTCAGAACCACACTGCATATGCCTTTACTAGCTTGGTGAAGGCCACGACGCACAGGACTGAGCGTCCTGCCAAGCGATGCAACCAAAGGCGGTTCGAGAATGGGACTCAAAAAGCTTTTCTTTTCCTCCACATGAAGAAAGGTGATAAGTGGACCCTTCGAGGTCGCGGGGTGCGGACTGCGGCACAGAGGAACGGCTCCCTGTCCAAAATGACAAAAAGAAGCACTGCAAGAGGTTGATATCACCCTCCTGTTCTTCGCCACATCATTCTTCTTTGTCTTCGAAAAAGAACAGCCACCACCCCAAGGATGGCCGTGAGGCAGAGGCCAAGCAGTTAACCTTTCCTACCCAATCCTCTACTCCAGAGGAATGGGAGGCATTCCAAATGAAGATTCTAGACATGTATGCCAAAGTACAGGCAACTCTGGCCCCGATGCCAGCGGTCGCGGCTACAAGCCCGGTGCTGACTTATCCCAACGTGCTTGGACGAGCCGGCAAGGAGTCTGCAATGAGATGCGACAAGATTGCGGCCAAGCGGCACACCATTCTGTCTTTGGACTTCGGTCCCCTGAACTATGATCCCATCAAGGCTGGAGTTTTGAAAGAGTTCCTCCCGCTCCCCAGAAGAGCTTATATGTCCCAATTTGAGGACATTTATGATTATGAAGGGGATCTGGTCCCTTTCGGGCTCGCGCCATTCCACCGCATGAAAGTGAGAGACTTCCAGAGTTGTATGGAGAACAGGGTGACCTGGCAGCCGACTTGGAGGAGTCAAGTGGCCTGGACACCTCACCAGAGGTAAACCTGATTCCTGCTGCCACCCCAGGCAAACCACAGTCTGCTTTCTAGCACCTGATGGCGAAGGTAATCAACTTCTTGAGGCTGTCGGCCCTTTCACGTCCTAATTTGCAGTATGACCTGACTGACATCTTGGACAAGTGTCCTAAAGATGGAGACGTTGCTGCCTTTCAATCAAGGCAGTAGAAGGGCCAGTGATGGAACTGTGGGCAAAGCCGCCATGAGTTCTCAGGGTGGACCGCAACCTGGCCAAAAAGCACAGGTCCTCCCCTTCGTACACCTTGTATCTTACTGCCCACGTTTCCCTGGAATATTTGGTGATATCGGCCGCTACGGCAACCCTCAAGACCACCTCATTTCGACTTTGACCACTGATACAGCGAGCAAGATATTGGACGCATGGGCCAGGAAGGTCGCCTTGGCCACATTTTCTTTAGGCCCGTTAGTGATGGCTGAGGCTGCTGATCACATCCCGAGGTGGAGATGTGGGATGGTTTTGAAGCCCTTATTGAAAAAAAAAAAGCCTCCTGAGAACTGAGAGATGTTTCAGTCTGGCCTGGACACTGCAGACTATGTCGCAAGTACGATGGCCATCATTGCTGTCCTGCAGTGTTTTTCCTGGTGGTGGACAACAGGGTTTGTTACTGACGTCGAGGAGAAACTTCTTGATTTGCCCTTTGATGTCATGAACTTGTTCAGCACCAACGCCGACGAGTCTCTCCAGAAATGTCAAGCATTTAAGGAGAAGGCCAAGTCGCTGGGGCCTGGAGGTCAAAGGTGGAGAGACCAAGCACCCTCGGGCAGGCAAGTACAACTTCTTCCCTACAGGGGTAGCGTCTTCGGTGCACCTAGAGAAGGCGATTTCACCTCCACTGTGCCCTCCGCAGCCCCTGGCACAAAGTCTCTCTGAAGTGGACTTCCACCACTTATCCCCTGTGGGAGGCAGGATATCCCTGTATGGCGAGGAATAGAGAAATGCCACCTCAGCCTGGGCCTTACCGGTCATGCAGCAGACATACTGCCTCCTTGCCCTCCAGGTAAACCCCTCCCCGCCCCCCATACCACCAACGCTTGCCTCCGGACCTCTCCTGCTAGAGGAGATCCATCACCTTCCTGGAAAATGGAGTTTAGAGATGGTACCCTGCTTGTTAACTAGTAGGGCTTGGTACTCTACTTACTTTCTGGTGCCGAAGAAGGAGGAAGGTTTGAGACTCATCCTGGATCTGCAACCGCTGAACTTGTACTTGCGCAAGAACAGGTTCAAGATGGTCACTGGACATGAACTGGCTAGTCTCCCTGTATCTCCAGGATGCTTACTTCCATGTGGCTATCCACAAGAAGCACAGAAAGTACCTGCAGTTCAAAGTAGGGAACTGTCATTTCCAGTTCAAAGTCCTCCTTTTCGGCCTTCCTTCTGCACACACAGTAGTTTTCACCAAGCTGCTAGCAGTAGTGGCAGTGGCTCACCTCAGCAGGGAAGGCATTCATCTCTTTCCCTACCTGGACGACTGGCTCGTCTGAGCCTGCTCACCCGATCTAGCATCGGCACATCTGTACCAGACGTGCAGCTTATTTCACACATTGGGCTTCTCCCTGAAGTCTTGCCATCCAAGTCCCTTTGATTTACCCGTGCGATCTTGGTCACTGGCCTGGTTGGAGTTTCCACCCGAGGACAGAGTAGCAAACCTCTTCAAGATAGTCCAGGTTTTCCAGCCTCAGCTTTTCTGCACTAGCCGAGTCTCATGGCATCATGCATCTTAGTAGTGCCAGAGACCCATCTATGCTTGAGGTTGCTATGGTATTTTCTGAGCTCACAATGGTCTGTTTCAGGGACAAACTTCTGACCACCTATGGATCTCTGAGAGAGTCTCCGGTAACCTGCAATGGTGGTCTGTGAAGGGCAACCTCCTGAAGGGGTCTCTTTTTCGTCAAACATGGCCAAAATTGACTCTAGTTATGGATGTATGCCTTAAGGGCGGAGGCACTCAACTCCAGGAACTTATGGTGAGCAGACTGTGGTACCATTAGAGTGCCGGGAATACATCAATTTGCTGGACCTGAGGGAGATCAGGCTGGCTTTGGTCGATTTCCTTCACTCTGTGAAGGGCAAGATGGTACTGGTCCTGATGGACAATTCTGTAGCTATGCATTACCTCAACAAGTGGGGTGGAGCGGGCTCCTTACATCTGTGCAGAAATGCAATACGATTGTGGTTCTGGGCTCTGGAGAACAGCGTGTCTCTGACTGCGGCCCATCTGGCCAGCAAGGAGAATATTTTAGTGGATGCTCTGAACGGACAGTCATCAGCCTCCCACAAGTGTGAGCTCTGCCAGTAAGTTCTGTTGATTATCTCCCAGTAGGGTACTCCCCAGGTGGCCCTCTTCGGTTTCAGTGTCGGCAGGAAGTCCAGGTGGTTCTGCTGCAGGGAATTCCCTCTTAAGGGAGTTCTGGGGGGCATCTTGACGGTCGAATGAGATTTCGACCGGCTCTATGCGTTCCCACCGATCCCTGTTATTCCACTGGTTCCCCCGGAGACTGTGTCTGTTCAAGTCCATGAATGATCTTGATCACTCCGGACGGGGCCCGGAGAGAGTGGTACCCAGGGTTCCTGGACATGGCCATCTACCCTCCCCCATTCAGAGAGGAGGGTCTTGCACCAGAACCTCCGCAGCCTGTACCTTCAAGCCTGTCTGCTGAAAGGCTGAGATCTAGAGAGTTGAATTGGTTGGTGGACATGCTGGGCATGCTCCTATCTGCTAAAAGACCTGCCACCAAATCCATTCATGCTTGTGGTGGCAGCGGTTTTCGTCTTGGTGCTGGGAGGGGATCTGAACCCTTTTACCTGCTCCACTTCCTCTGTGTTGAAATTTCTTCTGTCTTTTGGCCCAGACGGGTTTACAGATTGGTACAGTGAAGGGTTATCTTACAACCAATTCGATCTTTAAGGAGACCTTGGAGCAGGGCTCCCTTTTCACGCTCCCCACGTCATCCAATTCCTGAGGGCTCTTTTTAATGTTTTCCCCACGCCAGTCTGTTGTTCCGACGTGGGATTTAAATTTGATGTTGACATTTTTAATCGGCGTTCCGTTTGCGCCACTTCATTCTTGTTCTTTAAGGCTGCTTGACTTGAAGGTGATTTACCTGATTGCCATCACTTCCGCTAGATGGGTGAGCGAGCTCCAGGCTCTGTTTTTTAACCCTCCCTACTTAGTTTTTATCCAAGGAGAATGTGGCATTGACAGTTAGGCCCTCTTTCCCGCCGAACGCGGTCTCAGATTTCCATCTCTCGCAAAAGACCCATCTACCAGTCTTCTTTCCTCTGCCTCATCCTTCCACGTCAGAGTTTCCATCAGCTTGATTTGGTGCGGGTACTCAAGTTCTACATCTCTCTGACAAGGGAGAACAGGACTAATTACCAACTTTTTGTTGTTAACTAGGGTTCCCAAGCTTGCAGTGCTGTTACCAAACAGACCCAATCTCGATGGATCACACTCTGCATCTCGGAATGCTACAATCTGGCCAGCAAGGAGGTTCCTGAGGGTCTCAGCGCTCACTCCAGCAGAGGGTTGGCTGCCACCTCACAATGCAGGGTGCCTGTACTGGATATTTGCCAGCCGGCTATGTGGGCTTCCTTGCTCGTTTCGGCAGAGCTGTCCTTCAGAGTTTTCTAGTTTAGGTGGTGTTCTTGCTATCCTCCATCCTCCAGGTTGTTGTACTACTTTGGCAGTCTATCATGGATGAAGAATCTGTGTGATAGAAGAAAACATTTCTTAACTTTCTGTAATGTCCTTTCAATGGATTGCATTCTCCTACAGATTCCTCATCTGATAGATATTCTTTCAGCGTCGGCTGCTTGGAAACGTTTTTTGACAGGAGGTAAAGTACGACTCCACATCGACCGTTGACTCCTCTTGATTTGACAGTACCATTCCTCAATTGCAGATGTGACGTCAACTGTATAAACATTGCATCACTGTGCCCCCCCTACCTCAGTTACTTTTTTCTGCACACTCAGCACGCTCTCTTTCGGAACATTCTCTTCATGAGAGAGAAACGTTTTTCGTCGAGATGTCTGGCCCTAATGCTTCGGGGTTCAAACATTATCATGACTGCGGCTCGAAGATGTCCATCACCGACCTGCATGGTATCTGTGTGGTGTCTGCGGAGGGATCACAATGTCAAGAAATCCGATTCCTGTCAGCAGATGAACTTGAAGTCTATTTGGGAATGAATGGCGAAGTTAGCGCTCGGGTGGCCTCCGTCGAAGTCCCCGCTGCGTTAGACTGTCAGGCTGTCTGGCCAAAACACAGAAGGCCCCACACCTGAAAAGGAGGACAGGCCCTATAAAAAGGCAAAGAAAAGTTAATATTCCCAAAGCAGTTCACGCCATTCCTCATCCTCCCACGAAAAGAGGAGCCATTAGCACAAACACGACTTTGATTCGTTTGAGGGACGAGGTAGGTCTGGCCCTGCTCCGGGTCACCAGAGAAAGAGTGGAAGCCATTCAAGGAGCAAATGCTCCAGATTTTAAAAAATCTGCGGCATGTAGGGCTCCGGTCTCGAGTCCGCAGGCGAGCACGGTTCCAGTAGTCCTTGGAGGTTCTGGTGCCAAGGTGACCATGTCCCGTCTTATGCCCTCGTGCTCAACCACGAAAACTGCAAAGCTGATTCTGGCACGGACACTTGAGGCACCAGCGCAGAGAGGCCTTGTCAGACCGATCCCATTGGAGTTCTTCGGCACCATGAGGTCGATCTACGATGATGAAGGGGACCGTGTTCCTATTGGCTTTGAGCCAACGAGCGGGGAGATGGGACAGCTGTTTTTTTGTTCATGACAAAGCAGATTTGCTGGCTCTAGCTGAATGTTTGCACGCAAGCACACTTGATACGTCCCCTGACCTTGATTTTCAACAGGCTGCTCCCTATGGCCACCCTAATGCCCAATACAGGAAAACTGTTGATAAGGTGGTTGAAGCCTTCCATCTGGGCACCCCAGCCATCCCCCTTGAGGCATATGAATTGGCTGACATCCTGGAGAAAGGGCCACAGACTGAAAGGGCATTTTCATTTAATGTTGCTATCTTAGATCCCATCATCTCACTGTGGCAGAGACCTGTTCCTCGCTGGCTGTGGATGCCGACCTCACTAAAAAATGCAAGGCAGCTAAGGGAGATTAACCCTTCCTATCATCTCATCCTACGCCAGAAGGTCTGGTGGTTCAAGCCATCACAGTAAGCTCTAGGCCAGCCACATCCACCTTCAATCTTCCTAAAGGCAGGGAATCCAAAAAAGCCAGACCCCCTGGCCAGAAGATATTCGCTTCAGGGGCATGGCCCTGAAGGCAGCCGACTCTTCCTGCGCATTCTCAAAATATTCACACAGACTTTAAAGGATCATAGTGGAAGCTGCAGAGCACCTTCTGGTTGGAGAGATGGTGTTTTGCACATCATTGACGAAGGCAAACAGGTGGTATGCCCAAGCACTGCATGCAGGACTACACACTGCAGGTTTCGCAGGCTGTGCCATGGGTATGTCCACAGTACTGCAGCAGTCATCTTATCTCTACAGCTCAGGGTTCTCACCTAATGTCCAAGCCAAACTTCTAGACACAGCATTTAGTGGTGAGCACCTGTTCAACCTGAAGGCCGATGAGTCTTTGGAGAAATGTAAGAACTCCAAATTGGCTGCCAGGTTCCTAGTTCTAGTTATGCAGCAATCTGCCAAGCAACCGTTCAGCTTTTCCTCTAGGGCTAGAGGTTACTGACGGTATGTTCTGTTTGGTAGGAAGACACAGCTCCCACAAGCCAGGCAATGGCAGAGGCGTTTCTCTGGGCCCTTACTGGGCATAGGAGCCTCTAGGGGCCAGCACACTGCGGCAGCAGCAGCTGGGCCGGGTACGCCTGCCATGCCAATTTGAGTTCTCCCTACATGTTTCTCTGGTTGGAGGGAGTCTCCGAGCACTGGGACAGGTGGAAGGAGATCACCTTTGACGCCTGCGCCTTGCAACTCGTCATATGGGGGTACTGTCTATCATTCCTAAGTAAACGGCAAACAAACCACCTCCTTCTCCACAACAACCGGGATGGGAGCTCCAGGAAGAATTGAGAGGCCTGTTATTGAAGGGTGCCTTGGAAGAGGTGCCACACGAGCACACGGGATCAGGCTGGTACTCTCGCTACTTTCTGGTACCCAAGAAAGGAGGACGACTCAATCCCATCCTGGATCTCAGGGCCTTGAACAAGTTCCTGAGGAATGTAAAGTTCACGATGGTGATATTGAAAGAAATTCTCCAGGCTGTACAACTTCAGGACTGGTTGATGCAGCTGGACCTTAAGGATGCTTATTTCCATGTGCCACATGTGGTTCCTGAAATTCGTCATTGGGGACACTCGCTGTCAGTTCAAAGTGCTCCCCTTTGGTTTAACCTCTACTCCCAGGGTTTTCACCAAGCTGATAGCAGTTGTGACGGCACACATCCAGTGTTCAATTATTCCCATACTCGGACGACTGGTTTATCCGAGGAAGGTTTCCGGAGCAGGTATCGGCTCAGGTCAAGAAAACCTGCACTCTGCTTCACGGTTTCAGCTTCTCCTTAAATGTTCAGAAGTCCCACGTAACACCAACGTAGAAGCTCCAATTCATCGGAGCAGTCCTGGACACACGGGTGGGGAAGGCTCCCCCATAGGACCCTTCAAAGAAAGAAAGGGTCACCAGTGTTATCCAAATGGTCGAGCTTTTCCAGAGCTACGACAGTGTTCCAGCAGCTTCCTTCCTCTGCCTCTTAGGTCTCATGGCTTCCTGCATTTTTCTGTTGCCAGAGGCCAGACTGCGGATACGATCCCTGCAGTGGCTGTTGAGGGATCAATGATCCCAGTACTTAAACGCTATGAAGGACATTCTCAAGATGGCAAAGTTGGTGGGCCAGCAAAGGGAGCATGATGGTGGGGGAACCCTTTTGGCCACTGGGGCCTTGGGTCCAGGTGGTCACGGACGCATCCCTGAAGGTTTGGGGCGCTCACTGCACATATCTGCAAATGAGTGGCCTTTAGTCGCCAATGCAATGCTGGTCGCATATCGACAGATTGGAATTGTGGGTGATCAGGTTGGCACTGATGGCCTTTGTGCCTTCCGCCAAGCGGAAACGCTTCCTTGTGCTGACAGACAACATGGTGGCCATGCAGTATTTCAACAAGCAGGGTTGTTGGCGGGGGGATTCCTGCCCCGATGCAGGGAGGTGCTACAGCTATAGTTCTTCTTGCAGAAGATCCTGGTCTCTGCTTCAGCTGGTCATCTGGCAGGAGCAAAGAACGGGCTGACGGATGCTCTGAGCAGGCAGAGCACTGTCTCGCACAAGTGGGAAGTGTTCCAGGAAGTACTCAAAGAGATCTCTGCCCTATGGAGTACCCCGATGGTGGATCTGTTTGCCACACAAGCCAGATGTTAGGCAGAAACCTGTGCAGTTCCCTTAGAGACCACTGCAAAAAGTTTAAGTCTACAGGAGTTAGCAGTAAACCCAATTGGTAGCAGTCTGCACCACCCAGATTTACCTGGTAGCTGTGGCTGAGCAGTCAGACTTCTCTCAAGAAGAGTTAGGCAGTATATAGAGTATACACAATACACTGACCAGAGCTTTGGTATAAAAGTATATAATTATTTATTTAAAAACACACTTGTAAAAACACACTGGCACTAATATGTCAAGCAAGTTCAAACACAGTCACTATAAGTATATACACCTCCCTAGTTAATTATTCGACAAGTCTAGGTTAAGACACCACTTATTTAGCAAAACAGAGGTGAGTGCGTAACCGTAGATGGCACTCCAATAATTTGTTTAAAAAGGAAGAGAAAAGGCAGAAATAGGAAAAAACACACAGTACCAGCACTTTTAAGAAACCACAGCAAGTCAAGAAAGGCAGGGTCTACTGTAGAGCAAACAGTTCATAGGCCAGGCCCACTCTTGGAGAGAGCAAGGCGGAATGTGCCCAAGATCACACAGTGGAAATGCACTCAAAGTCTTTGCAGCAAAGTCAAAAGAGGTTGGATCAAGTCAGAAAGGTAATGTTAACAGGTCCGAGGTCACCCCAGGATAGAGAGTCAAGGATTTACGGGACACCTTGGACAGTCTGTTGCAAGGGAGACCAGGCGGGACACAGTACCTGAAATGGTGAGAAAGCTCCAGCGGGGGCAGTTGTTCCTGGCAGCGGGTGCAAGTCGGGGCTTCGTCCAGGGGAAGAGAAGATCTCGACGTGGAGGAAAGCTGGAGGTCGTTGCACTGCCAGGGAAGAAACCAGCCGCAGAGTTTCCCGGTTAAAAGGTACTACCCTTTTATTCGTGGTAGTGGTGAAGCATGGCTAGCCGGCCGCCGGGGTGCTTGGCACGGGCGATTCGACCACGAGACGATTCAGGAAGGCGAAAAAGGCGAACTGGTTGGTCCCACCAGCTCAAGGGGAAGAAGACTCTCCTGGAAGAAGATCTTCTCTGTCGCCGGGGAAGTGGTGAGTTCGTACAGCAGGGCTCCACCAGTGGTGTCATCGTCGTAGATGGCTCAGCTTCTCCCCTCTTCGGATTCTTTAGGTCCTGTGATGACTTCTGAAGTTCCCAAAACCCTGCTTTTATGCAGCAAAACCCCCATTCATCAGCCTAGCTGTCACTCAAACATGCTAAGTGGTGAGCCGGGCGGCTGACCACTGGGCCAATCACACAAGAGTGCGACTTGAGTTGCCAAGGCAACTCAGTCCAGGGTGCCTAATCCCCCTCCCACACATCCTGTTGACCCCAGACAGAGTGGCACCATTTGGAGGGCTTCTGTGGAGAAGCCTGCCAAAAAGTGGTACAAAGGGCTTGACTTGGGTTAGAGTTTCAGAGGCGAACACAAACGCCATTTTAAAACAGAGTCCTGGCAAAAAGACCCAACCGGGGAATGAATATTAAATAACCCGGCGGTATCTTTAACATTGCACCAAAAAGTGGTGCGTTTAAAATGAATGGGAAAATCCCGGTGGAATATTTCGTGTGGTATCCACTGCCACCAGCCAGAAACTCGACAAGGGGGGGACTGGACAGTGCCCCCTTGGAAAACAGACCCAGGGGCAATCAAATTGCCTCTACCAGTACTTTCACAATATGATGGTTTGTACTGGTTCTGTTCACAATTTGAGACTAGTAAAGCCAATGGTGACTTTACCGGCCCTGGGAGACAGTAGTCAGTGCCAGGGTATGGAGTCTATGTTTGGGGGGTCACTATGACACCCCTGTGTTGCTGCACTGAGGGTGCTGTGTAACACACATACCAAAAACACATGAAGCCCTATGGAGTAAAAGACCCCATAGCCCATAAAACACATTACATAGTCAAAGGACATTCTCAAATCATGCCTAAGAGTGGGAGAAAGAGTCTCACTCTTAGCAGGAGAAAAAATAAACCCCAAAAATCCAGCAAAGCTGCTGGGGGACTCACTAGGTTTGGGAAATTAGCCTTTACAGAGAATTCTCCCTAACACCAGAGCAAAGTGCAAACAGTTTTGCTCAAGAAAATTCCACCTGAAGGGTGCACTACGGGGACGCGTTCCTTGTGGAGTGTGTGTTCAACCTCCATTATGCGTTTCCTCCGGTACCTGTCATTCCATGGGTTCTCAGGAGGTTGAGGAGGTTGAGGAGGTTTCGAGCCACCAAGATCCTGATCGCTCCGGACTGGGCGAGGAGAACATGGTTCTTGGAGCTCTTGTACTTGACCAAATGCCCATCTTTCTGGCTGCTGCGATGGCCAGAACTTCTATCCCAGTCAGAAGTTCAAGTCCTACACCCGAACCCCGAATTCCTCTTAAGAGGAAGAGGTATGATGACTGGGACCTCTCAGATTCTTGAGTTGTTATTGGCTGCACGCGGACCTACTATGAGATCATTATATGCGTGCAGGTGGAGAAAGTTTGAGGCGTGGTCTAGGGAACGCAGGATAGACCGTGTTGCTTGTCCCCCAACTGCAATGATGGATTCTTTCTGTGACTGGCCTCAGCAGGCCTCCATATAGGCACAGTCAAGGGCTACATGGCTGCTTTGTCTGTGTGGGGTAGCTGGATCAGAGATCCTTCTTCACGGCTCAATTAATTACCCAATTTATGAAAGGCCTTGTAAATAGGTTCCCTCCCACTCAATTTCTGGTTCCAGACCGGGACCTCAATTTGGTACTAACCTTTTTGATGGCGGCTCAGTTTCAGCCCTTGCATTAGTGTTCTATCAGGTTACTTACCCTGAAAACAGCTCTCCTGGGGCAATCACATCAGCAAGACGTGCTAGTGATCTTCAGTCTCGATCTTGCAGGCCGCCATTCCTGCGATTCTTCAAGGAGAAGGGTTCTGTCAAGCTTCGTCCTAAATTTCTGCCAAAAGTGGTTCGATTTCCACATGTCCCAGAGCATTGATTTGCCCTTTTTCTATCCACCTCCACATCCCTCGAAGGATGAGGAAAGGCTGGACCCTACGAGTGTGCTCTGTTTCTATGTGGCTATGATGGCAGAATTTAGGCATGTTGACCAATTCTTTGTGGCTTTCTCTCTGTCTAGGAAGGATCTGGCTGTGCCCAAACAGACAATCTGCCACTGGATAATTCTCTGCATTGCAGAGTGTTATCAGAGCAGGAAAAGTCTGCCTCCAGGCAACAGGGCACATTCTACAAGGGGTGTGGCAGCATCACGGGCCTTGCAAAGGGCCTGCCAATAGAAGAGCGATGTCGAACAAGAACGTGGTCGTTGTGCCTGATGGTTACTAAGCATTACTGCTTAGATATGTCACATGATTCTGATGCTCGATTCGTCAGAGTAGTGTTGCAGAGCTTCCTTGTCTGAGGGCTTTCATCCCACCTCTACACTGTACTGCTTTAGGAGTCTTATCGGATGAGAAATAGGGCAGATGAATGCAATCCATTACAGGAGAAATTACGTCAAAAGCAACACACATGGGTGACAAAAGGAAACAATGATTTTATTCTTTGATTCAATCCCAATCAACTAAACTGACACTGTCCCGAAAAAGTACTAAGCTCTCCCTGGAAATAAGGGATGGAAGTGTGCAGAAACAGTCTCTCAATTCACCCACTGTGCTAGTCTCCTATAACACAGACCCCCAAACTAGCACTAGCAGCAAGCAAAACCATGTCTAGTTTGACCAACCAAAGACCAGGTTAGCTCAAAAATAGTGATTAAAAACCAAATAAAAAAACAAGGGGCTATTTGTCGCGGGACCAGCCCATCAAGCATTTCAGGAGGATTTTTTACTTTATTTTACCCACCTTCAAGAGTGCACGTATGTGATTTGTTCTCAACTTAATCATCCAATTGAATTAAACCACAAGCGACAATGCCCTAAAAAACAAGCACTTCATCTGGTATCCCTGGAACATAATCAAAAGGATATCCGTGTTACAGGTCGACCGGTTTCGGTGATTCAGTCTGTCACATTCCCCCGGGCCAACAAAACACACATTCATCTCTCCTGTCCTCAATGAAAATGTCGAGGCAGCGATTGAGCAACCTAGACTCCACCTACATTTGTAAGACCATAAACACGTTCGGTCTGCACAACAGGACAAGCTTGTACTGTCAACTTCTCAAACACTCTATCACAGAGCATTCATGTCACTGTGCTGCAATTTAAGAAAAAATTAAAATTGAAAGGGCATGATTCAGTAAACCCACACAGGGCAGAGACCGCACTGGTAACTCTAACCATGTCTCAACAGTCAAGATCTCATTACCTGCAGTGGTAACATTCAGTTCATACCATGAGGAGCATGCAGTAACAACGCAAACCCCTGCTCATGCACTAGCAGCGCGTCGCTAGTTCTCCATTGCTATCTTTCACCATTGCGCGGTACAGGCCATGTGACCATCAGTATAATATAAACTTGCGGGCATTCCCCTACTCTGGGCAGGACTGGGACAATCTAAACATGACCAAGGAACTAATTTATATAAAGAAACACATTCTTAGTAATTCTCTAATGTAGATGGTAATAGGGTGCTTGGTGAGAACCTGCCCATCCCTTTCTTAATTAGTCAAGGGCACCTTTTTTAGAAATCAAAGAAAGGCAACTCTTTATTTCATGCCTTGCATGTATCAAATTATTTATTCAACTAAATGAGTCTATTAATGTATTATCCTGTCTTCAAACCGATAAACACATAAATATGTTTTTAGAGTCACACAATAAGTATAAACAAACATGAACATGTATCAAAACCACATAAATGATTCGCACAGTAAAAAAAGGAAAAGTCTGTCAGATGGAAGAACAGGGAATAAACAATACATTCATAATTTACAACTCACAACATTTCCCCACAATCCTAGCTATCGGACTATACCTATAACCCAACCACTAAAAAGGCCTCATGGAGACGATCATTGTTTCTGGGGTGTACGCAGAGCGCATTTCTAATAATTATGGCTGCGCAGCCTAACGTCTGTGTCCATGACTGTATCACAGGGGGCTAAACATTTTGGCGGCATAGTGTTAGTACTCCGCCTTCCTCAGGACCAAAGTGCAAATGGGACTCCTGAGGACCAAAACATTTAAATAGTAAGAGCACTATGGTTCATTATTAAACCAATAAAACTACAGTGATCTTAACTAGTTATAAAGCAAAACCCAATCTGGCACCAAATGAACACTCTAGTGCTACCTTCACCAATAAAAGAGTAGGACACCATCACCAGAATGTAATCAAAATCTCATCCCTGGTTTTTCTGTCAAGTAGTTGGAATACCACCCTAAGCGAGTGAATTCCCCCTTTAAAAAGTCAGGGGAAAGTTCCTCCAGAATGATTGTGACTGATGGGTCGATAGACATGTATACTTCTGAAGGAATAGCGCAATGGGCGATGGGCTCATGAGTGAAAACCTACAAAAATAAGTGATTCTAGAAGGAGCCCAGGAGCTTCATGCAGCTAAATGAATACATTGGGGCCACCTAGTGTAGGAAACAAAGGCGCCTACTTCAGCTCTTGGGTTGTAGTTCAGTGAGGAGAAAAAAATCCCCCCTCAGCACACAGAATCTGTCACGTCTTGCAAAGGCATCATTAAATGCAATGTGTCCTAAAAAGGATGGCACGAGCAAAAATGTCAGTGAGAAATGAAAATCTAAATAGCACATGATCATTAGTGCTTGATAATGTTGCCAAAGTGTAATCATAATGTATTCAAATTATGTTCAAAAACTCACAAGGAATTATGTCAGCAATGCTGGCATAATGCGGCCGCTCTGCGTAGCTTGCCAAGATTATGATTTGTGAAGGCTGGTCAGTGGCATAAGCCTGTATCTCCATGTCAAGTGTGGTTACATCTACAAAAAAGGTAAAAATATATTTTCATGTATACCCTCGTCATGGTGAGAGCGCAGCGATCGTGGACTGCCTCTTTGTGGATATGCTTACCTGCAGGTGCAATGAGCTCCTCCAGACCACGTCCTCGCTGTGTGTTGGTTGCAGGGAACCACTTGCACACCGAATGCGAAATAGGGAGACACATAGTTTGCGAGGATGGGACTGTGTCGAGAGGCCTGGAGCGTTTCCCCTGATTAGTAAAGTGATTCAGAGCGCCATATTGGAGGATCTGCACCTCCCTAGTGTCTCGATGTAAACGTGTGGAAAACTCATATTGGCAATTCCTCATGTATTTCCAGGCACTTATGCTCCTCAAGATGTGCATGCACCGGCTAATCCATGCATCATGGCCCTGTATCTGTATCGAAGTGTAAATAAATAAAATTGTGGAAAGAGCTGATTGAATGGTTATCAGATTAGTGTATATTGGGGGCCCTTGTGTGGCCCTGGATATCTATGCAGGCACTGCTGTGTAATGAGTGCTCCAATGTTGTGGGCCAGAAGGGAGGGAGCCCAGGGGCCGGGGCAGATCGTCTTGTTGTATGATAGACTAGGATAATGGGAAATAGAAAAACCCTATGCTAGCCCCAATCTGTAGTGGGGAGCAAGAACTGAGTTCAATTCAGAGTATATGGTAAACTGCCTTTACAAGGCATCAAATGGCTGGTGCAGCACAGTACGCTGGCGATGATCGTCAACAAGTGACCAGCCATTCTGCAGAATAATGGAGAGACATGCCCATAATATAGCGTCGTATGTATGAAGAATAGGTCAATAATTGGGCATTTTTTCATTAAGGCCTACTTCTAAGGAATTTAGCTGGTGTGTGCATCGTGCCTCATTGTTGAGGAGGATTCTTTGTGGATTTGTCACTTGTTTAACAATGTCACGCACCCACCAGAGCAAGTCATCTGCTGAATGCTGGTATTTAATGAAATGAGAGACCAATGTGGCAGAGGTGTTTTTGCACGGGATCCTTGAACGGTGTTCATTGATTCTGGTATGTAGTGCTCTGGTGGGACGACAAGCAACCTCAAACACTGGCGCAAAGGGTTTTTTCCACCTGTAGTATGGCCCTTAAATCTATCAATACCTCTTGCGCTCTAGCCAAATTCACCTACACTTTGTGGGAATGCATTTCTAGGGCGGCTGAACAAATCCCTGAGGGAGAAGGAAGGGAAGGCTTTCTTAACATCATGAAAGATGGAAAGGACGCAATGTGAGAATCCCTACAATCAGGTCTGTACTCTGCCGATAGTGTAAGCAGAGCCATAGCGGCTAGCACAATTACGCGCAGGTTTGCTTGGTTATGAAAGTCTGGGTTTGCACCGGATGTGCAGGCCAGACTTCTTAACATGCCCTTTGATGGCACACACTTGTTTGGCAACAGTGCTGATGAAAGCCATAAAAAATTAGACCTCAAAGGCAGCAGCCAAATGTCTGTGCTGCAATAAGGCGACCTCCGCCTTCTCACCCTCCTGCTCAGGCATGGAAGGGTAGATAATTTCGTTACTATTCCTCATTTGGAAGAGCGAGAAGCCAGGCCAGTCAAAGAGGCCAGCGAAAGTTCCCTCGTGGTGGATGAGGGAGAGGTGCTAAGTCCGCCCAATCAACGGCTTCTGCTGCCTCAACACCACCCTGAGGCCTTGGTCCACAGGACTGCGGTGGGGGGCAGACTCAGTCAGCATTTGCAAAAATGACCGAGCATTACTGCTGATGCTTGGGCCTTGCAAACAGTGGCCCTGTGTTACATGCCTACCCTTTTTAATAAGTCCTGTGGCTCATCCACCTCTTACAGGAGATCTCCAGTCTGCCAGAGAAAGGTGCTAGTACCTGTAATGGAAAGTAACAGGGTGTGGTACTCCTGTCATTTCTTGATCCCCAAAGACCGAGGATTGAGACCCATTTTGGACTTGAGATATTTGAACAAGTTCCTCATGATTATGAAGGACGTTCTCAGATCCTTAAGGCCCTACAGTTCCAGGATTGGATGGTGTCATTGGACCTTCAGGATTCTTGCTTTTATGTGCCTATTCATCACAAGCACATGAAGTACCTGAGATTCGCCGTTGGTAGTTCTCACTATCAGTTTCAAGTTCTGCCATTCAGGTTGACGTCCGCCCGAGGGCTTTCACCAAGTAGATGGCAGTGGTGACAGCGAGTATCAGGAGGGGAGGGTTTCATGTCTACCCCTAACTGGATGATTGGATGTTCAGGGACAGTTCTCTAGAGCAGGTGCTGGACCAATTTAGCATTCCCTTCCGCTCTCTCCACAGACTGGGCTTCTCCTCAACTTCAAGATGTCCCACATGATACCTACCCAAAAGCTCCAATTCATCGAAGCAGTCCTTGATGCTTCCTCGGGAAAAGCCTCGCCACCCAAGGTGAGGGCTCAACACATTCAGCAGATGGTCACCGGATTTGAGAATAGCCAGCATCCTGGCCTTCGATTTCCTAAGGTTGCTCGACATCCTGCATATTTCTGGTGCCAGAGGCTCGTCTCCAGATGAGATCCCTCCAGTGGGCCCTCTGGTCTCAGTGGTCTCAGTTTTCAGGCAAGATGTCAGATCTACTTCAGGTTCCAAGCAGGTTCGCACCTGATCTCCTTTTTGGCAGCCATGGCCGGACATAATGGTAGTTACGGATGCCTCTGTCACGGGATGGGGAGCCCACGCCAACTATCTGTCTGTCAGCGGTCGTCTGTCTACATCGGTGTCCAAACTACACATCAACCTTTTGGAGCTGAGGGCAGTAAGCCCATCGCTTATGGCCTTTCTGCCCTCTGTTCGAGGAAAGAATATCCTGATAATGACAGACAACACAGTGGCCATGTACTACCTCAACAAGAGGAGGTGCAGGGTCACTAACACTGTGCAGAGAGGCAATGCAGCTCTGGTTCTGGGCACTTCAATAGGGAATCTCCTTATCGCCAGGCCATCTAGCCGGAGACGAGAACATGGAGACGGATGCTCCGAGCAGGCAGAGCAGTCTCCCACGAATGGGAACTAGCTCAGGAAGTACTTCAAGAGTTCTCCAGCATGGGGTCTGGCATGGATTCACATGCTCATGAATATTCCCAGTCAGACTGGGAATCCTCAGTAAAAGAATGAACTGTTTCACTTTCACTTTTAAACTTTATTTTTCCTCTAAACCAATCATTGTTCTCTGGGTCATACTGCTCCCATCAGATGACAGTCCTCTCCGTAAGCCCCGCCTCTTTCAACCATCTTCAGATTTTTACAGCATGCTTCAGTGTTGGAATCCTCGAGGCAGCAGCAAAGACTGCAAACACCCCTGGGGGTGAGGGCACCAGCCCAGATCCTGGTTCAAAACCCTCAGGGAGGAAAAAGGGGAGGGGGCGAGGAAGCTCCAAAACAGCCCTCCAAGGTTGGCGTTCAACCGATGGACATCTCATCCACGGACGACGATGACGAAGAGTCTGTCCATACGGTTCACGAGGACGACGGCGGCAGCGGCGCAGGGCTTAGCGATCCACTGTTCCCTTCTCAACCACGGGACATATCCATGGACATCCTGTTGATGGAGATCCAGCAGAGGTTGCCCCGAGCACCAACAAATGTGGTGCCGCAGGCCCCTGATAAGCCTCTGTGTAAGAAGAGAAGTGTCATCCGACGCCTCCACATCAGCCTCCTCCACCACATCGAGCCCCGTCTCCACCAGCGGACCCGGATATGCACACGGACACTAGTACGGACACGCCCACATGAAACGGAGAAGATGAGGACTTTGTCCCGGCAGACGATGAATCACTGCCCTGGACGCCTCTCATAGGGTCTGTCCACCAGACGAGGTGGGATCATTCCACTTGATCTCCACGGCTTCCGAGCTGTTCCAGCTGGTGCCCGAGGAAATCAGGAAAGTGTGCTTCTTCTATCAACAATGAGAGTCCAAGAGGAAGATGATCATGGTGGTGCCCTTTCTGGATGACATTTGGGAGGAAGGCCTAGCCCTCCATGAAGAACCCGTGCACGGCTCCAACCAGCCGAGACAGGTTGTATAAGAAATATAGGGTGCTGGACTCAACACCCAAGTACTTGAGGTCTCGAGCCTCGCCAGACTCTGTAATGTCGGCTACTGCAAGGAAATGTTTGGCTAACCCGGCTTCATCATCATCAGTTTCCCCAGACAGCGAGGGGAAGAAGTTGGACGCCATGGGGAAGAGTCATTTACATGGCGGCATCCATGATCAAGGCGGCCAATGCTCTGGCTATCTTGGCCCGATACGACTGGGAGCTTTGGTACAAGCTTGGCCCGATCCTGGAATTCCTCCCCAACGACAAGTAGCAGGAAGCTCTCGCCCTCTCTCAGGAAGAGGAGGTGGCGTCGGATCATGCCTTTACGGTGGCAGTGGACATCGCAGACACAGGTTTCTGGCAGATGGGAAACGGATTGTGCCTTTGTCGGCAGGGATGGTTGAAGGCCAAGAACTTTCGTCAGGACGTGCATGCGAAGGTGCTGATCATGCCCTTCGATAGAGAAAATCTGTTTCAAGAAGGCAGTTGACAAATCCCTTAAAGACAGATGCGGAGATGGCACGTTCCCTTGGCACTCTTCAACAGCATTGCTTGTCTTTTTGCTCCTCCAGGGGTAAATCGAGCAGATCATCCAAGGGATTCTCCACATCATACAACCTCCCCGATCCTCCACACAGGAAGCCTACAGTGGTTGTTCCCAGGCCTACGGTAGCAGAGGTCAGCGTCACTGTTGCCCGCAGGGCGCCGGCACCCAAGTAATCATGAACCGGCCAAGACGTCGGGCCCCCACACGTGCACCCTGGTGGGAGGCCAGCTGACGAGGTTTGTCAGCGAGTGGAGGAAGATCACTACCGACAGATGGGTGCTGGACGCTCTTGCCCAGGGACACTCCTTGGTGTTCTAACGCAGTTGCCCACGTATTCCACCGGTTCCCCGTCAGGAGCTCCACATCCCTCAGCTCCTGGAAGAAGTGCGAGCCATTTTACAGAAGGGGGCGATAGAGCTCGTTCCCCAATGACTCTAGGACTCCGGAGTCTATTCCAGATACTTTCTGGTAAGAAAGAACACTGGGTGTTGGAGATCCATCCTGGACCTGCGCCATTGGTGGCAGTACCTGACTGATTTGCATATGGCTGGACCCCTTTTGCAATGGCGCAAATGGGCTAAAAAACGGTGGTGTGGAAGGTTGCCCAGAGCAATGCCAGTGGTTCAGATTCATTCAATCTTCCACCCATCACTTTTGTGCTTACTGTTTGTCTCACTTTGTGAGAGAGGGTATGCCCAGACGTGGGTCTCTTGCTCTCTGCGCAATAGGGAACCAAGCTGCACCTCACTGAGGACGCCCAACAAGGCCGACACATGTCTGGGGTTGCTTGTGTTTCCGTGCAGAGGGGACCTGGCCTAGCAGTTCGGGCTGGGTTGCTACCATTGGTGGCAGTACCTGACTGATTTGCATATGGCTGGACCCCTTTTGCAATGGCGCAAACGGGCTAAAAAACGGTGGTGTGGAAGGTTGCCCAGAGCAATGCCAGTGGTTCAGATTCATTCAAAATCTTCCACCCATCACTTTTGTGCTCCCTGGTTGGAGGCCGGCTGACGAGGTTTGTCAGCGAGTGGAGGAAGATCACTACCGACAGATGGGTGCTGGACGCTCTTGCCCAGGGACACTCCTTGGTGTTCTAACGCAGTTGCCTACGTATTCCACCGGTTCCCCGTCAGGAGCTCCACATCCCTCAGCTCCTGGAAGAAGTGCGAGCCATGTTACAGAAGGGGGCGGTAGAGCTCGTTCCCCAACGACTCTAGGACTCCGGAGTCTATTCCAGATACTTTCTGGTAAGAAAGAACACTGGGTGTTGGAGATCCATCCTGGACCTGCGCCGTCTGAACAAGTACCTGCAGTGCCAACATTTCAGGATGGTCATATTGCAGCATGTGCTCGGCCAACTGGAGGAAGGGGATTTCTTGACGTGGTTGGAACTAGAGGATGCGTACTTCCATGTCCCCATCCTTGGGAAACATTGAAAGTTTCTACGTTTCATGGTGCAAGGCCAGCACTACCAGTTCAAGGCCCTACCATTTGGCTTAAAATCGGCCCCAAGAGTGTTTACAAAATTCCTGGCCCCAGCGGAATACCCATACCTGGACAATTGGCTGATACGCGCCCGCTCTAGAGGTCTGGCCGATGAGCATGACAAGCACACGAAGGAGATCATTTGACTTCTGACGGAGCTAGGATTATCCGAGGTCCTGCTTGACGCCATCGGAGAACGCGCTGTTCCTCGGTGCCAGACTCGACACTGTGACTTGCCTGGTGTTACAGCCGTTCAAGGGAAGGTGCAATGACTGTCGTCTGCAAAGACAGCCACGTTGCGGGCCATCAAGTCATTGCTGGGCATGATGTCGTCCTGCATCTACCTCTTCCATCTCTGCAGATTGCAGGTGCGACCCCTAGAGGAATTCTTGGATGCAGGTTGGATACAAGTCTCTGGGAGTTTTGCGGACAAGATCCCACTCAGTGATGAATTCCGGCAGGTGATGGACGCCCAGGAAACCGGATTTCAGACCCCGCCATACCAGGAGACGGTCACCACGGAGGCCTTGCTGCAAGGTTGGGGGGGGCTCACACCGGAAATCTTCACACTAGAAGTCTGTGGCTTCCAGAGGAGAAGGATCTGTACATCAACATACTGGAGCTACAAGCAGTGTTCTGGGCCTTCAAGTCTTTCCTGCCGTCTCTGAAGGGCAAGGTGGTGAGGATCTTCAGGAACAGCAGCCACCATCACCATGTTCTACATCAGGAAACACGTAACACGCACAAAGAGTTTTCGGAAGACTTCTCAATTGTTTGTGGACTTTGGTCCTGTGAACGATGGGAAGGCCTTATCCAAGGCTTCCATTACAGGGTAGCTCTGCGGCTGCATCATGCACTGTCATCGGCTGTCGAACCAGCCTCTGCCGGGCCATAAGAGAACCCATTCCACCAGAGCGATCGCTGCGACAACGGCATTCCTTTCTAGGGTCCCTATGCTTGACATCTGCAGAGCTGCGACGTGGAGGTCCACGCATACCTTCACATGGTTGACAGGGGTTCCAGGGAGGAGTCCAGAGTCGGCCAGGCAGTGCTGCACAACCTGTTCTCTTGAGGCGAGTGTGTTCCAGGGGTAAGCGTTAATTGCTTCTGTTGAGCCTTGCCACCTCCTGTGGTTGTGTAATGTGGTACAGCTGTGTATTCATTATTCTTGAGCATGTGAATCCATGCCAGACCCCATGCTGGTGAAGGTTTAAGTTACTTACCTCTTACTATTGTTCTCCAGCATGGGTCTGGCATGGATGTACATGCAAACCCTTCCTCTGGCCCCTCTGCGGCTCTTCTTGGTCATACTGCCACTTAATGTGCTTACCAAATCTGAAGATGACTGCCAGCGGCAGGGCTTAGGGAAAGGACTGTCATTGGATGGGGACAGTATGGCCCAGAGGACAGTGATTGATTGGTTTAGAGAAGAAATACAGTTTTAAAGTGAAACTGTTTTTTATTTTACCAAGGATTCCCAGCCTGACGACGGGGAATATTCATGAGCATGTGAATCCATGCTAGGCCGATGCTGGAGAATAATAGTTGCAGGTAAGTAACTTAAACCATCTTCACCCTTTGGGGAACCCCTCAAGTAGATCTGTTTGCATCCAGTGTCAACAGGAAGTGCAAGCTGTTCTGCTCCAGGGTATTTCCCCCGAGAGGAGCTCTAGGGGACGTGTTCGTAGTGGATTGGGAGTTTCCACTCATAAACGCATTTCTTCCAGTCCCAGTCATTCCTCATATGATCAGGAGGTTGAGAAAGTTCGGGAAATCCATGATCCTGATTGCTCAGGATTGGGCCAGGAGGACCTGGTAGTGCCAACTTTTAACCTTCTGTACATGTCCATCTGCCCTCCAATAGACAATATTTTTAACGGCCATAACTGTAACGCTCACCTGATTCCCGCAGAGGCGCCGGTCTTGACTGGGTGAATGCCGTATCTTCAAAGGTGATGTGTAACACACGGTTGGCTCTTTGGGCTGGACCTCTGTGCACTGTATGTCTGACTCGAAGAGTAAGATGTCTGCAGATAGAAAATATGGGATTAATGAACTGGGGTTATTGGGTGCCTCTCTCCTCTTCCCTTTCTCTTCTCCTGTAGAACCCCAAAGGTTAACGCCCTCACCTTAGGTAAGTGAACGCCGAGCTCTCCATCTGCCTCGGGGCAGGGTGCCGTAACCAGTTTCTTCACTGGATAAGGGTGCAGGCCTCTTGACCTCAGAGGACTGCTGTCTGTCGTTAACTGCATGGACGGTAAGTTCTGGGCACTTCAAATGTCTTAAAAGTCTTTTGTAATGATATCTCTTGTTTTGCAGGGTTCCGGCGATGGCGGATGGCGGGCTGATGAGAGTTGAGGATCGAACCCGCGTGAGGAATAGAAGCGCCTGGAAGCACGCAAGTAAGCGCTTGTAGCCTGCGTCACGATGCGCACTAACTGTCCCTTTTATCTTGCAGGTACAAGTTCGGAGCTTTAGAGAAGCTGAAGGGTGCTGGAATACCCACTGGATTCGGTGTGGGAAGGAGTAATGGCACGTGAGTAATAAAGTTGGCCAATGTCTTTAAACGCACCTTCTTTTGTCTTTCAGATGCGGGATGCAGCGCCGAAGGCCTCCGGAACGTGCGAAGAGCTGGTAAGCTTTTGTCTTTCAGATGCCGGAATGCAGCGAGAGGCGTTGGTGACAGCCGATGGACCAGGTAAGAGATGCGCTGCCACTGAAGACCGTAGTGCTAACCTGTTCTTTCTTTGTCTTTACAGGTGCTGCTGAAGACTGGATTCCAGGATGGTAAGCCTTTGTTCCCTTAGGCCCAGGATCAGAAGCAGAAGACACGATGAGCGTTCTGCTGCAGAGAATGCAGAATAACGCAAAGCAAGATTCATCCATCGGGTGTGGTTTAAATAGCCTTCCACAGCCACGCCTAGGTAAGAAAAGAGTTCCTGCTTTCCAGAAGAGTTCCAGTGTTCTGAACCTAGGGAGTGGCTCCTGCCCCACCCAACAGGAAAAGTAGTCCCAAACAGAAGAGGATCAGGGGTTCAACTGGCAGGTAAGTAAGCAGCATGGTCTGCTGCAGGTAAGTCCACCCAAGCATTATGAGCCCGGCGCTTCCAGCGCTGGGACTGGGCATCTTTATGAGCCTGGTGCCACTGGCGCCAGGACAGGGTCCAAAAGGTCCCAATTGGGACTGGCTGGCACTCGGAACCGGGGTTATGGGTCTGCTTCCAAGGGAGTCGGGCAAGTCCTGATCTTTTGGAAGCAGAGATCATGACAGCACCACCCCTCAAGGCCCCTCCCAAAGCGGGCTTCTCCGGGGGTTTGGGCTTGTTAGGAAATGTTCGATGAAATCTTTTGATTTGACGAGGCGCGTGGACATATTCTGCAGGTTCCCAGGATCTTTCTTGGGGACCGTAGCCTTTCTAGTCAATCAGGTAAAATAGTTTAGATTTGGAGATCTTGGAATCCAGGATGCTTTTGACTTCAAACTCGAGTTCTCCATCAACTAGAATAGGTTTTGGAGATGTAGTTAGTCGGGTTTGAGGTTGCACGGGTTTTAATAGAGAGACGTGGAAGACCGGATGTATCTTCATGTGAGGGGGCAAGTCCAACTTGACCGCTACTGGATTTACTATGGTAGTGATGGAATAGGGACCAAGGTATCTTGGGTTGAATGTGCGTGGTCCTTTTAGAGGTAGATATTTGGTGGATAACCAGACTTGATCTCCTACTTGATATTGGGGGGCTTCCTTCCGATGTTGGTCTGCTCCTTTCTTGTATTGTTCTTTAGCCCTTTGAAGGTGAGAAACGGCTTCCTTAAAGGCTTGGGTGATTGTAGAATGCAGGTGGTCTACTGCTGGTGTTCCAAAATCTTGGAGTGGATCCAACTCCGAGGTTCGAGGGTGACTACCGTATAAAAGAAAAAACGGGGTCTTCCCAGTTCCCGAGTGGACAGAGTTATTGTAGGCATATTCGGCTATCCAAAGGATATCTTTCCAAGTTTTTTCAGTTTGTTGTAGCATGCAGCGCAAATACTGTTCCAGAGTTTGATTGGTCCTCTCGGTTTGTCCGTCGGTTTGAGGGTGGTGGCTGGTCGAAAGTCTCACATCAATTTGAGCCGACCGACAGCAACTTCGCCAAAAATGAGAAATAAATTGACTACCTCGATCCGAAATTAGAACTGAAGGAAAACCGTGCAGTCGGACGATGTTTTCGAGAAATTCTCGGGCCAGAGTTGCTGCTGTTGGTAAGCCTTTGAGTGGAATGAAATGCGCCATCTTGGAGAATAGGTCCACGATTACTAGGATCGTATTGTATCCGGAGCATGGAGGTAGATCGGTGATGAAGTCCATAGAAAGTGTATGCCAAGGGCGAGGCGGGATGTCAATAGGGCGTAAGAGGCCGGCTGGTTTTTCCTTTTGACTCTTGTTTTGGGCGCATACTCCACAGGACATTATAAAGTCTCTGATATCTTTTTTCCAAGACGGCCACCAGAAGTAGCGCTTGATCTTTTCCAAGTCTTGGTCATACCGGGATGTCCTTCCATTAAAGAATCGTGATAACAAGAGATTACCTTTTTCTGTAAATCGGTGCTGGGCAGGTATAACCGTTCTTGGAAATATAATAGGTTGTCCTTCACCGTAAAGTCCTTTTCCTGCAGATGCCAATTCTGTATGTCTGCTGGAGTTACCAGTAGCCTGGCTTTATCCTTAACTTCCTCTATGGATTGTGTGGCGATTCCACCTAGAATTCTTTGTTCGGGAATGATAGGTACAGGTTTAGGATTGATCAAATGTTCTTCCACTCCCATCCGAGAAAGGGCATCAGCTTTACCGGTTTTTGTACCAGGTCGATAGGTAATTATGAAGTCAAACTCGGCAAAGAATAGTGCCCAACGGAGTTGCCTAGAGGATTGAGCTTTTGCAGTTTTCAAATATTGCAGGTTTCGGTGATCTGTAATCACAGTAACGGTGTGTCGGGCCCCCAGAAGATAATGCCGCCAAGCCTTAAAGGCGGACTTGATAGCTAGAAGTTCCTTATCAGTAATAGTGTAATTGATTTCAGGAGGCGAGAATTTGCGGGACCAAAATGCCACGGGATGCAACTGATTGGTTACTGGGTCCTTTTGTGATAGAACTGCCCCCATGGCAAGGCTCGAAGCATCAGTTTCAACGATGTAGGGGAGTTCTGGGCGAGGATGTTTTAAGAACGGTGCAGAGATAAATCTAGTCTTCAAATTCTGGAAAGCTTGTTCCGCCTCGGTAGACCATTCAAAACGTTTGTTTTTCTTTAACAAGGTGGTGATGGGCTGGACTATTCGAGAGAATTCGGGGATAAACCTGCGGTAAAAGTTAGCGAAGCCTAACATGCTTTGAACACCTTTTACGGAGGATGGCGATGGCCATTTGAGAATTGCATCGACCTTCTTTGAATCCATACGCACTCCGCTAGGTGATAATATGAATCCCAAGAATTCAACTTCAGTCACGTTGAAAACACATTTTTCCAACTTAGCGAAAAGTTTGTGTTGACGCAATCTCTCGAGGACCATTTTCACGTGTTTCCGATGTTCAGTTTCCGATGAAGAATAAAGGAGGATGTCGTCAATGTAAACAACAACACACACATCTATGAGCTCTCTGAGGACATCGTTCATAAAATATTGAAAGGCGGCCGGGGCATTGCAAAGTCCGAAGGGCATGACCTGATATTCAAATAGCCCATATTTGGTGCGGAAGGCCGTCTTCCATTCATCGCCCTCTTTTACTCGTACCAAGTGGTAGGCTCCTCTAAGATCCAGCTTTGTATATATGCATGCTTTTCTGACTTGGTCCAGGAGTTCAGGGATCAAAGGTAACAGATATCTATTCTTAACGGTGATCTGGTTCAGGGCGCGATAATCTATACAAGTTCTAAGGTCCCCTTCTTTTTTTGGAACGAAGAACAAAGCTGAGGAAGCAGAGGACTTGGAAGGACGAATAAACCCATTTGCTAGGTATTGATCCAGGTATTGTCGGAGGTGAAGATTCTCAGGCTCGGTGAGGGCATAAATTCTACTACAAGGAGGAGTAGATCCAGGTATCGGGTCTATCTGGCAGTCATAAGACCTATGAGGAGGTAGAGAGTTATCCTGATCCTTCCGGAAAACATCTTGGAATTCTAGGTATTCAGGAGGTAACTGGGGAGCCTCCAAGGAAATTGCTGCCAGTGCAACACCAGGTCGAGGGTGACAAGTAGAGACACATTCTGGAAACTGAACCGTTCTTGCTCGCCAATCGATCTGAGGATTGTGCTTCTCTAACCAAGGAATTCCAAGAATAATCTGGAACTGAGGGGCCTTGATCACATCGAACACGATCTTCTCATGGTGTCCATCTTGACTTACTAGCGTCACTTCTTGGGTGGTATGCGTTACTGGTCCGGAGGCTATCTCCGTACCATCCACCGTAGTAATGACGTCCTTTACAGCCTTTGGACAAAGTCAGATTCATCCTCAAAAGCATTTCATGATCCACATAATTGCCGATGGCACCGCTGTCGACGTAAGCTTCAATCGCATGTAATCGATCCGGATGTTCAGGGCTAATGAGGACCATAGGTATCACGAAATGCGAGGTCACGGAACTGGTTTTAACGCTCGGCAAGAGGACCTCTATTCTTGTCGGGCGAGGTAGTTTCCCTGCTCAGAGTTTGTGACCCTGGTAACTGCAGCTCCTACTGCCTTCTTGGCTGGTTTCACCGGACAGTCTCGAAGAAAGTGCCCCGAGTTTCCGCAATAGAGGCATAATTGCAGCTGTTTTCTCCTTTCCCGCTCCTTTTGTGTTAGTGGTCCTTTCAGGTCCCCTATTTGCATGGGTTCCCCGGAGTCTACTCCTTTGGTAGGAGTTGGTGGTTTGGAAAATACTCGAGCATCAAACTTGGAACGATCGGCCTTCCTATTCTGCAGTCTGTGGTCAATTTGAACGACTAAGTCAATATAGTCCGAACAGTCTTGCGGGGGATTCACTACTTGGGCTAACACATCTTTGAGCTCTCCACGTAGACCTCTATAAAACAGCGTAATCCTTTTGTCCTCAGGCCATCGAGTTTCCACTATCAGTCTATTGAAAGACGCAATATAAGCCAAAAGATCTTGATTACCCTGTCGCAATGAAAGGAGCTCATTGTCCAAGGCCTGCCCCTGTGAATGTCTTGCAAACAGTTTTTCCATACTGAGCTGAAAAGCTTGAAAATCATGGAGAACCGAATCATCTTGATTAACTAGAGGGATCGACCAGTCTGCCGCATTGCCACTAAGGTACGAAAGCACGAAAGCTACCTTAGCTTGATCAGTTGGAAAGGCTGCTGGCCGGCATAAGAAGTGCAACCGGCACTGATTAATAAATACTGCAAACCTCTTTGGGTCACCAGAAAATCGTTCGGGCGGAGCCAGAGGTACATTCCCAGGTAGGTTGATTTGCACTGGGTTCGTAGAGGATGTTGAAGGAAGATTTGCCCCTGATGCGGGTAACAGAGTTTGTCCGGCTTGTGACTGTAGCAATTGTCTAGTGAGATCGTCTGTTCGCTCCTTGGAAATAATCAGTTCCCTTCTTAGAGCATTTGTTTCCTGACGGGCTGCATGCACTTCTGCTCTTAGTTCCCCAAGTAACTGGGCTAGCTGGTCGGTATCCGAGGTTTCCATAGCGCCTGGGTGGGAGTTTTGCGGTAGGCTTTGCAATCTGTAACGCTCACCTGATTCCCGCAGAGGCGCCGGTCTTGACTGGGTGAATGCCGTATCTTCAAAGGTGATGTGTAACACACGGTTGGCTCTTTGGGCTGGACCTCTGTGCACTGTATGTCTGACTCGAAGAGTAAGATGTCTGCAGATAGAAAATATGGGATTAATGAACTGGGGTTATTGGGTGCCTCTCTCCTCTTCCCTTTCTCTTCTCCTGTAGAACCCCAAAGGTTAACGCCCTCACCTTAAGTAAGTGAACGCCGAGCTCTCCATCTGCCTCGGGGCAGGGTGCCGTAACCAGTTTCTTCGCTGGATAAGGGTGCAGGCTTCTTGACCTCAGAGGACTGCTGTCTGTCGTTAACTGCATGAACGGTAAGTTCTGGGCACTTCAAATGTCTTAAAAGTCTTTTGTAATGATATCTCTTGTTTTGCAGGGTTCCGGCGATGGCGGATGGCGGGCTGATGAGAGTTGAGGATCGAACCCGCGTGAGGAATAGAAGCGCCTGGAAGCACGTAAGTAAGCGCTTGTAGCCTGCTTCACGATGCGCACTAACTGTCCCTTTTATCTTGCAGGTACAAGTTCGGAGCTTTAGAGAAGCTGAAGGGTGCTGGAATACCCACTGGATTCGGCGTGGGAAGGAGTAATGGCACGTGAGTAATAAAGTTGCCCAATGTCTTTAAACGCACCTTCTTTTGTCTTTCAGATGCGGGATGCAGCGCCGAAGGCCTCCGGAGCGTGCGAAGAGCTGGTAAGCTTTTGTCTTTCAGATGCCGGAATGCAGCGTGAGGCGTTGGTGACAGCCGATGGACCAGGTAAGAGATGCGCTGCCACTGAAGACCGTAGTGCTAACCTGTTCTTTCTTTGTCTTTACAGGTGCTGCTGAAGACTGGATTCCAGGATGGTAAGCCTTTGTTCCCTTAGGCCCAGGATCAGAAGCAGAAGACACGATGAGCGTTCTGCTGCAGAGAATGCAGAATAACGCAAAGCAAGATTCATCCATCGGGTGTGGTTTAAATAGCCTCCTGTAGTGCTTAGGTGTCTCCTTCCACAGCCACGCCTAGGTAAGAAAAGAGTTCCTGCTTTCCAGAAGAGTTCCAGTGTTCTGAACCTAGGGAGTGGCTCCTGCCCCACCCAACAGGAAAAGTAGTCCCAAACAGAAGAGGATCAGGGGTTTAACTGGCAGGTAAGTAAGCAGCATGGTCTGCTGCAGGTAAGTCCACCCAAGCATTATGAGCCCGGCGCTTCCAGCGCTGGGACTGGGCATCTTTATGAGCCTGGTGCCACTGGCGCCAGGACAGGGTCCAAAAGGTCCCAATTGGGACTGGCTGGCACTCGGAACCGGGGTTATGGGTCTGCTTCCAAGGGAGTCGGGCAAGTCCTGATCTTTTGGAAGCAGAGATCATGACAATAACATCTGCACGCAGTGTAGGCGAGTTGCAGGCTTTGTCGTGCAAACCGCCATATACAACCTTTTATAAGGAAAAAGTACTAAGAGTCTGACCCACTTTTGTGCTGAAGGTGGTCTCGGAATTCCTAGAAAATCGCATTGCCAACGTTTATCCTGCGCCTCATCCTGGTAAGGAAGAGGAGAGGTTTCATAGACTGGACCCCAAAAGGGCTTTAAGCTTTTTTAGTTCTCGTATGGCTAAGATGACCAGTTGTTTGTTGGATACACCAGACACAAACATGGTCTTGCAGTGACAAAAAAATGTATCTCCTTGGATAATTGTATACATCAGCAAGTGTTATAGCCTGGTCGGTAAGGATGTCCCTATGGGCTTGCAGGCACACTTGACAAGGGGCCATGGCCAGTTCATCGGCCTTGCAAAGAGGGGTGCCGGTACAGGAAATCTGTGCTGGAGCCACCTAGTCATTTCTTCATACTTTTACGGAACACCATTGTCTGGACTCTTCATCAGGACAGGAGGCAGGATTCGGAAAGGCTGTGCTTCACAGCATTAATGATCAATCTTGAAAATTCTTACTCCCTCCTCCAATACCACACTGCACTCCAGAGAAGGCTGGAGCCCTTCTCCCTCCCTCCCTCCCTCCATTTCCCCAAGAAGGCACAGCTGACCCGATGATCGTACCTTCTACCCTGCGACTCGACTGCGACTCGACTTGCATGTGTTTGGTGAGCCCTCCAAGTCTAAAGGCTTCCATACTACATTTTCAGCCCTCATCCCTGCTGAGCTTTTGTGTACAATATCGAGTGCTTTGTGACTAGATTGCAGTTAGGAAACAAACTGCCTTATTTTAAAATGGCCGCCCACTTGTGATATCCAGTTCGAGGCTGTTTACTGGTTGCTAGGCAACCAGGCCTCATCATCTACCAATCCGCATCGCCGGTTGCCCAACGCCGGCCCACGACCAGAGTAAGGCCCTGTTTGCACCCTCTGCGCTCTGGAGCGCTTAGCAGCCACCCCGTCTCTCCCCTTTACCAACAAAAGGTAGGCCTCTTATCTCTATCTACACCCTGATCGATCAACCGGCTTGCGCTCGCTTGCGTACCATCTCCTCCAGCTGTTCCCCCACAAAGTCTGACATTCTTGACAATTGTATGCCCTTTCACAGTCAGAGACTATTACCCTGTACCTCTTCGCTACTTCCATGTGCACCGAGTCATAACCGCTAATTGACACTATGTGCAGTCCTATTTTTTAAAATTTTTTGTTATTGTTGTTTTTAGTTTGATTTACTTTTACAACATTTGTTCAATTCATTACATTTTTATATTTGTACAGTACTATTTTACAAGGCACCTTTTGTTATTTATAAACCTGTACCATTATGCTAAAAAAGTCCAACAAATCATCACAACTTAAAAGCAATACAAAACAAATTAACAAGAAGACAGACAAAATAATGGACAAAATCCTAAAATTCCCTTTTTTATTTAAGAACCATCTAAAACTTGTATCTCTATATTCTTAATTGATACAAACACTTAACAGTCTAATTCACTTTTGTTCTCAAGTTATTAAGCAAGGTGATTAAACACATATGCAACATACCACACCTATCCTTTTAGAGGTAAGAAGATGCTATTACTGAATACATTTGTTCTCACCCTTAATCCTACAATACACCATAGCCAAGCTTGGGTTCTGTATTTTACACTTTTGTATAGTTTGAAAATGTAAATTCCTCTACAGTCACTAAGTACCTCTTACGATCAAATAACAGTATCAATTTGCTCTCAGCCCATAAGAAGGGCAAGCATGTAACAATCACCATAGAGAGGCAAACGTTTTCCGCAAGGTTTGCTATTAGGGCTCCATCTCGCCATAGCTTACGCTGCAATTCAAATTAGTTCAAATTTAAGGATTGGCAGGTGACTGTCAATTTAAGTTCAATCTCACCTATAATAATCGCCAATAGGCGAGTTAGTGATAACACTAGTTTTATGCTTGAGCCCCACATACAGCGAGACCAAATCAATTCTCGTCCAAAAGCCGGAGTACTAATATTCATGGGGCCTAAAATCCTACTTCTGAGTCTCAAAGAAGCTGCAATATTTGGTTAAGTGTTTTAGGGTCTCCTTTTGCAGTTCGTGCCCACAGAATCTACACATCCCACTATTGGGAACCCTAGTTCCACTAGACCAATATTGTGTTTTTTCATTTGTTTGCAGCTGATTCAACTTGAATCGAAGAAATTAATCTCCTTGCTTGCGGCTGGGGAACAATGTAAGGTATTTATGATGGGGGACCCGCTTGGTGAAAAAACAAGTGAGTTCACTGTAAAGTTTGTAATTACGCAAAAACTCAATAGTTAATAACCAGTCCTGTTCGAACAGTTTTTCATTACGTATAGTGGTCTTGCCTGCAAATCGTTAAGCTTTAAGTTAACACTATCCAACAGTGCGAGCATCTTGGAATAATATTTCTTAATCGAGGGAGGATATTTTTTTCCCCTATCAAAATGGAGAGGCTCTCATACAAGGAGTTGCTCTCAGGGGTTAAGCATTTTCAGAAAATTATTTTGAAGTCTACAATTATGTCTCGCTGCCAAAGATACAAACCCTAACTCATGCCGTAATACCGCATTCGGAAGCGCCATAGCTAGCCTAAGGGTGTTCGTCCATAGCATACCCTGGATTTGATTTAGATTGCTCTCTAGATCTAAAAGGCACATATCCAGGCTATAGAGAATGATAGCCTCGACATTTAGCGTGTAATATTCAAAAAGTGGTGACATCGAGAATTCGCAGTATTTTGCATACATTTTCATCTGTGACCGGAGAGGCATTCGCTAAAAGGGCTTTTATCCTCGAAATAACAGAGATTGTGTTGCAAAAGTTATAACCGAAATATCTTACGTAAGGAACTCGTTCCATTAATAGTCTATCCAGCCACCATTTATATTTTGTTTTTCCTTTTCTGGTTTTTGAAGATATTAGATTTTGAGATATTAGGCCGAAGATTTAGCTGTTGAAAAGAGCTCTAACTTTACCTGTAGGCTGAATGGGGTAGTGTCAAACAGCAAGATGTCATCGGCAAAGGCTAACTAATGAATAGAGAATTTGCCTAGTATTGCCGGAAAGCTGTTAGACATTGCCCATATCGAATCTAGGCCTTATAAATAAATATTGAATAGGGTGGCTGCTAAATTACAGCCTTGTTTTAAGCCTACATGTGTGTTGATAGATTTGGGCAGGGCTCCTTGCTGGGTAATTCTTACTTTAAGAGAGGTATTTTCATGAAGCATCGCTAGCAGTGTGATGATATGCAGAGAAAAACCTAATTCAAACATCTTCCCCCAGAGCATATTCCGGATAACACAGTCAAAGGCTGCTGTAAGATCAATTGATGCCATGTAAATGGGACCGGAGTCGCAATTCTTGTTTTTTTCCAACAGATGTGCTAGTAAGTGTTATCCCCATCTGTCGGCTGAAGCCTACTTGGAAACGAGAGGATGTTTAGATTTTATATAGGGTTCTAATTCATGCAATAGCAATATAAAAAATATCTTCTCAGAGACATCCAATAGAGCAATTACACGATAGTTTCCATGATCTTCTGCATTGTCTTTTTTCAATAGAGGTAGAATAATTGAGACTTGCCAAGAATCGGGAATAGTATTAAAAGTGTAGATGTTGTCAAAATTTCACTTTATGAATTGGAGGCCAAAAATCTGGGTCGTGTTTTATCACACATGCTGGTATTCCATCGGACCCAAGGGTCTTACAATATTTTATCTGTTAGATTGCCCATACTATATCGCTGACAGACCAGGGACATGGGTCATATTTTAAGTTTGTCGTGTTAGGAGAAGGTATATCTTTGAATCTGGAGGGAAGTTGGTATTTTACTGCCAAAAAGGTAAACCATTTCTCAAAGGATATAGGGGTTAAAAGAGTATTTATTTGTTTGGGATCGATAAATCTTAAAGTGGCTCATAACGATCGTCTATTATTGGAACATACATTTGATATGATTCGTTGATTAGCATTTATTTTCATGTGATATTTAATTGTGCGACATTTGTTGGTGTAAGAGTTAGAGATAACTCTTACAATATTCATTGTCCGTTAGAGATACATTGTTTAGCTCTCTTAAGTGATTTATTCTTTAGCTGTTTAAGAATGCGAATATCAGGATTGAACGATTTACCGGGCCATTTCAAAGACGGTTTTTTCGCTAATTTACCCAACATTACTGATATCACTTGATTGTATGTAGCTTCAGCAAAGTATGCGCCCTTTGACAGAATTAGTTGATACTTAGGATCTCTCAGGCAATGGAAAAACCTATCAATCAATTGTGCACACAAATGGGTATTCCATCTGATAGATAATGAGGGAAGATCAACCTCCAGTAATGCCAAGGATGTGCAGTCCTATTCAAGCCTACGATCTACAATACGGGGACCCATATCGACACTTGCCTCACTTTATCGTCATTGTTAAGATCTGTGTGAAACCCTCACTGCAGAACTTGCCAGCCCTCTCACGCTGACTGCTTCTACATTGTTCTAATTCGAGCATATCTTTCTATATTTTCGGTATTATGCCCTTGCAACTTACTTTTACTTATCTACCAAACACGGAGCAGTGCAAACCTTTAAATTGCATACTGGCTGCTGCTGCTTTAGGATTGTATCAATCGCATGACTTGCATTTTAAGTGTTTCTCATCCATTGCATAAGCCATTAGGGTAATTTTACTCACGGCTGCTTATATTATCCTACACATTACTTTAGCCACGTGGTTTGTACTGTTTGTGCCCATCGCTGGATACCATTCTGTACCCACTCACTTAGGCTGATATGGCATATATTGCATTGGGCTCAGTGTTGCTTATCACATTGTATTTGGCTCCTTACTGCATGTAGCATGGTATTTCAGCCTTGCGCTGCTTTCATTTTGTTTCGTGACTTGTGCGGCATCCTCAGTGTTTGGCATAACGCTGCAACTCACTTAGCTTTTGCCCTTTTCTGCATTTCACACTGTAATTGACACCTTACCGTATTCAGCATTGTATTTAGCCTGTACCATCGTACTTAGCCTCGCACTGCATTTCATATTGGATCGTGCCTTGTGTGGCTTCTCTCATTGTGTTTGGCATAATACTGCATCTCACATTACTTTTGCCCTCTGCGGCATTTCGCATTGTAATTTGGCCCTTTGCATCACCCACCAGCATACCCGTGCTGCCCATCTCCTTCTTGTATTTAGATCTTACCCACGGGCACAGTTGCTCATCACCTGCCCCTAGGCACCTAAATGCTATTTGAGCCTACTGCATGACCTTCTCTCATGGCGACCCTACGTTCAGTAATGCTTACCATAACAACTATTCTTCCATTAGTCCACTCCAAATCTCCCACCAGTTTCCTACCCAGCTTCCATCCCCTGCACTCCAGACCTCCAACCAACCTGCAAACTACCACCATTTCCAATGAAGCTGTCATCTCTCCGGTTGACTGGATCAACCACTTTGCCTTGCCACCGGCACCTTGGACTCCTTGCCCTCTTAGTCTGAGGCATTTAAGACTAGGTTCCTGCTCAGTCACCACTGACACCCTGGCGTCCATGTCCACTTAGTCTCAGGAACTCAAGACGAGGCTCCTGCTGCCACAACAGCAAGACGGCCCACAGAGAGTCTGCACCAGCTCTTTCCAACAAAACGCATAGCTCCCCATCTACAATCCTCCCTACATTGCAGAGTCCCCCTTGCAAGGATGTCCGCTCCCTGGCTCTCTATAGCCCACATCTAGGAGCCTCCAACCCCCCAACTCTCAAAGGAGCACTCATCAATGCACGTTCCTTGGTCGCCCATGCTATTGATTTTGCTGATCATAGCTAACCAATTGGATTTCCTGGCCGTTACAGAAGCCTGACTTAGTCCTTCAGTACGACCGTCACTATCTTTGGCCATCCCTGACATCTATACAATCATACGTTCCGACAGAAACACTGGAAAAGGTGGTGGTGTGGCCTTCATAGTCAAATCCCCCTTAACCTGAGAGAATTCCCAAATATCTGCCTGCCCTCAGCTGAGCTCCTCTCAGTGAAGCTCCTACTTTCAGATACTAGCACTCTCCTACTCCACCTCATCTATCGTCCTTCAGGTGCCATCTCATCCTTTGATTAAGACATCTCCCAACCCAAAATACCAAACCGGGTTCACAAATCATCATATTAGGCAACTTAAAACTAGGTCTACATGACTCCAATGATGCAAATGCCACTACATTAGATAATACCATCACCCAACTGGGGTTTAAACAAAGTATTGTCGAACCTACACATGAAAAAGGCAGAATGCTGGATTGGCTGGCTGACTTTAACTGCTCTACCTCAATACTTAACAGTGCTCCATGTGCGTGTTCTGATCACCATTGCATCACATTCTCTATAGAGACAGGCCCCATACTGCCATGGCCCCCCAATCTCTATCTAGGAACAAATGTAAAATTTCTCTAGACAGCCTTCTCCCACTTCTACACCCGATCACTGATCCCGCCCACTACTTGGATCTGTATCCGTCCTCTTTGGTAGACCTTTACAACAACACTATGGGACAAGCCCTAAATCAAATTGCGCCGCTAAAATTAAGAAAGGCCAAACTGGCCGCTCACCTAAATAAATGGTTCTCCACTGATCTAAAAGCACCCCGCAATGCCAAAAGATCTGCTGAAGCCAATTGGAGAAAATCCCCTTCAACCCTTACCAAAGAAAGTTTCTCCACAGCTGCGGCATTCTACAAAGCTGCCACCACGAATACCAAAAGAGATCTTTAATACCCAAATTCAGAATGCCAAATCTTGTACAAAAGAGCTATTCTCTATCTTAAGAGAACTGGCAACACCTGCACCGCCCCTTGCTGACTGTACCAAAGACAAAGCATGGTGCGCCAACATCTAGAAAGCTCTCTCAGGCAAGATAGCCTTATTATAAAACAAAATTCAGATAAAAAAAGAACAGCCTTGCTCCTAACGCTCACTGGCTCAACCCACCTACTACTCACCTGCCTGCATGCCCACCTTTCCATTTCTCACCGGTAACTACTGAGGAAGTGGTAAATATAATAGCGGGGCTTACACCTTCTAATTGCCAGGGCAATACATGCCCAGCTCCAATCATCAAGGACGGGGCTACTGAATTAGCACCCTTCATCACCACCTTGATTAATGCATCGTTTAAAGACTGTCAAGTACCCAATAATCGCAAAGCGGCATGGGTCAAAAAACCCAACTCCGACCCAAACATACGGACAAATTACCGTCCCATAACAACGGTCGCCTTTCTCTTAAAGATACTAGAAAGAGTAGCCTATCTACAAATACAAACCTTGAAATCAATAACCTCCTAGGCTTAAGACAATCTGGTTTCAGACCCAGGCATGGAACGGAAACTGCCCTCTTAGATTTAAAAATCCAAATGGATGAAGCTAGAGACAAAGGCAACCTGGCTAGCTTGCTCCTCTTGGACTTATCAGCGGTGTTCAACCTTGTCGACCACCACATTCTCACTAAACACCTCTCTACCGCTGCAGCTTTCTCCCCCAACTCCACCAGTTAGATCCAATCCTTCCTCAATGATAGAACCACCAGATTCTTTGCCCCCATAGCGCCAGTTCCCATCCATTGCGGAGTCCCCCAAGGATCTTGTATTTCACCAAGGCTTTAGAACATATTTACAAAGCTCTTATTTGATTGTCTTGATAGCCTGGGTGTCACCTACACCAACTATGCAGATGACACTCAGGTCCTCATCGCACTCACTGGCTGCTATGAAAAAGATTCTGAGAAACTGAATGAAATCTATCTTGAAATTCAGGCATGGATGGCAACTCATAGCCACTGCCTGAATGATGAAAAGACAGAACTTCTGATTGTCGGTACGCAAGCCCTAATAAATAAACTCAACCCTAGGTACAACTCTTTTATCATCAATCGCAAGATCATCAAAGTTGCCAGAGGTGAAAACCCTTGGTGTTTACCTAGACTCTACACTTTCAAAAAACAAGTAAACTCCTTAGCCTATTCGACAGCTTACACTAACAAACCTATTAACGCCTGCAAACCTTTCTTATCCTCTAACAGCCGCCTCACACTAGTTAGGGGTCTGATCCTGTCCAAACTGGATTATTGTAACACCCTTTTCCTAGGCTCAACTGAGCACAGCCTGAATAGATTACAAGTTCTCCAGAATAACACCCTTCGCTGTGCCCTGAACATACCACGCTCCAGTAATATATCACCCCTCAGACGAGACTCACTTTGGCTACCAATACGGGACAGAATCAAACTACGGCCACTCGTCATTACTCATAAATGTCTGGCCAATACAGCCCCCCAATAATTAACTGACAAATTCTCTAGACACTCTGTACCAGATCCATTAGATCATCCTACCAACACTGCCTTAATATACCCAAGTATAATCTGAAAACGGCAGGGGGGTCAAGCTTCCCAGTGCATGCAGCTAAATGTTGGAACTCTGTTCCTGCTTCCATCAGAGCCGAACCATCTTTCTGGACTTTTAGGTCTAGTGTAAAAACCTGGCTCTTCTCCCAGAAATGGTACCTCTCAAACTGTATGACTGGCCACACTGTACCGCTACTTGCCATCTGATTTTCATTACATGATCCTCAGACTGGCACTACAACTCAAACCTGCGCCTAGACCTCTTGCAGCAATTGTATATTCTGTAAAAAAAAAAAAAAACTATTTTTGTATGGACTCTGACTACACAGCCAACTGTCTTATCTCTGTACTGGTGTTATTGCTTATGTTCTTTGTACATTTCTTGTTTGTATATTGTAACTCTGACTTGTCAATTGATATGTATCTGTAACTATGTAACCAAGCTAAAGCGCCTTGATACCTCAGGGTTAAGTGCGCTGTAGAAATAATAAACTAAACTGCTGTGGGAGGCTATCATAAGATGAGGAATACATGGGAGGACACAATCCATTCGAAGAACAAATTGCTGAGGAACGTCAAATAGACGACAGTGCACAGCACCCTCTACCACAAAATAAATTCCGAAACCACTGATGATGGACTGAGTTTATCAAAAGATGAGGAATACGTGGGAGGAACATCCAGTCATAAGAACATCACCAGGAGTAAGTAATTTGTTCATCTATGAATTCTTCTTCTGCAGATTCCTCATCACCCTCCCATCCTGCCCTGCTGTGAAAGTGGTCTATTGCTGTGTTCTGGTTGGTCTCTGCTAATAGGATGAGAACTTGAGGTGATGACGTTTGTGTTAGGCACGCTTGGTTTCTCTTACATTGGGTACTGTCGGCAGGTTTCAGTACGGTGTCTGTTCTTCACACAAAAAAGATGCGTTTTTGGCTGAGCTGGAGGGGGGAATAAGTTGGGGGAACTGAGGTACGGGGAGACATTTTATATATATATATATTTCTGAGGCATGTGGAATCTTAGATCAAATGCTTTGCATAGGCTGACATCTAGTGGAAGCTGTGGAGTATTACAGTTGTGGTTTTCGAAATTCGAAAAGGGACGTCGACAGGGCATGCTAGTAATACTATCCCTAGTGTGACGTCCACTGTACACATGGTCCTTCACCGTCGAGGTCCCTCAGATTGTTTTTTTCCGCCATTGTGAGCGGTTGCTTCTCGCGGAGTTCAATTTCGGCTGACGCTATTTGCTCATGACAAAGTTTAAAATATAGTTACTCTTTCTGTCCTTTTTCGACCGACGCGTGTCTCGACACGGTAAAGAATCAAGTCAAAGAACAGGCCAACCCGTCGGACGAAGCTAACTTTCAACTGACTCCTTTCGGCCTTGAAAGGCCCAACAGGCCTTGGCCCTTACAGTAGGGAGAGTGGGGGGGCGGTCATTACACTGTGTATTTTCCCACCCCTTCCCTTTATCACATTTTAAATTCTGCCCATCCTGTAATAAAAGGTTTCTATGGAACAATAAACAGAGTTTGTAACCTGTGTCTAAATCGTAACCACGACGAAGGGCACTGTCGAGCTTGTAAGCTCTTTCGACCCAAGACCCTTAAAGATCACAGAACGAGACGCTGGTCTCATCACGCCATGCAGGCTGAGGCCGCCATGGATGTGGAGGGAGCCTCCAGCGATGGCAGCAACGCTGTCTTTTCTGACGGCGAGGGTGACTGGGAACAGCCATGTTCCCAAGTGCTAGCCCCCGACCCTGGAAGACAGGCCTGCGGCTCTGTTGTGGGGACTACACCCGGCGGCAAAAGCACTCCATCTTCCCACACTAAACACACACCCCGTGGCGAAGTGTTGGCTCCGCCGAACAAGTGCCCAGATTCGGCATCTAGGGGCAGATCAGTAGATTCCCTGTCCTCTGGGCACTCCAAGTCTCGGTCGCCTCATGACAGACCCCATAAAACAAAAGCCGCCGCCCATAAACCTTATTCTTCAAATGGATTGTGTCCTCCCACATATTCCTCATCTTGTGATAAATCGTTATCTCCAGCTTCGCTGCTTCGGAAAAATAATTTCTTGGCAGAGGGCGCTGTGCTCGAGGTCGTGGCGTCGATTGTCCCTCGACGTACTCTGTACTGTCGACGTCACCGATGGTATAAATAGCTCGAGCCGCGCCCGTTGCTTCAGTTCTGTTTTTCCAATCGCTTCGCTATCGAGAAAGGCGTGCTTCTATTTTCTGTGAAGAAAATGTTGTCATCTTCGACACCTTCGACACCCAGAACTGGGTTTAAAAAGTGTGCAGATTGTGGATCTAAGATGTCGATCACCGATCCCCAACGGATTTGTCTCTGGTGTTTCGGTTCCAGTCATCGAACCGACGACTGCGGGTCCTGCCAATCGATGATCGAAAAAGCTCTTCGTGAGAGGAGAGGTAAACTGTCGGTGGGGAGGGAGGCCTCAAAAAAGGTTTTGTCAAAAAGACACAAGAAAGCAACTGATTCTAAGGAATCGGCTCGCCATAGGCACTCAGAGATCTCGATCTAGGAGTAGATCGAGACACTCTTCGTCGTCATCGAAAAAAATGAAGAGGAGACATAGATCTCCCTCATCATTTTCTTCGTCAGAGTCGACCGAAGAAATTCGTTGTGCGACTAAATCGGATTCTCCTAGTAAGTGGGAAGAATTCTGCAAAAAGATGATGGAGGTTTTCGAGAATGCGGCCTCGACACCCTCGAAAAAGCCATACCCCTAAAGTCGCTCCATTGGACGACAAAGGGAAGTCCAAGGCTACTATGGCCAAGACCAGTAGCGTCGAGGAATACAAAAAACCTCGAGTCGACGTAAAACCGTCGAAGAATCTTCAAGAGTCGAGCACCTCTCCAGTGCCGGCCAAGAAACACAAGTCGTCGAAGACTTCGACAACCTCGTCGACGCCATCGACGTCAATAATTTCGACGCCAAAGCCAAATGCGTCATCAACGCCATTATCGAAGTCATCTTCGAAAACTTCGAAGACACCCTCGAAAACTTCGAGGGATTTGCCATTTCCTTCAAAGCAGATGGAAGAGGAAGAAAGGAGATTCACTCCTTTGCCCAGATCAGACTTTTTCAAATCTATGTCAGTAATCTATGAAGAGTCTGCTTCAGAAGAAGACGAGGTTACTCCTTTGGGAGTTACTTATGGTACAAGACAAGTTCCTGAGGAACTTATTGACCAGGAATCTAGAATGAGAGACCTGAGTGATACTCTACATTCTGCCAGTGGAGTTGACACATCCCCAGAATTAGAGTTCGCCAAACCTGATCCTGCAGAGCATGCAGATGCTGGGTACAGGGGTCTTATGACCAGGGTAGTTGAATATATGGGTTGGGGTAATACTTCACCCATTTTTGAACAAGATGACATGACGGATATAATCGTCAAGGGACCTCAGAAAGATCCTGTTCTCCCTTTTCACAGGGCCCTTCAAAGGACTGTGGAGAAAAACTGGTAGAAACCAGAAACTATTGCTGCTGCAGATAGCACTTTTCCAAGAAAATATAGACCAGCTGGAACAGATCCTGAATATTTGAATAAACATCCGACTCCAGAGAGTTTAGTCATTCAGGCAAAACAAAACAAACTGCTTATCCAACTATCCCTCCAGATAGAGAGGATAAAAAAATTGATGCCTGGGCACGTAAAGTTTTCACGTCAGGCAGTATGGCACTCAAATCGGCAAATGTCACCTGTACCCTAGCCAGGTTTACCCATACCCTGTGGGACTGTATTTCGGCGGCGGCTGATCATATTCCGGTAGGCGATGAAAGGGAAGGCTTCCTGAATATAGTCAGACGGGAAGGAGGCAATGGGGGAATGTCTCCAGTCTGGACTGGATACTGCTGATAGTATCAGCAGATCCATGGCTGCAAGCGTTGTGCTACGCAGATTTGCGTGGTTGAGGAAGTTGGGTTTTGCACCGGATGTGCAAGCTAGACTCTTCAACATGCCCTTTGATGGCTCGAGGCTCTTTGGCAGAAAGGCTGATGAAAGCCTGGAAAAACGTCAGACCTCGAAAGCGGCAGCTAAATCACTTAGCGCCTCTTTACGCCAGCCTCTAAAGATGAGCTATTCCAGCTCATCTTCCTGGAGGGGTCGTTCTTTTCGATACTACTCCTCTTTTGGTAGAGGAAGAGGACAGGCTTCTCAAAGGGGCAAAAGAAACTTCCCTCGTGGAGCACGAGGTAGAGGTGCAATATCAGCCTCAGGAGCGGCATCTGTACCCTAGGCCACTCCTGCAGCCGCCTCCAAATCCCTCTGAGACCTTGTTACTCAAAATTCCAGTGGGAGGCAGGATCTCTCAGCATCTGGAGGAGTGGCGGGGCATTACCTCAGATGCTTGGGCACTGGAAACAGTAGCCCAAGGTTACTGTCTCCCCTTTCTAAAAAGGTCTCAGAATCATCCACTGGGAGCCAAGTCCGCCAAAATTCCAGATCCGCTCCTGTTGCAGGAAATTTTAACCCTGCTAGAGAAAGGTGCCATAGAACTGGTACCTGTAGCGGAGAGGAACAGGGGTTGGTACTCCCCATATTTTCTCATCCCAAAAAAGGACAGAGGACTGAGACCCATCTTGGACTTGAGAAACTTGAACAAGTTCCTCAGGAAGGACAAGTTCAAGATGGTGACTCTTTCTCAGATCCTTCAGGCTCTCCAACTCCAAGATTGGTTGGTATCATTGGACCTTCAGGATGCTTACTTTCATGTGCCAATCCATCCAAAGCACAGAAAGTACCTGAGGTTCGCGATTGGCAATTCTCATGATCAGTTTCGAGTTCTGCCATTCGGTTTGACCTCCGCCCAAAGGGTTTTCACCAAACAGTTGGCGGTTGTGGCAGCAAGTCTCAGGAGAGGAGGTATTCACATATATCCCTACCTGGACGACTGGTTGATCAGAGCAAGTTCTCCAGAACAAGCTCAGGAACATCTTTCGATCACCTGCCACTTCCTCCACAAATTGGCCTTCTCCCTCAATTTCAAGAAGTCCCACTTGATACCATCCCAGAAACTCCAGTTTTTCGGAGCAGTCGGGAAAAGCCTTGCCTCCCTAAGTGAGAGCTCTCCACATCCAGCAGATGGTAACGAAGTTCCAGAATGCTCAACATCTACCGCCCTTCGATTTTCTCAGGTTGCTCGGCCTCATGGCATCCTGCATTTTCCTAGTAACCAGAGGCCAGGTTGAGAATGAGATTCCTTCAATGGGCACTCAGAACTAAGTGGTTCCAGTTTTGAGGGAATATGTCGGATCTTCTGCAAGTCCTGAGCGCAGTTGCTCAGGATCTTCTATGGTGGGCTTGCAACAACAACATTCTCAAGGGAGTCTTTTTGGCAACCATGGCCGGAGATAACAGTAGTGACGGACGCCTCACTCACGGAGTGGGGAGCACACACCAACGATCTGACAATCAGCGGTCGTTGGTCTCCATCGGAGTCCAAACTACACATCAACCTGTTGGAGCTGAGGGCAATCAGACTAGCTCTGAAGGCCTTTCTGCCCTCTGTACAGGGAAAGAATGTCCTGATAATGATGGACAACACGGTGGCCATGTACTACCTCAACAAAAGAGGAGGAGTAGGGTCACTGCCACTGTGCAGAGAAGCAATGCAGCTCTGGTTCTGGGCAATACGAGAAGGAATCTCTGTCGGCAATTCACCTAGCCGGAGAGAAGAACACGGCGGCAGACGCTCTGAGCAGGCAGAGTACGGTCTCTCACGAGTGGGATCTGGCTCAGGAAGTCCTTCTGGAGATCTTTGTCCTTTGGGGAACCCCTCAAGTGGATCTGTTTGCCACCGCGATCAACCGGAAGTGCGATCAGTACTGCTCAAGGGAATTTCCTCAAAGAGGAGCTCTGGGAGACGCATTCGTAGTGGAGTGGAAGTTTCCACTGCTGTATGCGTTTCCCCCAGTCCCTGTGATTCCTCAAGTAATCAGGAGGTTGAGAAAGTTCAGGAAAACCTTAATCCTAATTGCCCCGTATTGGGCCAGGAGAACGTGGTACCCGGGCCTTCTAGACATGTCCATCTGCCCTCCAATATGTCTTCCGCAAAGAGAGGATCTTCTCTCGCAAGAGGAAGGTCGGGTTCTCCATCCAGAGGTCAAGACACTCAACCTTCACGCATGGTTTCTGAGAGGTTGAGATACAAGGATTGGGATCTTCCGGATGGAAATCTTGCTTTCGGCCAGAAGACCAGCAACTAAGTCTTTGTACCGATGTCGCTGGAATAGGTTTAGTAACTGGTGCAAAGACAAGGATGTGGACCCTTTTCAGTGTGGCACCCCAATGGTGCTTTCTTTCCTGTTACAACTAGCCAACCTGGGGCTCCAGATAGCAACAATCAAAGGATACCTTGCGGCGCTGTCCATTTTCAAGCGCTCCTCGGAAGAGGTTTCATATTTCAAAATACCGTTAATAATTCAATTCTTAAAGGGGCTTAATAATGTATACCCTCCAGTACCTTTTCATGTACCAACTTGGGACTTAACAATTCTTGACTTGCATACCTTTAGAGCCTCTGCACTCATGTCCATTGAGGCTTTTGACTCTAAAAACTGTCCTCCTTGTGGCCCTTTCATCAGCCCGCAGGGTTAGCAAACTTCAGGCTCTCTCATGCAAACCACCATATACTATTTTTTATAAAGATAAGGTAGTCTTTAAAGTTAAACCTTCCTTCTTGCCAAAAGTAGTCTCGGACTTCCATTTGTCACAAAAAATAGTACTACCAACTTTTTATCCTCCTCATCTGGGCAAAGAAGAGGAGAGATTACACAGATTAGATCCCAAGAGGGCTCTTAGTTTTTACATCTCTAGGATGGCTAAATTGAGACAAGATGACCAACTGTTTGTGGGTTATACTGGTCAAAAATTAGGCTTATCTGTAACAAAACAGACCATTTCCCGCTGGATCATATTAGCCATAGTTGAATGCTACAGATTAGCGGGAAAAGAACCACCAGATGGGCTTCGTGCCCATTCTACAAGTGGAATGGCTACTTCTGCGGCTCTAAAGAGGGGAGTCCCGGCAGCAGACATGTGTGCAGCTGCAACCTGGAAAATAATGCATACTTTTGTTAAACATTATTGTTTGGACACTGCCTCCTCTAGCGAGGGTTTATTTGCAAAGGCAGTTCTGCATTCTGTCCACGAAAACAGAAATTGGTACTCCCACCTCCAAAAATTGATACTGCTATGGGAGCCTATCACAAGATGAGGAATACGTGGGAGGATGAACAAGTTACTTACCAACTGTAACGTTCTTTCGACTGGATGTTCCTCCCACATATTCCTCATCGACCCTCCCATCCTACTCCACAGTACAGTTTACGTTTTCTTCTCTCCTCTCACGAAGAATGTATCGGTCATGGGACACGCCTGGGTGTTCCTCCTATATATATATATATATATCATCAAAAAACAGAACTGAAGCAACGGGCGCGGCTCAAGCTATTTATACCATCGGTGACGTCGACAGAGTACGGCAGAAGGTCGAGGGATAATCGATGCCACGACCTCGAGCACAGCGCCCTCTGCGGAGAATTTTTTTTTCCGAAGCAGCGAAGCTGGAGATAACGATTTATCGCAAGATGAGGAATACGTGGGAGGAACATCCAGTCGAAAGAAAGTTACAGTTGGTAAGTAACTTGTTCATCTACGCTGATGACACTCAACTCATTTTCAGGCTGCCCTCTGCCACCTCCTCTCTCATCACTGATTGCCTAACTGCCATTCAAGATTGGTGTGCCACCAATGATCTTTGTCTGAATGCCAGCAAGACGGAGATCCTCCTCATCGGAACACCTTCACCATCCTTTCCCCTCACTCTCTGGCCTCCCTTTGCCCTCCTCCTACCCCCACCTGCGAGGCTAAGAACCTCGGGGTCATCTTTCACTCCACACTTTCCTTCTCCGCCCACATCTCTGTTGTCTCATAAAAGTCAAACTTCCTACTGCACCTCCTCAGAGGTACTCTGCCTTTCTTCTCCTTCCCCTAGAAGCTCATGGTCTCCCAAGCTCTGGTTCTCTCTATTGGACTACTGTAATAGCCACTTTCTAAATCTACCTGCCTCTACTCTCCGCCCTCTGCAACTAATCCAGAAGAGGACTGCAAGACTTGTCCTTGGCCTCAAGCCCTGGGATCGTATCTCTCCAGGTCTGAAATCTCTCCTTTGGCTCCCAGTGGATGCAAGTCCACAAGGCTTTCTGGGCCCTCAGTCCAAAATAGCTTCAGCTATCCCTCCGCAAATACCTCCCCTCTCGAGCTCCTCGCTCCTCTACCTCTAACTCCCTCAGGGTCAGTCGTTTTTCAAAGAAACGAGCTGGGGGTAGATCTGTCTTCGGCTGAGGCCTCCCTCTGGAACAGCCTCCCTGCCACTCTAAAACTTGAGGAGAACCATCTCTGGCTCTGGAAGCACCTCTTTGCTTCTGCCTTCACTCCCCCACTCCCCTGTTGATCTGTTCTCTTTTGGCACAGTGCATCGGGCCACCCTCTGTCCTTCGGGCCCAGGTACCTGCTCACCCTGCCACCCTCCCACACTGCCTCCAGGCCACCCCTTGCGCTGGGGTCTGTATCTGTAGCCATACAGCCCCCCCTTTTTCTTCCTGCACTTATCAGACCTACCCTGTCTGCTGTCTTAAACCCAGCACTTGGCACTTGATGGCTGCACTACCACTATTTGTTGCCTTTATTATTTATTTATTATTTATCCATTTCTTCTTTGCTCCGCAATTTCCACTTCTCCCCCCTTCTGTGCACTTTTCCCCTCCCCTTCTCCCATGCACTTGCGCGTTCTCAATGTCACTGGGCCTGGTAAGATTGTTGTTTTGTTCTCCCCTGTTCCCCCTCCCTTGCCTTGTCACGCTCTGAAACACTTGTGTACGAGCGCGATAGAAATAAAATATCAATATCAGCCGAACGTCGGCAGACGCAGCGGAGGTCCTTCCCAGTGCCGAAACTTGACGCATTTCGTCGAAATCGCCAGGAAAGCCTAAAGATTCAGGGTTATTACACCTGATTTAAAAAACATGTCCCCGAAAGCCTTATTAAAGCTTCTAATTCCAAAAAATCCTCCTCTAAGAGCTTTAATCATCAAGATAAGACCCAGAAAGACAGGCCTCATAGGGAAGAGTCTACTCCTTCCAAGGAAACTGAAACTGTCCCACAAGAGGAGGGGGAGGGCGCATTACGTGAAGCCCTACATAAGAATCTACCTACACCCCTTACACCTGCTATACCTTACCCTGGGGTCATACCCAACTCAGCCAAATGGTCAGCAGAGGACGTAGATGGGGTGATGTCCAGAATGACTTTCTTTGCAAATTTCTATGAAAGGAATCCTCATGCCTTTGAAAGTTTACAGAATACACCTCCCACTGATCAGGCTGCAAGTCCTCAGCATCTGTCATCCACTCCTCCGCCCCTTTCGTCAAAGAGGTCTGCTGAGCTTTATGACATGCATGCAGACTCAGAAGGGGATCAGGAGGAGCATCAATATTATGATGTGGATGATGATGGGGATAAAACTGACGATGAGTCAGATGTTCATGCTATGGACTCTCCAGTTCCACAAGACTCCCCTTTACCGGATTCCCCAGTGGATAATCAGCCCTTGTTTAATGGCATCTTAATTAAAGTAGCTGAGCACTTCAGCATTTAGACTCGAGAAGCTCAGCAGGACACAAGATTTTGTTGCGGATATCCTGGGGGACAAGAAAGCTGCCACCCAGTTCGTACCCATTTTAAAGTCTGTTCAAAGGAGGATCCAACCCTCACTTGAAATGCGGAATCAAACAAGGGCAGTCAATGGGAGAATAGAAAAACTATTATTTCGCCCGGCACCACCTGATCCCTTATATATCAGAGGACAGCTTAAGCCGGATTCACTGGTCGTCACAACTACCCGGAAGAGGGCTGGTACACCTTTGGCTTCTTCTGAAGGGTACGATGTTCATCATCAGGCATTTCAAAGCCTGCAGTTTAAACGTGTTTCACAGTTCATCTAATTTTTTTGGTGGGGGGGGGTGGGAAAGGGCAGATACGTGGTTGTGGGGGGGGTTGGGTATTGGTAAAAAATAGGTGCAGGACGGAGGGTTTGGGGGTGACCACCCCTCCACCCCCAAAATGTGGTGATCTGTCAATCATGTTTAAATTGCAGGCTTTGAGATGCCAGAGGATGAAATGACATGGAACCCTTCTGAAGCTCCCCCAGACAAGGAGAGCAAGAAGCTCTACACCTTGGGTAGGAAAGTGGCAACCTCTGCAGCATTCCAAGCTAGGATCGCCAACAATTCCACACTGTTGGCGAGCTATGATTGCAATAAATGGGACGAGATTACGGCCGTTGTTGACTCTGCTCCAGAGCCTCTGAAGACTTAGCTTGCCCTTGTGGCAGCCGAAGGCAGAGCTACTGCCAGCAGTCTTTTAAAGAACAACCTTCACGCTGCGGACAATGCCGGATGCATCATTGCAGAAGGCACCATTCGCAAGTGCCATGCTTGGCTCCGCCAGTCTGGTTTTAAACTGGAAACACAGGCAACGTTGCTCAACATGCCAGTGGAACCAAATGTATTATTTGGCAAAGCGGTGGAGGATGCTCTGAAGTCGGCTAAAGAGGAGTATGACGCTCTCAAATTCCTTGGCCAATTTACCAATAAACAAACTGGGCAAAGGGGCGGAAACAATTTTTGCCGTTTTCGCGGTCAAAATCCCCAAAGAGGCTCAGGACAAAACCAAAACTCATCATGGAACAACCAGGGTCGAGCGTCCTAAGGTTATCCAAGAGGCCAGCGCATGGGCCACGGCCAGGGGAGACCCTCCACTTCTAGAGGTGGAGGAACACCTCACAAACAATGACAGCCCGCGACAGGCCCCTTCCCATGCCTATCCAGTTGGGGGACGAATTTCAAACTTCACCCATGCATAGGAGGGTATTACCACAAACAAGTGGGCGTTATTGACAGTAGCGGAGGGTATTGCATGGAGCTCCTAGAAACACCACGCCAAAGGAAGACATCAAGAGAAGAACTCATCTTGATAGAAGAAGTCAACGCAGTGCTCCTCAAGGACGCCACCGAGATCTTGCCACCCAACGAGGCAAACAAGGGTATTTATTCAACATACTTCCTCGTGCCAAAAAAATTAACCATGCGCCCAGTGTTAGACTTGCGCCCTTCCAACACTTATGTAAAGCCACAAAATTTCTGCATGACAACGCTCCAAGAGGTAATGGCCCTGCTAAAACGGGGGTATTACATGGCAACATTGGATATGAAAGGTGCCTATTTTCATATTTCAATGCTCCCAGCGCACAGAAGACTCTTGCAGATCAAAGTAGCAAACCAGCACTACCAATTCAAGGTGCTACCCTTCGGGATAGCTTCAGCTCCAAGGGTATTTATCGATGTACTGGCGGTGGTGGCAGCGCACCTGCGCAGGGAAGCATTCCCTGTGTACCCCTACCTGGACGACTGGCTGATCACAGGAGAAACTCCCCATCTTTGCAGACAAAACATGCAAAGAACCATAAATCTTCTCTTCCAATTGGGCTTCTCGATAAACGAGAAAAAGTCGAGTCTTGTACCAAACACATCAAAACAGTTCCTGGGAGCTGTATTGTATACAAGAACAGGCTTAGCCTTTGCATCCATGGAAAGAGTGTAGAACATGCTTCGGCAAATACCCCAGTATCAAGCCGGTCTCCAGGTAAGCATACGCAAAGCAATGCGGTTACTAGGCATGATGGCATTGTGCATATATCAAGTCCCACACGCACGTCTGCGCATGCGACCAATGCAGGAGTGGTTGGCGAAACAATGGTCACAGGCAAGTGGTCAGTGGGACGATCTAGTGGTCATTTCAACAACACTGGTAAAAAGTCTATGCTGGTGGTCAAGAGAAAATCTGTTAAAGGCAAAACCCTTCCATGTACCGGGAAGCGCAAGCGAGTGTTACAACAGACGCGTCACTCTCCGGGTGAGGGGCTCATTACCTTCACCACACAGCACACGGTCTGTGGACACAGGTCACGGCACAGAACCATATCAACCTGCTGGAACTACTAGCAGTACTCGAGGCACTTCAGGCATTCAAAGTGCAACTGACGAACCAGTCTGTTCAGATTCTGACGGACAGCACAACTGCCATGTTTTATATCAACCAACAGGGGGACACACGCTCTCCATGTTGGCGCAGACAATATGGAAATGGGCACTCAGATGGGGCATGGCGCTATCCTCCCAACACGTTCCAGGTGTACTCGACAGCAGACTCTCTGAGCAGAGATCCCCTACCAGAGGAACATGAGTGGCAACTAGACTCAAGCGTTGTAGGCCACATCTTCTCACTGTGGGGTTACCCCACACTAGACGTGTTCGCTACAGGAGAAAACAAGCAATGCCCAGACTTCGTGTTCAGGTTCCCCCAGCCAAACTCCAATGGGAACGCCCTATGGATGAACTGGTCAGGGAAAATTGCTTACGCTTCCCCCCCCCCCGACACCATTAATGAGCAGGATAGTGACTAGATGCAAAGGGAAAAGATGACGCTCATCCTAGTTGCTCCTATCTGGGCGAGACAACCGTGGTATCCACATCTGCGCAAACTGGTGATGTGCGATCCCATCAAGCTCCCGTACCTAACCAACTTGTTAACCCAACACGGGGGAACAACGGTGCACCCACAGCCACTCTCAATGAACTTGGCAGCATGGCTCCTGAAGTCATAGAGTTCTGACTCCTTAATCTACCACAGCGGTGTACGGATATCCTCAAGGAGGCACGAAAAACAAACACTAGGCACTGCTATTTCGACAAGTGGAGAAGATTCGTAATTTGGTGCCAGTCAAAACAAATAAACCCTGTAGAATTTTCTCCTTCACACATTCTAAATTATATGTTCCACTTGTTAGATTCGGGGTTAGTATTCAACTCTATAAAGGTCTACCTGGCAACTTTATCATCCTATACCACCTCTCAAAGTAAAGTCTTACAGTGAAAGTGCCGGTCATTAACGCATTCATGGAGGGAGTAAAGAGACTCCAACCTCCAATTTCAAATCCCCCGCCAGTATGGGATCTCAATGTAGTACTAGCAAAGCTCATGGGACCCCCTTTCGAGCCTTTGCATCAGTCAAGTCTTAAACACCTGACTTACAAGACTGCCTTCTTGGTGGCTATTACTTCCATAAGAACAGTTAGTGAATTGCAAGCATTATCAGTGCAGGGCCCTTTCTTTATTATCCATAAAGAAATTGCTTTTACGTACGCACCCTAGGTTCTCCCCTAAATTCATGTCTAAATTCCACGTGAACCAATCCATTGATCTTCCGGTTTTCTTTCAGAATCCAACTAGCTCAGCTCAGGTTAAACTCCACACACTAGTTGTGAGGAGGGTGGTCCTGTACTACGTAGACAAGACCAGGCCGCTTAGAAAAACAGATCAACTGTTTGTCTCCATAGCAACAGGCAGAGGAGGAGACCGCCTTTCCAAAAATACTATCTCCAGATGGATAGTCAAATGTGTACAATTATGCTTTTCATTATCAAATAAGACACTGCCTTTCACACCAAGAGCTCACTCCACACGGAGCACGGGGGCTACTCTGGCTTTTATCGCAAATGTACTGTTAGACAGCATTTGCAAAGCAGCTACTTGGAGCTCAGTTCACACTTTCACTCAGCACTACTGCATTGACACACATTCCAAAGCAGATACACCGGTGGGACAAGCGGTTCTAAAACATCTATTTGCCGCTGCTCCTTCTCACAACCCATCACCTTCTCATAACACTGCTTGCTAATCCATGCATAGCTTGTGATCTAAGCAGATTCCACAAGCCTCAGAAGGGATACATTACTCACTGTAATCATATTTCTGATGCTTGTATCTGCTTAGATTCACATGCGCCTACCCTTCCTCCCCTGAGAGAAGGTGCATAGATGGTATGAGTTTTCTGTCTATATCTGCTTAGATACAACTGTACTCAAACTACACTTCATGCAACCTCATGTCAGAACAAAACAATCTGAGGGACCTCGACGCGTGAAGGACCATGGTTACAGTGGACGTCACACTAGGGATAGTATTACGGGCACGCCCTGTCAAGGTCCCTTTTCAATAAAAGGTAGAGCACGAGAGCACACTACGAGCAAGGCAGACTGCACGGCGAGACGGCTATCGCAGTACGGCGTTCAAGAGGAGGAGAAAGGTGGCGAGAACTGAAGGGGAGATAAGGAGAGAAGCGACTTTGCCCTTTCCGACCCAGACTCGCAAAGCCTCCGTGGAAGGAATCGTAAGACCGCTAACAATAGCCAGCGTGTGTTGCAGCAGATGTCAACAGTACACAGAGCATGCCTACACTGATAATCAGAACAGGGAGAGACTCTTGCTACCGTAGTACTATCCTTGACTCCAAAAACAAGAAAAGCCAATCGGTTCATCATAGCCGGTGAGTCGAGGGGAGAACCAATAAGAAACTGAACTGTGTTGAACGAAAGTTGCAAATGGGAAATTAAAGGAAAGTTCAAATAACTATTAACATTAAGGGAAAACCAGTTGCAGAAGGGTCCGGCATCATGTGGGTGTTCACTCAAGAGAAGCTGGATGTGTTGAGGTGCACTCTGGTCCACATATGAGTTCAATATGAAAACATGTACCACTTCAATAAAGGTACGGTATAAGTTAAAGGTGCTCTAAATTGGTAGAGTGCTACCTCTACTAATTACATGGAAGACCGGGTGGTACAACGTAAGATCACAAGGAACAAACTGGGCACAGCAATAGGCAAAGCGATGCTTTGAAGATTTCTATATTAAAAACACTTGATTTTGGATTGTTTGATATACGCACCTAAAAAAAATATACAGATTAAAACCTAGAAGTTTATCATTTTTTCTGAAAAGCTTGCACTTGAATGACACTGTTGAATCTAGCCAATTAGTGGGCAAAATCATCGATTTGCCTGGTGCTGTGTCCCAGTTTGTTCCTCATGATCTTACGTTGAACCACCCAGTCTTACATGCTCACTCGAGAGACTTCGGCTAGTTCCCCATTGTCGAAACTACCGATACCAGAAGGCCTTAGGCGAGCCGCAAGGAAAAGGTCAAAGTGGTCATACAGGGGTCTAGCAAAATGCTATGTACAGTTGAAAGTCTTTGACTGGCAAACCATTGGAAAAACTAAGGTGAGTGAATCCTGCACATCTGAGAAAAGAGAAAGAACTGTGCGATTGGCAAAACTTGGAAAGCTTGAGTGAGTGCTGTGCTCAGGAGTCCCGCCTTGTCCCTTGCTCAAAACATGGAGAAGGTAGACCTCCGACTACCACATCATGACTCATCATTTGTGAACACTTCTTTCTTTCTTGTAAACCCTATCCCACACTCTTTTTGTATTTAGTTGTAAGGATTGTCAATGTTTCATTTTTTTTTGTATGGGCCCTTTTATTTGACAAGACGCCACTGGGACTGCCTTATTATTTGTATAAGTCGTAGCTTGATCACTTATGTCTGTCTTTACTGTTGCCACCATGAGTTCCTTGCAGTCGGTTAGTAAACACAGGCAGTAACAACACCATCAGTACAAAAGGAGGCGCAATGCCCCATGACTTCGGTTCCTGTGATTTCGGGTTTCAAACACTGCAGTGACCGCTGTACGAAGATGTCTATCGCCAATCCCCATACGGTTTGCATATGGTGTTTGGGAACAGAAAACGATGTCTTGGAATGTGGCTTCTGTCAGTGCATGAAACCCAAAAGCGCTCCGAGAACTGCAAGGCCAAACCTCTGGTGGGCCGCCAAAACTTCTCAAGACACGGTCCAGGATCCTATCTTCAGAGGAGGGCAGGATGGCAGGGCTTCCGACACCCAAAAAAATCCCTTCCGCAGAAAGGAGCAGCACTGCAAGGCCCATAACAAAGGTCCCATTCAGAAAGCGAGTTGCAATATTCATGCTAGTCCTCGTCACACAGAAAGAAAAGGGCATTGATCGTGGAAGGAACAATACCTATGATGACAACTCCAGCTTCCCAAAACTGGTAACTTTCCCTACGTCAAGCTCCTTGTTGAGGAGTGTGAAAAATTCAAAAACATATGCTTGAGATATTCTCAAGGCCCAACCCAAAACATTGACAGACAGTAAGTGCCACTGCGCCTAGTCAAGACGGCAGGGTCCCTAAAACGAGCGGCCTCTCTCTGCTGCAGGGCACGGACTAATTCCTGAAGGAAAAGAAAATAACAGTTGAGTCATCAACGGCAAAACCTTCATCTGGACTTTCGGTGCCAAAGAGAGCAGTCAGATTTTCTACATTTGCCGTCAACTTAAGGCAGTATGCACCGATCTTGAGGACTAGGTATATCCAAACAATGGACGTGGTGTATGATGAGTATACCCCTGGGTTTCAAACTGACTGAATAAGGGGTAGATCGGCCAGATCCAATTCCACCTGACACGTATGACCCCTTTATTGGAGAATTAGACTGGATGAGTGGCCTCGATAAATCTCCCGATCTAGAGATTTCAGAGAATTAGTTGTGCGAGCATCCGAATACGGCCTTTCGGGTCCCAACCTAAAAAGTTGGGTATTACTTGGGGCTTGGATCCTCATCCAGACCAATACAACAGTGCAGCTTAACAGACATCCTAGACACTGGGTTCAAAGGGAACTGATGCTCTCTTTAACCCGGCGGTCACATACCCCATCATGTACCTGTGGAGAAAACCATGCTCTGCGCCGATGGCAAACAAAGAACTGGTGAAAAAGTACTAACTGGCATCAATCGACACACCCGACTCCAGAAAGCCTGGCTATGCAAGCTTCCACAGCAGGCTCGAAGGGTACAGTTTTTCCAGTACAATGTCCTTTCACCTGTTTTTTCGACAAGTGGTTTGCGTAAAAACACAGTCAGATGAGGTATGGTTTTAAAGAGCTGGTAGAGGACAGAAAATGAGCTGTGTCAGGCCCTACAGATGGTACAACGTTCATTCACTACCCGTTTTTTTTCGCTGAGTTTTTGTCGAAACATGGAAAAAAAACTCATTGAAAAATATGGGGGGGTGGGTAAAAGCATATAAGGGGTATGGGTGGTAGGAGGATATAGGATAAATAAAAGGGAAGGGGAATTTGTGGGGTAACCCCCCCCCCCCCCCAAATAAAAAAAAAGAAATCCAAGTTTTTTGGTGAAAACATTTTGGCAAAAAATCTCTGTGAAAACAAATCCAAGGATGAATAAACATAGAACCCTGCAGACCGGGTTAGTCACTACCGACTGTGTGGCTATAGCCATGTGATCAGGCCATAAAGTTTCGCAATAGATGTGCAAACAAAATGATTAGGCATTCCGTTTGTAGGGACTAATTTATTTGGCTCCAAAGAAGATTAGAAAAAATCAAGAATCGAAGACTATGCCAAAGTCTCTAGGCTTGGCAGTTCAACAACAGACTAACCTCCCCTTTGCGTCGACAACATTAAACTTCTCCAGAAGCGGTGGATATGGGCCTTTCCATCAGTTTGCTCAGGGAGACAGGGTTCGCATATCAGCTACAAGGGGAGTACAAAGACAGTTTACCAAACTGTGTAGAGGCAGAAATGCTCAGAAGACTCAGCTTGGTGTAGAGAGGGGGTCTGGACCCCATTGTTTGCATAATTGCAGCAATCCTACAGTTTCTACTGTCTCTGGCCAGACAAGCTTTATAGAATTGGCATGGTTAAAGGATACATTGCTGCCATCTCTGCATTTCGGAGGACCCCAGAACAGGGCTCATACTTGAGAATTGCCACAGTGGTAGTCATTGGACCTACATGTGGTGCTAACTTTCCTCATGGCTTTCCCTTTCAAACTGATGCCGAGATTGAGATTGCCGACTAAAAATTGTTTCTAGTGGAAACTGAATCTGCCAAGAGATTAAGTGAGCTTCAGGCTCTATCAGTAAAACATCCTCACCTCGTTTTGTCTGAATCTTGCATCACCATGAGGGTAAGACCCTTCTTACAAAAGGTAACCACCAATTTTCACCTTTCACAAAAGATCAGGCTGGCTGTTTTCTATCCTCTTCCTAGGAAGACGAAAGCTACTGGACCCCAAGAGAGCCCTTCACTTTAACATGTCGGAGATAAGAGAGATAAGGGAGGACAACCAATTATTTGTTGCCTTGGCATGAACCAAAGCTGGTCTGGTGGTAACCACAGTGCATATCTAGATGGCTCATACTCTGCATCACCAAGTGCCACATGTTCGCTCATAAGGAAGTCCCTTTAGGGTTGCAAGCCCACTGTACAAGGGGGAATGGCAGCCATGTCTGCTCCTCAGAGGAATGTCCTGATCTGCGATAAATGCCAGGCTGCAACCCGAGACTCTGTCCATACCTTTGCTAAACACTACTCTCTTGACACAGTGAATAGTTAGGATGCCTGATTGGAATGGAGGTACATGATTTACAGAGGAGTATCAATGTAAGCCCAACTACATTCTGTTCAATACTGCTGCAAGAGTGGATCAGAAAATGAGGAACCGGAAGATTAGGAATTTGTGGAAGGGTGCCATCATTAGAAGAACAAAGTTCTTTCTGGTGGATGGCTACTCCCATGGATTCATCATTGGGCTTCCAACTAGTGCATCAAATAGAGAGCGCTGATGGATATTGTAGGTGGTAAAGAGGGAACGATAGAGTTGTTGTTTTACATGTCGTATCGCATATGCATATATAGAAAGAAATGTTTTCACTCAAAACTATTTCAGCAGCTGCTAGGCTCCTTGGAAAAAGGGGTGCAACTAAGGTCACAGGACCAAATGCCTCCTTTGTACTGAAAGGATTGTCACCTCTGGTGGCGAGTAGTGGACAGGCGGATGAAGTCTACGCTGATGAACATGGCTCCTTCTGCTGGGGTACAAAAAGTTTACAATGCTTGCTGCACCAGCGCCCTATATCGGAAGATGAGGAATCCGTGGGCGTAGCCAGCCATCCATCAGAAAGAACACTGCCCTGGTAAGTAATTTTTTTTGGACCATCCAACCCCCTCCCTGTGACCATCTAATGTCTGTCTGTAACCCCTCCCTGACAAATTTCTCAGTTCCATGCGTGACACCTTGAGCCAGTCCTGGTTTTTGCTTCTAAATGCATGCTGGAGCTTGTAGTTGTTTTTCCCATTGCAAGGATGGGCCTACAAGTCCCAGCATGCAATGTGGAAAAAAGCGGGACTGGCTAAAAGCTTCTGCATGGAATAGACAAACTTGGCAGCTATGTTTGGCCCTGCCCAGCGGAGGTCCAAGTGCGCCCTGGCGGTGGTCCCTGTCCCTTTCTGGAGGGCAAAGCACTATTGCACTTTGGCCAGAGCGGCGGAGGTGCTGCCCCTGCCATAGGGCTCCTGCCTCGCTTGTGGGTCTACTGCCCCACCATGCCCCAGTGGGGGTCACAGGACGCCCTCCGGCATGGTCCCCATCCTTCCCTGGAGGGAAAAACTATATTGCTCCCTGGCCAGAACTCAAGGATGGCTGGGGAGCTTCCCCCTCCCTTTAAGTTATGCCAGAGCCCAGCCTCTCCCCTTCCACCCCCCATGCCGTGGCAGAGCAGGCTTTTCTGCCAATGCCAGTGTGGTTGTCCTGTCCACACCCGCTGCCCCCCAAGTGTTGGGGCACGTTCTGATTCTTGGGTCGCGCAGACCACCGAGGGTGTGAAGACTGGCCTCAAACAGGTGCACCGCTTTCCCTGTTGACACCAACCAGTAGGGGCGTCTACCTGGTTGATCCTGCCAGTAGCATATGCTTGTCTCAAAAATTAAGCCAAGTACACAAGACCGGTACAGTGAAACTGCGATTGGCTCATTAAATCAGTCATTGTTCTTTTGACTGCTCCATCTGTCACTTGGATAACTGTGGTAGTTACAAAGCTAATACATGCCGACGAGTGCTGACCTCATGGGATGCATGCATTTATCAGACCACGACTAATCTGGGCGAGCTCGGCTACTTTGGTGACTCTATATAACCTTGGGCCAAATACATTCGGCGACAATACATTCAGATGATGTCTGCCCTATCAATTTTCGATGGTACTTTCTGTACCTACCATGGTGACCACAGGTAACTGGAAATCGGGGTTCGATTCCAGAGAGGAAGCCTGAGAAACTGCTTGCACATCCAAGGAAGGCAGCAGGGATGCAGATTACCCACTCCCGACTCGGGGAGGTAGTGACGAAAAACAATACAGGACTCTTTTGAGACCCTGTAATTGGAATGAATACACTTCAAATCCTTTAACGAGGGTCCATTGGAGGGCAAATCTGGTGCCAGCAGCTCAGTAATTCCAGCCCCAATAGCATATATTAAAGTTGCTGCTGTTAAAAAGCTTGTAGTTGGCGGTCTGGCGTGAGGCGAGCTACTGCCTGTCCCAGCCCGTGCCTCTCGGCGCCCCCTTGATGCTGTTGCAAAAAGAGTGTTCAAAGCAGGCCGATTGTCTGAATACTTCATCTAGGAATAATGAAATAGGACTCTAATTTGTTGGTTTTTGGAGCTGGCGCCATGATTAAGAGGGACGGCCTGGGGCATTCGTATTGAGGGACATTCTTGGATCGGGGCAAGATGAACCAAAGCAAACGCATTTGCCAAGAATCTTTTCATTAATGAAGAATGAGTCGGAGGTTCAAAGACTATCAGATACTGTCCGATTTCCGACCATAAACTATGCCAACTACTGATGCAGCTAGTTATTCCCATGACCGACAGTGCAGCTTCTGGGAAACCAAAGTCTTTGAGTTCCAGGGGGAGTAGTAGCCAAAACTTAAAGGAATTGACGTAAGGGCACTACCAGGAGTGGAGCCTGCGGCTTAATTTGACTCAACATTGGAAACCTTGCCTGGACACGGAAAGGATTGACATATTGATGGCGCTTTCTCGATTCTGTGGGTGGTGGTGCATGGGCGTTCTTAGTTGATGGAACAAGACTCCTCCATGTTAACTAGTTTTGCAACCCCCAGCAGTCTGTGTTGAACTCTTAGAGAGATAAGTGGCATTCAGCCACACGAGATTGAGCAATAACAGGTCTGTGATGCCCTTAGGTGTCCAGGGCTACACACACGCTACTCTGAACTGATCAGCGTGTCTCTACCCTTCCCTGACAGTTGCGGGTAACCTGCTGAATCCAGTTTGTGAAAGGGATTGGGGATTGCAATAATTTCCCATGAACTAGCAATTCTCAGTAAATGTGGGTCATAAGCGTGTGTTGATTAAGTCCCTGCCTTTTGTATACACCTCCCATCGCTACTACCGATTGGATGAGAGAGAGGACAGAGAGGAGAGAGAGGAGAGAGAGACACAGACAGACAGACAGGGCGGGTGTCTAGCTTCGGCCGCCCACCATGGGTGAGTGATGGCCAGATTTGCGGGTGAACCTCCCTTGTCTGTGTAGCTGGGCTGAGGTTTCAAGACTAGTGGCCCCACCCGATCTCCTGCCGCCTCCATCCTTCCTCTTTGTCCCTCAAAGAGTGGGAGGGGTTTTGTGTGTCCAGGCGGGCTAGCAGCAGAGCGACCTACCTATGTTGCCATTGGAAACCTCTTGTGTTGCCGCAAATGGCATGGGCTTCCTGCGGTGAGCGCCTGGAACCCTTTTTTTTTTTTAAACCCCAATGGTCTCGTCCAAATCCCAAGTGGGGAAGCTAGACATGGTGCTGAGCCTTCTTGCCACGTGCGCTGTGCTGCCTCTCCTGCACCTGCAGTTCGGGCCTGACCTATGAAAGTTGTCTGTGACTGATCCATTGGGAAAAATCCATCCAATACCCGGTAAAATAGAAGGTTGGGAACCAGAGGCAATATCCGCCACTGAAAACAGCTCGCAATGGATTACGATATTTGGGGATATTCGTCGAATTGAATCTTACCCCAGCAATCAGGTTCTAACATAATGGCAGCCAATGAATGACTCTCAGGCTCTCGATGGGTAGAGTGCCACTCTACAAAATGGTTACCCTGCCCGACTACTATACATTATCCAGCATGCCCCCTGTGTGTGATACAGGTGAGAGACTTTGATAGGGTCAGCAGGATATTAAGAGGGTTCCTATGGAAACGGAAGAACCCCCCCAGGATAAAACTAGAAACGTTATAGAACTCTCCCCGGGAAGGGGAATTGGGTCTCCCAAACTTGAGGTTTTGCTACTGGGCAACATAGCTGGCCATGGCGAATGGTTTGGTGTACCGGAGAGGTAGAGATTCTCTGGTGGACACCTAAGTGGGACTGATTGGTAAGGGAAAGCTAAAAAAAACATGGCCTTGCCACAGCAGCTGTGGGCATGGTTTGGACGCAAGCCCATAGGCAACTAGGGTGGGGGACGAGACTCAAGTTGGCGCACTGGATCTGGGGCAACAAGCTTATTGGAGGAATCCAAAATCTGAAATAGGTTGGGGAATGGAAGAATAAAGGGATTAGGGCGATGGGGGATGTGTTATCTAACGGAAATGTTGGGTACTTCCAAGAGTTGAGGCACGCCTGGGGGCTGGGCAGACAGGACCACTACAAATACCTACAGCTTTGTTAAATGAGATTCCACAGGCCTCCCCAGTCGAGGGGAGTGTTTTGGATGGAGAGATTGCAGGGAAGCACATCATCCCTCTATAAATCATTGAGTTTTAACTCGATTGTACAACTAAACGTGCTGCAGGAGAGAGGGGTGAAGGATCTGGGAGACACAGAGGAGCAGGATTGGAGGGAGGAATTCCAATATGCCACGGAAGTAGCAGTCGCAGCCCACCTGAGGATGATGCAATTTAAATACTTGCATAGAATCTTTTATTCCACAGAAGAGAATGGGGGTTGGGGGGCAATACTTGTCCTAAATGCAAAACCCACAGGGGGATGTACATCCACATAATATGCTATGCTCGAAGTTACAGAGGTACTGGGTGGGGTCCAACAAGAAATAGAAGGGACCTGGGAGAGACCAATACACTTGGACCCCAGTGGGGCACTGCTTGGGATATGGGAGGAGGAAGTAGTGGCCAGATATAAGACCCTACTTAACACAGCGTGTATAGTGGCTAAGCATGCCATTGCAGAGACGTGGATGAGCCCAGACCCCCCGACAATCGTAGCATAGGGGTCAGGGATAGATGTGATAAAGAGGGGGACCGTGAAGTGTAGAAACACAGAGTCTGCCTGCAGAAGCACAAGAAGATTGGTGGAAAGTGGGGGTGAGTGGGAAGGGATACACAGTAGGTTGGATGGGACGAGGACAGGGGGAGGGGAGTGGAAAAGGAAAGGTGGGTTAGAGGGAAGAAGACAACAAGGAATGATTAATTGTAATGAGGATGGGATGGAGGAAGGGGACTGGAGAGATTATCGGAGTCAATGAATATATTTGTCAGTGCTTTAATGTTGAACTGATTGTTACTGTTTTTGATCAACCCTCACAAATACTAATTTTAAAAAAAGAAAGTTGCCTGAGCGGTGGATCATTTGTCTCAAGCGTTGATGAAGAACGCAGCTAGCTGCGAGAATTAGTGTGAATTTCAGGACACATTGAACATCGACACTTCAAATGCACCTTGCAGCCAAGGGTTCCTCCCAGCACTAGACCTGTCTGAGGGTCGCTTGAACGTCAATCCTCTGGGGACCCTCCCTGGGGCACGACTGGGGCAGTTGCAGGGACCCCCTTTCCCTTCGTCCCCCTTAGGTCAGACCCCATCTCCACCCTCGCAGGATCTCTGGACCTGGCGCAGAGGCTTGTTGCTGGCCTGGCCTGTCCTGGCCTACCAATGGGGTCAGGAGGGCCAGGCGCTCAGCGTCTCCCTGTGGTGGTGGGGACAACGGCCTACAACCCGACGCACTCCCCACTACCACCCTCCACATCCTCCCCAGCTTACAAATGAGACTGCGTGGTGTCGCTCAGGATGCCCTGCTCCTTCTGATCGAGGCTCCCACTGCAGATGTTGTTTGGGCTGTAGCAGCCCCTGGTGCGATGGGATTGGGTTTTCTCGAAGTTGGGTTGATGGGAATGCAGCAAAGTGGGTGGTAAACTCCATCTAATGCTAAATACGGGTGCAAGAGACCGATAGCCAACAATTACTGTAATGGGAAAGTTGAAAAGAACTTTGAAGAGTGTTCAAGAGGGTGTGAAACTCTCTAGAGGTAAACTATATATACATGGTTCTCCAAGATCTCCGCTGGGTAGGGCAGGTTGGATATAGGTCTGTAATTGCTTGGATCTTCTGTACTTTCCGATTCCTCTTCCGTCAGTGGTTTGATGTATGCTGATTTGAAGGAGGTTGGTACCATTCCTGTTTTAAGTGAGAGGTTCATTACATTGTCACTGGGGTTTTGTGGTTGAGAATTTCTTTGAAGATGTCCTAAGGTCAAGGGTCACTTGGAGATCCTGCAAGGTTGGTGTCCTTCGTAAGTGTGAAGATTTCTTCAGTAATAGGTTTGAGGCAGGCGAGTCTTGCAGTAGATGGTGTTTTGCCTGTTGTCTCTGCTTCAGCGGTTATATTTGTATTAGCATGGTTTGTGTTGATGGTCTGTTGAATTGTTTTGATCTTAAGTGGTTGGTGATTCTGTCCCATAGTGCTTGTGTCGGGATGATGACTTGAAGGATGAAGGTTTTTTTTTTAATCTCTTTGATGATTCTGGGAGTTCTTTTTGTGGGTTGGTTGCAGATTAAATTCTTGTAGTGTTTTTGTTGTTGCTTTGAGTACAGTTGATTTGTATAGTCTTGAGTTCTCTCTGGTATTTTTTGTCCTGTCAGTTGTACTGTTCTCTATTTTTTCCATTTAGCGTTTCTTTTTTTTAGTTCTTTCAGCTCTTCTGTGAAACATTTGGCAGCAGGTTTTTTTGGTGTGGCTTCGAAAGGTGTTGCTGGTGCCAGGCAGTCTAGGGCCTCGGTAATCCAGATAGCGAGTATGTTTTTGGTAGTGGTAGAGACAAAGTAGCTTACAGTTGGACGCAGTAAAGACTGTTTTCTTTTGGACTCCACAGCAGCCTGCAAGCACCTTAGTTTGGTTGGGTAGGAAAACCTATAGACTAGAGATAGCAAGGTCTTTTTCCTTTATTATTTTAATAAGGAATCTTGAAATGACAAAAATTGATCTGCCTCCTTCTGATCTACCGCACCTGTCATCCTACCAGACTGATGGCCTTAGCCCAACCTGCGGCAGAGTGGCAGGGAAGAGAGGCTTGGCCTTGGTTGCAGATGGCAGCTTAAGCACCGGCCATAAGGAGCGCAGAGCTGGCGGCTTAAGCCCTGGACGGTGGCCTTAAGACAGGCATGACCTTGTGGGCATCTGGTTGGGGCAGGCCGGCCACAGCCGTCTGGTCCTTCGGCTGGGTCAACTGGTCATCTGGCCGGGGCGGTCAGACCTTCGTGGGGCTTAATAGTCGATGGGAAGTGTCATCCTGTGTGGTGGCTATGTGGTGCAGACGGCAGGTGCCTCCTCTGAACCTGGACCGGTGCCCCAGGATGTTGACGAGCCAAATTCCCCCGACCACCCTGAGGTGGCCAGTGTTGCCCCAGGGGACAGTCTGGGGCCCCCTGGGTCGGCATCACAGAGCACAGTGCCTTAACAGACCGGCCCCAGAAGGCCAGAGCAGAATGAGAGTACCACCAAGCGCAGCAGTTGGACACCCAGGCATATGGGAAGGCAGTCTAGACAAGTCCCGGGTCCTGGCCAGGGCTCCCTGATGCCAGCGGAGGCATTCCGGGACTGCACCCAGCAAGAACTGAGTGCTCACCACCCACTGATGGCTGAGGTCCCTGCGCTCCCCAGCGGTGGCCCTGGCACCCTCTGGAAGGAACAGCTGTAACGTGACCCCGGTTGGCTGGTGGTGCTGCCCCTGGTGCCCCAGAGGTACCCCATACTTCTACCAAGGGATGAGCTCTAACACCTAGAGGCCAGAGCCCTGGGCTTCCCCTCCTCCTACCCCTCTGTCTGCTGCAAAACTCTTCGCCCGGCCATGGGAACCCAGCAGCTGATGTGGGCACGAGGGCCACCTGTCCCTCCCTGCCAAGTTTCCCAGTTCCATGCATGACCTCAGGCCAGTCCTGGTTTTTGCTTCCAGTTGCATGCTGGAACTTGTAGTTTTATTTTTCCCATTGCCAGGGTGAGCCTACAAATTCCAGCTTGCAGTGAAGGAAAAAAACAGGATTGGCTCAAAGATTCTGCATGGAACAGGGAAATTGGCAGCTATGGTAACCCTTAACATTGTACAGCACTCCATAGCTTCACAAATCTAGGTTTATGCTCAATCAATACCGGGCATAAAATGTAATTGCTGTTGTAGAAGTAGAATGTGATCATTTGGTTATTTAGCCAATAGTTCATGGATGCTTTTTAGGCATGTTTACCTTTTTTTAGGCTGTTATTACTTTCATGTCTCTTAACATGTTAGATGCTGGCTTTTACAGTCCTCCTTGCTTCTTCTGTCCTTTAGGTTTTGGATCCCAATATGGACCTGCGAACTGTGAAGCACTTCATATGGAAGAGTGGTGGGGATCTCACCCTTCATTACCGCCAGAAATCGACATGAAATAAATGGGTGGCTCAATGGTTGTTTCTTCATCCTACTCGGTTTTCTTTAAGGGTAGTACTGTAGACGCCAAGTGACAGCTTAAGGTTACAAAGGCTCCCAAGGACTGCTTTGGTATGGGCAGAAATTGTGCGTAGAATTGAAGTGACTGTAACATCTGTAATATAGGACGAGAAAAACATTGTCAAGAAAAAAAGAAAGATGCTCCATTTGAATGTCTTTTTTTGTGGACTGTACAGAAAGTAGATGTGCCTCTAGCATTACCTTTATATAATATACTTTCTCTTTTTGTTTGTACCATCGCATACCTTAGTCAACTTTATATGTGCGATGAAAAACTCTTGGTCATAGTTACTGTGCTCAGTCTGTTTTGAAGCCTGCACGCTAGGTTTAAGTACATTCCATTCCTTGTACAATGAACAATCTTTTAACAGATTATTCACAAATAACAGCACATGCTCGTCTTCAAAGAAATTCAATTATGCACAATTTGAATCCATCTATCACTCAAAGAAGGGGCTGGCGTTGCAAGATTAGTTTAGTTGCTCAATGTGAAACATTCTTTGAAGAGGAGAATGTTATTTGAGCTAAATTAACCTCATGTAGCAGGGTAAATTATGTGATGCTGTGCATCATAATAGATCAAAGTATTTGTGCAACAGTGTAGTTGACTGGAAAATCTAGCTCAAGTCCTGCATGCTTTCCTTGTATGCCATTTAAATTAAAACAAATTTTAAAAGTCCTTATGAGAAAAAAAGCAGGAAGCAGCTGATTTTAGCTATTATTAATGGTATTGTTACCATTCTGGTTTATCCACTTAATTTAACAACTCCGGACTGTTAATTATAAAACTAGCGAAGCAAATAAATGTAATATTTACAATATAAAAGTGTATTGATTTTTATTAAAATAGTTAAATACAGATCTTTTTATCATTTTGCTGATGTATAGCTCTGTCAGTCTTGTGCTTGAGTGGCTAGTAGAACTATATGATTTAATAATGCCTCAATTTTCCAAGTTATTTAATTTCTGTTTTTGGAGTCCAAAGAATGTATGAAACATTTTATAAACTGTTCAAATATATAATAGCAATGTGAGGGCCTTCTATGGGCAAATAGTTTACTTTGTTTGAAGCAGGCTCTCTTCTTGTTCTTATATTGTGTCCCGGTAGTGTTTAAATTGGGATTATTAGTTCTGAATAACTAAAATAATATAAAGTTTATTATGATTTTTTTATATGACAATGTGTTGCATCTTATCTTTTTACTAAACCCACAATGTTGAAACCATCTTGACAGTATGGCTCAATTTAGACATGTGCTGCTGTACATTTCTGTGTCCAATCTAAGCCTCTGCCATTATCCACTTTTGCTCGCTCTTAATTGCTGGTAATTAAGCTGTGATTTAATTACAAATTTACTGATTTCTTTGATGGTTTCAGTTGTATTCCTCCAAGAGTATATATGATGTTCCTTCCCGGCCGTCCAGCCAATCACTTTGTCTTGTTTGTTTGTTGATTTCAAATATATCTTTTCTAGCGGATCACCCCAAACACATTAAATGCTGGCTAGAGCGGAACAAAGCACATCTGCAATGTCCAAAGATCTGTATTTCATGGTTGTATATAATAAAATTATTTGTTTAAGGTATTTCGTGTTGTGATGCATTTTTATTTAAATTCCAAACGTGAAGGCTTACAAAAAAAGTGTGAAGTTATGGCAAAAAAATCTGTTTTGTGGCTTCAGAGCAGATCCCAAATTGGATGTCTAATAAGTACTGCATTGGTCAATGTCTGCCCATTACTCTTAATACTGTAGGCCATGCATGGTCTTCCATTTTACATATACCTACGCATTATACCTGCTTCCATTGCCTGACATAAAAGCAGCTGTTCTCTCGCAGGAACAATATGACTGGAGCAACATTTCTACTCACTTTCTGAACAACTCCTAGTGTAGCACAGATCATTTTTAAGCTTCTCATGATCACAAACCGTGCAATCTACAGAGCTGTCTGCAGTCTATTAAAGCTCAAGTTATGGTGTCCAAGTTCGAATTTTAGTCTCAATGGATGCAATTTGTGATGGCTAATGCAAAATGGATAGCATTAGTCGGTCTGCCATTACCAGCAACAATAATATATCGGATGCAAAGAAAACAATACAAACTATTAAAGAATATTATAGCATGTGTAGCATGGCATTTTCTAATGGAGTCCTTCCGCCCACGGATTCCTCATCTGATATCCAATACACAGTGCAGCTATTCTTTAGAAAGAAAAAATATATATATATATATATATATATATATGTCTCAGTAACAACAACTTCACTCACAAAAACACTGGGACGTTATGGTTAAGTTGCACTACTAAAAAACCTATGAAATTCATAGGAAAAACATTCCTACAGGGATGCTTTGGTTACAGGTAAAACAGAAAAACCCGAAAAATTCGCCAGTTATGGTAAGGTACGCAACCATAACTCGCGCTACCACTGTGCACTGCAAGGACTAACTCCTATGACCTCAAAGATGACATCACAAATGTCGACTTTGTCGACGTCGACCCCTTACAGAATAAGGTGGCCAAAAATTGGGTAAACCCCGGACTCAATTCCTCCTGTGAATAAGTCCCTCACTTCAAAATACCTCCCTTCCAGTAGTGATCCCGGCTATCTGTCCAAACACCCTACTCCTGAGAGTCTGGTGGTCCAGGCAGCCACAGCTTCTAATAAGGTGGCGTACCCTTCCATCCCTCTGGATAGTGACGACAAGCGTGTGGATGGTTGGGCACGCAAGGTATTTTCAGCTTGGAGTATGGCATTAAAATCGGCCAACTCCACATGTGCCTTGGCACAATTTTAGTACACTCTGTGGGAGTGCATTACAATGGTGGCAGAGCACATTCCGGAAGGGGAAGAAAGGGAATTATTCCTAGCCATCGTTGGAGATGGAAAGGAAGCCATGCAGGAATCACTTCAGTCTGGTTTGGACACTGCAGATAGCGTGAGCAGGTCCATGGCCTCTAGCACAGTAATACGAAGATTTGCGTGGTTGCGAAAGTCGGGTTTTGCACCAGATGTGCAAAACCGTCTTTTGAACATGCCTTTTGATGGGTCTCACCTTTTCGGCAACAAGGCTGACGAGAGCCTTGAGAGGTTGCAGACCTCAAAAGCAGCAGCCAAATCTTTAGGAGCTGCTATTAGGCAACCTCAGCCTTTTCGTACATCAGGACAATCTTGGAGGGGACGATCCTATCATTATTACTCCTCATATGGAAAGGCGAAGGGATGGCCAATCAAAGAGAAAAACCACTCGTGGTGGACGAGGTAAACGTGCTAAACCAGCTCCAGCTGCAGCCTCTTTGCCATCAGCAGCTGCAGCAACCGCCACAAAACCACTTTGAGGACTTGCATCACAAGACACCTGTAGGAGGCAGGCTGTCACAGCATCTGCTAGAATGGCGAGCCATTACTTCAGATGTTTGGGCTCTAGAAATAGCCCAAGGTTACTGCCTTCCTTTTCTAACGCAACCTCAAAGCAATCCACTCTCTTTGAAGCTTCCAGACCCGCTCCTACAGCATCAAGTTTTAACCCTGCTAGAGACAGGTGCTATACAACCAGTACCTGTAGCGGAGAGGAACAAGGGATGGTACTCCCCATATTTTTTGTTCCCCAAAAAGGACGAAGGACTGAGATCCATCTTGGACTTAAGAGGCTTGAACAAGCTCCTCAGGAAGTGTCACAATCACAAGCACTGAAGGGAAGAGAGATCGACACTCTCCCCCGAACCACGGAAGCCGAATGAACTCGACCCTCCCACCGTGGTTGGCACAGGCGCCTGAGTTAGAAAACAGGTCACCATGTGGCAGCCAATGGGGGGAAGAGGGGTTAGGGAGAGGTTGTGGATAGGGAGGGGAAATTGGGAAAACCGGAAAGAGGGTGAGGTACTCCTACTGTGGATGGGACCAGGACAGCACCAGGGGAAAAAACCCTACACTGTCTAACATGTAACACACAATAATATTACCTACACATGTACTTGATTCCTGACTAGCACACCTTAGTACGTGTACTGTACCATGTCCTGACTTACACAACACGTAAGGAAGCACAACGAGAACACATAATGGATTAGACAGTACACATGGCCCATAGGGCAGCGTTAGCACCATACAACATAAATGAAAGGCCCCTTAGTTTCATTCACTAGAGACATAACTTAGTCCATATGCAGTAATTTCTGCAGTACCACATGAATTGCCTTAGTTCCATTCACTAAAAACATTTCCTTGTCCAGATGCAGTATTTCCTGCAGTACCACAACACAAAATTTGCAAAATAGATGGAATACATGTGTAACCAGTAAACTAGTTTTGTTTTTCCCCCATGATTGAATGTCAGAAAATGAGGGAGTGACTTATCTCAGGTCTGGGTAGCCCCACAGGACCTCCCAGACAAACATGGAATGGCTGCAAATCACTCTCGAGCAGTTTGATAATTCCCTTGTCTCCCCGAGTACTTATCTTGAGTCTGGGAAGCCCCGAGGGATTTCCCAGATGAAGAAATGTAAGCGATGAATTCGCCGGTGACTTTGCGCCTCTCCTGCTGTTCAGCGTCTGCGTGTGAGGAAGCGTTTCTCCATTGTCTTGCATATGAGTGAAAACTCCTTCCAACCGCGACCGTCTGCCTCCTGCTGCACCGAAAACAATAAGCCACACCTGCCTGTAGCCGTTGCCGGCCTTTAAGCTGTACTTAATTCAATACAGCTGGCCAGGTGCGCGCACGGGCTAAACTACAAGGACACCCACAGGTTGCTGGGAACTGTAGTTTCCACGTCCTTCCCAGCACATACAGTCTCAATAGGCGTATTTCAACACTCCACGCCTTTGCCAACTCTGATTCCTGACAGGAAGGACAAGTTCAAGATGGTTACTCTCTCGCAGATCCTTCTGGCCCTTCAACTTCAGGATTGGTTGGTGTCATTGGACCTTCAGGATCCATCTCCAATCCATCTCAAGCACAGGAAATACCTGAGGTTCGCTGTTGGCGACTCGCATTATCAGTTTCGAGTCCTACCATTCGGGTTGACCTGTGCCCCGAGGGTCTTCACCAAGTTGATGGCAATGGTGGCAGCGCACCTCAGGAGAGGGGGGATTCACGTCTACCCCTACCTTGACGATTGGTTGATCGTGGCGCGTTCTGCCGAGCAAGCCCTGAATCATCTGAAAGTCACCTGCCACTTTCTCCACAGACTGGGCTTCTCCCTGAATTTCAAGAAGTCACAAATGACACCTTCCCAACAGCTCCAGTACATAGGGGCTGTACTAGACACATCCTTGGGAAAGAGCTCACCTCCCAAGTTAAGGGCTCAAGACATTCTTCAGATGGTTTCCAAATTCCAAAATGCCCAAAATCTCCAGGCCTACGACTTCTTGAGGTTGCTTGGCCTCATGGCACCCTGCATTTTCCTAGTGCCAGAAGCACGCCTGAGGATGAGATACCTTCAATGGGCTCTAAAGACTTAATGGTCCCAATTCTCAGGACAAATGACAGATCTCCTTCAGATTCCGAACAAGGTTCGGCAGGATCTTCTGTGGTTGACTTGCATAGAGAACATCCTAAAAGAACATTTTTGGCAACCATGGCCAGAGATTGCAGTAGTGGCGGACACCTCACTCATGGGGTGGGGAGCTCATGCCAACGATCTGACAATCAGCGGTCGTTGGTCTCCATCGGCGTCCAAACTACACATCAACCTTTTAGAGCTGAGAGCAATCAGACTAGCGCTGAAGGCTTTTCTGCCATCTGTCAGGGGAAAAAATGTCCTGATAATGACGGACAACACAGTGGCCATGCATTTCCTAAACAAAAGAGGAGGTGTTGGGTCACTACCTCTCTGCAGAGAGGCAATGCGGCTCTGGTATTGGGCAATACAGGAAGGAATCTCCTTATCAGCAGTTCATCTAGCCGGAGAGAAGAATATGACGGCGGACGCTCTGAGCAGGCAGAGTACTGTGTCCCCCGATTGGGAACTGGCTCAGGAAGTCCTTCAGGAGATCTTCACCCTTTGGGGAACCCCTCAAGTAGACCTGTTTGCGACCGCAATCAACCGGAAGTGCGAAAGGTATTGCTCAAGGGAATTTCCCCCAAGAGGAACCCCAGGGGACGCGTTCGTGGTGCAGTGCAACTTCCCACTGCTATACGCGTTCCCTCCGATCTGTCATTCCTCTGACCGGCCCCTGGGGGACCCTTGTGCATGGAAACAAGGCACAATCACCACACACAAACTGATACACCAGACACGAAGTTCAATTCCCAAAATCTAGGGTTTATTGCAAAGCAAATAGTCTCAGTCGGCCGACCAGATCTTACGTCCCGCAACGTGCGTTACCCAGACCTCGTGGGACACAAGAGAGCGAACATTTTTACAACAGTCACATATATACAAAAGACCACCATATTATCAGTCAGTGACACATCAAAAACCGCCCCTTATGTATCGTCCTTAGCAAGGGTTCGATGATTGACAATTTTATGACGAAAATGACACTGTCATGATCTCTGCTTCCAAAAGGTCAGGGTTTTCCCAACTCCCTTGGAAGCAGATCCATAACCCAGGTTCCGAGTGCCAACCAGTCCCAATTGGGACCTTTTGGACCCAGTCCTGGCGCCAGTGGCACCAGGCTCATAAATATGCCCAGTCCCAGTGCTGGAAGCGCCGGGCTCATAATGCTTGGGTGGACTTACCTGCAGCAGACCATGCTGCTTACTTGCCTGCCAGTTGAGCCTCTGATCCTCTTCTGTTTGGAACTACTTTTCCTGTTGGGTGGGGCAGGAGCCACTCCCTAGGTTCAGAACACTGGAACTCTTCTGGAAAGCAGGAACTCTTTTCTTACCTAGGCGTGGCTGTGGAAGGAGAGACCTAAGCACTACAGGAGGCTATTTAAACCACACCCGATGGATGAATCTTGCTTTGCGTTATTCTGCATCCTCTGCAGCAGAACGCTCATCGTGTCTTCTGCATCTGATCCTGGGCCTAAGGAAAAAGGCTTACCATCCTGAATCCAGTCTTCAGCAACACCTATAAAGACAAGAAAGAACAGGTTAGCATTACGGTCTTCAGTGACAGCGCTTCACTTACCTGGTCCATCGGCTGTCACCAACGCCTCGCGCTGCATTCCGGCATCTGAAAGACAAAGGCTTACCTACTCTTCGTGCGCTCCGGAGGTCTTCGCACTGCATTCCGGCATCTGAAAGACAAAAGCTTACCAACTCTTCGCACGCTCCGGAGGCCTTCGGCGCTGCATCCCGCATCTGAAAGACAAAACAAGGTGCGTTTAAAGACATTGGGGAACTTTAATACTCACGTGCCATTACTCCTTTCCACATCTAACCCAGTGGGTATTCCGGCACCCTGCAGCCGCTCCGAACTTGTACCTGCAAAATAAAAAGACAGTTAGAGCGCATCGTGAAGCAGGCAACAAGCGCTTACTTACGTGCTTCCAGGCGCTTCTATTCATCACACGGGCTCCATCTTCAACTCACTTCAGCCCGCCATCCGCCATCGCCGGAACCCTGCAAAACAAGAGACATCATTACTAAAGACTTTTAAAGACATTAGAATTACTCGAAACTTACCGTTCGTGCAGTAAACGACGGACAGCAGTCCTCTGAAGTCAAGAGGCCTGCTCCCTTTATCCAGTGAAGAAACTGGTTACAGCACCCTGCCCCGAGGCAGATGGAGAGCACGGCGTTCACTTACCTAAGGTGAGAGCGTTAACCTTTGGGGTTCTACAGGAGAAGAGAAAGGGAAGAAGAGAGAGACATTCAATAACCCAGTTCATTAATCCCATATTTTCTATCTGCAGACATCTTACCCTTCGAGTCAGACATACAGTGCACAGAGGTCCAGCCCAAAGAGCCAGCCGTGTGTTACACATCACCTTTGAAGATACGGTATACGCCCAGTCAAGACCGGCGCCTCTACGGGAATCAGGTGAGCGTTACAGACACCTTCTAAGACATTTATTCAGCAACAGTTGCATTCTGCAAAGGCGCAGACACTGTTACACAGAACATAATGCTCTTGTTCTGCAAGCAAGCTGTGTTCGTAGGAGAGACACATTCCAACCCCTGCTATCTCTTGGTTTCTATTTGTGAGCTAGAGGTCAGCTCGATCTAAGGGGGCCCAGGAAAGGGGGGCCGTAAAGGAGAGTATAATTCAAGCCATTAACTGTCTATTTCTACAGTTTTTGCCGTTTCAGCGAGACTAGCTGGCACCTGCTTGGTGATTAAATGCCTTTCTGCTTACTTCCAAGGACTTGTGAGGGAGGAAAACAGTGTATTGCTGTCTGGGCTGGTCTCTCAGCATGTAACTTGTGGACTAGCTCTGTGCATGAGCAGAACGAAATAGAATCCGTTCTAGCATAGCATTAGAACAGCAAAGCAAGAGAAAGCAAAATTGCAAATGGCAAATTCTGTTGGTACAAAATGGACGCTCTATGGTTATGCTGACGATTCTGTACTGGCGATGCTAGACCATTTTGATGCGGTTGGTTTTCGGCCAACATAATATACTGTGTATGCTATGGTAGGGTATTTTCTAGACTAACGAACCCTCCTCTTGGCCGTAAGCCAAATGCATCAACCATACATCGCGTCTTCTTCTGACCATGTATCTGATTCTGAACTATGCATACTGCTGTAATCGTCATCATCAATTTTAATGGACATGAATTCTTTCATAGTTTACATTTTGTGATTCGTATTCACTTTGGGAGTTTTTTTTTGTCACCATGTGTATGCATTCATCACTTATTTCAGTGCAAATTATTGGTAGACAGTGTATGCAAGAACAACATGTTAGGAAGATTCCGAGGACTTCTGCTAAAATTGCAACTAATTTCCATCCCCATGAGCGTAATAATTCCCAAAACCAGGAACTTATGCTCAGCTCAGTTCCCACTACCTGCCCGAGGGTGGTCAGAACTCAGGACGTGTAACTTTTTTATTGCCTCAAAAATCGTAGGGGAGGAGTCACTTACAAATACGCAGCACAATGACCCCACGATTTTGCAAACTCCTCCACGGTCAGCCAAAACTGTCGAGAGCCATTCTATTTTGAAGTGTCATTAATCTAATTGCCTTCTCTTCCAGACTCATATTATATAATATATCCGTTGTTCGATAAGATTCTCGACAATTGTCTTATATTATACAAATGTATTGCTTGCCCCCAAAATGGTATAAATGATTTTGCTATATCTTCTGCCATAAATCCTGCTTCCTCATCCCGTCGTGGCCTTGATCTGGATAATTTTGCTATGTCTGACGTTTTTGAAAGGAATACCCCTGGAAAAAGAATCCCTAAGTAACAATTACCTCCCCAATTTCTAGGCAACCATGGATAAGCTTTTTCTCCACATTGAAATAGACGGGATCACCTACATATATTGGTTCTACCTCTCTTTCGAGTACTGCAATATTCATGCATCTATTGAATGGCTGTACTGAATAGGAGCCTTTCTTTCACAGGCAAAACGGAACAGTGCGAGGACTTTAATTTATTGTATACGAGGGGGGCACTATATCTTTGTTCCCTACTGGGCTCATGTGAAACGTGATTACAGAAGATTTATAGGGCACATACAGTCTGTCTTGTGGCTTTCTATTGGTTTTATCACCCTCGCTCTGTTAAATATGAAACAACCTACAGGTTCCATTACCACTTTCTCAAATTCCTTCATGTTCGTCCCATCTAATTGACCCGTGTCACTCTTATTCCACTTCCAATGCACCTAATGGATATATTTCCTCTAAATACCATAATACCAGGACTACTGATATTGGTGCAAGTATACTCACAATGCACAGAAATGTTGTGACAACAAACATACATCTCTTTCGGCAACTCTTTCTAGGCAATTTTATAGTCTCTATATTTACTACATCATCAGCATTGGTGCAGGAGGGGGCAGAAGCAGGTATAGGCATCATGCTTGACTCTTCTTCTCCAACAATGTTCGTTGTGAATACTTCTCACAGCCGCACTAGTTGAAATATCTGCAAGTTCAAAAAAGTTAACAAAGTGTTTAGGCCAGTTCTCGACAGCCTGGATTGCTAAGCGTAAGGCAAGATTATCGTGCTCCTGCACATTGCTAAAAAATACTCCAGAGCAAACATCAATTGCCTTAGTACCATATGCGCCCCACTCGTTCGCACGGGGTGATCAACAAATGTATTTTTATTTTTCAAAGATAGCACCGGGAAGCTGCATTCCACGGCTGACGTATAGGTACAACCCCCACTCACTTCCCTAGGCCTCCGATTCCCACTTCATCCGTGATGGGAATAGAGGCAACAAAATGAAAAACGAAGATCAGATCACTTTCGTTTTTGAGAACGTAGGCTGTACCGTATTGCTCCAGGTACTATGTGATCGATGGATAGTGCAGGTGCACTTCCAGATGCAGGCTCAGAGTCAGCCTGTGGCACAACAAGTGATGGGGGGCGCCAAAGTGATGATGCAGGCTTTGTGTCAGCCTGTGGCGGTGCAGGTTCGGCTGGCCAAAGTTGGGGCACACTTAGCCCTTTCTCCTCTTTAGCAATCCTCTCAGGCCAAATTTGTGGCAGAGAACTGGCAATGGTGTCCTTCGAGTCGGATGCAGCTGTTTCTTCCTGGTCGTCTGGATCAGGCAGTTCTTTCAATGGCGATGGAATTCTCTTCGTGTGGGTGGCATGAATCCACGCCTTACGACCGTCCACACGGACTGCTGTTTTTGTTGCCAGGAGTACCTAGTAAGGCCCCCGCCATCTTGGTGCAAGTGATGATTTCCTCTCAAAGTTCTTTATTAGGATCCAGTCTCCAGGCTACAGACAATGCCTCGGGCCGGTATATCTATCTGACAGGAAGAGCCTCCTGCACCTGCTGATGAATCAAACAAAGCTTCTGTATTAAAAGGTTACAATATGTACTAAGCACAGGGTATTCTACTTCACTCAAGTGCCTGGGCTGCGGCGCACACCAAACATTAGCAGGTCTGCCCATCACGATTTTGTATGGGGAGAGTCCAGTCCTTGCCTGCACAGATGTGCGCATGCACAACAAAGCTAAAAGCAATGCATCTGTCCATTTCAGCTTGCTCCCTGAACATATCATGCTAATCTTATTTTTTAGTATGCCGTGCTGGCGCTCATCGGGTGTCTAGCACAATGGAATAGTTTATCAATCTGAAGGCCTGCACCAATCTGTAATATCACAGCGGCGACAAAATGTGGGCCGTTATCTGACCATGTGACCCGTGGCAGGCCGAAACGGGAAAAGTATTCTTTTAACATCACTTTAGCCGTGCTCATGGGTGTGCAGTCCTTCAGCGGATATGCTTCCACCCATTTACGGAACGCACACACTACCACCAGGATGTATTTTAGGTTCTGACATCTTTCCATTTCTATGAAATCAAAATGGATCACCTTAAAGGGCATAGAGGGGGGGCCAAAACTACCTGTTGAAGTAGCTGTTCCTCTTCCAATATTGTGTTGCAGACATGTCATACAATTCTGAACTAGTCTCTCTGCATTTTTTCTTATGTGCGCGTTCTGCCATACTGTAGCCAGATGCTGAACCATCTTTTTCGCGCATAAGTGTGTTTGGCTGTGGGCCATGGTGACCACTGCAGTTACGTAGGAGTTGGGCAGCATCCACTTTATACTTTCCTTGTCCACCCAGCAACCTTCCAAGTCTAATTCTGCAGAGCCCTTAGCCCACCCTTTTATTTCATCAGCAGTCACATCCGCCTGCGTCTCTTTGACTGTGGCAATCCCATTCTCTATCATGCAGGGCACTTCTTCTGACTGTACTATCAACATTTTCGTGCCCAAATCAGTGGCAGTTTGTTTTGCAATTTTGTCTGCAAATGCGTTAACTTCTCCCACCTTACATGTTATTCTCTTATGCGCTCCGCATTTTATTATTGCCAGTCGCTTTGGATACGGAAGTGTAGAAAACAATCGGGCTATCAAAGGGCCATGTTGGATTTTAGTTCCATGTGATGTTAGGAAACCCTCTCAGCCCAGAGTCGGCCAAAATTGTGCACTACCCCAAACGCATACTGACTGTCAGTATATATGTTTACATTTAGATTTTGCTCTTGTCAATGCTATTATCTCTGCTGCCTGCGCTGAACTGTAGGGGATCCTTTTGCTCTCTACAATACTCTTTACTGTCGTGATGGAATAGGCAGCAGTTGATGTGCCATAAGTTAATTTGAAACAGGAACCGTCACAAAACAGTTCTCCATCTGGCTCTTTGTGTGGTGTCTGTTGGGTCAATTCTTCCTTTCGTTTCTTCTTCAGTAACCATTAAACAATCATGGGGAGGTGATTCATTCTCACCTACTTCATCATTGGGAAGGGGCATTAATTCTGCAGGATTCAAAGCGCAACACCTCTGAATTTGAATATGTGGTGCAAATAGGACAATTTCATATCTAGTTAATCTATCCGACGTGAGGTATTGCACCTGCGTTCTGTTTGGGAGAACGTCTACTGTGTGCAGCACCATCAAAATGAAGGTGTGCCCCAACACCATTCCTTCGGTTTGTTTTACTGAGGCGGCAGCTGCAGCAACAGCTCGCAAACAACGCGACAAAGCACATGCTACAGGGTCCAGCGCGTAAGAAAAATAACCGCATGGTCCATTTCTTCCTCCTTGTTCCTGTGTCAAAACAGCCACCGCGCTGCCCTCATTCTCATGCACAAATAATTGCACAAATAATTTTAAAACCTTTTCATAATTTGGTGTGCCCAAAACTGGATCCGAGCATAAAGCAACTTTGAGCAGATCAAATGCTTTTTGACATCCTCATCCCATGGCAAAGGTAGGGCAACATCCTTTTTTTTCAATGCCACCGTTGGTTTTACAATCATTGCAAAATGTGCTATCCACTGCCGGCAGTATGAAGCCATGCCTATTATGGCCTTGACTCCTTTCTGTGTCTTTGGAATAGGCATACCAGAGATGCTCTCTATTCTTTCCGGTGTCAGTCTTCTTCCCTCTTTCGAAAGTAGGTAGCCCAAATAGGCCACCTCCTTTCGACAATACTGGAATTTTTTTAAAGACGGTTTATAACCATGCATTGCTAAGTGCATCAACAACATAGCTGTTCCCTCTTTGCAAATGTCTTCTGTGTCGGCAGCAATTAATAGGTCATCTATGTACTGCAATAGTACACAACCCGCTGGTAGCTCTAGCATGTCTAGTTCTTCTAATGCTCTGCTATAAATACGTGGGCTCTCAGTGTATCCTTGTGGAATTAGTGTGAATGTGAATGAACGCCCTCCTAGTGTGAAAGCAAATGGGTATCTGCTGTCTTGGTGTACTGGAATGCTAAATAATGCATTCTTGAGATCGACTACACTAAAATATGAAGCCGAAGCTGGAATCATTGTCAAAATGATAGTGACGCCTGGGACCAACGGAAATTGGGGATCTACTACTTTATTCAATGCGCGTAAATCAATTATGAAACGGAACAGTATTTCATTACCTCCTTTTTTATAAACTGGAAGAATGGGACTGTTACAAGTGCTACCAGCAATCTCTTCAATTACGTTTCTTCTAACCAAATCTGAGACAATACCTTTCAATGCTTTCTCTCCTTCCACTGAAATGTTATACTGGGGAATACGTGGTAATGTTACTCCCTCTTTCAAAACAATTCTCACCAGTTCTATTTTCAAACAACCAACATCATTGTCATCCATCGCCCATATGCAAGTCGGTACCTTACTTAACTCTGTTGGCAGTGGTTTGGACAGGAATTGGGACACTGGCATTTTTTGTGGTGTGATCGTCAAAAACACTCCATCAGGAGAACAATGAATAATCACACTTAGTTTCTTCAATAAATTCAAACCTAATAGACGCTCGCCACAATTTTGTGTCAATAGAAACGGGCAAGACTCAGTGAATGGTCCTAGTGTTATCGGTACTGACTGTGACACGGGACTAATTACTGGGGTGCCTGTGAACCCTACGGAAACGTTATTTTGCCTTGACAGTGGTATCTCTGGAACCAACTGATGGTCTATTGAGCACTTCTGTGCACCTGTGTCAACTAGAAAAATTTGCTCCTTATTCCCAACTTTCATTTCTATGTAGGGTCCTTTCTGGTCAATGGGAATAGACACTGGTTCCGACCCCTGTCTTGGGCTGTCCTAGCGGAACAATACATAATCTGATGTATAGTCACCGGAATAATATGTATTTGAGTATCAAAAACATTTCCATCCTCACCTCCATTTTGCTTATTCTGATTTTGGTTCTGATTCTGGTTGCTATTTCCTTAATTATTCTGATTTTGTTGTGTGCTATTATTTCTATTCTGCCCCTGTGCTCCCGGGCGACCTCTGTTCTGTCTTCTCTGCCCATTCCCATTTCTATTTTGCAAATGCGGACACTGTGCTCGCCAGTTACCCTCTTCCTTGCAGTATGCACATTGGTTTAGTCCAAGTGGACCTCCATGCATGTTCAAATAATTTCCTCTTCCTTGTGCATTTCCTCTACCCCTATTATGGTTCGCTACCTGCTGTAGTAATACTCTTGTTTTCAAATTCACTCTGTCTTTGACCTCTTTTTCTTTTTCTGTATTTACTCTATTTGCATAGTATTGGGCCATGTGTAATACCTCACTCTGTGATTTTGCTTGCCATGCACTTTCAGATGTCATTATCAAATTTTGAATCTGAGGTAACAACCCTCTCACATATTTGTCAACACATAGTCTTTTCCCCGGTCCAGTGCTTAAATCTTGTCCACTAAAATCTGTAAATACTTCTTCAAATCTATTGAAATAGTCCGTAGCCAACTCATCTTTGCCTTGCACGCATGCAGTTAATTTGTCCCATAATAATTCTTCTTTCAGGTACTATAACCTTTAATTTATGTACGATTTGTGCAGGTAACGCTGACATCTTTGACGATGGCTTTTCGCCTGCTTTTCTGTCCGCATCATCTTTTATTAAATTCTCCCAAGTAGCACCCAAACTCTCATGATCATCTACCTTCCTAATTTGCTTCCATATATCTGCTGGGAGAATTACAGGGAATAATAGGTCAATATCGCTCATATTAAAAATTGCTGATTTCAAATATGATTCAATTTCTTTGTAGAACCCCGCCGGGTTCTTTCTTGTATCAGGGATTGTTTGTTTTATATTATTCACATCTTGTCTGGAGAAAGGGACATGTGCATATTGTGCTGTATAATGCGCTTCTGTCACCTGCGCTGGTTGCCCATTTGCGGCAGGAATTTCTACTTTCGGCACAAAAGTGGGTGGGACCTCCCTCACGGGAAATATTGCACTTGCTCTTCCTCCTTCCTCCTTCTTATGAAGCACTATAGCTAGATCAAGGGATAGGGCAGTCTCTCCAGTATCCTGTGAAAACGCTCTCTTATACACTGCCATTATTTCAGGTGGGCAGCACTGCTTTTTCTCTACATATCTATCTTGCAAATAGTCAACCATTACATGCAATGCCTTTCTTTGCATCCCTAATGTATACTGATCAAATGTATCATGCACCTCCATTGTAGGGATGCTAACATCTGGAATCCATCTAAGCGCCTCTCGCGTACATGTTTTCATTTCTTCCCTAACCTGTTTTGATGGCGGAAAAAATCACTGTTGCACATATGGTGCTGTCTCTTGTCTCCCTCTTCTTAACTGTTTGTACCGAAATCCAGGAACAGAAAACATCTCTGAATACAATTCATCAAGTTCATTTTTAAACTCAAAAAGCCTGTCCACGTGTTCCTTCATCTCTGAATCAGTTTCTCTTATACGTGAAAAAGCATTAAAATCCTGCAACTTCTGGGGTGGCACCATACCAATTAATTGCTTCCATCTCTCCCTAAGATATTCTCCCATGCATTCCAACAATACCTGTTTTTCACTGAGCTTTTTATGATCATACATCGACCCCAGCATCGAAGCCTCATCATTCCCTTCGATATACATTTCTGCCTGTTCTTTCAACTCCTTTATTCTCTCCTTGCTGACCGCACTACGTGTTATTCTAGCGTACATGCTTTGTGCAGGCCCCGCTCCTCCCATACTGTCTTCTCTGATAGCTGTGGGTTCAAGCTCGGTAGGGGGGGGTAATATCACGTGCCACGTGCACAGGAGGGGCTGGTGCAGATGGAACAACTGGAAGGGGGAGTGGTAACTGTGGTTGTAACTGAGGCTAAGAAGCGGGGGTGGGCTGGGGCTGAAGCTGAGCAATGGTCACTGGTGCAATTATGTCAGTTTTATTTTTAGGGCATTCTTGTCTTTTCTCATTTAAAATCCTATTGATTAGTTCATCTGATTCATGCAACTCTTGTTGAGGATATGTTTTATCTATGCCCATTTGGAGACTCCTGTCTGCCTTTCTAATTTGCTCATCCCACTCTTTTTCTTCCTTTTCTAGTGCTCTATCTGCTGGATTTGTGACTACACGCATGTTTCTCTCTGCTTCTCAAGCGGAGGTTAGCTTCCTTCCTCCAGTCTCTAATGACATCAAATGTCGCAGGGCGTGCTTTCGTGCGCAGAAATACTGATTCCAAATGCTCTATTCGTGCCATCTCATAACTCCCATTTTTCGGCCATTGCAAATCTTCTATGCGTCTGGTTTGCCTATGCCAAATTTCACAAAACATTATTGCCCCTATTCCATACATCACATACATCTCAAACGCTGGTGACCCTACGGGTGGCGCAGCCTGGCCAGTTTCCAAAGATTGTCTACCGCAGTGGAAAAATCCCACTAGACAGGAAGACAATTTCCCAGGCATGTTTGATCTTATTCGTACTTTACCCTGGGCGTTTGATCTTGCAAGAGCAACTCTCAACCAATATCAGGGCTAATAAGAATCGGTGCACGACTCACCTGATCAATCAGTTCGTCTCTCAAGACGCAATTCGTCCGTATACAGATGCAACCAAGGATCGTCGTGTCTGCGTATCTGGCTCAATCTGCCTCCTTTCGGGACCCTCGCTTTCTTGCTCTCTGGCTGGACGCGTCGATCACGGACCGGTTGTGTACAGATCTGCAAAGGAGTCTCATCACTTTCACAGGGGCGCCCCGAACACCTCTCGATCCCGGCTCGACAGACTCATCCTCGATTCATTTTTTTTCCGCCTTCTTTAAATCTGTCATGATGCCTACCTCTAAGGAGCCAGGCTGGGCCCAGCAACCCCAGAGGCAGACATCATTTTCCCCAGGGAAGTCTCAGCGGGCCCAAGTCGGGGCCCTTTGGACTCACTCCTGGCGCCTTAGGCGCCAGGCTCAGAGCGGACCCCAGTACTGGCGCCTTAGGCGCCAGGCTCATAGAAGAGGATATGTGTTTAAGTGCTTGGGTGCACACTTACCTGATGCAGACCTTGCTGCTTCATCCAGGCCCTCTTGAGGCCTGAATGGGACTACTTAACCTGTAGGACTACTTCACCATCCGGGTGTGGTCGGGGAAGGATACATACCTGATTGGTGGAAGGATACATACCAGGAACTTCTTCCAAGGCTATTTAAACCCCACCCGAACAGCCACACATGCTTCGCGTTGTTCTGCACCTAGCAGCTGGACGCTCAGCACCCTGGAACACCTGCAAGGGGAGAAAGGAAGAGAATAGGAGAAGAAAAGCCCTTACCTGCTAAATCTGCATCCCGGAGTCATTTCTCCAACGGCCCTGAAAAGGAAGACATCATTTTAAAGGCATTTCGTTTCGATCGCTGCAGCGCTGCATTTTACTCACCTTTGCAAGGCGATTCCATCTTCAACAGCGATCTTCCGGATTCAGCTACGCCCCAGCGCCTAGAGGAAAAAAGACAAGAACAAAGGTGAGAGGGAGAAAAGGAATAAGGAAAGCTCAGTTTCCTTTTAAGTCTTACCTGTTGGATTATTCCCACTGCATTTCGGGTCGTGCCGCTTCCTGGCATCTCCGGACCCCGACCCCTAAGGGGAAAAAGACATAAGCATTAGCGCTTGCTGCAATTAGACAACGAACATTATTATTAAGCTTGAACTTTTGAAGAGAACTTTTACAGCGCCTTACCTGAACAGTCAAGCCTACCTGAACTCCCATCAATCCTCAATCCAGTGAAGTAACTGGGTTTCAACGCGCCCCTGCATCAGAAGCAGGATGGAGAGCTCATCCTTCCAAACCCTAAGGAGGGTATCCAACGAGCCAGGGAAGCCAGAATAGAGGGGCCCTTCCTGTCCATCTTCAGAGTTCTGCGCCTTCGACGCCGCGCCTCCGTGGGAACCAGGTGAGCGTTACAAAATCTCAACGTACATGATGGAGCAAATGGGGGAGGGTCTCTATTCGGGCACCATTTTTTGACGGGCCTTTGGTGGACCCTCGTGCATGGAAACACACACACGAACTGATACGCCAGACACAAGTTTCAATTCCCAAAATCTAGGGTTTATTGCAAAGCAAATAGTCTCAGTCGGCAGACCGGATCTCATGTCCCGCAAAGTGTGTTACCCAGACCTCGTGGGACGCAAGAGAGCGAACATTTTTAAAACAGTCACATATATACAAAAGACCATCATATTATCAGTCAGTGACACATCAAAAACCTCCCTCATGTATCGTCCTTAGCAAGGGTTCGATGATTGACAATTATGACGAAAATGACACCTTCTAAGACATTTATTCAGCAACAGTTGCAATCTGCAAAGGCGCAGACACTATTCTTTGTTACACAGAGCATAATGCTCTTGTTCTGCAAGCAAGCTGTGTTCGTAGGAGAGACACATTCCAAGCCCTGCTATCTCTTGGTTTCTATTTGTGAGTTAGAGGTCGGCTTGATCTAAGGGGGCCCAGGAAAGGGGGGCCGTAAAGGAGAGTATAATTCAAGCCATTAACTGTCTATTTCTACAGTTTCTGCCGTTTCAGCAAGACTAGCTGGCACCTGCTTGGTGATTAAATGCCTTTCTGCTTACTTCCAAGAACTTGAGGGAGGAAAACATTGTATTGCTGTCTGGGCTCTCTGGGCTAGTCTCTCAGCATGTAGCTTGTGGCCTTGCTAAGACGGTTCAAAAGCCACATGATCCTAATTGCCCCGGATTGGGCCAGGAGAACGTGGTACCCGGACCTTCAAGATATGTCCATCTGCCCTCCGTTACGTCTTCCTCGGAGAGATGTCCTTCTCTCACAAATGGAGGGTCAGGTTCTCCATCCAGAGGTCAGGACTCTCAACCTTCATGCTTGGCATCTGAAAGGCTGAGATACAAGGATTGGGACCTTCCAGATGATGTCATGGAGGTGTTCCTTTCGGCGAGAAGGCCAGCAACAAAATATTTGTACCGTTGCCGCTGGAAGAAGTTTTGCAACTGGTGCAGGGAAAAGAATGTTGATCCCTTTTGTGTCCTATTCCAGAAGTATTATCCTTCCTCTTATCATTGGCACATAGGGGTTTCAATGTTGGGACCATTAACAGGGTTGGACTGGGACATGAAATGGGCCCGGACACCCAAAAAAAAACGTGGCCCACCCCTCGCCTCACGACCCTTGACCTCTGATGACATCACGAGAAGTGATGTCATGTGACCCCACCCCAAAGTGACATCCCGGGAAGAGATGAAACAACGACCTTTCACCATTTGACAAAACAGGAAGTGGCATCAAATAGCATTGTTCCTAAATTACTGTGAATCCAAGCAGACGTCCAAGTCCAAATGATAATATCTTATTGTATAGCACTTAAGCTTAAGCTTTTTTTAATAGAACAAATATGCATACAATATCACCCAACCTGTTTTGGTACTCATTTATCGACCTAAGAAGGATGAAAGGCTTTTTGAAAAAGAAAAAAAACATTTTTTTTTTATTTTAACATTTATTTTTCTTCCAAACCGGCCCATACATGGCCAGAAACCGGCTCCCACCCCCTAGGGACGATTTCGGCCCGGCCAGGGGCCGAAAGGCCGAGGAGCCAATCTGACCCTGACCATTAAAGGTTATCTTGCAGCGCTTTCCATCTTCAAGCGCTCTTGGGAAGAAGGTTCCTATTTTAAAATTCCTTTGATAGTACAATTCTTTTTTTTTTCTTCAAAATATTTTTATTGAAACTTTGATCAACTTGAAATTCATCGCATAATTCACAGCAGCAATAAAGCATTAACACCTCTGTTAATTAACGCTTCGAAATTTCATTTTAACTGGATTACAATATTTCTAAAAATTCATAAACTCATCAACACGCTCAAACAAGCCTGGTAAAACAGTTTAACATAATGTGATGCTTCAACACAAGGAGACCAAATCCAAAAAGCGGAAAGAATGAAAAAAAAACCCACCACACACCATTCATGATTAACCAGGTTCCCATCTTAAAAGGCTTCTTCACCGCTCTTCCGATAGTACAATTCTTAAAGGGACTCGCCAATGTGTTTCCTCCCTCTTCTTTCCAGGTCCCAGTTTGGGACCTTAATCTGGTACTAAAGTTTTTGATATGTGCCCCTTTTGAACCTTTGCACACATGCCATTTAAGATTACTAACGTTGAAAACCGTTTTCTTGGTTGCTTTAACATCTGCACGAAGACTGAGCGAGTTTCAGGCCCTGTCGTCTGGGCCACCCTATACTGTGTTCCACAAGGACAGTTGTATTGAGGGTTAAACCCTCGTTCTTACCTAAAGTTGTGTCTGATTTCCATTTAAATCAGAAGATCATGCTGCCCGCGTTCTATCCTCCACCTCATCCCAGCAAGGAGGAGAAAAGATTTCACAGGCTGGACCCGAGAAGAGCTCTAAGCTTTTACATTTCTAGGCTCTCCAAGCTTACAGTGGATAATCAACTTTTCATTGGCTACACCGGAAGGATGTTGGGTCAATCGGTGTCAAAACAAACCCTATCACGATGGATTGTGCTTTGCATTTAGAATGCTACAGATTGGCGGGCAAAGATCCACCAGAAGGCTTGAGGCCCCATTCAACCAGAGGCATAGCCTCTTCGACAGCCCTTCAAAGAGGTGTTCCCATAAAATCTTTTTGTGAAGCAGCGACTTGGTCTTTGCTGCACACTTTTTCTAAATTCTATAATCTGGATGCTTCCCACTCTAAAGAGCTTGCTTTTGGTAAAGCAGTGTTGTATTAAAAATCTACTCCCTCCTCCAAAGAACCTATACACTGCTTTGGGAGTCTTTCTAAGATGAGGTATATGTTGGAGGACACATCCATTCGAAGAACAAGTTACTTACCAACTCGTAACGTTCTTTCGACTCAGTGTTCCTCCAACGTATTCCAACGCCCTGCCATCCTACCCCTCTGTAGATTTTCCGGTGTTACCACTTCAACTCTCGCTACTATATGGGAGGATTGGTCCAAGAGACCCCCCTCCCCTGCATCCTCTCCCCCGGTGAAATCCATGGCTCGTCAGGGGTTCCCCCTGCCACCAGGGCCCAGGTGGTGGGTGGGCAACTGGCTGAAGACATTGACCAAACCTGTTGAATTTAGCTAGGCCCTGGAAACCATTTTGTGAAATAAAGATGGTTTGAGCCCTGTGCACCGCAGCGCGGCCCCCACCCTTGTAGAGTTTCAATTATCTCTGTGGCCGCAGCTTTCTGGCAGATCCGCTGAGAGCCCGTTCCCACGAACAGACGGACATGAGCTAGTGTTAGATACCAACACTGTAACATTTCACCTTCCGCAGTGTATCGCTGTTTCCAACATGACCTGGCCAGCAGGGCCGGGGTGGAGAAGAACTGTAAAATGGTCCCCTGACAAAAGCAGAGTCCCCAAATGCTAATGAGCAAACCACCTGTGATGAAACTTTTCTCTTCACGACCTCTCTGACTAAAAACTTGTAACCTCCATGAAGATGGCAGAATGTGTGCTTATATGACATTCGGGATGAAGCACCCACATCCCTGTAGCTATGCGCAAATAGTAGAAGTGTTCCGGGGTTTTTTCGTGTTATGTGTTTCATCGAGAAGACTGCACCCCACGGTCCCGCGCCATAACTGAACTAATGCTGCTAAAGTGCAAAGGAAGACAAATGCAACCATATTGAGAGCTCATGTAAGGGGTGCATGAAAAGGCACCATATGTAGGTCCAAGCTCACTATGTGTCACTGCCGTCAGCCTTGTTGACGGTTTTGTTCCAGCGTGCTCTACCAACCTTACTACTACCTCACTTACCGCACATGTATAGAAATGTAACCGAATGTTGTGGGTGTTAAATACTTAGCGTATAGATAACATGTGTTAAATGGCCATGTGAAAGGCACTAATAATGTCAAAACATAAGCTTTGAAAAGACTCAATGAGTATTGTATATTATTTGAATGTTTGTCTCTTCCACCTAAATCTGCAACACCCGAGGAAAATACCTTTGTGAGCACATGCAAGGCCATTCCCCCTTCCTCCCAGTGAATCCTGCCAGACGAAAAAGCAGAGGCCTGTGCTGCTCTGCTCCACCTCCCCCAATTCGGCTGGAGCCGCTTCAAACATTCACATTCCCCCGCAGCACCCAAGGCCACGGCTTGCCACCTGAATTATTTACAACCCAGCAGTAAACCCCGGCCTTAAAACACAGATCCAAAGGCGCCCTTTCTTAGGCTCCACGACCCACCGGCTCACCTTAAGTTAATGGCCCCTGTAAAATTAGGACACCCAATATTATGGCAACACTACAGGAACACATCCATAATGACTTCTAACGAGACATGATAACGCGGACCGCCTGTCCCATGCCCTGAGACCCAACCCCGCGACCTATGATACCCGGTCAACAGGACGATGGTAACCATGTATTGATGTATCGCCAAAAGACCCCACTCTAGGTGCATTCCTCCTGTGTTGCATTAACCTGTAGAATAACCTATTGGAAGATTTACCAGGGAAGATAATATTGCAATGTTGAATGACTGCGGTGTGCGTGGCCCTAGGGCAGAAAGACAGGAAAGACATTCATCACTGACACTAGTCACGGCTGGCACAACAACACCGTCCGGATGAGCCCAGCTGACCTGCCAGGCCCAGCCCAACCCACGAGGGTAACCAGTGACGTCCACCAACCACGGCAAACCACATCGCAGCAGCACCTATAGTTAGTCGTCGCCACCCAATCCCCACGAACTTGTGCCCCCTATAGCATGTAGGTTCTTATGACGCTTTTTGTAAATATATACGCCTGTCTTTGCTATTGTCAGACAGAGCGCTCTCGGAGTTTGCAGAGTTCTTTGCATGCCCTATTCTGATTGATAAACTCCCATTTAAGCTCACCCGCACTTTGTCCTGGCCTTATTCCCATCCTGGGAGAGTCCATTATTGTCTCTCATTGTGGGGAGGATCGTGCTATCTGGGGGACGCTCGCCTTCACTACCTACACTATCTATACAGCAGAGCAAGAGGGGGGTAAAACAGAACTGAGGCCGCGCGTGCTACTGCTATACCCAATGACGTCACCCTCGACTGAGTCCTTCGAAGGACTTCTACTTGACGACATTGACGCACTGCGCCCTCTGCCGAGAAAAAATTTCCGAAGCAGCTAAAGCTGGACGAATGTCTAAGATGAGGAATACGTTGGAGGAACATCCAGTCGAAAGAACGTTACCAGTTGGTAAGTAACTTGTTCTTTTTTCTTCTTCTTTTTTTTTTATATAAGTGCTTCCATACAAACACGTTTTTTTTGCGGTTTGTATAGGTAAAATTGTGTTTTCAACAAGAGCTCACATTCTTACAGTAGGATCTTCAGCGCAGCCTTTACATTGTGAAACCCAATTTAATAGCCTCTGGTCGACCTTGAAAAGGTGTATATATCGCAACCCAATGTTCTCATTCTCATGGGAGAACATCCCAGCAGCACTCAAGAAGTGACTCATGCTTCTGTTGATGAGACCCCTTTCCAACCTCTGGATGGCGACAGGAATCATTGGAATACTTCCACACTTTTCTCAGGGGTATGCATGAGAAAAGCACCTTTGCAGTAGGAAAAATGTGCTACACTGCTTCCATCATAATCTTCAGTTGACGGTACACATGGGAGCATGGCAGCGACCCCAAAAAGAAGGCTCTGAAGTGCACAACCACAACATGTACAATTGCCGAAGAGGCCATGCGTCGACATTCTACAAGCACTCAGCCGAAACAGCATGCTTCGACACTTCACCACAAAGCGTCCACTCCCTCCACACCGAAAATTGCTACTAAAACCTTCTTTGAGGGCATACAAGAATAGATCTTCCACAAAGGCATCACCCACGACGAAAACTCTGTCTCGCCATATTTGCCAGCAGCAGTATACAAAGTAATGGGAGAAATGATTGCCACTTTTTCCTGTGACGTACACCCTGAGCACCTCATTAGACATTACCCACAGTCGCATTTCCATTGGCCTTTATGGTGAGAAGTGCAGAATGTGGCACGTTCCTTTCCCCAATTACAGCGAGTGCCGCGCCACAGTGAAGCAGGGGGAGTCCTTCTGCCTATTGGTGCTCTTTCCTGTGATGTGCACCCTGAGGACCTGATTGGCCAAATGCCAGTGTCTCATTTACATTGGCCAGCATCGTGTGAAGGGCAGAATGTGGCATTTGCCTTTCCCCAAGTAACCTGAGGGCCACATCCCAGTAAAGCTGGAGGAGTCCTTCTTCCTATTGGCACGCTTCCCTGTGACGCATGCCCTGACCACCTGATAGGACAATCCCTACAGTCGCATTTCCATGGGCTAGCATGGTCAGAAGCACCGAATGTGGCACATGCGGTTCTCCAAGTACGGAGATGGCTGGCCAGAGTGAAGCAGGGGTCGTCCTTCCTGTTGCCGTACACCCTAAGCACCTGATTGGACAATCCCCACAGTCCCATTTCCATGGCCGCCAACTGCAAAATCCCTGGATGTGCCTTTCCTGCTGCGTGCGGGTGTGGGCAAATATATTGCAAGTAGGCTAGGGGGAGGTTGTGATACAGGGCGGCCCTTGAAAGAGCCTGTTAGTTGTTTTGTTTGTTTGTGGGGCTTTTAGAGAAACACCTTTTCTTCGATTTTTACTTGCTTTAGTGTTTTCTTGTGCTCACATTACTACATTGAACTCTTCACCTCATCCTGTACACAGGCAAACAAAAATGCATTGTCAATGGGTGACAACAAAATGCCATTTTTTGGGAAAAACTCTGCATTTCCAGAACTAATGAGGTCATTGTTGCAGACGAACATTGCATGAGCGGACAAAAAAGTATACATACTTCTGTTGATGAGACACCTTCCTGCATCTGGCTTGGACCAACAGCCATGAGCAGCTTGACGGTGGGGAAAAAGTGTCTGCACGACATCCAGCAATCTCCTCAGTGTGCAGAACAAATCTAAGCAAGCCAGGTAACCCACATGCAAGGCGTTGCAGTCGATGATGATAACATCTACTGCAGTAAAAATTGCCTAGGTCTTCGCTAAGTGCATGCATATCAGCGACATTGCACTCCTTCGCAGCGTTCCACAAAGGATCCACTCCTTCCAAAGCAAAACTGCTGTCAAGTCTTTCCAGGGCATAGTTGTGCCGATGTATGACAAAGAAATCACCTACAGTCAACACAATGCGTTTCACCATGTCAGCCATCCTCAGTATGCTGAGTATAGTCTCCAAATGTTTCACCAACCCTTCCTGTTAACCACACCCACAGTACCTGGTTGGATAATCTCCACAGTGCCATGTCAATTGGCCAGCAGGGTGCAAAGGGCACATTGTGGCACGTGCGCCTCCCAAAGTACTGCGAGGGCCGCACCCCTGCAAAGTTGGAGCACTCCTTCTTGCCTTTCCACTATCTTCTCTTCAGCACTACCTCATTGAGTTACGCCTAAATAGGCACACATGCATCCACCAATTGCATCGAAACCGCCACCATCAAACACTGTCACTCCTGTACAACACTTCAAATGTACTGGTACACATTTACAGTACAAGTGCCGTGCCATTCCAAAGCACGTCCACTACAAAGTTCAGTTAACGCATGCACAATTTCTCCATCCGCATACATCTGCATGGCCACCCAGGTTGTGCCACGTCTAATCCTGAAAGTGCCGCAGAATACGCATTTTTTTCATGATAGATAGGGGCAAGGGTGGTGGGGTAAACAATGTCAAGCTGGGTAGGGGATTGTGTCTTTCAGCGTAGATGTTTTAAAAGGTTTTTTTTACGTGCTTGCAAGCAACTTTGTTTGTTTTTTATGTGTATATGTGTTTCTGTTTCCCTCTCCTCACATTTTTACCACATTCTGGTCAATGCTTCTTGCACAGTGTAAAAGAAAATGGCATTGCCAATGGCGCTCAAATAAATGCCATTTCTACCGAACCACTGCATATTTTGCTACCTCACAATCTCATAGTGGGTGGAGAACATGCCAGCACTCTGCATGAAATCACGCATAATTCTGTTTATAACACACCTTCCGACCTCTGGCTGCAGACAAATTACACCGTCGTGGGCCCATGCTCGTCTTGGTGTTATGCATTAGAAAACTACGTTGGCAGTAGGAAAACACAGCATCACTGCGTTCAGCAGCCTCTCCATCTCGACCAACCTCACGACACAGTATTGGGACAAAGTGGTACCACCGCTTCCTGTCAACCACACCCTAAAAACCTAGTTGCCTATTTCCCACAATTCCATTTCCACGTCCACCATGTTCATACTGGCAGATTGTGGCACGTGCACTTTCCCATCTACAGTGAGGGCCACGGCCCAGTAAAGCACACACAGTACTTCTTTCCTTTGCACAGACATTTTTGCTGCACTCCCCCATTGGGTGCTGTCAAATTTTCAAACATGCATGCAGCAATCACATACAAAACCTCTGCATTGCACAGTACCATTTATGTACACCACTCCATAATTACCGTTACACACTTTCACTACATGTTCCATTCCAAAGAAACATTGTACGATTGCAGCATCCACAAAGATCCTGGGGCGCACCCAGCACTCCTTTGGCCATGCACACAACAGTGCAGCCCTTTCCACACCCACCACAACACTATAGATGCATGCATGCGACCATGTGGGCACTTAACATTATGCACAAACGTAACATACGTAGCGCCACTTCTACCCAACTCCTCCACACCATAAAACACCCATTCACGAAAACATGTTACAATTAGCAGATTCCACAAACATACCACAGCCTGCACCATCGCAACCCACTGCCATTCACAAAGTATTGCGTGACTGGCAACCTATTCACAGCAGCTTCTCAACATTGAGCCTACTACAATAAATCTCCACACAGCAGAGTATCCAAGCCCATATAAGGTTTACTTCAACCATACCCTCTTCCATGCTGACATTACATAAACACTGCACCCTGTGGCCACACTGCACAACTTCTCATTACACCATGTCCTGCTGTACACCAAATAATGTACCATGTTGCAACTATCACCACAACCATGGAACGCACAATACAGGCTTTGCTACTCACTTCTGCTGCTTTAGCACGTCTACAATGTCCTCCACACCCCTTCTCCAAAGATCACCACCCTGTGCCTAAGGCACTGTCAAACCTGCATTGCTGCAGTGGTTGTGCTCCTTCCACATATTCCCTGCACCGTAATGCAACCATGCATGTCCGCATGTCACCAAGTACCACTATGCACATATGCACCACTGCCACCAACACTGCTACCCAACCTACACACCACAATGCATATACATAGCGTTAAATGCAACAGTTACCATAATGTACAAAAATTGCACTGTCCCAAGCACCCCTACACCCTTTCATTCACATACTATTGTTTTACCCACTTCCACTCAAAAAGTATTGTCACTGCCAGGCTAACCACTAAACAGTCAGAACATTGCCCATACTCCATTCAATCTGCACACTATCCAAGCACATACAAGCTGCCCTTCACCCGGACCCTCTACCATAGCAACAGTATGCAAACACTGCACCCAGTGCTCACACTGCGTAACGTCTCACTGCAGCATCTCCAACCACACATCAAAAACTTTACCATGGTCTAACAGTCACCTGACCTGCGCAAACAAACATACAAGCATGGCAGCTCACTTCTGCTGCTCTATTGCGTCTGAAATATGCTCCACACCCATTGTGTACAAGTCACCACCCTCTAACTGATGCAGAGTCAACAATACATTACTGCCATGGGTGTGCTCAAGCCCTAGGCTCTTGATTTTATGGCCTACGGCCTTTGGCCATGCACCCAATACTGTAGGCCTTGCACACACCCACCGCAACATAATGCAACGATACATGACACCATGTCACCAACTACGACAATCTACAAACGCAGCACTGCCACCAGCACTCCTACCCAACCTGCGTAACGCACCCATGCATGTCAGCATGTCACCAAGTAGCACTATGCACATACGCACCACTAGCACCAACACTCCTACCCAACCTCCACACTGCAATGCATATACACAGCGTTAAATGCAAGTTACCATAATGTACAAACATTACACTCTCTGCAGCACCCCTACGCCCTTTCATTCACATACTATTGTCTTACCCACTTCCACTCACAGTATTGTGTAACTGGCAAGCTAACCACTAAATAGTCAGAACATTGCCCATACTCCAAGCAATCTGTACACAGCACACTATCCAACCACATATAAGTTGCCCTTCAACCATACCCTCTACCATACTGACACCATGCAAACACTGCAACCAGTGCCCACATGGTGTGACTTTTCACTGCAGGATCTCCAGCCACACATCAAAAACCTTACCATGTTCTAAGTCACCTGGCCTGCGAAACAAAACATACACGCATGGCAGCTCACTTCTGCTGCTCTATTGTGTCTGAAATATGCTCCACACCCATTGTGTAGAAGTCACCACCCTGCAACTGATGCAGAGTCAACAATACATTAGTGCCGTGAGTGTGCTGAAGCCCTAGGCTCTTCAGTGCATGGCCTACGGCCTTCGGCCATGCACCCAATAGTCTAGGCGTTGCACACATCCACCACAACATAATTCCACCATGCATGTCACCAACTACGACAATCTACAAACACAGCACTGCCACCAGCACTCCTACCCAACCTGTGTACCGCCATGGAGCTATGCAGCGCAAAATTGCAACAGTTACCAAAATGTGCAAATAAAGCACTGTGTCCTGCACCCCTGTGCACTTTCATTCACATACTACGGACGTACCCACTTCCACTCACAAACTGTTGTGTGTCTGCCAACCTACCCACATACTGTTCGCAACATTGGCCCTACTCCTGCTGGGGATCTGGGGAGAGGTAGACCTCACCAAATAAGAAAAATCTTTCCTAGCGGTGGCATTGGGAGCAGGGAAATGGCTGATCGCCGCAACTTGGGGCTCGGCAGAGTCAATATGCCTGAACCGATGGATCAATGAAGTAAGCAGGCGCGCATCTATGGAACACCGCATCTACAACGCGAGAGGCTGCCCCCGGAAATTTGAGAAGATATGGGGGAAATGGCTAGATGTGTACTGAGACATGTGTCTCCCCCCCCCTCCTCCCTCCTTTCTCTCCCCCCCTTGGACACCTGATGTACTTGGAACTGCCACCCGTTTTTGTTTTTCTGATATATCCAATGTACCCCCCTGACCCTGCTGCCTCTTACTGTCATTACTGCCGTAACTTTCAGTTGAATGCCTATGTTCATGGTGTTTTGTTGTATAAACCTAAATAAACAGAGTTATAAAAAAAAAACATTGGCCCTACTCCAACCAATCTGCACACACCACACTATGCAAGCACCCCCATCTAGCAGATGCAGAGCCAAGCATGCATTGCTGCAGTGGGTGAACTGCAGCCCTAGACTCTTCAGTGCATGGCCTTCGGCCTTCGGCCATGCACCCAATAGTCTAATCCTTCTACAGACCCACCGCAACTTCATGCAGCCATACATGCCACCATGTCCCCAACTAGCGCTATCCATCCGCATACCACAGCCACGCGCGCTCCCACCCAACCTATGCCATGTGCAATTTAGTCCCCTTCTGAAATTCACCTGTCACCACTCACCACGGAAAGAGATTGCGGCAAACAGGTAAAGCCAGAAGCTATCGGACCGTTACGACAGCTGCCTCCAATCACCACACAAAGTAGTCACCTGTCTAGGTACCCGCAAATTGGCGCAATACGCACTAACACTGCAGCCACTCCTACATCTTCTGCCACCTACTTACATATGTCACATTAACCGCTTCTCACTCCCCCTCTCTTCTTGCCGACAACCCATGGTGTATGATATATTTTGCAGACCCTTCCACTGGCCTACTGTACTCCGATACACCATGGTGGCGTTTGTCAAAAAATGTTGACGCAGAGTATGCTTCCCTCCAGCCAACCACCGGCCGCGTGCATACTTCTCCGACAGCACGCCGTGCCGCAAGCCAATGACACATTTGTCCACGTAGTGAACAGGGAAATGGGTCTGCAGAGCGGAACCAGACATCACTCATTTTTGGAGACGTACATTTGAGCTGTTTGCAAGAAAAGTACTGATCGGATTCCCACCAAACACTCAAAAGCACACTTTTTGACCCTAGCCCCCGCTCCTGCCGAAAACTTGGTGCAAATCCGTCCCGCCGTTCTCCCTGTAGCCGTGCACAAAGTTTTTGCCCATTCAGTCTATGGAAGAAAATAATGTGTTGGGGTCCTCCCCTATAACTCCGCCCCAGCCGCACTGCACGAAAACCTCACCAAACTTGGCGAAGAAATTCAGAGACAGCCACATAGTTTTTTTGCTAAATTTGATGAAGATTCATCCAGGGGGAGCGAAGCTATTAGCTGCCGAAAAAGCGGTCTTCCTATGGGTTTAGCAACGTAGCCATAACTACACGCCCGCTACCGTGGCCCGTTTAATATATTTTCAAGGACATGGCTAAGATCATCAGCGCGCTCTGCATGCTGAAATGCAGTGAGTGCCAAGGGTCGCAGAGTAAGCCACTCTACAATAGCTCAAAACAAAAAGGGTCCAAGTCCTCTGCCATCCATGAGGTGAAAATAGGATGGGTGTCTGTTGCAAAAAGTACCCGGCACTCGAATTAATAAAGTGCAAAAAGTTTATTTATAAGTCGATGGGTTAAAAAAACATTATTCAAAGCTTACATGGACAAGAACAGTTAAAACACCTGTGAAAATGGTTAGACATTTGCCACTTGTTCCGTCCTGTAAAGGACTTCCTCAGGCTGTTATGAAGAAGCAGTAACTCAGCTACGATATTTGAACAGCGAGCCCAGCGCGTAAAAACAATCCTGTGCTTATCACATGATAATGGATCACAAACTTGCTTTGAAAGATCATTTGCATTGTTGCACAGTCCCTGAATATGCTGCTCGTAATTGCACTAAATACCTGAAAATGATCAACTTAAACGTATTAACATTGTTTTTAATGAATTTCGCACTAAACACTTTACTCAGCAGAAATTAAATCTAAAATGTAGAACAATGAGCCCTGTGACAAAGCAATCATATAGAAAATGTAATCTAGTATATATTATACGTTTTTAAAAATATATTGTGGGTAAGTACTAGTATTTTTAGTCAGTGGGACTTTACGGCACTAGGCCAATATGGCCACCATGTTTTCATGATCTTTCAACGTGAGTTTGTGTTCAATTATCATGTGATAATCACATATATATATATATATAATTTTACATGTCCACGCTATGTAGTTATGGTTAAGTTGCTGTTTCCATAGAAAGAGCACTTTTTGGGCGGCTTATAACTTCGCTCCCCCTGGACGAATCCTCACCAACTCTGCAAAAAAAGTATATGGCCCACTCTGAATTGTTTTGCAAAGTTTGGTGAGGTTTCGTCCAGGGGGGGCAAAGTTATAGGGGGGTCCCAAAACTTTTTTTTTTCCCATAGACTGAATGGGGAAAAAACTTTGCTCACGCCTAGAGCCCAAACCGCTGGACGGATTTTCACCAAATTTGGACCAGGAGTAGTGGCTTGGCTTGCTTTTGTAGATTTGGTGAAAATCCGTCCAGTAGTTTTTTTTAAAATGAGCAAAAAAGTAGGTCATAAACAATTAGTGATATCTGTGTTCGGTCCGCAGACACACTTCCCTGTTCGCTCCGCGGACAGTGTCCTGATTGGCCAATCGGCTTGCGTGATGTCCGCGGACATGCAACGTGTTCGCCGATTGGACGGCGTGGAGCGTGAAGCGCGTCAGATTTTCGGTAGCGCCCGCCATCTTGGATTCGCGGACGTCCGCGGACAGCGCGGTGAAACTTGGTTTAAAATGTATATTTAGTAGAGTGTGTTGATGTGTAAGAGTGTTTGGGGAGGGTGGGAGAGTATGAGATAGGTTAAATGTTGTGTTTTTTTTATGTGGTGGACGCTCTTGTTGTGTTCGATTTGTCTGCGGACAACACAGCTGTTCTGAAATGTTCTAAATAAACTAAATGTGGGGGGTGTTCTGAGGACGCAATATGTGTCCGTTTTGTTCGCAAGCAAGCTGAAACTGTTCTAAGAACACTCGCGGTGTCCTGAAATGTTCGTAGGGGGTGTCCTGAAGACGCTGTCCGTATTGTTCTCTGGTAAGTTGAATGTGTTCTAAGAACACTCGTGGTGTCCTGAAATGTTCGTAAATAAACAAAATGGGGGTTTCCTGAGGACGCTGTCCATATTGTTCGATGGGAAGTTGAATGTGTTCGAAGAACACTCGCAGTGTTCTGAATTGTTCGTAAATAAACAAAATGGGGGTGTCCTGAGGACGCTGTCCGATATGTTCGATGGCAAGTTGAATGTGTTCTAAGAACTTGCGATGTCCTGAAATGTTTGGAAATAAACAAAATGGGGGTTTCCCGAGGACGCTGTCCATATTGTTCGTTGTCAAGTTGAAAGCATTCTAAGAACACTTGCGGTGTCCTGAAATGTTCGTAGGGGGTGTTCTGAGGACGCTGTCCGTATTGTTCGTTGTCAAGTTGAATGTGTTCCAAGAACTGTCGCGGTGTCCTGAAATGTTCGTAGGGGGTGTCCTGAAGACGCTGTCCGTATTGTGCCCTGGCAAGTTGAATGTGTTCTAAGAACACTTGCGGTGTCCTCAAATGTTCGCAAATAAAAAATGGGGGTGTTCTGAAGACGCTGTCCGTATTGTTCGCTGGCAAGTTGAAAGTGTTCTAAGAACACTCATAATGTCCGTGGACATTAAAAGTTTACATAGGCCATACTTGAAATGTTTGACTCTATGGGTGTGACATGCTGCGGTGGTTGTGGCCAGGGCATAGTCTTGGGTGCATGGCCATTTGGCCATGCACCCAAGACTATGCCCTGGCCACAACCACCGCAGCATATCACACTCATAGTGGCTTATAACTCTGAATCAAAAACAAATTTATAAGGAACAAAGTGTGATAACTATGGGTGTGATATGCTGTGATGGTTGTACTTATTATAATATACTTACTGTTTGGTTTAGTAACTGGAGTACATGTATTTCTTGTTCATTTCTGTGATAAAAGAAAATAGCATGTTAGTATTAGTATTTTGTAATGACTTATTACATTGTATAATCAACAATTATTTTTTTTGGACCCTCATATTTAGTAGATTACAAACCAGAGTACTGTGCAATTTGCTCAGTTTCTGTGTTTGTTGTTAAAATCATTGGGTCTGTGGGAGAAAAAAAAATCCATGTTGGATTAAAAAAAATAACTTTTTCTGTTATGCTACACTTTATTTGTTTGTTTGTTTTCAGTGTTCACTTGTTTCTGGCTAATGCTTTATACATTGGCTTGTTGCAGTTTTTTGGAGCAGTAACATACCAGTATGCGTATTGTAACTGTCTATTTTTTTTAATATATATTAGTGGTATTGATTTATCTGTTTGGATATTGTTAAATTTTGGGACAGTTAGATACCAATTGGTGTATTCTAACTGTCTATTTTTTGCTTTAATTTAGTGGTATTCATTTATCTGATTAGTTGTTGTAGAATCTTTGGGCAGTTAGATAGCTTTTGGAATATTCTAACAGTTTATATTTTTTTACTATAAGTTTACTTAAGGTTTAAGTACAGTTTAGTTATATAATGTTGGTTTTAAGAACATTAAATAAGCGTTTTTAAGATTTGCTAGTAATCTCTGCTTTAGAGTAATGGTACTATCATTACATTCAAACCATCCACATTTCTTTTTTATATATGCAGTGTAGTTCCCTGAATTGGTTGTGGCTCCTGCGTGGTAGATTATACCTATTGTTGTGAAGGTTTTCTTACCAAGTGATATTTGACCATGTGTGAATCCAGTCAGCTTGCAGTTGTTTTTGGTACCATCTGCATTGTAACGTAGAAGCATTAGTATTACGTATTTACTATGTGTTTGTATTACTAACGTGGAGCGATTATCCGAATAGCAGGTAGTACATAATCTACCATGGTTTGCATTTTGTACAAGTTGCTGAAATGGAATGGATTCACAATTAGGTATTGATATATATATGAAGCGTTCATTGGGGATTTCTTCTTGTGTCACATTGTTGCAGAGAGTGCATGTATGTTTCCACATGTATGAAATCTGGAAGATTTCATTTATAGGTATGTTTTTATTTTCCAGTACTTGTAGTAAGTACATTAGAAATTCTTGTGGATCTTCCTGTGAGTTTATAGTGAATTTAACCATTCCAAAACAGTAGTCCAATTGTTGTCTTATTCCATAAACACTATACGTGTTATCAGGATTGTTTGTTGCATTTCTGTGAAGTACTAACATTTGCAAACACAATTGGTCTGTACTGTGCAAGTAAATGTTGTCAACAATTGGTGGCAATTGAGATAGAACATTCATTGCTACATTTGCGTAGCAACTTACTCCAACTATATTTGAGAGTTTAAATGGACCAGGTAGTTCTGTTTCTGATTGATTTTTTTTTTGTTTGTCTTCCTTCTTTGGTGAAGTACCTGGTTTACTTTCCCTAATGGGTTCTTTTATGTTTGTGGTACTTGAAGTTTTAGTTTCTTTTACTCTCTTTGGAGTATTTGCAGCGACATCCTGATGCATTTCTGTTTGATTTAGTTTTCTTTTACATCGTTTTACTTTTTGTGTTACAGAATATGTGTTTAGATGGGGGGTGTATACTGACTGAAGTCTATTGTATTCTAAAATGCAAGGAATATCAGCGTTTACTTTACTTGCATCAAAGTTGATTAGAAATAGACCGTCAAGTGTACGTAAGCGTGATAGTGCTACGTAGCTCATGCCTTCTTTAAAGACTGTTACCAATGTCTATCATTGCTTTGTCTAGGGTAAGACCTTGTGATTTATGAATGGTGACTGCGTATGCAAGAGTTAGAGAAAATTGTTGTCTGCGTACATACATGTCTTTGAAGAGAAGGAATCGAGCTGTTGAGCGTCCTATCCTTTTTACTTCTGAAAGTTTGTCAAAGAGAATATTGACAAACTGAATTTTGTTGTCACGTGGGTATGTTTGAAAGCCAACAACTGTACCCAGTGCTCCATTAACTAGTCCTTGGTCCACGTCAAGGTTACGTTTAAGCATTACTCTGCAATTTAACGATAATTTTAATATCTTTTCCAATCCTGCTGTGTTTGAGATTGATTTTTCTAAACTATTTAGTCTTGTTATGGCTTGGTCACACATGGCTAGTGTCATACCATGTAAATCTAGTTTGTCTGTGGCGCCAATTTCCATTATTGGTTGCATTTCTTTACTTAACATTATTTCATTGAATTTGAAACAGCTTGCAAGAGTTGGCATTAAGGCCATACAATTAACATTTTTTGTGGGCTAATTTTTCCATAACATCTGTAGCACATGCATTATCACCATAAAGTGCATGAATGTGCCGGGTTTTCAATATTGCTTCTGCTTCTTTAGAAAGTATACCAACTCTGATACTTTTTAAGATGTTGGCATAAGTGAGATCTGTAGATTGCCGCATGTTTTCTGTTAATTCTGTGTATTGGAAATGTTGCCAAAGGGACGGCAGAGTTTGTGTCCTAATGTTTTAAAAATAGGCTCACCTTTTACTGGTGTCAATTGAAGAAGATCTCCGAAAACAATAATGTGTTTTCCTGCAAAGAGCTCTTCATAGTTTGTTTTGAGTACTACTTGTAATCAGAGGTGAATCAAAGCCAACATTAGGTTGGACACCATGCTCACTTCATCTATTAGAAGCATTTTCATTTGTTTCAATACTCTGCGTAGTTCTATTGCAGCTTCTGTAGAAAGTTTGTAATAGTCTAATTTGTTTTGGTGTTCTACTGGCAGGAGTAGTAATCGGTGTAAAGTGACACCACCTATGTTGTAGGCAGCTAAACCTGCGGGGGCAGTGACAACAGCTGACAGTTTGTTGTTTGTCAATTGTTGAAGGAACTTACTGATGATTTTGATTAGGAATGTTTTGCCAGAACCTGCTTCACCTCTGACGTACAATAGTATAGGTTTGTAATTTTGGCAGGTGCATTTTTTGTTTTCATGCTGTACACCATGTGCAATGTCTTTTGTTACTTCTTGAAAAATGCTACGTTGCTCATTGTTTAGTTTTTATTGTAGTATAGTTAAGTCTTCTTTATCTTCATACTGACACATGGGCCCTCATTACAACCCAGGCGGTAAGTGTTTAACGGCGCCGTAAAGAGTGTCGGCGCCGTTAAACACTTACCGCCTGATTACAAGGTCCCTTAGCGAGATGGTGACTTTAACGCCTGCTTTTTGCAGGCGTTAAAAACCAACCCACTAAGGGACCTTGGCAGTAATTACGGCAACCGTAATTTACGGTGCCGTAATTATCGCCTTCCCCATTCCCATTATGCCCTATGGGGCAAAAATGGGAATGGGGAAGGGGCCATTGGTGAATGGGGAATTACCGCCCCACTCACCTTGTAATGGGGCGGTAATTCCTCCATCCACCATGGCGGAATCGTAACCTTAGCGGCATGGACCATGGTGCTAATAGCACCATGGTCCTCCGCCAAGGTTGTAATGAGGGCCATGGTGTTTTCTACTTCTATCATAGCTGATTCTGCCTCATTTGTTATTAGTGGCTCTCCCAGTGGTTCTTGGCTTCCTGTTACAGAAGGTTGACTACTGTCAGTAGTGTCCTTATCTAGTTGGGCCTGGAGTTCTTCTTCGTGTTGCTGTTCATTGTGCAACATTGTTTTGTACTGTGTAAAGTTTACATCAGTTATAGTGCTTTCATTTGCTTTGCAAACGTCTTCATATGAGTCATAGTTATCTAGTATTTCTTCTTCTTTTCTCCACGGTTTAAAGAGTTGTAGCAGGGACATGTAATATACTTCTTTATGTTGAGGAGTCTTTAATGACAATTTGATATGATTAATTACATTTGGTTTGGTGAGTTTTACTAAGCTGCCTTCACAGTTTGTCACTCTGTATTTACCGTTTTTTTCATCGGGTTTTATATTATTTTTGTATGTGTAGTTTTGGGCTATGTGGTATAGACACAAGATTTTTCCAAAGTGGTACTCCTGTTTGGGTAGTTTGTGTCCAATAAATTGTTTTTTAAAATGTCTTGGCTGTTGGGATCATGTTTGGCTATTGTTTCTATATCTTCGTATGATTTTAGAACTCTTTTTCTAGATTTAGCTGGACCAAGACTTAGCCATACTATATTTTCAGATGTACCATACAGTGCAGTACCAGTTAAACGATCAGCTGCTTCATAGGATCCACATTCTCTATGGGACAGCATTTTTATGCCCAAGCTGTATAATTTTTGAGACACTGTTTTATCTGATGACGGGTCATTCCAGAGGTCTTGCAGCTCTGTCTTTTCTGCTTTGGTTAAGTATGCTGTGACATATCGTGCAACTGCAGTAGAATTGTCTGCAATGTACTGCACATCTATGTTTGCATTCCATAAGTGGGCAATGATTGCATTATAATCATTGATATATTTTTCTTCTTCTTTTCTTTTTATGTTATATGTATTTTTAGGTGACTTACCTTTAACACTATGTCTAGCTGAAGACATGAGGTTGTTCACTTGACCTGTATTTGTAACTGGTCTAGGGAAACCAAATCGGCATTTGGTGTAGTATTTCCCTTTGTTTTTGTATTTGCGACAACAATATTCGTCACATTTGTGTCTTTGAAATTGTAAAATTTGTGCATGAAGATCACTATTTTTGGATTCTGATGGAATTTCACAAGTGACATATTTTTCAATAAACTGTAAAACAGTGGCATCACTGTCTTGACCAAATTTAGGAGCATCTTTAATCCATAAAAGCATGTGTATATGTGGTGCTCCTCTGGCTTGGTATTCTTTTCTCCAAAAGAAGTGTTGCACTTCTCCAAGGGGAGGAACAGTTTTATTACAAATAAAATGTAGCATAGCAATGAAGCGATGGTGAAAATATCTTGAAACATTAACAGGATCCAGAGAACAAAGTTCTCCAGGTGTTAGTATATCTATGTTTGTTTTTTTGTTTGTTTGATATGTGTAGGAAATCATGTAAATCTTCCCATGCATATTCTGCTCAACTTAATGTAACAAACCAAGTGGGTGGGCCAAGGCTTCTGATCATACAACGTACATCTCCGTGACATCGAAACCAGTACTCTTTAGTACCACGCATATTTGCTAATAGATTTGTAATATTTGATTGTAAAACCTCATCTTTTTGTTGCACTTTTTGTAATAATTGTGTAGCTGTCATATTTTGAAAGTGTGATCATGATTTTAATGTGTGCAACTCCGTAACATAAAGTTGCTAGTTCACTTTCAAAGATTAGGTGGAATATGTATTCCGAGATTTAGACAAAATGTGGATCTTCAGAATACATCCGTAATGAGCGGTATTGTGATGCTGATATTTGAGTAGGTCTATCATCGTACCTTCCTCCTTTGCCAGTAGGAAAGAGTAGAGGGAAAGCATGTGCTTCTATACTTTTTCCCATATGCTGATTGATGATCCTTTTGTTTGACGCATTTGGTACGAGTCCAGTGCATCTTCTATGGTGTCATTAGAGTGCAATGGATGAATTGTATAATGGTCTAAAGTGTTTGATATTGTAGCAGGAGCTAGGAGCTCAAATTGGCCAGCTTCTTGTGTCTCTTGAATTATTTCAGTTGTATCCTTCAAGTTTTCTTCAATATTAATTTCTTTATAATATTCAGTATTCTCTTTAAGATATTGCAAGGCTTCTCTAACTTTATGTAAATTTACCAGATGTTGCCAAATTTTTTTGTCTTTTCTAGGTACTCCATTTACCAAGATAATTAAAGATTGTTGCATTGGACGTTGCACTCCTAGAGTGTGCACATTTTCTTTTAGATCTAATCGTAAATGCACTACTTTTCCACGAATACCTTTCACTAATTCAGAGGGAGGTAATTTTGCAGTTTTTGGTTGAAGGCGTATTATTGCTTGAAATGGGTGCACTGTTTGAATTATGATGCTCTCATATAAATTAAGTTGTTGAAGGGGTTTTGGTAGTGGATATAATTCCAAATTATTTGTGATAGCACGTGAAGGAGTTTGGTTGTTGTCAAGTTTTGTAGTGCAGTAACTACAAAGTATTACGGGGTCAGTTATTTCGTATTTGTTTTCTGCTATAAGGTAGAGAGCTAATTCAAACCATTTAGTATCTTCATTGTCTTCTATTTTGTATGATAGGTCTACCGTTTTTGTGTTACTTTTATAAAAAAGTTCTGCGGCAACATACAGACACATGGTTTGGTACTTCAGCTGATGTACTTTTAAATTTTAGTATTTCTTTTTTGTATGTGTGTAGTAAAAGGTTGCCATGTGTAGAATTGTTACTAATTTGGTTTACAGCTATTTCATTCTGTAAGTGGGTTTCACTTGCAAAATATTTTTTCTGGATATAGTCGATTTCTTCTAGTAGGTCTTTTGCTGTACCATGTAGAAGAATGTTTTTTAAATTGACTAGTGCTAAAGCAGGACTTTTAGCAGAGTACAGTTTATAAACTAGATTTCTTATAGTTGAATGATGTGTTGATATCCTTTTGATATCATGGAAGGTGGTTTTGCAAGTAGGTCCTGTAATGCAGGCCAATGAATGTCCTTGTAGTCCTGTGTACTTGCGTACTGGACAGGTATCCATATTTTGCAGTAGTTTAATTTTGATTTTGTCTTTGCTTTTCACATATTGATTGAGGAATTGGCGTAAAGACTTGAAAAATTGTTTGGGAATGTTACACATTGACATGCATGGCCATTTGTATTTGTTTGCTTTTGTTTGTACGCTTCTTCATTAAAGTATGGTTCTGTGCTCGTAGTGTGACACCATTCACCTCCGCAGATACTTAAGAAGTTCTTTCTGTTGATATTTCATTTATTGAGAAGTCTTTTTTGTAATTTAGTTATTAGTTTTGTTAGTGGATTCATTTTGTTTAACACTAAAATAACTTTCTTTTGAGAAGAATTGCACTATCTATCAACGCTTCTAAGATTAATTTCCTACGATAGGTTTTAAGCGTTGAACCTGGTTTCTCTCCTGTTTTTATAAGATTTTGAAGGACTTTGTGATAGAACATTTTGGCTAAAATACTTTTCTTGGTATGCTTACTTTGAACTTTATCAAGATTTAAAGAAGCAGTTTTATCTGTAGTGATAGCTGATTTTCTACTAATTATTTTTTTGGTTTGGTTTACATTTTGATAGAGGAGGCAAAGTTTTGGTACTTGAAACTTCTTTTGTTTCACTAAATGACTGTATTAGCTGTTTTGTTTCAACTTTTTTTACAAATTGTGCTAGAAATGGATGCTTATGTTGGACACTTTTATTTTCATTTGCTCTACTTCTGCGTTGCTTTCTACGGACTTGATTTTTGGTAGGCATTCTTTAGGGTCTGTTGAAAAAAATAAAGAAGGTATGGGTTGTGGTGTTCTGCAATGTATGTGTGCTGTGTGCATGAGTGTTTGAGTAAGATGATAAAGATGTATCTAATGGTGTGTGATTGTGCATTGGGAACTACAACTAGTAGGGATGGGTATTCTTGAATTAATGTGTCACTAAACTGGGGTTCAGATGACAGGAAAAAGTAAGCTGGTGCTCTGGAGAAGTATAAATAGTATATCTAATGCTATACAATTAAAACAGTTTGTTCTATAACATCTAAATTCTAGCGATTGAGTTGGGTAATTTGTGTGTCATTCTGGCTGTAAATCGCTGTTTAAGACATGGGGATTTTTTGACAGAATGGTGCAGAATCTCTATTTTTAGGCACAGAAATAGCATGAATTAACCTTAAAGTGTGTTTGAGTAATAATACAAATATTATGGTGATATTCTACTTACTTTTTTTCTAAAATGAACAGGTTACTTCTTAGTTCTTTATACTTCAAATTCAGTTGCTTCTTTTCAGGAGAATGGTCTTCACTGCATTTGTAAAAGAAACAAATTAGTAATTTTGTTTGTATATAGCACTGTTTTTAATTTAGACATTGATTTTTTTAATTGAATCCTCAGCGCCTTCCTCAAAACCATTAAGACTATCTTATTTACATGAGATACATCGCACCAGTTGAACACATATGATATGTGCTTAATGAACAAATTGTATTGCAATAACTAATTGTAGCAAACAAAATATCTTTACTATGTCTTGTGAAATTCATAATGTACCACTGAATACCATTATTCCTGTAACTAAGTTCTTCCAAGTAATAGTGCCTCAATGTCATGGGCTGCTTGTCCTATATAAATGTAAGTAATTAAATAAATTTAAAAAAATTCTGTAATTTTACAAGTATTATTGTTTGAGATTTGAACATAGTGTGCATGCAATTTTGTTTGACTATATGTAGTCTATATATTTCATTTAAAAAATGTTAGTTTAAAGGATAGTTCCGGGACTTTTTTTTTATTGTCCCTACGGGTCGGCCATGTGTTTGTAAGCATAAATCGGTAGATCGTAGGAAACTTTCCTATGGACCTTACCCGACTTTTCGCCCATTATCGCACTCGAAATCAGCCTCCATTTTGTGATAATCCTATCATTCCGCCGCATCGACCTGGCTCACCTGCCTTTGCGGCACTAAATCAAATCCCCCGCCCCTGAGCCTGACATCAGCAGACGCGTACTGCCCATTTCAAGCACGTCTCGTGTCAACAATCGCTGCGCCTCAGCTATTGACGTGTTGCCATGGAAATGGCAGGACGCCTCTTTCCCCAATAAGTATAAACAGACCGTTTCACAACACACAGCAGCAGATTTTCGATTCCATTCCTCTCTCTGTGTTACTTTGAGTATTCTGTGACTCGTTTCAGTGCTCTGGTCAGCTACCTTCGCCGCTTGTAGCCCGTGTGAACACCTGTACCATCTCTGTAAATTATTTTACTATCTTTACCGCACAATGGCCACAATAATGCCGTATATGTACGAGCCCGAGTACACCGAGGAAGAACTACTGGAAAGTCAAGCACGCGAAAACGATGGGGATTCGGACGGCAGTTGGGAGGACCAGTCAACGGATGAAGAGCCTGGACCATGTCGCATGGACGGCGTCTCCACCTGGTGCACGTGCAATCGGTGCGAGCTAATGCCAACTGAGGAGGAGAACTGCTGCTGCCGTGAAAATTCCGGGTGCTTGGCCTACATTTCGGAAAGCGAGCAAAGTCTGCAGGAAGGCGAGCAAAGTCCGCAATGCATCACCGAGCTGCCAGAGTTCAGGGAAGCCTGCCTCTCACGGACCGTGTTGAGGATGATGATGGTGCTTATGCACGAACTTCGCGGCACTGTTCGTCCGCGTAATCCGAGTAACGAGTAAGTATACTCTGTTTGTGATGTCAGTGATGCCACCACTATTTCATGGTCGTCTCCCACATATAAAATTACATTTACATATCATTCGAACGCATGTAAATTTGTTCCATATAGTGCATTTTCTAGATATAATTTTTTTCTAAGAAAAATGACATGTGTTACCTGAATCGACATTGATAAGAAAGTTTGGTCAGTTTAATACAGTTTGCATCTTTTTTTTTCACAGGTGGTACAGGCTGGTGGCCTATCGTTGCTTCACTTGGTGGCTTCACGGGAGGCTCGGACACCGCGTTCGGAGAGTAATACCTGCCTGTGCGGTACTTGCCATTAGACAACATTTCCCCAGTGACAGTGGACAATACCGCGGATTTTCCCTCGATGTGCTGCAACCTCAACTTTACAATGTGTAATGTTTATTATTTATGTTTAATTAAAATCTAAAATAAAGCCCAACATATATTTTAACAATGGTTGTTTTGATTTTTTAAATGAATCTAGTGTATATTCTCCTGGGAGGGTGAGGTATTTATAAACTCACCCCCCTGCATTCCATGTAGTAGATCCTGCAGCCATCCTCTTACATTCAGTTAGATGGCCTCTCCTTGGTGAGGCCCTGCGGCAAACGGGTCTTGTCTGCACGACCACCGCCCCGATCCACCCCCCGCCCTATCAAAGGCAGTTCGCACCGGGGTACTTGTGCTGGCAAGTGGAGCTGTCAGGGAGCGATAAAGGCCAAGAGGTGCCAAAGACCATGTACACTTCAAAGTGGTCTATAGAGCATGGGTTGTTGTTCCCATGTCTACCTCCAGACCCCGTGTCTCCTGCCAAGCATCCCCCCTCACGCTGGACGGCCCCCTGCAATCCACATAAGTGTGTCTCCATTCACGAGTCTTCCTGTGTCTTGTCTGCACGACCACCGCCCCGATCCACCCCCCGCCCTATCAAAGGCAGTTCGCACCGGGGTACTTGTGCTGGCAAGTGGAGCTGTCAGGGAGCGATAAAGGCCAAGAGGTGCCAAAGACCATGTACACTTCAAAGTGGTCTATAGAGCATGGGTTGTTGTTCCCATGTCTACCTCCAGACCCCGTGTCTCCTGCCAAGCATCCCCCCTCACGCTGGACGGCCCCCTGCAATCCACATAAGTGTGTCTCCATTCACGAGTCTTCCTGTGTCTTGTCTGCACGACCACCGCCCCGATCCACCCCCCGCCCTATCAAAGGCAGTTCGCACCGGGGTACTTGTGCTGGCAAGTGGAGCTGTCAGGGAGCGATAAAGGCCAAGAGGTGCCAAAGACCATGTACACTTCAAAGTGGTCTATAGAGCATGGGTTGTTGTTCCCATGTCTACCTCCAGACCCCGTGTCTCCTGCCAAGCATCCCCGCTCACGCTGGACGGCCCCCTGCAGACCGCATAATGCCACGACATATACACGTCATTCATTCACAAACACACCCCTGTTTCGAATTCTTTATAACCCACTTCATATTTCTAATGAGAACTTCTTTGCGCTTTGCTAGTCAACCCGTGAAGGTGCTGGTTATCTGCTCTTCGTCTCTGTGAACTTCCGTGACCACTTTGAGCAAACTCGTCAGTTTGCAACCTGTGAACTGCTCCCTGTTCTACGACAAGAAACTACTCTGATCCCTGCATCTAACTGTTTGTTCGTCAAGGTAAGTCCATGTACCATAATCATTTTGCGTCCAATTTTTTAATTTATATCTATTTGCTAGTAGTCATCAAATTGCATCCATGTTTTCTTTTCGTTCACGACAGTACATGCAAGGAACTAGTCACATGTTCTGAGTTTAGTCAAATTACTTTTTCTATTTTTTGAAAGTTATTGAAATACTTATCCGCATGTGAATAACATGTATAGTTCCAAGAACCAAAACGGACCTTGCATTGAACCTTTTATGTGTCATTTAATGTTTTAACACATTGGTATTCATAGAGAATTGTTGATCTTTACTTTTCAGAACTTTCCATAATGCCTGCCTGTTCCATTGGCGGTTGCCCTTCGAAGACCCATAACAAATCTGAAGGTACTATAATGCATGTTTTCCCTAAGACAATAGATCAGATAAGAGAATGGGTCCGATATTGCGGATATCCAGCCTCTGAGATAGAAAGTAGAGTCCTAGAAGTCTTTGCGGACAAGAGGGGTGATCGATACCGCATCTGCAGCAGGCACTTTAGCCCAGACATGTACTCCACATCATTGCTAATAAGGACGAAAACACCGCGAGCGAGGCGAAAATTGCTCTCAACCGCTATTCCCACTCTATTCGTCCACATCCCTCCACTGGTGAGTCAAGTTTACGTATTTATCTCTCGGCATTGCGGTAGTGTGTAGCATTAGCTAACAATAATTTCCCCATTTATGTATCCACTCAATATGAAGGCTGAAGATTCTCCATCCGTGTCGTTATTGCAGTCATCAGCCACTTCAAGCGCCTATCGGGTAATCTTACTTAGCTATTCTGACACTGACTTGTTTTAGGCATGTAAATCAATAGTTTTAATTGATCGTGTAATTATTTTACCTAATGGTACACCACAGTACTCGTCCTCTAGTCTTTGTTTTCAGTTATAATTATTGTTATCCAAAATAATGCAAGTACTGTCTTTCAGGGAGATGCTGAGGAGTCCAACGCATTGACGACAACCGTAGATGTCACTCAGATGCTCGAGGTACGTTTCCGGACAGTTCCATCGATGGAGATCATCAGATCTTGCATTCTTGTAGCGTGATTGTTACACACAATGTTTCTTTCGTTTTTAGCCATTGGTATGTCCTTCTGTCGTCGCCCTCCTATGTGTCTTCTTTTTTCAATATTGTGTTCATTACTAATGAAAGTCCTATGTTTCAGGGAGTCGATGGAGCATTAGTCCAAGAGGAAGGGGGAGCATGCAGTTACGGGTCGGCGCAACAGCTTGCAGAAGTGTGCACCGCAGTTACAGCGTCCCTTGATGTTCTTATGCATTTCGAGGTATGGATACTGACAGATCAATCATGCGAGATCAAATGACGTGATTACATCCGCTATACTTCCTTCTTTATTAACGCAAGTACTATGTTTCAGGGAGCTGACGGAGCTTCTTCAACAAGAACATCACCCCTAGTAGTTGATGCAGATCTCTGGGTGGTGACACTTCCAACGATGGAGCAAATTGAATCATATTTGGATATCCATTATTTATTTTAGACAACTGATCATTTGTGCAGGTCTATTTAGATGAGCCGTTGACGCCTGCAGAAAGTTTATGTTCTTTTAAACAAAATAGAAAACCATACTAATGCAATTACTGTGTTTCAGGGAGTTGCTGAAGCGTCATCTTCAATAATATCATCAATGGAAGTCTATGCGGAGCCCGAGGTATGGATCTTGACAGTTCAATCTAACTAGATCAACAATGCGTGAACTATTGTCGTTTGAATGTTCTACACAATGCGTTCATTCGTGTTTTGCTATTGAGATGTACGTATGGGTATTGGTCCCCAAGTACATTTTGTGTTTTCAATATTATTATACATACTAATGAAAGTTCTATGTTTCAGCGAGTCGATGGAGCCTCAGTGAGTGATGGATGTGCTTATCATGAAAGTATAGTCGTTGCAGCGCGAGAGGAAGTGGAGACATGCACACACGAGTCGGAGCAACAGCGTCCAGATGTTGAAGTTCGAGGAAAGAAAGTTTCAAAGAAAAGAAAGCAAAAGAAGGTTAGTGTCCTGTTCACTATATTATGTTGTCTTTCACTGTCAATAGTTCAATACTGTAAGTTGTGTTTAAACTGAACATCCCTTTTCTAATCTGTCCTCTAGTTGCGAGTGGGTGTAAGAACTAGATCTACACAGACAGTGAAGCGAACGAGAGATGTTGCTTGTCAAACCTTTTGGCAGGGACTTGAGACTGGAGATGCATCGTGCCAATGGGAAGAATATGAAGTGATTGACAACGGAGCTATACCACCACCAGCCATTGATAGTGAATGTCCTCCTGGTAGTTTGGATGCAGTCGTAGATCAATTCACAGAATCCACACCCGCAAAAAATAAGAGCACGCGAAAGTTGAAGACATTGTTTTTTTCTCCCATCTCCGGACAAGGAACAGATGTTGCAATGGAAGAGAATGAAGTGGACGACAATGAAACACCATCAATATCACTCAGCATAGCGGAAGACGATATCAGAGATTGTACCTTTCATGCGAGTGACATGTCCTCAACGTTACAGGCCGAACCAGCTGGGATGCAGAGTGACAGTATAAGGAAAGAGGCCAAATTCATTGTATTCGATAGCTGTTTGATGGATATTATTATGATGATGAAATGTGGGCATTGGGTTGGTGGGGAAGTATGTGGGGAGCCATTGATTAATGTGACTCGTGCAATTCGAGGCACTAACCTTAAAATACATGCCACCTGTACACAATATCATCCGTTCGCATGGTCTGCACAACCCATGCTGGGGCAACTGCCAGCAGGCAATCTACTTTGTGCAGCGGCCGCACTTTTTAGTGGTTCAAGTTTTAAAAAGTTACAGTATTTCTTTCAGTTTGTGGGAATCCATTTCATTGCGAAAAGTCAGTTCTACAAATACCAAACCGATTATCTATTTCCAGCCATCAGCGAAGCTTGGAGAATGGAAAAAATGTCAATGGAAAGTACATTCGCGGGCAAACGCTTCAGGCTAGCCGGTGATGGACAATGCGACAGTCCAGGATTTTCAGCCAAGTACTGCACCTACCACTTTCAGGACATGGAAAGTAAGAAAATTGTGAGTTCGGTGGTCGTGCAGGTGTCACAAAGTACATCCTCAGTGGCCATGGAGAAAGTTGGCTTTGTAGCATCATTGCAAGAACTACAATCGCGGGGAATGGTGATCGACCTGATAGCCACGGACAGACACGTTTCAATTGCCAAGACAATGAGAGAACAGTACAAAAATATAAATCACCAATTTGACGTTTGGCATCTTGCAAAATCAATCAATAAAAAATTGTCGGCTGCAGGAAAAAAAAAAGATATGCAAGGTATTTCACAGTGGTCCAAGTCAATCAGCAACCATCTTTGGTGGAGCTCAAAAACATGTGAAGGGTCGTTGGAAATTCTACTGGAAAAATGGCGGTCAGTAATGTTGCACTGTAGCAACGTACATCGATGGTCGACAAATGAGCATTTCCACAAATGTGAACATGGCCATTTGTCCACAGAGGAGGCACGGAAGAAGAAGTGGTTGATTCCTTCATCACCCACTCACAAGGCCATTGAAAAGATTGTATTTGATAAAACTATAACAAGAGATTTGAGGGGACTCACGGAATTCTGCCACACAGGAGATTTGGAGGTGTTCCACAATATGTGCCTAAAGTACAGGCCCAAAAGATTGCATTTTGGCATGGAAGGCATGATAAATCGGACTCTTCTAGCGGTCTTGGCACATAACCATAATGTTGGCCGTCAACAAAGTAGGACGACCGGAACTTTAGGGACGCTTCGCTACAATAAGGCCTTCACTAAAAGAAGTAAACAATGGGTGATCAAACCAGTGTTTGAGGATATGCAATATGAGTTTATTGAGAGACTTATCGTAGATGTCCTCGATAGGCACATACATGGAGTGGTGAACGAACCTATGCAGGGGACAACTGCATTGCCACCCAACATTGCCTCTGTTCCATGTCCACCTAAAGCAGAGCTCATTGAGAAATACACATCACGGTTTAAATGATTGTAATTCGATTGTCTGTTCTCTCGAGTCTCCTCATGTTGCAGGCCCATTGCAATTAAACCAAACAGTAATATAAATCATTTTTACAAAAATTATAGAATGTTTCCGTATTACAAACACATGGCCGACCCATAGGGACAATAAAAAAAAAGGCACGCAGACAAGATGCCCTTACACTAACTGGAGCTAACTAGAAATGTGTGCTCGCTCAAAGTGAAGGTCAGCTGCTTTGATGTTTTGCTCGGGTGGCGGAACGGCCCACGACCCAATATAAGGTTCTATTGTGATTTGACCTTGACAGGCCGGGACCATCCTGAAAGACTAAGAAAAGATAATGAATAAAATTTCAGAAACGAAACGATGAGCCACGTTCATTAGAAGAAGTAACGTCGGCAAAGAAGGAGTGGTGTTTCGGGTCTGCCCTACACAGAGACACAATGGAAAATGCAAATATAATGTAAGTAACTTTTGATGAGTTTATACCGCAATTTCATTACTATACAGTGGCTTTAAAGACGGGTTCAGTTGTACTTGTTCGTTCTATGTGGCATAGTGTTTTCTATCGCGCACTATCTGGAGGAGAAACATCTGCTTTTACTGAAGCACCTCAAAACCTTCCTCTTTGCTTCTGCTTTCTCTCTCCCTCTCCCCTGCTACAACTGGTCCACTGTCTGCGACCTCGGTCCTGGGCCCTTCCACTCTCCACCTGCACTGCCTCCCTGTCAACCCCTGCACTGGGGGACTGTCTCAGTATCCTACAGCCCCCCCTTCCCAGCACTTGTTCTGCACTTACCTTGCACTTGCCACCAGCTGGCCCTATTTATTTATTATTTTATGCTACTTACCTTGTACTCCACTCCCCCCCCCTCCATGCCTCGCCACGCCTTTAAACACTTGTGTACACCCAGTAGCGCTGTCCTCGCTATGAAATGAATAATTTTAATAAGGATCTGATGGTGAGACTAATTTCATTTTTTATGTTTTTAGGTACATCATTCACTACTGTCTGTGTCACGAGTACCAGACACCGGCGGACGGCTTCTACAGCCGCCAGTTGCTTCTCCGCGTGAACAACGTTACCACCCTGACCATTTTATGGGACGATCGCCAAGTACAAGTATGCCCTTACGCGGTACTAACGGTTAGATGCAACATACCTACCGTTGTGGTGGCCTAGTGCCTCGTTGTTGGAACAGCCATGCGATTATCAGTGCGACAGAAGAGCTTATTTTTATCGTAAACCAACACCCTGTGTACTGCACACGAACATCGCTTCCCTCAAGACGAACTAATTTGGATCGAGAGCAAAGAAAAATGCAAATCGCTGAATATTCTCTAAACATTTGATGTCCAATAAACGTACTTTGCCAAATGTACAATCTTGCCGTTTGCTTTTAAACCACGGTTTCACATTCCGAATTGTGGTGCTGTATTGTGAGATGCTCTAAGACCCTGTGTACAGCAAAGGACCATCGCGTACCTCAATACGAACTTTTTGGAACATGAGCAAATAAAAATGCAAATCGCTGAATATTCTCTAAACATTTGATGTCAAATAAATGTACTTTACCACATTTACAATCTTGCGGTTTGATTTCAAAGTACAGTTTCATATTCCGAATTGTGGTGCGCTGTATTGTGAGCTGATCTGTGTTGATTTCCGGGGTCTGTGTGGAGTCGCGTAGAAGACGCCTGGGCGCGTTTGCCTACGCAGCTCAGTCACGTCACGGATAGAGGCGGGGAATATGAATGTTTTGATAAAGTCTGTTTCAGGGGCGGGGGATTTGATTTAGTGCCGCAAAGGCAGGTGAGCCAGGTCGATGCGGCGGAATGATAGGATTATCACAAAATGGAGGCTGATTTCGAGTGCGATAATGGGCGAAAAGTCGGGTAAGGTCCATAGGAAAGTTTCCTACGATCTACCGATTTATGCTTACAAACACATGGCCGACCCGTAGGGACAATAAAAAAAAAGTCCCGGAACTATCCTTTAACATGATTTGAGTGTGTGTGTGTATAATGAAATTAAATAGTATAAAGATTTGTAAGTGACAGTTGATTTTAGGAGATTGAAAAAAGACCGTAGATTCATTTTACAGATTATACAAGCTAAAAGTCAGTTAGAAAATGTGTTCATGTACTGTACAGAAAATATGCATACCTGTAGTTTGTGTTCATGCATATGGATATGCATGGAGCTGCAAGTAGAAATCTTGGAGACTTGTACAGTATTTCTTGTAGATGGTGCTTGCCAATGATATGACACTTGTACTCAGAGAGATTCACAGTACATTTGCAGTGCTGATCTATGATGATGCAGTTAGATGTAGAGGTCTTGAATGTGATTGGTGGATGGTCATGTGACTTCTTAGCGAACTGGAAATAGTAGGAGGGCTGTTCATTTTACGATATGTCCGCGGACATGGCGGTAGTTCACGGACATCAGGTGTTACATCCGGGGATTTTTGGGTTCAGAAGTCATGCAAATGAAAATGAGCACTGAAAGGGATTGGTCAGGAACGTTTAGTGGGTGTGTTGTGCCAGGAGAGAGTTTCTCAGATACTCTTTTTGCTTAGAGAAGAGCAGATAGCTATGCCTGTATATTTCAGAAAACAGATTGTTTGGATTTTGGGAGACTCGTGGATACATTGGTTGAAGGTGCATGCAGAAACCTGTGGAGTAGCTGTAGATCTTGGATTCCCACATGTGGAAGTACACTGGCATGGAGTACGTGGAATGAAGTGGTTGGACTTGTTACCTCTCTGTGCTAATTTGGAGACGGAGCAACATCCAGATATAATTATAATTCATTGTGGAGGGAACAGTTTAGGACATGTGTCTGGAATTTCTTTGCAATTTGCAATGAAAGAAGGACTTGGGAAGGTCATGCACATGTTTCCAAATTCTCAAGTAATTTTTTCACGGATTGCGCAGAGACAAATATGGCTTAGTTCTTCTTCATTTGTTCCACAAATGGAGAAAGCAAGGCGCAATATCAATAAGGCTGTTTGTGCCTTTCTAAGAGATTTTGTCATGTCCTCTTTTCACAATGAAAATATTATGTTTCGTAGTACTTATATTTTTCGCAGAGATTGAGTACATCTAACTTATGCTGGCAATCAGATTTTTCTAAGAAACATACAAAGTGCATTGCGACCTTTTTTAGAATGACAGCATCCATTTAGGTGTTGAGTATTTATAATTTTTGAAACACAAACACCTCCCAACGGCTATTTTCAGAGCCACCACTTCCTCCCAGAGAAAATTGCAATGGTTTTGATAGGGTAGCACCCCAAAATTTTAGATGTCCGCGGACTTCTAAAAAATACAAAGGGCCCTGCTTCATTTATTTTCACTTCTATTTTTTAACACTGAAAGGCGGCTCTGCAAAGAGCCTTATATTTGTATTTATTTTGCTATTTTATATATTTTTTGTTTTTTTTATACACAACACACTAGGAGAGAGGGGAAAGGAGGGTAAAGGGGGGGACACCAACCACAGGGTGATCTGAGAGAGGAAGATGTAGAGTGGGTTTTATTTGGGGAGTATTTGGGTAGTGAGCAAGCCTTCTCGTGCTCTGAGACGATAGTCTCAAAAGCACTACGAAGTCGCTCCCCCCTGCAGAGTACTGTGTCGCAGTACATACACACAACTGTGAGCCTCGAAAGGTAAGGGTCATCAGCATTATGTATGGCCTGTGAGGCAGCTTGAGGAAGACGCTGTCCCACAGAGGTGTTCCTTGTGGTGACAGGATCAGAAATGGAGGATGAAGTAGTGGAAATCAACCTACTACGCTCCTCGCAAGGTACAACCTTGCGAATGGCCCCAGAGTGAAATGACCTTAGGTGTCGCTTCATGGTAGTGGTCCCAAAGCTGTACGAACCATGCCACCCGTGACTGAGTACCATTTTGCACTCATTGCAGGTGACTCGGTTCGCACGAGCCTTAGGACCATCCCCATGAATGGTAAATAACCGCCACACCTAAGACTCACGCCGAGTGCGGGTAGTAGGGATTTCCACTACCTCATTCTCGTCATCCTCTTCTTCCTCCTCTGCATCCTCACTCCTCTTCCCCTCTTCAGTCCCTTGGGGAGGTGGTGGTGGTGGGGGTGGCGCTGAAGCAGGTGCAGCACCAGGTGGCAGTAGTGCAGCCATTGATGCCATCTCGATGATGGTGTAATCTGCAAGTTGCAGGAAAAATAGCTGTGCTCTGAAGAATAGCCAGAAACACAATCAGAATAAGCTCTAGGGCGTGGTCTTTTATAGGGGTGCTTTTGTACGCGGTTCGCGGACATGCGCGCTGTCCGCGGACAGATCGAACACAAAAAAAGGTTAAAAAACTTTCAAAAAGTATGTAGAAACTCAGGATTAGTATGTGGGACTTGTGCTATGGTGAGTTTTTATTGACAAATATTGTGGATTACTTGAAAATGTACTTTTAAATTGTTCGGGGACACAAACAGTGTCCGCATTCAGAACACGCGATCAGCATGGGCGTGGTCACATGATCGCTTCGCGAACATGTTCGTGAAGGAAGCGGCTGTCCGCAGGACACCAAATGCACGGACATTGGTTTGCGCATGCGCGTTGATGTTCTACGGACACTGTTTGGGTCCTGAAGTAATTAAGTGTGTCACACGTCAAACGAACATTTACTGACAACCGTTTGTTCTTAGAACAGTTTAACTTCCTTGCGAACAATACGGACAGACATAGCGTCCTCAGGACTCCTCCATTTTCGTTTATTTACGAACATTTCAGGACATCGCATGTGTTCTAGAACAGTTTCAACTTGCTAGCGAACACTACGGACAGGTATAGTGTACTTCGGGACACCTCCATTTTCATCTATTTACGAACATTTCAGAACAACCGCTCTGTCCGCGGACACCTAAATTGTTTTTTTAAAAAAAAAAAACTAATTACAACACAATATAAAAATGTAACTTTATTTAACATATATCAACAATTCATGACCGAGAAGGTGAGGCAGAAACGGAAACAAAAACAGGAGAATTGGGGGTTTCTATATGATTGGTATCAGGTGAAGAAGGGATGGAAGTCTCATCAAAATGTTTTGGGTTATGGAGAGGGTTTGGGGATAATTGATTGGGATATGGTGAAGTATTTGTTTTAAAATGCTCCTCAACAAAAGTTTTCAAATTATTAAAATTGGTCAACAATATATCCATTTTTTCTTTTATGCTGTCAAGAGTGTTATCCGTAACAGTTTCTTCAAAGGTATTTTCTATTTTGGTATGCTCTGTACTAAAATATATAGATATGTTAAATGTATATAAAATAATAATAATTAAATGGTTTATATTGTAAAGTGTGTACCATTAGTTTCACTATCTTCTGACATTTCCTCTTTTGGGAAATGCTCCTCTAGCCATTCCAGAGTACTAGACATTTCTGTGAGAAAAAAAAGATAATATATATTTTTTTATCTAATACATAAAGTTTATAAATATATGAGTAAAATGAAGTACACTTACTATTTCAGGTAAGATATGTTCCGAGTACTCTGCAGGTCTGGTCTTGCGCTTAGTTGTGGAGTGTCTGTGAGGTAATTTTGTTGGAAGCCAATGTATCTTCTTTTGGTATATTCCATTTTAGAACATATTGTATTTAAATGAATGGTTAGTGTGTTACATACATGGGTTACATGTCTTATGTATTACTACATATAATATGTATGTGTGCTGCTTTGTGAATTTTTCAAATGTTACTATGTTATGATATAACAATTAAACATACCCTCCCAGAGTTTTTAGGTAGTGGTACTGTTGTCCTAACATGTCCGCAGACATCAAAAAGTTCGCAGACATCAAATTCAGTAGAAGGGGTTCAGTATGTTCCATATTGCATGTACATAAAGTCAAAGTTATTATAAAGTTGTGCTACTAAAAACCTATGAAAATCAGTGAAAAAACATTGTTAAAGGGACGTTATGGTTAAGTTGCACTACTAAAAACCTATGAAATTCAGTGAAAAAACTTTGTTAAAGGGACGTTATGGTTCCAAGTAAAACCGAAAAACCCTTGAAATTCGCCAGTTATGGTAAACTAAGCAATCGTAACTCGTGCCACCACCGTGCACTGCTAAGCCTAACACCCAGGGCATCAAAGATGACATCACAAATGTCATTGATGACATCACTGATGACATCACATGTGCATTGACCTTTCATGAAAAGTCTGTACAAGGGATTCTTAGTGTAATGTTAATAAAAAAAAGTGTCAAAGATTATTGGAATAAATATCAAGTGCTAATCAGTGCATTAAGCTATGCATTGATATAAATAGCATTCTATTATTAACTTCAATCCAGTATACTAAGGCACTCATGTAGAAACATAGGCATTGTGTGCAGCATACATGATGGAGGTGCAATATTCATAAGCTTGCCATGTTGAATAGTGAAATGATAACTGTTTTCATATTAGAGTTTTGCGTACAGTGAAACTTGTGATAAGTAGGTAATAAAACCCACTTACTACATAAATGTATTATAGACAAATCACAAAGAGACAACACCACATACAAATATGAATATATACAAGGGAATTGAAGTAAGAAAAAAAACAGCAATAGTAGCAGAAAGTGTTCATAACCTAACTGATTACCTTTATGCAGAGAAATGATTGCTCTGTTTCAAAGCCGTTACTTACCCTATCTATATATATCACATGATGTGTCTGGACCCTAAGGAAAATAGTGTGAGTACAACATATAAAAATATGAGCATATACAGGGAAAGTACAGTAATAAAAAAACATCAAAACTATCATAAAGGGCTGATAACTCTACTGATAATTTTAATGCACAAAAAGGATTGCTGTCTTTCAAGGTTGTGTCTTCCCCTATGTATATGTTTCATATGATATGACTGGACCATAATGGAATTATTGTAAGAACATTCTTGAAGGATAAGTCTACAAATATAGTACATTTACAATTTTTAGTTCCTGACTGTTACTGAAGAAAATCATGTGGCCTAGATATGTCAGGAAAGGAAAAAAGGGGGCGTCAGACATGTGATGTCATCAGTGATGTCATCAATGACATTTGTGATATCATCTTTGATGTCCTGGGTGTTAGGCTTAGCAGTGCACGGTGGTGGCGCGAGTTATGGTTGCTTAGCTTACCATAACTGGTGAATTTCAAGGGTTTTTCGGTTTTACTTGGAACCATAACGTCCCTTTAACAAAGTTTTTTTCACTGAATTTCATAGGTTTTTAGTAGCGCAACTTAACCATAAGGTCCCTTTAACAACGTTTTTTCACTGAATATATATATATTTCTGAGGCTTGTGGAATCTGCTTAGATCACATGCTGTGCATAGGCCGACATCTAGTGGAAGCTGCGGAGTATTACAGTTTGTTTTTCGAAAATGGGCGTCAACACAGGGCGTGCCAGTAATACTATCCGGTATCCAGTCATAATTTCGAATACAATATATTCGAAAGTAAAAATGTCGAAAATATTTAGTCGAAAAACAAAAATGTCGACTTTTTTCGATTTTATGTGTTAATAATAAATATTTTATTAAACTTATTTTTAAAAATAATTAAAGGTATTTCCATGGGGGGTGGGGGTGATGGCGAGGATGGGGGGGGGGTTGGGGATAGGGGTTTGGGATGTTTTTTTAAATAATTATTTAATATTATATTAAAGATTTTTTTTAAATAATTAAAGGTATATCTATGGGGGGTGGGGGGGATGGGGAGGAGGGGGGGGTTGGGGTAGGGGTTTGGGATGGGGGGGTTGGTGGGGACCCCCCCATAATAAATGTTACTATCTGGGTAAAAAAAAAAAAGTGTTTTGGGTTTTCAATTTTTTTTTCGACATTTTTTTTTCGAAATTATGACTTTTCCTATTATATGTATGTGTTTTCGACTTTTTTACATTCGACATTTTTTTTTCGACATTTTTGCTATTCGACATTATGTTTTCGACTTTTTGTCTATAAACCATACTATCTATAAACCATACTATCCCTAGTGTGACGTCCACTGTACCCAAGATCCCTCACGCGTCTAGGATCCTCAGATTGTTTTTTTCCGCCATACTGGTCGGAAGCATTTTGCGGAGTCCCCTGGCCTTAGCAATACTTTTGCTAGAATTTAAAATAATAATCTGACATCCTTTCCCACCCCAACATCGAACTTCGACACTCGACGCCGGCTGGAGAAGAAATCGACCGTCGGCTGCTGCACGATGGATTTGGGCCTCGGAAGGCCGCTGGCCTCGGCCCGGGCCTGGTAGGCCGCTGGCCTCGGCCCTGCAAGTAGGGAGAGTGGGGGGTGGTACATACTCTACACTCTTGGTATATAGGTACACCTTATACATTTCCTACACTTAACAGCCCGCTGCCTCAAGGTGCGTATGGAGGGCACCCCTTTTCAATTCTGCTCCAAGTGCAATCGCAAATACCCTTGGGTCGACAGGCACGTCACGTGCAATCTCTGCTTGCCGAGGGACCACCCCGAAGCGAACTGCAGAGCGTGTAGTAGGTTTAAACCTAAGACACTTAAGGACCGTTCGACGAAGCGTTGGGCCCACCACGCCAGGCAGGCGGCCATGGCAGCGGAGGGCGCCTTCAGCGATGGCAGCGACGCCGTACTTTCGGACGGCGAGGGCATTACGGCGTCGAAAGACAGCCGAGCGCAGGTCCCCGACCTCGGAAGGTCGTCCGGCAGGGCGGCTATGGGGAAGACGCCCGGCGACACAAGCGCTTCACATACTACACACACTAAACACACTAAGTCCAACCGAGACTCGACGACGTCGAGTTCTCGGAAAGAGGCACAGACAGAACGTTCCGATTCGGTGTCCTCTGGGCGCTCTCGATCAAGATCGCCGCATGACTCCAGGCAATCATCCACTCTTGCCAAGAGTGCCTCGCTCCCTAGGCTAACAGAAGTTCGATCGTCGGAAGACGAAGACGACTTCCACCCCCAGGCCGCGCTCCAGGAGTCGGAGCCCGCAATTAAACCCAGCGAGGCCCCACGCTCGAAGGACAGGGACACCTCTCCCGATCCTCGACGCCAGGCGTCGAAAAACTCCGGAGCCACTAAGGGACAGGGAAAACAATTTTTCTACGCACGGGGAGGGGGGAAAACAGCAGAAGAAACTACCTGTACATTCTTCCACACCTGTGAAACACTCCACCCCCCCCCCAAACAGACAGACAAGCCCAGGTCTGCTGATAGGATCACAACCAGCAAAGCTACTCAAGATAAATCCCATAGACTTGCTGAGAGAGTCATTCCCAGTTCCAAAAAATGGTCCAGTGAAGACATAGATAGGGTCATGTCAAGAATGTCTTCTTTGTGTCAAGATCTCTGAACTTAAGGGAGAGTGGGTTTCAATCCTCTCTCCCGAACCACAGAAGCCGAATGGATCGACCCCTCCCACCGTGGTTGGCACGGGCGCCTGACTTTAGAATTACAGGTAGCCACGTGGCAGCCAATGGGGGGAAGACGGAGTTAGGGAAAGGGGATGGATAAATAAAGGAAAGGAAGGGAGAACAAGACATATACAAAATAAGAACACCTAGTTTAATTGAAGGAATTCTTCAATTATTACTCCTGCAACCTGACCTGACTCCTGAATTCACGTAACCTTACAAAACCTTGTGCGTATACAAAGAAAACCATTTGCATTAGAGAACATGCCTTGTCAATATTGTGTGCATAACCTTGTCCCACCCAGATACTTCATAATTCATGAAACAATGCACTGGGAAGGCACCTAGTATCCATGTAACAGGCTTACTAACAAAATATCTCTCTTGCATTCATAAATGGGGGCATCATTTGTATTTTACAAATCACTGTCACAGACCAGCGTAAACATAACTGCATTGAAAGTCAGAGATTCCCAAAATCCCCGCCGTATCTCTGCAAGTCACTAAACTTAACACAACTTAACTTTATGGCCCGGGGAGTCATCCGTGACTGACCCGGACCTGAAGAGAATGAGGCAATAAACAAGTTTTCACCGCCGCAGCCCAGCAAGTAAAATAAACATAGGCACCACTTAGCTTTATGGCCCGGGGAGTCATCCGTGACAGACCCGGACCTGCAGAGAATAAGGCAGTAATCAAGTCTTCATCGCCGTAGCCCAGGAATCAAGATTTCACACGGCATAGCAAGCGTGATTCCTTCACGCCTTCTCAGCCTTCTGCTTTGCTCCTGCCTGCTGCCGTCGCCGCCGCCGCCCGTGCTCTCCATTCATTAATCAACAGCACTGAAGCATGGGCGAGCGGCCGTTATGAAGACCCGCACTAATTGCAGATCACTAGCAGCTGTGACCTAACGGCCCCCTGAAACTACAATGCCTACTGGGAAGTGTAGTTTCTCCGTACCTGCTTTCGTTTACTCCACAATCCTTTATTTCTGACATTACCTCCCCTTCCAGGGCTCTTCCCAGGACCTGCCTTTTCTGGATACTTTGCATGAAACATTCTTACCAGACGAGGTGCATGTACTGCACTAGCAGGTTCCCAGGAACAATCTTCCAATCCATATCCAGTCCACTGGATGAGGTACCATAACACTTGTCTTCTTCTTTTTGAATCCAAAATCTTCTTTACTTCATATTCAACATGATCCTTTTTGTGAATGGCAGGTGGTCTCCTCATGCGTGTTCCAGGTGCTGCAGGTTTAAGGAGACACACATGGAATACCGGGTGAATTTTCAGAGACTTAGGTAAGTCTAATTTCACTGCAACCTCAGACACAATCTTTACTATTTCATAAGGTCCAATGTATTTAGGAGCAAATTTTCGAGATCCTACCAACGACAAGTTGCGTGTGGATAGCCACACCTTATTTCCCACCTTGTACTGAGGAGCCCCCCTTCTCTTTTTGTCTGCATACATTTTATATTGATGTTTTGCATATTCAAGATTATCCTGCGCCTTTTGTCTGATGTTTAGAATTAATTGCCTTCTGTCTTGCAGTACTGGAAGGTTTTCAATCTCTGGTAACTGTTCTGGCAACATTTCCTGTATCTGCCCATATAAGCACTCATTGGGGGACATTCCCAAGGATGCATGTTCAGCATTGTTATATGTGAATTCAGCTAACCATAATGCCCGAACCCACGACTCCATACCATCATGTAAATAACAACGCAGGTATTGTTCAAGCGTCTGATTAACTCTTTCAGTTTGTCCATCCGTCTGAGGATGATAACTAGTGGACAAAGCACAATCAATTCCCAACATCTGACAGAAAGCGCGCCAAAACTTGGATGTGAATTGTGGTCCTCTATCAGAAACAATAGTACGTGGTAGCCCATGCAGGCGGACCACATGCTGTAAGAACAATTCCGCCAATTTCCCTGCTCCTGGAATTCCTTTACAGGGCACAAAGTGAGCTTGTTTAGACAAATAATCCACTATCACCCATATTGTGTCGTACTGATCATCTGGTGGTAAGTCTGTAATAAAGTCCATTGATATGTGTGTCCAGATTTTAGTGGGAGTGGGCAATGGTTTAAGTAACCCTGCCTTTTTTGTATGATCAGATTTACTTCGTACACATGTTTCACATTCCTGCACATATTTGATCACCTGTTGTCTCAAATTCGGCCACCAAAAGTATTTTTCCACTAGAGTCTGTGTCTTTTTACTCCCTGAATGACCAGCCAAAGGGGAGTTGTGGCACCAATGCAAAGCCTTCTTTTGGAGTTCCAAAGTGGGCAAATACAATCTTCCATCATAGTAAGGAAGATTCCCTTTAAATGTTTCCAAAGGGTTACTCATTCCCCAACTTAGATTCTTTTGATTCTGCATTGCTTGTTTCACTTGTGTCATCAATTTAGAAATTACTGCCCCTACCACTTTCTCTGCAGGGATTATGGACTTTGTTTCCGATACCGGGTTGTCCAGGTTTTGTTGACGGGATAAGGCATCTGCCTTACCATTTCTTTTTCCTGGCCGAAAAGTCACCACGAAATCAAACTCATTGAAAAATTGAGACCACCGTAATTGTCTTGGGCTCAATGTGTGGGCAGTTTTAAAGTACTGTAGATTCTTATGATCTGTCACAACCAACACCTGATGTTTAGCTCCCAGTAGATAATGTCTCCATTCCAGGAAAGCAGCTCTGATAGCTAATAGTTCTTTATCTGTAATGGAATAATTTTGTTCGCATGGAGTAAGTTTTCGTGAATAATACGCTACTGGGTGCCAACTTCCTTCTGAATCTTTCTGCGATAACACCGCCCCTATAGCCACATTGGACGCATCGGTTTCCACTTGAAACATCTTATCCGTGTCTGGGTGTCGCAACACTGGAGCTGATGTAAATGCCGTCTTTAATTCCTGAAAAGCCTTTTCTGCATCCTCATTCCAACAAAAACTGGTTGCCTTTCTTAATAGTCGTGTTATAGGGGCTACGACCTGAGAGAAATTAGAAATGAATCGTCTGTAAAAATTGGCGAAACCCAAAAAAGACTGAATATCTTTGACACACTGGGGTTTGGGCCAATCCAAAACTGCCTGTACTTTGTTTTTGTCCATAATTATACCCTCTGGGGTCAATATGAAGCCCAAAAACTCCACTCTTTTCACATGAAAGGCACATTTTTCCAATTTCACATATAACTGATGTTCTTGTAATTTCTTTAACACTGCCCGTACATGACTCACATGTTGCTCTTGTGAATTTGAGTAAATTAGAATGTCATCAATGTATACAATAACAAAAATGTCCAAAAACTCACTCAAAACTTCCTGCATAAAAAATTGAAATGCTGCAGGAGCGTTACACAAACCAAAAGGCATCACCAAATACTCAAACAATCCAAACTTAGTTCGAAATGCAGTTTTCCACTCATCCCCTGCTTTGACCCGAATCAAATGATATGCCCCACGTAAATCAAGCTTGGTGTAAATCACCGCTGTCTTCACTTGGTCCAACAATCCAGAAATTAAAGGGAGTGGGTATCTGTTTTTAACTGTCACCTTATTTAATGCACGATAATCAATGCATGTTCTCAAGGTACCCTCTTTTTTAGGCACAAAAAACAATGGGGATGAAACGGGTGATGTAGAATGTCTAATAAACCCTTTCTTTAACATATCATCCAGATACTCTCTCAAATGTTGATTTTCAGTTTCCGTTAATGCATATATTCTACTACATGGTAGCTTAGCCCCAGGTTCCAACTCTATGACACAGTCGTATGGTCTATGGGGGGGTAGTTGTTCCGCTCCTCCTTTATCAAACACATTCACATACTCTTGATATTGCCCTGGAACCTGTGCTCCCACCGCCCCCACTACTTGTGCTGCTGGTGGTTGATCTGCCAAAAACAATGCAGGGCTCACTTCTTCTTCAATGTGACCCATACATTCCGTACTTTCAAAAAATATCTCTCTAGCTACCCAATCAATTCTTGGATTATGCTGAGTTAACCAAGGAATTCCTAAAATAAGACCGAACTGGGGAGCTGCTATGAGATCTAGTATGATATCCTCCACATGGCCAGACTGACACCTCATTTCTAGGGTTTGAGTTTGCTGACAAATGGGTCCCGAAATTAAAGGTGACCCATCCACCGACTGTACCCCTTCCACTTGAGTCTTTTCTCTCAAAGGCAACCCTAGTCTTTTGGCCAAATCAATGTCAATAAAATTTCCAGTAGCCCCTGAATCTATCATGGCTGACACCATCTGTTTATTACAGGCAAAAATCAAAGTTACTAGTATATACAAGTGAGAATTACCTTTTCTTGAAGTATTTGCTACCCACGTGGGGAACTTTTCTACCACTGAGCCTGACACCTTTGTTCCCCCTAAGGCCGGCCCACTCCTTTTCCCGACTCGACCTTGCTCTTATCTCCATTCCCTACCTTCTTAGGAGTATTTGGACAAGTACGGATATAGTGTCCTGGCTGGCCACAATACAAGCATAAATTATTAGCCTTTCTCTGTTCCTTTTCTGTGGTCGATAATGGTCCCCTAACTCCTCCAATCTGCATAGGTTCCCCTTCACTGTTTCTGTTCACCCTACCTCTATCCAATCGTACAAAAGGTACCACCTCGGATTTTTTCCTATCTCCCTTTCGCTCATTCATTCTATGATCCAACCTTAATGCTAAATCAATCATAGCTGTACATGTGTTGGGTTGAGGCTCCACCTGTGCCATGGCGTCCTTTAGTTCTTCCTTCAATCCTTGATAGAATAGAACAGTTCGTTTATTCTCTGGCCAATCTGTTTCGATTATCAGTCTATTAAAGTGGGTCACATACGAAACTAGATCTCTGGTACCCTGTTTTAAAGCCAATAACTCCTTGTCTTGCGCCAATGACACTTCCCTTCGATCAAATAATCTACCGAATTCAGCCTGGAAATTATCCCAATTATACAATAATTGATCATCTTTTTGTACCAAAGGCATCGCCCAAGCAGCTGCATCTCCTGTTAGGTATGAAATCACAAAGGCAGTTCTTGCTTGAGTAGTCTCAAAGGCTGATGGTTTACACAAAAAATGTAATCTACACTGGGTCAAGAACGTCATGTATTTTTTTGGATCCCCAGAAAATCTTTCCGGTGGTGCTAACGGCACACTACTGGGTGCTTGAACCACCACAGTGGGCGTTCTACTTGTAGACGACCCTGCTTCCTCCAATGGTGTCCCTTGTGCTACTAATCCTTGCACTTGATTCTTCAACGTACTAGATTCCTGCCTTACATGTATCAATTCCACCTGAATATCTTGTAGTACCTTTAACACTTCTGCTAAAGAAGGAGGGTTATCCATTTGGCCTGGGTGGTTCAGTACTCCCGAATACGGGGGCTGTTGATTCTGTCAAGATCTCTGAACTTAAGGGAGAGTGGGTTTCAATCCTCTCTCCCGAACCACAGAAGCCGAATGGATCGACCCCTCCCACCGTGGTTGGCACGGGCGCCTGACTTTAGAATTACAGGTAGCCACGTGGCAGCCAATGGGGGGAAGACGGAGTTAGGGAAAGGGGATGGATAAATAAAGGAAAGGAAGGGAGAACAAGACATATACAAAATAAGAACACCTAGTTTAATTGAAGGAATTCTTCAATTATTACTCCTGCAACCTGACCTGACTCCTGAATTCACGTAACCTTACAAAACCTTGTGCGTATACAAAGAAAACCATTTGCATTAGAGAACATGCCTTGTCAATATTGTGTGCATAACCTTGTCCCACCCAGATACTTCATAATTCATGAAACAATGCACTGGGAAGGCACCTAGTATCCATGTAACAGGCTTACTAACAAAATATCTCTCTTGCATTCATAAATGGGGGCATCATTTGTATTTTACAAATCACTGTCACAGACCAGCGTAAACATAACTGCATTGAAAGTCAGAGATTCCCAAAATCCCCGCCGTATCTCTGCAAGTCACTAAACTTAACACAACTTAACTTTATGGCCCGGGGAGTCATCCGTGACTGACCCGGACCTGAAGAGAATGAGGCAATAAACAAGTTTTCACCGCCGCAGCCCAGCAAGTAAAATAAACATAGGCACCACTTAGCTTTATGGCCCGGGGAGTCATCCGTGACAGACCCGGACCTGCAGAGAATAAGGCAGTAATCAAGTCTTCATCGCCGTAGCCCAGGAATCAAGATTTCACACGGCATAGCAAGCGTGATTCCTTCACGCCTTCTCAGCCTTCTGCTTTGCTCCTGCCTGCTGCCGTCGCCGCCGCCGCCCGTGCTCTCCATTCATTAATCAACAGCACTGAAGCATGGGCGAGCGGCCGTTATGAAGACCCGCACTAATTGCAGATCACTAGCAGCTGTGACCTAACGGCCCCCTGAAACTACAATGCCTACTGGGAAGTGTAGTTTCTCCGTACCTGCTTTCGTTTACTCCACAATCCTTTATTTCTGACACTTTGGCTGATTTTTATGATAAAAATCCAGAACATTTCCTCTCGTATGATCCACACGGGCCCACACCCTCAGGCTCTACTGATCCTATCCCCCCGAGTAAGAAGGCCCGGTTTGAATCTCGAATGAGGTCCGAACCCTTCGAGGTACAACCTTACGCAAGACCATACTCACGGTATCAAGGAGAGGCTTCCTTTTGTGAAGACCAAGAATTTGGGTTGATAGTAGCCCGTCCCGGTTTGCTCTTCTATGGGGATGATGAGGACCAGGAGGAAGAAGAGGATGACCTGGAAACATACAGAGTAGATTCCCCGGTAGAGAACAAAGCCCCGGTTACCGACTCCCCAGTCGATAACCAACCCCTCCTAAATGAGGTTCTCGCTCGCGCAGCAGAACATTTCCACATTGACACCCACGGTGTACAGGAGGAAAGGGACTTCGCAGAAGAGTTAGTGGGAGAAAGGAGGCCTGTTGCCCAGACCATCCCTATCCTTAAATCCATTCAGCGGAGAATAGATCCGTCCCTGGTGAACCCAAACCTCACCAGAGCAGTCAATCCCAGGGTTGAAAAACTTTTCAGGGCAGCACAGTCTGACCCTCTCTATATAAGAGGACATCTGAAGCCAGACTCCCTAGTTGTCACCAACACTCGTAAGAGGGCTGGGACATCCTTGTCTTCGTCAGAAGCTCCTCCCGACAAGGTGAGCAAAAAACTATACGGTTTCGGCAGGAAGGTAGCCTCAACGTCCGCCTATCAAGCAAGGATTGCTAACTCCACCACCCTGTTGGCCAGCTACAACTGCCATCAGTGGGAAGAAGTCGCGGCTCTCATAGCCTCTGCTCCTGAACCGTTAAAAAGCCAATTAGCTCGGATTTCCGCAGAGGGTAGAGCCGTGTCTGGTTGCATTTTGAAAGCAACCTTAGACGCCGCGGACAACGCAGGCAGATTGTTAGCAGAAGGTACTGTTATCAAGAGACATGCGTGGTTACGGCAGTCTGGTTTTAAGGCAGAAACTCAGGCATCATCGTTAGACAAACCGGTGGAAGCCGATCTGTTGTTTGGTAAGGCGATCGAAGACGCACTAAAAAAAATGCCAAAGACGAATACGAGACACTCAAATCCCTTGGCCAGTTAACCAATAAACCCCCTAACCAGAGAGGGAATAGTAATTTCCGTCGCCCACGCGGCCAAAATTCCCAGAGAGGATCTAACTATTCCCAGGTGCAGGGTACACAGTGGAACAACAACCAACAGGCTACCCAGGGTTATGGCAGAGGTAATAGGAGAGGTCGTGGTAAAGGCAGAGGCAGCCCCAGCAAAGCAGTGACGCTCAGTTCAGGGTCCCTTCTCACGCAACCCCAGTAGGGGGACGCATTTCAAACTTCACCCAGGCTTGGGAAGGGATCACATCAGACAGATGGGTGCTGTCAACAGTAGTATGTTCAAATAGGTATAAACAGTCCCTATAATAACATCCTACTCTACTGACAGGGATATCAATATGTATAATACAATAAAGAGTAAGATAACACGTCTTGTTTTACTTACATCCAACCCCCTTTACACAGGAACTCTATAAGGTTTTCCGGCATCACTAGTCCTGAAAAAATGGACCGTCTGCTATGATTGATTAAAAAATGTGTATAACAAATTTTTATTCAAATAATTCGAACTGAATTTAAACATAAAACACTACCCTCACCTAACACAGTGTACTAAACACTAAAAAACAGTTACTAAAACATGAAATACAAAGTTAACTTATTTGCATGACACAAAAGATATCACATAACATAACACAAAAAAATCTCAATGTGTCTCTAAAACAACAACCATCCCAACATGTTTCTGTTCTTCACTGCCCAGTTCGGGCGAACATTCTTCAGGGGAAATTTTTTTTTTTTTTTTTTTTTTTTTTTTTTTTTTTAAAAAAACATCCACTAATCTCTTCAACACCGTGCTGAAAGGGTAGATTCAAACTTCTATACAGGCAAAGGAAGGAAAGAACCTCCGAGCCTGTAAGAGTAAAAGGAAAAACTAATGAGTTCCAAAAAGAGGGAAAGGAAGTACTACAAAATGTAGAAAAAGAACATGGCATAGAGGTTATGCCACACTCACACGGGTCCCAACAGGGCACCCACAAATTTACCTTTAAATGGTGAAACTTCAAAGCGCGTCACAGGATGACAAATTCGCTGGTTTCTCGCCAAATGAGAGACCACTACTTCACAAAAGCGTCATAGTCCGCTAAAGTATCGCCACACCTAAATGAGACAGAACCAATACACAGAGACCACATGCTCTGTTATATCCAGAAAGGGGCTTCAAAATGCAATTACACATGAAAACAGGGCTCCAAATATCATAAAATAAATTACCTTCACAGATGTAGGGATCAAGACTGTAACAAGCAAAGCAGCAATCAACGTGTTTGCAAAGGAGAAATCCACACAGTCAAGCCGTAAAGTATCAATCTGGAAAACAATGGATGCATGGCAATGAACACCATATGTCTGGCATCACCCTTCAACATGTACCGATGGGAGTGCTTTTATTTCACCCTCGTGATTAAGACTAAGTGCCCGTACAATATATAGAATGCAGAAAAAACTTCCATGCTGTCCATCCTACACAACGTGGGAAACCCATGGCAAAAGATAACCAAACTACCCCACGCGTACAGGAAGGGAATGTACCGGCAGTGGGAAAATTATCACACACAGAACCACAATGCTAATGACTCACCTGTACACTCAGAGGGATTAAATCACTCTAATGGCAGCTTCCAAACGCACACAGCCAACACTGAATTCAGTGAAACCAAAAACTGCTGCACACTAACAGTACGTCTATGGTCGTGCGGCAACACAAAGAAAGGACTACACTACTCAGTGTAGGAAGGAAAGTCCATCAAAAGGAAGGGCCATGTTGGAACGGACCCGGCAACATAGAAAAAGGACTACACTACTCAGTGTTGGAAAAAAAGTCCATCAAAGGGAAGGGCCATATTGGAACGGACCTGAAGCCTACTGGTGTAGAACAGATTAGTGGACACCACGAGCACTAAACAGGTGTTTTTTAAAACAATGATATGCTGGCACCAACACAATATGGTATATGCATCTCACACTGTCAAAAATCATACTTGGCTGACCAAATGCCAATCAATGCTTTCGTTGAGACCTAGCACATTACTCTGTAATTTAAAAATAATTTTTTGCTCTACATTCAATAATTTTCGATCCGTTTCAATTTTGGTATGTCCATGCACCTTTTTCAAAATCAGCCATGTGAAATCATTAAAACCATGTTTCTTTTCAATAAAGTGTTTGACAAGGGGAGCAGTAATCACCTGGTTTTTGAGACAGCTGCGATGTTCACCATTCGAACTTTACATTGCCTATTCGTTTTTCCCACATAATGTAGGCCACACGGGCAAGTGATTAAATATACAACATTGGCTGTGTTACAATTTGTCATTTCACTGAAGACCCACTTTACATCAGGTAGAATTTGCAATACTCTAGTTACTTTTGTTTGTCCACACATGCTGCAATTCCCACATGGAAAATGTCCTTTCACTTCAGGCATACCCCACAGTCTAGTTTGTCTAACCTGTGGAGTTCGCATTTCTGTCACATCATTTCTGATTAGAATATTCCGTAGATTCTGACTTTTTCTAAACGCCACTAAAGGAGGCAACACTTCTTTACCACAATAGACTTTCTTCCAAGTTTTCATCACAATGGTTTTGATTTTATAGGACAAATTCGAAAAAGTGTTAACAAAAACAGCGCCAATCTTTTTAGTAGTCTTGTTACTTTTCTCCAGCAATGCCTCGCGATTGTTATTGTAGGCTCTTTTTGAAGCATTTCTTATTACTCTAGACGGATAACCCTTGGCCAACAGTTTGTTGGTCAATACATCCGCACTTTGAGCAAAATCATCTTTTAGACTACTATTACGCTTCAGCCTCAAAAATTGTCCGAATGGCAAATTATTCTTTAAATGTTTGGCATGATGGCTGTTGAAGTGTAATAAAGAGTTCTTATCAGTGGTCTTATTGTAGGGCTTCACTTTCAAAAAACCACAAGATGATTTTGCTCAAAGTGCGGATGTATTGACCAACAAACTGTTGGCCAAGGGTTATCCGTCAAGAGTAATAAGAAATGCTTCAAAAAGAGCCTACAATAACAATCGCGAGGCATTGCTGGAGAAAAGTAACAAGACTACTAAAAAGATTGGCGCTGTTTTTGTTAACACTTTTTCGAATTTGTCCTATAAAATCAAAACCATTGTGATGAAAACTTGGAAGAAAGTCTATTGTGGTAAAGAAGTGTTGCCTCCTTTAGTGGCGTTTAGAAAAAGTCAGAATCTACGGAATATTCTAATCAGAAATGATGTGACAGAAATGCGAACTCCACAGGTTAGACAAACTAGACTGTGGGGTATGCCTGAAGTGAAAGGACATTTTCCATGTGGGAATTGCAGCATGTGTGGACAAACAAAAGTAACTAGAGTATTGCAAATTCTACCTGATGTAAAGTGGGTCTTCAGTGAAATGACAAATTGTAACACAGCCAATGTTGTATATTTAATCACTTGCCCGTGTGGCCTACATTATGTGGGAAAAACGAATAGGCAATGTAAAGTTCGAATGGTGGAACATCGCAGCTGTCTCAAAAACCAGGTGATTACTGCTCCCCTTGTCAAACACTTTATTGAAAAGAAACATGGTTTTAATGATTTCACATGGCTGATTTTGAAAAAGGTGCATGGACATACCAAAATTGAAACGGATCGAAAATTATTGAATGTAGAGCAAAAAATTATTTTTAAATTACAGAGTAATGTGCTAGGTCTCAACGAAAGCATTGATTGGCATTGGGTCAGCCAAGTATGATTTTTGACAGTGTGAGATGCATATACCATATTGTGTTGGTGCCAGCATATCATTGTTTTAAAAAACACCTGTTTAGTGCTCGTGGTGTCCACTAATCTGTTCTACACCAGTAGGCTTCAGGTCCGTTCCAATATGGCCCTTCCCTTTGATGGACTTTTTTTCCAACACTGAGTAGTGTAGTCCTTTTTCTATGTTGCCGGGTCCGTTCCAACATGGCCCTTCCTTTTGATGGACTTTCCTTCCTACACTGAGTAGTGTAGTCCTTTCTTTGTGTTGCCGCACGACCATAGACGTACTGTTAGTGTGCAGCAGTTTTTGGTTTCACTGAATTCAGTGTTGGCTGTGTGCGTTTGGAAGCTGCCATTAGAGTGATTTAATCCCTCTGAGTGTACAGGTGAGTCATTAGCATTGTGGTTCTGTGTGTGATAATTTTCCCACTGCCGGTACATTCCCTTCCTGTACGCGTGGGGTAGTTTGGTTATCTTTTGCCATGGGTTTCCCACGTTGTGTAGGATGGACAGCATGGAAGTTTTTTCTGCATTCTATATATTGTACGGGCACTTAGTCTTAATCACGAGGGTGAAATAAAAGCACTCCCATCGGTACATGTTGAAGGGTGATGCCAGACATATGGTGTTCATTGCCATGCATCCATTGTTTTCCAGATTGATACTTTACGGCTTGACTGTGTGGATTTCTCCTTTGCAAACACGTTGATTGCTGCTTTGCTTGTTACAGTCTTGATCCCTACATCTGTGAAGGCAATTTATTTTATGATATTTGGAGCCCTGTTTTCATGTGTAATTGCATTTTGAAGCCCCTTTCTGGATATAACAGAGCATGTGGTCTCTGTGTATTGGTTCTGTCTCATTTAGGTGTGGCGATACTTTAGCGGACTATGACGCTTTTGTGAAGTAGTGGTCTCTCATTTGGCGAGAAACCAGCGAATTTGTCATCCTGTGACGCGCTTTGAAGTTTCACCATTTAAAGGTAAATTTGTGGGTGCCCTGTTGGGACCCGTGTGAGTGTGGCATAACCTCTATGCCATGTTCTTTTTCTACATTTTGTAGTACTTCCTTTCCCTCTTTTTGGAACTCATTAGTTTTTCCTTTTACTCTTACAGGCTCGGAGGTTCTTTCCTTCCTTTGCCTGTATAGAAGTTTGAATCTACCCTTTCAGCACGGTGTTGAAGAGATTAGTGGATGCTTTTTTTAAAAAAAAAAAAAAAAAAATTTCCCCTGAAGAATGTTCGCCCGAACTGGGCAGTGAAGAACAGAAACATGTTGGGATGGTTGTTGTTTTAGAGACACATTGAGATTTTTTTGTGTTATGTTATGTGATATCTTTTGTGTCATGCAAATAAGTTAACTTTGTATTTCATGTTTTAGTAACTGTTTTTTAGTGTTTAGTACACTGTGTTAGGTGAGGGTAGTGTTTTATGTTTAAATTCAGTTCGAATTATTTGAATAAAAATTTGTTATACACATTTTTTAATCAATCATAGCAGACGGTCCATTTTTTCAGGACTAGTGATGCCGGAAAACCTTATAGAGTTCCTGTGTAAAGGGGGTTGGATGTAAGTAAAACAAGACGTGTTATCTTACTCTTTATTGCTGTCAACAGTATCCACGGGATATTGTATAGAGCTACTGCAGCGTCCCTGGTACCATCCTCCACGACAAAGAGTACACTCCTTAGAACATCAGAAGATTCTCCTCGAGGAGATCGCCTTTCTTCTACAAAAGGACGCGATATAACTCCTCCCGGGACACCAGGTAAACAAGGGTATCTATTCAACTTACTTCCTTGTGCCAAAGAAAGACTTGACATTGCGCCCAGTATTGGACTTACGGCCTGCCAACAAGTATGTCAAGCCCCAAAAATTTCGTATGACCATGCTACAAGAGGTAATCCCCCCTCCTAAAAAAAGGGGGATTACATGGCAACCTTGGATATGAAAGATGCTTATTTTCATATTTCCATGTTCCCAGCGCACAGAAAGTACTTGCGCTTCAAGGTGGACAGTCCAATTCAAGGTACTGCCCTTTGGGATAGCTTCAGCACCAAGGGTATTCACCAAGGTACTGGCGGTGGCGGCTGCACACCTACGCAGGGAGGCAATCCCAGTGTACCCTTATCTGGACGACTGGCTCATAACGGGGGAAACCCCAGGAATTTGCAGGACAAACATTCAAAGGACTATCAACCTCCTCCACGAGTTAGGCTTCTCAATCAACGAGAAGAAGTCAAGCCTGGTGCCAAGCACCTCAAAACAATTCCTAGGAGCAATCCTGGATACCCAGGAGGGGTTGACCTTTCCTTCAGAAGAAAGAATTCGGAATATACTACTGCAAATTCCGCATTATCAGTCCGGTCAACAAATAACGGTACGCAAAGCAATGCGTTTACTGGGCATGATGGCGTCATGCATTTAACTGGTCCCCCACGCGCGCCTGCGCATGCGTCCCATGCAGGAATGGTTGGCGAAACAGTGGTCTCAGGCAAGTGGTCAGTGGGACGATCTAGTGGTCGTTTCGCCAACACTGGTACAGAGCCTTCACTGGTGGACAAGAGAAAATCTCGCACAGGGGAAACCCTTTTACGATCCCGAAGTACAGGCAGTAGTCACTACAGATGCATGCCTGACGGGGTGGGGAGCTCACCATCTCCACCACACAGCTCAGGGTCTATGGTCTCACTCAGTGGCCAAGAACCACATCAACCTGCTAGAGCTTCTGGCAGTATTCAGAGCGCTTCAGGCGTTCGAGCCCCACCTACTAAACCTGTCAGTGCAAATCCGGGCAGACGGCATTACAGCCATGTTCTACCTGAACAAGCAAGGAGGGACTCGCTCGCCAAATCTGTCCAAGCTTGCCCAGAAAATCTGGATATGGGCACTCAGATGGAACATCTTCCTGTCATCACAACATGTTCCAGGGGAGCTCAATTCCCTAGCGGATGCTCTGAGCAGAGACTCCCTCCCAGAGGAACACGAATGGGTTCTTCACAGAGAGGTCGTAGAAGATCTCTTCTCTCGGTGGGGTTTCCCCACTATAGACTTATTCGCCACAAGCGAAAACAGACAATGCCCAGGATTTGCATCCAGGTTCCCCCAACCAGACTCCCAGGGGAACGCCCTGTGGATGAACTGGTCAGGGATGTTTGCGTACGCTTTTCCACCAACTCCTCATCAGGAAAGTGGTGAACAAGATGAACAGGGAGTCGATGACGCTCGTCCTAGTTGCTCCCATGTGGGCAAGACAACCGTGGTTCCCACACCTACGCAGGATGGCGGTGTGCGAGCCCATCAAACTTCCAGCCTGGTACAACCTACTGTCCCAGCACCAAGGTCAACAGTGTACCAGCAACCCAACTCAATTAACCTGGCAGCATGGCTCCTGAGGTCATAGAGTTTGGACACCTCAATTTACCACAGAGGTGTATGGACATCCTAAAGGAATCTAGGAAACCAAACACAAGGCACTGTTACTTTGACAAGTGGAAGAGGTTCGTTATCTGGTGCCAGAGTAGACAAATCAACCCAGTTGATTGCACTCCTTCCACTATTGTTACATACATGCTCCACCTGCTAGATGCAGGATTGGTTTTTAACTCACTGAAAGTACACCTGGCACCCCTCTCGGCTTACACCACTTCCCATAGCAAGGTTTCGTGGTGGAAAGTACCAGTATTTAAAGCCTTCATGGAAGGACTAAAGAGACTTCACCCTCCTATTTCAAACCCACCACCAGGGTGGGACCTTAATGTGATGCTAGCCAAGCTCATGGGCCCCCCTTTCGAACCCATGCATAAAAGCAGTCTCAAACACCTGACTTATAAAACGGCCTTCTTAGTAGCTATTACTTCCATAAGAAGGATCAGTGAAGGATCCCTTCTTTACTATCCATAAAGACAAACTGGTTTTACGCACACACCCTAGGTTCTCGCCTAAATTTATATCAAAATTCCATGTAAACCAGTCCATCGAGCTTCCGGCTTTCTTCCAGAACACGCAAAGCTCGGCTGAGGTGAAACTACACACCCTAGATGTGCGTAGGGCGGTCCTCTACTATGTAAATAAAACCAGACCGCTAAGGAAAACAGATCAACTGTTTGTCTCCGTAGCTACAGGCAGAGAGGGGGATCGCGTCTCTAAAGGTGCCATCTCGAAGTGGATTATTAACTGTATCCAGCTGTGTTACTCACTCTCTGAAAAGACTCTGCCTTTTACGCGAAGGGCCCACTCTACTAGAGGCATTGGGGCCACTCTGGCTTTCATTGCAAATGTACCCCTTGACACCATTTGCAAAGCAGCTACTTGGAGCTCTATTCACACTTTTACTCAGCATTACTGCATTGACACCCATTCCAAGGCAGATACACAAGTGGGAAAAGCGGTTCTAAGACACTTATTTGCTCATGACCCTTCTCACATCCCACCTCCTTCTGGTACTGCTCGCTAATCTATGCACAGCATGTGATCTAAGCAGATTCCACAAGCCTCAGAAGGGATACATTACTCACCGTAATCGTATTTCTGATGCTTGTATCTGCTTAGATTCACATGCGACCCACCCTTCCTCCCCTCCGAGAGAAGGCGCATGATTGCTTGTAGTCTTACCTTTCTGTCTATCTGCTTGGATTATCTGTACTCACGCTACTCCTCATGCTACCTCATGTCAGCAAAAACACAATCTGAGGATCCTAGACGCGTGAGGGATCTTGGGTACAGTGGACGTCACACTAGGGATAGTATTACTGGCACGCCCTGTGTCGACGCCCATTTTCGAGTTTCGAAAAACAAACTGTAATACTCCGCAGCTTCCACTAGATGTCAGCCTATGCACAGCATGTGAATCTAAGCAGATACAAGCATCAGAAATACGATTACAGTGAGTAATGTATCCCATATATATATATCCCTGCGACCTCAGTTCCTTTTTTCAGCACACTCTGTTGGCTTCAGGAACACTCAGTCTGCATATTAGAATTTGTCGTCACCATGCCCAAATCTGCAAAGACCTCAGGGTTCAAACTGTGCGCAGACTGTACCCAGCATATGTCGGTTTCGGATCCACACTAAATTTCTTTATACTGCATGGGCGACCAACACGAGACCCCAGGATGGTGAGTCGTGTCAGTCCATGCACCTGAAGGCCCTCCATGAACGGGTGGCAAAGCTTTCTACCTCCATCCACAAGGCAAAGGATGATGTCACGTGGTCTTGTTCAAGGTAGTGCCCAGCTTCGGTCTGAGAAGCTGTCCCCTTCACCTAAGGAAAAGAAGAAGCACCGCAAGAGAGAGGCCCTGCTCTCCGAGTGGATCCTCGCACTGGCATGCTTCATCCTCTTCCAAAAAGAAGAGCCACCAATCTAGAGGTTCTTCGGAGCCAGTTAAGGACCCGTTCCTACCCAATCATCCACCCCGGAGGAATGGGAATGATTTTGCCAAAAGATGCTTGACCTCGTCACCAAGCTGCCAGCGGCTTCGGCCTTGTCGACTCTGGCGACAGCAGCATTGGTTCCAGAACTGACGGGACCCACCACATCTTCTGCAATTGGCAGGGTGCCTGCTGTGGACCACTCCTGAAAGCCTACGGGCTCGGGCCTGACCAAGAAGAAGGAAAAGATTCCCCTCCACCTGACTCTGCCTTTGGGCATCAAGATCTCCACTCCAGCCTTGACTTAGTCCTCAATGTCGGCACGAAAGAACCTCAGGAGTATGCAGCTCCTTCCATTTAAACCCTATATGTCGAAGATGTGTGATATCTAAGATGAGGGAGATCAGGGAGTCTTTGGTTCTGAACCCTTGGTCTCCAAGGAAGAGAGGATGTCCAGAGGCTGGCCTCGGACTGCCCTAGACACACCGCTCCTGAGCTGGCTATTCTTACAGCTCCTACCCCTGGTAAGCTTGAGGCCTCTTTTCAGAATATGATGGTTAAGGTAGGTGATAACCTGGGACTCTCAGCCCCATCCTGGCCGAAAGTTTGGTTTAAATTAACGGACGTCATGGATGAATATCCCAGGATGGAAATGATACTGCCTTTCAATGTGGCAGTACAAGTCCCTCTATTGGAGGTATGGGAGAAGCCTGCTTCTACATCAGCTGTTAACAGGGAGCTGGCCAGGAAATATCGCCCTGCTCCTGCCGACCCGACTGTCAAGTCATTGGGCTTAGCCTTGCTGCAGCCCTCAGGCTCATAAGCTTGTGGGGACGAGGCCAGGCCCTCCCGGTAAGACTGCAGGGCAGGCACTTCCTGAAGGGTAGAGGTTGAGGTGCCCACAGAGGAGGAGCACTGCAGCCACTGTCCCCTCAGCACCTCAAACCTCTTTGAGAATTTTGCCATGGTTCCTGTAACGCTAACCTGGCTCCCACGGAGAAGCTGGTCTGGTCTGGGTTGCTGTGGCCTCTTCAAGCGTGATGCGCAGAATTCGGACCACCGATTGAACAAGTCCCCCAAATCTTGCTTGTCTGGCCAGTAGGAATATCCTTCTGCAGATGAGAAAGGGGATTAACTGTCTGCTGAATAGCGTGCTTGCTCCCCCCCTTTTCCCCCTTCGTTCTTCTCTGACTTCCTCCAAAACCCCCGGTTTAAGCTCACCTTATGGTTTGGAAGGATGAACTCTCCATCCTGCTTCTGGTGCAGGGGCGCGCGTTCGTCCAGTTACTTCACTGGTTTTCAGAATGGCGCTGGCAAATCCACTTGACTTTTCTGCTCGATAAGCCGTAAGTATGAAGATGCAAAAGTTCAAGTGTGAGCCTTCTTTTATGTTGTTTTTCCTAACCTGTGATCTGTCCTTTATTTCAGGTGCAGAACAAAGGCGATGCGTTGAGGGGTTAAATTGCCGGTGGAAAAATCAGGTGAGTTAGTGATGAGGGCGACCCCTCTAAATGTCTTTATAATTCCCCAGTAATGTCTTTTGTCCTTTCCCAATAGGGGCTGGGGTGCGGTACCTGCCAAAGATGCAGCGCCGACCCGAGATGTGGAATGGTTCACCAAGAAAAGCCGGTAAGTAATATGGCTGAAAATTCGGCTTTCCTCTTGTGTTCCCTTGCTCACCTTTTGTCTCTTCTTCTCTCCCCTAGGTGCAGAGATGTGGCGACCGGTGCTGAGAGCTGCGATGGAGCCGGGCGGCGTCTCGGGAACAGGTGAGTGAAGCGCGGTGCTGCAGCGAGCAACGCGGTGCTTTTAAATGCAAGTCTTCCTTCAGGAATGCTGGCGTGAAGATTCAGGATGCAGGTAAGAAGGTTGAATAAGTTCTTGGTTTTCACCTTTCTCTTCTCTTCTTTCCTTACAGGTGTTCCAGGTTCGAGGCGGGCGTGGCTGGAGTCCAGGTGCAGGAGCAGACACGGTGAGCGTTCAGCTGCTGGGATGCAGAACAACGCGAAGCACGTGTGGCTGTCCGGGCGTGGCTTAAATAGCCTTGGAAGAAGTTCCAGGTGAGTATTCTTCCACAGCCCCACCCAAGTAACAAAATAGTTCCTTCAGAAAAATAGTCCCTCCTAAGCCTCATTTGGCTTGGTTCTTCATGCAGCATGGTCTGCATCAGGTGAGTGTGCAGCATGGTCTGCTTCAGGTAAGTGCACCAAACACTTCCCCTTATGAGCCTGGCGCCAAGGGCGCCAGGACAGAGTCCAAAGAGCCCCTATAAAGGGCCGCTGGGCTTTTACCTGGGGGCGTGATGCCTGATCCCGGGGGTGCTGGGCCTGGCCTGGTGCTCCGGGGGTAGGCATCATGACAGTTCCCCTGTGGGGGAAGACTTTCCCAGTTCAGCACGGAATGGGTCACGACCACGTCGGATGGTTTGGCCTTACAGGTCGTTCAACAGTGTTATTGTGTCCCTTTCGTGCAGCGTGTTCTGGACCACAGCCCGCAAGCATCTTGCCTCAGGATCCCATACTCTTCGAGGAGGTCAGTCAGCTTCTCCTGAAGAGCATAATGGAACTGGTAACACACTCAGAACGTGGCATAGGTTGGTACTCAACCTATTTTCTGGTGCCAAAGGAGGACGGGGGCTTGCAGCCCATTCTAGAACTGATGCTGTAGAATTTTTCCTGCACAAGGACACATTCAAGATGGTTACACTAGCCCAGATCCTGCAAGCCATTGATCAACAGGACTGGTTGGTATCACTAGACCTTCAAGAATCCTACTTACAAATGCTGATTCATCAGAAACACATTAAGTACCTAAGGCGCGTGGTGGGCCAACATCACTATCAGTTCATAGTCCTGCCGTTCGTTTTTTCTGTGGCTCGCAAGGTTTTCACCAAGCTGCTCGCTTACCTGGACGACTGTCTCGTCTAGGCCTGCTGCCTAGATCTAGCGTCAGAGCATCTCCTCCATACATGCACTCTATTGCACTACTTGGGCTTTTCCCTTAACTTCAGAAAATCTCAGGTTTTGTCATCCAAGTTTCTCCGATTTATTGGAACAGTCTTGGCTGCTCAACTGGGCAGGGCTTTCCTGCCCAAGAACCGAGTGGCAAACAACTTTCGGATGGTCAATGCCCTCCAATTCCAGAAACAAGTCCCAGCCTCCGCTTTCCTGCACCTTCTGGTCCTTCTGGCCTCCTGCATCTTAGTGGTGCCAGAGGCTGTGCATGAGAACGCTTCAGTGCCTTCTCTGATGCCAATGGTTGCAGTTTCAGGGCCACATGTCAGACCGTTTACAGGTGTTGAACCAGGTGATTCAGGATCTTGCATGCTAGGCCATACCGCACAACTTGCAAATAGGTGCTTTGTTTCATAAACCTTGGCCCAGGGGACAGTGGTCACGGATGCATCTATGCCTAGTTGGGGTTCTCACCTGTCAGATCTGACTGTGAATGGACTGTGGTCTCCTGCATAGTCACGGGAACATATAAACTTGCTGGAGCTGAGGGCGATCAGGCTGGTCCTGGTCGCTTTCCTTCCCTCTATGAAATGCAGGACGGACAACACAGTGGCCATGCACTGCCTCAACAAACCAAGGTGTTGTGTGGTCCTTGCCTCTGTGCAGAGAAGCAATGTGATTGTGGTTCTGGGCTCTTTAGAATAGTGTCTCTGATGGTAGCCCATCTGGGTGCAAGAGAGAAGGTCACAGCGAATGCCTACATCAGACAGACTTCAGCCTCCCATGAGAGGGAGCACTGCCAGGAAATTCGGGAGAAGATCCTCTTCTTTTGCGGGACTCCTTAAGTGGACCTGTTTGATTCCAGTGTCGAGGTGCAAGTTGTTCAGCTTCAGGGAATATCCTTGTGGGGGAGCTCTGGGAGGGATGCACTGACGCTCAAGTGGACTTTCGACCTCCTTTATGTGATCCTGCTGGTTCTCATGAGATTGTGCCTGTTTGGAACCACGTTGACTGGACCCGGAGAAAGTGGTATCCGAAGTTGCTGTACATGGCCATCTGTCCTCCCTGGCGAAATTGTTCTCAGTCTGAGGGGGCCAGTCCTTCACTAGACCCTCAACACCCTGAACCTTCATGATTGGCTACTGAGAAACTTATATACAGGCAGTGGGATCTGTCTGACTACTTCCTCAATGTGTTAATTTCAGTTAGGAGGCCAGCTACGAAATCCATTTATGCCTGCAGGTGGCGTACACTTTCCATTTGGTGCCTGGTCAAGGATCTGGATCCTGTGGCTCCTGAACTTGTACTTACACAAGGGCAAATTCAGAATTGTCACCCTACACACTTCTACATTCACATCCACAGGAAACACAAGAACTACCTGAGATTCAAAGCGGGGATGAATCATTACCAGTTCCTGGCTCTGCCGTTTGGTCTTTCTTCGGCACCCTAAGTCTGCTAGCAGTGGTGGCGGCTCGCTGTAGAATGGAGGACATCCAAGTATTTCCCTATCTGATCGACTGGCTCATCCAAGCCTGTTCTCCAGATCTAGCGACATCACACCTGTACCAGACGTGCAGGCTTCTCCCTGAACTTCAGAAAGCCTTACATTTCACCATACCAGTCTATCCAATCTAGTGGCATAGTCTTTGAAACTTGCTTGTGGTGCCAGAGGACTGACTCTGCATGAGGCACAGCAGTATCTTCTCAGCTCTGTGGTCACAGAAGTTATCTTGAAGTTATGGGCAATACTTAACGTTGGCACCACACAGTTGCCGGCACCACTCTTTGCAATAAAGTGAAGGAGGAACATCACAGATACTTTGATGAGATCATACCACCCTGGTCTCCCACCAGCAGAACAACCAACCCTGTGAAACACTGTGTGCCCAGTGGGCCATGCCCCATGCGGACTGTGCTCAGTATGCTCACAAACCTCTAGGTCTACAACAATAGACCTTGGTTTAAAAACACTGCGAAAGCAACAGAACTTCACTAGTTGCAACTCAAGTGATGTGCTATATCTTATCACATGCCTGTGTCACTTAAGATATATTGGAATGACTAGCAGACCGATCAATAAAAGAATCCAGGAGCATAAATCTTGCATACGGACCAAACGAGCAAATGCTCCTCTGGTACAACATTGTCTGGAAAAATGACGCACAGGTTCTGATCTAAAATGGAACGGAGTTCGGGCAGAGTTCAGTCTGCGGCAGACGCTGGTGCGGTTGGTTGTTGTGAGGAGCTGCAGCTACACTCAGCGATTCGGAGGTCCTGTGCCTTGGTCCACTACTCCTTTAAGAAAAAGAAGCCCTACCGCCCTTAAAAACTCGCCCGGAGCGCGGAGTTCGGGCAGAGTTCAGTCTGCGGCAGTCCGCGGCTGAACGCTGCTGAGGCTGAAGTTGAGGCTGACCCCCGAGCGGTAGGCGCCTTGCTGGAGAGAAGGTAAGAAAGCTGACATTATGGCAGAGCTAGGGCCCCTGACCCATGCCATGACTAGACAAACATTGCAAGCCAACGGAAAGTTGGACTCACTTAGAGTGGAAGGCACCCAGTCCTCATGTCTGGATGAGCTTGGGCCAACGGAAGTGGCTGTCTCTCTAGAATCCAATTTATTGACTGATACTTCCTTCCAGAGAGACTGTATGATTAAAGAGGGGTTGTCAGATGGATCCTCAGAGAGTCATGAATGGGAACAGCAGAGGCTGAGCGGGTCACATACTGAGGGCAAAATACCTCTTAGCCTTTGTTCGAGCTTTGCCCGCTCTACAAATCCACCGAGCCCACACTCGCTATCTAAACCACCGATGTCCGGCAGCATTAACAGTACTTTCTGTAATCCTTGCACCTCTATACTACGGGGTCTGTCTTCAGCACCCGAACTAGCGAGTGATCTCACAGTGCTACCATTAGACCTGGAAGCGGGTGCAACTCCTCCGTTGAATGCGCTATCTACACAGTCAGCGACAGATTTGTCCCTGGCAGCACTGCCTGACCCTGTGGTCGGCCAGGAGGAAATCCTGCACGCTGAAGCTTGTGCAACCACTATAATTAGTGATCACACCGAATTGAAGAGAAACCTCCTTGCCCCCCTCATGAACGCCTCTTATCATGCGATTGAAGAAAAAAGGGAAAGGCCGTTGCACGAGTGCGACGTGACAGACCTCGAACTCATTGAGCACGAGAGAGAAATGGTGCTGGTCTCCGTTGATGCTTCAATGCTTGAATTCAAGAACCCTGTGAATAACCGCGATAACCAACAATTTGAGGCGGAAATGAGCAGCGAACACACCGACCTTGAGAGAGAGAGATCTGGTCGACTATCGACCAAAGATATCTCAGATAACCTGAAAATCATGTCAAGCTCAAGTGCTGAAATTGCGAATAACTTGAACAAAGCCAAAGCAATTCGGAAAGAGAGATGCGCTATTGCTGAGTTGCAAAACTCCCCTGCAAACTCCCCTGCATGCAACATAAATTCGACTCAGGTGTTAGATCTAGCAGGGCGTGAAGCTAGACTCGCGGAACGCCTGAAAGTCGACTTTGAAACAATGAAGGAACGCTTGTCTATAGGCTCCTTAAGAACTGAAATGGAGCCCCTTGACAATCATAACATGAAGTCACGCCCCGTCGGCCCTTACAATGCCATAATGGTTTCTCCTCCACAATTGTTTCATCATGCGCCAAGAGAGGTGCAGAGAAATGCGGATGAAGTCGCAAGCTATCACAAAAGTAGACTCTCACGGCTTGAGACCCTAGGGGGGGACAGTGTCTACAGTAACTACCAAAATTCGCAGACGAAGACTGTATCTACCTGTTCGACCCCGAGAACCCCGACAAACTTCAATCCCATGATTAACAAAAGGGTGGGACCTGGAGAAACGGGGACAAAGAAGAAAAAGGACCTGCTAATTCCATCTGATGGAAACACAGATGGTGATGCAGCGGCAGCCTTTAAATCAAACTTGTCGGCTGCCGCCGCCCTCCAAATACATAATAATGTGCTAGCTGCATCGTCGGTTGCCTTACTACCTTTCACCAAACTATACGAAAACTTACATGAGGCGCTTCAATCAAATGGAGGGCTGCTTTCCCACATTGTGGAAAAATTAGCCAAACAAGAACATCTTATTGTACAGTTGCAAAATAATCTTGAAACTGAAAAAACGGCTTTGCTACAGATGCAAAAGCAAGTAAACGAAGGTATGGCAAAGGAAAATCAGGAAAAGAAAGACTTGATAACATCGATTGCTGCCTGCTTAAAGCAATCAACCACACTAATGAGACTGATGCGTCCAACAGAGACTGGTGATCTTGAAATTATTGCCCCGGTGTTATCAGAAAAAAAAAAAATTATCCGTAGATTTACTGGCCAATGACTGCACAAAGACAATGCAGGCAATTGTCCCTATAATACCGATTCCTAAAGAAAAAGAAACCACTGGAACACCCCACTCCGACATAATGGAATTGAGGTCGAAAGAGTCCGTCGTGTCCAACGACGCGGCAGAAATAGCAGGGACTGCAGAGCCAGCTTCTATGTCTTCTAAACTCAAGCCAGGAGTGTTGGAGCTCGAATCTAAGTCCCAAGACACCAATAAATGTACCAACCAAACCCGACCAAGTTCATCTTTCGGGATTTTCAATGGAGCCGCAAAAAATTTCAATGGACTGGGGAAAAAACCCAACTATAGGGAAAGAAAACATCGAGAAACTCAAAAAGATGCCGGCCACTAGTAACACTCCGAAGAAATGAAAAATCATTGTGAACCTCGTCAACAAACCAGCAAATCAAGAAAATTCATACGTAATCTGACGTCTCCTGCCAAACCGAATCTCTTTTCAAGAATCCAAAAAAATAATGTACCAATGCTTTCTAAAGGGATTGAAAGAACAAGTAAAGATGTTGCAGATGAAAAGGGAAACCCAAAAAAACGTCAGAGATTAGAATTGGAAGAAGCAGAAAGCTTAGCTAGAACCTCATCCATCGATCTTTGTAACTTATCAACGTATTCAATAGAGGATGACTGCGAGACAATTAACCCAAACGTTTTAAACAGCTCGACGAGCAGCCTGGAAACAAATGAGTCCCTTAATCTTGACCGAAATGAATCCTTCACATCTAAGGAAAAAAGGTCGGGAAACCCTTGGATTCTAAAATCTAAATTTTGCTCTAAGGACTATGTGCACCGGGCCCAGTCGGTCTGTGGAAACCAAAAAATGTCCAGAGGCGACATGCTTGACGCACGGACAATACCTAAATTGTCAAATGTGGGCTCATCCATACAAGGCAAACGTGGTAGCATTATTAATATGAGAAGCTTAAATCCTAAATGTACAGCCGGACAAAGATCAAACGAGGTGGAGAAGAGCAGGTCAAGGGACCATGAGTCACTGGTTGATAGAAACCCACGAATCGCAATTACGAACATCCACAAAGACGATCCTGATGTGAACTTGAATAGAAGGAATGTAATGCGCCTTTTACACTCTGTGCCGGCATTGAGAATTGTGACGACTAATGATATTGCTATCATTGAATATATGTCCGAGAAATACGCAGACAAAGTATATCTTCATATATCTTCCAAAGCAGTACGTAATGTAATCCTGGCAGCAAAGGATGAAATACTGCAGTTTGGCTTTGAGATAAGGGAAGTCCCGTCTGACTCGGTAAGTCATAGACCATTGGATGTAAAGAATCCGTCAAATAGGTCTGGATATAAAGTGCCTCCTCAAGAACAACGGAGGAATGAATTAAGAAAACAACTGATAATTGAATTGCCTCTGCATTACTCTGGGAAAATCAACAAATATGGTGAAGGTTCCAAGTAGCTAGTCCCTGATAAAGAACAGAAATCGATTTCCTTGGTCTCTTGGAACACGAGAGGCTTCCGACATCTCTATGAAAGCTTTCCGATTGAGTTGAATGACAATCTGATAATCTGTTTACAGGAAACATGGCTAAGATGCCCGCCAGTGAAAGAAGGCCATGTCACAATGCTGAATCCTGCAGGGAAAAATCCACACGGACGCCCTTTCTCCGGCTTGATAACTATGATGAAAATCGGATGTGATTGGAAGGTGCTCAAAAGCGAAAACCAAAATTTGTTTGTGCAATGTACGTTGTTGCAACAAAAAGGTCGTGATGGGAAAAGGCCGCAACAACTTCTAGTACTAAATGTATACTGGAATCCGGCGATGATTACCACTAAGAGATTACCAGTCACGGTAATAAACCTGTTGGAAAAGTACATGCATAAGAAGAACAACATCATACTTATAATATGTGGCGATATGAACTTGACCTGGTTTAATGAGAAGGGCGCGCCGGTAACCAAAAGCCGTTCCAATAGTCCCTTAAATCAGGAGAGAAGGATCATCTGGGATAATATCATGGAGGCCTATGATTGTGACATGGTGAATGGTCAAACTGATGGAGACAGGCCACCCAAAAATACGTGGCAGAATATGGGTACTGCAAAGGTATTGGACTACATATGGGTCTCAAAACATGCCTGGAACTTAATTCATGAACTGAACGTAATTTCCACTAAAAACAGTGACCATGATCCGTTGGTATTATATCTGAGGATAACATCAGGAACTAAAAAGTCAGCAGCGACTCAAGCCCTGGAAGTAAATAACGGAAAAAACAGGCTACGATTATCTATTGCTCAGATATCCAGTCTCACGGCGAAACTAGATGCAGTAGACCCTTTGTCCCTTTGCAATGTGGATTACGTGTCGCTGTTACTGCCGAAAAGCTTACCGAACTTGTGGAAGAAAAACTCTGAGAAAAAACATACCCATGAATGGAGCACAAGAGTAAACGAAGAAAAAAAGCGTCTAAAACGTGACATATGTAAGCTGAAAGCACAAGGTGGTACTAACAGTGCCAACTTGATAAAAAAAAGGACACAAACATATCGTAACTGGTCTAAAGCATTTAAGTTCCAACGCGACCAAGAAAGGGGCGAAGTCATGTTGACTATGATGAAATCACACAAATGCAGAGACATTTGGCAAATTCTAAACAACTGCACGGCCAACCAAGCGACCAAAATGGCAAACGTGGTCACTGAGGCAGTGGAATAAACACTTCAATAATGTCTTTGCAGGAGATGTTGAAACAGATACTAAACAGAGAGACCTAAGGTCTGTAAACTGGGACTGCACTGAAGCCAGGGATGACATTCTATCTGCCATTGAAAAACTGAATAACTCTCGAGCCGCTGGCCCTGACGGCATTTCTAATGTCATGCTTCAACAAAACAAACTGGAATGGGCGAAATTGATTGAGATTTTATTTGCCAACATCAAAAAGCATAGAGAAATACCGGCTTTGTGGACATCTGCAATTATAGTTCCTATATTCAAGAAGGGCGATCGAGCTGATCCGGCAAACTATCGCCCGATCGCCCTACTAGATACCATTAGCAAAGAGTTTGCGAACTTTCTGCAAAAAAAAAATAACTAAGTGGGCTGACACGAGGAATCACAGATCCCAGACAAACTGGTTTCACAAAAGGCGTTGGAACAGAAAACAATCTGACCCTGTTAAACTTACTCAAGTTGAATACAATAGAAAAAAAAAACACAGCTGTTTATAGCATTCATTGATCTTCATCAAGCATTCGACTGCATTGATCGGGAAACCCTGTGGGCAAAATTAAACAATTGGAATTATCCAGATGAGATTCTGTTTCCCATCATTGCATTGCATACGGACACGTCCATTCAGATAAGACTGAATGAAGCCGGGACTCTGTCAGAGAAAATGAAGACCCAAAGAGGTGTAAAACAGGGCTGTCCCATTGCAGCATGCTTGTTTAAGCTATTCATCGCGGATATTCCATCAGCATTGAAGGATGTGCGTTGCTTTCCGCCGAAACTAAACGGATCTCACCTAAACTGCTTAGTATATGCGGACGATATAATCTTAGCAGACACCACGCAGATTGGCCTACAACGTCTATTACATAAACTACATCAATATATGAACTTAAATCATTTTAGTATAAATACGACAAAAACAAAAATCATGAAAATTGGAACGCAGAAAAAAATAAAGAAAAATTGTTTCAAGTGGCAAATTGGAAACACGAAACTTGAGGAAGTAATGGAAATCAGATATCTAGGTATAATGATATCCGCTTCGATTTGTGAGAAGAGCTGGTCAAGGAATGTAGGCTGCCGCATGAATATTTTGGCTATCCAAGGAACAAGAATTCACAACCTTTTTGGCAAATTTTCCCTAACCCCGATCCGGCTATTCTATTTGCAAAAAGTAATCCCGTGTGTTACCTATGGAACAGAAGCTGGTTGGAATCTTGACTACAAATTGTGGGCAAAACTGGAAGGCCATTTCTGGCGACGTGTCTTGAAGCTACCAAATTGTTTTCCAATCTCAGTAATAAGGCATGAACTTGCCTTGGATGATCTATACACAACAGTAATTTGGAAATCACTAGCACTACTGAGAAAGACGATAATAATGAAGAAAGAACCTGCCTACGAGATCTTGGCGATGGATGTCGTGCGACCATCTGAGCAGATTTTAACCATCTGGTCCACAAAAATTCATGACATCGTGCGAGCAGCCAATATAAGTAAAGAAACATTGATAAAATGGCCCCAACTTGCAAAGAAAAAACTAAAAGAATGGGCCTGGGTACGAAACATGGAGTGTCTGGAAATCATGGTATCGGCGCCTAAATTAGGGCCAACTACTAACAAAATAAATATGATGCCGAGATATCTTGTTCAGTTTCCCTCAAGACATCACCGTGACCGTTTTCTTCGTTTACAAATGAATGCGTTACGAACAAAAGAAGTTTTATTAAGACGAAAAGATCCATTGATCTGTGATAACTGGTGCAGATTTTGTTTAAAGGAAATCGAAACCATAAAACATTTGGTAATCGGTTGTCCCAAATTGAATTCGATCAGATCGATACATCTGAGCAAATATGCACGGATAAATGGAAACATGGAGGACTGGTGGTTCAGAATCCTGAGTGGGAGTTCCGTCAATCTAACTTGCTCGGTGATAAACTTTATTGACATGCTCGATGTATAAGACTGTGGGCTGGATACGGGAACTGTCGTCCTTGTGTTTTTTCTTTATTGAATAGGGAATTGATTAAAGAATTGCGTATTTCAAAAAGTTTATTAATAAACTAAGTAAAAAAAAAATTTAAAAAAAACAAAATGGACCATTATAGAAAAGGTGTTACTCCCACTTTGGGGCAGTTGCATGCAGGCTCTGTTGATCAGGAGGGAACATAGATGGATATGTTGGTTAAGAACTGGCCAAAAGGGGGGCGCTGTTGCACAGCAGGCTGATGCCGACCTGAGCTTCTCTCTCTGACGCAGCCGCCTATATCCTTTTGTTATATCCTGGTTCCCCGGTGTGCGAACTACAGATGCCAGCATTTCTGGTTGCTGGAAGACTGTGGCGATCATCCGCTCTGGTTCTGTTGGAAATCAGACCCTGAAACCCTGAGAATGGATCCCAGCCCCGACCCGACGTATTAAACAGTCCATTTTGGGCCGCCTTTATCTTCACACCCTGCAGGGATCCGACCCGAGGAGCACCACCATAATGCAGTGCAGCTAAACACCCCTGCGCCTCCCCTGCACTGTGTGCTGCATTATACACAGCAGCCCATTGTTGGACGGCGGTGTGTCCCGCCGAAATCGGAGACAGCCGCTGGAGCCCTGCCAGCAGGCATACACGCCTGGGACAAAGGCAAACCAAGGGAAGGTTGCGTCTGCCCAGCTAGGGTAAGGCTGATTGTCGGAGCCCGGATTTTGTTCTCATGTACTCCAGTTAATGGGCAGACCATAGCAGTGACAGCGGGGTGCCCGGCGGGAGCAAGAACGCTTGCTAGATCCTGGCCCTCAAACACACACGCCCGGAGGAACAGCAGACACAAGGTGAGGAGCGGGTCCTCCCTGCCCTACATCCTAACGGGACAGCATAAAGCAATAGACCCACACTGGTAGGTTATTGCCACAGAGGGTACGGCACCCGGCTTGGGGAGACTCTACCCTGCCATACCGGACTGGGACTGTGAAGGGAAACGTGCCATGGCCCCATCTCTCTCCACGTGAGAGGAATAAAGACTATTTCAGTAATAGCCCCCACTCAAGCCCAGTGAAGAATGTGCAACAATGTCTGTGACTCACTGTAAAATACCTCCTTGTGGGGGAATCGACAGCAAGCAGAACATTGCTACCCCCAGATATCCAAACTCCACAGTAGCCAGCCGGGTAGCATCCGACAGGACTCCATCACTGAGATCACCCTGATATACAGCATCTGCGCCCGCCACAAGGAACTGACACCTGGGTGCTGGAGGCCAGGAGTAGATGGTAACAGGTGTGGAGACACGGAACACAATCACCGGGACTGGCGAGGGGCCCCGCTGCCGTGGGGCGTTCTGTCTGAAATTGGTTGCCAGAGTAGTGGCAATCACCCCAGGGGCTGAAGTTGGAACCACACAAAAAAAACTGGCCCTACAGAGTAAAATAGACCAATTTGCTGTGGGAGTTATCCAAAGGCCCACAGCCCATGCACTAGAGACTGCAGACATGGGGGGATAGGTTTCAGGACCCGCTCATCTCCCTCATTGATGTCATGAATGCCATGGGTGAATCTCTGTCATCCCTGGAGGAAGATCATCCCTGGAGGAAAAGATAGGCGGTCTATCCACTGAGGTGTCCTTCCTCTGACGGGATCTCCTCAACCTGGCCTCGAGAGTTGGGGAGACAGAACAAAGGATTTTGGACTTTTATGATGCCATCAAACAAATGGAGAAACAATTAGCCGCGGTCACTGAAAAGCTAACCCACCTTGAAAACAGGGCAGAAGACAATGAAGGGTGTGCACACCGCTACAACATACAAACCCTCGGAGTGCCACAGAGGGAGGAGGGGCCCAGCGCGGAACTCTTTCTTGACAATGGCTCAACTAATTGTTTGCCCCAAAGAAGCTGTCCAAATTCTTCTCGATTGAACAAGCGCAAAGAATCCTGACTGGACATCCGGTGCGCACCCACGCACAATAATTGGCACACTCCTTAACTTTCGGGGCAGGGATGCCATACTTCAGATGGCCCGTGCCGCCGGCTCCATCACCTATAACGGCTACTGCATCATATTTTATCCCGACTACACCAGGGAGGTCCAAAAGGCTTGTCAGTCTTTTGACTCAGTGAAAAAGAAGTTGGTCACTGTCTAGAAAATATGCCTTGTTTTTTCCAGCACAGCTCAAGGTGCACCATGAGGGAGTCACCCACTCTTTCTACATGCCGTAAGAAGCATGGGATTGACTTGAAACTCAGATCCTCAATAGACCCACACCACCACGACCATCGGAAGGGCGACCGGGACGGAAACCAGGAAGCAACCAATCTCCGATCCTGTTTGACTCGCAAGACTCGGAGCAGCCCACACCTGTAAAGACCGGGAGGGACAGGGATGAAAATGGATGACCAGCGATGGTCACTCACGATTCCTGAATAGATGGGAGTTGTACGGGGAACTCAACATTGGCAGCCGCTGAATACTAATGTGTGACTCATATCTGCAGCAATGGCGGACACCTCACAAATGCATTAACTCGTTGTTTGGCGCCAGGATGGCGCAAAGTTCGGGTTACTGGTGCTTCAGGTTCGGGGTGGGGGAGTACATGGAGGGATGTGGGTACTACTCTTTTATGCAACAGATCATAAAAGGGTTATGCTTTGTAAATGTTGGGGTGACGAAAAGGGATGTTCTGTGGCAACCTTGCTTGAAGCTTAAAGGCGCAACAGAAGAAGAAGCGGGACTATGAGGTGGTTAGGAAATGGGTTTGTTTTTGGGGCCAGAAGTTCCATGCTTGTATCATATATCGGCAGGATTTAGGGCAAAAGAAGAGGTGATCTCCTTGCTCACATAGAACGTTAATGGTCTGGTGCTCCAATTTCTAAACAGGTACACCCCAAATATTGCATTGATGACTGAAACACACACTGTTGGGACAGATTGTCTCCTCTTTAAAAAAGAAAACAATTATGCCACTGTGTTCCACGCAGGATTTTCCCGGGGGAACGTGGAGTGCTGATACTCATACATAAAAGGACCCCCTTCCAAGTCAAAAATGTGAACCCGGACCCCAGGGGTAGATTTGTCCTGGTGTTGGGGGAGATGTTGGGGACTATTTGGGGCATCATGGCGGTTTACGCTCCTCCACCCCCACACTCTATTAAATGACGTTCAATTCCTGATGATGCAGACGCAGGTGGACATCTGGGTGCTGGGTGGCGACTTCAATGAATTCATGGATCTGGGGCTATACCGTACACACATATAAGCAGCAGGAACCCGACCCACATCATCAAGCTGCACTCCTTCGCCACGGCGATGGGACTAGTCAATCCCTGGCGTATGCTCCATGGAACCGCCACAGGATACCCCTTTTTTCCAATGCAAATGGCTCCATGTCCCTTATCGATTACTTTCTTATCCCCCATAGCATCTCACATAGGCTCTTAGCTCCGCGTTCTAGCCAGGGGGATATCAGATCACTGAGCGCTTCTCCTGGAGCTAAAGAGTGGGCTGACAAAACCAACGGCAACGTGGCGGCACAACACATATTAACCCAGCATGTTGGAAGGGTTAACCCAGAAAACAGCTGAATAATTCAACACCAACAAGGGTTGGTCGACAGCCCGGTAACACTCTGAGGGGGTTATAAGGCGGTGTTGAGAGGGGACGCGATATCATTAACAGCACCTGCAAAGGCTAAGCACACTAGAGAGGTGGAGAAGGCAGAGGCACTGGCCATTGAAGCAGAAGAGGGGTTCCTTGTGACTGGCTCCCGGGCCGCACAGGATACACTGGTCACGGCACAAGAAGTGCTACGCAATGTGGCCTTAGATAATGCTACGTCGGCGCACTGGGCGGTCAAAGGCCAGATCTATGAAACTGGAGATAAAGCGAGGAGGGCGTTTGCATGGCTGGAAAGGCGAGACCGAGAAATAGGTTACGTGAGGGCTATTAGAGATGGTCAAGGGGAAATGGTTGTGGAAGCCGCCGACATAGCGGAAGTATTTGTCACCTTTTATGAAACATTATATAACCCTCCACGGGAAAATGAGAAGTCGAGGGCGTTTGAATTTTTAGATTCAATAGCACTACCCCACCTCATGGCACAGCAGGCACTTGAGCTAGAGGAAGATATCACTGAGGAAGAGGTGGCGACAGCGATGCAAGAATTAGTCTGGGAAAACACCTGGTCCCAATGGCTTCCCTGTGGAGACCTGGAAAAGGCTTAAAGATGCAACGGTTGGACCGATGAACTGCCTTTTCTTACAATGCAAAAAGGAGAGCACTCTCCCCCAGCACTTAAGGCGGGAACATATTGTGGTTCTACCAAAACCCAGGAAACCACTGGAGGAATGCGTTTCCTACAGGCCAATATCGCTCATCAATGGAGAAGCTAAGATCCTAGTTCTGGCCAACCATTTACTTAGGGTTATAGATTCACTCATTCATCCAGACCTGTGTGGTTTTATGCCCTCTAAATCCACCCAAATGAACCTACGACGGATCCAGTTTGCCATTGAAAACCCCTCGACGCTTGTTGCTCCAGCTTGTCTCCTAGCGATTGACTTTGAAAAAGCGTTCGATTCAGTCACCTGGGCAGCCTTTTGGGAGTTTCTTGGGTGAATGGGATTCAGTGGGAACTTCCTGGAATGGGTGTGCCTGTTCTACACCTCTCCCGAGGCAATGGTGCGGGTCAATGGGATATCTTCTGGGAGCTTTGCTCTAAGGCGTGCGATGCGACAGGGGTGTCCTCTCTTCCCCCTTATTATTCACTCTTTCCATCGAGCCTCCGGCAATTAAGCTGTAAACTGTTCCAGAATGGGGGTGGGGGCATTTAAATAGCCTTGAGGAGGGGAAGACAGGGTCTCACTCTATACCGACGACGACCTGCTGTAGATATGTGACCCTGCGATCGCAGGCGAATAATAATGGAAGCTTTGCTGGAATACCAGAGATTTTGCGGGTTGAAAATGAATTGGCTTAAATCAACACTCTTCCCACTACAGGGAGGTGATTGTGCCATTTCCCAAGACTGTCCATACCTTGTCTCGATCTTGGGGTTCAAATACTTAGGCATCCACGTGAGCTCTGGCATGGTTGACTTCATCCGTCTTAATCTCAACCCAGTGATAGACCGATTTGCGTCGAACACTGTGCACTGGCAAGCCCTCTCGTTGATGTTAATGGGCAGGGCCGCAATCTTTAAAATGCTCCTGCTCCCACGGTTCCTTTATGTGCTGCAAAACACCCCATATCTGATCCCTGCATCACTCTTTGCCAGGATTGAGGGTACCCTATGTAGCCTGCTTTGGAGAGGGGGAAAACCACGCATTGCCCTTAAGACGCTATAGAGGTCGGTATGCGAGGGCGGATTGGTACTCCTTTGCCTACGGAGATACTATTGGGCAGCACAGGTCTGCGTGGCCAATGACTGGATACATTGAAACCCAAGCCTTTCACATGTAGCAAATGAAAGGGGTTGGATGGGGGAGGTTGAAATAAAGCAGATGCTCTATGGGGAAGGACCTGGTGGAGAAGACCCCCAAAGATGATACACCATGTTAGGCCTCATATCAATACATAGGCTGAAAGAACAAACCAACTACGGGTCAACCCCTTTGGGGAAATGTAAACATGCCTGAAGAATGTAAACTGGGCCAGTTTAACACATTGGAGAGACACAGTATTTGTACCCTGGCAGATTTGGTGCAGGGTGGGACAGCTGGCTTCATTTGAATCCTTGCAGACAACATATGGGATTGCCAGATCCAAATAGTACCAATATATACAAATGGCACCTGCCATTGGGTCCCAGTTCCCAGCCCTGGCAGATGTACCCGAGTATTTGCCCATACAGGCCAACATCTTCCCAAATCACATAGCCACAAAAGCCACTTCCACCCTGTATCAAGAATTGACAGTGTTTGGATCCCAGGAGCTATCTCGGCTCAGGTAGAACTTGATGGCAGATATTGAGCCACCAGACCCGGAGGACTGGGTGGAGGGACTTATGTTCCCAAGGGAAATAGGTATAGAGGCTAGACTTCGCCTTATCCAATTTAAGGTTTTACACCGGCTATACCGCTCTAGACCAGCTTTGGTTCGATGGAGGGGTGATACAACCGGGACAACTGCCTACGATGTGGGATGGAAGGAGGAACCTTTTTTCACACATGGTGGGAATGCTCGCGAATACAGGTAGTCTGGGGCAAATGTTTTGACCAGTTGTCTAAGACCCTAGGCTCCCAAATCCTGAATGACCCCAAGATGGCACTATTGAGTATATGGGAGAGGTGGGGTTTACTAAATATGAAAACATACTAATGTCAACTGCACTGGGACTAGCTAAAAGGCTTATAGCCACTCTATGGGGCTTGCCAGTCCGCCCACGTTTTGGCCAACGGTCTGCTGACATATCGAGATGTATGGCTTTGGAGAGGGGAATATATAATTCTAGAGGCTGTCCTCAGAAGTTCCAAAAAGTGTGGGGCAAATGGGAAGAAGTGGGGTAACCTTGATATTGAACTAACTGGGGTTGCCCTACCCCCACCGACGGGCCTGTTTAGACAGGGCAGAAGCAAAGATGCCCAATCAACCGCTATGCCTTTTGTGTTTGAAACCGTAATGACACTATGGGAGCCAGGTATATGCTACGCCTAGGACTACCCCACGCAATCATGGGTGTAAAAAGTACCTCAGAAAGGCCCGCCCCTATTTGGACTGACCTATCTACGCTCAGCTACCACATCAACTGTTGTGCCATGTATGTTGTGAACTGTATTGTATTAAAAACCAAGCAATGGTATGTTTGCCGATTATGTTTGTTTATTAAAAATTGTTTTATTAAAAATAACTGCCCAAAAAGGCCTTAATGAGAATATAATGTGGCAAACATTAGCCACTCTATGACTGTCTTTAACCAATTACTAACTCTAGATGGCGCAATAGTTAATAGTCGCTATCATTGAAAGGTGCCATTAGGTGATTACATGTTATTAGGTGCTTACATGTCCCTTCACACTTAACAACACAAAATATGTAAGCGATGGATACTGAGGAACATTCAAGAGAACGGAACATAGAAAAAACATTGTAAAAATTGCCTTTCCACTGCCCATGCTGACAAATAATGTCCTATTCATGGGCAAGGCATACATCTCTAATTCACGAGTGGTTTTGCTACTTCCCAACTGCCGATATAAGTTTGCCTACTGTGAAAAACCTGAAGGTGTCTCTTCCGCTAGTCCCCGGGTATCTGTCATCCAGGTGACCAGGACGCAGCCATCGCTTTTGGATCCAGTTCTTGGGGGTGAACCAGTGCGGGATGATCATCTGGATGAGGGGTCTTCGGGGAGTGGAAGTGGGACACCAGATGGCGAGACGCGGTATCCCCTTCCCTGTCACTGTCATGGTCATGAAGTCAGGGGTCGCATGCACAGGAGACCTGGTTGGACACTGTCCTGGTGCCATTGGCGCCAGGCTCATGAACAAAAGTAAACAAGAACATCCATCTAACACCATAAAGCTTTTATTATGGACATAGCACTTCAGATGCATTAACCTTGAACATTCCATCTATTAAACAGGATGCATTAACTTTGAGCATTCCATCCATTAAGCAGCCCCAAGTGTATTCTTGGGTGTGGCTGCTAATGGATTGCCTTCGCAGGTGCTCACTCTCTAGGAGTGGCAGGGTGTGGCTGGTAAGCCGGCCCTAATGGGCATGCCCACAATCTCAGCTATATAAGCTGCCCTGATCCTCAAGACTGACGCTTCACGTTATTCTGCACTTGCAAGCAGCATAACGCTCACCATCGCCTGAGGTCAGACTTACCTTTGAAGATCCTGCTTCCTGGACGCATACTTACCAACTGGGGGAAGCTGGTGTTACCTGTACATCTCTTCGGCGAACCAACTATTCATCTTTACACTTTCCAGAACGCTGAAATCTTCATCTTGGCACCGCAGCACGACAAGCTCCATCGTCGACAGCAGCACCTGCAAGGAAAAACAGAAGACAAGGTTAGACATCGAAAAAACAGTCAGTTTAAGGTTGCGCTTCGCCATGCTTCACGCTTTTCCTTAAACCATCACTTACCTGCTGTCGAACACTGCGGTAGCATCCATCTTCCATCCGGCCGCATCTCACAGCTGCATTGAGGCCGCATTTCCATCTAAGGGAAGAAAACAGAAGAGAGACATTATTGCAGGCATAAATAGGAGTAACATATAAAGACATTAAACAGAACAAACAGCTTCACAAGAGCTCAAAAAATACTTACCAATCATAAGGAGAAGCATAGTCACAGCTGGACTGGAGTAATCCTTATCAGGGATCAGTGAAGGAACTAGATCCCATTTGACGCGTGCCTGCCAGAAGTAGCAGGACGGAGAGCATATCTTCCATAATTCACAGGAGCAGTATCACCACATACCACCGCTCACAGCTTTTCTGCTGAGGGAGAGGCCTGAAGGGGGTGATTCAAGTTCAGAGAGGGCTGCAACCGTGCCCCAACGCCTCCACAGAGACCAGGTGAGCATAACACATTCCTTTACCTCGTTCTACCAGGTAGGATACTTATGAACACAATCCCCCCCACCCTTTTTCCAACACAAACACTTTCTCACGGACACGGATAAAAGGCAGAGCACACGAGGAAGCAGCAGCTACAAGGTGGCAGTTTAATACAAGGTGAAAGACGGCAAGACCGAAGAGGATTGCAAGGAGGGAAGTGCCCTTGACCTTTTCACGGAAAGACCGCAACTTTCATGAGCCTTTGAGATTAGGAAACGTAAGACCCGGGATCAAAGCTGAAGAATCTTGCATTGTGTGTCCGAGGTACCCAGGGTCCTCCTGCGTAAATAATCGAGACGGGGCGGATCGGTTGCCGCTGTGGTACCTTCCTTGACTCCTACAACAAAGCAGCACCAGTGAAGTCAGCACAGCCAGTTAGTTGGGGAGACTGATACCAGACCGGTCTGTTGAAGCCAAAGTTGCATGCTGCAACATTGTATAGAGAAAACTAAAGAGAACAGTGTATGAAGCATATGTGACAAGCAAAGCAAATAAAAACAGCAGATGAGTGACTGAACTTTGAAGCTCAGATACGATACAGTAGATAGTGGTCCGGCACCACTTGGGTGCTCATTGAAAAGTCTCTGTTAGGTATCCAACTGAAAGGTGGCAAATGCTAAAAGGAAAGGAATTGTGACATCGAAGTGGTCCTGAAACGGGTCAAGCCAAACCCTGTACACATTTGAAAGTCTTTGATGGTTGATGTTAATTGAAATTGGTCAGAGCCCGGCTGAGGGAGACTAATTGTGTTCAAAGGGATCTGAGCCTGGATGAGGGGGATCCAGGGTGAATAGTGAATCACCTAAATTGAGTACTTGTAAACATCTAGAAAAGGAAAAGAACTTATGATTTATTTTGTCGAATCAGGCCCTCTGAATGAAGAGACTTTGATAAGCAAAGAGACTTGGGCACAGAATGCCTTGATGCTAATGATTGGAACTGTATCCTCGTGCTGAAGAAGCCAGAGACTGTGCTACGCTCGAGTGAACCACCTTGTCCGGTGCTTAAAATATGGGGAAGGGAGGCCAACGGCCTGAACATCCTGACATATTATTTTTGTGAACACTTCTTTCTTTTTAGTAACACTGTTTCCCACACTGTTTGTATTTAGAGGTAAGGACTGGCAATAGGTTTATTAGTATAGGCACTTTTATTTTGACAAGACACCACTAGGACTACGCTATTATTATTTGATGGTCGTAGCTTGCTCCCATCTATAGATTTATGATTGAATAGGCGTTTTTCAATCCCTTGACACCCTTGAACGGTGGTCACTTGTCTGTCTTACTGTTGATGCCATGCCTTTCTTACACTACTTAAATGGTATTTCCGCTGAATAATATATAGATATATGTTCTAACCATCCATGTTCCCATATCTTCACTGATGGTCCCATTTTGGGAACCCACTTAGCTGTATTGGGCTGGTAACTGCTAAATGTATTCACTGAAAGATGGCTGCCTCTTTAGGAGCCCAATATCTTGACAGGCCGTCATACCGTGACATGGTCACGTGACGGCACATAGAGAGACAACATCAACACAAATATCCTGCCGGCACCGACTAGAGGAGCGTGATGAACTGCTGCTTGGTTCAGATTGGGAAAACAACATGAGAATATGTACCCTTCTAGGTAAGTTACAGGATCTTCAGTATTAGCGGGGGACATCTGCCTGGCACAACATAATATTGCCAATCCGTATGCTAACTGTGTAGAGGACGTGACTTGAGCCAAGCGGGGCATAGTAGCCAACTAGCCTCGAGTTTGTGTATACTACAGTGTGTTCTATGGCACCAGCGGTTAAAGTATTGCCACATTACCTTCGGATCACTGCTAAGACTAGCATATGTTACCAGTATAAGTAATTTCTAATAACTTTTCTTTTATACTGCGCTTAATACCAACCGGTTTCTAAGCGTGAGCCCGGGATTCTAACCTGTGTTGCTGTGAGTTGTCTTGCTTCCAAGACACATGCATTGCCCCTGAGCTATCTCCCGGCCAGTGACTCCCTAGTTAGGATTGGGTGATCCCTCAATTTGAATCACCCACACTAACTGAGCTAAGTAAATCCACACACAGATCGATATATTAAACCAGTGGTTTCAACAGAATGCTAAAGGAACAGGGTTATGGAGCACACCTGCAGCCAATTATAAGTATACATATATTTATTAAAATACAAGTGTAGTAGGAGACCAGAATAACAATGCATTGTCTAACCGTTATCATAGGTTTTCTCTTGCATGAAGTATCCACATGAAGAGAATAGACTTCACCACTTCCATACTACTGAGTACCATATTGAGAACCACAAAGTGTAAGTAAGGTTACTATCATTTTTAATAAATGGTGTCTAGAGGGGGGCGCTGTTGCGCACGTTACAAATGGCCGCTTGATTGCTGAGCTCCCGCTCCACTGACAAATCCTGTCGGAAGAAATCCGTCTTGGACCTGCCTAGCGAACCCCGGACACAGGCATCGTTAGCCCGATTACCCGTGAACATCCCCTGCAACTCCTGTGTGCCGGTGACCGGGGAGGACAGAGCTTTGCCATCCCGTGCATTGGCCGGCCCCTGCGGCAGACGGGACCCGGAATCGGGCACCAGGGCAGCCCACTCGAGCGCCGCGGCTTTGGCGTGCAGGGAGGCCGCGGGTGGGACGAGCCTGAGCCCTCGACCAGCGCCCGCTCTCTGTGCTGGGATCGCGCTACTGGGCTCACTGCTGGTGGGGCGAGCCTGGAGGACTGGACCCCGCAGGTGGGTACTCAGCCTGAGGCAGTCCCGCGCTCGGAGCTCCGGTGAGGCCATCGCCCAGTTAAATCACTCGGCGGGTGTCCGGCCCGCAACGCAGTTTTTACGCGGCTGCGACTGGGAAGTGTAAACGCTGCATCACCGTGAGAGGGGGGACGTTGGCGGCGGCGAGGGGGTCCCGCCTGACAGAGGTCCCCCAGGAACGGTGGCACACATCCGATTAAGGTGAGGTGAACCCACCCGGCACTCCTGCGCCTTCTTAAGTGCGCCACGGCCATCTCCCTGTGAAATAAACTTGCGGGGGCCAATGGTGCTGACATACATGCTCAGCCTGGAGACTTCTATATAAGATCGAACACGAGTTGGCATTACCGTAGCACAATACGTGGGAGGGCACAGTCCATTCGGACATACTGGGTGGCTCCCCCAGGTGACGGGGGTGGATCACTGCGTCCCGCTCCTTTTCATACACACTGCACGAGGGTGAGACAACGGAACACTCCATCGGTACAGCTAATATAACGTATACTATTATGGGGGAGCCATCCAAGGCGGGTAGGGGCTCCAAAACCCCGGCAGGCAAGAAGAAGGGTCCGATGGATGCATACACGGGAAGCCAAAACCCTACCACGATTGCAGAGCTTCATTCTCCCACTGATGTGACCTCGAACCCTGAACCTGGCGATCAAGTGAATAAACTAACAGAGATAGTTCAGAGTGGCTTCCTTTCCATTAATACGAAGCTGGATGACATTGTTTCCACCATGGGCTCTCTTAAGGCTAGAGTGGAAAAGGAGAGTTCACGTGTCACAGAAGCTGAAAATAGAATAAGCACTAATGAAGACACCATCACACACCATACCCGAGATATTGCCCAGATCAAAGGAGACTTGGCCAAATTGCAAAACAAGTGCGAGGATCTCAAATCAAGGAGGAACAACATCCGTGTGGTAGGGGTTTCGGAATCCTTTGGGAAAGGCCAGATGGAGCGACAACTGGAGGAGCTACTTAAAACCTTGTTTGGACGGGAGACATTCTCTGAGCATTTTCTGGTCGAAAGAGCACATCGTACTTTGGCCCCGGCTCCTAAACCGGGTGCCCCGCCACGCACTATAATTGCAAGACTCCTGAATTACAGAGACAGGGACACAATCCTGCGTAGGGCAAGAGAGATAGGAACGCTTCAATTTGAAGAAAATCGCATTCATATATATCGTGACTTCCCTGCCGGGGTACAGGCGAACAGGAGATCCTACGAGCCAGTTAAGAAGCTCCTGCGAGAGCATCAAATCCCATACGCTCTCATTTTTCCTGCCAAAATGCGGATCCAGCACGCAGGCAGGGCACATTTTTTTGAATCTCCGGCTGAGGCTACGCACTACATCGAAACCTCTATACCTCTTCCTCCCAAGGGGGGCAGACCGGCGCAAAACAGGCCCAGACCGGCAGACTGAAGGGGGATTATAATCTCATGAGACAAACGCAGGTATAACATAAGGTGCATTGAGGGACGTAACTAAGAAAATTTGTAATACTTATTGGTCCAGGCACTGCGATTAAGTGGAGGCTGGGACCCAGTCGGCGGCCATGTGAAGCAACATGGCTACCCTCGGAATGTTCCACGAGTTTGGTTTGATGCATTGTCAAGTTGGGGGTGACAATGAGGGTGGGGGGGAGGGAAGGGGAGTTGGGATTGGACGTTACAGTTCTGGACTAGCCCTTCTGCGGCACAAAGTTGGTAATTATGACCTGAAATGTAAAAATGTGGTCACATTTGGACCGGTACCGAGCAAATTATATGAATACTATAGAACCGCCGTTCGAGACAATGGCAGATATTTCCTCATGATGTGCAGGCGAGGGGCTGAAGGTTAAACTGTTAATATGGAATGTTCGGGGGCTAAATAATCATATAAAAGCTAAAAAAAAATTGGTAACTACATCACCAGACACAGCCCCCAGGTACTGATGTTACAAGAAACTCATATGGTGGGGACCGATGCACATATTTCCTAAATGGGGATCCCTTAGGTTCTACACAGACTATTCGTCTCAGTCCAGGGGGGTCATCACACTCATTCATCCAGGGTTGGGGTTTAGGCCAGAAGGCCACAGGGTTGACTCGCTGGGGAGGTATGTTTTGGTATGGGGGGAGATCGCCTCTCAGCGCCTTCTCCTAGTCAACACATATGGGCCCAATGTCGACGACCCTGCCTTTTACTTAGAATTGTATCAGATAATTGTTTCGGTTGAAATCTCAAGGGTCATTTGGGGTGGGGATTTTAATCTGGTTCTTCATCCGGCCCTAGACAGGGCCTCTAAGGCTGTCAGAGCTCCCAGTAAAGCCGCCCAGACTCTGGCACATATCCTGTTTCAACTTCTGTTAGTGGATTCCTGGAGGGAGCTACATCCTGATAGTAGAAGATATACATTTTACTTTTCAGTCCACGACTCTGAATCAAGAATTGATTACTGGTTTGTCTCTTCATCAATGACGACGGCACTGCGGGGATGTGAAATTCTTCCACGCACTATGTCAGACCATTCCCCAGTGTTGTTAGACCTATTGCTCCAGAATGTGCCCGCACCCTCCAGAAGGTGGGGAATGCCCGGCGGAATGCTAGCAGACCCCGGGGAAGTTGAGACATTGCATGTTGATATTGTGGAGTATTTGGTGAACAATGTGGGATCGGTTGATAAGATTTCAACAGTATGGGAATCCTTTAAGGTTTGGTTAAGGGGGGTGTTGATATCCAGGTCTGCTGGTATGCTTAGAAGGGTGAGAACCGAGTTAACGGAGGTTAAGACCAAACTAGATAGGCTAGAAATAGAATACACTCGTACTCAAAACAAAGACATATTGGCAGACATACAGGCACACCTGCAAGAGTTTAACAAATTGGCCGGCAGAGAGGTGCAATATATCGCGGCACGAGCTCGTAGATATGGAGAAGGAAATAAGGCGGGTAGAACCCTATCCAATTTACTTAAGCAGGGTAGACAACCCACCCTGATCACTAGCATTCATACAGCACAAGGCGATGTACGCCTCACTGATTAAGATATAAATGGGGAATTTGTGAACTTCTACAAACACCTCTATTCGAATAAAGATGTGAAGTCACTCCCGGAAATTAGGTCATATCTCGAAGCCCTCTCACTCCCTAAGCTCCCTGAGGAGGACCGCCTCGCCATGGACCTACCGATAACCCCAGACGAGATCACTGAAGCAATTAAGGGGCTGGCGTCAGGCAGGGCTCCTGGGTCGGATGGAATTGGGGCCGAATTTTACAAAGAGTTCCGCGAGGAACTTGTCCCTGTATTGATGCAGGTATGGGAGGAGGCTCTTGAAAATAACATCCTGCCCCCAACCATGAGGGAGGCTGTAATAACGGTCCTCCCCAAGCCACGACGACCTCCACAGGACGTATCGTCATATAGACCCCTGTCACTTATAAACACAGACGCAAAAATATTTGCTAAAGTCTTGGCGAATCGACTTCTCCCGGCTGTGCCTACCCTTGTCCACCGCCCTTAACCTGCGTAGGCTTTTTGGCATTATGGCACAGATAGATCCGGGTAGAAGCGCAGTGGCTATATCCCTCGATGCAGAGAAGGCATTCGACTCAGTCTCGTGGGTTTACCTTCTTGCGGTTCTTGAGGCATTCGGGGTGGGTCCCAACTTTGTAAAATATGTCAGGTTGCTATATACAAAACCTGGTGCACGAGTGTTAACCAATAAGACCATCTCTAATATGTTCCTTTTGGGCAGGGGTACCAGACAGGGATGCCCATTCTCGCCCCTACTGCTCGCATTAACCATCGAACCAATGGCGGCCGCGGTCAGATTGAGACACACAAACCGAGGGATCATGATGAAAGGGTCCACCCAGCTGGTTTCACTCTATGCAGATGACACATTATTATATGTCAAAGAACCCGAGGTAAATATAACACCTATAATGGAAGAGATGCAGGAATTCGCAGCATATTCCGGGTACACCATAAACAAGACCAAGTCTGAGATCTTTCCACTTACCCTGGCCACTAGGCGGCCTCCCACCACTGGAAGGCTTAAATGGTCAGAGCACCACATCAGATACTTGGGGGTTCTGGTATCTAGAGACAAACACACGCTGTACTCCGACAATCATGAGAATGCACTACGTACCATAAGCACGAAACTCCAGATATGGGGACGCCTCCCACTCTCTTTGGCGGGTAGAGTTGCGGTCCTTAAAATGGTGATCCTTCCCAAGTTACTGTACCTCTTTGTCAACATCCCCATATGGCCGGGCAGAGTCTTTTTCACCAAACTCCGATCTATAGCTGTCACATTTCTCTGGGGCGGAAAAACGGCTAGAATAAGCTGGGAAAAAATGACGGAACTGTATTCCATGGGCGGCATAGCGGCCCCCGACTTTGAGCTTTATTATTATGTTTCCCAGGCACAGTTTGCAAAACACTGGTATGAGCCCCCAGAAAACACACCGCACGCATGGATAGAGGAACATACCACACACCCCACAAATATACAATCTGTCCTTTTTGACACAAAGTATAGAGATACTTGTGATTACAACCCTGTGAGCTGCACTGTAAGGGCATGGGAGGCAATATTCAAAAGGTTGAAGATTGAGACACCCTATAACCCGGAGGTTCCTCTTTGGAACTTTCCGGGCTTGCCTCCCACTCATGACACTAGCATACAAGAATCGTGGGACCCCGACGGGGAAATGAAAGTAGGTGATATGTTTGTAGATGGGAAGTTTGTGGATCTGAAGTTGTTCTTGAGGGCACTGGGAGATGGACCACTTAAAACTCTCCAATACTACCGTATGAGGTCCGCATTTATTAAGAGATGGCCGCTGTTCCCGGATGAACCGGTGGCTCATCCGTGTATACAGTTAATAACAGCTACTAAAGGTTTGGGGATCTCCAGGTTATACACTGCGGTTCAGGCCCACACCCCTACACTGAACCACTTCAGGGAGAGGACACCAATTGAGGAGGAAAAATGGGCGAGGTATTGCATGCTTACTAAAAACATCTCAATTGTGGTTTGATATTGATTCAATTCAAGATCCTAAATAGGCTACATTATACACCTGCCAGGGTGGCTAGGTTTGTACCGGGTGCCTCCGACTCCTGCCCTAAATGCAATACACCTCAGGCTGATGCCTTTCATATGTACTGGAAATGTCCGGTGGTGGCGGGGTTCTGGAGAGAAGTGGCAGAATTACTGGAAGAAATAACACAAGTTCCCCCGGTTATGACGCCCCAGAAATACTTATTTGGGGATATTGGCAAATGTTCCGAAAGAATTTGAAGATTATTCAATATTACTTGTGCCATGGCCAAAAAATGCAATTCAGAAATGGAAAAGTCCCGCCCCGCCCCGTATGAATCATTTTTTGCAAGAATTAACGCATGTAAATGAGGCAGAAGATCAATTTGTTATGACCCAACCTACAGCATGCAGACCCAAGGACATCTGGGGCCCCTTCAGGGTCTATTTATGTAACATGATTGAGAATGACGACATGCCATTGTAACAGTATACACAGAACCATGGTTAAATGTACTCTTTGCCATATATGCAAGTTTTGATGAGATGTGGTGCCGTTGTACCTTTGTGACCATCAATAAAGAAAGTTATAAAAAAAAATGGTGTCTAAATATGAACAACATAATTGTGAAGCTGTGGATTTGAATGTCTAATAGAGAGAAGTGATTTATCTCATATACATTCCAGGGTTCCATAAGATGTAAACTAAACTACCTCACCAAAGAAGCAGAAAGTGAGATTGTTCCAATTGATTCGCTGGCACATGAATTGGCTCAGCAAGCAAAGTGGCGGTAAAAAACTGTTTGGCAAATTATGAAAGCCAATAGTAAATTACTCATGGGAGCTTAACACTCCCTGAAGACTGTCCTGAAGAAGGTGGTATCACAAAAGTAACCACTGAAACCAGTAGACACACAGTGAAGACTAGAACAAATCTGCCATATACTGCATTTACCAGTTAGTCTGAATAGCTACCATGCTGCTCGACTAACTGTTTAGTCTTCAAATACACTGATTCGTTTTTATATTTGTTTTAGCTTGGTTAAAACCCCTCGTGTATAGGCCAATAAAGTTGGACATTGCCAGAAATACCTCACTAGGTGTTCTATCCAGCTCTTTTCCTCTGTGTTTAAAAGGGGACCCAGACAGATTTTCGCTATTGGAAAGCAGCATTGTAAGAAATTATAAAATAACATATTCAGCCTCTTTTTACAACAACAGAAACATCACTAACTTGTTTCTTTATTTTGTCCACTAATATACAGGCAGCTCACCAGCGCACATTATGACTAGCCCCCAGTATTGAAAGGGTGAGTTAATTGCTGTCCCCCTTTCCTCTGTTTCTTATTCCAGTTGCGCCTAAATCGACAAAATAATACTAGTTATCTACACAATAAGCAATTTGTTTGAGCAGGTGTTAGGTCGTATTTCTCCTTGCACTGATGAGTCTGTCTCTCCTTAGGATTGTTTTTAACACAGCTAGATTGCTGAGTGTGATAGTCGATCCCAGCTTAGAAGTGGGTTTGTCTAGCAACTCGCCTTCAGTACCTTACGGTGAGCTGCATGTGGTCCCCATCGGAGATCCTAGAACATATTGATTTACTGAAGTTGAGACCGATGAGGCTGGCCCTAGTCGCTTTTCTCCCCTCTGTGAAAGGCAAGACAGAGTTGGTCCTGACAGACAACACATTAGCTATGCATTATAACAACTTGGGTGGTGTGGGCTCCTTGCCTCTTTGAGAGAAGCAGTGCAGTTGTGGTTCTGGGCTCTGGAGAACAGCGTGTCTCTTCCATGGCCGGCATGGAAGACATATTGGCAGATGCTCTGAGCAGACAGCCCTCGGCATCCCACTAGTGGCAGCTCTGCCAAGAAGTTCTTGAGGTAGCTTTCTCCCATTGCGGTGCTCCTCTAGTGGATTTCCTCGCTTCCAGGATGTGCAAGTGGTTCTGCTCCCGGCAATTCCCTCATCTCTGGAGCTCTGAGGAATGCCTTGACACTCGAGTAGGACTTCAATCTGCTCTATGCATTCCAGCCGATGGTTCTCAGGAAGCTGCTCCTATTTGGGTCCACAATTATCTTAATTACACCAGATTGGGCCTGGAGAACATGGTGCCTGGAGTTGTTGGACAAGGCCATCTGCCCCCTCCAACCCTCTTTACCTCCTACAGAGGACGGACCTCCTCTCACACTCAGAGGACCGTGTCCATCTCCCGTACCTCCGCAGCCTGAACCTTCATGCCTAGCTGCTGAAAGATTCAGGTACAAGGAATGGGATTTGTCAGAGGACGTTCTGGACGTACTCCTCTCTGCTACAAGGCCCGGCCCCAAATCCATCTTTGCCTGCAAGTGGCAGAGGTTTCGGTTTGGTGCTGGGAGAGGGATATGTACCTTTTTACTTGCTCCACATCCTCTATTTTGCAGTATCTGCCATCCTTAGCCCATACAGGTCTGTAGATTGGTACAGTTGAGGGGTACCTTGTGGCCATTTCAGTTTTCAAGATAACCCTGGAACAGGACTTGTTCTTCACGATCCCCACAGTTATGCAATTCCTAATGGGTCTTTCTAACATGCTACCCCCATACCAGTCTGTGATCCTGATGTGGGACTTAAATTTAGTGTTGACGTTTTTGATGTGCGCTCCGTTTGAACCCCTTCATTCCTGTTCTTTAAGGTTGCTGACCCTTTAGGTGATTTTCCTGGTCGGCATCACTTCTGCTAGACCGTTGAGTGAGCTCTGGGCTTTATCTGTTAAGCCTCCTTACTTCGTTTTCTCCAAGGAGAAGGGGACATTTTGTGTTGATAATTGATTACAAAGCTGACTGCTTTTAGAGGGAATAAAGAATTGTTCAATGGATTGCATTACTCCCGCAGATCCCTCATCTGATATCCTCATCCTGCTCTGCTGCTTCAGAAAATCTTCGACAGGGGGCGTAGTGGACCTTGACTCGTTCATAGATCCATCTTGCTCGGTGCTCGATCGTCAGCTCCAGACATGACATCGGGCATCGTATATATACCATGTCACTATGCTCCATACCTTAGTTCCTTTTTTCTGCGCGCTCGACACGCTGCTTTAGGAACACAGTTATTTTTGTTGACGTATTTTCGTCAGAATTCGATTTCTCGTTCGACCGCGAGATGTCCACGTCCCAAGTTCGCAGATTCAAGCGATTTTCCAACTGCCACTCCAAAATGTTGGTTACCGACCAGCATGAGATATGCCTCTGGTGCCTCCGCACGGGTCACGACACTGAGGAGTGTGAGTTGTGCACCAAAATGAACCAGAAGTCGGTGCGTGAGCGGACGACTAAACACGCGTTGGCCGACAGCCTTCAAAATCTCCAGCGCAGTCGACGGTCTGGTCCTCAGAGGCAGAGAGGGGCCTACTCCCGAATAGGAGAAACATCGGTGGAACACAAAAAAGAGGTGTCATTCTAGGAGCCACTCTTCCTCGTCACACAAGAAAAAGACACCACCGTCGAGATTCCGAATCGTTGACAAATGTAGCCTTCAGCTGGGCTGACCACTCGGCAGGAGTGGGAAGATTCTAAGGTTCAGATGCTAGAAATGTTCCAGAAACATGCCGTTGCAGGCGTGGGTGGTCCACCACCCGCCCCCCAAGCAGCAGGCCTCGGAGGCAGCAGTGGTGCTCGGTACTACTGACTCCATGCAAGCACCAGTGACAACGCCATCAGTGTCATGGAAGCCTTCGGGGTCGACCCTGAAGAAGGCACTGAAACCTTCGATTCCGGGTCCACCCCGCGCACCTCAAGGTATGACCTTCCCAGTCACCATCTCAGTGCCACAGCCCTGGTCAACACCACAACGGTTAACTTGTCGGCGCCAAAAATTCATGTACCCCGCACTCTGGGACCGATTTTTTTCGGTACCATGTCCTCTGTATTTGGCATCGATGATACAGAAGGGAGAGTCGATCCTGTGTATATGGCAACAGGGGTGTTTACTTTTTCAACGACCTGGCCGAGCTTTTAGAGTTGGCACAGAGGCTTCAGGATGCCAGCGGTCTAGACACGTCACTTGACCTGGAATTTCAGCAAAGTCAACCTTATTACCCACACCCATGCTAAATTTCGGGCTTTAGTGGACAGGGTGGTTGATACCTTAGGTCTGCAGGCTATTGCAGTGCCAGTCCAAGGGTATGAGTTAATGGACATACTTGACAAGGCTCCAGTTACTGAGAGGAATATGGCTCTAAATCTGGCAATTGCCGATCCAGTAGCCTCCCTGTGGCAGCATCCATGCTCTATTCCCCCGGTCAGCTCCACAATAACCAGGAAGTACAGGCCGGCAAGAGAAGACCCATAATTCTTGTCTCCTCACCATTCCCTGGAAGTTCTCGTCGTTCAGGCTGACAGTCTCCTCCAGGCCAGCATCTTCAACCAACAATCTGCCTCCAGACAGAGAAGGAAAGAAAATGTACGCCATGGCCAAAAATGTTTTCACCTCGGGCAGCATGGCTTTGAGGGCTGCTAACGTGGCCAGTGGTTTTGCAAAATACTCTTTCAGTCTCTGGAAAGCCCTGGGACATGCTACGCAGTATATCCCAAAAGGAGAGCTCCGAGAAGGCTTTGTACGGCTGGTGGAGGATGGGAAAGAGGTGGCCAGGCAGTCGCTGCAAATGGGCCTGGACGTGGCCAACTGCGTGGGCTGTTCTATGGAATCGGCTGTTACACTGAGGAGGCATGCCTATTTAAGGTCCTCAGGCTTTTCGGCCAGAAGGCCGATGACTCCCTGGAGAAATGTAAGGAGTCAAAGATCACTGCTAAATCACTGGGCCTAGCTGTGCAGCCAGCCAAACCTGCCTTCAGCTTCGCCTTTAGGGACAGAGGCTATAGGCGCTATGTACCTTATGGCAGGAAAGTGCAGCTCCCGCAGGCCAGGCATGGGCAGAAACGTTTCTTGCGCCCCATAAGGGGCAGGGAGACTTCCAGAAGCCAACAAGCAGCGGCCGGGGCTGCTCCGCCCTCCAAGCCACTTTAATTTTCCCCTCCCACAATGTGCCAGTTGGTGGACGTTTGTCAGAGCACTGGCCCCAATGGCAGGAGAAAACCTCTGACATCTGGGTCCTGGAGCTCGTACGGTGGAATTATTGTTTGACCTTCTAAAGAAAACCTCCAGACAGACCTCCACCACCTCCAAGCCAACCGGGACAGGAGCTCCAGGAAAAACTGAGAGCCCTGTTGAAAGGTGCAGTGGAAGAGGTACCGTCCAAGCAGAGGGGGTCAGGCTGGTATTCCTGGTATTTCCTGGTACCCAAGAAGGGAGGAGGTCTTTGTCCCATTTTGGACCTCAGGGCCTTGAGCAAGTTCCTGAGGAAGGACAAATTCAAGATGGGGATGTTGAGAGAAGTTTTCCACGCTCTCGAATTGCAGGACTGGCTGATGTCTATAGATCTGCAGTATGCTTATTTCGAGGGGATTGGGTCCTCCGACGTATTCCATATCTATGACATGTAATCACCACAGCTGTGCTGCTTCGGAAACTTTTTTCGGCGTCTGCGTCCTGCGTCGATGACGTCGATGCGCCGTCGTCGAGGGCCTCCTCCGACGTCCGACGTCATCCGATGTGATAAGTAGGACGCACGACGCCCGTAGCCTCAGTTCCGTTTTTTCCGCGAACGTCTTGCTTCGTGATTCTCGGTTCACGCCTCGACTCTTTGGAGTTCTGTTCTTCACGGTTCTTCGAACCTGTTCGTTTTGTGTAAATCCTTTGAAGATGTCTTCTACTTCGTCTTCGACCCCGCATCCGGGTTTCAAGAAGTGCGGGGAGTGTGGGTCCAAGATGTCGGTGACGGACTCGCACGACACCTGCCTCTGGTGCCTCGGGGAGGCCCACGACACGGATGACTGTATCGACTGCCAGTCGCTCACGTCCAAAGCCTTACGAGAACGTAAGAAGAAATTGTCGGTAGGTCGGGTGTCCAAGCCCAGGAAGTCGAAGTCTGCGGGTCTTTCGACGGATGATTCGAGGGGTGACTCTCCGCGTCATCGTCGGAAGTCTCGTGGGTCTCCTTCTAGGAGTAGGTCTCGCCACTCCTCAGCCTCTTCGAGGCGTTCTCGGAAGCGCCGACACCGGTCGTCTTCCAGGTCCTCCTCGGAGGACTCTGCCCGGCACGTCGCTTACCCCACCAGCCGTGCTACGCCGGAGGAATGGGCTTCCTTCGGGAAGAAAATGCTGGCGATTCTTGAGTCGCAGGGTACTACGCCGTCCGCGCCCCCGAGTGGGGTCGGTCGTGTGAGGTCGAGAGACACCGCTCGCATGAGTGGTCGGCACGAGTCACGGGAGAGGTCCCGTCCGGACAAGGAGACTCGTTCTCGCCGTACCCGTTCCAGGTCCCGGTCCTCGACGCGTTCGAGACCGTGTGCACCTGTGAAGTCTTCGAGGAAGACATCGACGTCTGAGGCGTCGAGGGTCGTCGACAGGCTTTCTCGAGGCTCCGGCTTCGAGGAAGTCGTCGAGGCCGTCGACGCTCGGGTCGTCGAGGGACACGCTCGGGGCTCCGGCCTCGAGGGCTGTGTCGACGCCGCCGATGCTGGAGGCGCTGCGTCTGACGTCGACGCCGATTTCCTCGGCGCCGATCCTCTCGGCGCCGATGCCGGTTCTCTCGACGCCGGCGCCGATTCGCTCGATGCCATCGACGCCTTTCGTGTCGGAGGTACCCCGTGGCACGGGAGAACCCCCTAGGAAGGCTCTGGTTAAGAGCAAGCACTCTCGGGTGCCTTCTTTTCGCCACCTGGACTATATTTCAGAGGCGGATGAGGATTCTGATGGCCTGGTTCCTAGTCTGGTTCCAGATGAAATTGTCTCGGGCCATAGTCAGTTTGACGATTTGAGACAGTCCCTGCATGATGCCAGTGGACTGGACACCTCTCCGGAGGTGGAGTTTTGTAGGCCTGAGCCTGGCTCTCATGCCGATTCTTCGTACCGGCGCCTTATGGCTAGGGTTGCTGAGTACTTGGGATGGTCTGCTCCCCCAGGGGAGTTTGTGCAGGATGATCTGACGGACATCCTTGATGTTGGTCCCCCAACTGACCCGGTACTGCCGTTCCATATGGCTTTACAGAGAAGGGTGGCGGCGGCTTGGACTGCTCCGGAGAGTCTCCCGGCGGTGGGCAGATCCTTGTCGCGAAAATACCGTCCAGCCAGTAGCGACCCCTGCTACTTGACCAGGCACCCCACTCCGGAGAGTCTGGTGGTGCAGGCGGCCACGGCCCCGGCAAAGCAGGCGTCGTACCCTACCATCCCTCCTGATAGGGACGACAAACGTTTTGATGGCTGGGCGAAGAAAGTGTTTTCTTCTGGTGGTATGGCGCTTCAGGCGGCCAACTCCATTTGTGCCTTGTCTCGTTTCACACACACTCTGTGGAACTGTGTTGCGTTGGCGGCTGAACATATTCCCGAAGGGGACGAACGGGATGGTTTCCTTGCTATGGTCCAGGATGGTAAGGATGCCATGTGTGAGTCCGTTCAGTCGGGTTTGGATTTAGCTGAATGCGTCAGTAGGTCCATGGTGGCGAGCACCGTGATACGCAGGTTTGCGTGGTTGCGGAAGTCGGGGTTTGCTCCTGATGTGCAGTCCCGGCTCCTCAACATGCCCTTTGACGGTGAACACCTTTTTGGCAGCAAGGCTGACGAGAGCCTTGAGAGGTTGCAGACCTCAAAAGCTGCAGCGAAGTCGTTGGGCGCTGCAGTTCGCCAACCTCCGCCTTTTTGTCCTAGGGGACAGCAGTGGAGGGGTGGTTCCTTTCGCTATTACTCATCCTTCAGTAAAGCGAGAGGAGCTGGCAGTCAAAGAGGCCATCGCAGGGGTACCAGAGGTGGACGACAGGGTACCCGTGGTGCCAAGGCCGCTCGGGCAGTTGCCTCTTTGCCCTCAGGTAACGCCGCAGCCGCTCCCACTCAGTCGTGAGGCCATGTCCCATGGTTCGCCGGTTGGGGGAAGGCTGGCGCAGCATCTTGTAGAGTGGCAAGCCATTACTTCAGATGTGTGGGTTCTGGAGATCATAACCCACGGCTACTGTCTTCCCTTTCGGCACAGGCCTCGCGACAATCCACCGGGGAACCTCTCTTTGCAGAGTCCGGATCCGCTCCTTGCGCAGGAAATTCAAGCCCTGCTGGAGAAAGGCGCCATAGAACTGGTGCCTGTAGCGGAGAGGAACAAGGGATGGTATTCCCCTTATTTTTTGATTTCGAAGAAAGACGGGGGATTGAGACCCATCATGGACTTGCGCGGTTTGAACAAACTCCTCAGGAAGGACAAGTTCAAGATGGTTACTCTCTCTCAAGTCCTCCAGGCCCTTCAGCTTCAGGACTGGTTGGTGTCACTCGACCTCAAGGATGCTTACTTCCATGTGCCGATCCATCCCAAGCACAGGAAGTACCTGAGGTTCGCGGTTGGCGACTCGCACTTTCAGTTTCGGGTCCTGCCGTTCGGATTGACCTCCGCCCCGAGGGTTTTCACCAAGCTCATGGTGGTGGTGGCAGCGCATCTCAGGCAAAGGGGGATTCACGTCTACCCATACCTGGACGATTGGTTGATCAGGGGGTGCTCTCCCGAGCAGGTCCTGGATCATCTGTCCGTCACCTGCCGCTCCCTTCACAGGCTGGGCTTCTCCCTCAATTTAAAGAAGTCCCATATGACGCCAACACTGCGGCTCCAGTACATCGGAGCAGTGCTCGACACTTCCCTGGGGCAGTGTTTTCCTCCCCAGGTGAGGGCTCTTCACATTCAGCAGATGGTGCACAAGTTTCAGCATGCCCAGACGCTCCCTGCGTTCGAGTTCTTGAGGTTGCTCGGCCTCATGGCATCCTGCATTCTTCTGGTGCCAGAGGCTCGCCTGCGGATGAGATCTTTGCAGTGGGCACTCAGGACGCAATGGTCGCAGTCCTCCGGCAGGATGTCGGACCCGGTTCAGGTGCCGCCCTCGGTCGCCCGGGATCTTCTGTGGTGGGCCGTCGAAGGCAACTTGATGAAGGGGGCTCCATTTTGGCTTCCCTGGCCGGAGGTGACGATCGTGACGGATGCATCCCTCACTGGATGGGGAGCTCATGCCAACGGGCTGACAGTCAGCGGTCGTTGGTCTCGTCGGAGTCCAGACTCCATATCAATCTTTTGGAGCTGAGGGCCATCAGGCTAGCCCTGAAGGCTTTTCTGCCGACTGTGCGAGGAAAGAGTGTCTTGATCCTGACGGACAATACAGTGGCCATGCACTACCTCAACAAAAAGGGGGGGGCAGGGTCACTTCCTCTGTGCAGGGAGGCGATGCAGCTCGAGTTCTGGGCCATCCAGCAGGAAGTTTCGATCTCGGCAGTTCATCTGGCCGGAGACGAGAACGTGACGGCGGACGCTCTGAGCAGGCAGAGCGCAATCTCTCACGAGTGGGAGCTGGCTCAGGAGATTCTCCTGGAGATCTTCGCCCTTTGGGGGACCCCTCAAGTGGATCTCTTCGCCTCCAGTGTCAACCGGAAGTGCGAACGGTTTTGCTCGCGGGAATTTCCTCCGAAAGGAGCCTTAGGAGACGCGTTCGTGGTGGAGTGGTCATTCCCGCTGCTGTACGCGTTTCCTCCAGTCCCCGTCATCCCGCAAGTGCTGCGGAGGTTACGGAAGTTCGGTTCCCGGATGATCCTCATTGCCCCGGCGTGGGCTCGGAGGACGTGGTACCCGGACCTTCTCGACTTATCAATCTGCCCTCCACGTCGTCTTCCCTACCGAGACGATCTGCTCTCACGGGAGGGGGGTCAGGTTCTCCATCCAGAGGTCAGATCCCTCAACCTTCACGCTTGGCTTCTGAAAGGTTGAGGTATACGGATTGGGACCTCCCTGAGGATGTGCTGGAGGTGTTGCTTTCGGCCCGAAGGCCAGCAACAAAGTCTCTGTACCGTTGGCGTAAGTTCTGCGACTGGTGCAGAGTCCAGAATGTGGATCCTTTTGCATGTGACATCCCCATGGTTCTGTCCTTTTTGCTTTCTTTGGCCCACAGGGGCTTGCAAGTGGGTACCGTTAAAGGTTACCTGGTGGCGCTGTCCATCTTTAAGCGCTCGTCTGAAGTGTTCTTACTTTAAAATCCCTTTGATTTCACAGTTTCTGAAAGGGCTCACTAATGTGTTCCCTCCGTCACCTTTCCTGGTGCCCGGTTGGGATTTAAACCTTGTTCTTAGGTTTCTTATGGGTGCTCCGTTTGAGCCTTTACATTCTTGCCCTTTGAGACTGTTAACTCTGAAAACTGTGTTTTTAGTTGCGGTTACTTCCGCTCGCAGAGTGAGTGAGTTACAGGCACTTTCAGTTAAGCCTTCCTTCACTGTATTTCACAAGGACAGGGTTGTCCTTAGAGTTCGTCCTTCTTTTCTTCCGAAGGTAGTGACGGAATTTCATTTGGCCCAGAAGGTTGTTCTTCCGGCATTCTATCCTCCTCCGCATCCTGGTAAGGAAGAGGAGAGGCTCCATAGGCTTGATCCTAGGAGAGCTTTAAGCTTTTATGTTTCACGCATGTCCCGGGTCAGAGTGGACGATCAACTCTTTATTGGTTACGCTGGAAAGCGTTTGGGGCAAGCTGTGACGAAACAGACTTTGTCTCGCTGGATTATTTTGGCCATCTCGGAGTGCTACCGCTTGGCGGGTAAGGACCCACCGGCTGGCTTGCGGGCCCATTCTACCAGGGGTATGGCTGCGTCTACTGCCCTGCAGAGGGGTGTTCCTATTCGCAACATCTGTGATGCAGCCACCTGGGCTTCTGTACATACATTTGTGCGTCACTATTCCCTCGATTCCATCCGATCACAGGATCTGGCCTTTGGCAAGGCGGTCCTTTGCTCTGCTATTTGATTGGCTATTCTAAATCTTGGTTCTAAATTCTTTCCCTCCTCCTTGCTCTGGTACTGCTTTGGGAGTCTGTCATAGATATGGAATACGTCGGAGGACTCAATCCCCTCGAAGAACAAGTTACTTTCTTACCTGGTAACGTTCTTTCGATGGGATGGTCCGACGACGTATTCCATATCGCTCCCGCCCTGCCTTCCCCGCTGCCGAATTTCTTTTGCGATTGCAGCTTACGTTCCGCAAGGCTTTGTGTCTGACTGGCAGTTGACTAGTGTCACACGTTCTGGGGGAAAAAACTACAACTGAGGCTACGTGCGTCGTGCGTCCTACTTATCACATCGGATGACGTCGGACGTCGGAGGAGGCCCTCGACGACGGCGCATCGACGTCATCGACGCAGGACGCAGACGCCGAAAAAAGTTTCCGAAGCAGCACAGCTGTGGTGATTACATGTCATAGATATGGAATACATCGTCGGACCATCCCATCGAAAGAACGTTACCAGGTAAGAAAGTAACTTGTTCTTCCATGTGCTGATACATCGAAAGCACAGGAAGTTCCTGAGGTTGCTCATAGGGGACAAGCACTATCAGTTCAAGGTGCTTCCCTTTGGGTTGACCTTGGCTCCAAGGGTCTTCACCAAGTCGCGGCTCACCACAGGAGATCGGGAGTCCATGTATTCCGTACCTGGACAACTAGCTGTTCCGAATGAAGTCAGTGGAATGGGTTTTGTCTCACCTAGAGGTCACCTGCTCACTACTCCACAGGATGGGCTTCTCCCTGAACTTGAAGTCCCATGTGACGCCGGTCCAGAGGCTCCAGTTCATCAGAGCATTCCTAGACACTCGGTGGGGAAAGCCTTTCCTCCTGAGGAGAAAGTCAACAGCATTGCACAGATGGTAAACCAGTTCCGGAACGAGGCCGCCTTACCAGCAGCTTCCTTCCTGCGACTTTTAGGCCTCATGGCCTCCTGTATCTTTCTAGTGCCAGAGGCCAGGCTGCGCATGAGATCGCTTCAGTGGATCTCCGCTGGGCCAATGGTTCCAGTACCTCAGAGCCCTCTCGGACTCCCTCAAGGTATCCAGGGCAGTAGTCGACCTTGGTTGGTGGGCCTACAGCAGAAAACACATGGCGGGGAGCCCTTCTGGCCTCCGTGGCCCCAGGCCTACGTGGTCACTGGTGCATCTCTGAAGGGTTGGGGCGCTCACTGCAGGGATCTGCAGGTGGATGACCTTTGGTCAGCGATTGAAGCCAGGTGGCATATGAACAGGCTGGAGTTGCGGGCCATCATGTTAGCCCTGAGAGCTTTTGCTCTGTCTCTGGAGGGAAAGCATGTCTGGATTCTGATGGACAATACGGTGGCCATGCACTACCTGAACAAGCAAGGTGGTGTGCGCTTTCTCTCCCTCTGCAGAGAGATGATGCAGCTGTGTTCTTGGCTGTTGGAGAACTGAATCTCGGTCTCTGCAGTTCATCTGGCGGGGCAGAGAACAGTTTGATGGATGCTCTGAGCAGGCAGAGCACGGTCTCACACAAGTGCGAAGTGTGCCAGGAAGTCCTAGAGAGGGTCTTCTCTTACTGGAATACCCCATTAGTGGACCTGTAGGCCACGGAGTCCAACAGGAAGTGCAAACAGTTTTGCTCAAGGGGAATTCCCAGCGAATGGCACGCTAGGGGAGACGTTTCTGGTAGATTTGTTTTTTTCCTTTCCACTAAGCCTTACCTCTGATTCACGCTATCCCTTGGGTTCTCAGGAGGCTCAAGAGGTTTTGAGCATACATGATCCTGATCGCCCCAGACTAAGCGAGGAGGACATGGTACTCTACTCAGACCTTCTGGATCTAACCATCTGCCCAACTCTCCTGTTGCCTCGGCTCCCGGATCTCCTAGCCCAGTCAGGTCGGGTGATTCACCCAAACCCAGAATCCCTAAACCTACATGTGTGGCTCTTGAGATGATGAGATATGACGACTGGCACCTCTCTGAGGAGGTACTTGAGGTGTTGCTGGCTGCACGCAGCCCATCTACAAGATCTCTGTACGCATGCAGGTGGAGAGGATTTGAGGCGTGGTGCAGGGAATGCGAGATTGCCCCACCACTGCAGTGATTGAGTTCCCTCTGTCACTGGCCTCAGCAGGCCTTCAGGTTACCACATTCAAAGGATATTTGGCTGCCTTGTCTTTGTTCAAGAGGTCCCCGGATCAAGGTTCCTATTTTACGATCCCGGTTATGGCCCAGTTCCTGAAGGGCCTTGTGAATACGTTTCTGCCAACTGTTTTGTTGTGCCAGATTGGGTTGTTAATCTGGTTCTAACCTTTTTGATGGTGGTTCCTTTTGAGCCCATGCATACTTGTTCATTGCGGCTGCTCTCTTTAAAGACAGCTTTATTAGTTGCCATAACATCCGCCAGGCGGGTTAGTGAATTACAGGCCCTTTGTTGCAAACCGCCATTCTTGCGGTTCTTCCGGGAAAGGTCTCATTGAAACTAAGGCCGGGATTCCTCCCAAAGGTGGTATCAGAGTTCAATCTGTCTCAGGCCATAGACATGTCAGTCTTTTATCCGCCTCTGCATCCTTGTAAAGAGGAGGAGCGTTTTCATCGGCTGGATCTAATAGGACCCTGAGATTTTACGTCTCAAGGACTCCTGAATTTCATAAATCAGATCAACTTTTTTGTGGCATATTCTCTATCCTGTAAAGGGCTGGCAGTAACAAAACAAACACTATCCCGGTGGATCATCTTGTGCATAGCAGAATGCTACCAATCTGCAGGCAGGGAGCTGCCTTCTGGCATCAGGGCACACTCAACTAGAGGGCTTTACTTCAACGGCATTACAAAGGGGGGTGCCGATCAGGAATTTCTGGCGTGTTTTGCTTTTCCCTAACTGCCTTAACCTTCTAGGCCTGTGGTATTACCAGGCCGTTCCCCACAAAGAAACCTAGTTATCTTACGCCCGACTGGGCAAGTGGTATTTCTTTGGGTTAGCAGTTAACCCTGCCTCTCTCAGGGTCCTTACAATTTCGCACATGTGGCATAGGTGTTCTTCCCAGGTTTGATTATGTATTACTATGTCGTCACGATATGCAATGCAAAAGCTGGAATAGAGTTGCAATTTCTTATCCATAACCCATTGGAAAGTTTCTGGGGTGAGTGGAGAAGACCGTTTTTTCTTTGTCAAAGGGGTTCAGTGGTATCTGTCAATAAGGTCGTCAATCTGAGGCATGGGATAATTGTCATTCAAGGGATTGCTTTTCTCCTGCAGATTCCTCATCAGATTGATATCCCTTCCAGCGACAGCTGCTCAGAAAGCTTTTCGACAGGGGGCATAGTGCACCTCGACGCGCCCGTCGGTCCCTCTTGACTCGATGCAGTGGTCGACTCCGGACAAGATGTCGGTCTCTCGGAAAATTACCTTTTCAGCTGACAAATTTTTATCTAGTTTGATGCAGTTTCAACAGAATGTCAGCTCCCAAGGTGTCTGGCTTCAAACGGTTCAAGGACTATAGCTCTAAGATGTCCATTACGGACCCACTCATTGTGTGCCTTGGTGTCGGTCATGTCACTGAGGACTGTGGTTCTTGTATGAAGATGAACCTGAAGTCACTGCGGTAGAGGGCTGCGAAACTTGCGGTAGGTCGCCCCTATTTAAATCTCCGACCTGTTCCACCGCCCGGTCGTCGGAGCTCGACACAGAGGGGCCTACCTGGGAAAAGGAGGATTGGCACTGTAAAAAGACCAAGAAGCGCTCACATTCGTGCTGCCATTCGTCATCCCCCTCCCTTAAAAAGAAGCAGCGTCATCAACGCATCACGATTCTGGTTCTTGTGAAGAATGCAGGAAGTCTGCTTCGGGGCCCACATCTAGGGCCGAGTAGGAGGCCTTTAAAGAGCAGATGCTCGACTTGCTTAAGAAAGCCGCTGCGGGTACGGATGACACCTCGAAACAGCAAGCTCCAGTGTCTCCAGTGGTGCCCGGAGACCCCGTCTCCAAGGAGTCTGTATCGGCACCACTGCCCTCAGTACCAACTGTTGCCAAGACGATGAAGATGTTATCAGCGCAATTCAAGCGTGGGTCTGTCTGTGTCAGCGCTGATGCCTGCCAGCTCGTACGCGCCCCAGTCCCAAACTGAGTTTTTCAGCACAATGGCAACAATTGTCTGCAATGCTGATGACAAAGAGCTGTTTGGCCTCGAGCACACGTATTCAGGCTCTAGAGGAAAACAATTCTTCACAGATCAGGCTGATTTAATCACCTTCGCAGAGGGGCTGCAGGATACAAATGGCCTGGACACTTCTCCTAATGTGGAGCCCTAACAGGCCCACCCTTATGGTCATGCAAGTGCCAAGTATCCTTCTACAGTTGACAGCGTATTGGTTGCCCTAGGTTGGAGTTCCCCAGCCAGACTATTGTCAGGATATGATTTGCTGACATTCTAGATGTGGGGGCCCCCACAGAAAGGGCCATGCCTTTCAATATAGCCATTGCTGATTCCATCACCACCTTGTGCCAGAGACCTTGTAACACCCACCCCACCCCGTGATTTCCGAATTCACAAAAATATATATGCTGGCAAGGGGAGATCCAGTTTACCTCTCCACTCATCCTATGCCCGGGGGTCTGGTGGTCCAGATGGCCACGCCCAATACTAGGCAGTCCACATCAACTTGCATTCTCCCTACTGATACTGAATGTAAGAAAATTGATGCACTGGCCAAGAAGGTGTTTTCATCAGGCAGTTTGACGATCAATGCGTCCTACACATTTGCGAAATATACCTTTGGCCTATGGAAAGCTATTGGAGAAGCTTCTCAATAGATTCCCGAAGGGGATATCCATGAAGGCTTTGTATGGATTGTGGTTGATGGACAAGAGGTTGCCCGGCAGTCCATGCAGATGGGCCTGGATGTCGCTGACTGTCTCGGAAGGTCAATGGGGCCAGCTACTGTTTTGAGGAGACAAGCGTACCTCCACAATTCAGGTTTTTCGCCTAACGTCCAGAATAAGTTGCTGGACGTCGCCTTTGATGGCGAGAATCTGTTTGGGTCAAAGGCTGACAAGTCCTTAAGGACTCAAAGCTTGCCGCAGAATCACTGGGCCTAGCTGTGCAGCGACCGACTAAACATGTGGTTTTTGTTTTGCTTCTAGAGGACTTTGGGTACAGATGTTATGTCCCCTTTGGCAGGAATGCACAGCTCTCAAAGGCAAGGGCAGAGGCGTTTCCCACGCTCCAGAAGGGGCAGGGAAGCCTCTAAGGGCCAGCAGACGGCATCAACGGCTGCACCACCCTCAAAGCCGCTTTGAGTTCTCCCCCTCATGTTTTACAGGTTGGGAGACAGATATAACAACGATACATCCTTCATATCCTCTTTTAAATAGGTCAGTTTCCTGTAATGGAACATAATCTAGCAGTTCATCATTTTGAAACACAATATTAGTTGATACCTTATCCTCTGAATCCACTTGATCTACCAGCAGTTTATCACTGCTCTTAATTATTCTGAGCGGAATCCCACTTTCAAAAATGTTCAATACTGTTGTTTGATTAGAAATAGGGTGATGCTTCCCATCAAATGCATGTGTTAATTGTGTAGTGCCTTATGATCGCAAACAGAATTCGTATTGGAGAATTCTGTCATGGTGCCAGTGGTACAAACCCCTCTAGCCTCATTTGTAGATATCCACCCTTCTACTGGTGTGGGAGTGGGGTACTGCGCTGTTATTAACAAACATAGCTTCAATGTCTCCCAGTGCTTAAGAATCGTCACCATTAGCTTTTTTCCTTTTCAGTCTTTTGTGCCGTTTTCCATTTGTTGTATTTATTAGGGAGACCTGGTTACATGATAACTGTTTTGGTTGCTGCATGTATTCCCTAATATCATTACACCTGCCCTTTTTTTTCCCCAGGAACACCGTATTTTTATTAGGGGCAGACTTTACTTCATTTATAGATTTTCCTCTTGTTTGCCTAATTCTCCTGCTATCGGCTAAATCAAAGCTTCCCCTGGTGGTCTCCAGTAAGGTATAGTGACATGGTTTAGAAGATCTAATGTTCCTAAATTGCTGTCACTTCATTCTTATATTACTCCTATAATCGTTTGATCTCTTTAACAGTCTGTCTCCTGCTATCTCTCTTAGTACCTCCTGAGACTTGTAAGGTAGAGTGTTCCTCCGATATTTTAGGGCCTACACCTACAGTCTTGGTGTAATACCTAACTGGCCCTAACTCTAAAGGGATGGATCCCTCAACTAATGTTTCTAAGGGCCATCGATGTCTAAACACCCCAAATAAAAATCCGTCTGTGTCTAAACCTATGCTTGCCCTCACTCTCTGATAAAATGTGATAGGAAGTCTCTTTAAAGGAAAAATGGTGATTCAAAAAGAAATAAATACCAAGGCTGGTTTTGGGTGGTCTTCTCAGCGGGTGTGTCTTGGCTGGTTTCCTTAATGTTTAGCACAATCAAAAAGAAGTTGTTCATCAACCCTTCTCCATAAAGTTCTTATACTCTGTTCAACAAGTCCCAATGTCTTTAGTTCCTGGGATTTCCTTCCCCAAGCTTCACTCCTTTCAAGTTCCAAATCAATCAAAAATATAGCACAGTTTCTTGCAGGCTTCTCAGGGCTCCCTTCCCCCAAGCTTATGCCTCCTTGTTTCACCAAAATAAAAGTTCACCTCTGTTGGGCCTCTCAGGGTTCCCTTCCCCAAGCTCAGGCCCCTTCAGTTTCAAACACAAAAAGTTCAACTTGTCAAGATGTGCCTTTCTTTTCGCATGCAACCTTCTCATGGGATAATATCAGAGACTTTCGAAAACGCTAGGTTCTTGGCTCATCCTAAGTGCGACCACTCTGATCGTTGGCCCCTCTCTGTATTTTCTTCTCTTCTATCATTTCCTCTTTCAGGTGCTTCCTGCATCCCTTGGTTATCATTCACCTGGTTGTGCTCACTTGTAACTTCTTTGTCTTGCTTTCTCTTAGTTTGCTGTGTCCCTGGCACCTTCCATTCGGGTTCTCTTTTTCTGCACTGTGCCTCTTGCACATTACTTTCTTTGCCTTCTCCTTTACGTGCCTATTTCACACTTGTTTCGTTTACTGGTGCTCACTTGCACCACCACTTCACTTTCAGGTCAATCCCACCCTTCTCACTTATTCAGAGCCTTTTTCTTGCTTTCTGCTTCGTGCCATTTGCAAATTCTGTCCTTTCCCTTTTCCCGTTCCAGCTAGCTGCACGCTCCCAAGTTTCTCATTACTTTCCCTTTGAAACTCACTGGGTAGTGTTGCACTGGCAAGCGGTCCTCTCTAGGCATATGGGATCGAGGCCAGGGTCTCACAACCTGCCCCCAGACCCTCTTGGGACCAGCACACGTCCCAAGGGAACAAGCACTCCTACACATGCTGCCAGCAGGCCAAAGGCAGCCTCAATCTGTTCAGTGGAGACATGGCTCCCTAGCCACGCTGCAGCCCCTCACAGGCACTGGGCCAGCGTCGCAGCACGACACACTGCTACAGATCCTCCAGGCTCGTCTCCCTTCAGCTCCCTGCTTCTTGGCTTCTCGGCCTCCTTCAGATGTCCCAGCTCACTCCCTTGATTGTGTAAACCACACCTTTTATACTTTGCGTAGGAGTCAGGTGTGAGTAGTCAGTGCGACATGCCTGACCCCCTTGATGGGACAACCTAATTGTAATAAGTGGAAGTCTTCCTTTTGATTCTCAAGGTGTTTCATGCAGGTAATCCTCACTACTCTCGGTTGCCTCTTCTTCCCAGTATTTGTCTGAAATGGGGAGGGGGAGATGGAATGGGATTGCAGATATCCCATAAAAGCTGAGGAAGGGGTTTCAGATGGGAAATGGGGAGAGGGGGAATACCATGTTTCACCCTCGGGTATTCTCTGTCCAATCTCCCGTGACCCTCCACTGAGGTGGTACTCCCTCACTCGTCCACCCCCAGGGTCGCAATCCAAATGCGATGGCCCTTCCCTGGCCACCCGAATGGAAGATCCCGGGGGAGTAGGTGAGAGAACACAGTCGGGTTTCTCACAGCACTTAACACATATTCCTATTCCACCACTTTGTAAAATATGGTGAAGGTTTGGGCTAACAAATTACCCCTGAAAATGGAGGTTGGTGATGGATTTGGACAAAGTAGACTGTGCTTGTCCAGTGGACTCCAGTGCAGAAAGGAGACATTCATGGGTGCATACCTTTGGGTTTGCACATATTGTGCAGGCCAAACATTTAGGCATGCCCTTTGATGGGGCCAACCTCTTTTGGCGCCAAAGCTTATGTATTCCTGGAAAGGTTTAAGGCATCAGATGTTACTGCCAAATACACCTTAGTTTAGCAGTTCTGCAACCTGCCATATCTTTCGCTAGGGTTTGCTGCTTTCTCTTTTCCCTATTTTGCCCACACAGGCAGGGGACAAAAAGCAGCAGAGGGCTCATACTGGTTGCCCTCTTGGACCGAACTTAACATCACTTTTTTTTGTCTTTCAAACACACTTCTAATTTGAGGGGGGTGCGAATGTGGCTGTTTGTCCTGGAGTGGATTAACACCACCAGTTTTGCCTTCGGTTTGTAGTTTTATTCTCAGGCTACTGGCTCTCTTTTTCTCCCCCTTACCCCAGACAAGTCCTTTTAGCCGGGATGCCCTCCTGCTGGAGGCGATTGCACAACCCCATTTGAAGGCTACAGTAGAAATTGTGCCCACTTCAGAAAGGGGAAAGGATAGTATTCCCATTATTTTTGGGCACTGAAGAAATATTAAAGCATGCAACCGATCCTCGGTCTATGGAACTGAAATTGTACTTACACAAGGACAAGTTCAACATGACCAGCCTTACCCAGCTCCTTTAGTTCCTTGGCCTTCAGGTCTAGCTGGTGTTCCTGGGCCTTCAGGGAACCAGTTTCACATGCCAATCCATCTCAAGTGCAGGTAGTACCTGATGTTTGTGTTTGGCAATGCCAAATGCTAATTCGCAGTTCTGCCCTTTTACCAAACTGTAACCAGTGGGGTTTGCTTGTTTCAGGAGTAAACAGATTCTTGCGTTTCCCTCCCTAGATGGCTGGTTTATTCAAGCAGGCTGTCCAGATCCTGTGTCAGCCCATCTGCACCACGTCATCTGCAACCCAGCTTGGGCTTTTCCTTCATTTTCAAAAAGTTCCATGTCACTCCCTTTCAGACTTTTTGGTTTATGTTGTGGTAATTCTGGGCACACGTTAACTGTGTTGCCAACATTGTCTAAATGGTCCATCTTTCCCAATCAATGGCTGCAGCACTGTCAATACTCTCAGTTCCAAGGCAGCATAAAAGCCAACTTGCATGTTATGTTATATGGCACTTGTATAGCACCTAATGCCATTAGTATGGCCTCAAAGCGCTGTGGGTGAGCGCCCTTGGAGGACTAAAGTCTGAGGTATGAGAATTGATGAGGATTTTAGTACAACGGTAGGTAGGGGCAGCTAAGTCCCTGCTAGCGACCCATGGGGATTTGGCTAGTGCATGGGTGCTGTGATAGGCTGTCGGGAGAGTGTGTGAGTCAAGGAGACTGATTATGTGCCCAGCTAGACCGAATTCTTTCATGGGACTTCGCTGCATTCTAGTGGCAGAGGTTCGAGGGTTCAAATAGGGGATTGTTGCCGAGGTATGCGGTTGGTGGCCTTGTCCCGGCAGGCAAACGGCTATCTTCCATTGAGATGGCGTGCGATACGTACCAGTAAGTCATGGCTGATATGTAGCTGCGATGAGGGAGTGCAGATCAAAACATGCAGATCGACTAGAATTCTTTCTGTGTGTGCTTGGTGCTGTCCTGTTGTCTCCTCACATGACACATCGATGCCCCCACCTACCTGCCAAGGGGTGGTAGATAAACGCTTAAAGTGGACTAGGTCATTGAAGATGCAGAAGGGAAGAGCCAGGTCTTGAGTGCCTTGCGGATGGCAAGGTGATCCTCTATGCAGCGGATACTGAAGGGAGCTTGGACAGAGAAAGAAGACCCCCCCCCCCCGCAATCCCCTGATTCTGATCCATTTGGCAATTGTGATCACAAGGAAGAGGACTGTGCCTGCTCTCAGGTTTCTGTAGGGTGTGAGCTTGTGTTGTAGATATTCTGGGCCTGAGTTGTGCAGAGCATGGTGGGTGATGCACATAGCTTTGAAGGTGGACCGTCGCCTGAATGGTAGCCAGTGATGGACACAAAGGGTGGGTGTGATGTGTTCTCTGGGGCCTAGAACAAGAAGGAGCCTTGCTGCAGTGTTTTGGACTCATTGGAGTTTTCTAGGTTGAGATGCAGGGGCACCCAGGTATACAGTGTTAGCATAGTCTAGGTGAGAGAGGATGATGGCCGTGATTGCTGCGACTCCGTGTGCGAAGGACAGGTAAGTGAAGATGTGTCAAAGAATGTGTAAGTGTAGATAGCAGGATTTTGTTACTTTGTTGATGTGATGTGGTAGTGCCAGATCTGAGTCCATGGTGCATCCAAGGCTCTTTACTGTGTTGGGGCTGGCGGGGCTTAAAGTGGGCCGCCAAGGGATGGGCTGGGGGAAGAGGGCAGTCTTCCCACAGGTCATGATTTCTGAATTTACAGGGTTGAGGAGGTGGTTAGCTGTCATCCAGTGGTCAATTTCTGTGAGGCCTGAAGCGAAGTCGGGGAAGGTGTTGGAGGGGTCCTTTGGATCTCGAAGATGGTTTGGGTGTCATCTACATAGTTGTAGCATGACAGGTCTCAAGAGTAGGGTTGAGAGAGAGAGGCTTTCGGAAAACTTTAGTGAGTTGTCAGAATGACTGTCAAAATTCAATGTTGTCCTTCCTCCATCAGAACCCAACTAGTCTAACCCTAAAGCTATAAACATAAGTCTTTAACTAAAGTGACGTTCATGTTTCCTTCAACAGGAGAATGACTCTCTTCTCCTGGTTTCTTGCTTCTGTCTTATAGTAGAAGTAACTCCTTTAGTGTTCCATCACAAAGGACCAGGGGAATGACTGCATTCTTCTGGTCCTTCTATAAATGTTCTCCAACTCCAAAGTGGCTTTAAGCACTCTTGCAGAAAATTGGATTAGTCTCTTTAACTCCTTCCAGGAAGTAGAAAAACTCATAGCCTTATTTGGCTTCCATCTACCATTCTGATCAGGGAGATGGCTCCCGTTCCACTCTACTTGGGCAGCAGTATTGGGTAGACCATTGCAATGAGGGCGATGACTCGCCACACAGTCTGATTGCCCAGTGGCATTTGGCTGACCACTGCAATGAGGGAGATGATTCCCAATACACTCTGCTTGAGCAGTGGTATTTGGCTGACCACTGCAATGAGGGAGATGACTCCCGATGCACTCTGCTTGAGCAGCGATATTGGCTTGGCCACTGCAACGAGGGAGATGACTCCTGATACACTATGCTTGGGCAGTGATGCTTGGCTGACCACTGCGACAAGAGAGATGCACTCTGGCTCAATGGTATGGTTTGGGTTATCACCACTGTGATGAGGGAGATAACTCCTGGTGCACACTGGCTTCTTGGTTTGGCTTCCCGGACCTCTCCTGGTCTTCCCGCCATTGCTGTTACCTTGTTCTCTGTTGGGGCAGGGCTCTGGTTCTTCCCAGATTCCTTCCTCTGCAATTTCCATCACCTGTGCAGTTTGGCGGCAGGCTCTATCTGGTGGTCTCTGCACTGTTTTCCGACCTTGCGGTTCACCTTTCTGAAGTTGCGCCACCACCATGCGATTGCTTCTTCCTTCCGGCGAGTCAGCTCCAAGCTGGCTCCTGGGACATCCCAGTTGGCTTCTGGGACATTGTAGCAGCATACTGTCATCTCTGTAGCCTTTGTCTGGGGGAACAGTTTCTCTGTGTCTCTGGTCCTCCTGGTTTGAATCTCCCAGGTAGGACTTGCATACTGGTGGCTTCCGCAATGAGAGTGTTCTTGCTTTCTACTTTATATTGTTGATCCCCCCCCCTTGCGTAATGTCAACACAATCTTGGAAAGTCTCTTTGGCACTCTTCATGCCTCCAGTGAGCTACCTTGTTGCCGTACTTGGCTGGTTTTGCATATGGCTTCTCATGTTGTTCTTCGTGCCAGTATGTTCTAAACAGTCATGGCTTTACAATAACACATGGTTCCACTAGCAATGGTGGGAGAAACGGGTGACCAAGAGGGTAGGGAGTTCTGTGACAGGGTTGTAGGGAGGCTTTTCCCCAGGTGGACCGTCCTTATCCCCAGGAGGGGAGTCCTTCCCTATAAGGTCCTCCCTCATATTACCACCCCTAGGGAGACTATTGGGTAGCAGTCTCACCTCTATAGCCTCATAGGAAAGGGCTCACTCTGGGGAGAAGTGACGAGACCTGGTGAATCATCACAGTCCTCAGACATTTTGCTAAGGGAGGCCTTTTGGCAACCTTGCCTCAATTGACATAAGTCATGGATACCTCTTTCAAGCACTGGGGTGCTCATCTGGATGTTCTGAGCACCTGGCGTCATGGAAAACATCAAACACCTGGAGCTGGAGATCATCTGGCTGGCCTTGGTTACTGTTCTTCCCTCTGTGCTGGGCAGGTGTGTCCAGATTCTGAGACAACACCGGGGTCACTGCAGAGGCAATGTGACTGTGGTTCTGGACTTTGAAGAATTCCATTTCAGCGCCGTCTGGCTGGGGAGGAGAACATTGCAGATGCCTTGACCTGACATTTCTGACTCTTGGAGTGGGAACTGTGTCAGGAAGTTCTGGATGAGATCTTTGCTCTTGGGGGACCACTCAAGTGAACTAATTCATCTCCAGTGTCAACTGGAAGTGCAAATTGTTCTGCTCCAGTGATTTTCTTCCGAAAGTGGCTCTGGTGGACGTATTGATTGTAGGTTTGTACTTCGATTTCCACTATGCATTCTCTGATGGTGGTGTCCCCTGCATTACCCTGGAGCCTTGAGGGGGGGGGGGGGTGATCATGGAGACTGGGTACCCCAACCTGCTCCATGATGCAGGGCTGGCAATGTTGCGGGAAGCATCTCTTGGTCACACCCACCACACCAGGGTTTTAAGGTACTCTAATTGGAAAAGAGATGTCAGCAGTACTGTGCTACCTTCTAGAAAGCAAATGTTTTTTTTTTAGAGGACTGCTATTGGTGGGAACCTTACAATTTAGTGAGGCCGGCAGATGAATGGAAAGTGAGTGTGCAGTGTACTTCACTGCGAGAGAAAGTTCTAGTTTGGTCCTTGATGGGGAAATATGAGCTAATAAAATTCAAACCGGGAAACATTCTGCCCCAGAACAAGTCTGAACCAATCACAAGTCCCTAACAGATTACCCATCCCCAGATCATACATGAGACAACGTTCCAGGAGGCAAGGTCAAAGGAGTATAAAACATCCTTAGCAAGGTTTTTGGTGTTAGGAGAAGGCAGAGAAGCAAGTTTGGAGGTAGCTGGAGGGGAGAGATATTGGAGTCAAAGAGGAGTCTGAAGGAGAAAGGACGAGCTAATGAGATGGCAGTGGAGGGCGGAAGAACTGAGAAGGTGGCAGAGAGATGAGGAGCTGAGGAGGTGGTGGAGAGAGGAGGAGGATGTGGTGGAGAGAGGAGGAGGAGGTGGTGAAGAGAGGAGGAGATGATGTGGTAGAGAGGAGGAGTTGGGGTGATAGTGGAAAGAGGAATAAATAGTTTAGAGTAAGAAGTGATGAGAGGTGAAGAGAGGAGAAATTGAGGAGGTGCAAATAAGGGTTCCGGAGCTAGGTGGAGAAAGAACTAAAAGGTAGGTCTGATAGAAAGCGATGCCAGAGCAAAGGGAGAGCAGAAAGGCAGCACACAGGGTGACTGAAAAATATAAAGCAATGGTCACAAACCCTAAAACTGGATTGTGTTAGAGGGCCAGGAGGAGAAGAGAGCATGTGGCAAATTGTCAAGGAGGATAATCAGTACAGACCGATTCTTCTGCAGAAAATGCAGATCATTTATGACCCCAGACTTTTAAACTTCACAGCAGATTTTATAAATCAACTTCAGAGTTTGAAATGTTAGGTTCAATCAATCTAAATATAAACACAGAGAGTTGATATTATTGGAGTGTATTTTATTTGTTTAAGATTTTTGTGTAACTTCATGTATATATGGCTCCTTAAGCAACTTGTCTTTTTCCATTTTTTGTCATGAATTGTTAAGTATTTAAATATGCAATATTTTGATGGGAATGTATGCAGATATAGCTGTTTTTGATGTTTACATGTTTTCTTTTTCTTTTATATTGAACGTTTGATCATTTGTTATGAAATATATTGAGAGCACCAGTAGATGTCCTCTGAGGAACTGCGACATTTCTGACTCCACAGAAGTAGGATTTTCACAAAGTTTCCTGCAGATTTGGACAGCCTCTACACATCAGGCATTATTAGTGAGCTGAAATGGGGAGGTCCTGTAGGTATGAGCTGATTTGGGGGCGGGGGGGGGCTGAAGGGGCAGGGAGATTGAGCATGGGAAGTCAAGCAAGGATCCTAACAGAGGGGATTTGTTGAGGACCCGTCAGCCAGCAAACAGATCTCCGGCAAAAGGCAGGGGAATCTTCTATGCATAAACCCCTTTGTGGCTCATTCCCATAAAAATGTTGTGGGCAATCCTGTCCTCTTGGTACCGACCATGGCAAAAGCCCAAGTATGAGACTATCGTGACTCAACAACTAGGATTCAGAAGGAATCATCCATGACTCCTGCGGCCTCCGACGGCCTTCTGATTGGTACTGTTATAGTCTTGGACTTCATTTCGGACGTTGAGGGCTCCTGAACAGGGCCCCTTTACTAGTCCCTCTGTTATGTAGTTTTTGAGAGGGTTGATTAACTAGTTTCTACCACACCAGTTAATTGTTTTTTGCATGGGCTTTAAACAGCGTTCTTATGATTTTAATTATGACTCAGTATGAGCCATTCACATTCCTTGTTGCCATCGCTTCCATGCAGCGGGTAGAGAGCTCCAAGCTATTTCTGCCACCCCTCCTTACCTCACCATCTCCAAAAAAAGATGTCTTTGAGAGTGAGACCATCCTTCCTTCGAAATTAATGTTGGACTATCATCATTCTCAAAAAGATGCATCTTCTGGTCTACTTTTGTACATCTCATCCTTCTGATGTGGAGGAAATGTTTCATCAACTGGATCCAAAGAGGCTTCTCAGTTACTACAGCTCTCAGATGAGGGATTTCCCAAATGCCACTCCTTTCTTTTCCAGAGCTTGGTCGACCAGGGCTGTTACTTTTTAGAATAGATTGTTCTCGTCATCTCTGAATGTTGTCATCTGGCTTCATGATCATCCTTGCACACCTTCATGTGGTGCGAACGCCTGCTTTCCGTTGTTCTGTACTTCACAATTTACTGGTGTAGGTAATGGGTCCTCTCACTACTTCCCTCCAGGATCTGTACTACTTTGGGATTCTTTAAAAGATGAAGAATCTGATGAAAGAATCCATTAGAACAACAAAGGGCTTACCTTCAGTAATATTTCTGATGAACAGCTTCTTCTTCACACAGATTTCTCATTACCCTCCCACCTAATGCTTATTACGGAATGCTTGTAACCTCTGGCGGTGCTGGGGTTCTTCAGCCTCTGAGTGAGGTGAAAACAGGGCTGAAATGAGGGCATGGTGCACAGCCAGCTCCATATATACCACCCATGATTCCCAACCAAAGTCATGTGCCAACAACGCCAATCAGATCCGACCCAGTGGGCCTTTTTGTGGCTGGTAAAAATGTTTGTAGCCAGATTCAGACATGGTGCATATTTCTGAGATGAGGAATCTGTGGGGGGAAGGACACATTCAGCAGAAGAACATTACCAAAGGTAGGTTATTGGTTCTTGTCCCACATGGAAAGCTTTGGTAGTATATGCTCATTTCTCAGACTGAAGTGTCCTCATGTGTGTTCTCTTTCTTAGTCATAAAACACTTTAAGACTTCTAATTCCCAGGCTGAGACATTGTGTCCTTATCTGTAATCTCTCTCTACTCATAGAATGCTTTGGTCTTCTGACACCTTGCTTTCATTTCCCAGAATGCAGAGTTATACTCTTATATGCAATCCTTCTCATTCACAAAACGCCATGGGACTTTGCCTTAATTTCCTAGAATGCAGTGTTATTTTACTGTAGAAGAGCAGACAAGTATGTCACCGATAGACTCTGCCCCCTCACCTCCGTCATATTGGAACAACAATAGAAGACCCTATGTGTGACACCAGGTATTATTCCAATGCCGCACCGAGTGTATGAGAGACGTTATGGACTCAGACAACCGTATCGATTGTGACCTCATACTGAGATGGTAGGAGGATGTCGACATACACCACTGGACATAGGAGAGCTGTAAGTACAAACTGACAGCTGCAGAGTAACATCATGAAGGAAAGACACAAGGATGCACTGAAACGATATGCAAATACTAAAAGAATAGAGATGTAACTGAAGTGACAAGAGAAACCTGTAATGAAATATGAAGAAATCATGTGTACCAGAGAAAAGTGTAAGAAGAGACAAAGTGAATGTAAATACACAGAAATGCAAGGTAGCTGAGACGTATAGAAGCTTGCTGCAGAAGGAAATATAATGTGACTAAAGCGGATAGAAAAATATGGATGTTGGACATGTGTTGAAACCAATCAGGTACCTCAGAGACCGGCCAGGGCTGCAGAGTCAGGAGACAATGGCAAAACAGCTTTGTGTGAGGAACAAAGATGAGTTTATTGGCCTGGGATCAAGGATGCCATATCGAGGAATAATTGCAAGGCACAAAGAGGGTCAAAGAGGATAAGCCATGTACCTAAGACACATTTCGTTTAGATTAAGCAGAAGCGAAAACATCTGCAAGTGCCAAGTATTGGACCATCAATAATGCAAAAAGCATATGTAAGATGGATTGATCAAGTCTCCAGAGGCCAAGATGAGTAATAGCACCCAGCACAATTAAATCAAATAGCAGTAAATAAGAGGTCAAAATGGACAAAATCGTGGTCTCCTCACACGTGACTCAGAAGTCGAAAACAAGGACTATTCATTAAGCTCCAGATGAAGATAATGGTGTACCTGCGCTCCCTGAAAAGTCCCAGAGCAAAGAACAGACTGCAAGGTCAACTACAAAGAAGAAGCCTTGGCTTGGGGCCTGAACAATGAGAGATGATGGATTAATTGGGCAAGTGGGTAGTAGTTTGACGTTGTTGTCTGCACCTGAGTTTCGTTTTTCGTACATGCTGCTAATGAGGCAAAAGTCCAAGGTTGGGAGAGAATACCAATCAATTATAGGGGACTATGTAGCAACATCCTATACAGTGTTACACGGGCCAATCTGCTGCGGTTATACTGCTATAATCTGTATTAGAAGTATTTAGAGGTAGTTCAAGTCATGCCTACCAGATAAGACGGCAGCCAATTATACCACTTACACCTAAACAAAGTATAGGTACACATGTTCCTGTAACCAATCCCTCCCTTCAATAGGTTTTTAGGTTTGCCACATAGGATGACGTCATAGCTGACGTACATTGAGGTATAAAACCTTTGTGTAATCAAAATTGAAGTGTGAGTGCGTGGACTGCAGCTTGTTGTTCACGAGATTGCCCTACTTTATTGAACAGATAATAAAATAGTACTTTGCCATATTCTTTCAGTCTGTCCTGTTATTTGGGTCTGAGATCATTATTGGTAATTCCATCGAGCACATGATACGCTTCAAGATGCTATTGCACATTACCTTGTATTATGCAACTGTGAATCAAACGCGCAACTCCTTGGGGTTCCCGCTATTCTGGCAGTTTTTCTCAGTTGGATTCCCAGCAGAAGGTCTTGTTCGTAGCACCCCGTATCCCCCACTGGGGATCTTGGAGCGCATGGGCCTCGCAGCATCTCACTTGGATCCTCAGAAGTGGGTCAGGTTCTTCAGTGTAGTCTCTCACAAGAAAGCTGGATGCTTCGCTCCTGTAGCCTCTCACTCTGTTAAACCACATGACCGTTTCTGATTCCATCACTTCTGCCACCATCTAGAGGACTGGCTTACTGGTCCACCCTTCAATCCACTCTCTGCAGAGGTAGTCCTTCTCTTATTAAGCTTTGCTTGAGCTATGGCAGTGAGAGTGTCGTCATGGAAAACAAACTGTTTATCTGTCCTCTGTGTCATCCAGCAAACATAATCGGTCCTGGGGGTTCGATACGGTCCTTGCTGCTCCAAACCGAGTGAGAAGCGTTTGGTCTTCAGAGTCTCTTGGACCGATCTGTTCTCTGGATATTCTCCATATGTAGGGCATGTCTGTTACAGGTAGAGGGTTGGATTATTTTTCCAAGCCTGGCTTGTTGAACATTCATGCTTGGCTATTGAAAGGTTGAGATGTTATTGAAGATATCCTGGATGGGAGGATTTTGGCCTGTTAGGCTATTTATAGCAGAAGGTGGAAACATATTCTGATTGGTGCTGTGTAAAGGATATTGATCTATCCATTGTCTTAGCCCACCGCTGTCATGAGAATTGTGATGTTTGACGAAGAGTCGTTTTCATATAGGGATTTTTCAGGGGGTTTTAGCCACTATACCGTATCCAAGAGGGCTCATGGGCAAGAATCTTATTTTGCATATCAAACTTTCACGTAATTGGATTGGTTAATTTCTTCCCTTCAGTTCTATTGCAGTACTTGAACTTTGTCTCAATGTTTCTGATGGTGGTTCCTTTTGAGCTTATGCATTCTGGCCCCTTGCAGCTCTTTACCATGAGGAGAATCTTCCTGACTAGAGTAACTTTTGCATACTGTGTGAGTGTGCAGCAGGCACGTTTTGAAACCCCTTTTTTTCTAGTGCTGCCAATGAAAAGGCCAGCTTAAGAGTCGGAACCTTGTGACTTCCAAAAGTGGTCTGAGGGTTTCATATCTCACAGGTGACTGATATCCCAGTGTTTTTCCTCATACAAAGTCATTGAAGACAGGCTTCTTTGTGTCTCGGTACAAGGAGTATTGTACAAACACAACAAAAGTCAGATAAGAAGCTCCCTTAAGTGCGACTTTATTCATGGAATATCTGTGGTCTAGGAGAAGTCAAAGCACTTTATATTGGACCAACACAAATATACAGATGGTAAATATATGCATTAGCTTTCAGTTCCACTCCTTCATATATAAATACCTTTATTCAAATATATTATAGCAATGGTATCTGGACATTTGTCTGCCTCCTCAATGCAACCTGTAGGCCCAAGCAGATTCAGTTAACTGCCCTTCTTCAGGCCTCTGATATGTAATTGGGTAGTGCATTGAGCCTTCTTGCTTGTTTTCCTGCATTGCCAACATACCCACCTTAATACTTTGGAGAGATCTGAAATATTTCAGGATCAAACAAGTACTCCAATAGAGAAAGGTTTCTATGTTTAAAGAAATGTCTTGATTTTGGTTTGGGTAAAGATTTACACAGACATGCAGAGTACTCCCTACATGGCAGTCCCATATTCCAGGGCAAAGGAAGCCAGTGTATTTTCTTCAACCTAAGAAAGGTTGATGTGCCATCATAGCAGCTCATTTTCCTGCCACTCCTACCACAGATCATACATGTTCTCCAGCGTTACACTTTTTTTGTCAATGCTCTTTTAACAGACCACGAGTTTGGGTATAGACGGGAAAACATTATTTAGTAAAATTATGCCTGTTTTGGGAGAGTTTAGAGTAGTGCTGCGAGTTTTGGCACCTGAAAGGGTGGTCTAGGCACGTCCAGGAAGTGTCCCGAAGTGTTTTGCAGTCGGCAGTACTGGCAGAAGAATTTTGGAATCCTGTGTGTTTAAATTTTACTTCACCGGACTGCCTGGAACAAATCATCAGCGGAGTGTATTTAAACCTCACTCATGCGCATCAGTGCGCATGTCCAGGAAGTGTGCCAAAGTGTTTTTCAGTCAGCAGTCAGGCAGCTTTGGTAAGTGTGTCAGCTGCCTACTGTAGGAGACTGTGTTATTTCTGTACTCTTAATTCCTAGAACTATAGTGTACATCTGTGAGGTAGACTGTCTTTAGCGACAAACTCTCAATTGAGAACATTCTTAGCAAAAATTCTTGTGGCAGTGAAAAGCAAATAACTTTGTATGAGCTGTGTTGACTAAGATGACAAAGTTCTGTGGACCGCCGTTTGAACGTAACTTAGATATGTCTAAACTGCGTAGTGGCAGGCTCATGTTTACGGAAAAGGGACTGGCTGCTCTAAGAGCAGAAGAAGAAAGGGGACAGAGGATGCTCTGAAGAATCAGCTGGAGTTGGCAACATAAGACCGTGTGAGTTTCCTGCTGCCCGGGTCAGCAAACAGCATGCTAACAAAACTTGCAAGTGACTTAAATTAGCAGGGCGTAGGTGTCAGGGGTTCGTTTCATGACCTGAGACCCACTTCTCCTCCTTTGTTCTCAGCCAGAAACAGCTCAAACCATACTAACGTGCCTGCCACTTTATTTACTCCTACCAATGAAACGTACAACCTGGATTTCAGTACTGTATTAACAAATGAGGCTGTGAAAGTAATGGTTGGGATGGATGGGGTCACGGTGGGTAAGGCTGATGTTTTTGACGACTCCATCATTTTAGATCACTCCTTCATTCAGTTATGTAAGAACATGGAAGGGATAATGGACAGAGGCTTCATATCTGTCACAACCGGCTATCCACTGGAATTGACTTGGCAGAGCAGGCCCATTCCTGCAAACGCTGACTACTTTACCCCCGAAACACGGATTTGCGCCGGGACTCCAACATCCTACCCCAAATGTACACACTGGGACCCGCCTCAATTTCAGCACTACACCTGCTATTGGAGTCCCTATTAAGATTATGTGACAATATCAAGGACGGTGTATTTGAAAACACAAGGAAGTTGGGCACAGTGGATCTAAATGTTGAGTCACTATTAAATCCAATGAATGGAATTCAGATCGGAGTTCATTCTAATAAATCGAAAAATGAGTGCTGAAATGGAAATGTCAATAAGAGCAACAGTGATAACCGTCATAACTCAATTGTACAGGGTTCCCAAGGGCATCTACGATCAGCAGCAAGTTTTACCAGCTAGCATATCACTGTGCCATAGTGAGGCACCGAACAGTCCTTCCCCTTTACTGGAGTTTTGTTCAATAGAGGAAGTGCACATAATCGTGGATGAATGTTCCTTGATGGTAACGGCAGAAACTGAAAGTATTAGCCACTGATGAAAACCCCCACCCCCGACAGTGGTGAACTATCAGTTACACCAGGTCAGGTCAAGGAAGCAGTGTAAAGAAGATTTAAAAAAGTGAGAACCAACCACCTCCCAATGTAAATGAAAGAAACAGCTCGCTAAAGTTTATCCTTCATTGCCAGATCAAGGAACTGTCAAGGACTTGGCTATGGGTCAACAGCCTCAGGAAAAACCATGTCTGAGTACTGTCTTGAGGGACAAACCCCCTCAGTGTACCTGACAAATAAAAAAAACAAGTCCAGACAAAGTAAAATAACTACGTTTCTAGAAAACCCTGTGGGAACTGTATCATCAAATCCTGTAGAGCTGACAGAGCTGGCTATAAACAGTATGGTGGGTTCTGTGGCTTTGGTGCAGGAGCCAGCATCGCTAAGCACTGCTCAAACTACTGCTGTGGTTCCAGGTGTCCAGCTGCAGGTGCCTCTGGCAGTAACCGTTCCAGAGCAGGTGCTGCAGGTGAACTTCCTAGGAAAGACAATTGGTTGGGAGCTAATTACTCAAGTACATGGTCATCTCCCAATGAATAAGGGCCAGATGCTTAAAGGCTTCCAGTCAATTCCAGTGCTGCAGGCAATATGTTCAGATGACATTGAAAGGGTGGCTCTTTCAAAACCAGAGGCGGAGAGGGCAGTATGCTATTTCACTTCTAATCTAATAGCACAGATTGTCTGAAGAGAAACGGAAGTATTGAGTTCACTGGGGTATGACTTATTTGAGCTAAACTCTCCTGCTGAACCATCAGATTATTTTGGTGTAATATCCGCAATTCCCATTGTCGGAAGTAGAGGGTTCAAACAGGAAACCATCAGAAGGGGCAGTGAAATCAACAGGAGAAGATTGGTCTTGGCTGGAAGCTGCCATTAAGATGTTCAATAAATCCAAGTCTGTGAATAATCGCCTTCAACAGAGGGGCGTTAAAAGTTGTTTCCTGGGATGTTTGTGGGTTCTCAAATTAAATCAAGGATGCAAAAAGTTGTGTTGGTGATGCAAATGTAGCTCTAATCCAAGAAGCAATGTCATTGTGTCCCTTTGAGTTGGAGGGCTATCACACATACTTTAAAAATGCCATTAGAGGTAGTAGGGGTGGCCCCCAGGGAGGTTTGGCAATAGCAGTGGATTTGAATTTAAAAGTATAACCATTATAAAGCGGTAACCCAGAGTAGCAACCTTTTGGCAGTCAGTGTAATTTTCTCCATCACTAAAGAGGAGTTCCTTTTTATTAACGTGTACTGGAATCCTTCAAAACAAATCCAAACTGACTTTCATGACAAACTGGATGAGCTACTAACAGGCTGGCTGGAGGACAACAAACCACATACAATGATAGTGTGGGGGGGATGTAAATGCAAGTTGTGTAGACAGACTTAAAATGAAACAGCAGGAGGTGGGAAATGGAACCCATTGCCACCAGAAGCTTCAACAGGCATTGCGTGGGATTACTATCTAACAAACTGGGACCTTGATATGTGTGTACCAAATGAGGAGGGAATTGGTCAGGGGTTTTATACCTGGAATCGGGGATCAAAACGATTGTGGATTTGCTACTTTTATGTCTCGAACTCTGAGACCGCTGTGTAATCTGTTGACTCTGGGGCCTGTATGTAACAGTGATCACTTACCACTACAGTTAACTGATACCAATAGATCTGGCTTCCATTAGCCCCCACTCAGCCTTGGGAACTTTGGCCGAGGGTCTGGGGGTTAACGGTTAAATGGAACTCAGCTGCATGTAGAAATGTTATCACTGTTTTTGGTCAATTGATCTGCAACTTTTCGGTGCACAGGTATAATGACACGCCAATGTCCTGCTTAGTGGTTCTCACAAATAAGGGTAAGTATAGGGTAACTAGGCAGCATTGGTATCATTATGACAAAAGAGTAGAGGAGGCAAAGAGGCAAAAAAGAAAATCCCTACGAGATTTGTCACTGGAACTACGTTCGCGGGCTGCAACATTGGCGAGCAAAAACAAATATTTTGGCCAACCATAGGGGATTTTAAAAATCGATCAAGCTAGAAATCCACAATAGGGAAAATCAAGCTAATCTGAAAACAGTGTTGTCGTCGCCCAAGAGCTTCATGCCACTCAAAGGATTCCCATGCACCTGACTGACCACATGTATTTGTATCTCTTTGCACTGATAGCAAGTCAAGGCTTTATGAGAGCCAAAAGTCTATGAATTGTGGATGTCCGAGTAAGGGCTTGTCCCGGCGTGAGGTAGCCACGCAATGTGAGGATACTAGGTTGTAGAGTAAAGAGAGAGCAAAGGGTTCGAATAGTGGCTTCTTAAAGAAGGGTTTAGCACAGTGTGAGGTGGCCACCCAATGTGATGAGTTGGGAGGGCTTGGTCATTGTTCTGGTGCAGTGACAAAAAAACAAACGTAGGGTTGGCGGTAAAATTAGGCTCATGTGCCCAATGTGGGGAAACCTGGTCGGGATTAATGGTACCTTCTGTGTTCACTGAATCCTTGTTGGGTGCTAGGAGCAGAATGTTAGGAACGAATGACGATAAAGCCATAACTGAAGAGAAGCAAACGTATAGGAAATGTAGTCCTCACTTGATAGATCCCTGTAGAGAATTTTCAAATGGAATATTGAATAGTTATGACCCTTTGAGAACCAATAATATACAGTTGGGGCACTTAGGGTAATGTGGAAACAAAGGACTCATCATGGAAGTGCCCTGAACCAGTGACAGGGAAACCATGCAGGAAAAATGTAACAGCTGCCCTATTAACCATCAAAGTAATGTGTGTAAGGCACTGTACAAGGGACCTCAAATAAATTCGAAGATGGACCCTTCTGTGGACATATCAAGGGGTATCCCGTTCTCATGCGATTGCTCGAGGTGTTGTACTAAAATAGAGGGGGCTAAAGGACAGTACACGAACAATCGGGGACAGGGTGAATCCATTTTTGAGGTATGGACATTGCACGCCGTCAGGGGACTAGTAAAAGGGATGGTACTAATTGTCCCAGAAAAGATGACCAATATCCCGGAAAGATGAACAGTGTGGAAATTGCAAGAATTTTAAACTGAGAAATATTTTTGGACACAGTGTGTTCCCATTCTTGCGGCAAAATAACCACACTGAGTCGCAAGGGGGAAATGTGCAATGTAACACAGGTAATGAAACCAGATATTGTGGGGAGCCCCATCAGGGAGTGCCCATAAAAGGTTACAGTGCTCTAGAAGTTGTGGTGACTGTTGTTCGTGCAATTTGTCTGCAGGCTCCATATCATCATATCTAATTCTGGAAGTCATTTGGGGCCAGAATACTCCATAAGCCGTTCTAATATTTTAGCCCTATTTGGCGAAATTCTAAATTTGTGTTGTGTTTTTCTCTCCACCAATGACCTAGATCAAGTCAGATTCTTTGATGATAAGAGGACCGACATTGTAATGATAAAAGTGCCATATAGGGCTTTATATTCAATTCTGATGGGTGAGGCAGAAAGTCTTGGCTCATTGGGCTTTAATCTCCGGCCTTGCACTAATGATTTTGTGGAATGCTTGGAAAATAAAGCACTACATGTAAACCTGGCTGCTAAAAAAACGGAGAAACCCAGTTAGCAGGTAATTTGTCAATCTCGAGATGTGATAATGGAGGGAAGAGGAAAGTGCAGTTTTGAATACAAAGGTGGCTGTCCCATATAGTCCGTAAGGTTGGGAATGGCTCCGTAGCTGCCTCTCAAAGACAACGTATCCCTAAATAAAGGGACACTCTTCAATGTAGAGAAGCATATATATGACGAAAGGGAGCCTGTGCTACAGAATTTTACTCTTGCTTCATGGAATATTAGAGGTTTTGGCAAACCTATTCAAGATAATAAGCTCTGCAAAAGCCTGATGGAATACTCTATCATTTTCCTGCAGGAAACATGTGCCATTAAAAGACTCAATTGGGACGGCCATACTATGGTTCAGCAACCATCAATGGTGCGACATGGTGGGTGACCGTTGGGTGAGCTTTGTATAATTTGAAAACATATCCCAGACTTTACGGGGGGGGGGGGTCTTGTCTCAGCAGGAGCAGCGTTGGAAATTGTTACTACAGATGCAATCAAAAAGAGGATCCTGCTTGAAAACATATACTGGCATCCTATGCACTGAGACTTAATGGAGTTTTTGGATAAATTGGGGGGCTATATTGAGCCTTTCAGGACCGAGTTCCCTGAGGGGGAAATGATCCTAGCAGGGGATTTTAATTGAAAATGCCTAAGGATTATTGATTGTCAGGTTGGGAATGGTAGAAATGTTACTGATTATAGTATTAATCAAGGAAATTATGGGAAAAAATGGCTAGAATGTTGTGATTATTGGGGCCTGATTATTGCAAATGGCCAAGTTTATGGGGATATACCCAGCCGTCCAACCTGGGACAGAAATGAATTAAAATCCTGGACTGATTACCTCTTTCTATCGGAACAGCTTTTCAATTCTTGCATGAAGTTTGAGGTCTCAGAGGCTCATTCTAGTGATCACAGTCTGTTAGTTGCTGAGCTGGAAATAAAAATGGAACAACACGTGCAAGCAGCTTGAATAAATTTAGGGGTTAACTGACAGAAGAATAACATTTATTTGGAATACTAGTAGAATGACACTAGTGAAAAGGTTAATGGAAAATTACTGCCATTCTACACCATTGAAACAGAAATTGGAGGAATATTCAGCAGAACACTTTCCCACTTTTATTTTTAATAATATAAAAAAAGGTGCTCAACGACATTGTGCACATAGGGCGGACTAAAAGACCACACACATTTGACTCAGATGTACTGCTAAGGAAGAAACAAATGAGGCAAAAAATTTGAAAGCTGAGGATGGATCCCTCAGAACCCTTGATACGAAAGCAGCTTACTAGAAAGGAAACACTATACTATTAGAATTGGATAAGGTCACATAAATATCTATTGATGCAACGTGATGGTGCGACTGTGCTGGAAGTGTTAAACCGTTGTGATGGAAAACGTTTCTGGTCTATCGTTAACCAACAGGGAAACGGCAGTCGTGAGGCATTAGCAAACCCCATTACTGAAGTAGGTTGGTTACAGCACTTTAGTGAATTATATAAAAATGCTGTGAATTTATATACCAATGGAATTTGGATATTACTATTGATAAGCTTGAAGGAATCATCCCAGCCATTTCTGAGTCAAGAGCACCAGGGCTGAATGGCTTATATAATATCCTTCCGATTTACAAGAAGGGGATCGCCAAGACACGAGTAGCTACCACCCGATCGCCCTCCTAGGTTCTGACAGTAAGATTTTTTCGGTTTGCGTACTTAAAGAATTGGAAAACTGGATGAGCCAAAAAAAATACTGTCAAAGTTTCACACTGGTTTTAGGAGGGGAATTGGGACGGATGGAAATTGGTGGTAATCAATTCACTAATAGAATATGCTTGTAATAATGGAATTGATCCCTTATTTATTGCCAGTGTGGGTCTAAGCCTTGCATTTGACATGGTGGTTCGAGCTAGGTTGTGGAAGATGCTCCTTAAATGGAATCTTCTGCATCATCTTTTAAATATTCTAATCCATATTCACAAGGAATCAGAGATTAGGATGAGGTTAAATGCGCAAGGGGAGGTAACCAAGGCAATTCTAACTGTGCGAGGATTGAGGCAGCGGTGTGTTTTAGCCTCCTGCCACTTTCATTTGTCTATTTCAGATCTTGGAATGCTCTTGGATGATGTAGCAGTTGTGTCCCCAGTGATAGCAGGGGAGTGCTGTGCCTGGCTAATTTATGCCAATAACGTTCTCCTGATGGATACAACTCTATTTGCGTCACTGCACAAAAGGTTCACTTTTGGTATCGGGGGATCAATTCTCAAAAGGGAGATTTATGAAATCTATATAAACATAGAACAGAGAATTGATTACCCCTCTCTATGCTGCTCGAGGTTGGTTAGAGGTTAGAGGTGCGTTGTCGCACATATATAAGTACAGGAGGAACAATACTCCCCTTGTTAAAATCATATGACAAGTCGGGCAATGCCTTTAATACCATCGACAATATGAGCGACTTAGATGCTCTGAATTATACAACAAGTAGGCTGTTTAAAAACCGTGGCAGAATATCAGCAGCCACATTAATTATGATCATCATTGTATTATAGGTTAAAGAGAGTTCTCCTCTTGCTACAACAATAAAATGAAACATGCAGCATTCATATGCATGAACATCCTATCTAAAGAAATTCTTTCAGTTGGCTAAAATACAGTTAAGAACCTCATGCTGTATGTAGATAGATGTAAGTAAGGGATTGGTGGAGTTTTATACCTATGTTTATATGTAGTACTATTAGATATGTCTTGTGGTGAGATTAGAAAGATGAGCACAAATCCACCTGTACTGTGTCAGCTATTAAATAATAGTTGTGTGGATAACAGTTTTGTATCAAAATATATTTTGTAATTTTTAACCTCTATGGACTTCCACCTACTGGAAATAATGCTGTGTCTGTTGTTTTTATAGACATTTGATGTTGTAATTATCAACTCATTGGGTAAATCATTAAATTGAAGAGAATTGGAAGAAATATCTTGTCCTGAAGAAGGCCCATATACCATTTTATGAAAAGACAGCAGGGATAGTGTCTAATATAAAGCTGTGGCCAAAACATGTCGACGATCTGAAAAAGACTATAAATAATAGAAGTCTTTTCTGTCTGTAATGACACAAGCTACCTATATATTCTGATGTTCACTTAGCGACTTCTACCCCCCCAATAACCTATGTCTTTTAGTGTATTTCCAACTGTGATGAATATGTTGTGATCTAGTCCAGTTTCTTAATTGATATATTTTTTTTTAACTTTGATGAACTACTAATAAAAACACTTTAATCTAAAATAGAGGTGTGTTTTCCACAGGTTTCTTCCCATTTATCATGTTGTAAAGTTGTAAATAATACACCAATCATGTGTTTTTTTTGTTTGTCAAATACGGTGTAAAAACCTCACCAATCTCTAACCTCGAGCAGCATAGAGAGGGGTAATCAATTCTCTGTTCTATCTAAAACTCCACGTGGGCTTCAGTGTCCATTGACCCGATTTGAAGATTATACAACATTAAATAAATTGAAGGTCAACCCTGCAAAATCGAATAGTTTATACTTTAATGGCAAGAGGACTAAGCAGATAAATAGTAAATGGTTTTTGCGAAATAGCTTGCTTTCTGTTATACAATCGACAAAATATTTGGGGTTCATACTGGTAAGATCTTCTCCAGTGATTATAAGGAAAAATTCGATATGGGCCAAATGTAAACAACTGGGAGCACAAATGCTCTATCTCTCAAAGAGATATAGTAGGTTTTCAATGAGTCCAATGATTTTGTTTTAAATTGAGAAAGTAATCCCCTCAATTTTATGTGGTTTGGAAACCTCCCCATTATCTGACCAGCTGGAATTAGAACGCTTCTAGAGAGTAATTTGGCAAAAGGATTTGTCGCTGCCTGTGTGACAGCAGTAATTTTGCGATATGAGCTTGGATTGACTTCATTATTATGTCCGGATGCTTGGAAACAGCTAGCTTTATATAGAAAACTGCTGTGTGCGGATTCTGACTCATTATACCGGGCGGTGGGTAAGCATTTAGAGAATTCTAATAGTTGCTTTTCAAATTTTAAGATTTGCACTGAGATTATGGAATTTTATCATATTCATTTGGAAACGTTGGAAACTAGCCCGGTATTGGTGAAGCAGAAACTGTTTGAGACAGACTGGTGTGGCTCTTGTGATGCAAGAAAGAAATATAAAATGTTTTCTGATCTATGCCTAGAAAGTAAAAAAAGGGGCACTGTATTGAACTATCTAAATCAGAGTGCAGATCGTCGAGTTTTAGATTCCTTTTCAAGAATTTGCTTTAATCTTATTCACACCAGAGAGATTCTCTAAATCAGAGGCGCAGCCCAGTTAATGGCTTGTCGCTTTGGTAATGGTAATCCTGAGTCATTGAAGCATTTGATGATAAAATGCCGACATTTTCAAGCAAAAAGGGAGAAATTGTTTGGTATGTATGTATACGATATTGGCACTTTGAATTCTGACCCCTTTAGGAGTTACATCTTGAGAGGACAACCTACATCTTTGTAATCAGAGTGATTGCTTTCTTAAAGTTGATTAAATTCAATGATGTATTTTAGATAACTTCTGCTAGATTTCCTTGATGTTCAGGAGCACTTTGAATTTATTACGTACTAGGATCATGAATTAGTGTATTGGCTGATGTATTGTTTATCATTTTAATTGCGTGTTTGAAATACATTTTATTTTAGTGGATATATTGGATATTTAATTGTTCTATCCTCTTTTGTACTATTTATGTATTAGGTTTGTAATAAGCCTATGTACAAATTAGAAAACATTTTTAACAAAGGTTAATCTAAATGCTGCAGACATTAGAACCCATAATATGGAGTTTACTGTATAAAAGGGAACTTTTTCACCAGAATAACATGTTTCAACATGTCGTTGTCCTTTAAGATAGCTGTGTGTGTGTTGAGGCCTTTCTGCAGGAATGTGCTTGTATACCCTACTTGTGAGCGCTTTCAATTCCATTGGGGATAACCAAGCCCTTTATACTTCCTAGTTAAAACCCTTGAGTGCCATTGCATTTGGTAAGAATAACACCTATTATTACATTGTTTAGAAATGGGAGAAGAGTTCATCACATGCAAGTGGGGAAATAGGTGTACTAAATCTGTTTCTTATAATTTAATGTGATTGTAAACTAACGTATGGACATTTTTTTATGCCATGATGCCCGCCATGATGCCCATTGTATTATATATCTTACTACAGCTATAAAACTACAAAATGTCAAAATGAATCTATTGACCTATTTATATCCAAAAGAATGTTCAATATTCCATATTTATTCTGGTGCATAAACTTCCAATAAAATGTCAATAGAATTCACCATTGTCTACCAGTCACAAAACAAAGACATGCTGTCATTTCACTACACCAAGGACCGTTGGCTTTCCTGATGCCCATTTTCCATTGCACTGTGCTGAGCAAATTTCCATTGTATTTTTGTTAGGGAGAGATGTAGCACTTCTCAGAGCTGTTAAATGACAGTGCAAAGTAAACCGCTTGTCTCCTTTCTGCAGCCCATTTACTTATCACAAATTCATTTCAGCTAATGAGATAGCATTAGGTAAATCACAACCACAAGCTTGCGCCCTTATTCATTGATACCATGATCAGTCTTAGAAGCTTTAAGACAATTAACCCGCTCTAAATACTAAGATCCCACTTTCTTTCATAATGATAGAAAATAAAACCAATAAAAACTGCCGCAGAAACAGCTGTCACCCAATACCAATGCCAGAAATGTGGGGAAGGCATATTGAATGCCATCTTCCCCACTCAACACTCCACGCCAATGGCTTTGGCACACTAAGTAAAGTGTCACCTGAGAGCCAAAGCTAAAGGAGAAATCTCTGGGTGGGATACCACATCCATCAGAAAGAAACCGTGCCAAAGGTTAGTAATGCGTTCTTCATTTTCTCAGCCAGTTTTATTCTGTATTATCACTAAATTATTCTCAGTGCCTGACTATAGCAGGGTTTATTACGGGGATCAACCCTCCTCGCCCAGACAGCCTGCGTTTAACAAGGAACACAGCAAATGGATGCACCGTAATATTTATTTATCTTTGTCAGTACATGAAATCAGACGCAGCATGTATGTTAGGGAGAATTCTCTCTTTAGGCTGAATTTCCTAACCTAGTGAGTCCCCCAGCAGCTTTGCTGGATTTCTGGAGTTTTTTTTTTTTTTTTCCTCCTGCCAAGAGTGAGACTCTTTTTCTCCCACTCTTGGACATGATTTATGGTGTTCCTTTGACTGTTAATGTGTTTTATGGGCTATGGGGTCCTTTACTCCATAGGGTCTCATGTGTTTTTACTATGTGTGTTACACAGCACCCTCCATGCAGTGACACAGGGGTGTCATAGGGACACCCCGCCATAGACTCCATACCCTGGGACTGACTACTGTCTCCCAGGGCATGTAAAGTCACCATTGGCTTTACTAGTCCCAAATTATTAACAGAAACCGGTACAAACCATCATATTGTGGACGTACTGGTCGGGGTCTGTTAGTCGAGGGGGCACGTCTCCGTCCCCCCTGATCGAGTTTCGGCTGGTGGCAGTGGATACTACTTTTTATATTCGACCGCGAATATATCCCTATGGGATTTTCCCATTGTTCGAGGCTACCAACTTTAATTATTTAATTCTCATAGCCTCGAACATACCGCCGGTTTATTTATGTAATATTAATTCGCCGGTTGGTATTTTTTGATAGGACTCGATTCAAAAATGGCGTTTGTGTTCTCTTATGTGACTCCAACCCAAGTCGAGCCCTTTGTTCCACTTTTGGGCGGGCATCTCCACAGAAGCCTCCAAAAGTGGTGCCACTCTGTCTGGGTAACAGAGGGGGTGTGGGAGGGGGTTTAGGCACCCTGGACTGAGTTACCTTGGTAACTCAAGTCGCACTCTTGTGTGATTGGCCCAAGTGGTGAGCCGGCCGGCTCACCAATTAGCATGTTTAATTGACAGCTAGGCTGAGTGAATGGGGGTATGCTGCATAAAAGCAGGGCTTTGGGGACTGGAACTTCAGAAGTCGCCACAGGACCTGAGAATCCGACGAGGGAGAAGCTGAGCTGACCTACCACGACGACACCACCGGTGGAGCCCTGCGGAACCGACTCACCACTTCCTGACGACAGAGAAGATCTCCCGGCTGGAGAGGCTTCTTCCCCTGACTGGTGGGCACAACCAGTTTACCTTCTTCTCTTCGCACCCCAGACCGGCTTGTGGTCGAATTGCCCGTGCCAAGCACCCTGGCAACCGGATAGCCACTTACCACTGGACCGCAAATTAAAGGACTGCTCCTTTTACCTGAGAAACTACGCGGCTGGTTTCTTCCCTGACAGTGCAACGGACTCCTGTCTTCCTCCCCGACGAGATCTTCTCTTCCCCCGGACGAAGCACCGACTTGCATCCGCTGCCAGGAACAACTGCCCCCGCTGGAGTATTCTAACCACTTTAAGGTACCGTGTCCGCCAGGCCTCCCTTTCTAAAGATTGCTACAAGGTAATAATAATCCCTTAACCTTCTGGACTGGGCTGGCCGCCTTGACCCTCTAACTGGTCTCTTTCTTTGGTCCAACTCCTTTCTGAACCTTTTCAAGACTTTTGTGCACTTCAACCGTGTGACCTTGGACACATTTCGTTCTGATCCTCTGAAAGTGGATCCGGCCCTCTGAACTCTAACTTCACGGTTTTACTTTGCCTTCCTCTCTTGTTGTGTACTTGTGAAAGTGTTGGGACCTGTTTCAAATTATACTCTGCTTTTCTCTCCCTTTTTAAAACGAATTATTAGAGTGCCATCTGCGTTAAGCGCTCACCGCTGTCTGAAAATAAGTGGGGCTTTACTTAAGACTTGTCTAATATTCTTTTAAGGGAGTGTATATCTTTTAGTGACTGTGTTTTTGGATTGCTTACTATTAGTGCCTGTGTGTTTTTCTAGATGTGGTTTTAAATAAATAATGATATCTCTTTTACACCAAGCTCTGGTCAGTGTTTACTTGTTCTATTGTGTTCTTTTGACCTATTGTGAATACTCTGTATACTGCCTAACTCTTCTGGAGGGAAGTCTGACTGCTCAGCCACAGCTACCAAGTGAATCTGTGTGGTACAGACTGCTACCAAGTGGGTTTACTGCCAAACACCTGTAGTCCTTTTGCAGTGGTCCCAGAGGGAACTGCACAGGTTTTTGCCTAACAATGTAATGCTCAGTTCTGTGCTCTATTTAATCTATTTAGTAGAGTGCTTCAGGGGTTAACCAATGTCGCGCAGTGTCAGAGTAATCGTACATATATGCCTACCACTGAAAGGAGCAGTGAGCCTTGTTAGTACTGCCAAATTGAATCACTGTTTCTGGGGCGTGGTATACCCTTTTTATGTATGCCACACACCCACCCTGTGGAACCGGGCACCGACATCGGCTCGGAATACCCCCACAATTCTCATATTCCTCAAAGGTTTCAAAACGTGGCTTTTTCAACAGTACCTAACCAAGGGTTAATCCCAATGGAAGTGCAGACCGCAACTATTAGCACTGCGCCAGTATCAAAAGATGCCAGCGCAAATGCTTGCAACCCACACCCTCACTGTAGACAATAAAATAAGTATGTTAATGCTAAGTAAAAACCTTTTTGTGAGACAGCTACATCTATCCCACTGGATGTCTGACAGCTCAGACACTGGTGGCATTCTACTTGTTCCTGCAACTTTACAGAGTATAGAGTGCAGTGTCTGGGAAGATGCTGTGTATGTAAGTTATTTTCTTTATACCATGAGACAGTATGCTGTAGTCGTTTGGAGTCTTTACGGTTTGGGGGGATCGAGTCATATGGACAGCATTATGTGCCTCAACTGGATGCATCCGAGCAAGTGTTTGCTGTTTAACCCCTTTTGTTATGTAAAGGTCTCCAGTGTGGCAAAAATCTAATTTATTAATTTTTTTAAAACACGTACAGCACCAGTGTCCCGGCACTTGCTCAACAATACAAAGAACTCAAAAAAACAACTCAGTGAAGGCATCTCGTACAAGGCCCTAATAGAGGTCTGCATACAGTTCAACATACAGTATCATTCTCCTTATGTATCAGAGGGACGAGATTATCACATTTTGAGAGCATTACCGAAGACCTCACCCTTACTCATAACAATCGGTCCTATACAGCAGTACGTCTAGTCAAATTACAATAGTCCAAGGATATAAACAAGATCCAACTCAAGGTGGTTTAGATTGAGAGAGCAAGTATTGAATATGCGGTCCTCATATGTCTCTGGGTTTAACCTGGGGGGCATGAGTCTGCCAAAGTGGGCCTCCATGCCATTGCAATATAAAATATCTGCCCATCATTGTTAGAGCCCCGGGGATTGGGTCCCTCCCCACACCATTGCCATCTTTCTCTTGGCTAGAAGTAGGAGCAGTCCGGCTAGTCTTCTCGTACTCTTGGGGATATGTTTGGTATAGCCCAGTAATGCTGTCCTCGGCTTTTTCCCCCACTATGTTGCACAGTGTCTTAAAAAATGCCTTCCCAGTAGGAAAAGATCACTGGGAAACCCCACACCAAATGTAAGAAATCTGCCGATGCAGTGCCACATCTCCCGCATCTGTCTGAAACCACCAGGAAAAATCTGTGCAGTGAAGCTGGTGTGTAATAAAACTGGTGTATTTACAATGAATCCGTTTAAAACTAGCGTTAAGTGCCATACATTTCATCTCCCCACAGCAATAGTCCCATATCTACTCGAATATCATACACCCCAGTGAAACCTCTCATTTTCCGGCTTTCACTTTGTCTCTAAGACACATTCCATACATAGCCGAGACTATCCTGCTCTGTTGCAGGTCTTTAAGCATTTTATCAAGTATCAGGGCAGTTTCCGGTTCTCTGGGGAAGGTCAGGAATACCTGCTTCATGGAGTTCCGTAGCCTGAAATATAGAAATACATCCAGAGGCGTATGTTCCCCCCTATTCCACATCCCTTCTAGTGTTATAAACTGACCCTCTGGGAAAAGGTCACGAAAGCAAGTCACATAGCACCTTTCGCTCGTTAGTGGTATCCCTGGTATGTAAATGACTGGTAATTCCAGGTAATAGATGACCTCGCCCCTGGATTTGTGCTCTATCCGGGTCCATGCTCTGCAGGTCAGTTTTACCATATCCTTTGCTTTGGACCCCCTCCCGGCGCTGTCAAAATCATTGACCGCAAGAGGAGTGGAGCAACCAGAGCCCTCTCCACCTCAACGTGCCTTCTATCCATTTGGTCCCCATACCAGTGTAGGTGGAACCCCACCTGAGCGACATCTTAGGTTACAAAGTCAGGTAGCGCCAGCCCCCCTTCATTTAGTGGTGCAATCAACTTCTCCCATGAGACTCTAGGCTGTTTCCCTGCCCATATGAACCGCAGTATTGCAGATCATACGTCCCGAAAGTAATCACCGGGTAGAACCAAGGGGTCATTAAAGAACATGCACAAAAAAAGGTGCAAGAACAATATCTTTACTAAAGAGATTCTGCCATAACGATTGAGCGGTAGATCCATCCACCTTTCCATCGTTAATTTAGCATGTTCCAGCACTAGTAGTTGTGTTTGCATCTATCTGCAGGATCACAGGTAATATATATCCCCAAGTATCGCGTGAGGTCCCCCTGCTAGTGAAACACCAAACCATCAGCGTAGTGTGTGGTACTATTTGTCAGTGGGAAAATAACCAATTTTGCAGCATTGATTCTCAGCCCAGGGAAATCGCCAAATCTAAACATGTCCTGCATGATCGGGTCCAGGTTGCGTTCAGGTTATGCAACGAAGAGCACCATATCGTCCCCATGGAGGGAGACAACCACTCTATGCTCATATAGCTGTATCCCTCTGTGTAGATGGCAATGTCTGATCCTTTCAGCCAGCGTCTCTATTGCTAGAGCGAATAGCAATGGGGATAAGGGGCATCCTTGCCTCGTACCTTTTTCCAGCGTTATAACAGAGGCAAGTTGCCCATTCACCCTGACCCTAGCGTTGCGCAATGTGTACAGCAGCGAGACCAAATATATACATTGGTCCCCCATTACCATCCTGCACAGGACTGGGAACTCCACTGACTCGAACGCCTTAGTCGTGTCCAGTAGTGCAGCAACCACCTGGTCCTCCTGTTGCACCGCTGAAGGCAGCCTGAACATCCTACTTGGTCCATATGAGGTTAAGCGCCCTGGGATGAACCCCGATTGATCAGATTTCACCGACTTGTGCATCAGCAGTGCCAGCCTGGACTCCAGTATTTTGGCTAGGATTTTATTGCCCAAGTTGATAAAGGATATGGGGCGGTAAGAGGAGCAATCGTCCACCGCCTTGTCTGGTTTCAGCAGCACCACCACCACCTCTTCCCTCATAGAGTCCGACAATCGTCCGTCTTTCAAGCTGCGCTGGTATACATGAAGTAAATGGGGAGCTAGTTTCCCAGCGAAATATTTATAAAATTCATCCGTGTAGCCATCTGGTCCGGGGGATTTCTCTGATGAAAGGGTTCTAATGACTGACACTATTACCTCCACGGACAGAGGGCGGCCCAGCCACTCCCTCTCCTCGTCTGTGCACCAGTCCAATGCTATTAGGTCTAAATAATTATCCACCTCTGATTGAGAAACCTGCATGTGAGAGGAATACAATTGACTAACATTTGTAAAATTCCTGAACTAGCTCCAGGTCTGCACATTTTTCTTCCCCTTCACCAGTTTTCATTGATAAGATCCGATCCCTAGGCTTATCTGTTCTTGCGGCTCTCGCTAGTAATTTACTGGGGCGTTGTTCCTCCCCATGTTGCCGCACTGCTGCTTTCCCCAGGAGGAATTTCACTTCTCTATGTGCCAAATCCCCAAATGTCTTTAAATACTCTTTAACCTCTGATTGTTCTTTTAGGGACAGTGTGGTTCCCCTGCGCCTGCAACCCTTTCAAATAAGTTGGTCTCCATTAGTTGCATACAAATTTGTTTCAATATCCCTGCTTCCTTCAAAATGCACTCCCCTCTGATTACACATTTGAAACTGTCCCATACTGTCACCTGAGACTCCACCGTACCTGCGTTCAGTTCGAAAAATGTATCTATGGCCTTGGCTATTTCCCCACTGAATACCCCATCGGTTAGCCCCTCACTTTTAAACACCCAAGGTGCCTTCGCCCTTCTTTGATCTTGTAGCTAAGTGGTCACCAATGCTGGGTCATGGTCTGACAACGTGCATGCTTGAATGGACATGTCAGAGATTACATTTGCGAGTGTGTGGAAAACCAAAAAGTAATCTAGTCGGGATGCAGAGCTGTGGACAAAGGAATGAAACGTCTTTTCTGTATTTCTAAGCCTCCAAAAATCAAGGACCTCCCAAACCCAACACATATCTTATAATTTGCGTGTCACCTTCTGTATTGGATGATGAAACTCCCTGCTGCAGTCCTGGTCAGGTTCCATGACCGCATTAAAGTCCCCAGCTCATATATTTTCCCTGGGTGATGACGCTTCAAGTTGGCGGTTGATCCACTCTAATGAATCTACTGAGTCCTTATTGGGACCATAGTAATTGATCAACGTGTATAACCATCCCTGTATGGTACCCCGTGCAAATAGTCGCCTGCCCTCTTGATCTTTCACTGTAGATATCAAGCAGAAACCCACTGATTTGCGCAAGAGGATACACACCCTTCTAGAGTATGATGAATAAGATGAGAAGTAGCGGTGACACCCCCAGTTCCACACACATTTCGATTCCCCACCTGGAGTTAGGTGTGTCTCCTGAAGGAACACCACATCTACCTGATGTCTTTGCATATATACAAGGACTTTACGGCACTTGTATGGGCAGTTCAGACCTCTCACATTCCAGGTCATGCTTTTAAGTGACTTGGCCATCCGTTTTCCGCAGGCATCTTTATCCCCATATTATATGTTGCATTTATAAAACACAAAACTGTTTCACAGCTCCCACTATAAAGTAGAACTATTCTCGACTCAGCTGTGTAAATTTCACAGTAACTCCAATAACCACCCTTCCCCCACCAGCAACCCCAATCTGGCAGTTACCTTCCTCCCCCAAGTCATAACAACCCGCCCCCCACCCACAACCACAAACTGCCAGTTCCCGTCCTCCCCCAAGTCAAAACACAACACTGTAGCTCACGCATGGGGGCACACCAAGGCCCAACTTCTGGGTGATTCACTGAGTTCAGTTGTACCTGACTGCTAGTGTTCCGCTTGTCAGCCCCTCTGGGGATCGATTCCACAGCCAAGTGTAGTGCAGGGGGTGCTCATCTTCAGTCATTATTGTTTCCACATCGCGGTTCGCTAGGCAAGGTTTCAAGAAATGTGTGAGCTTCTTCCGGACTGCAGAAAAACAGTGTCCTCCCTCATGTTCTAGCCTAAATTTGGCAGGGAAGAGCATAGCATACTTCATGTCCAGTGCTCTAAGCCTCCTTTTGATATCAATGAACGTTTTTCTGGAGAACTGTACTTTGTCCGACAAAACCAGGAACAGCTGAATTTGTGCACCCTGATATGTCAAAGAACCCTTTTACCTAGCTTTACGTAGAGCCAGGTCCCTGTCTCTGTAGTTTCATGCCACTTGGGATCCAGTGCGCCCTTTCCACTATAAACACTGCAGAAAAATCAGCACTGGCCAGGACTTCCCTCAAGAGGTTTTCCACCATGCTTTCATATTCCACTGATCTGCTACTTCAGGTACGCCCACATTTCACAGGTTATTGCGTATGGAGCGGGATTCCAGGTCATCTTGCTTATCCATCAGTTCTTTCACCTGTTTAATCGTGGCCAAGTCTCTACTGGTGGTATTGGTCTCATCCTCTATTGTGCACACTCAGCCCTCGACCTCATACAACCGGTCTACCTGCTTAATCAAGACGCACCTGCATATGGTCGACTTTGCATGTCAAAGTGTCCATCTTACCGTTTATTGATTGAATACTTGCTTGCACCTGGCGCAGCATTGTTTTGATGTCACCCAGTGCTCTATTCGTATCCAGCTGCGAGGTCTGTGAGCATATCTCTGGTGTCGAAGGCTTAGCTGGAGTCTCAAAATATAGCTTGGCCTGCTGCTTGCCTGATTTCTGTAATTTGGTCATTGTGACTAAGTAGTCCTTCTGGCCCACCAAGAGACCCTCTACTGTTTGATGGTGCCTTTCTGAGGTTGCACTGTGTATCAAGGTTTATCTGTCGTGGTGAAGGTCCGTGTGCGATGAGCCAAATAGTGGTTATGGTCTTTTTTACTCCCCCTGACTAATCCTCAACCCACCTGGAGAATTGCGTTATGAGGGACTGAACACTCGCAGGCAATTTTCTCATATAATTGCCCGGTGGACATATGTCACAGTTAATACCACTCCTGCCGAGTAAGGTTTCTGTCCTACAAGGGTTCTGGTGCCTAGACAGGGATATGCCTCCTTTTGCACTTCGCGCTTATACTCCCCCGGAGTGTTCCCCCTGCCAGGTCCCTCACTGTTTTTTGTCTGCACAGCCCAGTGTTGAGAGCGCGGGGAGAAACTCCAGACAGTAAAGTGATGTCCCCGCTGTCTCCTACTTCCAACAGTATATTTTCAAGCCGCTCCGGCACCCTTGCATCACCTCTGCCAGGCTTGTTTCTAAATCTAGTCCAGGGATTGAGTTGTGGATTCTCGCTCCCTGTCATAGCTTGACTGCACAGATGACGGCACTTTTACTCTTTATCGCTGGTTCCCTGCCGGTAACATATTCGGCCGCTCTGAGGGAGAGGAGTCACGCTGCTCTTTTGTGCGGTTCGCTCCTCAGTCGGCAATAGTTCCTCTTCGTTGGCCGGGTCAGCCCCGTATTCACACACCAACCAGGGGATTACTTCTCGTGTGGGGTGGCGCCTCTCGCCGTGCCTCTCCCTCGCAGTTCTCTACCCACGCTCCTCCCAGAGCGGGTGACCTTTACCACTGGATTGAGTTCTCACACCAGCCGGGAGATGTTCTTTGAGGCGGGCCGCTGCTGCTTTCTGCACCTCCTTCCTGCAATTTGCTGCTGGCGCTTCTCCCATGTAGAGGTTCTTTATTGCTTGGATCAGACTCTACTGCGGCCGGGTGTGCCGGCAAAGAGCCTCTGCGAGAGACACTCGCCTGCTTTCTGCACCAGTCACATAAGTCCCAATATCCGAGGAACATAGAAACGTCATTATTAGACTGTTGTGTTCACATGTATACGCCCTTTTATATGGATCACAGCTAATCGGGATGGCAGTTCAGGCAGGAGGATAAATGACCAGATTCGTTTGGATTCACCCAGGAGCTCACAGCCTCATGGCCATCTTGATCGGGTTCTCTAGCCGCCCCCCCACCCAATGATCTAATTCATAAAAAGATATAAAATGCTTTGCAGAAGAGCTGCCTCAAAATCTTCTGGTGCTTTTATATCCAAACTGTATAGGAGTGCCTAGATTTCCATTTCGCTCGTTGGTGTATATGTATTTAACCATTCCAGTGGCTCTTTTTATGTCTTTTGAAAATGGGTGTGGATGCTAACTTTCTGTGCCCACCCCACTCATGATTTGATAGGTCAAGGATTTCTCTTTGACCTGATTTGAGAAGGGAGCAGTGAGTCATCAGGTGTCATCTTTATGGCATACAAAAAGAACACTCCCCTTTGCTTTAACCTTAGAAAATCATTTTCATAACTAAACACATTTCCCAGATACACAAGTGGTTGACATTACATATACACATCATAAATCCCATACGGTAGTTTCTGTTCCAACTCTGATGTTTCTAAGAGCTTGGATTAAGAAATGACAACATTTTGCGCTTTTTGGTTGGTTTACCAATATTGGATTTTTACCAAAAATGACACAGATGTACACCGCCTTTCTACACATATTCCAGTAAATTTTCATTTTTCTAGCGTGAACCCCGTGTCTGCAATCTCCATAATTCATGGGGTTTTGCCTCAGAACATGGTACAGAGTTCTAACACCTCTTAAAATGTGCACAGAAAAATCACAAGAATAATGATATTAATTATATAATTTTGACAAGTCCGTACTATGAATTATCCATCTTTTTTTTAAATTATGCTCTGGCCCAGAGGGGTGTGGTTTCCCAAAGCACATAGTGGAATTTCTGGTGTGTCCACTTCCTCCAATTCAAGTTGCTCACAGAGGCACTGCCCCTCGCTGTTTCTCTCAAGAGGAAGCCATTTACAACCCCCCTAATTTAACATTTGCCTGAGCCAAGGAAGGCTTATTGTTCAGTTTCCTGCAGTCCCCAGCTGCTCCTCCCCTAATCCAATCAGGGAGGTGTCATCTCCTTTTGGTGGGGGCAGCAGAATGCAGCCAGGCCTGGGAAGAGTGGCTGAGCAAGTTTCAACTCCTGTCGGGGGTAGTTGCCGGGCAGAATTCACTCTCTTCAAGCCAGGCTTCAGCCAAATGTCACTTTTGTTCCCAGTTTTTCTTCATTCAAAACAAACTTACAATTTTTACACATGCAGCTAGAATGCTGATTCTAAGTTCAAAACTATGACATTTAACAGTTGCAAACTATGTGACACTCAACAGTAGGTCACTCATTTATTTTAAACATTTATATTTTAGCGTCTTTCAGTCCAATTTAACTTAGTCTGCTGACATCCACAGCTCAGCCAGTTTCATTATGAACATTATTTTAGGCTCTTTCTCTTTCCAGATTTTGTATGCACACAAGCCTACCTCCTGCCAAATGTCTGCTGGTGTTCATTGAGATTTTTGAATATCTTGCGATGTTTAAAATAGGCCTTTCTAGCTTGCATTTCAGAGAAACAAAGGTGATTTCAAAGTGCTTTTTGAGCCACCGGCACTGCTGTTTTTCCTTTGGCACACATTTCACCCATGGCACTCCTGGCCCATCACGATCGCACTGGTGGGTGGTAGGTCAAGCAACCATTTTGGTGTGCGCAAAAACTGCGCGGTTTTCCTGGGTCCTGGCGCAATGTGGGCTTTTTCGGCCTTCTTGGATTTTCTAAGCCCACAGCACCAAATGTTGCAGCATAATAGTCCAAACGTGGGTCAGGACACCCAACAAGCCCCCCCGCCCAACTGCGCTTTGATGTCGAGGGGGAGTCGGTTGCAAAGGATGTTTTGATCTACGCGCTGGTATGTCCTCCTCATCTTCTTCCAATTCCGTAGATGGCACAGTTCAGCATCTTTTCCTCCATCCAGTTGGATCGATCGGTTCTCCTCGCCAGTCCTGATGGGAATATTGGGCGGTACCCCGGGCCCCTCGGATCTTTGCTCCCGGTCCCAGGGTCATCCTTCTTGGTCAGTCTCCATGGTTTCATCTCTCCTAGGATGATAAAGCAAAGCGGCAATAGACATTCCTAGACATTTTTCCACCACTATTAATGGTGTGGTGAACATATACATTTTATACATCAGGATACATTTTGCAGTCTTATTTTAAAAACAATATATAATCAGGAGACATTTTCCTTCAAGAATCATAATATTTTAGAGACCATATGTGGGATATTTTAGGGTTGGAACTGAATTACTCTGGAGCGGCCCCCTCTGGGATTGCAGAGGACTCCTCCAATTGCTGCAGAGTGTGCCTGGGATGGAACCACTTTAGCTGATTGATGTGGACCCACTTGTCTTCCCCCTCTGCCAAACTGCCTTTGGGAGGCGGATCTTGTATGCAATGGGGGAGATCTTGTCTATAATTTCAAAGGGTCCCTTCCATGTATGCAAACATTTTCGCTGTTTGGCCTGGTTCCTTTGGAAATTGTATACTGTAGAGCAAATGCCGGGGAAGCACCATCTTGCGTCCAGTCATCAACTCAAATGGTGACATTTTGGTTGCAGATGAAGGGGTAGATCTGATGGCCATTAGGACCAGAGGTAATCGGATATCCCAACTTGGCCCAGAATCTGCCACAAACTTTTTTAATATGCTCACAATGGTTCTGTTGTATCTCTCCACTGCACCAGAAGAGGCTGGCCGATAAGCAATATGTAGCTTCCTTTTGACCCCCAGTATCTCCCACATCTTTGTCATTACCTCGCTGGTGAAATGGCTACCTCTGTCTGACTCAATCCTTTGAGGTAGACCAAAACGGGAAAAGATGTGGTTAATCATCAGGGCAGCTGCTGTTTCTGCCTTGCAGTTTGGGGCCGGGAGACATTCCACCCACTTGGTAAACAAGCATGTGACCGTCAACATGTACTTGTTTCCCCTAGACGAGCGAATCACAGGGCCTACAAAGTCGATTTGCAAATCTGACCATGGCAGTGTCATCCCCCTCTTTTGGAGAGGCGCCCGGTGTGTGAGGGATGTTGGCTGAAATTGTGCACACACAAGACACCCCTTCAAGTATTGGTCGAGGTCCTGCCCCATGTGTGGCCAGTAAGCAACCTCTCTTAAGATTTCCAGTGTTGTGTGAAACCCCCTATGACCGGCGGTGGCCGCATCATGGGCGTGACTTAACATCAGGATTCGGAATGAGGTAGGAACCACCCACTGATCATGGCCAGCTTGGGATTTCCTTACCAACAAACCGTCTTGGATTCAGAACATTTTTTGGACATTTCATCAACACTCTTAGGTCCTCTTTCCCAATGTAGTCGGTATCCGTCAGGGGAAAGTTCTCAGGGTCCTCAATGTGTTGGTAAAACTTACCAATTATTGGATCCCCCTTCTGAGCCGTAATTAAATCAGCATCAGGGGTCTCCTTACTCCATTGTGCAGTTGAAAGATCATTGTGAGCATTTGTCTGGGACCTAGTGATAGCAGTGACCTGGATTTCCCCCAACACGGACTCTATTTCTATTAGATCCCCTTGGATGGCCCCGGTTTTAGCCAGCTGATCAGCTAAGTCATTTCCAGTTCTGTCTGGTCCCTCTATTTTGGAATGACCCTTTATCTTTTTCCAGTAGATGGTCATCCCTTTAGAGGTGACCAGATCATCAATGTTTTGGATTAACTTCCCAGGGTTTGTTATTAGCACATAACATGCCTCTGGTTTTCCAATTAACCAGGTGCTCCACAAACCCGTTCCGTACATAATCTGAATCTGTGATTAGGACCAGTTCGTGGAGTTGATGTTGGACAGCAGTGAGGATGGCTTGATGCACACCCATCAACTCTGCCACCTGGCTACTTCGGGGACCGATTTTGTACCCAGCGGAGGGTTCTGGGTACTCATTCACCCATGCATTCCCTACGCCGGCCACCAGTTCTTTTTCCCCGTTGTTGTCAACATAGTAAGAGCATCCATCCACATAGACAGTGGGCATTCCCTCACACTTGTCCTCTTGAAAGACTTTGTGTGGGGACTTGAGGTATGCCTCCATGTTGTCCTTGGTTTTTACACTTTCGTCTTCGAGACAGTTTTCTCTGGCACAATCATGCAAGTCAGCCAGACCTTGCGCGAGGGGACTCTTCTTGTTTTGGCCATACCTGACCTCCACAGGAAAGCCTTGCATTGACAAAATCCAGGAAGTAATTCGGGAATTACTCACATTTCCGGCCCGGATTCTGTCACTTTGGAGGTATTGCAGAGGCTGGTGTGGAGTCTCCACTATGATGTGTTCCCCCTGGATGAACGGGCGGTAATTCTTCAATACCCACACCGTTGCCAGGATTGCCTTCTCACAATCGTTGATTTTTTCTTCCACAGAGGATAAAGTTTTGCTCGCATAGGAGATTACTTTATTGACCTTGTCATGCTTTTGGTATAATACTGCCGTCAAGCACGTATTAGAGAACCCTGTCTCCAGGAAGAACTCCTTGTTTCTGACAGGGTAAGCTAGGCAAGGCGCTTGTGAGAGGCTTCTTTTGAGTTGTCTTACTGCCTCGGATTGTTCTGGACACCATTCCCACTTGACCCCCCCCTTCAAGAGATGAATCAGGGGTCTGGTGATCTCTGCGTAGCCCTCAATGAACTTTCTGCTGTAATTAGTCAGTCCAAGGAGGCTCCTTAGTTCCCGCAGAGTTGTGGGGTCTTTCAGTTTCTGAGGTGCTTCCACTTTCTGAGGTGCTTCCACTTTCTTTTCTTGGGGACAGAGACCCTGAGGAGTAATCTCATGCCCCAAGAAATTAACACGGGTTCTACACCACTGTGCTTTCTGAAAGGAAAGTTTGGCTCTGGCGGCCCTCAACTGTGTCAGAACATAACGGATCTCCGCTATATGTTCCTCCACAGATGAACTTTTGATGAGGACATCATCTACATAAGCCAAGTTACCCCTTGCACCCAGGTCGGGCATGGCCTTGTGTAGGAAAATGTTGAACTCATTGCCGGAGTTGAGGTATCCGAAGGGAGTCCGGGTCCATGTGTACTGCTGGCCCCCAAAGGTAAAAGCCAGTTTGTATTGGTCCTCCCTACTGACGGGCACGGTCCAGTATCCATTGGTCAGGTCTATTGCAGTGAATACCTGTGACCCCTGAATCTGTGCCAGCCCTTGGTCAATGTAGGGCAGAGGCCATCGGGAAGTATGGACCCGTTTGTTGAGCTCCCTAAGGTCGGCGCAGAGTGTCCACTGGCCGTTTGGCTTCAATATTCCCAGCACCGGATTATTGAAGGTGCTGTGTACTGGACGGATCATTCCCCGGGACTCAAGGTTCTTAATTATTTCACTAAGGGACTCCATGGATGCGAGAGGCAAACGATATTGCTTCACAAACGCTGGAGTCATTCCAGGGTCCGTGGGAATTGTTGTTGTGTGGATGTCGGTGCGACCACAGTCATATGAGTCTACCGCAAAGAGATCTTGTTAATCCAAGAAAACTTGTTTCAACTTTTGCTTCTGTTCCAGAGTCACGCAGGCATCTGCTAGGTTGACTCTCTCTTCCACCATCTGCCTGAAGCCTGGAAAGACTTCTGGTTTTGCTATCTCAGTGGCCTTCTCCAGCTGGGTGGAGAAGTCCCTGGTCAGAGTGCTGATTTGGACCGGAGGCTTCAGGTGGGAAAGGCAGCCCTCATGGACCTGGAAAATCACCTCATCCCCTCTGAAGTCACAAGTCACATCTTCCTTACCATAAGGGCAAGAAGTGTACACCAGGAAGTTCCCCCCCCATGCCGGGTAAAGATCCTGTCTGGTGTTGTATTGTCATCACTGTCACTGTCAAAACAGTCCTTGGGGATTGGTCCTAACAGTTCATTTCCTAAATCAATGGAGAAATGTCGGTCATCAACCGCCATTCCAATAATGGTGCCTGCGGCTAGAGTAATACTCTGTAAGTCGCTGTTATCCACCTCTATTGGAATGGTGTCATGTTCTATGTTGACTAATGGTGTTGGGTTTACCCCCAACCCTTGCTGTTGGAGAGAAGCATTAAGATGAATATAAGCATCGGGTTTTTCAATTTTTGTCCTCTTTTAACTTTCACTTCCAGGGAGAATTGTCAGGTCCTTTCTGGGATGGTGACTTCCTCTTTAATCTGAATTTCAACTGCATAAGGTAGCAATTGAGCTGACCTAAATGCTTTTTCTGGATCATCAAAGCCCATGGGATTATCCGCTAATCGGGACCAAGCTTTGAAGTTTATTAGGTCCAAACTAATGGCAAAGCGATTGAGAATATCACTGCCTAAGTAAAAAGCGGCAGTGACGTCTTGCATGACCCAACAATTATGGACTATGCTCTTGTTGCCAATGGAGATTTTGAGCATACACCTGCTTGGCAGGAGATGTTTGGAATTGGGTGCTTCCAGGTCCATTTCCCATTCGTCTATCAGTTTGAATGTGGGAATGGCTGGATCTTTTGGGAGTTGGCGGAACATGCCTTCGCTAATGAAGCTCTTACCATTGTTCACACACACTCGAGCGAGAACAGAGTCCTTCCCATCATTTAACTGAACAGGGATGAACAACTGCTCTCCAATTTGCTGAATATCAGCCAGGCTCTGAGCTGATTTCACATCTTTCTGGACTATCGGAGTGGGAATGTCTGATTGTGGATTAGTAAAGAATTTCAGAGTGTTTCCTTCCAGTGTGGAATACCACCTTAAACTGGAGGGAAGGTTCATTTTCAGAAATAGAGAGGACGCCCCATCACCAGTCTGTTGTCCTACTGCTATCACTGTCACATCTGGAATTTGGTTGTTCTGGAAGTGAAATTCTACTTGGTCAGATTTTTGTTCAACCATGTGGCATGTGCCGTTTAAACTAACATGGTTGACACTCTGCTTTAATTTTATTGGTCGGCTAGTTTGAGTCCAGAGGACCTTGTTTACGCAATCTATTAGGGGTGACAACCTTCTCAGGAGGTCATTCCCTAGTAAACAAGGGGTGCCCTCTGGAGTCACTACTATGACCGAGTGTTTCACCTTGTGCCGCCCAATTTTAATGTCCAAATCTGCAGTCCCCTCGATGGGAATTTCCTTCCCGTCAAAGTTCTGCAGTTGTCCAGGAAGAGAGGTGAGAGGAATACAGTAATTCTCCCCCTTCCTGCATTTAGTTCATCAAAGGCCCTTTTGGACAGAAGGGTAGCTTGGGATCCAGTGTCCACCAGTGCCAAAATTGTACCCTGCCCCTGTACTTGTACCGGGGCATAGTATCTTCCCTCCTTCTCCTCAAGGGAGCACAGATAATGCACATTTTTGGACAACTGGTGGGCTAATTTTCTGGTTTTGGACATTGCGAGAGAAGAGATTTGGGCAGAATTCTGTGGAGAGTCATGGGAATCTGCAAGAAAAAGTTGGCAACTTGAAATGGTTTTGGGTTCCCCTGGTTCCAGTTCTGGGCCGCCCCCCCCCCCCCCTTTTTGGAGGCAGTCATCAGGATGGGTTTGACCCATGGGATTTTGGTGTTGTTGGTTCTCGGATAGAATGATGGGCGGCGACAGCTCAATCCCCACATCTATCCAGTCTAGGTTGGAATCCCTTGGGACCCATTTTTCCTTGGGAGGAGTTCCCCCATCTCTGAAGGAGAAGATCCTTTTCCCAGGATCCTCTGAGGATCCCTCTCCCTCAAATTGGAAGACCTGTACCCCCTCCACAAAATGGGTCTGTTTGGGTCCTTTGTTTCTCCTACCTCCTCTTTGCTCCTTGGGTGGCAGACTTTCAGGGGTAGGAGATTTTGTTTCCGGTTCCTGGTTTTCCAGGGGCTGTTTACAAGTTGGGAAGGAAGCTTCCTCCAAGGCTTTACACCCCCCTTCCCCTTGTGCCTCCTCCCTGGGAACCGCTGGGTTATCGGGGTGCTGCCCCTGTCATTGTTCTGGAGCACCAGGCCCATAGTTTGGGGCATTCTGCGGTGGCATGCTCATCTGAGGGTTCTGTTGAGCCCTCAGTATGTGACCCAGATCCCGGGCCATATTTTGGACCTGGCGCTCTAACTGTGAAACCCGCTCAGGCTGATACGGGGTTCTATTTTCTCCCCTGGGCTGATCCCGGGAAGGGTAGCTATCCCTTCTCTGGTAGTACCCTGGGTTGGGAAGATTTGGATACCCCTCCACCCTTGGCCTCCCCCCTCCCGGATTCGGTGGTCTGGGCTCAGGGAATTGGGGAAAGAAGGATGGATGATTTTGGGGCTGGAAGTTGGGTGGATACCTGGGGAACAAGTTCTGCCCAGGATTTGGTGAATTTCTGCCCTCCTGGGGGAAGTGCGGAGGGAAGTTCCCTGGGTTGGGCGCTTGGTTGGATCCCCCCCTTGGGCTGGAGGAGTCCACACATAACCCAGGATTGGTCTGTTTCCCTTGTTGCAGGGACTTACATAGTCAGGGGAGCGAGGGACCCCATTTGTGGGATTACCTCCTTGACTCCCTGTCTGTGACTGGCCCGAGGGCCTTCTGGGCTGTGCATTGTTCGGTACAGGCAGGTTTTTAGGCCCCCCATCTCCAAATCTAAAACGGGGGCAACCTTTACTTCTGCCACCTTGGCAGCAGCCGGGGTGCTGTTGGTTTTGGGGTTTTTGGGCTGATTCTTATTTTCCACCGGTTTTTGCACCTCATAGAGGCGGATGGCTTGCTCAATGACCCAGTCTAAAGATCTTTTCTCGTGGAAGTCTCTCACGAGCTGGGTCATTATGTATTTGGGTAAGGCATGGAAAAATGTATTAACAAATTCCTTACTGTCGGTGCGCACCCTTTTGGTAGTTTGCGCAAAAGCACGCTTTAACTCCTGCACAAATTCTTGTGGGGCCTGATCCTCCCCACATTGCAAATTGTAGGCTGCCTTGCAAGCCTCTTGAGGATTTCTATGAACAGAAAAATGTTTCAAGATGGCCGCCCTATAGGTGGACCATCTTGAATGATTTTGGTCCTCCAGCCCCGCAAAGAAACTGGAGTATTCTGGGGAGAATGTCCATTTGACGTACTGGATGCAGCTACTGCTGTCCTTCAAATGGAAAGTCTCCATCATTTGCTCAAAGAGCTCCAAGTGTTCCCAAACAGAATACTTGGAGTTCTTGTGATAAGGGGTGATGACACTCCTTATTGCCTTGATCTGCTTTAAGGGGCCCTTAAGCAAGGCCCTTTTTGCCTTATTGGCCTTTTTGGTTCGGGTAACTCTGGTCCACTCATCCTCTGACTCAGAGGCACTGCTCCCAGAGGTGCCCATCTGATCTCCCAGGTTTTCCCGGATTCTGCGAGCCTGGGAATGGCTGGCAGAATGTGTGGACCTGGTCTCCTGTGTCCTGTGCCGCTCAGAGGGGTCTTCAGATCCCTCCTTGCTGCCAGGATTTGATAAGTACCCCCCCCCCCCCACTGACCTAACTGGGCGGAGGTTTTCAGGATGCCCTTAGTGGGCCTACTCTCCTGGGGTTCCCCACTAAATTGCACTGTGCTTAGGTGCCCATACCCGGATGCCCGCCCATCCATTCCTGGGAGGTACTGGCCTATGAACCCCATACATTTGGCTGGATAGTAATCTGCCCTCCCTGTGGCCCTGTGCTCATGTGCGCCAGGGGACACAGGGGTGGCAGAGTCCAAGGACTGGGAGAGATGAAGGCCTCTGGTACTAGGGCTCCTGAGGTTATGCTCAGGTGTTTCCCTTTCCCAGCGAACTTCATCTCTGTCAGCCCCTGCTCCCTGTTGCAATGCAAGAGCCTGCGCTTTCAGTTCCTCAGTTAAGGCCTTACTAGACTCTTATCAGTCTCTCCTGCATGGCTACCTGTTGCTGGAGCCTATCATTGTGCTGACAGAGAGCCTCATTTTCTCTCTGCGCCTCCTGATTGCTCCTGGAATACTGGGCCAATCTTTGCTGCAGGGTGGTTACCTCCTGGGTACCATCCCTACTGGCCTGCTCCTTTCTTGCCAGAGCATCTTCCACCCTCCTGGTGTGCGCTAACAAGTCATGGTGCTCTTTTTGGAGGTCACCCAGTCCCTGGAGGGCCAGGTGATTTTCTTCCATTTTCCTTTTTAAGTGGCAGACTTCCTGGCCTAAGGTATCCCTTTCCTGAGTAAGAGCCTGCATCTGTGCCGCCAGGTCGTCCCTCTGCCGTTGAAGGGTACCAGCTTTCTGGCACTCTTCATCAAACTCTGCCTGGGTATCCCGGTCTTTCAAAATCATTTTATTGCTTTCCTCTTTCTCTCTGTCTAGTTGGATTTGCAAGGTGGCTACCTGCTCTGTGCATGCCCTATTGAGGTCCAGTTGTTGCTCCAGCTTTTTCTGGCTCTGCAGTAGGGCGTCCAAACCTTCTTGGTACTCCTTCTGCAAGGCCAGACATTTGTTATCCTGGTCAGACTTTTCCTGTTGCAGGATATCCATATCCTCCTTTATTTTAATAATATACTGCCTACTATCATTTTCTGACTCGTGGCTCCTCTGCAGCCTCTGCTCAGAAGAGACCAGGTCAGATTGGGCCTTCGCTAATGCCATCAGTTGCCTATTTGCCAGATCTTGGCCTTCAGCACATTTGTCCTGTATGGCTCCCATATGTAAATATAAATATGCCGCTACCCTGGCAATCTTGTTGTGCTCATCCTTGGCCTTAAGGGCCATATATAGTTCACTCAGGGCCACATGTAAGGGACCCTGATCTCTCCATATATCTGACCCCGTTTCAGTGATCTGGGGTGCGATTGCCTGCAACCAGACCGCCTGGTCCTGATGAGCCCACTCACCTCTCACAAATAGCTTATGTAAGAGGTGATCTCTGGCTATTTTGATATCTACCAAGGTCGTCATTCTGGAACTTGATTTCCTTCCTGACTTACAGAAGTTTGTATTTTATTTTGCAAAACAGACAGTTTCCTTAGAGCGTTCCTTTGAGGGATGTTTTTACACTGTAACACGGCGTGGTGATCCAACAGAATTTATATATCCTGTCAGTTAGCACACTGTATAAATCTGCACAAGTGATAGATCTAATCCAGAATCCCCGGCTACGAGCCCCCACTCTGTTAAATGACTTCAATTCAGCAATCCCACTAAGTCAGTGCCTCGTCTGGGACGCCCAAGGGAAGCCCTTATTTATATATTTTCATGACAAGTTATACTCTGGATGATAAACCCTTATATAACGCCCCTCTCTTTGAATCCCCCTGACCTCACTGAGCCAAGAAGTAGGTTTGTTTTGCAATTTAAAAGATTTATTGGAAAAATTAAACAATATATATATATTACACTTTTATAATAAATTAATATTTGATATCACACTTAAGAATATGACAGTGATCAACACTGGGTGATGTTACACTAGCACACTGATTTAATTACTTAAGAGTTAGTATAGGGAGGAAAAGGTAACTGAGAAGTCTTTCATGGTTTCAAGGAAAAACAATGATGGAAAGAATGCAGTACAGAAATAACTGGTAGGGTTTCACAAGAGATAATATGTTCACTTTTCCCCTGGTGGCAATTCACTCCCCCCTATGCAATAGAAGATGGAAGGGAGAGCACACAGTTCTCAGGAATACAATCAAATGTAGTTCAGTTCCCCCCTAGCAAGCTTAGATCACAGGGATGATTTTAAAACACAGGCATAATCATTTTAAATGTGGTGGCAATGAAGTGAAATATGCTAAAAATGGTTTTTAATTCCCTATAAGAGATTCAGGGTGGGTGATAGCTACTTTAAATTAGTTCAGGATCACTTTAGCAATGCTCTATGAATGATTGTCAGGTTGCAAACGAATTTCAGCAAAGGAAAGCAAGAAGCTGCTATTTTGACAAGTGAAGAAATTTGAGCCAAATCGCAAATCGCGGCACTTTTTTTCCGAGTGCGTCGAGCGCGATTACGGAAAAAGTATAATAAATAGAAAGTCGGTTCTGGGTTCGTTGGAAAGCCTAGAATCTTAGCTTTAAAATGACAAACACAAACGGTTCAAGAGATACGGACCATTTTATGAAGGTGGTTTTTCAAAAATGAAATAATGATTCAAAATGGCAAAATGACACTTTTACAGGTTTAAAATCAGAGAATGAACACAGATTCCTAGGATGCAGTTCTGGACAGGTTCAAATGTTTTGAATCAGATTATTTTAAGCTAAGAGATTGATTCTGCACAGTTCTGGCTAAGTACTCACACTATGAATTTGAAATAGTCCGTCAGGGTCTGGTCAGGTTGGGACTGGACTCCAGGCGGTTGGTTCTGAAGTCACAGCTATCTGGGTCAGCTCTGCTCTGCTGGTCTGGTCTGGATCTCTGGTTCTGCTCACAGTGATCTGGTCTGGTCTCTCTGGATACAGCACTGCTTTCTGGGTCTGCTACCGGTTCTGGCAAAAGTTCTTGGCAAAGAATCCAACAGCTCGCCCGGCTGTAAAATAGTTTGGTTGGATTGCTGGATTGGCTGGTGGTCCAGGCCTCTCTGCTTTAAGTTCTGGAGTGAAGTTCTCCGTCAGAGTGCTGGGTGGGAATTCAGTTGAAGGTTGGAAAATGAATGTCCCTGTCTGGCTTCCAGTGGCTCTTTTTATGTCTTTTGAAAATGGGTGTGGATGCTAACTTTCTGTGCCCACCCCACTCATGATTTGATAGGTCAAGGATTTCTCTTTGACCTGATTTGAGAAGGGAGCAGTGAGTCATCAGGTGTCATCTTTATGGCATACAGAAAGTACACTCCCCTTTGCTTTTACCTTAGAAAATCATTTTCATAACTAAACACATTTCCCAGATACACAAGTGGTTGACATTACATATACACATCATATATCACATAAGGTAGTTTCTGTTCCGACTCTGATGTTTCTAAGAGCTTGGATTAAGAAATGACAACATTTTGCGCTTTTTGGTTGGTTTACCAATATTGGATTTTTACCAAAAATGACACAGATGTACACCGCCTTTCTACACATATTCCAGTAATTATTCATTTTTCTAGCGTGAACCCTGTGTCTGCAATCTCCATAATTCATTGGGTTTTGCCTCAGAAGATGGTACAGAGTTCTACCACCTCTTAAAATGTGCACAGAAAAATCACAAGAATAATGATTAATTATATAATTTTGACAAGTCTGTACTATGAATTATCCATCTTTTTTTAAGATTATGCTCTGGCCCAGAGGGGTGTGGTTTCCCAAAGCACATGGTGGAATTTCTGGTGTGTCCACTTCCTCCAACTCAAGTTGCTCACAGAGACACTACCCCTCCACGTTTCTCGCAAGAGGAAGCCATTTACGACCCCCCCTAATTTAACATTTGCCTGAGCCATTGTTCAGTTTCCTGCAGTCCCCAGCTGCTCCTCCCCTAATCCAATCAGGGAGGTGTCATCTCCTTTTGGTGGGGGCAGCAGAATGCAGCCAGGCCTGGGAAGAGTGGCTGAGCAAGTTTCAACTCCTGTCGGGGGTAGTTGCCGGGCAGAATTCACTCTCTTCAAGCCAGGCTTCAGCCAAATGTCACTTTTGTTCCCAGTTTTTCTTCATTCAAAACAAACTTACAATGTTTACACATGCAGCTAGAATGCTGATTCTAAGTTCAAAACTATGACATTTAACAGTTGCAAACTATGTGACACTCAACAGTAGGTCACTCATTTATTTTAAACATTTATATTTTAGCGTCTTTCAGTCCAATTTAACTTAGGCTGCTGACATCCACAGCTCAGCCAGTTTCATTATGAACATTATTTTAGGCTCTTTCCAGATTTTGTATGCACACAAGTCTACCTTCTGCCAAATGTCTGCTGGTGTTCATTGAGATTTTTTGAATATCTTGCGATGTTTAAAATCGGCATTTTTAGCTTGCATTTCAGAGCAACAAAGGTGATTTCAAAGCGCTTTTTGAGCCACCGGCACTGCTGTTTTTCCTTTGGCACACATTTCACCTAAGGCACTCCTGGCCCATCACGCTCGCACTGGTGGGTGGTAGGTCAGGCGACCATTTTGGTGTGCGCAAATACTGCGCGGTTTTCCTGGATCCTGGCGCAATGTGGGCTTTTTCGGCCATCTTGGATTTTCTAAGCCCACAGCACCAAATGTTGCAGCATAATAGTCCAAACGTGGGTCAGGACACCCAACAACGCTAGCGAAGGGTGGATGTGGCAGCACTATATTCAGAGTTTTTTCATTGCAACCTTATTATCTTCTTCAATGTACCTAAGGAGAAATATTGCTTTTTAAAGCCATGATTTTCAATCGTTATGGTAGAGCCTGGGTCGTTTCCCTTGCTATCGACCTTCCCATGCAATGTTGCAAAGCTTTTGGGGTTAAGTACTATGGAGGATACAGCTTCCTGATTGAGGGGAGGGTGGAAGCGTAGGGGTTTTGTCGGGATTTCAAAATGCATTCTGGCAATCTCACATCTGCGACTGATGAAACTGCATCTGATCAAACACAAAATAATTCTGAAACGATCCTGGCACTGGAAAATGCCATTCAAGATGTCTTTTTAACAAATGAATTAGACATCATTGATATTCCTGACCAGTCAGGTAGCAATGGGCACACGCTGGGTGAGTCCAGACACTTACCGTTGGATAGTACACTGTGGTGAGAAAGCTTTCATCTGACATTTCTCTGTGTTGCAGCAAACATTCTCATCATTCCACGGCCCTTTCGCAAACGCCTAATATGTTTGGAGCGTCCAAGTGTGACTCAGTATTGTCTTCTTTCATTCAACCTACTCCTTGAAGAATGAAAGATGACAGAGTAACCTCATCGCTATCAAGTCAAAAAAATGAAATAACAGTAAAACCTTCACTTTTGGAGATTACGTTAATGGACATGCACTCCACGATCCAATTGTTGACAACATTATTTGATAGTATGGACGAAAAAATTACCAAGCAAGCAGGGCAAATAGACCAGATACTATCATGGATGTCGAATGTTCAGCAAAGTATTGTCAATAAAGAGGTCGGCACGACACGATTAGAAAATGTTGCTGAGGCGGCGCAGAGTTCTCCTGCAGTGGTTTCAAAGGAGCGCGATGTTCAGCACCTATAGTTTTGCCTACCATTCTTCTGAATGTTTCGGAGGAGGTGGAGTCTTCTGTTGCTCACTTCAATGAATCAGAAAAAGCTCCATTGGGGAGTCCATCTTAAGCGCAGAAGGCTGATAATAACAAAGCACAAAAACAAGTGCCAGTACATCATTCCATCTTTACCAAAGTAGGTAAAAATAACACTAAAGTTGACAAACGAGACCGAATTGAAATTATGCCTGAAAAGAAAAAAACAAAACATGAAAGAGCACTCAAAGTATCAACCTCATCGCAAGTTAAACAATTTGTCCGCAAAATTCAAATCCCCAAAACACAAAGCAAGATTGCCAGTGTGGCAGTTGTAGCTAAATATGAGTCCATAACAGTGACCAACAAAGAAAAGGTTAGCTTTAACTCTAAAACTATAGAACCTCATCAGCCGTTAGACAATTTAGTAAACTTAATTGAGGATGAACAATTCCAAAATAAGCACCTACCTGAGTCACAAGCAAGATCTAAACAAAAAGCCACTGTAAATCAAACGACCGTCAAAAATGAAAATCCGCCTCATCTTTAACGGACATGTGGCTGCCTGAATTGAGAGCTGAGATCTGCAAATCAATTGATGAGTATTTACAAACGAAAACTCACCAGTTGAGAACCGGGCAGGACATTAGCATTACTTCTGTTGAAACAGATGCAAAGTCCTCCGTAAATTGTCATCAACAGCTTGATAAGTATTCTGCTAGCAATATTAACTATACGGGTCATTAGCAAAAAGAACAGTGCGACTCCCAAATAGCAAGCAATGATGCACTCAGAGGAAATGCCCTAAAAACGAATCAAGTGAACCCATGGCATTGGTTGATAATGAAGTGTCGCCCGGCCCCATATCCCTCATATGACTTATGTTGTGCTAGTATCTTAAATATCTTCACCGAAATACAGAAATTGGAAGATACCTCCTCATGTGATATTGAGCAGGTCGAGGTTTTATGCGAACAGGACCTGTCCATACTAAGGTTGTGGATACGTTCAGGCGTAATAAGGAATACCATCTGGTTAGCAAAAATGGATTTGTTTCAGATGGGCTTTATCATTGCGCAAGACCCGACAATATTAATTCGAACTGCTAATAGCAGAAACCAGACTAATGATAATGTCAGGGCCCAAGAACAGAGATTTGTTAATGAATCCCGAGGCGGAAATCGAATATACACAAATTCAGAAAAGGCGTCAATTGATCAATGGAGCCAGATTCCTAACTGATAGCTACTGATAAATGATGCAAGCAAATGGATAAAGGTTGCTTGCTGGATCACCAGGGGGTTTGCCCACTTGATCAGTTAAAGTGTTGAATTGATTGAATCCTTTGACATTGTTATATTTCAAGAAACCTGGTTACTAAAGCAGCCTGTGTGGAATAATCATGAAATCAACCTAATTCCAGCCCTTAAAAAAGATAAAGGCCGACCTACTTCAGGTCTTATGATAGCTATTAAAAATGGTGTAGGACTAAAATTACAACCTTGGATGGCTCCTAACAGTCATACACAATTAGTTAAGATAAGTGGCTTTGGTGGTGCTATTGCACTGATTAACATATATTGAAATCCTATGGCCATGACGGACAATAGATTCTTTAGAGAATTGGAAGATGTATTAAACACTGTTTATACCTCCCTTGATATCACTAATGTTGTTATAGCGGGTGACATTAATATGCAATGTTTGAACAAATTTAAAAGTAGAAGCACGGTTCAGGTGGTCAACTCTCATGGAAGCAAATCAATTGCATATGCTTAATGGTTCATTCAAAGGTGATGTGCCTGCAGCCCCAACGTGGTCGAGGGGGACAAGTAGGTCTATCATAGACTAGGTATATGTTGATTCGAACACGTATGCACGTATTGAAACATTTTAGACATCCTCCAGGCCCATCGTGATCACAACTTGCTTTCTTTTGAGTGGTGCCTGCAAAGAAGGCAAGTTAATCCTGAGTGTAACTCATATCATTGTCAACTGCAGATCAACAATGCAAGAACTCGATTTAAGTGGAATAGTGAGGCTTTATATCGACTGAATGAGAACTTAGTTAAATGTTTATCTCAAGGTTCTAATCAGTGCTTGATATTGGGATATTACTATATGCATGCCATGCAGATATTCAAAACTCACTCCAAGGGTAATGCGAGCTTCATCTATAAAAATAGATATACTTTTGATGCACTCATTCGAGACTGGAAAAGAGATCTAAGGCAACAGAGAAAACTAGCATTGCAAAAACCAATGCAACTAAGAGCAGCCCTGTTAAGAACTTTGAAATGTGAATGTATTAATTGGATTCAAGCTAGGTGGGTAGTACTTTATCAAGCAGATGGAGAAGCAATGCTTAGAGAAACTTGTGGGAAAAACTCAACCCAGATCTGGGTATTTCTTAATTTAGCAACTCACAACTCCCAGCTCCCCATCCAAATAAACGGAGTAACCAATCAAAGGTGGGTTGAACATTATACCAACTTATATGCACGACCCAAAGCTATTAAGAAAGCTAGTTGTACAAGCAGTACTCCTCACTTTCGGTTATCGATCGACGAGGGAGACATTCTGTACTATAGAAACAAATCAAGCAATTCTCGAGCCCCAGGCCCTGATGGTCTTAGTGATAGAATGTTTAAAGACAACCCCAAAGCGTGGGAAAGAATTGTATGGACTATATTTGTCTCTGTGCTTGCTTCTGGTCAGGTTCCTTTATCTTGGCGACGATCCATATTCAAGAAGTGGGATCGGTCATGCACATCTAATTACCGGCCGATCGCCCTTCTTTTTTTTTATATATCATATTTTATTGATTTTATAACATACAACTGCTGGTCCTTACCGGGCCAGATCACATTAACAACAACAATAACGTTCGATGGAATACCTGCTCATACAGATAACATACATTACATAGCATATCTTATAGTGAATTCTCCACTGCAGTGTTCATGTCCTACCACCTAAGGTGCTTTATTTTAAGATTTAACAGTTCATATCGTGTCTTCCCATCGTTGCCAAATCTTGTCCGCTTTTTCGGCACATCCCCTGGCTCTATATATTCTCCTTTCGATGGCAATACAGATTTGTACATCGGTGATCCATTGGCCTACTTGTGGCGATTCTGCTGCTCCCCAGAGTTGGGCTATATTCCTTTTAATTATTGCTGTTGCAGTCATGAAGGATAGCTTTTCATATCTTGACAAGTCTATCTCGCTGTCCGCTCCTAGTAGCAGTAGCTTAGGGTCTTTGGGGATTGTCCGTTGTAGGACCCTTGTAAGGATGTCGCATCATTGTTGCCAGTAATGACTGATGTTTGGGAATTCCCATAATATGTGAAAGAAGGTTCCCTCCCTTCCATGACAGCGTAAACAATTGGGTTCTGCTATTTTACCCAAGTGATACAGGTCCACTCTCGGGTAATAGATCCTGTGTAATATTTTTAGTTGGACTAGCCGTAGTCTGGTTTATATGGCGATTTTGCGGGGATACATTAGGATCTGAACCCAGTCTTCCGGCATGATTTCTCTGACCTCGCCCTGCCATTTAGTTTTGAGTCTTGCTCGTTCTAGTGTGGCAAAGGAGGTAATAACACTGTACATCACTGTGGTGACTTTTCCAGTGGAGGGCTATCTGACATGTTAGAAAAGGTAGGGAGATGCTGTTGTAGTGCATGCCGAAGCTGTGTATAATGGTATTTTTCCGCCTCTGGGAGGTTAAAAGACCGGATCAGTTCATTACAGGGTCTAACAGTACCATTTGCTATGATATCTTCTACTTTGCTTATACAAGATCTCACCCACGCTGGCCATTTCGACAATTTGGCTACCTCAGGGAGATTTCTATTGTTCCATAGTGGTTGTATTGGCGTGACCTTGTCCTCCCAACCTATAAATGCGTGTGACTCCGTAACAGATGCAAGGCATCTGTGATGCCATTGTTCGGGGGTTTATTCTGGGTGCTGCAGCATATAGCTCCAGGGGGGTGATGCTCGTACATGCGGCAGTGTAGCCTCCGCGTGCAGTGCATCATTTATTACCGACATCTGGCTGGCCCAGTAATATGTTTGTAGCCTTGGCAGGCCAATGCCGCCTTACCATATCGACCTTTGCAGTGTTTGGAAGGCTATTCTCGGGCGTCCACCTCCCCATAGAAGTTTTCTGAGTGTGCAGTCTATTTTTTGGAACGTCTTCCCAGGAATATGCAATGGGGTGTTCTGAAGTATGTATAAGTAACGAGGGAGTGTCAGCATTTTGAACAGTGCAGCTCGGCCCAACAGGGTCTACGGTAGAGACATCCAATGCTGCACATCTCCAGCAAATCGCTCTTTGATGGGTTGTAAGTTATTGGGTGTGTAATCATTGAGATTTCTTGTGATCTTAATACCCAGGTACTGGAAGTGGTCGGGGCTATTCTAAATGGACAGGGCTCTGGGGCCTCCATACCTAGTTGGTTTAATGCGAATAGTGTGGATTTGGACCAGTTCACTTTTAGGCCACTAAAGGCCCCGTATTTTTGGAGTAGCTGTGTCACTACTGCGCATGTCACCTTGGGGTCTCGCATGTATATCAATAGGTCATCTGCGTATAGTGAGACTTTGTCTTCCCAGTCTGGCCCCCCCGGGATGCCTCTCCATGTGGGTGTATCTCTTAGCAGCTGAGCCAACGGTTCCATGGCCCGTGCAAAGAGGAGGGCTGATAGGGGGCAGCCTTGCCGCGTCCCTTTTCCCAAGTCAAAGGATCGAGATGTCCATCCATTCACCCTGACTTCGGCCATTGGTGCATTGTACAGTAGTTGGACCCAGGATAGGAATTGCTCTCGGAACCCCATTTTACGCATAATCTCCCATAGTGCCTCCCAGTGTACGGAATCGAATGCCTTTTCAAAGTCTATTGCGAGGACTCACAAGGGAATATTCAGGGTCTGGGCACGTTCAATGGCTAAGTGTATTCTCCGAATGTTCATTCTTGTAGATCTACCAGGCATGAAGCCACATTGGTCTGGGTGGATCAGAGATGATATGACCTGCTGTAGGCGTGTCGCTAATAATTTGGCCAATATCTTCGCCTCGTTGTTAATGAGGGAGCTCGGTCTGTATGAGCCACAATTGTCTGGGGGTTTGTTTGCTTTAGGTATTACTATTATTGTAGCCTTTCTTAGGTCTGCTGGCAGGCATCCCGTGGTTCGGGCCTGCGGGTACATTTTGAGCAGGTGGGGGGGCAATTCGTTACCTCCTATCTTTTTCCAGGTTTCTATTGGAAAGCCATTCGGTCCCAGTGTCTTCCCGGATTGGAGCTGCATCATGGCTGTTGTGATCTCTTCTTCCGTGATTTCCTTTTCTAAAGTAGCAATTTGTTCGCAGTCTAGGGAGGGGAGGGAAATCTCCTCCCGCATAGAAGTTTCAGGGGAAGACACAGGTGCCTTATATAGCTCCTGGTAGTATCTTGCAAACTCTTCAGCTATGTCCGCATCCGTCAGATGCGGTTCTGAGTTTTGGGATGTGATTGCTCTTACTTGGTTGTGCCCTTCGTCTCTTCGTTCGAGCCAGGCGAGCATCTTCCCCGCCTTGTCACCTGTTTCATAAACTCTGGCTTTCATTGCTGCATGTGCCTGTTTTGCGTTGTCCAGTGCAATGTTTTGCAGTTTTTTCTGGGCCAGAACCAAAGCTCTGTTTGTGTCAGGGCAGTCCTGAGTTAGGTGTATTTCTTCTGCTTGTTTTACGTTTCCCTCTGCCTCCCTCAGTGATTCTAGGTGTATTTTCTTTTGTGCTGCAGTCCAGGAAATGATTTCCCCTCGTATCACCGGTTTGTAGGCTTCCCATAGTGTAATAGGACAGTCTACTGATCCTTCATTTAGTTCATAATATGCCATGCTAGCATTTTGTAGGCGTTCTATTAGTTCAGGGGGGCCCAGATGATAGCTATTCAATCTCCATACCGGTGTGGGGGGGGTTGGTTTGTATGTCGTAAGTGACATGAGTAGGGGGGGAATGATCCGAAATGCCTCTTGGGAGGTATCCTGCTTGTGTTGCTGTGTGTATTATTGCTGCCGGCACAAAGAAGTAGTCTAAGCGTGACAATGATGCATGTACCCCAGAGTGATAGGAGTATTGTTGTTCTTCAGGATATAGGTCTCGCCACACATCTCTGATACCAAATGCTTCCACAAATGTGGTCAGGCTGGTTCAGCGGTTGGGGTCTCTGCTGCGTAGGTGCGTGCGATCCTGTGTATTACTCATGACGTCATTGAAGTCACCTCCAAGGACCAGGATATCAGAGATATCATCTGTCAGCAAAGGCGTTATATCCTCTATTAACGTGGATTGTAGTGCGGGCAGGGCATAGATTGCTAACAGGGATATTGTTTTATTCCAGAGCATGCCTGTGGCGTACGTGAATCTGCCCTCAGTATCCTGCGTTGTTTTCGTGAGGGTGAGCGGCAGTCTCTTATGTATCAGTACTCCTCTGGCTCCCATCGTAAAGCCTGCCTGTGTTGCTGTGCGGTAGTTGGAATGCTTAAATAGTGCATTGGTTTTACCTGCTAGGTGAGTCTCTGTTAGGAAGACTATGTCTGGGCCATGCCTATTCTGGAACTGTCGTACCAGTCGTCTTTTCAGGCTGTTTCCTAAGCCATGCACGTTCCAGGTAAGAAGCTTTAGGGTTCGGGTCTTGCTGTCTTGCAGAGTTACGTTAGCACTCATGATTACGGGTGACAATGAAGCCTCCTGGAGTGGTGGCGTTGTTCACGCTTGTCTTGTGGCAGGGAGCAATGGCTGGTGTTTGATTAACTCCTATTTTTTGTATGCTTTGGCATTCTGGTGACCTTTTCCATCTTCTGAACCTATATCCAACTCCCCCCTCCCCATACTTCACCCCCAACTGAAGCATCTGTCGCCCCTTCATAACTTGAACACTGAACAGAACTAAAAAACTTAGTTAGATACTATGTGGTCGCTTCCTTGTCTGGGGGGCGGCTCTGGTTTGGCCGCCAGGCATTATGTACTTTGTGGTTCTTGTTTCTGTTTGGAGCAAGGGCTCCGTTGTGCTTCAGCTTACAGCGTTTGTGTTGTTTTCGGTTGTTACCTGTTCGCTGTTATTCATTTCCTTGTGTCTGTATTTCCTCTTGTTGTTGCTGGGGTCTGGTGGTCTCTCTGGGCGTGGTCCATTGCGTTCGCCCCCTGTTTTCTTTTTAGTACTCCAATCGCCTACTATGTTCCTCTCCGCCCAGTTCCACGCTTCTTTTGGGTCTGTGAAGTGCACTGCTGTTCCATTATGGAATATTTTGAGCTGGGCAGGGAAGATTAGGCCATATTTTGTTCCTAGTGTTTGCAGCTGTTTTTTGAGTGGGTCAAAGGGTTGGCGCGCTTTTTTCACCTCTCTGGTGAAGTCAGGGAAGAAAGCGATTTTAGATCCATTGTGGGTGATGGGCCCTTTCGATCTTGCCATTTGCAGTACGGCATTCCTATCCCTGTAATTTAGGAATCTTGCGATGATTGTGCGCGGTGGCGCCCCTGGCACGACTTTTCCAGTTGGGATGCGATGTGCCCGCTCAATGGAGAAGAATTTGGAAAAGGATTTTGCATCGTAAATGTATGTGAGCCACTCCTCGAGGAATAGTTCCATGCTTGCTCCTTTTGCCTTCTCACGGAGGCAGAGTATGCGAATGTTGTTGAGCCTGGATCTCCATTCACTCTCATCCACTCTTGTTTTCCAGGATTTTGATGCGGTCTAGCATGCCAGACATGTGCCTGTTGACCCTTCGTACATTGTCTTCAGTTTCCGAGATGCGTGCTTCGGCCTCTCCGGTGCGCGAGGTCAGCATTTGGAGGTCATGTCTCAGTAGGGAAACATCGGCGCCAATGCTGTCCATTTTCTTCTCCATTGATGTTCTGGAGCTGGCAATGGCACCCATCAAGTCCCTGAGGGAGATGTAATCCTCCATGTTGTCAGGTTCAGTTGATGCCAGTCGCTCGGCGAGGGGGACATTGGTGTTGTTGCGTATTGTTCTATTCTGCTTTGTGTGGAGGTTTTCCTTGGTTTGTCCTTCCCCATGTTGGTCCGGCGCCATAGCGATATGGAGGTTTCTTTCGTTTTGGAGGGGGGGCCTGATAGTATTGGCACGCAGGTGCGTTTCGGAGACTTGGGTTTTTGGTCTTCTGGAACCTGGAGTCCAATGGAGGGTAGCGCTGTGTGGTTACAGAGAGTGGGGTCCTGCTTTATTGTTACCACTTTTGATAGGAGTATCTGTGGTTCACAGGACTCTAAATGCAGCTGTATTAGTTATTTTGGTGCCTGGTATGTGTGCTTCCACTGCTTACAGCATTCTGTCCTGTTTGTTTCCCACTTCGGAGTGTTCTCTCCTCTTACCTGCGATGTAAGCCGTTAGCTATTTGCTGCGACAGGACCCTCTGAGACACCCACTTGTCAAGCAGTCCACATGCGACATGCTTTCCAGGCTTTGGGATCCTGACACATGCGCTGGGGTTGGGGGTGATGATGTCGTTTACTGTTGTTCGCTACACCCAGTGCTGGTTGTGTCAGCTGATAAAGGCTTCTGCGTGTATTGTCTCACTGCCCAACACACTTGGATATCTGCAGGCTGTTTGTGTGACTTGTGTGGTGCTTTGCGGGTTTTACCGTCTGGCCTCCTTGGCTTGCTTGCACATAGTTCCCCATCTGTTTGTTGTGGTGGACAGCTGGTCCTGTTATGGATATCTCGTCCTTATATTGTGCCCAATGTTGCAGTTTCAGGGTTTTAAGGGGTTGCTTCCGTTTGGCTCTGATAGTATTATGCCCTCTTCTCTTGTGTCATGTGGTTTTGTCCAGGAGGACGTGCTGGTGTGGGGCCTCAATGTTCCCACCGTATCATGCCGGCATTGTTCGTGCTGCACTGCAGCAGGGGTACTTGGGGTTTCCGGGGTCTTTGTAATTGTGTTGGTGTGGCCGGAGAGCAGACAGGGGTTTGCAACCACGGCCACTGCCTCCCGTCTCCTCCTCTCCCCCTCCTTACCGCTGCTCCTTACTGGCGCCTTTCCGCGGCTCCAGGAGGCGCCACCGCTGCATTGGGGAAGGATTAGCAGGCGCTCTACGCTTATCGGCTGGATGCGGGTTCGTTTCGGTCCCTCATAGTTTTCTCTCGGGGGGGGGGGGGGAGTCTGTGTTATTACCTTCCCCTCTTGTGGTGCGCAGGGGTGAGTCCACGTGAGTGCCCACACGTAACAGGGTGTGGTGTGCACTCTGGGTCTCAGGGTTGCAGATACCACCCGCACGACCCAAACGCTCCAGGTCGTGTCCGCTCTTTGTTGCTGAGTAGGGGCGGGGGAAGTGTCTCTCCTCTTCGCCGTGTGCAGGGGGGAATGTTCGCTGCCACCGCGTATCACAGGTGTGCCGGACCGCCACAGGGGATGGCAGGGATGGACTGACTCTGCTCGATCGCACACTTTCCCTGATTCTTCCAGGTGGGGGCCAGTGTACGTTCTGTCCCCCGTTCCCACGATGTCAGTGCAACTGGAGACAGTCGCCTCTCTCCTTAGGCTGGCTGCCTCACTGAGTCACTGCGCTCTCCGCCTATTCCATGACTCCGGCGGCCATCTTGGATGCTCTTTTCGCGGTCCGTTGTCTTTAATCTTCGACCGCCGTAACTTTGGAATTACACACCGGTTGTGGTCCGCTGTGCTGCGCTTTACTGCTGCCATGATTTGCGCTTCGCTTAAGCATATTTAGATATTTCCAAAGTAATTTTTAAAGCAGGATGGATGCAGGATTAGGCTGGCGGCTCGGGAGTGGCGAGGAATCACGTCTTCCCCGATCGCCCTTCTTGACGCACCAGGGAAGATCTTCTCGAGAATTATTTTAGAGGAATTTAATCGCTGGTCCATACAATGTAATCAACGCAATTTTTCCAGACTGGGTTTGTGCGAGGTTTGGGTACATCCATTAATGTATATACTATTGCTGCCATTCAGCAACATCACTTTCAGTCTGGATTACCTCTGTATCTAGCCTTTGTGGACTTTAAGGCTGCATTTGACTCTGTGTCACGTGAAATATTACTTACCAAACTAAGAAAAGCCAATTGTCCAAATCACTTATGTGAGTTGATTGAAGCATTACATTCTAATACGCAGATTAGAATCTGCATCTCCTTGCAAGGAGAGCTGACTGAAGAAATCTCGACATCTCGTCTGTTGAGGCAAGGATGCACCCTTGCCTCAACCCTGTTTAACTTCTTCATCTCGGACATGTCGAGAGATTTTGAAATTGTATCCATGATGCTCCAAAATTAAATGGTCATCAAATTCCAGCCTTATTCTACGCAGATGACCTGGTTTTAATGTTGAAGACTCCACAAGGTCTACAGCGGCTATTGAACTCCCTTGCGAAATATGTTGAACAGAATTTGCTAACAATTAACGTGAGTAAAACAAAAGTGATGTCATGTAATAAATACAGATGGACTAAAGGGGTAAAGAAATGGTTTTTGCAGGAAGTTACCATGGAAAATGTACAACAATATACATACTTGGGGGTAGTCATTAGCAATAATTAAGCCAGTAACGAATATTATCTGAATTTAGACATAAAGCTGCAAACAGCAATATCTCAATCAACCATCATGTTAGCGAAATATGGGAAATTTACTCTCGACTCTCATCACTTTCTTTTTACAAAAACCGACTCTGATTTTGTTTTTTGGGGCCGAAACCAAGCCCATTTTTAGCAAACAAATGCTAAGTTTGAAGGGCGGTAGAGGAGGCGCATTTTAGGCCTTCCTAACTGCGTGCCAGCTGTGTGGTTACAATACGAATGTGCTTTGATTTCATTGTATACCAGATACAAGTGGCAATTAATATCGCTTTTCAGAAAATGTTTGATGGCTCCGGACTCCAAGATGTGGTTGAGTATTTTATCTAAATATATATTTACGTCAACACACAAATGTGTGTGTAAATGGAGAAACATGATCATACACTTTTTATGTGAAATAGAGATAACAATTCAAATTCTGATAGAAAACCCATGTAGAGTGAAAAACAAATGGTTTGAGCTGGATTGGATAATGACTCGAGAGAAATGTATGAAATATGCAGACCACAGAACCAATCCATTTCAAGTAAAGGGTTTTGGGACCGTAGAAACATATTTGCACAAGTCACCTTCAGTTCAACATAGAAGTGAATTTGTGAGATTTAGATTCAACTTGTGGCCCACTAAAGACATTCAAAAACGGCGCAAAAAACGTCAGGACTGTGACAATATATGCCGATCTTGCAATAGTACTGGATGCAAGGAGACATTACGACATCTATTAGTCATATGCCCTATGCTTAAAGAATTGCGCATTCTGCACTTTAAGACATTTTCTGAAAATCAACAAACCGTGACATAGGATGAATTGTGGGAAAAGCTGTTTGTGGGTGAAAAACTAATAACACGGATAGCGGTGTTGAATTTCTTACATACACTGACATTGACTTAGATGCTTTGACTACTTCTGTGATTGATGTATACTGTTTTTTTCAATTATGAATTTTGGAATGAAGCCATTCTGTGAATGTTTTAAGAATTGTGAAATTTGTATGTGTGTAATAATGAGGGAACTTATTTCATTATTTTAAAATTGTAAACTGTAAATTATTGTAACAGGACAATATTTTTGTAAAGTTGATTATTCAGCTGTATCAAAAAAAATGCACTTAGTTCTACTGTAGAAGAACTATGGACTTACAAGCAACGGTTGAGGAGAAATTTCACATTTGCTTCTTTGACAGTGTTTCTTCATCAGGGGAGAATATATGTTTGGCATGGCAGGGATGGGTGGACTCACGTGTTTGAGCTGGAATGTCTGAGGGCTGGGGAAATCCTGTTAATGTGTAGGCTCATGCTCCTCGTTGAGTGTCACAAGGCCAAGCTATTGTTTCTGTTGGAGACCCATGCCGTGGCCGCATGATGTGAGGGGTTTGCTAAAAGCTGGGGTAAGAATAGGTTCTTCACCACATATTCCACTCAGTCTAGGGGACTGATAATCCTACTTCACAGCTCGCTAGCATTCATATATAGGAAAGTCCACACGGACCACGTGGGGCGATATGGCATGGTCAACGTAGTGTTGGCCCGGAGGGAGATGATCCTGTTGAATATATACGGTCCTAATGTGGATGACTTGCCATTCTACACTGAAATCACAGACATGTTAGCTCTCTACCCCCTCATACCCATTCTGTGGAGCAGCAATTTTAATACCATTTTAGATATAGACCTGGAAAGATCTGGTCAGAGCTGCATGACACTTACGAAGGCCGCTCAAATTGTCCGCGACAGAATGGTTGAACTGTGCATGGTGGATGCGTGGAGGGCCCTTAACCCAGGTGACCGTGCATATTCCTTTTACTCCTCTGTGCATGATTCTTTTTCCCGTATTGACGTGTGGCTGGTCTCGGATATCCTGCTTAGTGGTATTGCCCAGAACATACTCTGGTCATTCCCCTGTTTCAGTCACTCTTCAGCTGAAAGGGCTCCTACTACCCCGTACTAATTTGCGCTTTAACAGGGTAATTCATAGAATTTAGCGCACAAGTGGCGCACGCAGCTGGCGCACAGTGTGCGCGTGTGAATCTCTGCGCCAGCCCCGTGCGCTAACATCCATTTCCGCGCACAGCGTATTCATGGATTTTAGCTACCAAAACCAGCCGTAGCGCACAGTGGCGCAGCGACCCTGCAGCAGCGCCAGTTACGCCCCCAAGAACGCCCCTCGCGCAAGGAACAGCCATCAAAATCCCCAATCCAGCGCAAAGGGCTGCGCTAACCCTGTACCAGTATACAGGGCCACCACACAGCACACGGCAAGCGGGGAACGTGTATTACTGGGATTCGCGGGAGGTTTCACACGCGATTGGCCCTGTGCGAGTGGGGTACGTGTATTCGTGGGGTGCGCAGGAAGTTTCACACGCGATAGGCCCTGTGCGAGTGGGGTGCATGTATTCCTGGGGTTCGCGGGAAGTTCACACGCGATCGGAGCGGGGTACGTGTAATTCGGGGGGTGCGCGGGAAGTTACACACATGATTTGCCCTGTTCGAGTGGGGTACGTGTAATTCGGGGGTGCGCGGGAAGTTTCACATTCGATTGGCCCTGTGGGAGTGGGGTACATGTATAACTGGGGTGCGTGGGAAGTTTCACACGCGATTTTGCTGTCAGAGCGGGGTACGTGAATTTCAGGGGTGCGCGGGGAGTCCTACCCGTGAATTGGCAGTGTGGGTCCTCCCAGGTGTTCCCTCTACACCCTCCACGGCCGCTGCAGGCAGCTCACACCACAGGGGACTACCCTGCACCCCTGGTCATGTCCCGCAGGCAGCCCATCCACCATGGGCATGCCCCCCAGCCAGGCCACATGTCACCTTGCACTACTGATCACCAACTCATGTCCCCCAGCACCCCCACGCCCCAGCAGTCAGCGGCACCTGCCAGCAGGCCCCCACACATGTCCCCCAGCACCCACACCCCCCAGCTGTCAGGGGCACCTGCCAGCAGGCCCCCACACATGTCTCCCAGCACCCCCACTCCCCCAGCAGTCAGGGGCACCTGCCAGCAGGCCCCCACTCATGTCCCCCAGCACCACCACCCCCCAGCAGTGAGGGGCACCTGCCAGCAGGCCCCCACTCATGTCCCACTCATGTTCCACTGCACCCCCACACCCCAGCAGTCAGGGGCACCTGCCAGCAGGCCCCCACTCATGTCCCCCAGCACCCCCACCCCCCCAGCAGTCAGGGGCACCTGCCAGAAGTCCCCCACTCATGTCCCCCTGCCCCCACATCATGACGATCCTCAATCATGGGCCTAATGGCCAGCCACATCACACCCCATGCCACCCCAGCCCAAAGACCCAACCAAGTATTGCATCCACCCACATAAAAATGCCCATTACATGAAACAACCCGAATGGCAAGTATGTACATGAACACATGTCCGTCACACACACACAATGGGAAAACCCACATCATGACATGCATGAAATCAATGAGAGAATACCACACACCGAAGTTTGAAACAAAAATGTATTGAATCCAAAATGAATGTAATGAAAAGAAAACACACAATAATGTGAAGAAGAAATAAAATGCAGCATGTCCAGAAAATAATCAAAAATATGAAATCAGAATCCAAAGAAATCCAAATGAAAATGTGTCCAAAGTCTCAGTCCAACAAAGCAAATCCAAAGGAAAACAATAAGTGAAATCCATTGCTCCATGGTGAAATAAAAAAATAAAAAAATAATCCACTGTTCAACTATATACAAATCGCCAATCCAGGGTCCATGAGCCCAACAAATGAAATGAAACCTACAAAAAAGACTACCTAATAAAGAACTATATACAAAAACGTGGTGCATCGTCCAATCGCCCCAAAATAAACAGAAAGGAAACAATCTAACTATTTACAATGGCAGCAGGCTAGTCCGACGGCTCACTTATTGATGTCCTGGGCCAGGGCATCATCGAAATCCCGCTCAATGTCCTGGAGGCGGTCCTCTTCCATGGCCCCGAGGGTTTGCAGGGACGACGACATGTTCACCTCCAACTCCCTGCGAATTGCCTCGAGGCACTCGGCCCGCCTCAGGGCCCTCCGCATGGAGTTCTCCGCCCTGACCATTGTGAGCCGTGCCTCTTCTGCCCGCTGCCGCTTTGCATCTATGGCGTGGCCCAAGCGCTGCCACAGGGAAGACACTTGAAATCCGGGGTCCTCCTGCCCTATGGCCGATGCCTACCCCTCCGATGTTGAAGGCCCCGAGCCATCATTGCTCCCACCATGTTGCTGCTGCTGTGCCTGTGCCTGCGCCCTGGCTCTTGCTGCGTGCACATCCTCCTCCGGCTGGGGTGCAGTTGTCGTGGTGGCCACCCCTGCTGGACGTCCGACTCCCAACTGTGGCAGGGTGTGTCCTCCACCAGCCTGGCCGCTGGGTCAGGGGCAGCACCACAGGGTACCCAGGTGACACATGGGTGGGAAGATGGCATGGAGGATGACTGGCGCGTAGGGGGTTCAGGTGAGGAGGGGGTCGCAAGAAGGTCCAGCACACGGAGGAATCCAGCACCGGTGACCCATCCCAGTAGGTCAACGTGGTCAAAGAGGCATGTGAGACGACGTGTAGTCTCTCCACGAAAAGACTGCAGGTCAACTCGCATGCCCCGTTGACGCAACGCTATCCCACTCAGGACAGGCTCTACACGGTCCCTGGTAGCCACGTCTGCAGGGAGAGGAAGGCCAGTTGTCGTGCGCTCATCCCCTCCCTGAAAACGGGTCTGGACGTAGGCATCCCTGCTGGTGCCAGATGATGCAGTGACAGGATTAGGGACAGGATTACACACAGGCACCTCCGCGGTGGCCTGTGCTGCCTCCTGTCCCTGCCCCTGCCCCTGCACTGCACCACTATCACCAGTGGAATCCCCACCTCCAGACCCCATGTGTGTCCCTTCCGCGGCCTCCTCCTCCACCAAACCCCCCACCAACCTGGATGACTCTGTGCCATCTTCCTCCATTGGACCCTGTGGGGTCTCAGCTCCCCCTTCTGTTGCTGAGGAGTCCACCTCCGACCTCTGCCTCCTGGACCTACCCTCAGCAGCTGCGGCCTGGGACGCGGCACCAGACTCCTCATTCCCCGATGAGATGAATATCTGGGAGGGGAGCCGGGCCTTGCGTCTCCGGCTGGTGGTGCGATCTCTGCCGCTGTGCTCCACAGCAACCTCTCCGCCCTCTTCATCAGTTGACGCTGCAGACAGGGAGAGATAAAACACAGACATCAGGGCACTGTACAATGGACTGATACACACACGACAGTTGCACATGAGTGGCAGTGTCAAACTTCAGACATGGCATCACACTCCACGACACACATGTCATTTCAACTCACACACATGAGCATTTCCACAGCAATATTGCACCAGGCAGCAACATCCATACACATACAACAGCATGAACAGCCGAAGGTGAGCCTGACATCACATGAAACACAGGGAGTGCAGTAGACACGCACACACGCCATCACACTTACATGCATGTCTACATCTCCGCCAACTGTCGCAGTGATGCGATCGCCATACATGTCACATCTGGCATTCAGCCTTCTACATATCAGTGTCACGTGCATCCATGTTGCATCACAGTTGCACACTTGTCAAATACACGCACATGTACACAGTGCCGATACATGCAGCAGGAACCACCATCCATGTGTGACACCACAACCATGCCAACGTACATACACAGAAATTCAAACATGTGTGCTACCACACCTGCATTTGCACAGCATGCTTACCAACACATACACCATCGATGTGTCTCACACCTAAGAGGACTCACATGTGGCAGCCTCACGCCCCTGTTCATACGCATCCCTACATGGCCCTACGAAAACACATGTGCAACCTGCACACCACCACATGCACAGCGTCCAATCAGTATGCATGTACACTTACCGCTCGACTCCAGACGGGTCTGCCTCTCAAGGACCTGGACGTGGAGCGCTGGGCATATGTGTTCCAGGACCCTCATCTGGTGGTCGGACAGGTGGCCCCAGCGCCCCTTGGCATCCACTGCCTTCAAGAGGCGCCGGGCCTTGTTGAGGGTCCTGGACCTGAAGTCCTCCCAGCGCTTCTTGACATGGTGTAAGTCGCGGACTGCCACCCCCTCCACGTTGATGGCAGTCACGATGTCCATCCAGATCCTGGTCCGTCCTTCATTGTCGGCGCGCAAACTTCCAAAGAGGGCATCATACTGCCCCAGGACTTGCTCCACCAGGACACCAACTTCCCTGGCACTGAAGCTTGTGGCCCTCTGCCTCTCTGGCTGGGGGTTGCCAGTGGTGCCAGATGGTGTTGTGCCCGACATGGCAACCCCAGAGGCAGGAGTGGGTGGACAACTGGATCCTGGGACTGGGCTGTGGAGCGATGGTATCCCAGTCGGGAGTCTTCGGTTCCAGCAGGGGTGGTCACAGCAACTGCACCCCTGGCTGACGTGCAGGCAGCAAATAGCAGGGCACGTGGGCAGCAGGCAGTCAGGCAGCAGCAGATGGCAGGTGGGAGAGCGTGCTCGGGGCTATGGGGGGGCAGTAATTCGGCCTTCTGGGCAGGAGCGTGGTCTTCTGTGTGTTGTTGCGTGGCCAGCTTGATACGGAGTGATTTGGCACATGAAAATCTTGCACATCAGTGTGTAATTCGAGGAAAGGCCCTTCGCGCGTAAGCGCGTCAGCACACGTACGCGTTTCATTGGACCAAAGGCCCTTAGCGCGTAAGCGCTTCTGTGACGTGACTCGCGCGGGTGTTTCCCTCGTGACGTGGCAGCGTGCGTGGAAAAACTGCGCGTCCGCGTGTGGATGCGTGTAATCCGAGGAAAGGGCCTACGCGTGTAAGTGACATGACGCGCGCAGGCGTTTCCATCAACACGGGTGCATGTTCATCGTACACGTCCAAAAACTGCACGTCCGAGTGTCAGCTTGTGTAATTGGAGGAAAGGGCCTTAGCGCGTATACGCGTAAGTGATGCTGTACGTGTGGGCCGCTTTAAAAGGTACGTGTAGGACCCCATTCCCTTGTACGTGCTTTTCGTGGAGAGCGAGTGGGTGAATTCTGTACTTCTTGTCGGTTCACACGCGATTACTTCACAGCGTTTCAAGTTCGTACTCCCTGTTACCTCTGACAGCATTCTTTATTCTTTTTGGGCCTGTTTCCTCAAACAGCGTTCACTTCTTCTTTTGTCCTGTCTCCTCAGACAGCGTACAATTCTTCTTTCGGCGGGGGTGTTGCCAACGCGCACATGCGCGTCTTTTTCACTTTCTTTTTCCAGTAATACAGTGAGTCACGCACGTATTTACCAACTGTGCTTGCCCCGTGTGTCGCGTACCCCTTCAGAGGTCATTGTAGGCTGCGTGTATTATGCGTACGGTTATTTTTGTGTTTCTGGGTGCCACAGCGTAGTGTGGGTTCATTTTTTCATGCACGTGGTCTAGGAGGGGTTGCGTGCACGTTATTTTTTGATTTTGGGCTGCCTGTGCATTGCGTGACCCGTCATCTTCCCCCAGGGGTCACTGTCACGTCTCGGCTAAATTGAAAACTGCCTTGGCGATTGTCTGAGCGCTATCCGGCACGTAAAACCCTTTGAAACTACAACTCCCACAACTCTTGCTCTTATAGCCACGTGACATACACGCATGACGTTGCTGTGTTTTCATTTGTTGTGAACTGCATTTAACTCCCGTCTATCCGGAGATCGAGTGCTCCTAAACTGTTGTTAGTTATGAGCTCTGTTCCCGGACTCCTGTTTGAATCTTTCACTACCCGGCGCTCGAATCAAGTTGTTGTCTCTGCCTTGTCCTTGTCTGCCTCCCGACGCCTGCCTCCCTCGATTGTTCCCCTTGGATTATATGAACCCGGCTTGCTCATTATTGACCTCCCATTTCTGAATCCTTAAGTTTTGGTGACCTGATAACCCGAACATTTCCGTAAGGGAAATAGCGTGAGGTGAACGCCCGCTTCCCTGATCATTTCATTTCTTTCCTTGTCCACTCCTGTTACTTTGAACACTTTTGGGACGCTCTGGTGTTTACACTTTGGATTGCTTTGAACCTTTTGGGACGCTCTGCTGTTTACACTTCGGATTGCTTTGAACCTTTTTGGGACGCTCTGCTGCATTAAGTCTGGATTGCTTTGAACACTTTTTTGGGACGCTCTGCTGCTTTCACCGTGGTGTTCCTAGGATATTGGCACACCTTCCCTTCACCAGACATCCTCCTTGTTTTCTGCACCTCGATACTAGTAGGTTACTGGTATATTGTTCCTACAGAGCAGGTAAGAGTGGGTAATTGTGGGTGGTGTTGGCTGTTTGTTCTCCGGCACTACTTGGCTGCATTTCCTGAACAACTGTTTTGTTCTTTGTCCCTCTAGCTCTGACGATTCTGCTCCGGCCTTTTCACTCAAGCCCCCGGCCTGCCAGGTGTATTGATCCCTGTAGGCTGAGCTCTTGGGAGGGAAGTCTTTGGCACATCACCATAAAGATTCCAGATTCCTTGAGTGAAAGGAACTTCCCCAGAAGAGTGGGGAAGTATTATCTGCAACGACCAGTAAACAATCTCTGAGTTGTGACAGTCACAGACAGCCTTGTTAGAGCACTAGGGTACAAATTCCATCTAGTACCCTACCCCTTTCACCCCCAATTGCCCAGGACAATAGTTTACTCCCATACGCACAACAACATCAGTGCCATGGTTGGGAGGCGACCAAGCGGTAAGGGAGGCAAAGGTGGCCGACCTTCAAAAGTTGGGGAACATGGCTGGGATTTGCAGGGTGCCCATAGACCCCCACGTGTGGTGGACCAATCAGGGACACCCATGCCCCCCCCATGGTTGAGGGAAACATGGCTGACACCATCCCAGCTCAGCCCTTGTTGGACCAGCCCATTGTGGCACCTGACCTGGCACAGGATGACTCCCAGGCTGACTTCCAGGTCAGCAAGTCTAGACCACGTGTGGCGGTGCAAGTTGGTGTCACCAAGCCACGTGGATCTGGGGCAGCTATGTCATCTGCTGCCCCAAGTAGGTAGGGTGGGAAGGCTGCAGGGGAAGCTGCAGCTCCATCCACCCCAGCTCTGAGTCTCCCAGCCAGGACAGTGTCGGTCCATCAAACTGACGTTCCCCCTGCCAACATCACACTTCTGCCAATGCCTGCACCAAGGCCTATGGTCATTGTGCATTCGCACACTTCTACTACCCAGTCCACCGGTGCTTCTGCCCCTACTGACCAGAGCGGCCTAAGCCACTCAGGCTCCGCTCCACCTTTGAAAAAGAGGAAGAAGGGTTCTCTGGCACAACAGGTTGAGACCCCAGACACGGCTACACACTCCGGAACGTCAAGGAAGCCTAACTTTAATGACCCGGAACTTGATGCACTTGTGAGCTATGTGTCGGCACATAGCTACGAAATGTTGGTGACTGCAGGGTGCAAGACCACACCTGGTCAACGTAGGGCACACTGGCAGATCATCGCGGACCGCATAAGTGCCCTTGGATTTGTGAGGCGCACAGCTGATGATCGCTACAAGCGGTGGAATGACCTGAAACGCAGAGCAAAGAACAAGCTGGCCTCAAATCATGCCGCTACTCTGGTGACTGACGGTGGGTCTCCACAAGAGGACAGCAAACTCACTGAACATGAGTCTGTTGTTGGGACCTTCGTCACAGAGGAACAGATCAAGGTGTGGGAGAACTACCTGATTACGGCGCATTGTCCGTGAGTTCCCGTGTGTGTGTGTAATCCATGTGTATGTTGTTTGGGTGACTGGTTCTGATTGAGTGCCAGGTGAGGGTGTGTACTCCTGAGTCTTATGGGTCACCCATTTGCTTCCTCCCATACATTCACGTGCCTTGGATTTGGGTATGACTGTATCCCTTCTGCCCACAGTTGCCAATTACGCCCAGATTAGTGTACTTTACCTTGAACTGTCATCTTGCAACTACATTGGTCAGATTTTGTAAGTGTTCATTCAGGCTGATTGTTTCCACTCTCCCATTTTTAGTACGCATTATTCTGCCCTATTGCAACATATGTGATATGCTTCGGTCATTGTTTACAGCCCACACTGGGCCACTACTTTTACCTGGTTATGTTAATGATTACACCATTCAGGCCGATGGAGTATTGGGCTGCAGAAATGTTTTATTAGGGCCTGTTTGCATGTGGAAGATGACAGATGTTTCCTGTAATGTTAAAGTGACCAACCATTGATCAGCCCACAATGACTGTGTTATTGGACACTGGATGTGTTTCACTGTGCGGCACATGCATATTTTGCAACACTATTCAGCATCAATCTTCGCATCATGTCGATGTGACATGGATGTGTGACAGTACTCATTCGCTGACATATTGCTGTAGTTTTGTAATTTACCGTGGCTGTGCTACATGACATCTGTGTGGTGGCATGTGTCATGTATGTGTATTGGACATGCCACTCACAGCCTGATGTGTGATGCCTGATGCCAGTGCTACCCAACATGCTGCAAATGTGTTGCATTTCCATCTTGCTCTCCCCAGTGTCTGCCTTTTTGACTCCACTTCCAACTCTTTGACAGTGCATTTATGGCAGGGTTATAGTCATGTGGGACATGTGTAAATCATGTACTGGATCTCTGGCTTGTCACGGCCTATGTGTGTGCTATGGTGCTCATGCCTGTTTCCATTTGTTGTCTTTCATGTTTTTGCAGGTGATGATGCACTTGGTGCTTTTGAGGAGGTTGAGGAGATGGTGCAGACCCAGGAGGAATCTCAGGCATGACCGGGCACCAGTGGGGGACGTGGTGTGGTGGTGGGTGAAAACCCAATGTTACTGCAGACCATACTGTCCAAGGGTGCCTTTGGGTGCACCTCCCCAGACCTCTATTCAGGTGCTGAGTCGGATGATGAGACTTATGTGCCATCGCAGGTAAGTGTTTCTCGCAAGGATTCTGTTCTGTCCAACCCACCTGCACCAGGGGTAGAACCCTCTATGGGGATGTCAGTGTTGGTAAGTCCGCCTTTGGCGGTTACGGATGCAGGGTCACACTCCGCAGCATCTGATCCTGTTCCTGGGCCAGCAGATCAGAGGGGGAATGCAGTCCTGCAGCCTCAGGCAGTGCCAGCACAGCAGGGTGCAGATCGCCTTGCCCCAAATAGGTGTGGTGCCCGTCGACGCGGTGGCCGTGCGCCACCAGGCAATACTGTATAGGAAAACTCCATGTACGGTATGGCAACCCAACAGGCAGCATCAGTAGAAATGATGGCTCAGGCAATGGAGAGGGTGGCCACTTCCATTATCCCCCCTGAAAGGCAGATGGAGCAACAACAGCAGGCAACAGACTCCATTTGCCAATCACACAGGGAAGACATGTTGGCGTCCAACAGGGACAGACGGGCGGCACTGGAGACTCTGCGCGAATCCATATCAATAGAGTCCCAGGGCCAGGGAAGCCCTGAGGGTAGAACTCCATAACCTCAAGCAGAGTCTGCTTGAACTTGAGGCTTCCCGAAAATGTTAGGGCAGAACAGCAGCTGGAGCAGCTCACACGTTCGCTCTCAGCTGAGCTGCATGCAACAAGTGAGGAGATCCGGGCATCACGCGAGGCCATGCGTGCAGAAATGCAGGCAACCCGTGATGTGCTGCATGGGGATCTCCGCACTTTAATCCTCCAGAATCAGACCTTCGAGACCTGCATGCTTGCTGCCATGGAGGACCATACCAGGGCTTTGCATGAGCTGCCTCCCATAGTGCCACCGCCTCCTGATGCAGCAGCAGAGGATGAGCAGAGCGACAGCAGTTCTCCCACAATGGCATAGCCGTGCAGGCCATGAGCCCAAGGAGGTTTTTTTTTTTCTCGCAACATCCACGCAGGTGGGTGTTGGTGTGCATCCTGTCCTCGAACCTCTTGGGTGGCCTTGTGTGGCTCCCGTGGGCATCCACTGTATTCCGGCTGGGCACATGCAGGCTTGTCCTGAGTTTGGGTTAGATACTTAGGTTCGTGAGACACACACCCCTCCTGCTTCCCATTTCCATGGGCTTGCAAAGGGTGTGACCAAGTGACAGTGAATTACACAGTGACGTTGGGCTCCCATGAGCTGTGTGGGCAGTCTGTAGTCAATACTGTGTAGACATCCCTAGTGGATATTGTTGTTGTATTGTACACTGCATGGTGTATTGATATGTGCTTGTGCATCCATGTCTTCCTCCTAATCTGCAGGTTCCTTGCTCATGTCCTCACAAGGCTGTCTTCTTTGCAGATGCAGTTCATGTTGTATGCAGTACACTGAGACATTTGCGTGGCAGCAACACTCTACAGTTGTAAGGGGTCGATGTGCTGGCGTATTCAGGTTGTAAGACTACCACTACTTGAACTTAGTACTGTCATGTTTTTGCATTTTTCCATGGTGTGTTGCAGCATTGTGTTGGTGGTAGGTATTTGGTAATGTGTGCTGTTAGTTATACATTATTGGGAGCATATTGTGTGTGGGCAGTTTCCATTAGGGACAGTGTACTTTGTGACACTTGTGTCAGGTCTTTTGCATTGCTTTGTTTGCTTTCACATAGCATAACATGCCATGGTGTGTTTGGTGGTGGAGCTGGGGAGGGGTTGGGTGACATGGCGCTGTTCTCATGTTGTATTTAGCAAGGGGGTAATGAATTTCGCAGCATAGATGTATGTCTTTTGATGACACAGCATTGGTGGTGTTTGGGTAGGTAGGGATGCACACAATGTAACACTTCCAGGTGACCAATCTCAGGATGGTATGGTTGTGACAGTTGAGTGTCCCTTATGTCATCATCATTGATTGTCAGCTGGTATGTGCCAGGGCTGTGTGCACTCCACAGGGGTGTGATTTTTGGTGAAGTAATTAGCCACCAGCTGCGTACGGGCTGCCTCACCACGTGCCCTTTCCCCTCCCATGCGCAGCGGGCGTGCATGTGGTTGGGGATGTGGGAGCACCACCATGTCCACCGGCAGGCCCCGGCGTGTTGCAAAGTTGTGCAGGACACATGCTGCCACTATGATCCTGCACACTAATGGGGGAGCATATAACAGCTGCCCACCAGAGCGGTGAAGGGAGCGAAAGCGTGACTTGAGCACTCCGAATGTGCGCTCCACTATGCCCCGGGTTGCAATATGGGCTGTATTGTATCTTACCTCGGGTGGCGTGGTGGTGTTCCGAATTGGCGTCATCATGTGGGTGCTCAGAGGGTAGGCACTGTCCCCTGGGGTGGTGGTGATGGGTATCATTAGTGGGGTTGTGACATTACTCAGTATCTGACATGCATGCATGTGCAGTGGCATTTATACTCACCAAGCAGCCATGTATCGCCATGCCGCCCAGTTTCTAGGTCCCGGTTTAGGGTTGACATTCTGTAAATGAAACTGTCGTGGGTGGACCCTGGATAGTTGGCATATACAGAGGTGATGATTCCCTTGGCATCACATACTACCTGCACGTTGATGGAATGCCAGTGCTTGCGGTTTCTATAGATGTGCTCAGATGCCCTGGGGGGACGTAGAGCCACATGGGTGCAGTCAATGGCACCTAGCACTTTGGGGAATTGTGCCACCCATAGAAATCCTGGATGGCAGCCTGCCTTTCTGCAGGTGTTCTGGGCAGATTAAAGTTCACCCCTCTAGAGGGCGCTAGAGGGCCACCCAAGATGGCCGCTTAGGTCAGAGCTCCCTCGTAGCCCCGCATCAATCCTGGATAATCCTGCAGATCCTGGCGTTACTGACCCCCAGTCTGCCTGTATACGAACTGCTGATGTCCCCAGCTTTGCCATCCCGAAGTTTCGAGTAAAATTGGAGCTCCCAGCCCGAGACTCGGCCCGAGAGGCCCGGCTGTCAAGACTCGCGGGTTCTGCCACTCGGCCCCGCGCATCAAGAGCTGAGCACCTTCACCGCGGAGCCCAACACGCCCCCCCAGCCACCCACGAGACGGGGGCCCAGTATCCTGGCAGAGAGTCGACAGCGGCCCGGGGAGCACGCGTCGACCAGCGGAGGGCCAGCGGGAGATCCGGACCACCCCCCTCCCCCCGCCTGGAGCCGTCGCCGGAGCGGAAGAGTCGGCCGTAAGACGCCAGGGCCTCCCCCACGCCCGGAATCAGCACCTGCGGCTCCGGCATCCGGCTTCCCAGCCGAGGGCCGTGGAGCGACAGCCCCCGGACGGCGGCCAGCGACCCAGCAAGAACCCCCACACACACCTAGTGGTGACGAGCGAAGGGGTCGTTCCCGGGGCCCCGGGAGGTAAGGAGTGGTGGGGAGACGGCGCTGTTCCCCCCCACTCCTCGGCGGCGGTCTCACCCCCAGTGGCAGAGGCAAGCAAGCAGCACAGCGCCCCCCAGCAAACCATTCACTCCTGCAACCCGCCGGGACGGGTGCGGCACCCGCACACACGGACGCCCTGAACCTCCTCCCTGCCACAGACCAACACTCGGCCCTGTACTACAAATCAGGGGCACAAGGAATTGTCCAACACGTCGCCCCCTGAAGTAAGAAGAGCTGGCAGAAAGCCTCTGTAAACATCTTTGACACGAGCCAACACAGCGCTTCATCAGTCAACCCCTGCTCACATAGCGGGTAACTTACTTCCAATGCCAGTCTTCCACTGAAACCCACCAAGGGGGCTGTGCTAACAGCGCACGACGAAATCCGCCCCCACCCCGCATTGCTGATCAAGCACCACATACAACCAGCCGCGGCCACCCCGATCCGGAGGTGGGTCCCGAGGGGGTCCGAGGCATATCTAGACCACCTGCAACCCACTCTCACAGCCAAGATGGGAAAAAACAATAAATCTCAGAGGAAGCTAAACTTTGAGAGTGGCCCGGCCCCCAGAGCCCCTCACCACCCAGAAGATCAAGCTTCATCGTCCGAATGCTCCCACCAGGATGAAGTGGCTGAGAACCCCTTTGAAATCAAAGAAATCCTCCTTGAATTAAAAGCAGGCATCGGCAGCCAGAGTAACAAAATGGACGGTCTCGCGTCCAAAGTCGATCTCATGCAACACCGTATGGACTCCCAGGCCGAACGCCTAAACGAGATGGAGCAGAGGGTGTCAAATCTCGATGACAGTTCGGCAACCCTAACTAATAGAGTTTCGCATCTGGAATCGCAAATGAAACTAACTGCCGCCAAGTGCGAGGACCTCGAAGGTCAGTCGAGGAGAAATAATCTACGGATAGTCGGTGTGAGAGAACATCAAACGCAGGAGAAAATGGAAGACTTCGTGGAAGCCTTATGCATCACTCTATTCGGCCGCAAAGCCCTATCCCGCCTATTCATAATCGAGAGAGCCCACAGGATTCCCGCGACAAGACCAGCTCCAGGGGCTCCCCCTAGGCCCATAATAGCGAGACTGCTGAACTACAGAGATCGCGACTCCTTGCTCCGCCTCGCCAGAGAAAAAGGCGAACTGAGCCATGACGGGGACAAAATCCACTTTTACCCTGACTTCTCTCCGGCAGTACAATCACAAAGGAAAACATTTGCAAGCGTCAAACAGAGACTCCGCAACAGCCAACTGCCTTATTCCATGCTTTACCCAGCACGCTTAAGAGTCCAGCACGAGGGAAAGGTCCAATTTTTCCAAACCCCAGATGAAGCAAATTCGTTCCTGGACCGTCTAGGGCTCCCGGATCAGAATCAGGCAAGCCCCAGACCACAAAGAGACAGAATCCCCAGGAACCCTCCTTAAACGGTTGGACACAGCTGGACATAAGACCCGGCACAGCAGCATTGAGTGGGCCAGACCATTTACAGCAGCACATGTCGGGGCTGGGACACTTGGGAGACCCCGGGTGCCCCTAGCTCAGCTACTGTTAAGTTACTGTTAGCCTGAGTAGAGTCTGCCCGGCGAGATGTGGACCACACGTCTCGGCATGGCGACTCCAAGGTCCGTTTTGGTTTGGGGTTGGGAAAGTCGGAACCTCCCAGTGAGCATGTTCAGGGTTGCCCACCCTCGGGAGAGCTACTTCTTGGGCCAGTTGGGGATTGCCCGAAGTTTGAATATTACAAAGTTAATGGAGAAGTTCAACGCCACCACTTCCCGATTGTCCCGCTCGCCCCCTGCTCGCTGCAGTGCTCATCATCGCATCGTGACTCCCATCCCTCACATACAGACCCAGTCAGCAGCTCTGGCTCAACCAGACCACGGCCGCCCGCTGAATCAGAAATGAGATCCGAAATAAAAGCAAAGTCGCCCCATTCAACGTTTTAACATGGAATATAAGAGGAGGTAACATCCCGGCTAAATCGAGGAAAATTCTGCACTATCTTTGACGCCACGATATAGACGTGGCCCTGATTCAAGAGACGCACTTTACGCCAGGGAGAGACCGCCAGTGGGCCAAAAGCTGGGGCTGCCACAGATACTTTTCATCCTACTCCACGTATTCGAGAGGAGTTGCGATCCTCATACACAGGCGGCTCAGTTTCCGGCTACTGCACACGGCAAAAGACGAGGAAGGCAGAGCACTACTGGTGAGTAGCATCGTCGCAGGTCAGAAAGTGACCTTTGTCAATTCATATGCTCCGAATGTGGATGGCCCTGACAACTTCAGCTGGGTGATGACACAGCTCTCCGCGCTCGGCCCGGCCACGGTTGTCTGGGGCGGCGACATGAACACGGTTATGGACCCTACGAGTGATAGATCATCGGCCATACATCAACCAACCTCAAAAGCTGCTCTCGAGATAAAGGAAATCTGCAAAGCATTTGATTTACAGGACACTTGGAGAGTCTCCAATGGGGAAAGGCGCGAGTACACCTTTCATTCTACAGTCCATAATACAAGCTCCCGAATTGACTACTTTTTTACCTCAACTAACAGCACCCTGGCGTGTGGCAGGTGCCACATCCACCTGAGAACATTCTCGGACCACTCGCCAATTTTCCTTAAGCTCAAGCCAGCTAGTATCACCCCGCCGCTACAACATTGGCGCTTCAAACAGGGATCACTGCGGGACGAGGTCTTTGCCTCCGAATTAAGAGAGGAGATAGACGTGTTCTTAGGAGCCAACCTGGGCTTGGTCCCCTCGGCAAGCACAATTTGGGAATCCTTTAAATGCTTTATCAGAGGAGTCTGCCTCGCCAAAGAAAATGGCATTCTCAAGCTCATCAGGGGCGAGCTTGCAAACAGCGAAAACAAACTAAAACAGCTCGAAACTCAGAACGCGAACAAAGACAACCCGGAAGCTGCAGCGACACTGAAGACGGAATTGCAGAAATTCAACGACGCAGCGGAACGTGAGGTTAAATTTCCACACCGCACCAACCAAATCCGCCAATACAGCGAGGGCCAGAAACCAGGAGCATTACTGGCAAATTTAATCAAAGCCGACAATAAACAGTCTCAAATCGAAAGGATCAGAACTAGGCAAGGGGAAGAGATCCACACTGACGAAAAGATAGCGGAGGAATTCAGCCTATTCTACCAAGATCTTTACAGTGCCAAGCTACCGAAAGTCTCGCACCTCCCCCTGGAATATCTGGAAGACACAGAACTCTACTGGGTCGAACATCAACTACGTGAACCTCTGAATGAACTAATCTCACAAGAAGAGATCAAAGCAGCCATAAAGACCCTCCCACCCTCCAACGCACCAGGCCCTGACGGCCTAACGGGAGAATTTTACAAGGCCTTCGCGGAACCCCTGGCTCCGTTGCTGGCAGCGGTGTACGAGGAAGCGCTAGAGCTTGGGACCCTTCCTCACTCTTCGCGTGAGGCCAATGTCATTCTTTTACACAAATCAGGAAAACCTCCAGACGAATGCGCCTCGTATCGCCCGATCTCCCTGCTCAATCTGGACAATAAAATCCTTGCTAAGATCCTGGCGAATAGATTGATGCCCCTGATGCCTGCCCTGGTGCTAGCAGACCAGGCAGGTTTCATACCTGGCCGCAATACGACCTTCGGCATCCGGAGAATGTTTGGAATAATCGAGGCTTTAGACCCTACAAGCCAGGCAATCGCGGTCCTACTTGATGCAGAAAAAGCATTTGACTCAGTGGAGTGGCCGTTCATGTTCATGGTTCTCACCAGAATGGGGCTGGGGGCCCGCTTTATCAAACTTGTCTCTCTCCTGTACACCAATCCACAAGCTAATATCATAGTGGGCAAGGCAAAGTCAGCAGCAATAAACCTGCAGCGCGGTACGAGACAAGGATGCCCCCTGTCAGCACTAATATTCGCTCTGGTAATGGAGCCACTGGCTTCCAACCTGCGGGAACTATGCCAACAAATGGGACTCACCATCGGCCCACACAAACTCATCGTATTCTTATACGCCGACGACGTAGCACTATTCATAAGGGATCCAGAAGTCAACCTGAACCCGGTCATGCGGGAAGTCATCAGATTCGGGGCGGCCTCCGGACTGAAAACCAATCACTCCAAGTGAGTCGTCTTCCCACTGACCCGAGACACGAAACAATTCGCCGACGACTTCGGACTCAAGTGGAGAACCTCGGGGGTCCGTTATCTTGGAATCCACATGTCACTGGACCCACAAGAGGTATTCCGGGACAACTATGAGGAGGTGTTTAAGTCCCTACAGGACAAGGTCACGCGCTGGAAGACGCTCCCATTGACACTCTGGGGCAGAACCTCCTTCGTCAAAATGGTAATGTTGCCGAAATTACTGTACCTCTTCAACAATATCCCGCTGCTATTACCACAATCCTTCTTGAAAAAGCTGAAAAGCTTGGTTCTGGATCTGGCAGACCAGCCAGAGTGGCGTACACAATACTGACGCTTCCCGTGTCCAGCAGAGGTTTAGCCCTCCCTGACATGGAAAAATACTTCTGGACAGCCCAGGCACAGTACCTCAGTCACTGGTACGCAACGCAAACGATTCGCCCCCATGTACAGGTCGAGAGGGCCTTGGCAACTCCCAATTTTCTGACAGCCGTGGTTTTCAGCCAACTTCCCGTTCCCAACCGCACAATGAACGTGATGCTCACAACATACAAGGTCTGGAAGTCGCTAGCAAATAAACTGGGGGTGCAGATAAGGTACTCTCCCCTCTTGCCAGTCAAGTTTATTCCTGGAATCCCCCTAACATCAGAGAAAGTGTTTCACCAGTGGGTCGACAAGCTACACATACAATCCCTAGGAGACCTATTCACAGAGGAGGGCTTCCTGACCCCTGACCAAGGCAAACAGAAAGGGGGCAACTCAGCACTGGACGTGTTCCTCTACTTCCGAACTCGATACACTATGCAGACCCACCTGCCTGGTTTCCCGAGACAGCCACTGACCTGGCAGTTACTGCATGATGCCATTCAAGCACAGGGTGAAGGCAGGCTGGTGTCGCAAATTTACAAAGCACTGACCACCGGAACACCCCCCGTCAACTCTAGAGCGAAAACAAGATGGGAACGAGCGCTAAATGCAAGTATATCGGAGGTTGATTGGGGCTACATTCTGAATCAGACCCAGAAAATTGCACTTAACTCCCGGCTCAAACTTATCCACTTTAATTTCCTCCACCAAACATACTATACACCGGAAAAAGGTAATAAACACCATCCCGACACCCAGGCCGAATGCAGGAGATGTGGTACTCTATCAGCGAGCTTCATACACCTGGCATGGGAATGCCCTGAAGTAGCCCCATTCTGGAACCGAGTGTTAGACACGACATCCGCAATCGTGGGAGAAGTAGTACAACCGAGATGCACAGCAGCTTTGTTGGGAATGACGAGATTGCTATCCACGCCATCGAGGAAACTGACCGGAGTCCTACTGACACTAGCCCGCAGGAGAGTTGCCATGGCATGGGGCTGTGGCCCCCCACCTTCCTACACCGCTTGGCGGAAAGACTTACTCTACTACCAGGACACAGAAGCAGATTTCATAAAACTCCTCCCGCTTCACGCGCGCCCGCCCGACATATGGGGCCCGCTGATATCCTTCCTGATAAGTGAGGCCGACACCTCCTCAGAGGGACCACTAGACGCTGGGAACACACCCTGATGCAGTCTTAACTCGGGCTGACAGGAATTACCACAGGATCGCAGGGAGGCCGAAATGATGCACAATGGGGACGATGTGGAGGTGCAGCTGGGGCTGGGCGGAGGGATTCGCGGGGGGCGGGGGTAGTTTGGGGCACTGGTTGACGGCGTAAAGTTAAATCCACCCTAATGTGGGTGCGTATTTGTATGGTGTGTTGAAAGACCAAAAATAAAGGTTTTAAAAAAAAAAGTTCACCCCTCTAGGGAATTAAGGTCAAGAGTCTTTATCTTGCAAGGATAACAAGTTTAATATTTACAGAAAATGATGATGGGGGGGCAAAGAACTCTGCTCCCTGAACGGCATTCTGTCCCTGCGGAGTGATGGGCGTGCAGTCATGATGGCCAACACCTGGTGTAGGCAGCGTGACTGCGTGGCCTGTGACCCCCCCCCCCCACTATCGCACTTGTCCGCTGAAATGATCCAGTGGCCAAGAAGTGCAGTACATTGAGGACCTTTTCCAGGGGGCTGAGAGCTTGGGAGCACAGGGTGGGTGATGTGAGGTCATCCTCCCATTCACTCACCAGGTTGAGTATTATGTGAGGTGGAAACCTGTACCTCCCATGCACCTGGTCATCAGGCATCCCAAAAAGGCTGGTTCTGGGTGTACAAATTCTGGGCCTGACTATCCTGCTCCTCCTCCTGTGGTATCCCACGACCACTGCTGCTAGGAATAGTATATTCATCTTGGCGTCTGAGCTTGTTTGTTGTTTGCGCGCACTTTTATGCTGTGCGGGTCCACGTACGCCTGCTTCCTGCTGGCGTACGTGTTTCCGGATTAGTGCGTCTTTTTTGGCGCACGCATTTGCCCCGTTCGATTCCATGAATACATGTTGTAGACGCGCGTGTGGGCGTTCCGTGCATTTGCCTCCTGTACTTCCCCCGTGACGCCCACATTTTCATGCGTTGTTCCCCATTCCGCGTGTTACGCCGCCTGTTCTGCCTACTTTTGTTGTGTGCGCTGCGCTATGTGTGCTTTCGCTGTGCGCTTAGCGCACGCTGTTTGGAGACGTGTGCGCCAGCGTGCGTCACCCAGAATTCTAGCACACATCCAGGGATTTACACGCACACGGACTTCCATGAATCGCTGTGCGCGGGTTTTGCTGCGATTTTCGCACTTGCACTGCGATTCGCCCGCTTGCACCGAAAATGTCAGCGCACATTAATTGATGTTTAATGTTGTTTTTGAGACCAATCTCAGTGACCATGTAAAATTATACTTTGGACGAACGAGGTGTCTGTTCCTTTGAGTGGTACGCTATGGGAGGCCATTAAAGCTTATATCTGAGTCATCGCAATGTCCACTGAGCATGGGGTTCTGAAAACCATTAAACGAGACATTAAGAATAGTGAGGACAACCTCCGCCGTCTGGAACAACAGCAGTCGGCTCATCCGCCCTCTGCCTCGCTCTCGCAGGTCAAAGAAGCATTGGACGAACTCAGAGAAAACATGACCACATAGCTACGGTTCCTTGACACCTCACTGGCAGCGAGGCACTATGGAGAGGGTTAGCGGCCGGGTAGTTTGCCAGGTGAGTGGCAGTTGCTGTATCCCGTTCATTCAGGATGATTCTGGTGCAGAAACTGACCGAGGTCAATCGAGTATTTGAAGGATTTTATTCAGATTTATATTCAAACAAAGATACTTGCTCACACACTGACAACAGATTTTTAGATGATCTCTCACAGTTATCAGCAGAGGCTAGAGCTCAGCTAGATATAACCATCTCCCTTGACATCATTGCTTGAGCTATTGATGCCTTACCTAACAGTAAGGCTCCCGGTCCGGAAAGCCTTACTGCCAAATTTTACAAACACTTTAAGCCTTTCCTGATTCCCTAGCTTCATAAGGTGTGGGTTGAGGCCCTTGAATCACACATACTCTCTCCCACCATGAGGTAAGCGGTCATCAGAGCTGCCCCATACCACCCCTGCTGTTTGCCATAATTATGGAGCAACTGGCAGGCTTAATTAGAGATAATTACAGATAAAGGGGCATACAACAGTCTGGCGAACCCTAAATCATAGGTCTTTATGCAGATGATGCTATACTCTATGTGAGAGACTCTCGCTTTTGGGGAGCTATCTGGTCTCGTGTCAGCTGCACCAAATCACTGCGTACATGTCACAACTCATGCTTAAGCTTAAGGCTTGGGCGCGATTGCCACTGACCATTGCGGGTAAAATAGCCCTGCTCAACATGGTAGTCCTCCCGACTGAGCCTGGAGCGACGTATTTCACAGAGGTTGAAGTTGGTATTAATACTTTTATGTGGCACTCAGGGGCAGTGTCCCTCAAATGGGACATACTGTCGAAGTCTCATGCTCAGCAGGGGGGTTTACTGCCCCCAATTTCAGGATATATTGGCTGACAGCACATGTGCAGTATACAGCTTTCTTGTTTGCATACAATGTACCTAATCTGCATGTTAAGCTCGAAAGATATTTTGCGGGTGAACGTGATATTAGATCTCTGGTTCTGCCCCCACTGTTTGCAGACTGCTGTCCATTTGACCCTTGGAGCGTGACATCTTTGGCCTGGTGTAAAATGTGGACACTTCTAGATGTAGTCCATCCCTTCCACAGCGGCTTCCCCTTATGAAACTGCATCCCATCCCTTCCCAGGGTAGATGCAGCTACAGAGCGGCAGTGGGTACAAAATGGATTTGGCTTGCTGGGGCACATGTACATAGATGGGAACTTTATTGCTGCTGAGGATATACCCTTGCTCACACACCACAAATCATTGCAATAGTTTCACTACATTGGATTGTGCAGGGCGTTCAAGGGGTTATGGGTTGAATTTCCAGTTGTACATGCCAACGACTCTATGCTCGAATTTATTATGGATAGGCATGGTACCCGGGGCTTTGTCTCTACTCTATATGGTCTGGTCCAAGGCTATGCTCAAGCGTCCCTCACCAATACCCGGTCCAAATGGGCTCGAGACAGAACTTTAGATATCACTGATGGAATCTGGTGTGGTATATGCACACAAACCCATGAGGTCTCTTATAATTCCAGGTTCCGCCTAATACAACTTAAAGTGCTTCACAGGTATCACTACACCTGTGCATATTGAAGCTCTTCTCCCACACATGTGTGGGTTCTTGCCCCAGGTGTAGGATAAATGATGCTGGTTACTTTCACATGGTGTGAAGTTGTCCAAACCTTGACGGGTACTGGAAGGAAGTATGTACTTACATTGAGGATATTGTTAGGGAGGAGCTAGCGCCTTCCTGCACCCCCAAGCGCTTTACAATTAGGCAAGAATTCTGTTGACTGTTACTAAAGCAATGAGAAAGTCTTTTTACATGCAAATATAATCACACACGACATAGGTGGCCACTAAATGAAGATTGTTCGCATTTAAATATAAGGTGCAAATAACTATTAGTTGAATACACTTGTACATTTTATTCTATGTTGTTTTAAAATCTCAACACATGACAGAAGTAGGCTCTGTGCCAAAAGGAATGCAGTCTGTGGTAAAAATAGACTACAGGTATTGCTGTGGTGTTCGCTAACGCTGGCTGAGAGCACGAGGTAACTCAGCAGCTGTTGGCTGTCTATCAAAAGCCCATGCAGGCTAAGACTCAATGCGCACATACAGAATTATGAAACCAGGTTTAAAAGAGATTGTAAGACTGTATAAAATTATGGGTATAATGAGTGAAGTGTGCAGAGTATGACGGGAAGGTGTGTTTATATATAAATGTTCATAATGTAGCAAAATTATGAGGAACAAGAGCTATAATGTATTCTTGCATAGGCTAGCAGTATGATAAGTAGTTTGCCCTGAACGGAAACCCAGCTATGCAGGAAGGAAGACTACAGCATCCCTTGTAAGGGAAGGAGGACAGTTTTGGATGAGCAATGCCAGTATCCAGTGTCCAAGTTAAACAGTATGTAAGGCTCCTGCTTGGCACGAGTCTGCAAGAGCTTGGAATGGTCAGGGACAGAATGCCGTTCAGGGAGCAGAGTTCTTTGCCCCCCCATCATCATTTTCTATAAATATTAAACGTGTTATCCTTGCAAGATAAAGACTCTTGACCTTAATTCCCTAGAGGGGTGAACTTTAATCTGGTGTGAGCGTGATTAGGGGTACCCATATACTTAAGGGGTACCCCTGTAAATTGGGCTACGTTTCAGTGGTGACGACCCGACGTGACCTTAGTTTTTGCCCCTGTGCTTTGCAAAGCCCTAGGCCAGTCACCAGGAGAAGAGCCACGCCCATCTATAGTGATCAGACCCCTAAATCAAAAAACCCATGTATCCTTTCTGCTCACTAAAGCTGGCCGTGGTTCCAGAAAGACAGGCCAGGTTCATAACAGAGAAAAACTCAAGTGAAACATGCCCATGTGAGTATACTCTTACAAGTGATAACAACATGGGAACATGTATGGTGATGTGAATAATAGTATGGTGATGTGGATGATATATTATGAAATAGGACTTTTTGGTGATGGATTATGGAATAGGACTTTCTGATGATAATGAATAGATAGGATAGGATTTCAGGTGATGTGTTAAGGAATAGACTGGATAGGAGGTGGGTTATGTATTGAAATTGTCGCATATTTCAGTTTTTCTACTTTTTCTAATGGAAAAAGGGAATCTCAGCTAAGACTGAGAAGAAAGGGAGCCTCAGTATATAAAGACTGGGAAGTAAGGGATCTTCAGCCATAACAGGTTGAGAAGGTAGTACCACGCTTTATTCTTTTATGACGATAAAAGCAACGGGATCCTCAGCACATAAAAAAATGCTGAGAAGGTGGTATTTTCAAAGGATATAAGGAAACACAGCAGTGACTCGGTATAAAAAATGGGCCTGGATTTTAGTCTATTTTTTGTATATTTCCTCTAGCTGTCCTTTGTGGTAAAAATGGAAGGACGGTGGATCAGCGGCTGTGTGTGTGGGGGTTAAATCAAAGTGGAAAAAGTATAAGGGGGTGGGGGAAAAGTGGGTTGATCCGCATTCTTGTGTAACTAGCAGAAGCTGGAGCATGCATACCAATAGGGTCTAAGTGAAGCACAACATTATGGCGCAAGAAACTCCAATAAAACACATGCATAGGGTTCTCCCACTGTATTCTGCCAGAATAAATAAACAATGGATAGTAGAAACAGAGCAGGGCTCCCATAAAAGAAACATGCTAGAATTTTTTTTTTAGCAGCAAAATATAAGGGGAAAAAAAAGAAAACAGATTCTAGATCTCTGGGGAAAGGTGAAAAGGAGATCCAATGTAAGGGGATATACCCTGTAACACCTAAACCTGCAGTAGGGTATAGAAACCAAATCTATAAGCATCCAGTGGTAGAGAGTGTGTCAACAGGATTGTCAGGATTATCAACTGGGGGAGGGGGGATCAAGAGCTTTTGCACCTCCATATAACCCATTCACAAGCACTGATATGCCCTTAGCATTGCTGTACCCAGCGGGTCCACAAGTAGACATAGACAAAGAGTTAAGAGCATTGCGGGAAAGGTTACTCAGGTTACAAGAACCTGAAGAAGTATCACCAGCAACAAGAGTACCGGTGGAGAAAATAGGGGGATTGGAAATCAGGAAATATTTGGTTTAGATTCAAACCTGGGGCAATAACAAATGTTTGTGTTGAAAAAGATGATGGGCAGAGGGTCTGGACGGTCCTGGGACAAGTAGTAGAATAAGCAAGGGAAAATGGAGGGGAAGATCAAGGTGGTAGAAATAATGAAGAGGTAGGGCAAGAAGGAGATCAAGGAGAGGAGGCAGTGAGAAACCCCTCCCTGCCACAGGAGGCAGTAAGGAGGGACAGACCAAGAAATAGACCAGATTTAATGGTGGTAGTACAAAATCAGAAGAAGAAAAAGGTGTAGGGATAACGCAGTATGTGCCATGGCATCAAATGGACAAAAATAATTTGATTAAAGCTCTCCCCCGGCTTATAGCCGGAGCTAGTAAATGGATCTATGTATTTGAAAAACAAACAACGGTGGTAGTCTTCGCACTAGGAGTTTTTAAGAGTTTACAGGTTGCCATAGTTGGGGACCAAGCTGGGGACATATGGGCAAGGGCGGTGTACTCTGGGATAGGTTTTACAGATAATGAACATGATGGAGCTGCCTTTAATGAGGAAAGGGCAAGGTATGGGATGCCCTATGAAAGGATGTTCCTAGATACCCCTGACTTACATTCTTTAATGCAGTGCGCATTGGGTGATGATGAGGACCCAGTTAGGTTTATTCTTAAGTTACAGGAAATGTGGAGCGTTGAGACAGTACAATTTTTCTATTTTATTGTAAAGAGGGCATTGTCAAAAGAGGTCCAGAAGGTACTAAATGAAATAGTGGGAATTGAAGCCAAAGGGTGGGCAGAGATACAAAGTATAATAGTCCACCATTATAAGAGAATCAAGGAGCGGGACAGGGAGACAGCCCAGAAGCTGCAAACGGAGGAGGCAAAACTAGTGGAAAAATAAATAAATACGGTTGTTGTCCAAGCACCAGTGAAGGCACTGGCTCAGGGGGAAAGGACAGGAGACACTCAAAAAATTGGGAATGTCACAATTGCAGCACTATGGGGTGAAGGAGGACAGGGGCAATAGAGTGGGGGGACAGTATCCCAACCCACAGTGGCAGTATGAAGGAGCACTAAGGGTAAGAGAGGACTTTGAGGAGGAAGAGCAGGAGACTTTGGGAGGATAGGGCCCCGGGGAGGAGGATTGGGAACATCACAGTGCTGGTATTGCGGGAAATGGGGACATTTCGCAAGGGAATGCAGGAACAGGCCTGGGATGGGATTTAATTACGGGCCATCACCTCCAGGGCAGGGATTCCAAGTGCCTCAAGGAATAGGACAACAGCAATTTGGCCGAGGGGGCCAAAATCAGTTTCCTTATGGGGCTGACAGGCAAGGGCAACGTGGGCAGCAACCACAGCAGGGTGAGGGAACACAGTTTAACAGGATGGCAGGGGGAACAGGCACTCCATTCCAAGGAGTTACAATGGTGGGGGCAGCCCTTTTTATTTCCCCGGGACAAACACATATTCTGATTAGGATAGCCCACAGAGAGCACTTGTGTGTCCAATCCTATTGAAAACCACACAACATGAAGAGGAGCACTTTGTCATGATGCCTACCCCCGGGGACCCAGACCAAGTCCAGCAACCCCGGAAGCAGGCATCAAGTCATTCCAAGCAAGCCCAACAACCCCTGCTAGGGGCTATTTGGGTGCAGTCCTGGCATCTATGGCGCCAGGCTCATATGGAGAGTCAGTCCTGGCGCCATAGGCGCCAGGCACATAGATTAAAACTTACCTGATGCAGACCATGCTGCAAACTTACCTGATGCAGACCAGGCTGCAAGAGCTCCACGCCAAAAGAGGCTTGGAAGGGACTACTTTACTTAGGGACTATTTTTTTACTCGGGTGGGGCTGGGGAGGAATACTTACCTGGGACTACTTTGGAGGCTATTTAAACCACGCCCGAAGAGCAGCACACGCTTTGCGTTATTCTGCATCCAGCAGCGTAACGCTCACCGTGCCTGCAAGTCTGCATCCAGTCTTCTGCCATGCCCGCCTCGAGTCCGGAGCTCCTAGAAAAAGGGACCAAGAAGGAGAAAAGGTTAGAACAAGAGCAATCCCTTTGATCCTTACCTGAATTCCCGATCCATCGCGCCTTCGAGCTGGAAGAAAGAAGTTATTTTATGCGCGTCGCCTCGCCTGCTGCAGCGCCGCGCTGAACTCACCGGCCTTCGCAGCATCTTCACATTCCACTGCATCCTTCTGCATGTTCCCGCCGCATTCCGGCACCTAAGGGGAAGACAAGAACAGCAAGGTGACCCAAGGGAATACACAGAGGCAATATTAGTTACCCCCCATAGACTTACCTGATTTTACCACCGGGGGTACTATTCCTCTTCACGGGTCGGCACAGCTTCCACTGCATTCTCGCCGAACCCCAGCCCCTAAGGGGAAACAAAAGGACAGCAAGGTGAAACAAAGGGACAACAAGGGGAAACCTCATCACCACAATACTTACCTGATTTTACCGCCGGAGGCATTATTCCCCAAGACTTCATGCTTTCTCTCAGTGCCGGAATACGGGAGAAAGCAACAGGTTACATATTGACATTATTTTATCGAACTGTGTTGGATAATACAAATCCTTACCTGAATATTACCGGTTGCCGCCACGAGGAACTCTTCGCTAGGATCAAGCTGCAACCTGCAAGGAATCGGACAGAGTGAAAGTCAGACATTTGAACTCTTATGAACTACATCAGTGGGGAGATCAGCGGGAGTGGGGGGGTTAACGCTCAACTCCATGGGTGGTTAATTCCCTTTCTCCATTTGCAGAAGAATATTTCTACGGGCCAAGAAAACGAAGCTAGGTGGGCGAGTCCAGTCCGTCATCTCGGCACTACGCGTCACATTGGTGGAGACCCCAGCTGTCCAGTTCAGTTTGACACCCCTGTGGGAGCCAGGTGAGCGTAACAGAACGCAAAGCCTACCCACAAATTCCCACCCGGGCATTATGGATACATCAGAAACTGACTAATTGGCCTAATTACTAGGGGAACTGAGGGCTGAAGTGCATTCCGCCCGTCAAGAAACCAATGCTCTTAGGAGAGAACTGATTTTGTCAAAGGACCGAACTGATGACCTTGCTAGGCAACTACTGCAAAGCCAGGCTGGACAAGCACCCCTACCATGCCCCGGGGGAAATCCAGCTCCTGTGTCATCGTGTAGCCCTGTGCAAATAAACCTACCAGGAAATATTACATTAGCTCCGCCCGAACGCTTTGCCGGAGATCCCAAAAGGTTCGCTGTGTTTATGAACCAATGCCGCTTGCACTTTTTATGCAGACCTGGAGCCTTCCCAAACGATCAAGCCAAGGTAGCCTTCGTATTGTCATATCTCAGTGGCAGTGCAGCTGATTGGTCAATTCCACTAGTTACTCAGGATGACCCAATTCTTCGGGATTTTCAGGGCAATCAAATGAGCATGGAAAGACTATTTGCCCGGCACTCCCAAGGACAGGCCGTGGATAACAAACTTTTGTCCCTACAACAGGGTAACCAGGACCTTCTATCCTACATCGCAACCTTTAATAGGTTGATAGTGGAAACTGGATGGCCTGAGGTAAAACGAATCACGTTATTTCATTGAGGGCTTCGAGGAGAACTCAAGGATGTCTTGGCTCAAGTCGTGAACCCACCTCAAGACTGCGCTGAATATATAGACTTAGTGGTCCAGTTAGATCACAGACTTCAAAACAGAAAGGCTGATCGAGTCAAGTTTGAGAATCAGGTGTTGGTCAAAACCCACGCTAACCCCAAAGGAGCAGATGCTTCAGAACCCATGCAAATTGGAGGGGTTAAAGGACCCTGAACCCAGAAGGAAAGAGAAAGGAGACAGCAAATGCAATTGTGTCTATATTGTGGAACTTGTGGGCCTTTTCTACGGGATTGCCCTGTAAACCCACCAAAGAAGGTGGTAGGAGCTGCTGATAAAAGCCATATGGAGTCAGACTCGGGAAACGACCACGCCTGACAAGCGTAGGGGTCCGCTTGCCGAGCTTGAAGAAGGATACTCAGACCTCGCATTTCTTCATACCAATGGTCCTCGTAGATCCAAGGCAGCCATCGCGTATGCACGCAGTAAGGGCATACATTGATAGCGGGGCCATAGGAAACTGTGGACTACGAATTGGCTTCCAGGATGAATCTACCTCTCTGCCGAAAAACCACCTCAGATGACATCACCACAGTCGATGGAACTGAAATTGCCTCTGGGCCTGTAACTCATTCCATGTAGAGATGACACTATTGGGTCAGGATGGGCATCGAGAGACTATTGTGTTTGATCTAATCAAAGCCCCACAGTTCCAAATAATACTGGGGATACCTTGGTTGGAAACATATAATCCTTGTGTTGATTGGCGAGCGAAGAGAATAACCTTCCCGGATTGTGCACAAACCTGTTACCCAAAGAAAAATCTGAACGCAGGCCTGGCCACAGTAACCACAGCAGTCATGCAACTACCTCCAGAATACCAAGAATTCCAGGATGTCTTCCAAAAAGAACAGGCAAACACCTTACCTCCTCACAGGTCGTACGATTGTCAAATCGATCTCATACCCAGTGCACAACCCCCTTGTAGCAGGATCTACGCCCTTACGGAACCTGAGAACCTTCACCTACGACAATACTTAGACCAGTACCTTGCTAATGGCTTCATTCGCCCATCCAAGTCCCCTGCATCTTCAGCTTTGTTCTTCGTGCCCAAAAAGGAAGGTGACCTCAGAACGTGCATAGACTACCGCGCATTGAACCAGATAACTGTTAAGAACCGATACCCATTGCCTCTGATCCCTGAAATACTAGACCAAGTGAAGGACGCTTGCATATACACTAAGTTAGATCTCTGGGGGGCATACCATCTGGTACGTGTAAAGAAAGGTGACAAATGGAAGACTGCTTTTCGCACTAAGTATGGGTTATTCGAATACCAGGTGATGCCTGTCATGATGCCTACCCCCGAAGCACCAGGCCAGGCCCAGCACCCCCGGGAGCAGGCATCACGCCCCCGGGTAAAAGCCCAGCGGCCCTTTATAGGGGCTCTTTGGACTCTGTCCTGGCGCCGTTGGCGCCAGGCTCATGTTGGACATCAGTCCTGGCGCCATAGGTGCCAGGCTCATAAAGGGAAGTGTTTGGTGCACTTACCTGAAGCAGACCATGCTGCACACTCACCTGATGCAGACCATGCTGCACGAAGAACCAAGCCAAATGAGGCTTAGGAGGGACTATTTTTCTGAAGGAACTATTTTGTTACTTGGGTGGGGCTGTGGAAGAATACTCACCTGGAACTTCTTCCAAGGCTATTTAAGCCACACCCGGACAGCCACACGTGCTTCGCGTTGCTCTGCATCCCAGCAGCTGAACGCTCACCGTGTCTGCTCCTGCACCTGGACTCCAGCCACGCCCGCCTCAAACCTGGAACACCTGTAAGGGAATAAGAGAAGAGAAAGGTGAAAACCAAGAACTATTTCAACCTTCTTACCTGCATTTGGAATCTTCACGCCAGCATTCCTGAAGGAAGACTTCCATTTAAAAGCACTGCGTTGCTCGCTGCAGCGCCGCGCTTCACTCACCTGTTCCCGAGACGCCGCCCGGCTCCATCGTGGCTCTTAGTGACGGTCACCACATCTCTGCACCGCACCTAAGGGAGAGAAGAAGAGACAAAAGGTGAGGAAGGGAACACACTAGGAAAGCCGGGTTTTTCAGCCATTTTACTTACCGGCTATTCTTGGTGAGCCATTCCACATCTCGGGTCGGCGCCACATCTCTGGCAGGTACCGCACCCCGGCCCCTATGGGGAAAGGACAAAAGACATTATGGGGAATTATAAAGACATTTAGAGGGGTCGCCCTCATCACTGACTCACCTGATTTTACCCCGGCAATTTAACCCCTCAAAGCATCGCCTTTGTTCTGCACCTGAAAAAAAGGACAGAAAAAGACAACATAAAAGGAGGCTCACACTTGAACTTTTGCATCTTCATACTTGCGGCGTATCGCTCAGTAAAGTCAAGTGGATTTGCCAGCGCCATTCTGAAAACCAGTGAAGTAACTGGACGAACGCGCGCCCCTGCACCAGAAGCAGGATGGAGAGTTCATCCTTCCAAACCATAAGGTGAGCTTAAACCGGGGGTTTTGGAGGAAGTCAGAGGAGAAAGAAGGGGGAGAGGGGGGAGCAAGCACATTATTCAGCAGACAGTTAATCCCCTTTCTCATCTGCAGAAGGATATTCCTACGGGCCAGACAAGCAAGATTTGGGGGTCCTGTTCAATCGGTGGTCCGAATTCTATGCATCACGTTTGAAGAGGCCACAGCAACCCAGACCAGACCAGCGCCTCCGTGGGAGCCAGGTGAGCGTTACAGAACGCGAAGCCTTCCTACAAATTCCCACCCAGGCGCTATGGAAACTTCCGAGACTGACCAGTTGGCCCAACTACTGGGGGAATTACGGGCCGAAGTACACGCCGCTCGTCAAGAGACTAATGCTCTCAGGAGGGAAGTGATTGTAACAAAGGAAAGAGCTGATGACCTGGCTAGACAGCTTTTGCAAGGTCAAGCTGGACAAACTCCTTTACCCGGTTCCGGAGGGAACCCCGCTCCTGTGCTTTCCAGTAACCCGGTGCAGATTAATCTACCTGGAAACATGCCGCTGGCCCCACCCGAACGCTTTGCTGGGGACCCCAAACGATTTGCCGTTTTCATGAATCAGTGTCGTTTGCATTTCCTGCGCAGACCTGGGGCCTTCCCTAATGACCAGACCAAGGTAGCCTTTGTATTGTCATATCTCAGCGGCAGTGCTGCCGATTGGTCAGTTCCACTGGTAACTCAAGATGACCCGATTCTTCGTGATTTTCAAAGATTTCAAGCAAGCATGGAAAGGTTATTTGCTCGTCACTCCCAGGGGCAGGCTCTAGATGACGAACTTCTATCTCTGCGACAGGGCAATCAAGACCTCATTTCCTACATTGCAACCTTTAATAGACTAATTGTGGAAACTGGGTGGCCAGAGGATAAAAGAATCACGTTATTTTATCGAGGTCTACGCGGAGAACTTAAAGATGTCCTGGCCCAAGTTGTAAATCCGCCCCAAGAGTGCTCTGAATATATAGACTTAGTGGTCCAATTGGATCACAGACTGCAAAACAGAAAAGCAGATCGGTCCAAGTTTGAGACCCGGGTGTTAGTCAAGACCCACGCTAACCTCAAGGGGGCTGAAGCCTCAGAACCAATGCAAATCGGAGGAGTTAAAGGACCTTTAACGCAAAAGGAACGTGAAAGAAGACGGCAGATGCACTTATGTCTTTATTGTGGATCCTCTGGACACTTTCTACGAGATTGCCCGGCAAGGCCGTCCAGGAAGGTGGTAGGAGCCGCTGAAAAAATCCATGAAACCTCTGTATCGGGAAACGACCCCAACCGACAAACGTAGGGGTCCGCTTGCCGAGCTTGAAAACGAACTCTCAGACCTCGCATTTCACTGTGCCAATGGTCCTCGTAGATCCGGAACAGCCTAAGCGGTTGCATGCAATAAAGGCATACATCGATAGTGGGGCTATAGGAAACTACGTGGATTGTGAATTGGTTTCCAGGATTAACCTCCCCCTGCGTCCTAAAACCAGCAAAGATGTCATCACCACAGTCGATGGAACCGAAAATGCCTCGGGACCGGTAACACATTCCACAGCTGAGGTAACACTTGTAGGTCCGGACGGCCATCGGGAGGCTGTTGTGTTTGATGTAATCAAGGCTCCACAGTTTCAGGTTATACTCGGAATCCCTTGGTTAGAGACACATAATCCTCGAATTGATTGGCGAGCGAAGAGAATAACCTTCCCAGAGTGTGCACGAACCTGCTACCCAGAAAATCTGAAGGTCAGTCTAGCATCAGTAACCTCTGTCTCCATGCAACTACCTCCAGAATACCAAGACTTCCAGGACGTCTTCCAAAAGGAACAGGCCAACACGTTACCTCCTCACAGATCGTACGATTGCCAAATCGATCTGGTGCCCGGTGCACAACCCCCTTGTAGCAGGATTTATGCCCTTACTGAGCCGGAGAATCTGCATTTGAGACAATATTTAGATCAATACCTAGCCAATGGTTTCATTCGCCCGTCAAAGTCTCTGGCATCCTCGGCTTTGTTCTTCGTGCCAAAAAAAGAAGGCGACCTTAGAACTTGTATCGATTACCGCGCATTGAACCAGATAACTGTTAAAAATCGTTACCCTCTGCCTTTGATCCCTGAACTCCTTGGCCAGGTGAAGGACGCTTGCACATACACCAAGTTAGATCTCCGGGGGGCTTATCATCTGGTACGAGTTAAAGAAGGCGACGAATGGAAAACGGCCTTCCGTACAAAATATGGACTATTCGAATACCAGGTGATGCCTTTCGGGTTGTGCAATGCGCCTGCTGCCTTCCAATTCTTCATGAACGATGTCCTTCGGGAACTCATCGACATCTGTGTTGTCATGTATATCGATGACATTCTGGTGTACTCCTCTTGGGAATCTGATCACAGAAAACATGTCAGGGCCGTCCTTGAGAAATTGCGCCAGCACAAACTGTTTGCAAAGCTGGAAAAATGCATTTTCCATACCACCGAGGTTGAATTTCTTGGATTCATCCTGACACCTAAAGGGGTCAGAATGGACTCACGGAAAGTGGATGCCATCCTCAAATGGCCATCACCTAGTTCGGTGAAAGGTGTCCAAAGCATGCTTGGTTTTGCCAATTTTTATCGCAGGTTTATCCCAGAATTTTCACGGGTGGTGCAACCCATCACTGCACTCTTGCGGAAAAATAAACGTTTTGAATGGACCGAGGAAGCTGAACAGGCCTTTCAGGAATTAAAAGCTAAATTTACGTCCGCACCTATTTTGAAACATCCGCGTCCTGATCTCCCATATATAGTTGAAACCGATGCATCCAGCTTAGCCATGGGAGCTGTCCTGTCTCAGAGAGACCCCGAAACCAACCAACTGCACCCCGTAGCATTTTGGTCCAGAAAGTTCTCGCCGCCGGAGATAAATTATGCAATCACTGATAAGGATTTATTAGCCATTAAGTCCGCCTTTAAGGCTTGGCGGCATTATCTTCTTGGCGCCAGGCATACCATCACCGTGATCACTGATCACCGAAATTTACAATATTTAAAAACTGCCAAGGCTTAGTCTTCACGACACCTCCGATGGGCTTTATTCTTTGCTGAGTTCGATTTTGTAATCACCTACCGCCCTGGCTGTAAGAATGGCAAAGCAGACGCGCTATCTCGAATTGGAATGGGAGAAATGGACACAAACTCAGAACCTGTGCCGATAATTCCCGAACAAAGAATCTTGGGGATAACCACTTTACAAACCCTTGAAGACATTCAAGCACGGGTAAAACTATTCCTGGACTCTTCAGCCTTGCAGGATTGGATCAAAAGGGGGTCTGCCTTTTCAATCAACGATGGCTTACCTTACTTCCAAGGACGTTTATTTTTGCCAGAAAAGGAATTGCAAGAACTGGTTATTTCCCGTCATCACGATACTCTGATGGAAGGACATCCTGGCATTTCCAAAACAGAGAAAAAAATTAAACGACAATTCTGGTGGCCGTCCTGGTGAAAGGATATTAAATCTTTCGTGATGTCCTGTGGAGTTTGCGCCCAAAACAAAGGTCAAAAAACAAAATCCGCCGGTCTTCTTCAACCCTTAGACATTCCACCAGCACCGTGGCACACCCTGTCACTAGATTTTAACACGGACCTGCCCTCTTGTAATGGATACAATACTATTCTGGTTGTGGTGGATTTATTTTCCAAGATGGCCCATTTTATTCCGTTGAAAGGATTACCTTCAGCTTTTGTTCTTGCCAAGGAATTCCTCGAAAATGTCATCCGTCTGCATGGATTCCCGTCCATACTAATCTCCGATCGGGGAAGCCAGTTCATTTCTCGTTTTTGGAAAAAGTGTTGTCAACTGGCACAAATCGACGTAAGACTCTCAACCAGTCACCACCCACAGACCGATGGTCAGACGGAGAGAACGAACCAGACCCTTGAACAATATCTACGATGTATGTTGCACCAATCGGAGGGTAATTGGAAGGACATTTTATGGGTGGCTGAATATGCATACAATAACTCGATACACTCTGGAACTGGTCAGAGCCCCTTTTAGACCCTATATGGACATCACCCTCGTACTTCAGACCTGGACTCACCTTTGAGCCTCGAAATGCCTGCAGTGGACCATTTGCATTCTACGATTACTCAAGCCTTCAAGGATGCTACTACACACTTACAACATGCGAAAGAGAAGTACAAAAAGAATGCGGATCTGCATCGCAAGGAGGCGCCTCCATACCAAATAGGGGATCAAGTATGGTTGGCTACCAAACACTTATCACTCAAGGGACCTCAGACTTTTAATCCAAGGTATTTAGGCCCTTACTCGATCAAAGCTATAATTAACCCAGTGGCAGTCAAGCTAGATCTACCAGCTAACATGCGGATTCATCCCGTCTTTCATGTGTCGCTTTTGAAACCAGTGCAACCAGGAACCAGATTAATAAAGCCACCAGGACCAATCCAGATAGATGGGGAGCCTGAATTCGAGGTGAAGAACATTTTGGACTCTAAGATCTCAAAATCAAAACTTTTCTATCTAATTGATTGGAAGGGGTACGGGCCTCAGGAAAGATCTTGGGAACCCAGCGACCACGTACATGCACCTCGGCTAGGAAAAGGTTCCATTGGAATTTCCCGAACAAACCGAAACCGCCTGGGGAAAAGGCCTTGGGAGGGGCCTTGGGGGGAGTGCTGTCATGATGCCTACCCCCGGAGCACCAAGCCAGGCCCAGCACCCCTGGGAGCAGGCATCACGACCCCGGGTAAAAGCCCAGCGGCCCTTTATAGGGGCTCTTTGGACTCTGTCCTGGCGCCGTTGGCGCCAGGCTCATGTTAGACATCAGTCCTGGCGCCATAGGCGCCAGTCTCATAAAGGGAAGTGTTTGGTGCACTTACCTGAAGCAGACCATGCTGCACACTCACCTGATGCAGACCATGCTGCATGAAGAACCAAGCCAAATGAGGCTTAGGAGGGACTATTTTTCTGAAGGAACTATTTTGTTACTTGGGTGGGGCTGTGGAAGAATACTCACATGGAACTTCTTCCAAGGCTATTTAAGCCACACCCGGACAGCCACACGTGCTTCGCGTTGTTCTGAACGCTCACCGTGTCTGCTCCTGCACCTGGACTCCAGCCACGCCCGCCTCGAACCTGGAACACCTGTAAGGGAATAAGAGAAGAGAAAGGTGAAAACCAAGAACTATTTCAACCTTCTTACCTGCATCCGGAATCTTCACGCCAGCATTCCTGAAGGAAGACTTCCATTTAAAAGCACTGCGTTGCTCGCTGCAGCGCTGCGCTTCACTCACCTGTTCCCGAGACGCCGCCCGGCTCCATCGCAGCTCTCAGTGCTGGTCACCACATCTCTGCACCGCACCTAAGGGAGAGAAGAAGAGACAAAAGGTGAGCAAGGGAACACAATAGGAAAGCCGAATTTTCAGCCATTTTACTTACCGGCTATTCTTGGTGAGCCATTCCACATCTCGGGTCGGCGCCACATCTCTGGCAGGTACCGCACCCCGGCCCCTATGGGGAAAGGAGAAAAGACATTACTGGGGAATTATAAAGACATTTAGAGGGGTCGCCCTCATCACTGACTCACCTGATTTTACCCCGGCAATTTAACCCCTCAACGCATCGCCTTTGTTCTGCACCTGAAAAAAAGGACAGAAAAAGACAACATAAAAGGAGGCTCACACTTGAACTTTTGCATCTTCATACTTACGGCATATCACTCAGTAAAGTCAAGTGGATTTGCTAGCGCCATTCTGAAAACCAGTGAAGTAACTGGACGAACGCGCGCCCCTGCACCAGAAGCAGGATGGCGAGTTCATCCTTCCAAACCATAAGGTGAGCTTAAACCGGGGGTTTTGGAGGGAGTCAGAGGAGAAAGAAGGGGGAAAGGGGGGAGCAAGCACATTATTCAGCAGACAGTTAATCCCCTTTCTCATCTGCAGAAGGATATTCCTACGGGCCAGACAAGCAAGATTTGGGGGTCCTGTTCAATCGGTGTTCCGAATTCTACGCATCACGTTTGAAGAGGTCACAGCAACCCAGACCAGACCAGCGCCTCCGTGGGAGCCAGGTGAGCGTTACAATGCCTTTCGGGTTGTGCAATGCACCAGCAGCCTTCCAATACTTCATGAACGATGTCCTTCGTGAACTCATTGACGTTTGTGTTGTCGTATATATCAATGATATTCTAGTATACTCCTCTTCAGAATCTGACCATGTGAAGCACGTCCGAGCAGTCCTTGAGAAATTGCGCCAGCACAAACTATATGCAAAACTGGAAAAATGCGTTTTTCATGCCACAGAAGTTGAATTCCTTGGGTTTATCCTGACCCCAAGAGGAGTCCGAATGGACTCACGAAAGGTGGACGCCATCCTTAAGTGGCCATCACCAAGTTCAGTTAAAGGAGTACAAAGCATGCTCGGCTTTGCCAATTTCTACCGCAGATTCATCCCGGATTTTTCACATGTTGTACATCCCATCACAGCACTCTTGCGAAAAAATAAACGCTTTATGTGGACTGAAGAAGCTGAAAATGCCTTCCAAAAGCTGAAAGCCAAATTCACATCTGCACCTGTATTAAAGCACCCGCACCCTGAACTTCCATACATAGTGGAAACTGATGCATCCAGTCTAGCCATGGGAGCTGTCCTGTCTCAAAAGGACCCTGAAACTGGCCAGCTTCACCGAGTAGCGTTTTGGTCCAGAAAGTTCTCGGCATCCGAGTTAAACTATGCGGTGACCGACAAGGAGTTATTAGCCATTAAATCCGCCTTCAAGGCTTGGCGGCACTATCTTCTCGGTGCCAGGCATACCATTACTGTGATCACCGATCACCGGAACTTACAGTATTTAAAGACAGCCAAGGCCCAATCGTCACGCTAACTCTGATGGGCATTGTTCTTTGCCGAGTTCGATTTCGTGATAACCTATCGACCAGGTTGTAAGAATGGTAAAGCAGATGCCTTACCCCGAATAGGGATGGGAGAGGCAGAAGTGAACCCAGAACCAGTACCTATAATTTCCGAACAAAGGATCCTTGGCATGACTACTCTACAGACACTAGAGGACATTAAGGTAAAGATCCAGCAACTCTTTGATCCTACAGCCCTGCAGGACTGGGTAAAGAAAGGCCCGGACTACTCTGTCACCAATAACCTGCCTTATTACCAAGGGCGGCTATTTCTGCCACACAAGCAACTACAAGAGCTAGTCATTTCCCGTTATCATGATACCCTAATGGAGGGGCACCCAGGTATTGCAAAAACTGAAGCTAAAATTAAGAGACAATTCTGGTGGCCCACCTAGCGAAAGGATATTAAATCATTTGTGATGTATTGTGGCATTTGCGCCCAAAACAAAAGTTAAAAGAAAAAACCAGCTGGACTCTTACAAACTATAGACATTCCGCCTACCATGGCACACCTTATCGTTAGACTTTATCACTGATCTACCCCCATGCAATGGATTTAACACCATTCTAGTTATTGTGGATCTTTTTTCCAAGATGGCCCACTTTATTCCTTTAAAGGGATTACCTTCCGTTTCAATCCTGGCCAAGGAGTTCCTCGAAAACATTGTTTGCATACACGTATTTCCGTCCGTATTGGTCTCTGACCGGGGCAGTCAATTAATTTCATATTTTTGGAAAAAATGTTGTCAAATGGCGCAAATCGATGTGAGGTTATCGACCAGTCACCACCCCCAAACCAATGGTCAAACGGAGAGGACCAACCAGACTCTCGAACAATACCTGCGTTGTATGTTACATCAGACTGAGAGTAATTGGAAAGACATTCTTTGGATCGTCGAATGTGAATACAATAATTCAGTACATTCTGGAACTGGACAAAGCCCCTTTTGTACCTTATATGGGCACCATCCTCGAACCTCAGACCTTGACTCACCCCAACACTTAGAAATGCCCGCAGTGGACCATCTGCACGCTACGATTACACAAGCCTTTAAGCAAGCAACTGCACTTTTAAAACAGGTGAAAGAAAAATACAAGAAAGATGCTGATCGGCATAGAAGTGATACTCCACAATACCAGATAGGGGACCAATTATGGTTAGCCACAAAACATATACCTCTAAAGGGAACACAGACCTTTAACCGCAGATATTTGGGACCTTACTCTATTAAGGCCATTATCAACCCGGTGGCTGTCAAGTTGGACTTACCTGCTAATATGCGAATTCACCCAGTCTTTCATGTGTCACTTTTGAAGCCAGTGCAACCAGGGACAAGACCAACCAAGCCACCAGACCCCATCCTTGTAGACGGGGAACCCGAATTTGAAGTTAAGAACATCCTGGACTCCAAGCTGATAAAGTCAAAACTTTTTGATTTAATCGACTGGAAAGGTTACGGACCACAGGAAAGGTCATGGGAACCTAGTGACCACGTTCATTCACCCCGATTGGTGAAAAAATTCCCCCGAAATTTCCCAGACCAACCGAAACCACAGGGAAGAATGACTTTAGGAGGGGCCTTGGGGGGGGAGTGCTGTCATGATGCCTACCCCCGGGGACCCAGACCAAGTCCAGCAACCCCGGAAGCGGGCATCAAGTCATTCCAAGCAAGCCCAACACCCCTGCTAGGGGCTATTTGGGTGCCGTCCTGGCGTCTATGGCGCAAGGCTCATATGGAGAGTCAGTCCTGGCACCAGGCTCATAGATTAAAACTTACCTGATGCAGACCATGCTGCAAGAGCTCCAAGCCAAAAGAGGCTTGGAAGGGACTACTTTACTTAGGGACTATTTTTTTACTTGGGTGGGGCTGGGGAGGAACACTTACCTGGGACTACTTTGGAGGCTATTTAAACCACGCCCGAAGAGAGAGACACGCTTCGCGTTATTTTGCATCCAGCAGCGTAACACTCACTGTGCCTGCAAGTCTGCATCCAGTCTTCTGCCACGCCCGCCTCGAGTCCGGAACTCCTAGAAAAAGGGAGAAAGAAGGAGAAAAGGTTAGAACAAGAGCAATACCTTTGATCCTTACCTGAATTCCCGATCCATCGCGCCTTCGAGCTGGAAGAAAGAAGTTATTTTATGCGCGTCGCCTCGCCTGCTGCAGCGCCGCGCTGAACTCACCAGCCTTCGCCGCATCTTCACATTCCACCGCATCCTTCTGCATGTTCCCGTCGCACTCCGGCACCTAAGGGGAAGACAAGAACAGCAAGGTGAGCCAAGGGAATACACAGAGGCAATATTAGTTACCCCCCATAGACTTACCTGATTTTACCACTGGGGGTACTATTCCTCTTCACGGGTCGGCGCAGCTTCCACTGCATTCTCGCCAAACCCCGGCCCCTAAGGGGAAACAAAAGGACAGCAAGGTGAAACAAAGGGACAAACAAAGGGAAACCTCATCACCACAATAGACTTACCTGATTTTACCGCCGGAGGCATTATTCCTCGAGACTTCATACTTTCTCTCAGCGCCTGAATAAGGGAGAAAGCAACAGGTTACATATTGATATTATTTTATCGAACTGTTTTGGATAATACATTCTCGATTCCTTACCTGAATATTACCAGTTGCCGCCACGAGGAACTCTTCGCTAGGGTCAAGCTGCAATCTGCAAGGAATCGGACAGAGTGAAAGTCAGAATTTTGAACTCTTACGAACTACATACTTACGGCGTCCTGCCGGGAATCTCAGAGTCAATATTGTTCTGGAACTCACCAATTCCTTCAAGCCAGTGAAGCAACTGGTTATCTACGTGCCCCTGCGTTCAATGCAGGATGGAGAGCACATCTTTTCAAACCATCAGGTGAGACTATAAGAGGGGACATCAAAGGTGATCAGTGGGGAGATCAGTGGGAGTGGGGGGGGGTTAACGCTCAACTCCACGGGTGTTTAATTCCCTTTCTCCATTTGAAGAAGAATATTCCTACGGGCCAAGCAAACGAAGCTAGGTGGGCGAGTCCAGTCCGTCATCTCGGCACTACGCATCACATTGGTGGAGACCGCAGCTGTCCAGATCAGATCGACGCCCCTGTGGGAGCCAGGTGAGCGTAACACACTTGGTGGTGGAGGAAATAGAAAACAGGCCATTTATATTTATGGTAAATTCGGGTGCAACCAAATCATGCATCATGGAGGGGAACTTTCCATTACCAGGTAAAACTCTTTACATGCAGGGATTTTCTGGGAGCTATTTCTACGGTTCCATACACTGAGGAGCTGGATATAAAAGTGGGAGGGGAGGTAGCACGAGCCCCCTTGTTATATTCAGAGAGTTCCCCTGTGAAGTTGGTGGGTAGGGATCTGCTCAGTAAACTAAATGTAACTATATCATTCACAGATCAAGGCGTAGTGTGTTACACTCCAGGGATGTGTGTAGCTTGAGCAATGGTAATCAATGCAATAGCAAGGGAGTCAGAAGTCCATGGGGTTCCTGTGGTCCCAGATATATTTTTCTATGGTATTGAGGTATTGGTAAAAGCAGTGCTTCAAATTGCAACCAAAATGTTAGCCAGTGCCCACAGATTTTATTTTCCGACCTATGGTGCCACCCGAGATAGTGTCAGGAACAATATTGTCATTAGATTTATAAGGACTAGTAGTGTCAGATAAAAGAGTAGTCCTGAATGGATCAGACCAGGACGGGTGCGAGTGGCGCACAGTATTATGTGTACACCCGAAAGTATAATTAAAAGGAAATGACTGATGAGGAGTTATTTGAGGACAATGAGCAAAATGGGGAGATTATTTTGGAAATCTGCATACCCTGTGATATCATGGTGCAGTATAGGAAGGTACAGTGCCCCCTGGTGGCAGTGGTGACCCAGTCTTTATTTTTTTAGGAGGACATGCAATATGTGCCAGCACAATTATGCACTGTTAATCCACATGATGTTGGGTTACTGAGAGATGTAACCCCAGTACAGAGTACATGGAAGTCAGGTGCCTAGCACAATCATCCAGTATGTGGATTATCAGTTGATATGTAGTGAAAATGAACATCAGTGCAGGAGGGATTCTGTTGCATTATTGCAATTGCTGGCTCACAAAGGGTACAAGACAGATAAAAAGAAGCTATAATAGGGAGGGACTATATTTGGGATAGCTCATTTTTGTAAATGGGAAAGAAATATTTTTGCAAACGGGAAGTAATATTACAAAGAAGGTAGCAGGCGCTCCTCTCCAGAATGATAACCTGTTCTGAGATGAGAGTTTGCAGCACATGCTTTTTGCTCACTGTACCTTGCACAGATGGGAAATATCCATTTGCATATCAGTCTTTGTCCCGCCCACATGGGCAGTCCAGCACCGAAATGCTATGGCAATTCCTCTCTGAACAAGAGTACCAAAAGCAACACTATACACGTGTTTCAGCCTTGTTGGGCCTCATCAGTGAGGTGAAGCTTTGTCTCTCTGAGCACAGTGAGCAGGGAGTCCACGTCTGGTTGCTGGTGGTACTCTTGTGTTCGTACACAGAGTGTTCGTTTTGTCTAAATGAAGCACTTCGGTCGCTCGGTGAATTGCAAAGCTGGTACATGAAATTGGCACTAGACCACCGTAAAGGTTGTTATGTTGCTCCTAATCGCCGGTACCGCATACCGACATATTGGACCTTGTCTGTCGTCCCAAAAGACGGTTAAGTAGATCCAGTGATTGACATGTAGCTGCAGCTGGCGGGTGAAGAAGCCATCGGTCGGGGTCTGGAATAGATGACAATCGCAGAACGGCACGATGTACCTGTTTGCAAAACATAAAAATCGAAATGTGTCTCAGCCGATCTTTATTACAATTAATCATTTTCTTTATTAGCGCAGAGGTGACACAATGTGAATCGAGAGAATACAACGTAGAATATCAAAGTACTCTGCTATTTCCTTCCGAGGATAGTGCGATCGAGAATGTTGAGCTCTAAACGTAATGCGTAAACTGGGGCAAGAATTCGAGGTGCAAAAACAATGTAATGATTTATTAGCGTAGAGCCAGGGAGAAACGAGTGGTGGTCTACATGCGTCTTGATGCTGGCCTGCCCATGTGCCCGGTAGATAGGCCAGCACACAAAAGTTGTTCATTGTTTATGGATGAAAAAAATATGCATGGAAAAGAATATCATAAAGAATAGTATGAATTTGGGAGCGTGGTATATTGTTTCTTACATTGATAAATTTGTTGAAACACGGGTTCATAACGTATCCCAGGAAACATACTCAAATTAAAATAAGAAGCAGTCATGATATATCAGTTCAACAGTATTGGAAATTGACATGATAATACTTTAAACAGAATTGCAGGCACTAACATTAACATATGTGCTTAGTTCCTTTTCTATCAATTTACAGAACCTCATTAAAGCATAAAGATTTGAAATCCTTTCTTTGGTGTAGTACAGATTAAATTGGAACCATAGGTAAGCTTTTTGCGTGTGATTACAGGGAAATAAAATATGATCATATCTAGGTATACGCTTTTTTGTAAATAGATAAAATTCCTTGTACAGTTTGTATTTGCCTATTTGTTCAATCGTTGTACACCAATCGAGTTCGAATAATTTTTTTGTTTGTTGCATAAGCAGTTCTAATGTAGACATCATCCACCGTGATTTGAGCCTCAATCAAAATGGCCTGCACTTTGGCCTGGTATTGAGCCAAGGGAATCGTGGGCATTGATTCAATAGTTTCCCTCAAGTCGCCAAATAAGGAATTCGTCCGAGGATAAATTATTTTTGCAAAATTTGTGAGGAGTCGCCATTTCCAACGAGTGGGTAGTGCTATTAGACCTAGCTCATGTCTTAGGACAGCATTGGGCCGAGACATTGGAAGACACATGCCACTTTTCAGAGATGTACTCTGCAATTGATCTAGGATCGGGCCCATTTCACCTAGACAAATATCCAGCGAATATAAAATAACACTTTCAATTTTTAGTGTTAGGAACTCGATGACGGGAGTTAGAGAAAACTTACAGAATTTCGCATGAATTAGTTTTAGCTGTGATGTGAGCGGTCTGATCTTATTTTTAAGTAGGTCCGTCTACATTCTGATGGAATTATGCTCTGATAGGCGATATCCTAGATAGATCGTATCTGAGATGCAGGGGATGGTAGTTCCCATGATGTGCCATTGCAGTTTTCCAGTTTTTTCCCAACTCCAAATTTCATAACTGCTGTTTTAGCAGGGTTTTGGGTTAAGTTATGTGCCGTTGCAAACTCTTCGATTAAACCTAGTTTGAGTTGAAGGCCTGCAGGAGTGGGGTCGAATAAGATAATGTCATCCGCAAAGGCGATCCATTTTAATTGAATTAAACCCATTTTTACGGAGAACACGTTTTTTTTGTCCCAGCCTTTATCAAGGTCCGCAAGGTACAGATTAAAAAAAGCAGCGGCTAGATTGCAGCCTTGTTCCAACCCAACTCCGGTACTAATCGGTTTTGTTGTTCGACCTTCAGATGTGATTTTAATTTTGTAGGAGGTGTTGGTATGTAATGCCATAAACCAGTATATTAGCACTTGCGGAATTCCCATTTCAATAAATTTGATCCATAGTAGATTCCGTACTACATTGTCGAAGGCTGAGGACATATCGATAGGAGCAATGTAGACTGGATTTGCAGATGTTTTTTTTGCTCCTGCAATGATAAGTGCCATTATCATAGCATTGAGTGAGGTGTTCATCCCTTTCCTGAACCCTGTTTGATATTTAGAATATAGTGCATTATTTTCAATATATTTTTCCAGATCGTAGAGCAGGAGAGTTGCAAAATGTTTTGCCTCAGTATCGATTAAGGCGACAGGCCGGTAGTTCTGTGGCAAGGAGGGGTCGCCTTTTTTATAAATCGGTATAATATTAGCTGATAGCCAGGAAGCAGGGATAGCACTCAGATTGAAAATGGCCTGAAATTACGTTTTTAAGATCGTGGCCCATAGGTCCGGATCTGCTTTGTACAGGCAGGGCGGAAAGCCGTCTGGACCAGCTGATTTAGAGTAGTTAAGTTTAGAAATGGCCCACTTGATATCTGTAGTTGTCCAATTTAGACGTGGAAGGCCCTGATATGATAGGGAACTGGGAGGAATATTCAGGAATTTGTGAGGAATCCAAAATGTGTGTGTGATATAGGTGGTCCAAGTGGATTCTGATATAGAGTTAGGCGTTGAGGACAATACTTGATTCTGGTTAGTCTAAATTGTTCGCCAAATAGTTTGTGTGTCATGTTCTGTTATAGTTCTGATGAGTTTGCAGTTAGCTTCATTGTGTCTTGGTATTCTTGTATGTTTTAAGTTTTTTTTGTATGTAGCCAAAATTTGATTCCGCTGTATTAGATGCATCTCGCAAGATAATTGAGTTTTTTTCAGATGTCTAAGGGCTTTATTTTTTTCTCATTTCCGTGCTTTGCACAGAGGGTCAAATGAGTGTGCATGCTTAGAAATAGGCATTTTTTTACTAAAGTGCATTAACGCAGCGTGGATGAGTTCGCCATATATTTTCTCCATTTCGCTAGTGGAGATTGCTTCAGTGATCCTGCAATTGGCAATGGCCAGCGTTATGTATTGGACAAATTGTTTACATAAGCCTTGACTCCATCTGAGAGAAATTTGTGGACGATCGATTTCTGCCAGCACTGTGGAATAGTCAACTGCCAGTAAGAGGCAGTTGAGTTTCACCTTGCCCAATATTTGTGCGTGATCTCCGTAGGTCATCTGATTGATTATTAACGGGGATGATGCTAGGAGCAGGTTATGAGTGGCAAATATAAAAGCAATTGTTGATGACTTTGCTTCTCTTGACCATGTAGACCAAGTTGACCAAGTTGACTTTTGATTAGGTGTAATAATATCTAAGTCCCAATCCCTTAATAAATTCCTCCATGTCGTACCTCTTCGCTTAGCTCTTCATTTGTCCTGCAGTCACAATTGAAGTCTCCGCCTAACATTATTTCAACGTTTTGGTATTCATATGTTGTAAATTCTAGACAATTCTCGACTGTATTGATCATCTCTTCAATTGAAGTGTGCGCAGGGTTCCAATAAATCGTAATTACGATGAGTTGGCGATATTTATGGATGTTTGTATTTAGTAGTATCGCTATCAAGTTGTTTGCTTTCCAGATGATTTTTTAACTGAACATTAGGGCATTTTCTACTGCTATCAGAACGCCTCCAGATGGTCGGCCAACAGAGGATCGTGTGGCTTGTATGGAGGGGGTGGTAGAATCAGGCAACGTAAAAGAGGTGGTTTTCATGGTTTCTTGTATCATCAGTATTGCAGGGCGGCATTGAGGATCTATCATTGAGTGCCATTTCATAAGATTGAGATGGCCACATGAATTCCAAGATTGGAAGGTTAGGTAGGTTTTTGTGGTCGGCTACGATGTAGAGGTTGATTCCTTGGATTTTAAGATAGAATTGAGCATTGGAGCTAGCCAAGGTAGGCCTTGGGATATACCCACTCTGTTCAATAATTCATTAATATCTCCATTTTCATCATCATTGGAGTTTGGTAGTGAAGTAGATCGCGTTTATAAAGTAGCATCCTGCAGACATTTGTACTGAATAAAGTTCTTTGCTTCCTGTTCATTTTCAATAGAACTTAAGGAGAGGCCTTCCTCTTTAATTCCTTCCCTATTGCACCATAAGTATTTCATGGCAGCTTCGGAGGTCAAATAACACACAAGGCGGTAGTTGTTTTCTATTGATAATGATACTCTGAGGATATCCTCTGATTTGAACATTCGCAATTGAGGAATTCGAGAAAAGAGTTTTAAGAGGAATGCTCGATTAACACAATTTTTCCCTAGAAGTTCACGATTTCCTTCAAATGCTAATAGGTGGTGCTTTTCCATGTTAGTTTCTTGAGTCTTGTCAGAGGGTTGATCCAAAGATGTTGTTTGAAAATCGGAGGTATTTGTGTTGGAGAAAACTCGATTTTCAGGGCAAGACGAAATTGGGATTGGGGGATTAGTGGCCAAGACTGCTTTCGTAAATCCCTCACGAAGTTCTTTTCGCAAGATTTCTAAGATATCATGATAATTTAACACTGAGATGTTCTGTGCTTCCAGAATAGATTTGCACAGAGCAAGACCATGTACCGATATGCGATTGTTGTCAAGGGAGGATAATGCATTGGTGCTGATCAGTTCCTGATTCCTTGATTGCGGAGAGGTTACTTCTGAGGGAGGCAATGCTGTTACTGTTCTTTCCTTTCCCCGTCCATTAACAACTATCATTGGACAAGTTGTACTAAGGGAATCCATTTTTTTAGCAGTGATTGATGAGCAATTTGGTTCATTTATACAAGCTTCACTGTAAGTTTTTTCCATTATTGTGGTAGAAGGTTCCAGGAGCGATGTGTCATCATGTCGGGTGGTATGGCTTCTGCCACATGTTGGAAAGTAATTACCTAGGTTTGTTTTGGTTCCCATCAATTGTGCCGATGACTGCTTATTTGTCGACTTTGGGAGCAATGGTAAGGTTTTTACCTTCACATTGGCTTTTTTGTTTTCCAATTTGATGATTGTTGTCGTGTTAGTTAGCTCAGACTGATCTATTTCTGTTTGTTTAGTATCGGATTCAACTGATTCGATATCTTTAACAGAATTTGACTTGTCAATCGGCTTAGATGTTTTTTTCATGTTTATTGCTTTTTGAGGTATTTTGGGGTTGGGATTTGTCGATGGAATTAAGGCTTCTTGGCTTTCTTTTGAAAGTTGTTGAAGGTCAATGTGATCTTCACCAGATGCTATTTCAATGGAAGTAGATGTTGGTGGTTTGATTGAGTCACTTTGGTGATTAGGCTCTTTTAGCCGTGCATCCTTACGCCTTTTAGCAGCTCTTTGGTGGAGTTTTTTTGCTCTTCGAGACATGAAACCAGTGTTTTCTTCAATTGGTAGTTGTTCATTAGATTCTGGTTTCATTTGTTCAAGTGCTTTAAGCAATTCGGTTGGGCTATCAGGGCAGTCATTAGACTGAATGGGTTTTGGACCATATAGCGCTATGATGGTATTCGTTTTTCAATTGCTGTTTTTAGGTCTTTTAGCTCATTTTGACAATTGCACATAGGAGGGTTCAATAGTGCCTCTGGAGGAATTGGAGGAGACATTAAAGTTGTTTCAAGGCAGCATTGGATGTTTTTATTTTTGGAAGTTGGCTGATTTAAACTTAGATCTTCTTTAAGATTTTTTAGTGTATCAGCTGCCATAATGAACCCTTCAATGCGGTCAATTTTTGAGGACATGTGTGAGAGCATTGCTTTGGTCTCCTTCAATTCTAGATGGGTCAGATCGTGGCCTTTGTCGAGGAGATCTAGGATTCGAATGATCACCGGGAAGGTGTTAGGGGAATCTTCCATTTGACTCAAATCAGTGGATGTTGGTGGCTGAGAGGTTTTGGCATGCATTTCCTCTGGTTCCGGGGAGTAGGTGATTTGAGACAGAGGAGGCTCTTTATTTATATCATCGACAATTTTGATACTCGCGTCCAAAAGATATTTGGAGTGCTTGGACTGATGTGATTGAAAAGACATGCACTTCTTTACGGAGTTAAATACTACGGTGGTCAGTGTGCCAATGGAGCGACACACAGCTTGGTCTAGTGCTTCCATTTTCTCCATAGTTAGGTCGAATTGCCTTTTATCGCTTTCAAGGGCCAAAGGTGATTCCAAGCAGCTTTTGAAGTCATCGATGGCTTTAAGTACTTCAGGACTGATGGAACAAGTAGAAGCAGGAGGCTCCAAAAGTATTAATTCTGGAATGAGAATGGGGATTTGACGACTTCCTTGAGCATGAATCTGAGCAGCATGAGAGACGTGATGGAGTGAAGGCGTTTCTTCTTTAAGAGAATTCGACACATGATCTTCTGAAGGAACAAGCTCAATATATGAAGTTTTCCCATGACATATTAAGGAGTCAATGCTTGTTGAAGAGAGCGGGAGAGGAGGAGTCAGATTATCTTTTTCGCTTCGCAGTCCACTTGCCATATTTGCTTTTGCAAGGGGGCAGCGCAGTTAATTTTCGTGCAGAGGATTAATACAAATTAATTAGTGCTATTTAATTAGTAATGGAAGTCGCTCTAACAATTAGACTTGCAGGTGCATTCATTAATTATGTGAGCATGTAAGAAATGGCTAGGACAATGGCAAGAGAAGAATTAGAGATATAGACAGGCAAACAATATAAACATCAGTATATATTATTTTCTCCCCTTTTACCTGATGTTAGATAGTTTAGGGCAAGTAGCTACGAGCTACCAGCTAACAGCAAACAGCGCTACTTATAGCACGTACTTAATGTGCGGGGCCAGCTAAAGTAAATAGAAGAAAGAGAGAATATATAAGTAATATGTACTTATATTAAAATGCTAAATGTCAATAGTAGTTGTATATTAATATATACCAGTGTCTTAATGCGCGCACGCAAATGCGCGCAGGAAGCAGTTTTTAAACACTTCCGGTGTTTAGGGGGCGGGGCCAGCAGTGTCCAGGCAAAGTCAGGCAATCCAGGCGTCTTCAGATAGTTTTGAGCACGTAGGGCAGCGAGACAGGTCAGCAAACAGCGCTACTTATAGCACGTACTTAATGCGCGCGTGCAAATGCGTGCAAGAAGCAGTTGTTAAACACTTGCAGTGTTTAGGGGGCGGGGCCAGCAGTGTCCAGGCAAAGTCAGGCAATCCAGGCGTCTTCAGATAGTTTTGAGCACTTTATGTGACTTTTCACAGGTGGCATGTATTTTGAGGTTACTGCCTTGTGTTAGACGAGTCACGCTCACCAATGGCTTTCCACATACTTCCCCTCCCACTGAATGCACACATTTTAGCATCTTTATAATCTCCATGAAGCTGCTGTCGAATACTATGTATTTGGCCTCTTTTATTATACTGTCATCTGGCAACACTGTTGTTTCGGACTGAACCGTTGTGGACATATCAGCCAAAACGGACATACTATAGTAGATATCTTTGTCTGTTTCGTCAGTCAATAGTGTTGATATTTCCGTTTCTGTCATTTCAACATCTGTGACTTGACCATGGATAGGAGAAAACATCAATGTGGACTGTTTTTTGGGGGGCATTTTTTTGGCGGGTGTGGATTGTGTCAAGTGCTCATTGAGTAATGTAAAACTATGTTCTACAAATTCACTTTCGCCTTCATCTGGTGGAGCAGGCGCATTGTAGCAATGGTCCAAAAACACTTTGCTGGATTCGCCGGTCATATTAAATTCATTTTCTGGCCATTGGACATAGGCATCTCGAGTGTGAACACGCCGCGCCTCAATTAATAGTTCCTCCATGGTGAAAACACTTTGGCAAGCAGCATCTGTCATTTGTATCGCTGTCTGTATCTGCATAGTCCGTACTCCATCGGGCAACCACAGGACAGATAGGAAAAGGGATGTTCAGTGCAAATCCAACATACAGTGTTGTACAATTTACATTTAAAAAAGCATATAATGAAGGCCTCAGCACAAAACAATTGGCAACAAGATAAAGTGTTTATAACTAACCTTATTTTTATTTTCTTTGAAACCTTCTTTACTCTAACATCAACATCAGCAAACTGCCGCACCGACTCAGATCCACGTTCCTCCGGTTCAATATACGGATCTTGTATACATCCCTACAAAAAATAGTATCCATTTAAAATAAGTCATTTGCATTACACATATAATTAGACACACTTTCTTCCATTAGATGGTACTGTCAGTATGCATACCTCTGACTCCGGATCAACTGCAAGGTCTGGTTCCGGAACAACTACAAGGGATAATATAATTGTAGAGGATGCTACAGCATCTCCCTGAAACACAGTGCTTGCATTAGTAAGGACGAAACGATTGGAAACTGGACACACAATTTGGAAAGACGACAAAGGTACATATCAATAGTAAAGTAGGAATTAAACATTGTATAAAACAATTACACGATATGTAAATATGATCAGATTATCTCGTCCTATTGAAATGTGAAGACACATACCTCTGGCACCGGATCTACTACGAGGAATGTTGTAATTGTAGTGGACGCTTCAGCATCTCCCTGAAACACAGTACTTGCATTAGTAAGGACGAAAAGATTAGAAACTGGACACACAATTTGGAAAGACGACAAAGGTACATATCAATAGTAAAGTAGGAATTAAACATTGTTTAAAGCAATGATACGTTGCGAAAATATGATCACATTATCTAGAATTCCGTGCATAAAACCAGTCTGGAACAGAATAGCTAGGTAAGATTACCCGATACTCGCTCAAAGTGGTTGATGACTCCAGGCAAGACATGGATGTTGAATCTTGTTGCTTCATATTCGGTGGATAGTCATGGAGTGGTAAAGGGAAAGTATTATTCGATTTAGAATTTCCAACATTAAAAAGTGGCATGTAAGGAGACTGAATACGAGAAAATTATGCTTATTGAAATGCATAATACAGCATAGTTATCCGTCCCCATAAGTCATTTTTCTATGTGGGTTCTACAAAACAAGGACTGATGTTTAGCAAAATAGTCATTATTTCAACAGCTATTCAATCACATAAATATGGAAAGTACTATAAGTGACATTTACACCGAAAATACAGGCGTAAAGCTAAATCTGGAAGCGTGACTCACCTGTGGCGGCATTTTCACGAATAAAGTCGGAATAGCGTTTGGGAGCAATTTTCGAGTTGTTCTCAGTTGATTCCTCTTTGTGTACAAGGATGTGTCGTACATATCCGGGTCGAAGTGCAGGCTGCAGATTCGGTATCGATGACCCCTCTTGTCCTCCCAGACTTGTTTGACTCTACTTTCAAATTCTTCCAGTGGATATCTGCAACGTCTGACCCATTCTCTTATTCGATCAACAGTCTTAGGGAATACATGCATCGTAATGCCTTCGGATTTGTCATGGGTCTTCGAAGGTGTTCTGGTCCACAAGACCACTCCTCCACCTTTATTGGCTCGTTTGATCCTAAAATCATGATGGCTTTCTAAATTTTTCAATGCCAATCTCTCATTTCTTGTAAGAGTCTGAATAACGTTTTTTATTAGAAATTATTTTCAGTTTCTCGCAGTATCTTGTTCTCAAAAGCAAGTATATCCGGACAGACCATTGACGCTAAAGGAGCAAATGAAGACGGTGGTTTTAACCCTGTATTATGGGCTGTGGTCTTCTCGTCCGCAGAGGAGTCACGAAAGAAATAATGCACTCTCAGAATTCTGAAAAATGTCCCGAGTTCCACCTCTGTCGAGAATTTATCTGTAGTTACGCTAGGGACAAAACGGAGACCTTTGCTCAAGACACTTACTTCTTCTTTTGTAAGAACGTTATCACTCAGATTGAAAATAGAGATTACTGCATTGGCAGGAGTGGTTGTGTTGTCCACTGTCGGGGACGCAACCCAAGGTAGCCCTGTTCTCTTAATCTGCCTCATTTTCCTCGTCCTTGAAAACACAGTTGTTGTCCTTTTTGCTGTTGGCCACCCACAGCTGAAGTTGAGGGACCCGCATTGCCTGTGTCGGAATCACTGCTATTCGAGGTGTCGGAGAAAGTCAAAGTTTTTATGATATCTCTGTTGGTTCTGCCCCCTGTTTGTACGATTTGTGTTTTGCTGTTGCCCATGAACTCTCACCACCTTCCCCTTGAGAAGTGTGAGAAAGGAGCCTACAGCCCATCTAATTGCTCTGAGTTTCAGAACATTGTTGTACAGATGTGTTTGACTGTATGACCAATGTCCTTTTACTGTGAAGCACTTGATATGCGCCCCTGCCCCCTGCAACTCAGTTAATGATGAGTACATGATTACTACCTTGGTGTGGGCGCTCTCATAACAGCAACTCTTTGTTAGATTTTCTGTTCAACTCCACCATGCGAGGTGTTTTAGAAGACGGCTGAATTGAAACCTTTTAACAATGCAGGAGTTCACTGCAGCAATATGCAAGTCCTCACTGATACTATGAGAGTTGCATGCAGTCTGAACTTTGAGAAGCACAGATTGCACTTTCTTTGGAAGGTTTGACCATGGACGCACTCCTAGAAAATAAAGCTCATAGGAACACTAAAGTTCGTGTAGGCTGAATCTGTGATTTCATGTAATTGACAGAGAAGCCTAGTGAGGCCAACGTGTGCATAACTATCTCTACGTCTCTACCTACGGTTTGGACATGGCCCCACAAACCAGCCAAATGTCAAAATATGGATCAACGTGATGCCCTTGCATGTGACAAGGTCTGCTACAGGAAACAGCACATTGTGAAAACTGTGGGTGCCCACTAGCATCAAAATGGCAGTACTTCGAATCAGTAATGCGGTCCGTTCACCACAAAATTGAGGTATTTCCTGTTGATTTTTATGTAAATTGGTATATGATGCTAAGAAGTCACTGTCTTGAATGGAGGTGTGATGCCTCGCAGGGTAATCATCTTGAACATGTGCTTTCTGGTGAACTGGTCCAGTTTTCTCAAGTCCATGATGGGTCCCCATTTTCCATCTTTTTTGGCCTGGAAAATAATGTAGCAAACTTGCTTGCCTCGTTCTCTTTTTGTTCCGATGGTAGCCTTCGTTAGCATGATTGTAACCTCTTGGAGTGGAATTTGATGCTCCCGTTTCTTCTTTGCCAGTAGTAGGTCTGAAGTTTTTTTCTTGAAGTTCAGAGTAGCACCCATTTGCCTGCTGTTACTTTTGACCATTCTGCTCAAAATGGTGCTATGCGACCTCCCAACAGAGTGCTCTGTGTGGTTAGTCCATTGTTAGTCAAGCCTGCTGGTTTCCGGATCAAGCCTTTGATTGTGTGGAACCCCTTTGCCTTGCAGTGGAGTGGTAATCTTTCTTTTTTTTTTAACACTTTATTTTATTTGCACACAGGTAATACAATTGCATGTAATTCTAACACATCGCTTCATTACATTATGCATAATCAATTCCCTTCCGAGTCTGAATGTTCACGTTCAGCCTTATCCATCAGGTATTGTTTGAACCTTTCCCATATATTCCGCGGTCTGGATGGAGGTAGCACTGAGTCAATATACAGTTCTTCAGTGTCATTTTTCCATACCATGTCCCTATCCCATTCAGACTTTGTTGGGGGATTTGCACTCTTCCACTTCATCAAAATCGCTCTTTTAGCTATTAGCAGACCCAAGTTTAATAGTTTACGCCATATCGGATTCAGTTTCTCAACCGCCCCCAGCAAGCATAACCAAGGGCACCATTCCACTGGTTGATCTCCCATCCCCTCTAATGCCTCACAAACCTCTGTCCAGTAGCCTTTCAGCTTTACACATGCCCATAACATAGGATATATATTGGTGTCTTCCATGTGACATCTCGGACAGGTCCCCGACATGGTTGGGTATATTCGTTTGAGCTTTGCAGGAGTGTAGTGTATCCTGTGCACTATCTTATAATGGATTAGTTTGTATCTTGAGTTACATGATATGTGTTTGGTAAGTGTACAGATCCAGGACCATTCCAGGTCATCAATTTGCTGTCCCAGGTCTTGTTCCCACTTAGTCATAGTCGTGCGACTCTCTGGCGGGCGTGTCTGGAGTATGATTTTATACAATGCTGAGGCCGAGACCTTTTGTGACCCCCCTGTGAACATATATCCTAGGCCCATGTTTACCACAGGCTCATTAGGAAAGGTAAGGAATGTATTTTGTATTACTGTTAGTATACGGTTGTATTGTCGTTTGTGTCTATTCGTATTTCCCACTACGTCCTTGACGACCTCCCACTGGATGAAGCTTTTTTCCGGAAATAACTGTCCCCACTGGGTAATACCCCATGGAGGCCCAATGCTGTGCCACCTCCCCGTCGATGGTGAAGGGTGTTTGGGGGTCGCCCCAGAGCGGCATACTCGGGTGGTATAACCTGTCGGTGTCAAATATGTTGGCTATTTTAGCCCAAGCTGTAATTGTTACCCTCGAGGGATCTATGGTGTTGTAGTGTTTGGGGCCTGATCTAGCCATTTTTTGAAGAGCTATGGTAGCTTCCCGCCTCTATCTTCCCGGATTAAGAAATTGTGTGGCCCATTGGGAGGCGTAATGTGCCTGCGCAGCAAGGTAGTATAACTCTAGATCGGAAGCCATCAGTCCTCCCCTTGAATAATCATCAGTTAACATCTTCCAGCTTACCCTAGGGTGTCCCCCCCACACGAGCGCAATGTGTATGCACTAGTCATCTTGGTGAACAGGGTGCGACCTGGCCAGACCGGTACTGTACTAAATAAGTAAAAGAGTTTTGGTAGTATTATCATTTTAATCAGTGCTATCCTACCCATCATTGATATGGAGAGAGCCCCCCAGCGCTTCATTTTTATGCATAGCGTGTCAGCCAATAAACTGTAGTTCAGGGCGCGAGAAAGTTGGGCCGTTCTAGCTATGTGTGCCCCCAGGTACAGAATGTGAGACGGGCACCAGACTAGGCCATGGAGATCTTGGGGCTCTGTAGTACTCTCTGTGATTGGGAATATCTCCCATTTGTTGGGATTTAGACGTAGACCAGAGTAATTACCGAATCGCTCAACCCCTGCCAGGACCCTGCCCAATGATCGCTCTGGATTCTTTAGATATAACAAGATGTCATCTGCGTACAGGGTTATAATGTGTAGTTTACCCTCTAGGCGTAGTCCATATGTGCTGTACCGTGACCTAAGAATGTCTGCCAAAGGTTCTATTACAAGAGCAAATAGTAAGAGTGACAGTGGGCATCCCTGTCGGGTGCCCCCGCGTAGTTCAAGTTTATCTGTTAGGGTTCCGTTAATTCTAATTTTGGCATGGGGACTTGTGTACAATATTTGTATCCATTTCAGGAAGTTTGGGCCAAACCCATAATTTCGTAGTACCCCGAAGAGAAAGGGCCAGGAGACAGTATCAAATGCTTTTCGCATATTGAGCGAGATGGCTATGGCCTGAACTTCGGGGGGTGTTGTGGTCAAAATTTTGTGACACCTTCTGATATTGGTTGCTGTGGACATTCCCGTAATAAACCCTGCCTGGTCTTCGTGGACCATATAGGGCATGAATGGTGTTAGTCTAATTGCCAGTATTTTAGCAAGGATCTTCGCGTCAGTGTTGATTAAGGATAGCGGCCTGTATGACCCGAATTCTTCGGGGGGTTTCCCCGGTTTGAGTAGCAGCGTAATTACTGCCTACCTCGTGGTTTCGGAAACTTCTCCATTACTTAGGGCTTCAGCCCACATCGCCATTAGCCTGGGTGTCAGCAGATGTCTGAACTCCTTATAAAATTCAGCACCTAGACCGTCCATGCGGGGGGCTTTCCCGTTAGGTAGAGCTTTAATTGCCTCCTCTATTTCTGCCTCAGTTATTGGCATCTCTTGTAATTCCTTAGTATCCTCGTCTAGAAGCGTCATCGGGATTTGGGAGAGATAGGGGGTCATTCCGAGTCCGGCGTTAAGGGAAAAACGAGGCCGGTAAAGGAATAACGACTTCCTTTACCGTTACGGTCTATTCTGACCCGCCACACCGTTATTTACGCCACCGTAAACTATGATTGCGTAAATAGCGGACCAGTGTCGCGCGCCCGACACACCATCCCGTAAATAACGGGAAGGCGTAAACCATCTCCGATTCCAAGCAAAGCGAACACAGAAATAACGACCTCCACATGGGCGCAAAGTACCTTACCGCCATGGCGTTAATACCGGCATCGCGGGGAAGGTGTTAACAACCCTGATCAGTGTTTGGAAGAGGAACAGGTGCACCCAATCAGCACAGGTGGAGGCAATAGAGTCTGGCACAGCACAAAAGGAGCACACCCACACACCACACCCCCACCCACACCAAGATGATACCAATTGTAGCAGCATTCCTGGAGCTGGAGGCCCTGCTTGCAAGGCAGCATCTACGACAACAGCAACAACAGCAACACAGCAACCACCACAGAGGATACACAGGAGGAGAAGGAGGGTGAGACAGGGCCAGCATGCCCTACCAGTGCAGCCACCATTACCACGCCGGCAGCCCCCAATACCCCGCATCAGAGTCACCCCCTTCAACCTCACACCAGAGCAGATCCACACCCTGTACCGGCTTGACTGGGACACCATAACCACCATAGTGGCCCTGATACATACCGACATAGTGAGCCTCATAGAAATCAGCACTGCCATCCCCCCTCTACTAAAGGTAGTGTCCGTGCTCCACTTCCTTGCCACAGGCACCTACCAGCATACAGTGGGGCACATGCATGGCATTTCACAGCCAATATTTTCCCGGATACTCAACCAAGTGCTGGATGCCCTCCTCAAGCACAGAAGGGACTACATATGCCTCCCCCGGACTCCACAGGAGATATATGATACCAAAGCTGCCTTACATGCACTTGCAGGCATGCCAAATTGCATAGGTGCCCTCGACTGCACCCACGTAGAATTGGTGGTTCCCCATGCCATGGAGGTGCCGTATCGCAACCGCAAGCAATACCACTCCATCAACGTCCAGATGGTGTGCAATGCCAGTAAAGCCATCACACAATGCAAAGCTCGGTACCCCGGATCAACTCATGACTCCTTGGTCCTGCGGAACTCAACACTACCACGCTACATGGGCCGACATGCCGGACAACGTACCTGGCTGCTTGGTGAGTAACCATAATGGGCCATCGCAGTGCATTGGGTCTCTGAGTAGGTTGCCAGCATACCCCATTGCGAAAGGGGGTGGGGGAGATGTATACTCCACCCGGGAGGGAAAGGGGGGGCGGATGCATACTCCACCCGGGAGGGAAAGGGGGGGGGATTCATACTCCACCCAGGAGGGAAAGGGGGGGGGTGCATACTCCACCCGGGAGGGAAAGGGGGGGGGCGATGCATACTCCACCCGGGAGGGAAAGGGGGGATGCATACTCCACCCGGGAGGGAATGACAACGCTATTGTACGTTGTGCACCTCACAGAACACTGTGCCCCATGACAAGTGGCACGCCACATTACCACCTAACCACACAGTAGTGAATACGAGCCAACACCTAATGGTACCTGACAAACAGTTACCCTGGCCTAAGGCCACGACACATGCACCACACATTGGTGGACCTTACACACCGTAAGGCCATCGTGCACCATGCAGTGCAATAGCACCATGTTGCTGACTCCTGCATCTCAACACAAAGGACAGTCATCCATGGGAGTGCAAAGAGGTTAGTCTGATAGGGATCCTACTGCGTGTGACTGGTTTGGCACCTCCATAGGATAGCTGCCAATCACCATGATAGGGATCAGTGCTGAATGAAGGCTATGCTACCAACTACTACCAACACACCCTTACAGCAGGTCTCATGCAAGTCATCAATTAATGCAGTCCAACACTGCTGCATGCATAAACGATGCACATGCAACAAGACATTAGTACGCACCATGACCCATCAGGGAGAAGCTACCCCCTCCATCATTCCATTGGCCAGCACACATGGCCGGACCAGTAATGGGTTGATTGCATCCAGGGACATGTGTTCATGGCCAGTCATCACCCGCTGCAATGTAAGACTAGCACTGTTCTCCACCATGAATGTACCAACACTTACCTTCATTCCACTCTCATGCAGGTGATGCTGGCTACCCTTTGAAACCGTGGCTCATGACCCCGGTCCGCAACCCCCAAAACAGGCACGAGGAGGACTATAATAGATCTCATACCCGTACACGGGTGGTCATAGAGCAGGCCTTCGGCCTTCTGAAGGCACGATTCCGTTGCCTCAGCCGGTCAGGTGGGGCCCTCATCTACAGCCACGAGAAGGTGTCCAAGATCACCATGGCATGTGTAATGCTGCACAACATGTGCATCCGTCGGAACGTGCCACTGCCCCCTGACGTGGGACTGCTACCACAAATGAGGAGGTGGAGGAAGGAATGGCAGAACAGCAACATGGTGCCGATGCACGGGAGGGACGTACCGTGCGACACGCATTGATCGAGCAATATTTCTGAATCACAAGTCAGCTAAGGGGGTGAGGATGTCAGGGCATTGGGCACTGGGTGTGGGGATACATGTACTACATGCACTGTGAGACATTAAAAGACACATGCACAATAATGAATGTCCACTCTGTATTGTAGGATAGACCAAACTGTGTATTGCATGATGATGTCCAAACATGTACAACAGATCCTTCACCCTCACCCCCTCACCCTCCCCCCCAACTCCAACACACACCCTCAACCCCCTCCCCCTCCCCCCCAACTCCCACACACACCCTCAACCCCCTCACCCTCCCCCCCAACTCCCACACACACCCTCAACCCCCTCACCCTCCCCCCCAACTCCCACACACACCCTCAACCTGCTCACCCTCCCCCCCAACCCCAACACACACCCTCAATCCCCTCCCCCTCCCCCTCAACTCCCCCCCAACTCCCACACACACCCTCAACCCCCCACCCTCCCCCCACAACAACCCCACAATGTTCCCATCAGTGCAGCATTGGCCACATGTGTGTGGATGCACGGTCAATGGGCACTGCCAGAGCCTGGGGCATCCCTTCCATTCCGGCGCATCGTGCGCAGTGACCTACGGACCGGGCTGGTCTGCGTGGAGGAGCTCTGGGAGGGTGGCTCCTCCTGCTGGGGCTGTGGTCTGGGGGGTGCTGCCTCCAGGGCATCAGCAATCCTGCCAAGCATCTCACAGATGCGGTTTGTGCTGGTACTGATGACCTCGCCCAGGGCCTGAAGGTCATTATGTAGCACCGACCCTGATTCCCGGTTGTCCCGGAGGAACTCCTCTATCATGCCCGTGAGGTGCTGGCAGCGCACTGTTTCTGCAGCCGATGTGGGCGATGTGGTTGGCAGGCTGCGTGTTGTCGTGCCTGCAGGACTTGCAGGACTTCCTGCAGGGGAAGTGGGCACATGACAGACAGGTGTATCCGCTTCGCCTGTGAGCCCTGGGCCGTCACTCGACCCAGGGTCGCTATGGGCAACCTGGCTGTACGAGGGAGTGTCTGGGCTCTGTACATAGACATTGGGCTCCTCCACGTTGTCGATGGTGTTTGGTGATGTGCTGCCTGGCACATCGAGGATGCACATGGCAGCATTCTCCCCTGACGCACTCGATTCCTCATGGTGCAACGTGGGGCATGTGTCCCGCAGAACTGCAGGCATGTCCAGGGCCGCGGATGTGGGTTGTGTACCCTCCATGGGGGTTGCTGGGGCAGGTGGTGTGGCATGTGCCTTCTTCCTGCTTGCAGGTGTGTGCTGTCCCCTGACTGTGCCCCGGGAGGTACTTGTCCGGGGGCCTTCCTGGTCCTCACTTTCATGACCGGTGCCTGTGGGGGGCAAGAGAGAGACAGCATGAGCAATGATCTGGGGGTCAGAATTACTTCCAGACAATGGTATTACGATGGGATATCAGCGTTTTGGTGACATTTGGGTGCTGAGTGGGACTGTGAGCTTTGCTTGGATGGGAAAAGCATACTGTCGGCAGGGTCACTCATGTTGGCGGAGTACTGTGGTGACTGACATTGACCAGCTTTTTGTGTGGCATGCCCAATATGGGTGTCAGCCTTGCACCTGACATCATCCTGGGTCCCAGTTGTTACGGCATCATTGGGGGGGGGGGGAGTTTACCCATACATGATGTGACTGCTTGACCTGCCCTTGGCGATGACTTGCATTAGGGATGCATGTACTGTTTACACTCATGGCACTCACCTGCGTCAGCTGGTGAAGGATCACCGCAATCCATATCGCCAACGCCTTCGATGGCTTCTGTGCCTATCATCTCTGCACATGTTTCCTCCCAGGGCATCATTTTTATGGGTGAGCCTGGGCCTCCTCCTGTCTCTAGGGCCAGATTGCGGTTTGCTGAGAGGATGGCCCGCACCCTCAGACGGAGGTCATCCCAGCGTTTGCGGCAATGCGTCGTGCTGCGGGGGGTGTTTCCGACAGCGCTCACCCTCTGCGAGACCAGCTCCCATATCTCCTTCTTCCTGAGGATGGTGGGCCTGCGCATGTCGCTGCTGAAAACAATCTCTGCATGTTCATGCAGAGTATCGACAAGTACCTGGAGCTCATCCTGGGAGAAATTCTCCTTCCTGATGCGCGCAGCACCCTTTTTTAATGCTTTTGGCATGATGCTGGTCTCTGGAGTCTATTTTGCCTATCACAATATGCCCACGAGTCCTGTATGGGGAGGATTGCAATGGATTGTGATTTTAAAGATGGCCGCCATGATGCTTCCCGTTCCTGTTCGATGACGTAATTTCCGTTTGCGGTTTTTACCGGTGCCCGTAATTTACGGTCATCGTTAATTACGGGCACCGCTATTTACGCACTAGGTGGAGGGCGATGGTGCTAGTTACGTCTCGGTTGTTGTCGGTAAGGGGTTTGACGCGCCCTTTACCGGTATGGCGCTAGGGGATTTACCGGCATGGCGGAAAGCTCGTACCCGCGAGGTCGGAAAATGGTGCTATTTACGCCCTGCTACCAACGCGGATACGGTATTTCCGCCATGCCGGTAAAGTCAGTGATTTAACGCAAACCTCGGAATGAGGCCCATAGTGTTCAATCTCTGCATCCGTGGCATCAGATTGAGGAGAGTAAAGTTCTTTATAGAATGCATGGAATGTTTCTTCAATTTGGCTTTGTTCAGTGGTAACTGAGCCGTCCGGAGTTTGAATGCACAGTATGGTCGTTGGTCCCCTCTCTCCCCTCACCACTCTGGCAAGCAACCTCCCTGGGCGTTCGCCTTCCCCATAACGGCGTGCCGTCGGCAGTTTATCGAAATATCGGATCTCTTGGTCCGCTACTTCGGTGTATTCGTCTAATTTAGCCTTTATGTCCGAGCTGAGCTGTGATGTTGGGCTTAGCGCATATTGTCATTGTAATGATGCTATTTGTGTCTCTAATCGGTTTAGTCTACTCCTGATATCCTTGAGTATTCCACACTCTGTAGATTATGTATGCCTTAAAGGCTTGCCAAAGTATTGCTTCTTTAGAAACAGAATTCTCATTGATATCGAAATATTCTCTTATTAGCTGGTCCATTGTGTTTTTATATATCAGATCTCGCAGTGCTGCAGGTTTAAATCTCCATGGTGGCCTACTCATTGTGGAACCCGGGATTCGTAATGTTAGCTGTATTGGGGAGTGATCAGAGTATGTTCTGGGGTAGATCAGGGCACCCATGACCCACGACAGGACTGTGTTGTCTACCAGCCATAAATCTATTCTGGAGTGCATGTCATGTACCGTGGAGTAGTATGTATATTCTCTCTTAGTTGGATTTAAAGTTTTCCATGCGTCCTTTAGATTCAAATCTGCCATATGTGTGATTATTGTCTGTGCTGCCTTGGTCAATGCCCTGGTTTGCGTAGATGTACGGTCGGAATGTACATCTAGGATAGTGTTAAAATCTCTGCCACATATCAGATAGGCCGTGGGGAAATGTGCCAATTTCCCGAACATTGTGGAGTAGAATTCCGGATCGTCTATGTTAGGCCTGTATATGATTCGAAGGACTATTTCTTTGTCGTATAATACACCATGGAGTAACACGTACCTTCCTTCAGAATCGCACTCTACAGCATTACATTTGAACTGCAAAGTTTTATGTATTAAAATCACTACCCCTCTTGCCCGTTTAGAATACGTTGTGAAGTATTGATGTGCTCCCCAATTCGGGACTAGTTCCCTCCGTGTTGGGGTCCTATATGAGTTTCTCGTAAAAAGACAATCTTTGGGGTCTGTCTGTTGATATATGCCAGGATTTTCCTTTTCTTAACTCTATACCCCAAGCCCCGCACATTCCAGCTCAGTAATTTGATATTATCAGTGCCTACTTCAGCCATTATCTATGAAGCGGTTGCGAGCGTTTGTATGAAAATATACTTTTACTATACTCTTAATATTTCTTGAGTTTGTTACCTGTGTGCTGTTTGTTTTATTACCTTCTTGCACATCACTCCCCCCAACAATCCCAACTTTCCCCCTGCCCCCTCCCCTCTCCCTCACAGTCCCCCCAACTTCAACTATGCTCTTGGAATCCCAACCCTCCCCTCCCATCAACTTAATGTGCACCTGCTACAGGGGGGCCTGCGGCAGTTCCCAGTGCCCATGCCTTCTAGGACCTTATATAAAATGGACCGATTCAATCTGTTGCTCTCACTCATATTTTTCATCTTCGGAGGGTATCAAACTGACGAATGTATAGGATTTAACATATACCCCCCTAGTGAGGGCCACCCCGAAGGAGTGCCGTCACTACCAGAAATATTTATTATAACATGAACGTGTTTGCTTTTATGAGACCATGGGGATTACTAAGTCCCCTCCGCTCTGGGTTGACCAGCCGGAACAGGGATGTGCGTTTCGATAAAGTTCGCCGCTTCCTCAGGAAATGTAAAGAAAGGTATTTTGTAATGGTATTGGATTTTAAGCCTCGCCGGGTATAGCATTGAATACTCGATCTGTCGTTCCGGTAGTAGTTTCTTAACTCCTGTAAAGAGTTTCCTTTCTTGTTGCACCGCCAATGTGAAGTCTGGAAAGATCCGTATGACGTTGGCTTCCCATCTCAGCTCTTGTTTTCCTCTTGCTGCTTTCAGAATTAAGTCCCTATCTCTGTAGTTCATCACACGGGCTGGAATTGATCTAGGGTATGCTCCTGGTTCCGGCCTCGGGGCCAGTGACCTATGAGCCCGTTCTATAATGAACATCGATGACCATCCCGGGTCTCCCAAGAGACGGCGTATAAGATCCTCTACTGCCTTTTCCATAGAGCCTTTCATCGCTTGCTCCGGAACTCCGACTATGCGGATATTGTTTCTTCGAGACCTCGCTTCCAAATCCTCGCATTTGGACTTCAACCTCCCAAGCTCTATTGCCATCGTGGAGACTGTGCTTCGAGGGCATCTTCAGTGCCCGATATTCTCGTCTCGGCTTCAGTCACTCATGATGTTGTTTTGTCTAGCTGGGTTTTGATGGTCGCCATGGTGGCTGTTATCCCATCCAATTTGTCAGTAAGGGCTGAGAAGCCCTGCTGCATTGCTTGAAAGACGGCCTGGGGGTCCATCATCACTGCCGGAGGGGCCTGTTGATCATGTGGAAGCGTTAGCTCCTCCATTTCGAGGGCCATCTCCTTCTGCATTGGCGTTGTGTACTTGTCGATGGCTCCTTTACCCTTCTTAGGGCCAAAGCTCTTGGGCATTGTTTCTCGTCTGGTCTGTTGTCCAGAGTTCTGGGTTGCCAAGCGCCTTTTCATTTCCCCCATACACTAGGTAGGAATGTGGTGAAGCCGAGACTGTTCTTGTATTGGGCGTGCAGACTGATGAATCTGTTCTAAACTCCTGCAGGCATTAGTATATCCAGTGGCTTGACTCAATTTGTAGCAGTTCTTTTTTGAAACCCTCTGGAGGGTTCTACGGGTATGTACTGATAGTACTGTCATGGCTCAGAAATTGTACCACTGTCACCAATGTGTGGACCTACATTGTTCATAAGCAGAGGCATGCTTGTGCCGGGTGGTGATCGAGGTCTGTGTTCCCAGTGTCTTCAGCCTGCCCCCGTCAATGATCCGATGATGTGTAGTGCCAGCTTATAGTCCATCCTTATTATGTCTTCACTCTCATGTCCCCCAGCACATGCCGAGGTAGTTGCCCTCGCTGTTTTATAATCACCCGCAAAGTCGCGTGAATGGCTTCCTCCTCCGGTTGTCTAGCTCGGGGAGCCCATGCCCCGCTGAGTTTCACTGTGTTTATTTAGATTATCCCTTCTTGGCTCCCCTTAATGGCCTGTTTCTCCAACGCGCTATGCGTTAATGCCTGGCAGTCGTTGGCATTCCCCGTAGTGACGTATGTGGCTGTAGGCGTCGTCCTCACATTCAGTGTGGGTGGCCCCCCCACCGGCTCCCTGCGCAGGGTGGACGACTCGGAAGGTCCCCTCGAGCCTCCACTATGGTATGTGGCCTTTCCAGTGAGATAGGAGGGGGGGGGCGCTTGGCGAGGCGTCTCGATGTTGCAGAAGGGGGAGGGCATGAGGCACCTCTCCGTGCCCTCAAAGGGTACCGATGTCTTTTAATGTTTATGGGGACTTCAGTGTCCCACGATCAGCCAGGGCCTCCTCCCTACCCCGCGCCGTCCCACTTATCTGTTGAGCGCCACTCCCGGCGCAGCGTCCCAGAGCTCTGCCGGTTGCGCGGTCTTCACCTCCTTTTCCGGTTCACAGGTGCAGGCCTCACGTGTCCCGCACCAGCGCCACGCTGTGGTGTTTACTGAGTGTCGGGGAGGTGAGGGATCGCAGGCGCTCGACACAGAGCGGAGCACCCGCATCTTGTCTCCCGAAGCTGGTGGGCCACTCGACCTCCGGCCACCATCCGCGCTGCTCCACGCTGGGCTTCTCCCCTCAGGTCGTGGCTTGTCTTCGATCTCTGCTTCCTGTCTTGCGTAGGATTTGGTTGGTATTATTACTCGAGGATTCCTCGGTCTCTGGGTGTCAAACTTCGCACACCTGATCAGCGGAGGTTGCTACACATTCACTGATATTTTTTAATGGAACCGGTCGCCATAAGTGTTTAAATCGGCATTGCAGCCCTGGTCCTCGCCGGAGCTTACACGGGAGCGGCCATCTTCTCCCGTGCGCAGCAGCGCCCCAAGTGGTAATCTTTCTTTCCGGTACCCTTGGTATGCTCTCCAATAGCCTTGGCTGTGGTAGGTTTGATAAGGAGATGATCAGCCAGCCACCCCCTAGTTCCGGAGAAGAACCTTTCCATTGTGCCCCAAAAGGGGTTGTAGATTTTCTTGTGCTGCAAATAACCCAACAATCTTGCATTGTACATCCAACTATTGCTTTTAAAGCCTCATTAATGTTCTTCCTGAATACTTTGGTTCACTCAAAATGCATATGTAGTCACTTGGATTGTACATCTTGGCAGAAATCGGTGCAACATAACCATCTTTGACTTCTCAAAACTACCCCAATGTACATCTGCTTTAATCCATTCTCTGCAATGTCAAATGCGATTATATACATTGTAATTGGAGGCCTCTTTTTGGATTTGCAATGCCTCCTTGTGCTTTTCTTACAGGGGTTATTCAGTGCCACATCTCCCCCATCATACCTTGCAATGGTGACCAAAGCATTAGCAGCCTTCATTGTAGTAGCCCAGACCTTTTTTGCCAAACATATCGACTGGTCTACCTTCATTGTTAGGAGGAACTGACCACTTGGCTGTTGGGATAGCAAACCTTAGATGCTGCAACAGAACCGATTCGGGTGTTGGTTGGCTGGTTAGGCATTGGTCCAATGTCTGGTGCTCTTAACGTCTTTTACAAGTGCTGTCTCAATACATGCACCGAAAAGAGGGGCCTCATTATACTCCCACACATGATCGAGTATTAGAATAGATTCCAGTGATTTCCTTCTTTTGTTCAAATGAACAGAAGGAAACCACTCCATGTCTTCGGTAATATTTAGCCCAAACACCTTGGATGCTTGGGTCACCATTGTGTTGAAAGCCCTCCTTTTATGGTGAGCTCGTAAGTGGATAATCGTCTTGTGGAGCGACATCTACCTGCCAGTCTGTTTGCAGGGATCCTATCTGAGTCTTTGTGGTAAGTCTCCTTTCTCCTGGTTTATAGGCTCAGACATAGTTCTACATGGAGGTAGAATATTTTCTTTTTCATAGGGACACAATGCTTATCTTTGTCTAGACAGGGGTGGTGGAGTTTGTTGCCACATTGATGGTGAAGCACCTTGAATCTGCTGGGCCTTTGGGGTTTCATTTAACAATGTCATGTTCCCGTTTAGTTCAGACACCAGAGTTTGTTTGTTTGTTTGTTTGTTTATTTATTTATTGTGCGCACCAGACCCTAGGGTAGCAGGGCGCAAGAGAACAAGGAGGTTTACAGCTTAGTTAACGTTTGCAGGTTACAGATTAGTTAACGTTACAGGTTACAGGCATAGTGGACATTTCGAATCTGCAGGGTAGGGCAAGTGCAAGTGCAGATAAGGCGTAGCTAAACAGTCAAATCTATGGCGATCAAACAGTAAAAGCAGGTTAGTACAAACATTATAAGAAGACGTTACGTATAAAGTGACATACGCTATGTCGCATTCTCAATAAGCCATTTTATGGTGTTCTTTCTAAAGTTATTGAAGGTTTGGTCAGATCTGAGTGCAAGGGGTAGGGAATTCCATAACTGTGCTGCCTTAACTGGGAAGCTGGAACCTCCAATGGTGGCTAGTTTGAATCTGGGCACTAGGAGGCAGTTGGGGCTGGCTGTCCTTGTGAGTCTCGTTGGATTTTTCCTGTTGAAGCGTTCTGAGAGGTATCGGGGAGCTTTGTTGTTTAGGCATTTGTGGATAAGGGACGCAGATTTAAGGTTGATTTTTTCTTGGATGGAAAGCCATTTGTGCTTTCGTCTTATTTCTGAAATGTGTGCACTTCTGGGGATACTTAGGGCCGCTCTAAGTGCATTGTTTTGGAGCACTTGGATTCTGTGGATGATTTGTTTGGTAGTCCCTATGTAGAGGGCGTTGCAATAATCTAGTTTCGATAAAATGAGGGCTCTAGCTAGAATAAGACAGCTGTCCTCTGAAAGGAATGGTTTCCCAGCTCGTATTAAGAGTCTGCAGGGTAAGCATGTGCATGGAAAGAATGTAGAGAATCTGTGGCTGTGACGTTACTTAAGGAATAGGTTCCTTTTTTCTGATTGGACCGTCCCCTGAGGTTCCTTGACTGCGGTTGGAGAGTGAATTTCAATTTGCACCAATGACTCCTTTAGAGTTAGAATACTGAAAAGAGCCTTGCAATCTGTGTCAATATGGTGTTCAAGTATTTGGTTTGGGATTACTACTCAGTTCAGTTGAGGAGTGGTGCTTTTTCTCTGAAGGTGTTCACCTCACATCACCAAAGAGGTAGTTAACAAGTTAACAAGCTATCCTGCCAGTGACAATATTGGTTTACCTTTCATGGGAGGTAGTCAATGATAAGGTAATCAACGATGTAGTTACTGATGTAATAGTCAGCTTTTCCATCATCAGCAATTAAGTAGTCTATGATTTCATTGACAACAGGACTGCTGAAGAAGATAGATTTTTTTTATTGACAATAAAGTTTGTTGATAGACTTTCCACCCATCAAGAGGGACGTTAATTGTATCATTGATAACAGGGTCGCCGATGACATCTCTCATCAACAACCTTTTTTGGACAGAGATTCTTCTGTCTGTTTAGCACTACTAGTCGGCGGCATCATCAACAAGAATGCACATTTTTGGGGCGCTATGCTAGTCACCCAAAAGGCTCCCCTACCCCCACACCCATCAACAGTGTCATAACAGACTGAGTTCTTGGACAAACTAGGTTTTCAAGCCGCAGACTAAGCTGCCATCAATGGGACCTGTGTCCACCTTGTAGAGGCTTCCAAGTCTTCAGAGCCCCAAGGTTTCTGCGGTTTAGGGGGGTGCTATATTCCTTGATACAGGGTCTGGTTAGCACCTTAGACCGGTTTGAATGTCTTACTTCATATCTGGATCATTTTTTAATTGGTTGTTCTTTTTCCTTTTAAGAGGGTAGACCCACATTCCCGAAGGATTCATCTTCTGAGGCAGGGTATTTAGCCAGCATACTAGGCACCTGAGTTTTTTATGCTAGAATGTTGACCTATTTCACAGTCTTCCATAAAAGGAGGGAGAAGGTAGTAGATATAGGGCCTCATTACGAGTGGGGCAGTAAGGGATACCGGGCACCGGTAAGGAGACCGTTGCCGCTAATCCCTTACCGCCCTACTACTATGTCCCTTAGCGGGTCCCTACCTTAACGCCAGGTCTGACCTGGTGTTAAGGACGGGACCCGTTAAGGGACCTGGGCGCAAATAGTGGGCTTGGCATACGCCAGCGCGTTATTTGCGCTCTCCCCATTCCCATTGAGCCCTATGGGGGATCAAATGGGAATGGGGAATGGTTTGGTGAATGGGGATTTACCGGTCTCGCCAAGGTCGGACTGGACCGGTAAATCCCCATTTCACCAATCCGGACACAGTACCGTTATTGGTGGTAGTCATGGCGCAAATAGCGCCATGACTACCACCAACCTCGTAATGAGGCACATAGTCTTTATGGCTGTCCCCTTCGTTAAACCAATTTAGGCCACAAGTAGCACATGCTGTGAAAAAGGAATTATCTCCTGAGACATTTTTTGGGCTTGAGCCAAGATAAGTTTAGTTTGGAAACAAAACACTTCCCAGCACGTTTCTCAGTAAAACACTTAGTGAACACCTTTGCCTGTAAATTCAGCTTTCTTTGAGATCCTGCACTTTTTCCTGCAGTGAAGGTGGACTCCTCCTCTCTGAACATGGCCTCAAGGGGTGTGGCGGAGAACTCCACATCCACTGGCTGAGGGCAAAAGGAGGCAGTTATGCTCTGGCATTTACAAGTTTATTTATCAGAACAATAGGGAAATATGTAACTGAGAATTCCTAGCCAGACATCAGATATTTAAATCATGTGAATATATGAAAGACCCAATACTGGTGAAGGATATAGTTCTCGAGCAGATGATAGAATTAAGAGGGCAGCAGTTCTATCCAGTTACACAAGCACAGCAACATAACCATCAGTTTCAGCAGGTGGGCCCAGACATTCAGGGATGCTACTATACTAATTGATTGAGAGGGCAAAATCAGGGATTGTATATTAAAGGGTGTGTGTAACAGCTGGCCCAATACTTTATTGTGACTAGTAGATTGACCATTATAGAAAGATCTTGCCCAAAGCAATTGCCAAACTACTGCAGTTCAAAATGTGGAGGAGGAAGAGGAGCAAATGTTCATGGTACTGTTGGAGCAAAGTATTCGAAGTGGTTTAACAGCCAGGCTTGGAGGTGTCAGGTGATGTAAGCTAGTTCAACAAACACACCACATGTTCTGGGTACAAAGCTTAAACTGAGATTCAGCTCTGAAATTATTAGCTTGATTTTAGAGCAACATGCTGATAAATGGGGGCACATTTAGGATGCCATTGAGCTTCTCAATTGCTACTGAAAAGTAATGCAAGGAAAGCAAGTGAAAAGGATGCAAGCTGGGTTCAAGTTCTTAACTATAAGGACATGTTTGCGCCCTTTCTTACCAGATTCGTTAATGCATCATTTTGCGATGGTAAGGTGCCCTTGGGCATTAAAACGGTTGAAATTACTCCCATACAAAAAAAGCTGATCCTAAAGATCCTAAGAACCTTAGACCCATTATGAACTGCAACATCCTTCTTAAGATTCTGGATAAAGCTGCATATAAGCAATATCAAGCGTTCATTGAAGCTGAAAAAATCCTGCATGTCAAACAATCAGGCTTTACACCAAATTATAGCACTGAGACTGCCCTTATAGATCGTCAGTCTCACATGCTACAATGTATCAAGGAAGGCAAACAGGGCATGCTAAGATTGTTGGATCTGTCTGCTGCATTCGACCGGGTGGACCACAGTATTCTGAAGGAAACACTTGGCCACTTAGGTCAATGCTCTGATCAAGCGCTTGAATGGTTCTTCTCATTCCTTTCAGATCAGGAAGCTAGACTTCAATGGGGTGAGGCACAACCCCCCCCCCAGTCCGCCCCCAACCCCCGCCCACCAAGTCCCCCATTTGGTGTGGCATCCCACAGGGCAAAACCTGTCTCCACTGCTATTTAATCTTTATATCAGGTCTCTATGCTTTCATCTGGATGACATGGGTGTTTTTTTCACGAACTACGCGGAGAACACACAGTTGGTCATCGAAATTAAAGGCGATTATGAAAATGAAGCAGCCACATTAACAGCTATATACCTTCTCATAGAGACATGGATGTCAAACAACTGGCTTTGTATAAACGGGGATAAAACAGGTTTTTTTTTATTTTTTATTATTTTATAACACACCAAACAATACAATAACTAGGACTTCCATGTTCAGGTCTAACAAGGTAATATTACAAACTATGTTCTTCAGTCCCGCTCCCTCCGGCCCCCCCAACTTGAGCCATAATGTCCGTATAATCAGCCTGTACATCCTCAGGCAGGTCTATTTTCCTCCTCTCATCCGTATCATCATCACTGTGATCGGGCTTGGGAGGGCCCACCATGGTGTCAGTCTAGAAATACGGATACCTCTAATTTGAGACCGCAAACGCATTTTGGTGGCCGTGGACCAACCGTCTCATGCACGATACGACAGAATATAGGTTTTCGAGTTTGCCAATGAGCAGCCATTTTGATGTAACAAGAATCGCCATTTTGTTTTCTAACCATTGCTCATTGCTTTCTGTTCCTATTGCTTCGCAGTATATTTTCTGCTTGCACTGCTCGACTGTGGAACATTGTTGTCTGTATGTGAAAAGGACAAGGCCACAGGGCCGAGAGGATAACAAGAGTTTGCTGAAACACAAACGTAGGCAGCGCCAGGAAGAATGCCCGGCTCCCTCCTTAATGTAACCTTGAAGCAGAGCTGCAGGTCATTTAATCATTTCACAGCTGCCAGCCAGTCTTGTTATATGGTAGAATATGTTAGAATAATACCGCTAAAGGCTTGAATTATGCTTTTCTAACGGCCCCCCCTTTTCTGAGCCCGCTAAGAGCATGTCGGCTCCCAGGACGCGAATAGCACCTGATAGATAGCAAGGTCTGGAATGCAACTCCCCCCCGTATGTAGTTCGCTTCCAAGAACAGAAGCGCTGTGTTCTATTCAATAACCGAAAGATGCCTATGCACTCACAAATTGCAAATTGTTACTAGAATAGATGTTTGAAGGTGTCATAGTGGTCGGAGATGTCCATCATCACACCAAGTTCAAAGACACCCAACAAAGAGGGGTGTTAAACATGTCATAGCTGATTGATGCATTTTGTATATATGTAACTGATGTATGTAATTCACTCTCTTGCGTCTCTCGAGGTCTAGAGATACACGTCGCGGGGCGTGAGACCGAGTTGGCCAACTGAGACTTTTGCTTTGCAATAAAACCCTAGCTTTGGGAATACAGCCTCGTGTCTGGCGTCTCTATCGTGTGTGGTGACCCGCCTTGTTTCCATAGACGTCAGGGTCCCTAAGGGGTCCCTTTCAAGATGGCGCCCGAATTGGGACCCTCCCCCACTTGTTCCTTCGCGTAACATTGTAATTGAGAAAGGCAGAGAACGGCGAGGACGGGACGATCGAGCCGGGATCAAGAGGTGTTCGGGGCGCCCTGTAAAAGTGATGAGACTCCTTTGCAGAACTGCACAAATCTGATCCCTGATCGACGTGCCTGGCTAGAGAACAAGGAGGCGAGGGTCCCGAAACGAGGCGGAAGCCAAGAAAGGCAGACACGACGTCCTTTGGTGTGTCAGTATACAGACGTCTTGATTTATCAGGTGAGTCATTCCCCGATTCAAAGCATCCTGATATTGGTTGAGAGTTGACTTTGCAAAATCAAACGCCCTAGGTAAGGTTGATTAACCAGGGGGAAGGTTGAAACATGCCTGGGGTATTGTCCACCTTAGCAGGGTTTTTCTGCTGTGGTAGACAATCTTTGGAAAATTGCCAAATTGTACCACCTGGGGGAACGCCGGCGTATGAGATGTATGTGAAGTATGGAGTGGGTGCAATAATATTCTGTGAGACTTGGCATAGGCAAACCAGAAAGCAACAAGATCATCAGTGGCCGATTAATGGTAGTTTTGAGATGGCGAGGATAGATAACTTGGAAAGGGTGTTGATAAGAAAGAAAGCGCGTCCTGCAGCATTTGAAACTATTAAAGACTGGAGAAAGGAAGCAATGCTCCGATTTAAAAGCAGAGCAAAGCATGCGCACAGGCATAAATCAAAAGGTGTGGTAGCGAAAGAAAAAGAAGAGGAGGAGTGGACTGAGAGTCTAAGAAGGGCAGGCAGCCGTGACCAGTTGAATATCGAAAAGATATACCCGCAACGAGAATTACACATGACAGATGAATTGATAGAAAATATATTGACCCATACGAAACAAGGCCCAAAATCAGAAGTAAGACCAGATACGTCAGTAGCTATTGCCCAGACCCCGCCCATAAGCCAAGCTCCCCCTCCGGTAGCTCAAGCCCTCCCACAGCCACAGACCACGCACGTAACACTTCCTACTAGCCAACCAGGCCCACAACAGACACTGGCTGTTCCCATTGTCCCATCCGCACCTCCCGCCTTAGACACAGACTCGGTACCGTCCGTTCCTCCCGGGGTTGAATTTGAAACCACGGGAGCAAGAGGCGGGACTGACCAACGGGAGTGCACGAGGGTAACCCGCAGCGCAATCAGCAAGGAAAGCAAGGTGGAATTGCAGCAACAGGCAGAGATGTATATAGACGGGAATGATGGGACGCCAACATTGGCTTCGATATATGACTTTCATAGAAGCAACAAAAGACAGGTAGTGTTGGAATGCATGGGTGAATATTTGGTGGAGAGATGGAAACAGTTAATTGGGAAATTACCACTGCAGCGATTGTTAGATTTGAATGCATTAGCACGCTGTAGGGAGAGGGATGAAGAAGTGAGAGAACATGTGTATAGACTTTTTGAGCTTAAAGATGAATTAGATCATGACTATGCGAAATGTTTACTGCACCTGGGTAAAGGAGTAAGGATATCGGGAGAAATAGAAAGGAAACAGTAGAGCCATATATACAGCGACGACATTCGATGTCATCAGTACAAAGGGGCGACAAGTTAAAAGTATGTATGCGAGAAGCGTTTAGATGGATGTCAGATCCTAGTATTCCCACAATGGAGATACACAAGATATTTGATGAATATTCCATGCCTATGAAAAGAAAAGCGCTGCAATCGATGGTTGAAAATTTATTAGATAAAGATATAAAAACGATAAGGCCAGCCCGCCTGAAATAATGGCAGTATATAGAAGAGCATTAGAGCGAGGGACAGGAGAAACAGCCCTATCATTGGATCTGGGAATATTGTTACATCTAATAGAAGGGGGAGGGACGGTAAGTGGGCATTTCCTATGAGAGAGGTCCCACCTACCTTTGTGCCCAAAGTGGAGGTTCCCGCAGCGGGCAATGTAGCGGCGCAGGTAACACCAGCCCATTACACCGCCCAATAGATACATGTCCCCTTTTCCAGACAGGAGGTGAACAACATAAAGCAGACTATTCCGGATATAAGAAAGAATCCTGCAGGGTTTTACAAGGAAGTAGAGTCCTGCCTACACTCATCCGTGCTTACCATGGGTGATATAGACCTAATATTCCCGGTGATCCTGCCAGCAGACATATGGAAACAAATAAGGAAGGTAGATGACACAACGGCCTTTGGCGCCACATTGGCGGACTTGATAATAGAAGATAGAAATAAAGCGGTTGGAGGAACACCAGGACCGAACCTGGCGGCGTTACAAGCACGTATGGTACAGAAGTTAAAAACAATTGTCCCAGAGAAAAGAATCCAATGGGACAAATTGACTGCATGTGTACAAGGCAAAGATGAGTTGGCTACAGATTATTTTAATAGATTTGAAGAAGTATTCACAGACTTCAGCGGGCAGGATGTGGGTTCAGAAGCAGGAAAGAGGCTATTTGTTGACAAATATGTGAGGGGGTTAAAACTTCCAATTCAGGTTCTAATAATGACATCAGAGAGTGCATGGCAAGCAAAAACGTTGGGCGAAGTACTGCATATGGCCCAATATTATGAGCGCAGAGTGACTGCAGGAAAAGAAAAAGAAGAGAGGGATAGGGTAAATATAAAGACACAAGTGTTAATGCAGCAAGTAGTAGGACATAATAGAGGGTGAGGGAACGCACAAGGAAGGAGTAGTTCGAATATGCATGGGGGAACAGTGGGGCCGAATCAGTGTGCATATTGTAAAGAGGAAGGACATTGGCGAGCGCAATGCCCGCATCTACAGAATAGAAATTGGTCTGGTCATAGGAGACAGCATAGAGGACACCCAGGAGCAAATGGACCAAATACCAAATAAGAATGTTATGCAGCAGCATCATAATAACGCAGGTAATCAAAACCAAGGCCAAAACCAAAATGCCCCAAACCAGAGTCAGGGACAGCAAAATCAACAATATGGAAATCAGAGTGGGGGAAATAGAGGGAAGAGTGGAAATGTTTTCGATACACAGCCAAACACGTATTACAGTAATAGTAATGATTACACATCGGACAATGTGTTATTTCCCCAATAGGACAGCCCAGGAGAGGGGTCGGAACCACTGTCTATTCCCGTGAATCAGAGAGGACCCTACGCAGAAATGAGAGTCGGGAATGAGGAGCACCGCTTTCTTGTAGATGCAGGAGCACAGAAGTGTTCAATAGACCATCACTTGGTTCTGAATATACCACTGTCAGGGCAAAAGAATATTTCCGTAGGGTTCGCAGGTACACCAGTCATAGACCCAGTGTCCAAACCAGTCCCAGTTACGATAGGACCATTTACCGAACATTGTCCTTTCCTTCTTACAGAAAATTGTGGAGAAAATTTGTTGGGATTAAATTTGTTGAAAAAACTAGGTTCTGTTATACATGCACGGCAGACGGAGTGTTTCTAACGATATGGCCACACAATGTCCCTGTGTCAGAATTCATGTCCGAAGCGTTACCAGGGGAACTAAGTAAAGTACCAACCTGTATATGGGCAATGCATGACAACGATGTGGGATGTTTAAAGATAGAGTCAGTAAAGATTATTTTAAAAGAAGGTGTTACTCTACCGCGAATACCCCAATACAAAATTTCGGTTGAAGGTGAGAAAGGATTGAAGAGTATTGTTACCGATTTGGTGAAATTAGGGGTAATAGAGGAAATCACAGGTAGTACACGTAACAGTCCGATTCTTCCGGTTTATAAAAAAAGGAGGTAATGAGGTAACCTACCGTTTCATAATTGATCTACGCGCATTGAATAAGGTAGTAAATCCGCAATTTCCTCTACTGCCAGACGTTACTACAATATTGACAATGATACCTGTTTCAGCAGAATACTTTAGTGTAATAGATTTGAAAAATGCATTCTTTAGTATTCCAGTGGACAAGGACAGTAGATATTTGTTCGCGTTCACATTAGGAGGACGATCATTTACATTTAAGCGGATTCCGCAAGGTTATACGGAAAGTCCAAGTATTTACAGTAGAGCATTAAAAGAACAGCTAGACATGCTGGAATTACCTGTGGGTTGTGTACTTTTGCAATACATAGACGATTTATTGCTAGCTTCAGACACAGAGGAGATTTGTAAAGAAAGCACTGTATTACTACTGTCACACCTAGTGGCACATGGCCATAAAGCTAGTTTGAAGAAATATCAGTATAATCGAAAGGAGGTAGCTTATTTGGGCTACGTACTTTCGAAAGGAGGGAGAAGACTAACGCCAGAACGCATAGAAAGTATTTCTTGTATGCCTATTACAAAGACACAAAAAGGAGTCAGAGCCATAATAGGCATGGCTTCATATTGCCGACAATGGATTGGTAATTTTGCGTTAATTGTGAAACCATTAGTGAATTTGACTAGAAAAGATGCGGTTATGCCTTTGCAGTGGGATGAGGAATGTCAGAGAGCATTTGATGGATTGAAAACTGCATTATGCTCGGCTCCAGTTTTGGGTACGCCAAACTATAAGAACATTTTTAGACTATTTGTGTGTGAAAGTGAAGGATGTGCATTGGCGGTTTTGGCACAGGAACAAGGTGGAAGAAATAGGCCGTGCAGCTATTTTTCTTCTGCGCTGGACCCTGTAGCGCGCGCACTACCACGATGTTTGCGATCTGTCGCGGCGGCTGCTGCGTCAGTGAAACAAACGGAAGGGATGGTATTGGGGCACACTTTAATTTTGATGGTGCCACATGCCATAGACGTTCTATTAAATAGGACACAGACGCAACACCTCACCTCTGCTAGATTGACAAGATATGAGATTATCTTGTTTGCGCCCCATATCCAAATTATGAGGTGTAGCGCTTTGAATCCTGCAGAATTAATGCCACTAACCATAAAAGAAATTGGGAAGAATGAATCACCCCCCACCCACGGTTGCTTAATGGTCACTGAGGAAGAAACCAAGGGGAGAGTTGATTTAAGTGATATTCCACAGAAAGAGCCGGATGGAGAGTTATTTTGTGACGGCTCATGTTTTAAATTACCAAATGGCACGACAACTGCCGCATACGCTATCACTACCCTAGAGAGTGTTGTAGAAAGTAAAAGAATCCCCTATAATTCAGCACAAGCCGCGGAAATAATAGCAGTAACCAGAGCCTGCGAGATTTCTGAAAATTTGAATGTGAATATATATACTGATAGTCAGTACACGTTTGGAGTGGTTCATAACTTTGGTCGACTCTGGGCTGAAAGAGGGTTTCTGACATCACATGGTGCCAGAATTCAACATGGCCCTTTGATTGTACGATTGCTGTCTGCACTCACGCTTCCAAAGCGCCTAGCAATAGTGAAATGTGAGGCACATAGAAAAGTAACATGCAAAATAGGAGAGGGAAACGCGTTTGCAGACAGAATTGCGAAACAAACTGCCACTGATTTGAATACCAAGATGATGACGGTTCAGACAGAGGAAGTACCCTGTATGATACAAGATGGAGTTGCGACTGTCAAAGAAATGCAGGCCGAGGCTACGGCCGATGAAATACAGGGATGGGCTGAGGGATCTGCTGAGTTGGATTTGGAGGGTTGTTGGGTGGACAAGGGAACTAGAAACTGGATGTTGCCAAACTGATATGTGACTGCAATGGTCACAATGGCCCACAGCCCTACGCACATCTGTGCAAAGAAAATGATACAGCACCTTTCTACAGTATGGCAGAATGTTAACATGAAAAAGAATGCAGAGAGGTTGGTGCAGAACTGTATCACGTGTTTGCAACACAATGTAGGAAAGGGAACAGTGACAACAACAGGCAGTTTTGGCCCGCCCTCCATGCCGTTTGAGGTAGTTCATTTTGATTTCTTAGAGATGGAGAGGTGCCAAAACTTGAAATACGTCTTGGTGGTAATCTATGCATTCAGTAAGTGGGTGGAGGCATATCCTTTAAAGGATTGCACAGCAATGACTACGGCAAAAGTAATGTTGAAGGAGTATTTTTCCAGATTTGGCTTGCCCCGTGTTTTATGGTCCGATAATGGCCCACATTTTGTGGGTGCAGTGGTATTACAGATATGTGCTGGTCTTCAGATTGATAAGAGATTCCATAGTTCAAGGCATCCGAGTTCTGCCGGTCTTGTGGAGAGGCACAACGGGATTCTTAAATCAAAGATTAGCAAGATTTGTGCGGGAAGCAAGTTGAGTTGGGTGGATGCATTACCAATAGCACTATTATGCATGTGCAGGTCTGTACAGGCTAAAACTGCGCTCTCCCCATACGAGATCGTAATGGGGAGGCCAGCAAATGTTTGGTGCGCACCTCAGCCAAAACGACTCAATGAGATAGAACATCCTGTGCTTAGTACTTATTGTGGCCTTTTAATGCAGAAATTGCGTTTGATTCATCAGCAGGTGCAGGGGGCATTACCCGTGCGGTATACCGGTCCGGGGCACGCGCTGGAGCCAGGAGACTGGGTGCTGCTAAAAAACTTTGAAAGAAAGTCATCATTAGCACCCAGGTGGCGCGGCCCACATCAAGTACTTTTGGCGACACAGACGGCAATACGGGTGGATGGAAGGAAGTCGTGGATCCATGCCACCCATGCCAAAAGATTCCAACTGCACTGAAAGTCTTGCCGGACACAGCTGACCGGAAAGAGACAGCGGTCCCAGAAACGAAAGAAACTGTTGCCAGTGAGTAGCCACCTAATCTGCCAAAACGTGAAGTGAAACTCGAAACAAAGCCTGAGACGATTGCCAAAAAGGGGGAAGGGCAAAAAGTGCCCCAACGTTGCCCAGCAGAATCGACATCACTGCTGACCAACGTGAAATCTGCCTTGCAGATACCAGCAAAACCAAATTGTGTACCCCTTTGGCGCCCACCAGCACTTGCCAGCACGCCAAAAAAAAGATCAGCATCATTGGCGCGGCGCACACCAGCACCTGCAGTAGCGCCACAGGCTGACTTCAAGCCTGAATCTGAAAGTGCACCGGCACTGTTCATGGATCATACGATACCAGGAGCAAGGCGATACAACCTGCGGCCTCGGAAGGCAAAGTGATCCGCATTCTTTTTTTTGGTGTTTATGTCAACCTCTGGTTCAGCTCATGGACGGAGAAGGAACCAGGGGTGTAGAGGAGAGAAGCGTGAGAATTGTGCAAATCAGACAATTCAAGACTCGCAGCTCCTCAGTGCGATCATAAAAAGTACATGTGTCCTGAACCAGAACGGACAAGCTGGGCGCACATGGTACAATGGCAAGTGCCATGATTAACAGTAATTGATTAACAGTACATGTGTCCGGAACCAGAGCGGACAAGCTGGGCGCACATGATACTGAGGCGATAACTGATCAAAGGTCCTCTGAGCAGTATAAGAAGGGACAAGTGATCTCGCCTAAAAACGAATAATCGAATCCAGGCTAAAAAGGACAGGCAAAACTGAATTGTGAGAATTCCATTGAACTTATAGACATCAGAGCAAGCACGACGAAGAGAGATATCCACAACGAACTGTGATAAGGAAGAAGAAGGATGACGAGAAACATGCCGGGACCGGTTCCAGCCTCCTCCTGCACTACAACCGCTGAGAATGAGTCAGTTATAAAGACTATAAGTTTAAGAAAAACGCATGGTAAAACACATTGTATGCTGACACTAACGATAATAATGTGCTTTATGAGCGTGGTAGCACCAATATCGACAGCCCTAATATTATGGTGGGTAGAAACAATACACCCATTAGAAATGTTTTTACCAATAATTAATATATCCACTACTGAAAGCCCGGTTCAGGTGATCACTTATACCCTACCCCCAATGGAAGAAAAACACAGGGAAGGTTTTAGAAATAACACCTTACTTCTGATAATGAACATGACACATGCAATCCTAAAGAAAACAAACTGCTGGGTATGTGCCCATTTACCACAGCATGCCGGAAAAGGAATAGGGTGGTAAGTGCAGCCATTACCATTAAGTTCTGCATGTAGTGCATCTTTAGGTGCAATGTTCTATGGGAAGTGGAATAAGAGTAATACGGGTCAATTAGACAGAACCAACATGAATGAGTTTGAGGAGATTATAATGAAGCCTGTGGGTTGTTCCATTTTCCATAAAGCACAAGTAATAGCCCCAGAGCCCACGAGGAAAAGTACACGAAAGATAACACGACAAAATAGACGAGATAGATTGTCCCCGCCAGAAAAAAACATCTGTAATGACGTTTCATGTAAAACCAGAAGGGAACAAAGATGCGATTCCCCCATCTTACACGGTGAATTATAGCCCAAGAACTGTCCCTTTTTGTCTAAAAAAGAAAGGCTCTTTTTCAGTCGGAACATATACTGGTTGTATGAATACAGTGGTACTAAAATGGGAAATAGAACAAGTATACGTAGGTGATCCAGTTTATTTTATATGTGGAGAGAAAGCATACCCTTGGTTGGCCAGAAACTGGGGAGGTACATGTTACCTAGGGCTACTGTTCCCAGGAGTATTCCTCTTGGAAACAGCAGCCATGGCCAGATTATCCAGAACTAGAGTCAAGAGGACTGACAAAGGTGTTTTAATAGCAACTGATGTAGCAAAATCATTCATTCCATTCTTAGGACAGATAGTGAACTCCTATAATGTAAGGCAACTGTCCAGAATCCTAAAGAATACAATAAACACATCAACAGATATATTATTTAACATGACGTTGGAAGAAAGAGGAATCAGGTTAATGACGCTGCAAAATAGAATGGCTCTCGATGTAATCCTGGTTGATCGTGTGGGAATTTGCAAAATAGTGGGATCAGCATGTTGCGTTTATGTCGATGACTATTCCCCCACGATCTTTGAAGCAATAAATAAAATGCACGTTCTAAGCTCTGAACTCCCCACGGGAGAAGGGAGCTGGGGAATAGGATCTTGGTTTTGGGGAATATTACGATCTTGGGGATGGAAGTTGATCTCAATATTAGTAGTGGTGGTGTTCGGAATATTCCTAACGTGCTGTTGTTGTATACATTGTTTAGCCATAGTTTGCGCAGAGGTGACTGAGGGATGTACGGAAGGATGCATGCATATGATAAAGAAAAAACCACCTCATGATCGAACTAGCCCAGACCCAAATGAAATGAGAGTAGTGAAAGAGTTGATGGCAATAGATATTGATGAAGACAATGATGTCCACGATAGCATGCGAGACTCAGACATAAGTACTTCAGATTCATCATCACTAGAGGAGGTTTCAATAAATAGATGAGACGTTTAGCATACGGCCAAAGGAGGGTTTGTCAGTCTAGAAATACGGATACCTCTAATTTGAGACCGCAAACACATTTTGGTGGCCGTGGACCAACCGTCTCATGCACGATACGACAGAATATAGGTTTTTTCGAGTTTGCCAATGAGCGGCCATTTTGATGTAACAAGAATCGCCATTTTGTTTCTAACCATTGCTCATTGCTTTCTGTTCCTATTGCTTCGCAGTATATTTTCCGCTTACACTGCTCGACTGTGGAACATTGTTGTCTGTATGTGAAAAGGACAAGGCCACAGGGCCGAGAGGATAACAAGAGTTTGCTGAAACACAAACGTAGGCAGCGCAAGGAAGAATGCCCGGCTCCCTCCTTAATGGAGCCTTGAAGCAGAGCTGCAGGGCATTTAATCATTTCACAGCTGCCAGCCAGTCTCGTTATATGGTAGAATATGTTAGAATAATACCGCTAAAGGCTTGAATTATGCTTTTCCAACGGCCCCCCTTTGCTGAGCCCGCTAAGAGCATGTCGGCTCCCAGGACGCAAATAGCACCTGATAGATAGCAAGGTCCGGAATGCAACTCCCCCCCGTATGTAGTTCGCTTCCAAGAACAGAAGCGCTGTGTTCTATTCAATAACCGAAAGATGCCTACGCACTCACAAATTGCAAATTGTTACTAGAATAGATGTTTGAAGGTGTCATAGTGGTCGGAGATGTGCATCATCACACCAAGTTCAAAGAAACCCAACAAAGAGGGGTGTTAAACATGTCATAGCTGATTGTTTGATAAGCATTTTGTATATATGTAACTGATGTACGTAATTCACTCTCTTGCGTCCCTCGAGATCTAGAGGTACACGTCGCGGGGCGTGAGACCGAGTTGGCCAACTGAGACTTTTGCTTTGCAATAAAACCCTAGCTTTGGGAATACAACCTCGTGTCTGGCGTCTCTATCGTGTGTGGTGACCCGCCTTGTTTCCATAGACGTCAGGGTCCCTTAGGGGCCCCTTTCAATGGTGGCCACCAATTGCCTCCATTTGATTAGGGGTCCTACCTCCTCCTCACCACCCCTGCTGATCGCTTCGAACCAAACAGCCGTTTCAGCCTTGGCCTACTTCAAGAGGTCAGCCCACCACAACTCCATCCTGGGCCTGTGAGCTGCCTTCCAGCACATTGCAATCCTCCTTTTGGCCAGGATGCATGCCAGGTCCTTCATCTTGCTAATGTGCATCAGATGACGTGGCCTAGGGAAACCTCCTAGCATGCATGCCCAGGCCGACTCCACCTCCAGCATAATGCCTTTTTCCGCCATGCTTATCTTTAGTTCAGACCAAAATCTGCCTACCTCCAGACAAGCCCAGAACATATGTAACATCCCGGCTTCCTCCTCCCCGCAGCTGGGCCATGTCTGAATCATCTGGCCCCCGAACTTAGCAATATTACTGGGGGTCAAATATGCTCTATGTGTGATGTATAATTGGATCTGTTGGTGCCTCGCGTTTCGGGACACTTTCTTATATTATCTCTGGGCTCTATCCCATAACCCATCCGCTTTAGGCTCTCCCCCCTCTTCCTCCCAGAGCTGTCTCAAAAGGGACAATTCCTTCCCCACCTTGGACCCGAGTAGCTCGTATATGCAGGATATCTCGTGCCCACCCTCCGAAATGTCATGTATCATCTCCATGGTGGCATCCGGTTGTTCCGTGAGCACCACTGCCGGCCATTTTTCCCGCACCCGCTTAACAATCCTGGAGTAGGTTATATGCTGCCCTTTGTGCACCCTGGTGTCCTCCACCAATTTCTGTAATTCTAACGCCTCCCCTTCTTGCCATATGTCTCCCAGAGTGGCCAGGCCCATCGGTTCCCAGAATCTACGGACCCCTTGTATCAATTGGGGATCCTCTCTACATAGCGCCGCCAATGGCACCTGCATAGAAAACGGAGCCGGGTATCCCACCATCTGCCATGCTCTATGCCAAACCTCCCAGCAGAGTGCCAAAAGCCGTGCCATCTCTAGTACCTTAGACTTAGACAGCCACACCACCTCTCTAAGGAAGTAGGGAGCCGGTTCCATGCACAACAGCCTGGTTTCAGCCGTTTCTTTCTCAGACAGCCACCTGGCCACATATTGCAATTGTCCCGCTAGATAGTATAACTCAAAATTCAGCAGGTTTATTCCCCCCCCATCACATGAATTCTGTAATTTCCAAAGAGCCACCCTGTTCCTGGAGTTATGCCATATAAAGCCCCTGCACAAGCTGTGGAGACCAGCGAAGAAGCGGCTAGGGATCACATGCAGGATATTTACGAAGAAATGTAACAGTCTGGGCAGGACTACCATCTTGATTAGAGCTGCTCTCCCCATCATGGCCAGGGGCAGTCTGGACCAGAATCCAATGCTATTTTTGATACCATCCACTGCCTTCACCGTGTTTTGTTTATGTTGTTCTACTGTCGTATGGTATATGTCAATTCCGAGATACCGGAATGACTTGGTTCGCCAGGGTATTGACAGTACGGACAAACCCCCTGGTGGGACATGCTGTATTTCCTCAGGGGGAACATGCTAGATTTTTTGGGGTTTACCGCTATGCCGGAAAGGGCAGCATAACGTTCCATCACCTCCAGGATGTATTGTGTATTCTCTTCTGGGAAGCGCAGATACAAAAGCATGTTGTCAGCCTATAATGAGATGAGATGCGGACTGGCCGCGGTGCGTATCCCAATTTCCCCGTATTGTTGTCTAAGACAGACAGCCAATGGCTCAAACGCTAATATGTACAACATGGGTGGCCAGGGGCAGCCCTGTCTGGTGCCCCTGCTAAATTGCCATTTGTCTGAGATCGTGGCACCTGTTTTAACCCTAGCAATTGGGGAGCTGTATACCATTTTAAGCCACCTAAGAAACCCGAGACCCATTCCATAGGCTTCTAAAGTCGCCAACAGCCAGGGCCACCAAACTGAGTCAAAAGCCTTGACCGGGTCAAGCGAGACGATCGCCAGCTCACCCGGGTCCTCCTCTGTCTGATCAATAATGTGATGCAGTCTCCTGTGGTGATCAGTTATGTTCCTACCAGGGACGTAGCCTGTCTGGTCAGGATGCATCAGTTTGCCAACGGCACGCTTAAGCCTGTTTGCTAGCACTGCCGTAAGGATTTTGCTATCCTGGTTGAGCATCGATAGGGCTCTGTATGACCCACAGTCTGTGCTCGGCTTACCTGGTTTTAAAAGCGGAATGATCACTGCCTCTCGTAGGGACTCTGGGAACCTGCCCTGCTCATACGCCTCATTAAACATTGCCAGCAACGGGGGAAGCAGCTCTTGTTTGTAGGTTTTATAGAATTTGCTCGGGAGCCCATCTGACCCCGGAGCCTTACAAGTGGGCAGGTGACGAATCACTAACTCAAGCTGTTCTATTGTGATTGGGGCATCCAGGTCTGCCCGTTCTAAGTCGTCTAAGGTAGGCAGGCCTATGTCTCCTAGCGTGTCCCGGATTTCTTGGTCTCTAGCTCTGCCTGGGTCCTCATAGAGCCCTTTGTAGTAACCCAGGAACTCATCATTTACTCCCTCCTGGGTGTCCAGGATCCGATGTCCCTCCGCTCTAATTTCCCTGATCGCGGGCCTTGGTGCCTCGCTGTTATATAGCCAGGCCAGCAAACTTCCAGGTTTGTCTCCCTCCGTATGCTGTCTCTCCACATATTTCTTATAGCTTAATTTACATAGCCTGTCCCAATGTTCACAACTAGCTTGTTGAAGCTGTCTCATCCTGACCCCGTCCTCCCTAGAGGTACCTCCCCCACGCATAATGTCTTCCAGCTCTTCCTCCGTTCCGCACAGCTCCCGTTCTATGCCCCCCTGGAGCCCTCTGGATTTTGACATAGCCGCCCCCCGCACTACCACTTTAAATGCCTCTCACACAGTTCCCATAGATCGAACACTGCCAGTATTAATCTCAAAGTACTCTGTGATCTCCTCCCTTAAATCCTCCCAGAATCCAGAATCCTGCAGAGCCTCGGCTCTGAGCTTCCACATCGGAATCCGCGCTCTATGGGGTTGGTGTTGCCACTCCAGGACCAAAGGGGAGTGGTCCGAGAGCACCCTGGCCTTATATTCCGCGCCTCTCATCCCACTTACCAGATCGGCAGCGACAAACACGTAGTCCAGTCTCGTGTGCAGATCATGTGGTGCTGCATAGTGTGAGTATTGCCTATCTGCTGGGTGCAACTGCCTCCAAACATCCACTAGATCAAAGTCTCTCAGGAGGGCCTTTAACACCTTTGCAGCCGGGGTGGGTTTGTCTAGCTTACTGTCTGATCTGTCCACCTTGGGATCCAGTACACAATTAAAGTCTCCTCCGCATAGGATCCCGCCACCCAGTAGGGGGCTAATTTTATCATACAGGGTCCAAAAGTAGGCCGCTGTATCATGGTTGGAGGCATATAAGTTTACGATACTCACTTCCCGGTTTTCTAGCATCCCCCTCACAACAATCAGTCTGCCTTCTGGGTCGCCTGTGGACTGAAGCAATTGGAATGATACGTGAGGTGCTATCCAGGTGATAACTCCTCTTGCGTAGGCTGAGTATGTGGCACCCGTAACGCTCCCCCTCCACTTCCTCTTGACCACCTCCAGCTTCTCCCTGGTGAGGTGGGTCTCCTGCAATAGTGCTATGTCAACCCTCATCCTCTTCAGGTACATCATAACTTTATTGCGCTTCAAGTAACTATTGAGGCCCCTAACATTTCAGGTGACCACTCTAAGGCACCCCGACGCCATAGATACGATATCCTGCCCTCCCTCCCGCCTGATAAGATTCCCATATTGGCTCATCACCGATCCGCTCCAAAAAAAAACTCCCCCACCTTCCTTTTCCCAACAACAAACCCCCACACACCACCATTTCCCTCCCCCCAACCCCAACAAATGCCCAGCTCCACCCTGGATCTCAGGTGACCCCGCTTCTGGTTCTGCCTTGTTGTGCTCAGGGCAGAAACCCAGCAGGGTGTCACCGGACTACCGGTAACCTAACTAAGCTACTCTAAATGGGGGTATGAGGACTAGCTCTGCGAGGCTCCCTAACAAGGTAAAAAGTCTCAGTGCTCACGTATCATGTCCCATTCCAACCTGATCATGCCAGCCCATAAGCTACATCTATTGCAAAAGTCAAGTCCCATAGTCTTAGGCTGCGACACCCTTTAGTGCCCCCTTCATAGATTACTTATCTCTTCCTTCTCCTTCCACCATCTGGATGCCCGTTTCCTGGGGGCAGCTCTGCGTGTCGATCCACCCCATAGCTTCTTCCGGGGTTTCAAAAAACAACGTTCTGTTTTTGTGGAACACCTTCAGCTTCGCCGGGTAGAGCAGCATATAATTGTAGCCTGCTTCACGCAATCTTCTTTTCACAGTCCCAAAGTTCACGTGGCTACGTTGTACCAGCAGGGTATAATCTGGGTATGCGGTTATATTTGCTGTTCCTCTTTGTATTGTTCCACCCTTACAGAAGTGTTCAAGGAGTCTTTCTCGATCCCGATAGTTTAGGATCTTGGCGATCACCGGCCTAGGGGGGGTGCCTGGCGGCGGCCTCCCATTAGAGCCCTGTGCGCCCTTTCCACCGCGAACCTCTGGGATAAAACTCATCCGGTTATCTCTTGTAGCAGCATAGATTCAATGAACTCTGTAGGGTTGTATCCCTCGGCCCCCACCGGCAAGCTAACAATGCAGATGTTATTCCTTCGGGCACGTCCCTCCGCCGCCTCCGCTCTGCATTCTAGGTTACCCACGCGTAACCTAGGGCATGTAGGTCTGTTTTATGTGTCACACATTCCGCTGTGTTCGGGCCCACCTCTTTTTCCAGGTTCTCTGTGCGTTCTGCCATGGACCTGACATCTTGTCGGAGAAGGTTCACTTCCTCCTGCACTGCCCCGACTTTCAGCTCCAGTGCTGCTTTCAATTCAGTCATAGCCTGACCCAGTTTGATCTCCCAGGCTACTTTCAGATCTGTGATTGCCGCAAGGACCTCCTGATTGGTGCCCATGGTGACTGCGCTCCCAGCAGGGGTTTTATCTTTGCTCCTGGCTCCTTCCGGGCCCGGCGGTGTTCTGGCGTACTCTTGCAGCGTGGGCTGCTTGCTCTTCATTTTTAGTGTTTTGCTGGACATGGCGTCGTGCCAACGAATTGTGGGAAAGCCTCCCCTCTCTCCAGCCCCAACAGGATGAAACTGCTGTTGGCGCCTGGGCCCGGGCAGGCCACGCAAGGGGGGTCCGGGAGCCAATTATTAGCTACCGGAGTGGATTGTGCCCTCCCACGTAACAATGTAGCTGCACTCCGATCTTGCCAGTGCGCACCTTTATTGTGGGCCAGCTGGATTAGGCTCCGTGTGTCACACTTCTGCGGGCTCAAGCAGGTCCACCAGCTCATCCCATGTGTCTCTCATGTGTGCCTCTCCTTATACACACTCCCCCGATTTGTGCGCACTGAGTGTCTGCTGCTGTTTGAAGTACTTGACTTCGTGAATCAATCCATGCCTATAGTCCCCGCAGCATCCTCCTTTATTCTGGGCCTGCCGCCATTTGAACTCATCCGCTGGCCATTATACTCTCCCCTCCACCCTAGAGTGGGGGAGTATGTACTTTATTGTGGTGCCGCCAGACTAGCTTAAATGAGGGAACGCTAGCGGTTCACAGATTTATCAGGCCACCTCACTGGTCTACTGGAGTACGACTTCAAAGGCTTGCCGGTCCGTTCTTTCCTTTTCCTTTCTGTGATCAAATGCCGGCTTGCTTTTGTGTCTGTTTAGCTCTCCCCAGCTGCCTTTCGCCTCCGCAGCCCGCACCCACCACCACAAGGTCGGGTCACGCCGCCTGCCTTCTCACACAGTGGGGTGCCAAGGCCACTACACCGTTCGGGCCGCGGGGTCCGCTACTCAATCCTTGCCCTGCATGCGGGCCCAGCACCGATCTGCTGCCTGCCGCGCTGTAAAGCGCAACCCGGGCGCTTCTCAGGCAGCCTCCAGGCTTCCGACGAACTCCCACGTCTATGGGGCCAGGAAGGCTGTGGGCAGGCGCTGCGATGCCGGTGCCACAGTCCTCGGCTCCCAGCGATCTGCGCAGGACCGGAGTCTGCAGCTCGTCCCCACCAGCCCCAGGATGTATGGGGCGCTTCTCGGTGCAGGCCGCGAGGTCCCGCTTCACCTGCCACAGCCCGGGAGTAGTCCTAGCGCCGGCCGCCCCTCCGCCTCGTGCAGACTCTGTCCTCTTGTTCCTCTGCTTTGGGGGCCAACCGGAGTAAATGTACACTTCGGTGATAAACGGAAGGGTGTATGTACTCCTTACTCGGCCCGCCCCATGGCCGTTCACTCAAAGGGTACCGCTGCAGGTCTACATGTTCTTTCTTCTTTGTCCTGGGTGACCGCCATTTTGTGTCTTCAGGTCTCCGGCCCCGGGAACTTCGCTAGTCCTTATCTGGTTTTCCCTTGGTTGTGTGGGCACCAGATTGTCAGCAACTCCACTCTATATGTTCATAGGATGACGCCTTTGTTCCCATCATCAAAGGGCTAGTGCATCTGCACTTTTTCTCCGGATGAATTCAGGATCATTGGGAGCTCCTCCAAGAACACGTCTGCTCACATGGCCTTCTAGCCACGCCCCCAGGATAAAACAGAGTTAATGATTTTTGGCTCACTAGTCTCACAGACAAAATTGGACTCAGAATACTCTAAATTCCAAATTGGCACAAATAGGTTCCCTGTCCTTGAAAAAGTAAAAACACTACGATTCTATCTGGAGGCTACTTTGGCATCCAGCGTACATATTGATCACACCATAAAAAGCTGCAACTATTCTCTTCATCTTTTGAGAAACATCAGCCCCTACGGATCACAGAATAATGCAGCAACTATCACAGAGCCACAGTATTATCCCAAATACGATTACTGCAAATCCCTGCTGATTGGGGGCTATGGTATTAATTTGGGTAAATGCCAAGTGACGCAAAACACAATGCGCACAATCACTCAGCATAGGAGAAACATTGGCTATCTGTTCAAGACAGAATTCTCTTTAAAACTGGATCAATTGTTAACACAAATGCGTATATGGCACTGCCCGTCCCTACCTAAAAAACCTGATCCCCCCAATACCTGCCGACCAGAGCATTACGTTCGGCTGGAAAAAAATACAGCATATGTCCAAGATATAGGTGGGAAAAAGGATTAGGAAAATCCTTCTCCGTTAAGGCTGCTAAATTATGGAACCTTTTGCCTACCGCGCTTACGGAAAACAGCAATCTGAAAACTTTTCAGAAAGCACTGAAAACCCACACGTTTAGGTCATTCCTCCCAGCGCATCAGCTCATAAATATTTTACTTACCGAGCCACCTGATTCTACCCACCTTGTATCGTGTTGAATGGATTGTCTTTTGTGTTTTTTGTTACAGCGCCCGATGCCCACGGGCTTTCGGCGCTTTAGAAATACATAAATAAATAAGTAATTGTGCTGACGTGGAAGTGGCACTATGAACTGTAGACGTTTCCTCAAAGATAGCTTTTTGATGCTGCATGCACATGCAGTGTTTGCACTCGTATTAGGTGGATGGTCCAATTTGGGCTTTTATGGTTTCTATATTTGGCATATATCCAGTGTCACCATAAACTTTTTTTTACCCAGTAAGAAGTACTTAAGTGGCAAGTTCAATTGTCCAAAGACAGTCCATTTACTCATATATCCTTCAATACAGTTTATTTCTGGGAGGAGCTTATGTTGCATCTCTAGCTCCATTCCTCTTGGATATACAGTGAAGCAAACCATTTCCGTTTAGGAGCTGTATGTTAGTTCATATTTTGTGGTGGCCTGGCCAAGTCATTGGAGGCAGGGGGAGGTAATGTACTCCCCGCCATTCAAAAAGAATAAATGTAATACAAATCCTTACACTGTGCACTTCCTTTGGCATCCAAATATATAAAAAGTCAAAATGTATTTGTTTGTGGCAGGATTTGTGGTGAACTGTTGTTCCTTATACAATTCCACACCGTTTCACCAATCTGCACCAATGTTTGCATAGTTGCCTGTTAGGGCTCTCTGGACATTACTGGCTACATGACATTTGGATACTCCAATCCCTTTGCCCGCATTTCAGCACATGTTAAAATGGGTTTGTGGCTTGGTGAAGCGTTGTTCCTTATACAATTCCACATTGTTTCACCAATCTGCACCACATTTTGCATAGTTGCCAGTAAGACCATCCCGACATTACTGGCTACATGACATTTGGATACTCAAATCCCTTTCCCCACATTTCAGTACATGTTAAAATGTGTTTGTGACTTGATGAAGCTTTGTTCCTTATACAATTCCACACCGTTTCACCAATCTGCACCAAATTGTGCATAGTTGCCAGTAGGACCCTCCAGACATTACTAGCTACATGACATTTGGGTACTCCATCACTTTCCACGAATTTCAGCACCTTCACACATGAGACGGTTGCCCGAAATCAGAAATACATCAATGTGGTCATAGAAGGACCGGTCCCAACACGAGGAACAAAACTAGAGGTCCAGGTCCTAGGATTCACTGTTTCCAAGATATGTGCACTGCAACAGGGTGAGGCGACAGGTGGGGAGTGAGCAGAGAAGGTCCCAGTATGCAGCAACACACCAACTCTCGCCTTCACCCACCTCAACGTCTGGTTCGGGGTAGGTCAGTCAACCACACGCACCCCTTCTCAGTGCAGTTTACCTAAGGGTGCAAAGTACATCAAGCGATAAGCAAATCGGAACAGTGACCTACAGGATCAGTGTTATCATATCGGTCTACAGAAACCATTTGTAGAACGGGTACTTCTGCTAGTTCTTGATAAAAACTTTATTGGCAAATATTGTTCCTTCAATTCTACCACTGGGATAAACAGGTTAATAAAAAGTTTGAGTTAAAGTCAACGACTCCTCTTCAGTACAAGTGCGAGTTGACTAGCAAAACCCAAGAGGAACACCCTCAAGTGCCCCACTACCTGTAGGTAGCATATAAAATTATTTCATTCAGCATAATGTACTAAAGTCATTTAGTTTGAAAGGTTTTGAATGATACTAAAATACCAAACTGGACACTGAACCTCAAAAGCAATCTCCAAATGAAATGGCTGGGTGTACCAAAGAACAGCCAACAATATAGCACACCCCAACTTCTCTGCACCAGCCTCTTATCCATGCTAAAAGGAGCTTAACCATTTCACTACCACAGTAACAACTGTGTGACTCCAGAGCTGCTGAACTGGCACAATGGTGCGTGCCTGGCTCCAGCTGCATTTCACTAGCTAGATGAAAGAAACAGACAAACTTCTTCATGAGCAGACCACTCCAAACACATACAATGCCCAAAACCCATCCACAAAGGCACTGAAACGGTAACCCGGAATAAATGAACCTCAAGATAAATACCCACAAAAGAAGCAGCTGCACAAAACCCAGAGACCACCCAAAACCTCAGTACCCATTTCCCTTTTCTATTCCACATTCCCCCACTCAAGCGGGCTACCAAACCACTCTGCTAAAACACCCATGCTGCACATCACTGTATTCCAAATCACAAACACAATAACCTCCAACACCAAACAACACAAACACTGGACGCTGCTCATCTGGAAACAAGCACCCAGTGCACAAAACAAAGCACACCCAGAAAAATCACACGTAGACACCAGTTGCTCCTGGTTCTACACACATCAGCAGATTAGCACAACACCTCTCGCCCTCACCAACCTACCCCACCTTACCTTACTGAGCCACAAGAGCACCTGAGGACATGGAAATGGCAGCAGTGTGTGGTATGAATCAACTTGCATGACTATCCAATAGCAAAACAGTCACCAATGGTCCCAAAGATCTGAAAGTGCCACACACCCAGACTCTTGTGCATAAGGCACCTATTGATACTCTGCTGGGCCGATGCACCCTCCGAAGGTAGGAGAGGTGAAACTTGTGCTACACTGCAACTTGTTTTTCCATGCATGGCTCATCCTGCAGTGGCACCAGTGGAGTTACCACTAGGGCATTGTCCATTGCCGATAGGGGTTGTTTGAAGGCTGGTGTTGTGAAGGTGAGGAATTCTGATTCATTATGAGCCTAATTTCCATGGAAGACAAAGGGGTATGGCCCTCCAGCATAGTTAGAAGGCTCAGATGAAAAATGCTTTACTGGTACACTGCACTTGATCTGGGCCTCTCCGCTATCAATCACTAAAATATATTTCTGGCTCCCCTGCTTCGCTGCTTTATTGATTGTGGCTGCTACCCACCACACTGATTGAAAATATGCTGTTGATCCTTGCTCTTGACTTCATAGGGTGAACATTGGACTCTGCATTCACAAACCCATTCTGCTTGAAGCAGCCCCACTCTGCCACTTACAGCAAATCTTTTGGTGGTGCAGGGTGGGGATATTGCTGTACTGTATGGCCTTCAAATCACCTGTAATTCTTGGCGTTTTGGTCATCCTGCACTGGAGGGATCCTGCATTAGGGCTTAAGGGGCTTTGAGCTTAAATTGTTTCTACTTCCCAGCTACCTGAACACATGCATTTGCTGCAGACCAGACTAAGCGATCAGGCCCAACCCTGTTGTTGGACCTACTGATGATCTTGTACAGGCTACACACATGGGCTCATCTGCATTTCTTTCAAAGGTAAACGCTGCACACTGGCCTGTCAGTTCCAATTCTTTGCTTTACTACACCAAGACCTTGCTGAGAAGTCACCTGGTCAACCACTGATGGATTAGGCGATCTGGTGACGAGAGCATGTGTCATCCCTTCTGGTTTTTGGCTTCACGTTTAGTCTGCAACTTCCCTTCACGCAGGTATCTTGGACTGGTGACATCACTTCCTGCAGCCATCTTGAATCAGTCCAATCTCCAGCCGAAGTCCACACACGAGACTCCTCTGCGAACACCAATCAGGGGAAAATCACCTCATTCCAGCAACACAGGGACAAAATCAGAGACCAATCAGTGATGGACTAGGCGATAAGGTGATGTGAACATGTGCCATCCCTTCTGAACTCCCTAGGGGCATCCAACCCAGGGCGTCACAGCAAAGGGTGAAAACCAGCTGTTACCACCCGCTTTGCCTATGAACCTTTGCTTTGCTGTGTTATGCTACTTGTCAAAATACCCATTATTGCTTCTTCTTAGCTCCCCCCTCACCATCCACTTCTCATGCCATCTCTCAATTTCCCTTCTACTTCTCCCTTCACCCACCTATGCTCAGAACCACCTCAACTCTCTCCCCATCATCTTGTCCCCTCAATGCCACCTCTCTTCTCACTATAGTATTCACAAAACCTACTCCAACTTCCATTATACTTCCTCTTCACGCATCTACTCCAGCACCTCTCTATTTCCTAGACTCAACATCGCTAGGCTTCTACATCTTACAATTTCTCTTTCGAATGCAGTGTGTCTGCAATAAAACCTCCTTTACCTCAGACCTATCCCCTTCTCTTAACCTCATTGCACTTACTGAAACCTGGATCTCTGACTTGCAAACCTTGCTGCCTTTCTTGACCCTGCCTACACATTCACTTACTCTCCACACCCCATTGGTAGGTTTGGTGCAGGACTTTTTGCATCCTCCAAATTTCCTCTCTCCTGCTCCCCTATCTCCCACTGATTCTCCCTCATTCAAATATAATATGTATGCCATAGGGGGGGCATTGATTGTGTCTCTCAGCCACCTGGTCCGGTAGGTCAATTCTTCAACCACATCTCCCAACTAATTGACTCTCCTTACCGATCAACACCTCATTGGTGACCTCAACCTACTCCCTCTCTCTGCTGCTCTATCCACTAACACTTCTACTTACCCACTCACTCTTCTGTCCACTCTTCTCACCCATTCAAATGGAAACTCCTTTGACCTTATTCTCAACTCTCCACCTCTCTTTTTAAATGTTTGTGTGATTTAGCCAATACTACCGACTTTTCACAAACAATTAAAGTACATAATTCTAACTTTTTCCAGAACACAGATTAAACTCATTAATATATAGATTTAAAAAGAAAAGACAAATGAAAAAAGTACAAAAAAAGGGAACATCAAGAAAATTAAAAATCACCAACACCTTGGTTCCTTTCACTTAGGAAGCCCAGAGATCTCAGAACTTCCACAACTTGAATGGTCAAACCCGTTTCATGGTGTGAAACTAGCCTTTCCCAAAAGGAATCCAATCAGGTTTTTCAAAAAACCTACGTAGTATTCTGCACCTTGTTTCATAGGTATTCTGACATTTTAGGAGACTGTGCTTTAATGATTAAGGAACTTTTTCATTGCATAAGCTACAGCTGTGATCTCTGGGTTCAGTGTTATCCCGGATGGCTTTAATTTCACCTGAATTCAGTATATTTAGGCGTACCCTTAAAAAATCCATCCTGCGTGATTTAGCTAGGAAACAAGTCAGGTTCTGTGGATTGTGGCCACAAGGTTTATCATACTGTGACAGTGACTTTGCTGTAATCAAGCCACGCATCTGGTCAATTGTTTCTATCGAATCCATCCGTAAAAGAGCAGTCTTAACGCCCATAGGATTGGCAATCATGACTTCACAAATTCTGCTACAGTGAAGTAATCTCATAATGGCATCATTTTTTTTCTGGACCAGAACAGGTCTTGTACATCTCATCTCCCAATTTATTTTCTCATACCCGGAGTCACTCTTTGGGCTCATCATTTGTCTATACATGAAGATGATTTTCCAATCCAGGTACACTTTCATGGAATACAGGCCCCGTTATTATCCAAGACTCACAATTGACAGGCTTATTGGGGGATTCAAAACACTTCTCCAAATCTTTCCCTTGTTCCCAGTCCAATTTACTGCCTGTAAATACTGAGATATTTCTAGCCCATATAGTATTGCTGGAATTATGTTAATGTAAAAGGACATTTGTACCACGCACTATCACCACCAGAGTGGTCCCCTGGCGCTCTGGCGGCTCTGAAAGAGGAAAGGAGGGAGGGTTAGTGGGAGGAAGCTGGAAAAGTGCAAGAGAGCAGTGATGTGCTGTTGGCGGCCTCAGCCCGGTGGGTCCATTGGCTGGGCCTGGGGTGTTTGCGTCTGGTAGTCATCGTGTACTGTTGTGCGAGTCTATGTGTGTTTATGTTTTGTTGTTGTAATGTAGTGAAGTTTGTGCGGTTTGTTGTGCGGTAGGTTTGTGGTTGTGTTTGGTTTGTAGTTTGAGAGATGTATGCGGAGGGGGAAATTGTTAGTGCAACTTGGTTAGTTGGCATCTCTATCCTGACTTGAGGCGGTGGGCTTCGAACTTTGTAATCTCCCCAGATGGTTTTCGGGAGCACCCCTGTGCCTATGTCCTGATCTGGGTCTGTCCGGCCTTTGATGTCCCTTTCACATCTGGCCCCCCAGCTGCCCCTGCCTTCCTCGCAGCCCACCCTGTCTTCCCTTCTCCCTCATACAGCCAGTGTACCTGCCAATGTCCACAGCTCAGTTATTGTGGTGTTTGATAATATCCCGACAATTTCACAACACTGTCGTAACTGGTGGCAGCTAAGGGGCAAGCAAGGGTGTTGTGTGGGGCTAGGTTGGGGTTGTTGACTCAGTCTCAATGGGTGTCGCCCGAGTTCCACTCTATACTCGGCATCACTTGTTAGGGTGCCGTGGGAGCTTCCTAGTCGGATTCTGGGAATTGTCCGTGTCCACTCTAGTTTAGTCATCTCTTTCCTTTCTGTTTCAGTTTTCAGTTTGAGTCTCTGGTGTTGAAGAGCCAGGTTTTTAGTAATTTCCTAAATTTTAGGTGATCTTTGGTGTTTCTCATTTCTTTTGGGATGTTGTTCCAGGTTTTTGCAGCTAAGTGGTAGAAGGAGGTGCTGTTACGCTCACCTGGCTCCCACAGGGGCGTCGGTCAGACCGTGACAGCAGCGGTCTCCACCCACGTGATGCGTAGTGCAGCGATGACTGACTGGATCTGCCCTCCTAATCTTGTCTGCTTAACCCGTAGAAATATTCTCCTGCAAGTGGAGAGATGGATTTAGCCACTTGTGGATTCAAGTGATGGCACCCCCACAGTCCTCCCCAACTAATCACCTCCGAAATGCCCTCACAGCAATCTCACCTTATATTCTTGAAAGATGAGCTCTCCATCCTGCGTGGATTTGCAGGGGTGCGTCGATTCCAGTTACTTCACTGGTTTGAAGTCTCGGGAGAGTTCCGGAGAGTATTGACTCTGAGGTTCCTGGTGAGGACCAGTAAGTATTAAGTTCATAGAGTTCAATATGTCCGATGTTCACTCTTGTTCCCCCCTTCCTTTCTTGTCTTGCAGCTGGCTCGTGAAAAGATGCTCTTGTGGCAGCTGGTGGCGCTCAGGTAAGAGTCTGTATTACCCGGCGCTGTCCGGTAAATGTTGCACGAGGAAAACGTGTTGTTTTGTCTCTCTTTACAGATGCGGCACGTGAAAATATGGAGAGTCACAAAAGGATGCCTCCGGTGGGAAATCAGGTAAGTCTATGGTGGTAAGAATTATATTTGTTGGTTCCCTCGGCTCACCTTGTGGTTTTCTTTTGCCTCCTAGGTGCCAAAGTTCGGCGTAGAAATGATGGAGGCAGCGCCGACCCGAAGGATGCTGTGAAGACTGGTGAGTATGGCGCGGCGCTGCAGCTGGAGGTGCGGCGCGTGCAGAAATGATGTTCTTCACAGGTCCGGAGACAAGTTGGATCCGGAATCAGGTGTGGAACAGAAATAAGTTCGTTTTCTAACCTTGTCCCTTTCTTTCCTCTTTGTTTTAGGAGCTCCGGATTCGAGGCGGGCGTGGCAGAAGACTGGATGCAGGCTGCAGGCACGGTGAGTGTTACGCTGCTGGATGCAGAATAACGCGAAGCGTGTGTTGCTGGTCGGGTGTGGTTTAAATAGCCTCAAAAGTAGTCCCAGGTAAGAAGTCCCTAGAACCACACCCGAGTAAAAAAAATAGTCCCTGTAGAAAAATAGTCCCTTTCAGGCTTCATGTTGGATTGGAGTTATTTGCAGCATGTTCTGCCTGAGGTAAGTAATGACTATGAGCCTGGCGGCTTAGGCGCCAGGACTGATTCCTACTATGAGCCTGTCGCCTAAGGCGCCAGGACTGAACCCAGATAGCCCCTAGCCGGGGCTGCTTAGGTTTTATTAAATGTCTAGATGCCTGCTCCTGGGGCTGATGGGCTTGTTCCGGATGCCTGGGGGTAGGCATCATGACAGCACTCCCCCACCCCCCCCAAGGCCCCTCCTAAAGTTGTTCTTCCCCTGGGCCCTGGTTTGTCTGGGAAGTTCTGATGGAATCTTTTCACCAACCGAGGTGCATGGACGTGGTCACTAGGTTCCCATGACCTTTCTTGTGGTCCGTAGCCCTTCCAATCGATTAAAAAAAGTTTTGATTTAACCATCTTGGAGTCCAGGATATTTTTTACCTCGAATCCAGGTTCTCCATCTATCAAGATGGGGTCAGGTGGTTTGGTTAATCTTGTTCCTGGTTGAACTGGTTTTAAAAGTGAAACATGAAAGACAAGATGAATGCGCATATTAGAGGGTAATTCCAATTTGACAGCTACCGGGTTGAAAATGGCCTTAATAGTGTAAGGTCTCAAATATCTAGGGTTAAAAGTCTGAGTTCCCTTCAGAGGTATGTGTTTTGTAGCCAGCCAAACTTGATCCCCAATCTGGTATTGTGGAGTTTCACTTCTATGTTGATCAGCATTTTTCTTATATTTCTCTTTTGCTTGTTTCAAATGTTCTGTTGTCTCTTTAAAGGCTTGTGTAATAGTAGAATGCAAATGACTAACTGCAGGCATTTCTAAATGCTGAGGCGAATCTAGTTCTGAGGTTCGAGGGTGATGTCCATATATGGTATAAAAGGGTCTTTGTCCGGTTCCTGAATGTACAGAGTTATTGTATGCATACTCGGAAATCCATAAAATATCTTTTCAATTACTTTCGGTCTGGTGTAGCATGCAACGTAGGTACTGTTCAAGGGTCTGGGTGGTCCTCTCCGTCTGACCATTGGTCTGGGGATGGTGACTGGTTGATAACCTCACGTCGATTTGCGCCAGTTGACAACATTTCTTCCAAAAATGTTAAATGAATTGACTACCTCGGTCAGAGACCAACACGGAAGGAAATCCGTGTATTCGAACAATGTTTTCAAGGAACTCCTTGGCCAGAATTGAAGAAGGTAATCCCTTTAGAGGAGTAAAGTGGGCCATCTTGGAAAAAAGATCCACAATAACTAGAATGGTGTTAAATCCATTACATGGAGGTAGATCTGTAATAAAGTCTAACGATAAGGTGTGCCATGGTGTAGGTGGAATGTAAGAGGCCAGCTGGTTCTTTCTTCTGACTTTTGTTTTGGGCGCAAATGCCACAAGACATTACAAATGACTTTACGTCTTTTCGCCAGGTGGGCCACCAGAATTGTCTCTTAATTTTAGCTTCAGTTTTTGCGATACCTGGGTGTCCTTCCATCAGGGTGTCATGATAATTGGAGATGACTAGTTCTTGTAGTTCCTTGTGTGGTAGAAATTGTCGCCCTTGATAATAAGGTAGGTCATTGATGACTGAGTAGTCCTAGCCTTTCTTCACCCAGTCCTGTAGGGCTGTTGGATCGAAGAGTTGTTGGATCTTTACTTGAATATCCTCTAGTGTCTGTAGAGTGGTTATGCCAAGAATTCTTTGTTCTGAAATTATAGGCACCGGTTCCGGGTTCGCATATGCTTCTCCCATCCCTATTCGGGATAAGGCATCTGCCTTGCCATTTTTACAACCTGGTCGATAAGTGATCACGAAATCGAACTCGCCAAAGAACAATGCCCATCGAAGTTGACGCGACGATTGGGCCTTGGCTGTTTTTAAATACTGCAAGTACCGGTGATCGGTGATTACCGTAATGGTATCCCTGGCACCGAGAAGATAATGCCGCCAAGTCTTGAAGGCGGATTTGATGGCTAATAATTCTTTATCGGTAACCGCATAGTTTAACTCGGGTGGCGAGAATTTTCTGGACCAAAATGCTACTGGGTGAAGTTGACCGGTTTCAGGATCCTTCTGGGACAGGACAGCCCCCATGGCTAAACTGGATGCATCAGTTTCAACTATGTATGGCAGTTCGGGGCGTGGATGCTTTAAGACAGGTGCAGATGTGAATTTCGCTTTCAGCTCTTGGAAGGCCTTTTCAGCTTCTTCAGTCCACAAGAAGCATTTGTTTTTTCGCAAAAGTGCTGTGATAGGGTGTACAACATGTGATAAATCCGGAATGAATCTGCGGTAGAAATTAGCAAATCCGAGCATGCTTTGTACCCCTTTAACTGAACTGGGTGATGGCCACTTGAGGATTGCGTCCATCTTTCGAGAGTCCAATCGCACTCCTTTTGGAGTCAGGATAAATACAAGGAATTCAACTTCCGTAGCATGAAAAACGCATTTTTCCAATTCTGAATATAACTTGTGCTGGCGTAGTTTCTCAAGGACTGCACAAACGTACTTCACATGGTCTGATTCTGAAGAGGAGTACACTAGAATATCGTCTATGTATACAACAACACAGACGTCAATGAGTTCACGAAGGACATCGTTCATAAAATACTGGAAGGCTGCTGGTGCATTGCACAACTCGAAGGGTATCACCTGGTATTCGAATAACCCGTACTTAGTGCGAAAAGCAGTCTTCCATTCGTCGCCTTTCTTTACACGTACCAGATGATATGCCCCTCGGAGATCTAATTTAGTGTAGATGCAAGCGTCCTTTACTTGGTCTAGTAATTCGGGGATCAGAGGCAATGGGTATCGGTTCTTAACCGTGATCTGATTTAATGCGCGGTAGTCTATGCACGTTCTGAGGTCACCTTCCTATTTAGGCACGAAGAACAAAGCTTAAGATGCAGGGGACTTGGATGGACGAATGAAGCCATTAGCAAGGTATTGGTCCAAGTATTGTCGTAGGTGAAGGTTTTCGGGTTCCGTAAGGGCGTAGATCCTACTACATGGAGGTTGTGCACCGGGTATGAGATCGATTTGACAATCGTATGATCTGTGAGGTGGTAGGGTGTTTGCCTGTTCCTTTTGGAAAACATCCTGGAATTCTTGATATTCCTGAGGTAACTGCACGACTGGAGTAGCGACTGTGGCCAGGCCTTGGTTCAAGGATTTTTTTGGGTAACAAGTATGTGCACAATCCGGGAAGGTCATTCTCTTCTCTCGCCAATCAATACAAGGATTATGTGTTTCCAACCAAGGTATCCCCAGTATTATTTGGAACTGCGGGCTTTGATTAAATCAAACACAATAGTCTCTCAATGCCCATCCTGACCCAATAGTGTCATCTCTGCGGTGGAATGAGTTACAGGCCCAGAGACAATTTCAGTTCCATCGACTGTGGTGATGACATCCAAAGTGGTCTTTTTGCAGAGAGATAGATTCATCCTAGAAGCCAACTCGTGGTCCACATAGTTTCCTATGGCCCCGCTATCAATGTATGCCCTCACTGCGTGCATACGTGATGGCTGCCTTGGATCTACAAGGACCATTGGTATGATGAAGTGCGAGGTCTGAGTATCCTTCTTCAAGCTCGGCAAGCGGACCTCTATGCTTGTCGGGCGTGGTCATTTCCCGAATCAGGCTCTGTTTGATTTTTATCAGCAACTCCGACTACTTTTTTTTAGATGTTTTTATAGGGCAATCCCGTAGAAAACGTCCTCTGGCCCCACAGTACAGACACAATTGCATCTGCCGTCGTCTTTCTCTTTCCTTTTGAGTTAAGGGTCCCTTGACCCCCCCCGATCTGCATTGGTTCTGATACATCTGTTCCTTTGAGGGCAACATTGGGTTTAACTAATACCCGATTCTCGAACTTAGCTCGATCAGCCTTTCTATTCTGAAGTCGGTGGTCTAACTGGACCACTAAGTCTATATATTCTGCACAATCTTGAGGTGGGTTCATAACTTGGGCCAAAACGTCTTTGAGTTCACCCCAAAGTCCACGATGAAATAATGTAATTCGTTTTACCTCTGGCCATCCGGTTTCCACCACTAACCTATTGAAAGTGGCGATATAGGTTAGTAGATCCTGGTTACCTTGTCGTAATGATAAAAGTTTGTTATCCAGGGCCTGTCCCTGTAAATGTCTGGCAAATAGTCTTTACATGCTCAATTAAAAACCTTGAAAATCCCGAAGAAGAGGGTCATCCTGGTTAACTAATAGAATTGACCAATCCGCTGCGCTGCCACTAAGATATGATAGTACAAAGGCTACTTTAGTTTGGTCGTTCAGAAAAGCTCCAGGTCTGCATAAAAAGTGCAAGCGGCATTGGTTCATAAACATGGCAAACTTTTTTGGGTCCCCAGCAAAACGTTCGGGTGGAGCTAAAGGAATGCTCCCTGGTAGAACCACTTGCACAGGATTGCTCGATGAAACAGGAGTTGGATTCCCTCCTCCCCGCCCCCGCCCCCCCCCCCCCCCCCCCGAGTCCAGGTAATGGTGTTTGCCCAGCTTGGTTTTGCAGTAATTGTCTAGCAAGATCATCAGTGCGCTCCTTTGACACAATCAGTTCTCTCCTGAGGGCATTAGTCTCTTGGCGCGCGGAATGCACTTCTGCCCTAAGTTCCCCTAACAATAGGGCTAGTTGGTCGATTTCTGAGGTTTCCATAACGCCCGGGTGGGGATTTGTAGAGAGGCTTCGCGTTCTGTTATGCTCACCTGGCTCCCACAGGGGCGTCGGTCGGACCCGGACAGCTGCGGTCTCCACCCACGTGATGCGTAGTGCAGCGATGACTGACTGGATCTGCCCTCCTAATCTTGTCTGCTTAACCCGTAGAAATATTCTCCTGCAAGTGGAGAGATGGATTTAGCCACTTGTGGATTCAAGTGATGGCACCCCCACAGTCCTCCCCAACTAATCACCTCCGAAATGCCCTCACAGCAATCTCACCTTATATTCTTGAAAGATGAGCTCTCCATCCTGCGTGGATTTGCAGGGGCGCGTCGATTCCAGTTACTTCACTGGTTTGAAGGCTCGGGAGAGTTCCGGAGAGTATTGACTCTGAGGTTCCTGGTGAGTACCAGTAAGTATTAAGTTCAGAGAGTTCAATATGTCCGATGTTCACTCTTGTTCCCCCCTTCCTTTCTTGTCTTGCAGCTGGCTCGTGAAAAGATGCTCTTGTGGCAGCTGGTGGCGCTCAGGTAAGAGTCTGTATTACCCGGTGCTGTCCGGTAAATGTTGCACGAGGAAAACGTGTTGCTTTGTCTCTCTTTACGGATGCGGCACGTGAAAATATGGAGAGTCACAAAGGATGCCTCCGGTGGTAAATCAGGTAAGTCTATCGTGGTAAGAATGATATTTGTTGGTTCCCTGGGCTCACCTTGTGGTTTTCTTTCGTCTCCTAGGTGCCGTAGTTCGGCGAAGAAATGATGGAGGCAGCGCCGACTCGAAGGACGCTGTGAAGACTGGTGAGTATGGCGCGGCGCTGCAGCTGGAGGTGCGGCGCGTGCAGAAATGATGTTCTTTACAGGTCCGGAGACAAGATAGATCCGGAATCAGGTGTGGAACAGAAATAAGTTCGTTTTCTAACCTTGTCCTTTTCTTTCCTCTTTGTTTTAGGAGCTCCGGATTCAAGGCAGACGTGGCAGAAGACTGGATGCAGGCTGCAGGCACAGTGAGTGTTACGCTGCTGGATGCAGAATAACGCCAAGCGTGTGTTGCTGGTCGGGTGTGGTTTAAATAGCCTCAAAAGTAATCCCAGGTAAGAAGTTCCTAGAACCACACCCGAGTAGAAAATAGTCCCTGTAGAAAAATAGTCCCTTTCAGGCTTCATGTTGGATTGGAGTCATTTGCAGCATGGTCTGCCTGAGGTAAGTAATGACTATGAGCCTGGCGCCTTAGGCGCCAGGTTGATTCCTACTATGAGCCTGTCGCCTAAGGCGCCAGGACTGAACCCAGATAGCCCCTAGCCGGGGCTGCTGAGGTTTTATTAAATGTCTAGATGCCTGCTCCCGGGGCTGATGGGCTTGGTCCGGATGCCTGGGGATAGGCATCATGACAGGTGCCTCCGAGTTTTTTCCTGAGGTATGGTTTCGGTTCCAGTCGGATTTCATTGCTTGACCTGAGGAGTCTTGTTGGCTTGTAGATTATTTTCTTTTGTATTAATTCCGCTCCTTGTCCGCCGATTGCCCTATGCATTATGCACATTGTTTTGAAGGTGATGCAATGTTTTACTGGGAGCCAGTGTAGTGTTTTTAGAGCAGGAGTGGTGTGTTCTCTCCTCGAAAGTTTGAGGAGTAGTCTGGCTGCTGCATTTTGGATCCGTTGTAGTTTCTTCAAGAGGTATTCTGGTATTCCGAGGTAGAGGCTGTTTGCATAGTCGATTTTTGACATGATGAGGGCGATGATAGTGAGTGTTTCGTGCGTGAAGGGGAGGAAAGGTAGGATTCTTCTTGCCGTGTGGAGGAGGAAAAAGCATTTCTTGACTGTTGCATTTATTTGTGGTTCTAAGGTTAGGGTGTTGTCCATCAGGACTCCCAGATTTTTTTACTACCTTAGATGGTGCGGTTCCCATTTACGTTGGCCACGGGATTGCGGTTTCGTTCTTTTGGTCTTTGGATATGATCATGATTTCTGTCTTTCCTGGGTTGATTTTCAGGTTGTTGACAGTCATCCAGTTGAAGACTTTTTAGACATTCGATTAGGGTTGAATGATCGTCTTGGGTGTCTTTGATTTTGTAGATGATTTGAGTATCATCTGCGTAGTTGTATTATCTTCAATTTATGATATTTTGTTACAGGTACCATAGAAAACTTGCAGTAGGAATTAGGAGTTTTTCCATTTGGGCCAGCAATGGCACGAGTTTAAAGAATTTAGAGTCAAATGTAATTTTAGGGCCAGATAAGTGAGTCCCTTCACACAGGGCACTGACATACCGAAGAAGTGTAGAATTTGGGGGCCATCCTCTGCAGTCATTTGAAGACAATATTTGATTTTTTGGGGTTTACCAGGAGCTCATTCTCCAGGTCATATTTACCAAAGACATGCAACAATTGTAGTCCCACTGGCGAATGGTCAAGCAGACCGATATCCTCAGCGTACGATATCCAACTTACTGATCATCGGCCAATCTTGGCACTAACCAAACAATGCGATTTTAATGAAGAGGCCAAGTCTGCCAGGTATAGATTAAATAATGTGGGGGCCACAATACAGCCTTGTCTTACCCCCCCCCCCTTTCAGTACAGACGCCCTGGATAGATCACCCTTATTGTTCAACCTGACTCAATTTTGAGTCTTTGTGCATACTGATTAGAATTGCCAACAGGGATCTAGACATTCCCCAACTTTCTAATTTCCACCACAGCCATTACCTATTAATAGTGTCAAAGGCATGTGACACATCTAATCATGCTCCATATAAGGAGCCATTTTTTTTCCCTAGGACTCATTCAACACTACTGACATAATTAAACCATTTAGTGTGGTGGAAAGACCTTTCCTAAAACCAAGCTGTACCTTTGAGATAACATTCGCCCCATTGTCCCAGCTTTCCACTTCACACAACACAGCTCAAGCAAAATTCTTGCTGTCAGCATCCAGCACGCGATCGGACGGTAATTTGCAGGGACCGTTCGATCCCCTTTCTTATGGATTGGGATGACAACCGCCTGACTCCATGATAAGGGTATCATCCTTTTATTTTAGATCTCTTTAAATAATAGCAACAGGACTCTTGATCAGAACTGCGGGGTTTGACTTAAATATTGAGTTGGTCAGGCCATTTGGGCCGGATGCTCTAGACGAAGATTTTTTTTATTAGATCTACAATTAAATCCTCCTCTAGGAGCAATTCCCATTTTACGTCACAGCTGAATTTTGGAACATTCCCTGATGTAGCTTTATGCATGTTTCCAAAAAACAAGCAAAAGACTGCTTGTTGGATAACGTTGCTTTACGCTAGATTCTGGGTGGCATTTGTGTTGTTAACTAACGCCCAGAAGCAGCGAGAAGGAACAAGTTACTTACCTATAACTATTGTTCTCCAGCATGGGTCTGCAATGGATTCACAGGCTCATGAATATTCCCTGTCATCAGGCTGGGAATCCTCAGTAAAAGAAAAACTTTCACTTAAAAAACATTTCTCCTTTAAACCAATCACTGTCTTCTGGGTCACACTGCTCCCGTCCAATGACAGTCCTCTCCCTGAGCCCCTCCTCTGGCAGCCATCTTCAGATTTGGTAAGCACGTAAAGTGGTAATATGACCAAGAAGAGCCGCAGAGGGGGTCAGAGGTAGGGTTTGCATGTGAAGCCATGCCAGACCCCATGCTGGAGAAGGAACAAGTTACTTACCTGGAACTATTGTTCTCCAACATGGGTCTGGCATGGATTCACATGCTCATGAATAAAGAATACATAGCAGTACTACATTATACAACCACTGGAGGTGGCAAGGCTCAGCAGAAGCAAAAAAACTCTTACCTCTGGAACTCACCTCAAGAAAACAGGTCACGTAGCACTGCTTGGCCGACTATGGACTCCTCCTTGGAATCCCTGTCGATGCAGCAGAACTACATGAAGGTGTGCATGGACCTCCACGTAGCAGCCCTGCAGATGTCCAGCAGCGGCACACCAGACAGGAATGCCATTGTCGCAGCAATCACTCTGGTGGAGTGGGCTCTCAGACAGTCGGGCAGCGGTTGGTTCGCCAACCGATGACAGTGCATGATGCAGCAGGAGAGCCACCTTGAAATGCAAGCCTTGGACAAGGCCTTCCCATGGTTCACAGGACCAAAGTTCACGAACAGTTGTGAAGTCTTCCAAACAATCTTCGTGCGTGACACGTAGAACTTGAAGGCACAAGCAATGTCCAGCGAGTGCAAAGCCCTTTCAGCCAGTGATGAAGGCTTCGAGGATAAAAAAAACAGAGAACACCAAAGGCTCGTTGAGGCGGAATTCTGACGGAACATTCGGCATGAAGGAGGGGTGCGTACATAGCACCACCCTAGATTTGTGGAAAGTCAGGTATGGTTGTTTGCAGGATAGGGCCTGGATTCCACCTACCCTCCTGGCAGAGGCGATGGCCACCAGGAAAGCAGTTTTCCATGAAAGGAACTTGAGCAGGCCCTGATGGAGGCTTGAAGGGAGCCCCCATTATCCTCTTCAGAACCACATGGAGTTCCCACGCCGGGGCAGGAGCCTTCACCGGCAGGAAAGATCTGTAAAAGTCCTTTGAGACACTCCTTGACAAGTTGATGGGACCAAAGCAAAGATCTTCCTGGCGACCTGGTGTAGTAGGAGATAGCCGCTAGATGTCCTTGATGGAGGTGTGTGCCAGTCTGTCCTTGGCCAAGGATAGCGACTATGGCAGGATCTGTGGGGCCGTGTCCCTCAAAGGGGTAATCTTCTGTGACCGGCAACATGTAGCGAAATGCTTCCACTTGTGACCATAGCACTTCAAGGTCGATGACGTCCTAGCTTTTGAGACGACCTCCCTGTAGTCCTCTGGCTACTCACATCCTCCAAACTCTAGGGTTGCAGGAGCCAAGCCCTCCGGTTCAGCGATCCTGGGTTGTGATGTAGGATTGCGCCTCCTTCTCTGGTGAGAAGATCCGGAACCACTGGCAGCTTGACCAGAGTCGACGTGGACAGGCTGAGAAGGAGGTCTGGATACCAAATCTGCCTCGGCCTCACCAGGGCAATGAGTTTCATCCTGCATTGGCACTACTGGCAGCTTGACCGGAGACAATGCCAACAGGCTGAGAAGGTCTGGATACCAAATCTGCCTCAGCCATGCCGGGGCGATGAGTATCATCCTGATTTGGCACTGGGAGTGTCTTCATGACTCGTAGTAGGAGATGCAACTGAGGAAATGCGTCCCCCAGGCTCCTCGGTTGGTGGAATCTGCTGGCAAACTCTTGGCATTTGGAGTTCACCACTGTCGGAAACAGATCGATCAGGGGCCTACCCCACTTGACAAAGATGCTGTCCACCATTTCCTGCTAAAGTTCCCTGCTGAGGAATTCTGCAATGGTGTTCTTGACTCCCGGCAGGTGAAGAGGGACAAGGGACATCTCTTGTCCGACCACCCAGAGCCACAAGTCCTGCACTTCCTTGGAGAGCTGGGGATTGAGTGTCCCCCTGTTGCCTGATGTAGAACATGATGGTGTTGTCTGTGAGGATCCTCACCACCTTGCCCTTCAGAGACGGAAAGAACGACTTGAGGTCCCAGAACCCTGCTCCAGGATGTTGATATGGAGATCCTTCTCCTTCGGCAGCCACAGGCATCTGGCGTGCAGACATCTGGTGTGGGCTCCCCATCGTTCCAGGGAAGCATTCGTGGTGACTGTCTTCTGGTATGGTACGGCGGGTTTTGAAACACTGTGCTCCAGGTGATGTTGGAGCAGATGTCCCACAACCCTATCGCCCAACCAGTGCATTGGCCGCCTTGATAGTTGATGCTGCAATGTAAATTACCTTCCTTCCCATGGCGTCCATCTTCTTCCACTAGCTGTCCGGAGGGACCGAAGAGGATGGGTTAGCCGACCATTTCCTCGTGCCCGCCGATACCACAGAATCCAGAGATGGTTGGGAACTCAGGCATATGGGTGCAGAGTCCGGCACCCGATTCTTCTACTCCAGCCTATCCCGTTTGGCTGGAGCCGTCTAAGGATTCTTCATGAGGGCCAGGCCCTCTTCCCAGACTTCATCCAGAAGGGGCACTGCCATGATGGTCTTCCTCTTGGCTTTGCACCTCTGGTACAAGAAACACTCCTTCCTGGATTCTTCAGGAACAAGCTGATATAGCTTGGAGGCTCTGGAGAACAACCCTGCCTCGTCCGGAGGAGACACCCTAGGTGGCGCATACAAATGCTGAGACTCAACCATCCGCTGCAACGATATCCTCGTCGTCTACCGTAGTCGTGGCTGTATCCGTCCCTGTGTCTGGGTTTGTTGGGGGTTAAGGGGCCCAACACGGATGTGGAGGCTGAAATGCGGGCATCGGGTGACTTCCTCTTCTTCGTTGGAGGCTGAACAGGAGCCTGGGGGACCACCAGATCCAGAACCAGGCCCGGAGGCATCCTCTTCTGGATCTCTGACACAAAGGTGTGAAGGGGCCGACAGAATGTACAGAGACACATCCCTCGGCTGAGCTGGCGGGAATCGGAAAACTAGGCCCAGCGCCATTGTCCTCTTCCAATTCTTCGTGGACCATGTGCAAGGACTCCCGGTCCTTGACATCCATGGCTTGGGCCACAGCCTGGGAGGGCTGTTTTGGGGACTCCTCGCACCCCCTTAACCCCTCTGTGGGGCTTGAACCAGGGCCTGAGCAGATTTCCTCTCTTCCGGCATGCCAGCAGACTTTGCCAAAGTCACTGCGGAGATGTCACGCCTTGGGGGCAGGGATACCTTTTGTGCTGCGGGGGCTACCTTCACAGGTTCAGCCCCCTTAACAGCCATGATAGCAGCCGCCATCAACTCTTATCGTCAAAGTATTATCCTGTGTCGATTGGGCCTGCTTGGGCTGTTCAGCCACCATCTTCCCCCGTCCGTGGCTTCTCAGGCTTCTCCTGCAGTTTAGCCGAGTTTGATGATTTCCTTTGAGGAGGAGCTTGATTGCTGGCTGGCAATGGAGGCAGAGGGTGATGTCGATCGTGCCCTGTCCACCTTAGGACACACTTCTGCAGCGAACGCGGTGGACTCTGACTTCGGTTCTTGGCCTTGTCTTGGGCCCCCACAGATGAGGCGCCCTCAAAGACTTGGAAGACTGCTCCTCAGACTGGCCCGTCCTGGGTTAGGCATGCCCCTGCTCGGAGCACGGGCAGAGGCCCTGGCGTTCAGCCACGCCACCAGTATACTGTGCCTGTCCCTCAGTCTTCTTGGAGAGTCCAAGGCATATCTTACACTCCACCTCCTTATGGTCTGGATGCAGGCAGTAGAGGCATTGCAGGTGCTCGTCTTCCGCAAACACATTCCATAGCCCGCTCTTGGGGCAGGGCTTGAAGAGGGACCTTCCCTCCTTCTCCTCTGTCATGGTCGGAGGGCATGAAGTAGGCACGATGACCTTCTGGAATCTTCAACAATATCCATCCTCGATGGGTGCTGAAATTCACTGACAGCAGATCCCCACTGTAGGCAGATGAAGAAAAGAGCTCACAGGCTCTTTCGGAACAAAAATAGAATTTTATTACAAACATTGAGAAGCCACGTGGAAAAGAACCGAGAGAGGCATGAAGGAATAAAGTTCTATCTTGGCTTTGTCAAAGATCTGGGCCAGGAGTGATGAGAAGTTCAGATGTGAAGATCCTAAGTCTGCATGAGATTGACAATTGGTGCACCTAGGAAAATAGGGAATGTGTTTTGGTAGGATGTGGGGCCAGCAAACTGCCATTCTTTCTCATCTGTAAATATTTAACCAAAGGCTCCTCCAACTTAAATCTTACTGTGGATTAGTACTTAGGTTTCATACCTTGTTCTAGGTTCTACACCATGTGTTATCGTGGTCGTGTTGTGTTGGTTTTGCATTCTACCTGTTTTTCTATGTTTTGATTTATTGTTGTAGTTTTGCGATATCGTTCCGATGCCGGCAGGCTTTAAGCACTTTACAAACAAATAAAACCACTCCCCACTTCCAATATGCCAAGACCTAAAAGATCTTGGGCCCAGAAAAATGAACAAGCTGTTTCGGTTGTTAAATATCTCGTGAATTAGTGATGCCATGCAGCTATGTAGATACTCTGATAATTTGCATGCAGTTCACTTTGTAGCAAAGTATATCCACATGGCCGGGTTGAGAAGGGCCAAAAAAATACTAAATGAGGGGTGACATTTTATTACTGCTTGTATGTTTTTTTTCACACGTTTAACATAATGCATGGTAAATTGCAATGTGATTATGGCTGCTGCTTGTGAATTATTTACACTTACTTTGTCTACTTGCCATGGAACCTTAGGACTGTGAGATTGATGTATTAGTGTTTTAATCCTTTAAACTTCGAATGCTTTATTATGCTTTTATGACAACTGCCGAATAAAGTTATGTAACAACATAAGTTACATTACATCCTCCACCATCCCGTTCCTATGACATTCTGTCCTGCCCTCGGTCCTGGTTTATGTTTCCACCTTCCATTCTTTCGCCCCATTGTAAAGGACCCATGTCCTCTCCCCTCTTATCAATGGTAAATTATGGAAGTGTTGCTTTCCCTGTGATTTTTATAAATAAAAAGAATATCTTCTCTCACTGTTAAAAATATTCTTGTCCTAACTACAGCAGGGGCATGGCTCAATGGTCTGGGTTTGGCACTGCCATGTAGCAAGCTGGGCACCTCTTTATGGACCCAAAAGAGTAGCGGAGATGACCACTGAGAGATTCAATGTACGCTATGGATGGCGTTAATGTCTATAACAGTTGCTTTGATGGACAAGAAACTACACCCATGCAGCAATGGTTGACGCGTCCTACACTAAAACAGAACTGCAACTGACAGCGATTCAGCACTGGAACCCATACAATGCCTGCAATCAACAGCAACACATTAAGGTTCGGCTGCAACCCAGGCAAAGTATAACTACCTTCAGAACCGGTCCAGACTTAACACTACATGCAGCCAGCCTGGCCTTCCAAAGTCAACCAACAGGGGTCCATTAAAATCTTCAGGGAAATGGGAAACTGAAAACCCCAGGGGCAAGAGTTTTTTTGCAGAGCACTGGACCTCATCCTACACCAGGCCTTCATTCTAGAGCAGCAAGTGCCCAAACAGTAAAGTCCAAGGATAGGGGTTAGCTACTTCGAATTTACAGACAGGATCTACGTCAGCCAAATTATCCAGCTTTCCATACGGCAGCCCATTTGGTACTACTGAGAGACAGGAACCAAGTACTGAAGGACTTCCCCTGTTTAAAAACCATGCACAATGAGAGGGCACATTAGTGTAAGTGTTTCTGAAGCATGCTTAATTATGGAAGTACGAACATCAGTGTGCCAGCCAACCACACCTATGTAACAAATGACGGATTTAAACATATTTCTCACACTTTGCTATTAAGATACCTTTTTAGTGTGTTAATCCATAACCAACGTATCACTAAGTGTTGACCTTTGCCATATTAGGTCCTCACATTGCATACCAGTCTCACCCTAAAGGCAATCAACATGCGTTTTGTGAGGATGTTGGGCTTCCACCCCAATGCCTGCATTGCCAGTCTCAAAGGTCATCATGGGTTACTTGTGTTTGCAGACACTAGTCCCTGGTAGTTGGGTGATGCGATGCAGGTGGGAGCTCGACTGACATGTCTAGTAATATTATACTCGAAGGAATATTACATAAACAGCACCAAGGCCAGAAAGAGCATGGAGTAGTCATTTAGTCAAACTAGAATTCTAACCACACCACCTTTATTAAAATGTTGAGTAAACAATTGTTGGTATTCTAGTGTGTCCATGCTAGAGCATCCCAATACAATGCCAATTGCAAACCTGCAGTGATGAAATATAAAAAAAAGGCATCTCAACGTGGCTGGAATGTTAGGAGATCCCCACACTGATCCAGCACTCTAGCCAGAAGGCTCAGGTGCTGCTACATTACTGATGAATCTGATGGATGTATAGCCTTCTTGATCTTTGGCCTACCGAAAATCCATCGGAAATCACAGTACCACAGTACAAAACCAGTCTAGAAAAATCCGGTGGCTGTCCAAAACTTGTATCAAGCATTCCACATTGGTGAAATCACACGGATTAGTGCTTCCTCCGAGGCTATCCCCTCTCCACCTCAACCTTTCCTCCCAACCCCACATCATCACCCAAAGCTCAACCATGGGTTCCTCGGACTTAAAACTTAAACTCGATCACAGCCTCCGAGGAAAAGATCAACCGAAATATTAGGGAAAACTGTCCACATCTCATCCAGCACTCCAGTCTTGCATCCATGTTAGCCTTTTGCAAATCAGATTGTTGAACAAACCTGGACTGTGGGTTTTTCCCTCTACTCTTTCGCTCTCCTTGCTACATGTAATCTGCATATACCCTCTCCCCATCGCAGCATACCGTCACCACACTGAATGGCCATCAATGCAAAGAAAATCACTGTTTACGTTTCTACTCCTTGCCTTCAAAAGCATCCATGGACTAGACCTGTTCCACCTTATGGACGGAATCACTACTCTCCCATAGGCTTGTTAGTTCTCACCAAGCCATCTGCCCACCCCATCCCCTTCATCTCCCCCTTACTTCTGTTGCTCACCCGTTGTCCCTAACCACAGGAATGCTCTTGCTGTGTCAAAGCAATCCAACTGAATGAGTTATTCAAAACCAGACAAGCCACACCCAACCTGTGAAGAGCTATTTAACCCTCCCCCCTCTTACCCAGAGACCCTCCCATTAATACCATTCCATCCCAGGTGCAAAACAATAAAGTGCTCCACCCTAGCCCAACGTCAGCCATATTTATACATGGTCCATCACAAGCTGTTTCCTTTATATTATCCATGCATCAGCACTTCAACATCCAGAACTAGACACTATAAAATCACCCTGAATAAACTATCCTGCTCGCTGTACTGTTCCATATACAGAACATTTGATGGAAGTGTCTACTGGGAGTCAGGCACACCAGGGGATGGCTGAGTGGGAGCTCTGAGTGGGAGCTGCAACGTTAGAGTCCGACCAAGTCCCTCAATCACTCCGCACATTTTTTTGAGAAAAGTTAGGGGAAGGTGAACGGATAATTGAAAGTGCCCCACGAAGCTGGGCGCATCATTCCTTGCCCCAAAGGGAGTGCAGTGGCTGCAGGGAGGTGAAAAGCATGCTGGCAGTAAAAAGCCACAATGGGCAGTCAAATTTGCAGCCCATGGCTACTTGCTGGATAAGGACCGCTGCCAGAGTTCCATGGAAAGTTTTGTGCAACAGTTGAATGTTCAAACGAGCTGCTGTATTCCAGGGCCTGTCTTTCTGAAGTAGATTGGTGAGTGATGTGAAGTTGTAAATCCTCAAAACACAAATTTGGAATAATGTCTAGGATTGACAGTCACGTTTGCATACTTTTGACACTGGTTCCAAGCGCTATGAAAATGTGGCCATGTGGGCTAATTGCCTCGTTTATCTTCTTGTAGCGCGTGGGCTCTTCGTTTAGGGGTATAGCCCTGCTGTCTAAAGCGCGAGCATGTACGGTAAAGTATATGCAATTTAGAGTATGTTTGTTTTATTATTTATAATGCGCACCAGACGCGAGGGTATCAGGGCGCAGAAAGCATAAAGAAGATTTTCTGCTTGGTTACAATGCTGTACAAGAATATACAATGGTACTATATACAGGGCAGGGTAGGGTCAGTATTCGCTGAAGAGTGGCAGAAGCATACAAACAATTTATGTACAGACAGTGAGTTGTAGAGAAGCAGCATTATATACAGTGTAAGGTAATAGGGAGGAGCCTATGGTGTCCGCCCTGTGTTTAGTGATTATTTTCTTTAATCCAGTTAATGATGTGTCTGAAATGACGGTAAGTTTGGTCTTCCCTTAAGGTTAGGGGTAGGGAGTTCCACAGCTGAGCGGCTTTAACTGGGAAGCTGCATCCTCCAGTTCTGGAAAGTTTAAACCTGGGTACTGTCAGGAGGTTAATATTGGCCATTCTTGTGGGTCGGTTAGATGATGGTCTGTCAAATCTTTCTATAAGGTAGCGTGGGGCAGCGCTCTTTAGGCACTTGTGTGTAAGAGAGGCCGTTGTTGACATTTTATCATTGGTGGTAAGCCAATTGTTCGATCTAGTCTCAGCGATATGTTCTTTTTTTAGCTATACCTAGTGCCACTCTAAGGGCGTTGTTTTGTAGAATCTGTATTTCGTTAATGATATACTTGTTGGCCCCCATTAGACGCCATTACAGTAATCCAATGTCGATAGGATTAGTGCTCTGGCCAGGGTAGTGCAGCTGTATGTAGAGAGGAAGGGCTTAGTAGCTCTGCAGTCCAAAGCCAGACCCTGTAAAATGCAATATAAGCAATGTTAAAAAGCGCACTAGACCCGCAGGCATCAATGTGCTCGTTACAGATTAAAGGTCCAGGAACAAAAGCAGTCATTGAATAAACAGGGTGGCTTGACAGTTGTAGGGCCCTGGGCGATTGGTAGTGTCTTAAAATGTTTTCGAAAGGTCCAGTAGGATTGCTCAGCTCTGCTGGAGGTAGAGCGTTCCAGCTCTTTGAGGCAATGACTGGGAAACTCGAGCTGCCTGCTCTGGTGCACTTGAATCTAGGCGTGTCTAGTTGGTCTTGTAGAATGGTAGTTACGTTTTTGGGAGAGGCATACAGGTGCAGCGTTGGCGAGGCATCTGGGGGGGATAGCCAGTGTTTAGAATGTAATGCGATGCGATGGCGAATAGGGAGCCAAATAACCTTTTTTTCTTACTGCTGAAATGTGGTTTATAGTCATTCCATCGACAGCCAAAGCATCTAATCCATCTATAAAAAAAAGCATTTTCTTTTTAAAAAAAAGCATCTAATGCATTTTTTCTTAATTGGGGTCCCCCTGCTCCCCCTTTTTAACCTTTAAAACCCATTTTTATTAAACTAAACCATCTAAAAAAATGAATTAGATGCTTTTTTTAAATTTGCTTTTTTTTCTTTAGATGGTATGGCTGGCGATGCTTTGGTTGTCGATGCAGTGACCGGATACCCTGAAATGCATGGGGATTAGCTCTGTTGGCCAATGCCAAACCCATTACTATGCAATACGTGCAATTTAGAGGGATAGCTCTTCTGTCCAAAGCCAGATAATGTACGATGTGTGTTTTTGGGGCAACCTCCAACTAGTGGAGCTGTAAACGCAAAAGGAAATATCGAGGCTGAGTACCCCAAAAGGAAATACACCAAACACGGGCTTATAAAGATTCACAGATCTTTATTCTGTAACTGTACAGTTTACAAAGAAACAAAGTATCGGATAGCTATCTGGCCCTCAGTACATCACAGCGAATACCAGCCCTTCCGGTGTGAGAAATGAGAGGTACTGGACGTCTAAACATTTACACTTTTTATACATTTCTGATCGTAATGTCCAGCTCCCCTACAGGTTAATTATATTCGGTCTAGGGTTCGTGCCAAGTTCACTTCTAGTTTGTCCAACTATATGCATATGGATCATTTTCAGTTTACATGTTCAACATGTCACAATGGCAACAGTGTATTCTCGGATCGAACATTAAGCCTTAACAAACGTCCTATACAATGTAGTTTAACAAGTGTCCACGTTCAGTATTTAGACAGCATTGAAGTTGATGTCCGCGGATCGGACTTGTTGGCGCACACAATCCTCTGTCTACAAGTCAGGCATGGGACAAGGTCTCTTTACTCGACCCAAACATTCGGCCAATGGACAGTTTAGACATTAACTTGTGTACAAAGGTCAGGACGGCTCAGTTACAAGCGGGAAACACTGTCCACCATTTTAGAACACAGAATTACTTTGGAGTGGAAATCAAAATGGTAGATGGACCTAAAATGGCAGCTAAATTGATCCAAGATCGGAACTTTGCAACGCGGATTTCTTCGCAGAGCGACTGGGCTTAGGCCAATATATACAAAAGAGGAGGCACAATATCATATCCCGTTTAACAAACCCTCCTTTTGGCCTAAGCCAAACGCTAAACTACTTCTAGTCACTTTACGAGTAACTCCACGTCTCAATGTCCATACATCCTGAATCACTATCAGAGATATCAATTGCCATGAGGTCAGATACTGAGATTTCCTTCAGCACAAATTCATTGGGTATTTTCTCTGGGGCGTATACCTTGTACACTAATGTACCCATCGCTTGTGCACAACATCCAACACATACCAGGAAGACATTGTATACAACAGCAGAAAAACACCAGAATACCTAAAATGATCAGCAAGACCGAAAGTAGCTTCCATCCCCAAGATCGTAGGAAGTCCCAGAACCAAGCACTAAGATCCCAGTTTCCCTCGGGAACATGCACTTCTGAACTGAGAACATGCAGATTTTGAATCACCTTGAAGATAGTTGGGGAGGAATCTGGCACGAAAACACAGCAAGCGGACCCTACTAATTTACATACCCCACCACGTTCAGCCAATATGACATCCAATGCCATCCAGTTCTGAAGTGCCACTAACCTTATTGCTTTCTGTTCTAAAGTCATATTATAGAGTATGTCAGTGGTCCCGTTGATCGTCTCGCTAGTCTTCTGATATCTTCAGAGTTCAGTATCTGTCCCCAAAATGGCACAAAGGATTTAGCTACATCGCCCAGAACCTTTGCTGAAGTATCACCATTCTCGTCCCGTCGTGGACGAGCCTTTGAAATTTTTATAGTGCCAGCAATGAATACCCCGGGTAACAGAATCCCTAAATAACATGTTCCCTGCCAATCCCTGGGCAACCATGGAAATGCTACATTACCGCAAACAAAGTAGACAGGTTCGCCTACATACAAAGGTCTGTCCTCACTAGTCAAATTCGCAACATTGGCACAACCCTTGAAATCACCCATTGACTGAGTACCATTCCTCTGTATGCAGAAAGAAACTGAATCGGGGCTATGGTTAACAGTGTAAGAAGGTGGCGTGGCATCCCTATTGCCTATGGGAATCATCTTGAAAGAGATCAATGATTGAAAAGGATGGGACAGTCTATCAGAAGGCCTAATAAAAGCAACATTTGGCTTGCTCCTATTCGCAAAGAGTGAGCATCTCAGGGGCGTTAGAACACGTTTCTAAAAATCATTCAAGTTAGTTCCATCAAAGGTCCCTGAGATGCTATCGTTCCATCGGCCAAAGAATAGTGCCCTTGGAGAAGCATAGCATGCAGTTGTCAAAGGTAAAGGATGAATATCTGTGTTTACTGACCCTCCTTTAGCCACCCGCCCACCATCCTTCTCATCCTTTCCTCTTTTCACCCCTGACGAGGTTGCTAGACAAGTCCGATCTATGAAAGCTTCTTCAAAACAGGTTCATCCCTGTTCCTCTAAAACCATCAAGGACCACATTGACACCCTCGCTCCGGCCCTTGCTGATTTTTGCAAGCACTCCTTTGCCTCTGGATCCTTCCCCCTCCCCTCTGAAGCACTCCTTTGTGCATCCTCTTCTCAAGAAACCCACAGCTGATCTTTCTTGTCCAGCTAACTATCGCCCAATTTCCATTACTCCCTTTCTTGGCAAACTCCTGGGAAAGTTGGCCATCTCTCAGCTTAACCTTCCTTCCAATTCTGTTGGCTGTCTCCATGACCACCAGTCTGGCTTCAGAGCTGCCAGAAGCACGGAAACTGCTCTCCTGAACATCTGTGAAGATCTGCTCTCCAACCTTGACTCTAACATTCCCTATGTCCTCATCCTCCTCGATCTCTCTTCTGCCTTCGACACGGTTAACCATAACATACTGCTCAACCGTCTCCGTGAAAACCTGGGTATTACTGATCAGCCTCTGGCCTGGCTGACCTCTTTCCTCTCAGATCGACCCTCCCAGGTCCAACTTGGGTCCTTCCTTTCATCTATCTTCCTCTCTACCTGTGGTGTTCCCCAGGGGTCAAACCTCTCGCCCTGGCTTTTCAACAAATACCTGGCAACTCTCGCCCACTGCATTGCCATTTTCTGCTCAAATTTCCAGTGCTACGCTGACGACACTCAACTCATTTTCAGGCTGCCCTCTGCCACCTCCTCTCCCTCTCATCTCCGATTGCCTAACTGCCATTCAAGATTGGTGTGCTGCCAATGATCTTTGTCTGAATGCCAGCAAGACGGAGATCCTCCTCATCGGCACACCTTCACCATCCTTTCCCCTCACTCTCTCGCCAGCCTCTCTTGGCCCTCCTCCTACCCCCACCTGCGAGGCGAAGAACCTCGGGGTCATCTTTGACTCCACCCTTTCCTTCTCCGCCCACATCTGAGGTCTCTAAAAAGTCTAATTTCCGACTGCACCTCCTCAGAAGTACTCTGCCTTTCCTCTCTTTCCCCCAAAAGCTCCTGGTATCCCAAGCTCTGGTTCACTCTAGCTTGGACTATTGTAACAGCATCTTTCTAAATCTACCTGACTCTACTCTCCGCCCTCTGCAACTAATCCAGAACAGGACTGCGAGACTTGTCCTTGGCCTCAAGCCCTGGGATCGTATCTCTCCAGCTCTGAAATCTCTCCACTGGCTCCCAGTGGATGCAAGGATTAAATTCAAAACCCTCTGCATTGTCCACAAGGCTTTCTGGGGCCTGGGTCCAAAATACCTTCAGCTATCCCTCCTCAAATACCTCCCCTCTCGAGCTCTTCACTCCTCTACCTCCAACTCCCTCAGGGTCAGTCGTTTTTCTAAGAAACGAGCTGGGGGTAGATCTGTCTTCGGCTGGGGCCTCCCTCTGGAACAGCCTCCCTGCCACTCTAAAACTTGAGGAGAACCATCTCCGGTTCTGGAAGCACCTCAAGACCTTCCTCTTTTCTTCTGCCTTCGCTCCCTCTCTACCCTACTGATCTGTTCTCTCTTGGCACCATGCACCTGGCCACCCTCTGTCCGTTGGGCCCAGGTACCTGCTCTTCCTGCCACCCTCCCGCACTGCATCCAGGCCACCCCTTGCACTGGGTCTGTATCTGTACTCATACAGCTCCCCCTTTTTCTTCCTGCACTTATCAGACCTACCCTGTCTGCTGCCTTAAACCTAGCACTTGCAAATTGCTGGCTGCATTACCACCGTTTGTTGCCTTTATTACTTATTGTTATTTATCTGTTTCACCTCTGCTTCGCACTTTTCCCCTCCCCTCCTCTCCCGTGCACTTGCACGTTCTCAATGTCACTGGGCCTAGTAAGATCGCTGTTTTGTTCTCCCCTGTTCCCCTCCCTTGTCGTGCTCTGAAACACTTGTGTACGAGCACGATAGAACAAAATATCAATAAATATACCAACCCAGCCCCTTATCCCCGTGTTGCGGTAAATTCGAACAGACCCAACAATTGGACTGGTTAAAAATGGCCTGTGTAGCATTCATAATGAGAGATAGTGTGTTGTTGTGGTAACTGTCTGTGTAGAGAGTCTCTAGGAGATAGAGTGTGCAGATGCACGAAAGGCATAGAAACAGTGGGTACATTTTCAGCAGGTAACACATTTTCAAGCGGATGTACTTCTTCCAGATACCAGAAACCTAAGGCAATGACTATTGTAAAACCAGTTAACATGTTTTCACAAGACAATATGTTTTCGGGGCCCACACATTCAATTGTTCATTTTCACAACCCGTCACACAGTCTCTTATCTGTTCCGTACGAGTGGGAGTGGTTGCAGGCATTATTTCTTCAAACGATTGCACCAAAGTTATTTGCTGGCCATCTCCAGACTGAGCGTTTTCTTAGTCCTTTCACAAACCCTAGCCAACAGAATCCCCTTATGTATAAAAGATCGGGCCAAAGAGACAAGCCCTTCTATGATTTTTTCCTTGATGGCACAGCCGAACCGTGCAGTAAGTCTACTTCCTCGGACGCAGATCGTACCTTGTGATCCCTGGTACTGAATGATCTGTGAACAACGTGTCGTCACTTCCCGATGGAAGCGGCACATTCAAAGCGAGATCGGACAAGATTCAGAGCAATTTTTGAAAATGGAACTGTTGGAGAGTGTGGAGATGAAGTGGCTGTTTCCCCAGGCTTCACGGGCTCAGGGAGAGTCTCCGATGCACTCTCGATGCTGGTTGCTGCTTCGTGATTGTTGGTTACAGCATTGGTGAGGGGTTCTGCATCTTCTGTAGCATGCAGCAAAGGGTAGGGAATCCTCTTGATGTGAGACGCGTGGATCCAATGCTGCCTTCTCTCTCCTCACACGGCGGTCTGTGTGACCAGAAGGCCCTGATGTGGGCCCCACCAACGAGGTGCGAGGCAAGAAGATCGCTCAAACGACTTTGTGAGGACCCAGTCTCCCGGCCATATGCTGTGACCGGGGCCCTCGTACTTAACAGGTAAAGTCTCTCACACCTGGTAATAAATCAAATACAGATTTTTAGTTAACTGACCACAGTAATCAGAAAGAAGTACATTTATGACTTCACATAAAGAACAGGGTTTCGGTATGTTCCAAATGTTAGCTGGCTTACCGATGACCACCTCAAAGGGCGAGAGCCCAGTCTTAGTTTGAGGGGTCGTCCTCATGGACAATAACACGATCAGTAAAGCGCCCGGCCATTTCAGTTTGGTGCCGGCACACGTTTTAGCGAGCTTGTTCTTGATGATACCGTTGTGTCTTTCTAATAGTCCAGCACTCTGTGCATGTCTGGCTAAATGGAACAGTTTATCGATCTGTAATCCCGCGCATATCTGCAGAATTACAGCAGCGACAAAACGTGGACCATTGTCTGACCAGATGACTCTTGGCAGACCAAATCTAGGAAATTTCATGATCTCTGCTTCCAAAATGTCAGGGTTTTTCCAACTCCCTTGGAAGCAGATCCATAACCCAGCTTCCGAGTGCCAACCAGTCCCAATTGGGACCTTTTGGACCCAGTCCTGGCGCCAGTGGCACCAGGCTCATAAATATGCCCAGTCCCAGCGCTGGAAGCGCCGGGCTCATAATGCTTGGGTGGACTTACCTGCAGCAGACCATGCTGCTTACTTGCCTGCCAGTTGAGCCTCTGATCCTCTTCTGTTTGGAACTACTTTTCCTGTTGGGTGGGGCAGGGGCCACTCCCTAGGTTCAGAACACTGGAACTCTTCTGGAAAGCAGGAACTCTTTTCTTACCTAGGCGTGGCTGTGGAAGGAGACACCTAAGCACTACAGGAGGCTATTTAAACCACACCCGATGGATGAATCTTGCTTTGCGTTATTCTGCATCCTCTGCAGCAGAACGCTCATCGTGTCTTCTGCATCTGATCCTGGGCCTAAGGAAAAAGGCTTACCATCCTGAATCCAGTCTTCAGCAACACCTATAAAGACAAGAAAGAACAGGTTAGCATTACGGTCTTCAGTGACAGCGCTTCACTTCCCTGGTCCATCGGCTGTCACCAACGCCTCGTGCTGCATTCCGGCATCTGAAAGACAAAGGCTTACCTACTCTTCGTGCGCTCCGGAGGTCTTCGCACTGCATTCCGGCATCTGAAAGACAAAAGCTTACCAACTCTTCGCACGCTCCGGAGGCCTTCGGCGCTGCATCCCGCATCTGAAAGACAAAACAAGGTGCGTTTAAAGACATTGGGGAACTTTAATACTCACGTGCCATTACTCCTTTCCACATCTAACCCAGTGGGTATTCCGGCACCCTGCAGCCGCTCCGAACTTGTACCTGCAAAATAAAAAGACAGTTAGAGCGCATCGTGAAGCAGGCAACAAGCGCTTACTTACGTGCTTCCAGGCGCTTCTATTCATCACACGGGCTCCATCTTCAACTCACTTCAGCCCGTCATCCGCCATCGCCGGAACCCTACAAAACAAGAGACATCACTACTAAAGACTTTTAAAGACATTAGAATTACTCGAAACTTACCGTTCGTGCAGTAAACGACGGACAGCAGTCCTCTGAAGTCAAGAGGCCTGCTCCCCTTATCCAGTGAAGAAACTGGTTACAGCACCCTGCCCCGAGGCAGATGGAGAGCACGGCGTTCACTTACCTAAGGTGAGAGCGTTAACCTTTGGGGTTCTACAGGCGAAGAGAAAGGGAAGAAGAGAGAGACATTCAATAGCCCAGTTCATTAATCCCATATTTTCTATCTGCAGACATCTTACCCTTCGAGTCAGACATACAGTGCACAGAGGTCCAGCCCAAAGAGCCAGCCGTGTGTTACACATCACCTTTGAAGATACGGTATACGCCCAGTCAAGACCGACGCCTCTACGGGAATCAGGTGAGCGTTACAGGAAAATATTCCTTCAGCATAGTCTTCGCCGTGGTCATAGCAGTGGCATCTTTGACGGGAAAAGCTTCGACCCATTTGCTAAAAGCACAGATAACAACTAGTACGTATTTGAAGTTATTACAATGCTCCATTTCAATGAAGTCGAAATGGATTACTTCAAAGGGGACAGAAGGTGGGCCAAAACTACCCCTAGGAGTCAATGTGCCCTTTCCCACATTATGCTACAGCCAAATCATACACCCTTGAATGAAGCGCTCAGCTATCTTAAGGATTTTATCATTTACCCACACATTTTGTAACATTTTGGTGCCCTTACAAGCACAAATATGGGTGGGACCATGAGCCATAACAACCATCATAATATACGCGTCAGGCAGTAACCATTTACCTTCAACTTTGTCCACCCAACACCTGTCATCCAATTTTGCCAAACCCCCAGCCCATTTCTTAGATTCCTCTAACGTGGCATCGGCTTGAATGTTCTTCACAGATTCAATACCCTCATCCTAAGTACAGGCATTTGTGGCTTCCCTTGAAGTATACCTTTCTGAAGAGAGATCAGTGGCAGTCTGTTTGGCTATCTGGTCAGCGAAATGGTTCCCTTTTCCTACATCATCTACAATCTTCAGATGTGCTGCACATTTCATAATTGCTAGCTGAGTAGGAGGTGCAAGCACTGAGAGTAACCATACTATCAAGGAGCCATGCTGGATTTTAGTGCCATGTGAGGTCAAGAAACCAATCTGCCCAAAGTCTGCCGAAGTTGTGAACGACCCCAAAGGCATACTGACTGTCAGTATATATGTTTACAGTAAGCCCTTCGGAAAGTTCACAAGCTCGGGTCAATGCTATAATCTCTGCGGCCTGCGCAGAGTTATGCGTAATTCTTTTGGTCTCCACGACTGTGCTCAATGTGGTGATTGCATAAGCAGCTGTGGATGTACCATCCGGGAGTTTCAAACAGGAACCATCATAAAACAGCTCCCCTGGTGGATTATTCAAAGGCATGTCTCTTAAATCGATTCTGCCTTTGGTCTCTTGTTCTGTAGTATAAAGGCAGTCATGTGACTCGTCACTGCAAGCAGTACCTTGCGGGAAAGGTAAAAGTTCAGCCGGATTAAGGACACACCTCTTTATTTGGATGTGCGGTGCAAACAAGATCAATTCATATCTTGTTAATCGTGCGGTGGTGAGGTGTTGCGTTTGTGTTCTGTTTAATAGAACATCTACAGAGTGAGGTACCATCAGGGTTAAAGCATGGCCTAGGGCCATTCCCTCGCTCTGTTTTACGGACGCAGCAGCGACAGCTCTCCAACATCTTGGCAAAGCACATGCAACAGGATCAAGGGCGGAAGAAAAGTAGCCACACAGCCTATTCTTCCCTCCATGTTTCTGCGTTAATACAGCCGAAGCACATCCATCACATTCATGCACATACAACACAAAGGCCTTTTCATAGTTTGGTGTGCCCAAAACTGGTGCCGAGCACAATGCAGTCTTGAGCAGATCAAATGCTTGCTGGTGTTCCAAGTTCCACGGCAATGGCGAAGAAATGCCCTTCGTCAAAGCCAACATTGGTTTAATCACTAAGGAGAAGTTTGGGATCCACTGTCTACAGTAAGAAGCCATTCCTATCAAGGCTCTAACTTCCTTCTGTGTATTTGGGACAGACATGCTAGAAATTATTTTTATCTGGTCACTTTTTAAGTGAAGCTTTGTGCCCATGTCGTGCTAAGTGGATAAGCAACAACACGGTGCCCTCTTTACAGGCGCTCTCTGAGTCAGCAGCTAAGGGTAGACCGTCTACATATTGAAGCAGTGTACAAGTAGTGGGCAACTGGAGTGTGTCGAGCTGCTCTTTCAAAGCCCTACTCTAAATATTGGGACTCTGTGTAACCTTGCTGTGCACGGGTAAAGGTAAACGAGCGTCCCACTAAGGTGAACGCGAACAAGTATCTACAGTCTTTGTGTATAGGAATACTAAAGAAAGCGTTCTTTAGATCCACAACACTAAAGTGAGTAGCTGAAGCTGGAATCATAGTTAATATTGTCGTCACGTCGGGCACAATGGGAAATTGTGGAGCAACAATCATTGATGGCACGTCAATCAATATTGAAATGGAAGGGAATTGCATGATCACCTTTTTTGTACATGGGCCAAATCGGACTATTGCACAAACTACCTGCAATTTCTTCAATCACCCCACGATGCACAAAATCAGAGATTATGCATTTCAAAGCTTGCTCACCATCGACCGAAATCTTATACTGGGGAATATGTGGCAACTTCCCTCCATGTTTCAGAATAATCTTAACAGGCTCAATTTGCAAAACACCGACATCGTCGTCAATTGCCCACAAATACTCCGGAACATCACTAAATTCCAGCGGCAAAGGTCTGGTCAAGAATTGAGAGACAGAAAGTTGCTGTGGTGAAATCGTCAAACGCACTCCATCAGAAGAACAATGAATTACCGCATTTAATTCCTTCAACAGATTCAACCCAAACAAATTCTCTCCGCAATTCGTAGTCAAAAGGAATGGACAGTGGTCCGTAAACTGACCCAAAGAAATAGGTACCGGTGAAGAAACCAGACAGACAACTGGTGTGCCAGAAAACCCTACAGAAACATTTGTTTGCCCCGACAGTGGAATATTTGGAACCTGTAAATGGTCAATGGAACAGTTCTGTGCCCCTGTATCTATCAAGAATAGATGTTTCACATTTCCCACTATCATCTCAACGTAGGGACCTTTCTGATTAATGGGAATAGGCGTTGGTTCCAAACCCTGCTTCGGGCAATCCTAGCGAAACAGAATGTCGTCGAAAGGAGGTTCTTCAGAGAGGTAAGCAGCAGAAGGATGATCAAAAAGTTTCTATTATCCACACTTGGTGCCCGATTGTCCTGTGAAAAAGGTTGCTATGAATCCTGTGAAAACTGACTTCTACCAGTACCCCCCTGCCCCTGTGCGCTCTCTGGATCGTCTACCCATATTCCCAAATGCATTATTCGACCTCTGCTGGAGGATCGGGCATTGTGCACACCAATGAACCTCCTGTCTACAATAAGCACACTGGTTTATGTTTACAGGACCCAATGGCGCATTTCCCTGTGGAACATACTGACCCCTAAATTGCGAGTTACCCCCTCTAGGGCCTCTAACACTTTGCTGAAATAGTACTTTTGTCTTTAAGTCACCTTTTCTCTTTTCAACTCTTTCGTTCTTGACACAATTCTCATAGTACTGAGCCATGTGCAATACTTCTGACTGAGACTTTGCTTGCCAAGCACTCTCGGAGGACATAATTTTTGACTGGATGTCAGGCAGCAATCCACGCACAAATTTGTCCACGAATAGTCGTTTCCCGGACTATGTGCTTAAGTCTTGCCCACTGAAATCTGAAAATACTTGTTCGAACCGATTAAAGAACTCTGTAGCACCCTCAGACTTTCCTTGGACACAGGCAGTAAGCTTGTCCCAAATAATCCTTTCAGGAATTATAGCTTTCAATTTTGTAACTATTCTATCAGGCAAAGTTAATATTACCTGCAGTGGTCGCTCGCCAGCTGGCCTTTCTCTAACGAGACTAGCCATATTATCCCATGTATCTCTTAACCCAGGTACATAGTCTACAGACCGAATCTGCTTCCACAAGTCAATAGGTAGAAGTACGGTAAATAAATCAATATCACTTAAGGTAAACACTGATGATTGTAAGACAGATTCTATTACTTTGTAAAACCCTGTCGGATTCTTCCTAATATCGGGAATAGATTGTTTAATGGTGTTCACTTCCTGTCTCGAGACCGGGACGTGAACAAACTGCGACACAATGTGCAGGAATATCCTGAGCAGCTGCACCTGTTGCAGGATCAGCGGGAATCTCTACTTTTGGGACAAATGTCGGAGGAACCTCTCTCATAGCAACTGAGAAGTAGGCAACTCTGAACGCTTACTAAGCAACAGAGATAGATCGAGCGCTAAAGCAGCCGAAGAAGTGTGAAACGAAAAAGCCCTCTTATAAATACTCAATAACTCTGCGTGACAAAAAATCTTTCTTTTCACACATTCATCCTGCAGGTACTCTACCATTACCTGTATCACTTTCCTCTGTATTTCTGGCATATACTAACTATACGTGTCATATACTTCAACGGGAGTTATCAACGTGTCTGGGATCAACCTAATCGCATCTTTCATACAAATTCGTGTTTCCTCATTTATCGACTTACGACAAGGGAAGAACCGTTTCTGTACTAACACTGTGTCCAAACTATCACCATCTACATCTTCATTCCGTAACCTTTCCAACTTCCTTCTATACACAAAAACCCTCTCGACATGCTCATGTACTTTCTCTGCAGTATCTCTAGAAAATGCTAAAGTAATCAGATCCCTTAACCCTTGTGGGAGATCTATATCATTTAGCCGGTTGCACATTACACATAAATGAATTCCTAATTCTACAATAAAAACGTTTTTCTCAGGAAAATTGTCTGACAGAGTGTGGCAAGAACATCAGATTGTTCACCCCTCTCCATGCAATGTCTGGCCCATGCAGTCAATTCATGCTTTCTCTCTGAAGACACAATAATACGAGTTACAACCCTCGATCCCGCTCCCCGATCTACTACAAGCGGTGTAGAACCACTTGGAAGAGGGAGAGTAGGCAAATTTAGTTCATTCGGAAACAGAGGTGCTATCACTGGTGCAGCAGGCAAACCCACCGGACCCATAACAGCAGGCAAAGGTGGAGGAGCGACTACAAGAGGAGGAACAACAGCCGGAGGAAGAGGAACATTAAGAGGAGCAATAGGAGGAGCTACGGGAGGAGGAATAACAGCAGGAGGAGGCAAAACAGCAGGAAGAGGAATATACGGAGGTGGCGCAGTGGCACCAGGCCTTCTTTCATTTAAAAGTTTGTCAATGAGACCATCGGATACATGAAAGTCCTTAGAAGGATACATTTTCTGGATACCTAGTGAAAAAGCCCTATCCATATTCCTAACTGACTGTTTATTCTGGTCATATAACAACGCTTTTTCGGCATTCGTCATATGACGGCGCGCATGCTTTTCTCTACTCTTAAGCTGCTGCATAGCTTCTTTCTTCCAATTCTGTAATACATCGAATTCTGCAGGTCTAGCCTTTTTCTTTAATATGGATGCTAAATATTCAATACGAGGAATTTTAAAACTACCATTGATTGGCCACTGAAGTTCGGAAGCATGTCTAATTTGTCTGTGCTAAATATCATTAAACACTATACTACCAATGCCATGCTTACAGTACACACCGGCGACCCCTCCATTGGCGCTGGTCGGCCAAATTCCAAAGATTGTCTGTCACTGCGGAATAACGCCCTGAAGCAGGCAGACAATTTCCCCAGGCATGTCAGAATACTGGTGTTACTTGGTCAATAATTGCACTCGCAAGTGTAATACGCCAAAACAAATTATCAGGATACTTAAGAATCGGTTCACGACTCACCTGATCAAATCCCAAGGAGGTCCGATCGGATTTCAAAGTTCTAACTAAGGTCCCACGTGGTTGATGATTTCGGAAAATCTGCCCGCCTCTATATATGGACCCTTGTCAAGATGCCAACTTGGACCGCGGGCTCACCGTCCAGGGATCGGGTCATGCAGCGCTGCTGAGGTGTCACTTATCATCCAAGAAAGGGGCCCCCTTTTACACCGTCCGATCCCGGTCCGATAGCCGCGTCAACCTTCAACGAGCTGGCATCAATCTTGAGGGTCCCTATTTGGGCGCCATCTGTAAAAGCAAAAGGAAATATCGAGGCCGAGTACCCCAAAAGGAAATACACCAAACACAGGCTTAGAGATTCACAGATCTTTATTCTATAACTGTACAGTTTACAAAGAAACAAAGTATCAGATAGCTATCTGGCCCTCAGTGCATCACAGCAAATACCAGCCCTTTCGGTGTGAGAAGTGAGAGGTACTGGACGTCTAAACATTTGCACTTTTTATACATCTAGGGTTCGTGCCGAGTTCACTTCTAGTTTGTCCAACTATATGCATATGGATCATTTTCAGTTTACATGTTCAACAAGTCACAATGGCAACAGTGTATTCTCGGATCTAACATTAAGCCTTAATAAACGTCCTATACAATGTAGTTCAACAAGTGTCCACGTTCAGTATTTAGACAGCATTGTAGTTGATGTATGTCCACGGATCAGACTTGTTGGCACACATAATCCTCTGTCTACAAGTCAGGCATGGAACAAGGTCTCTTTGCTCGACCCAAACATTCGGCCAACGGACAGCTTAGACATTAACTTGTGTACAAAGGTCAGGACGGCTCAGTTACAAGCGGGAAACACTGTCCACCATTTTAGAACACAGAATTACTTTGGAGTGGAAATCAAAATGGCGGATTCACCTAAAATGGCGGCTAAGTTGATCTAAGATGGGAACTTTGTAATGCGGATTTCTTCACAGAGCGACTGGGCTTAGGCCAATATATACAAAAAAGGAGGCACAATATCATATCCCGTTTAAAAGAGCAACACCAGTAGAGATTTGACCCCATTCAAACAAGTACTGGATATACAGGGACTAGGGTTGTTAATAGCTTGCATTTATAAGGCACTGATCCTAGCAGGGAAATTAACCACAGCACATGAACAGTCCCTAGAGGGCATTTTGGCAGCAGGACCATTAGGTAATCCATGCCTTGCAGAAGGGTTTGTGCATGCCTGAGGGATTACACATGCGTGAGGAAATCAAGGAAATTGAGTGGGGTAATTGGGTTATTGGGGGGCTGGAGGGTCTTCTGAAGCATCCACTAGAGGGGACAGAAGTGGACCTCTGGGAGCTGGTGAGTGAAGCACAAAAAAAAACGGGAAGTGGTGGGTTAACAGGGCGGGTGAAGGCACAAAGATCTCAAACATCTGCACACTGACCAATGCATGGAGGCTTCATTGCACAAAGGGCACATGACCCAATACCTAGGAACAAAATAGAGCGACCTTTCAAACAATTTGTGGCACTCACTACATGAAAACGCATATTCCACATCATATGGATGGTATCAAGTTGTTGCATAGGCGGAAATCTCTTCCCCATGCTTTTCGCAAGGATCTTTACTAAAGTGAATCTGCTGTGTTGGAATGCAGTGGGTTGGGGTCATATTGCCATATGTAGCAGTACTATAAGTAACATGTCTGTTGGAAAGAGCTGCTGGGTTGCGCTAGGAGTCAGAAATGAGAGTCAGGCACAAGGTCAATGTTTTTGGTTAAAGAAGGTTATTGAAAATAAAAGTAGTTGATAAAAGGCCTCTCTGACCCAGCTCTAAAGGTATGTCCCTACCTAAACCAAAACTAAGGCTCTGTCTGTGTCAGGATGTCAAAAACAAACTGTACTGTGTCCAATGTTCTATTCTGATCCTCACACAACTCCAACGTTAAGAAGGGAAGCGTCTTTATTGAGTGGTTTTGAAAAAGTGTTAATAAAGTAAGGATAAATGACTAAGGTTTCTTCAAGGATAAAGTTCTTGGTTCCAGAGGGTAACTCCCTGGATTCTTCTTTACTCATTGGGGTTTTCATACACCATAGTCCTTTGGGCCTCTCTTGGCCATGTGCCACACAATACTTGCTTCAGTTTCATTGAAGATCAATTCTTTGGGCCTTTCTTGGCCAAGTGCAACACTTGCACATAAGGCATGTTTAACACAATCTTTCAGTTGTTCAGCATATTCCACTGCCAGGAATTGTTAATTTGGGCTTCTCGCCCACTCCCGAATTTGTCTGTATATTGTATTCAATAATGTATCTTCCAGATCTTCAGTTGTCTTCGTATTCGCACTGTGTACACTTTCACATTACAAAGGGATTTAATTTGCGACATAAATCTCTCACGCTTAGTTTGCCAGTCCTCTGCAACTTGCTGTCGACACGCCTGCCGTCCTCAGCCCCAGTAAGCGAAATGCTGTTCCCCTGCATCTGTGAATGCCCAGCAGTTCTGGCTTCTCGGCCCCTTTCTTCTGGAATAGCAGTTCAAGGCCCTTCTCTCTGCAACACAGCATTCCTGCAGCCAGGTCCTCCAGGGAGTGCCTCACAAAAGAGTTGTTCCTTTACTTTTATTTTAGCTCTTGCCAATAGTATCTGGGAGAACGACTAGATTGCCAACAGTCATTCTCAGCACGAGCGATCATCCTTGCTCCTCGCCTATTCCTCGTCTCAGTTGCTGAGGAAAGACTAGACCGCTGACAGCAGTTCTCATGGGGAGTGATCATCATTGCTCATCCAGTCCTCTCCGTCACAGTGCTGGGAAGTGATCTTCATTGAGGTGACTTATTCTTCCTTGTCTCAGTACTTCATAGAGGATTGTTAAGGAGTACAATTAATGAGACCCTTAGGGGAGGGCTTGTTCTTAGGATATGAAGGTGGTTTGGGGTCCCTTGATTGAGAGTCCACATTGCTCCCATTAGGATGGTCTCCCTCCACATGGTCCACCCCTAGGGTCGGTGTCAGTTAGCGGCAGCCCTTCACTGGCCACATGGGCAGACCACTTCCCAGTGGCAATAGTGGTGACATCGCCAGATTCATCACAGTTGGATTAACGCCTTTAGGGCATTTGCAGACTATTGCATCCAGTCTTTAGCGTCACTTGGGATTTGGGGTTGAAAAGAGTGCACATTTGCTTCGACATGAGGCATAAACCTGCTCCTAGCTGCAAGGGAGTGCTTATGTGGAAACTAGCATATATTCCTAGAGCTGGTACAGTTAAAGTACTTCCACAGCTCATATTTTTAATGTATTGGTTTATAAAACAAGCCTAGCTGGGCAGCAATAGAGCACTGTACATAGGGGCATCAGCGATACCAGAGCTGTGAAGAGGACCCCCACCACCCGGACCCTATGTTGGGGCAGTGGCAGGTGTAAGGGAGAATTATCGTTCCTTTGGTAATTCTCTCCAACATTTGAGCCCCCACCTCTTTTGCTGGAATTTAGGACATAATTTTAACCCTGGAGTGAGTGAGCCCTTTTTCCTCACACATGTGTTTTGGCCCGATTTGGATTATGTGTTTCCTTTGTTTTTTGAGTCAGACAAACTCCATAGGAATCTACTTGTTGTATGGTGACACATAGCACCTTCAGTGAAGTGTCACAGGGAAATACTCTAGATTTCTCCTAGTTTAAATACCTTTTCTTGTGTGAACTCCTGTTCCCAAGAATAGTAAAGTGAAATTGACTTTGCTTACCTATTCTCTTTGTGGGTCCAGCACACACCATCTTATGTGGAGTGCTGGGGCGGGTTACTTAGTAGCCTCTTATCCTACCTACTCGCGTATCATTTTTTATGTTTCCCTCACTACTTACAATGGCTGGTGACAGTGGTTTAATTTTCCTACCATTGTGCTTTTCTACAGCAGGCTGAATCCTCAGCTGCAGTATAGCACCCATGGGTGACCATTTTGTCGAAATGGCCATCTTTGTTTGACATTTTTTCTTTGCGAGGTCTTTCTTGGGTTTTACTCGGCACGCCAACCCAGGTTTGAGCCCTTTGTTAGTTTTGCCTTTGGTGTGCTTTACTACCGAAACCCGCCTCTGGCTCCAGTGCGTCTGTAAGGGCAGGAAGTGAGGAGGCTCCCGAAACTCCCCTGTCCTTTTCTTTAGGAATGCCTGAATTCACCCAGCCCCGATTGGCTGGCTGTCCTTCTCGGGACATCCACCCTGCTGTTTGACAGCTAGGCTGTGCATGAATGGGAGATACCTGCTTAAAAGCCGAGGGTTTTGGGACTAGAGATAGTCGACCACTGGGAAGGACAACCAGACGAAGAAACCATGGCCAAAGCTTGCTGCATTCTCCTGGACCTTTGAATTGCCCAGTGAAAACCTGCTGCTGTGCTGACGCTTTCTGATCGACAAGGGAAGCTCTGGAAGGGACAACTTCTTCCCTTGGGTTAGTGGGAGCAACTAACCCCGAGACGAACTCCACTGGACCATCTTCCCTGACTGCCTGTACTACTTTGCTGCTGCAAGAACAGAGTGCCAGGGGTCAAGCAATCTGTGCAACGTCTGCAAGCTGGCCAGGAGTTCCCCCCCTGGGACCCTCCAGAAGCAGGAGGACCAGCGCTCTAATCCCCTCACCAGAGTGCAGGACTCAAGGAGTAAAGGAAGCCCAACCGGTGTCCAAGATTCGCAGTGATGCAGTTTACAGAGCGCTGAAACCGTGACATGCCCCCGATTTGAAAAGAGCCCGTGTCTGCCACCAACCTCTGAATTGCAGCCGCAGGAGTTCTCCAGACGTCCTCCCTCTTGTCCCCACGACGGAGGCCAAGGAACCTAGGTTCTGCATCACTGCAACCAGACAGAAGCCATCTGGACCACTTCTAACTGAAGGTACTGTACCGATTTGGGGTACTTGCCTCAGTTTCTTTAGCTTTGCTCTTCTCAGTTGAGACTTGCAGTAGCTACTTTGCTAGAGTTGATTTCAGCTCTACCCTTCACAGGTGTAACAGCATGTGACCCTACAGTGATCTTTCTTGAACACTCTCTAACTTTGTGCAAAACTTATCTAAGAAGTGCCTCAGATCCATAGACTGTGCTCCAATTGACTTTGGCTGTCCTGACTCCCTGCAAACTCTAGTCCTTTTGATATTTACTGTCCCTCGGAGCTGATAACTTGGTGGTTTTTAACTATTATTGCTGGGAAAGGATTTTCTCTAGACTTCATTGGAAGATTTAAGTGCTCACATACTCCGAGAACCCGTTTAACCCTTTTCCCTCCCTTAACCATTCCTTTCTGCAAACCTCAATCTACAAATTGTACTAGTGATATATAAATGCCATTACTGTCCTAGTTAGTGAAGTTACCTCAGGGTGTAGGAAGTGTTTAAAAAGCATCTCTAAAGAGTATCTACTAACTTTGTGTTGATTCTGGAAAAGTATTTTAAAGTAGATTTGATTGTTATATATGGGATACACGACTCACCGTAATCGTATTTTTGATGCTTGTATCTGCTTAGATTCACATGCTGTGCATAGGCCGACATCTAGTGGTAGCTGTGGAGTATTACAGTTGCTGTTTTCGAAACTCGAAAATGGTCGAAATAGGGCATGCCAATAATACCATCCCTAGTGTGACATCCCCTGTACCCATGATCCCTCACATGTGTAGGTCCCTCAGATTGCATTTTTTCTGGCATGAGGAGTAGCGCGAGTACAGTCGTATCCAAGCAGATACGTATCAGACAAGCTCATAAGCATCCATGCGCCTTCTCTCCAAGGGGAGGAAGGGTGGGTAGCATGTGAATCTAAGCAGATTCAAGCATCAGAAATACTATTACGATGAGGAATGTATCCCTTCTGAGGCTTGTGGAATCTGCTTAGATCACATGCTGTGCATAGATTAGCGAGCAGTGGAATAAGGAGGTGGGATGTGAGAAGGTTCATGAGTGAATAAATGTCTTAGAACCACTTGTGTATCTGTCTTGGAATGAGTGTCAATGCAGTAGTGGCTGAGTGAAAGTATGTATAGAGCTCCATGTAGCTGCTTTGCAAATACTGTCTAAGGGGACATTTGCAATGAAAGCCAGAGTGGCTCCAGTACCTCTTGTGGAGTGGGCCCTTAGCGTAAAAGGCAGTGTTTTATCGGAAAGGGAATAGCACAGTTGGATACATCCGGCTATCCACCTAGAGATGGCATTTATAGAGATGCGATCTCCTTCTCTGCCTGGCGCTATGGAGACAAACAGTGATCTTAGCGGTCTGGTCTTGTCTACATAGTAGAGGACTGCCCTCCTCACATCTAGTGTGTGGAGTTTTACCTCAGCAGAGCTTTTGGGTTCCTGGTGTGCGCAGTGTGTTTTGGTGAGCCTGAGACTGCCCAGGCTCCTTCTGCTGCTGCTGCTTCTGGGACACTTGGAAGTCTGTTTTCCATTTCCACTACTGCTTCCAGGAGGAAGTAGCTTAAAACCCCTAGCACACGCAGAGCGCGCGGTGTGCGCAGTGTGTTTTGGTGTTCGGGCGAGGGCCTGCGGGCCTGTCGTAATGGATGGATCATCGCACAGACGCGGGAAAACAGGAGACCGCTTGCCCTCCCCACCCCATACAAGGCTGCAACTGCGACGTTGGAACTCCGCCTCCGCATCAACATCTAATCCGACTGACGCGAGCACTGGCCAACGAGTAAGTACAAAACTGATTAGACATAACGACATCGTAAGTGAGTGCACCGGAACTTTTGTGGGAGAACCTGAAGATGTGGTATCATCATTGCTGTGTTTGAAGAATAAAAGCGCAAGGAGAAATGCAGTATGTACCGCCACTCCAAAGATAGACTCTTTACCTTCCACACCCTCTATATCTCCAATAGCCCCCATTACCCTGCAAGTGGACTTGTCAAATACTGACAATAGTGACAATCACCTAGCAGGGCCCGTCTCACCCCTCGATCCCCCTTACCTGTCTCCCCCCGTGTTACACAAACTGGCCATTGATGCGAGCAAGTGCACACCGAGTGTGACGTCACTATGCTCGGCGAGTGATGGGACAGCTGAGCGGGGTGAGAGGGAATGTGCGCCTGGTGGCCGTGGGGGTGGCTTCATGGATGACCGCGTGGGGCTGGGGATCCCCCCCCCACCTGGGAAATGTTGGGTCAGTTCTGGTGGGGGTCGGGGCCTCTGCGCCTGCGGGCGATCCCTGGAGCGGACCCTCCCACCCCGAGCCTTCGATTGCCTCGTCTGTCAGATTGACGGCGCCCGATCCAACTGTCAGCTCCGTGTGCTCTGAGAGAGAGGTAAGACGCGGAGTGGATTTTCGTGTGCCCGTCGTCACGCTTGCTGTGCCGACCGAGGTGGACGCCTGTAACACAGAGACTGAGGTTGCGGCAAGTCCGTGCCCAAGCTATCTGAACGCTGCGCTCCTCACTGACGCCCACTCCATAAACTCTTCTTCAAATAAACTACCTAAATTGATGGTGTTGGCGTGGCGCGCCCACACTATGAGAGGATGCACAAATAATGGCAACTGTGATGACAGCCCGGACCCAATCTGGAAAGAGGCCCTTCTGTCAAAACTGCGCACCTCATCACTCCCGCCCACCAAGAAACCATACGGCCACTCTATACACGGAACGGATGAACTGGACCCTGTCAAGTCAAACACTGTGCTGGAAGACAAAGTATTTTGCATCCTCGACAAGCACTTATTTGTCCCAAACAAGGGACGCGTTTCTCCAGCACTCCCTAAAAATAGAAGAGACTCGACAGAAGCTGTAAACAAAACTCTGCAAGATCTCTCTGAAATAAACAAAACCTTGCAAGATTTTTCCCAAATAAACAAAACCTGCAATTTTACATCTAGAGGAGAGCGTAGCATAATTAATCAGCAAAACCAGCGGACGCCTATGGCGCCCAACCATGAGACTCAGCCAGGGGCAGACTGGGCTATCACAAATTCTGATGCTCTGCGTAATTGGAAAATCGCTCTGCAAAATGAAGATGTTGTTTGTCCGGCTTCACCCCGTATAGCCTGTTCGCAGGCTCGTGCCCCTCAAAGACAGGCAAACGCGACAACACGCCCAACTGACTTCAGAAGTGCTAAACAAAATCTCGCACACAACACTTGTGAGCGTGACTCTCACGCTTCCACCTCATCCTCTTCTGAGATTTGTTCAACTGCTTCTTCAATCATAGAACGCGACTTTCCAAAAGTCAGGAGATCCAAAACTCAATCACATAAAAAAGATCGCAACTCAGAAGTCAGGCTTGACGCAAACTTTACCAAAGACCTACAATCGGTCTTAATGTCAGCAACTGGAATTTCGCTTGCTCCATTTCTAAAGCTCTATGAGCAATTAAATGATAATGTGAAGGACCTGACAACTTTAGTGGCGCTTATGAATTCAAAGATAATCAATATAGAAAAAGAATTGCGCGCTGAAAGAAAAGACAATGGAACAATAAAAACAAACTTGACCGCTGCCTTGCAAACTCTAACAGAACAGAAAGAAAACAACAAATTGGATAAAAAGCTCCTTGCAGAGGTAGCGAAAGAAGCTCTAAGCGTGCTAAAGTATCGTCACACGACGACACACTATTCAAATCGGCAACCTAGCCGGGAGCACCCAGCGGGTCAACAAACCGACAAGGGGCAAATTTCCATGGAATCTCCGTCCTACACCTCAATGAGAAATTCCGACAGTCACTGGCTCGCTGGTGCTCCACTGTACCATGGGGGTACTGGACACTTAGCACTAAAAACTGCACCAATAACTCAGAATTGTCGGGAGGCCAACAACCCGAGTAGCGAAAAAAACTCGCCGCTTGCCTTAGTGCTTGATACTCAGGGCAGCCAAGGCTCAAAACCTGTGCCTGAAAATCCTATGAATGAGAGCTTGGGCCCCAGCCATGAAAGAACAAGAACCGAAGCATCTCTTCAAATGAAGTTTGCTAGCGTCCTGGAAAGCAGTAAGGGCTCTAAAAATCTGGCAACACTGGATCCTCAAAAACCCTCCTCTTTGGCAACCTTGATCGACAAGGGAGCCCCCCGTACTCCTGAGGTGATACTAATTCCAGAAACAACAGAGCCCAAAAATCAAATATTTGACATATTCAAGGGAACTGTACCCCTGAAAGTAGATCACAAGAGGCCCAATCCAGGACCGCTGAAAAAAACTAAAAATCAAAGAACTAAAAACCAAATAATTGGTAACAACTCAAGAAAATTCCTTCGGAATCTCAAAACTGTCAATGTAACTGTTAATAACACTCGAACAGACGACAGAGATCCAACAAAGAAAAATGACCTTACCATTGCAAACACTTCTGCAAAGCCTGTAGAATCTGTCCCTCTCCCTGAACCTACCGAGGATCAATCCATCGACTTAATTAACCTGTCTGTGTATGAAGACTTGGAATCAGAGGAGAAGGTTTCTGAGACGGGAGCTGAGGATACATCACTTGTGGATGCACAGCCGGCAGTTCCAAGTGACGGAAATGACTCCGCGCTTATCCAGATACCAGCTGGCGCTGCAAGAACTTGTACTCTCTTCGAAAAGAAGCCTAAACAAGACGAGCCTCACAAAATTCCCTCAAGTCCCATATTCAAAACATTGGAAGAAAGGCGAAAAGCCCTCGCTCAATCTCAGACGCTGTCTAAACCATCGTTAGAAAGGAAGCATGCTCTTAAAGAGGGCCTGTGGACTCATAATAAATCAAAAGATACATTTTTGGATGGCCTTGGTTACAACAAAGACAACGTTAACAGAGTAGGACTGGCCAGAAACAAGATCTTCGACACACGGCTTGGCCGTGAGAGAATGGAATGGCGCAAAACGAACAGGACGGATAAAAGCGCTGGCGACAAAAGTCAAACTTCCCACAAGGTGAGGCTAGAACGTATAGAAAATGGAGAGAAACTCATTTTAAATCGCACAAACGTTCTATGCCTCTTTCAATACGTGCCTTCTCTCAGAACGATACGATCTGAGGACATCAAGACTGTGGAATTCACAAATGAGGACCAAGATGATAAAATCATCCTGCACTTTAGATCCAGAATTGTTCTGAACATTGTACTGGATGCGGGCCCCGCTCTTATGTCTATGGGCTTTGACATCTCAGAAGTGTCTTAGCAAGCTGAATTCAATCACAGAGCAGACTCAAAAAACAAAACGCGACTCGTTCTACCAGGAACCACTGTTTTCCAACAAAACCGCGGAAAATGAGCTTCCCCGAAATGTGGAATCGTTGTTAGAACGTGATATGCATCTTGTTTCTGGAAGCATGAAAAAGACAATGGCCAATCTTTCCCCTGAGTCTGTACCAGGGAAACTCCCCACAGAGGATACCATCAAAATTACCATTAAAGGAGCTGGCACGACGGATCCGAGTCTTGGTGACTCGCAGAGCCCACAAGCCCAAAGCGGAACACAAAAGGATTGGTCCTGGCTGGCTGAAGCATTAGGCAGATCCTCAAAACGATAACGCCAAGTGGTAGAGGAGCCTCGGGAATTTAAGATCGGATCCTGGAACACCAGGGGCTCCTCCCACCTATTTGTAGAACCCTGGCTGGACGCGCTAGATGTGGTCTGCCTTCAAGAGACGTGGATGATGAGCTGCCCAACTATGGATGCCTATGAAGTGGCCTTCAATTCAGCCTTTAAAAAAACTAGAGGAAGACCAATGGCAGGTCTGTTGACAATTGTAAAAAAGAGTTCGGGTTGTCGTATCACTAACTCTCTAAACCTATCACCCTTTATACTTCTGTCAACGATAGCTTCAGATGGGTCTCGAGCTGACAACTCGACTCTTTTCCATATATTCAATATATACTGGAATCACATTCAGGCCGGGTCAACTTCCTTCATAGATTTAGTCTCATCTAAAATCGACGATCTCTTACTTGAGAATGAGTCAACAAACATAATAATTTGTGGAGACTTGAATATCAACTGTTTGGCAACAAGAATGAAAAACAACGAAGTTGTGTACGTATCTAACAACGTGGCTTCAAAATGGATGGGGGAAATGGAAGCTAGAAATTTAGCAATGCTCAATGGAAACTCTGTCGGTGATATACCAGCAAAACCTACGTGGCGACGAGCAGATCAGAATTCCATCTTGGACTACTTCTTCACCTCAGAAAAGATCCAACAATCCATCAAGTCGCTTGAGGTAATACCGATGACTCAAAGCGATCACGACATGGTAATTCTCACCTTGTCAGCCGTAAATCAACTGCCACAAGAACGATGGGAACATCGGATATTGGCTGAGCCAAACAGAGTGAGACTAACACTGCTCTCTGCTGAAGTCTCCACAATCTCAGAAACCTTCATCAAACTGGATTGTGGAGTCGAATACGCACATTTATTACATCTGTTTGTGGAAAAAAAACAGGGACTGAGAAACCATGGCTTTGCTAACAAACATAAATTCGATGTTGAGATCATGAGAAGAAAGAGAGAACTACGCGCCTCTATCAGACTCCTGAGATTCAGAGATTCTATAGACTCAGCGCGAGAAAAACGCGTCGCAAAACAGAAATACAAAAATTGGATAAGATCCCATAAAGCCATTATGTTCCAAAACGATGCAGAATTAATGATGCAAAAAATGAACAATAAAAATTCAGCAGAGTTCTGGAGACTTCTAAACAACGAAGGGGCTCCTCAATCCGCATTGATGTCAAATATGGTACCAGCAGCAAGGTGGTCATCACATTTCAAAAACTTGTACAGTAAAAAAGGTACCTGTCAGGCCCCTATAACACCAAATTTAACCAAATGGGACCTGACTTTCTCTAAAGCGGACATACTACAGATAATTAAGAACGCCAGTGCCTCAAGGGCTCCTGGACCTGACGGTCTGACTAACTTTACCCTAAAACAAAATCCAGAGCTATGGGCGGACTTTTGTGAGGAACTCTTCACTCGAATATGTAGAAGACGAGAATCCCCAAAGTCTTGGAAGAAAGCAATAATTGTGCCCATCTTCAAAAAAGGAAATCGGCTCGAGCCAAAAAACTATCGACCAATAGCTCTTTTGGATGTATTGGGCAAAGTGTATGCAACCATGCTGCAACGAAAACTCTCACAATGGATTGTTGACAGTGGTCACCTTGATGAAAGACAAACAGGCTTCGTAAAGGGGGTCGGCTGTGGTCTTAACCTTCTGCTGATAAATCTGTTGAAAATGGAAGCCATTAGAGCTGGGAGAAAGGTCTATCTTGCTCTGATAGACTTTTCCCATGCGTTTGACTCCATCGATCGCGAGCTACTTTGGACAAAAATGTTTAACTGGGGGTGTCCTGAGAGTCTGTTAGCCACCATCAAAGAAATCCACTCTGCCACCACCATCAGAGTACGCCTTGACCAAGGTGGATTGCTCACAGAAGAAATTAACACTTTTTGTGGTGTCAAGCAAGGTTGTCCTTTGGCGGCGATCATTTTCAACCTCTTTCTCTCGGATATTGGCTCCGCAATTAATGACCCACGATCCTTCTCCCCCATGCTACACGGCTCTGCATTAGGCTGGCTGTTGTATGCCGACGATTTGATCTTGTTGGATTCTACCCCAATCGGCCTTCAGCGCAAAATAAATGCAGTTGAACGTTACGTGGAAAACAACGGACTGCTCATCAACAACATAAAAAGCGAAATATTTACACTACAGAATTTGCATACTGGATGCCACCGGAAAAATAACAAATTCAGATGGCACCTGGGAAAGGAAACACTTACTAGGGTGGAAAGCACCAGATATCTTGGGATGCATATTAACACAAACATAAATGATAGCCCCTGGATGGAGATCACGAAGACTAAATGTCGACAACTAGCTTCCCAAGCATCTATACTAAACAAAAAATATGGAAAGTTTTCACTCAAGCCAGTGATAGCCTTCTATCAGCAGAAGGTTGTTCCAGTCTTGATATACGGCGCAGAGAATGCCTTTGGATGCTCGGCTGAACTTTGCTCAACCCTAGAACACATTTTTTGGGTAAAAATCCTACATCTTCCGAACAGCACACCCACATCCTGCATACGCTACGAGTTAGGTTTGATCTCGCTTGAAGCTAGGATCCTGTGGAACACCTTGGCCCTATTTAGGAAAACTGTGATGCCTGCAACAGCACCTCAATTTAAAATATTAAGCAATCCTGGCAATGCCAACCCAGACTGTATCCTAGCATTGTGGTACAAAAGATGCCAAGAACTGTTAACCACTTATGGAACGAATATCAAAACTCTTCAGGCCAACCCAGACCTGGTGAAGAAAAAGATCTGGGAAGCAGACTGGATTCAAACTAGTGAAGACAGAAGAAGGTCTAAAGCATTGAAGGATGCTCCACCTGAGGCACGAGCTTTTAACATACTACAAAACTATGTAGCCTTGTTCCCGGACAACGCAAAAAGGGCCACATACATGAGATTTCGCCTAAACCTATTCAGAACTAAAGATAGGATAAAGAACTGGATAGGAAAAGTTGACTCGAACACCGTATGTAGGTATTGCAAAATCTGCGATGAATCACTCAAGCACCTTGTCTTATTCTGCCCATTCTTTAAACCACAAAGAACTAAACATCTGGGACAAATAGCCTCTGAACACGCAATAAGGAATGCAGAAGAATGGTGGCAGCTGATGTATTCTGGCTCCAACACAAAACTGACAAGGGTGCTAACCGTGTTTTTGCAAGAAATTGAAGCGAGCCTTGATTCGGTGAATACCGAAGAGGAAGGTTGACGGTACAGGCTCACATGGCTTGTTATCAAATACAGCTCACTCGGAGTTACATGTCAAGGTTCCCTTGGCCCTTGCTGTGGACTCCTGCTTTCTTATGTCTGTATCTTGAAACGTGATCTCATGTATGTTTCTGAACGTGGAAATGGATGACTTGTGTCCTTTTGTTTTTTTTTGCCTTTTAAAGGTTTTGTATAAACCAATAAAAAAAAAAAAAAAAAGAAAGAAAGCCGGTAGCTCAGACTGGTTAACATGGAATTTGGAAATGAACTTAGGTGAGAACCTAGTGTGAGTGCGTAAAACCAGTTTATCCTTATGTATAGTAAAGAAAGGATCCTGCACTGACACAGCAGGAATTTCTCTGCCCCTTCTTATGGAAGTGATGGCTACTAAGAAGGCAGTTTTATAAGTTGGGTGTTTGAGACTAGACTTGTGCGCAAAGGGTGGTCCCATGAGTTTACAGAGTACCACATTAAGGTCCCAAACTGGCGGTGGGTTAGAAATTGGAGGGTGGAGACTCTACCCCTTCCATAAAAGCTTTGACGACTGGTACCTTCCACCATGAGACTGTTATGGGAAGTGGCGTAGGCTGACAAAGCCGCCAGGTGTACCTTTAGTGACTAACCCTGCATCCAGCAAGTGGAGCATATAGGTTAAGAATGTTTGAAGGAGTACAATCAACAGGGTTGATTTGCTTATTCTGGCACCAAATTACAAATCTTTTCCATTTATCATAGTAACAGTGCCTAGTGTTCAGTTTTCTTGATTCTTTCAAGATATCCATACATCTCTCTGGTAGATTGAGATGTCCGAACTCTGACTTCAGGAGCCATGCTGCCAAGTTAGAATTGGGTTGAGGATGCACTGTTAGCCCCTTGTGCTGGGAGAGTAGGATGTACCGGCACAGGAGTTTGATGGGGGTCGCACACGGCCAGTTTGCGCAGGTGTGGATACCATGGTTGTCTCGCCCACATAGGAGTAACTAGGTCGAGCGTCATCGGTTCTCTGTGGATCTGGTTCACCATTTTCCTCAGAGGGGTTGGTGGAAAAGCGTAGGCAAATATCCCTGACCAATTCATACCATAGGGCGTTCCCCTTGGAGCCTGGCTGGGGGAACCTGGATGCGAAGTTTGGGCATTGCCCGTTTTCGCTTGTGGCAAATAGGTCTATAGTTGGGAAACCCTAATGAGAGAAGAGGTCTCCTACAACCTTCATGTAGTTGCCACTCGTGTTCCTCTGGAAGGGGATCTCTGCTCAGAGCGTCCGCTAGCGAGTGGAGTTCCCCCGGAACATGTTGGGATGACAGGTAAATCTTCAGTTTGAGTGCCCATTTCCAAATTAGAGTGCCCCCCTGTTTGTTTAGGTAAAACATTGCAGTCGTGCTGTTAGAATCTGCACTGACTGGTTGGATAGGAGGGGTTTGAATCCCCGAAGCGCTCTGAAGACTGCCAGAAGTTCTAGCAGAATGATGTGGTTCTGAGCCACTGTGTGAGACCAGTGACCCAGAGCTGTGTGGTGAAGGTAGTGAGCTCCCCACCCTGCCAGGGAGGAGTCTGTTGTGACAACGGCCTGTATCTCTGGATCGTAGAAGGGTTTCCCCTTCGTAAGATTCTCTTTTCCACCAGCGAAGACTCTGTACTAGTGTTGGCGAAACGACCACTAGATCGTCCCACTGACCACTTGCCTGAGACCAATGTTTCGCCAACCATTCCTGCATGGGTCTCATGCGCAGGCACGCGTGGGGAACTAGGTCAATGCAAGACACCATCATGCCTAGCAAACGCATAGCTTTGCGCACCCTTATTTGGCGATCGGCCTGATAATGAGGAATTTTCGAATTCTTACATCTGATGGGAAGGCCAACCCCTCTTGGGTATTTAGGACAGCTCCTAGGAACTGTTTTGGAGGTGCTTGGCACAAGGCTTGACTTTCTCGTTGATTGAGAAGCCCAATTGGAAGAGGTCAATGGTTCTTTGGATGTTTAGTCTGCAAATTAGGGGGGGGAACTCCCCTGTAATGAGGCAGTCATCCAGATAAGGGTACACTGGGATTGCCTCCCTGCGTAGGTGCGCCGCCGCCACCACCGCCAGTTCCTTGGTGAATACCCTTGGAGTCAAGGCTATTCTGAAAGACAGCACCTTGAATTGGTAGTGCTGGTTGTCCATCTTGAAATGTAAGAATCTTCTGTGCGCTGGGAACATTGAAATATGAAAATGGGCATCTTTCATATCCATGCCATATAATCCCCTTTTTTAGTAGAGGGATTACCTCTTGTAGTGTAGTCATGCAGAATTTTTGTGGCTTGACATACAGGGCACAAATCTAATAATGGGCGTATTGTCAGATCTTTTTTGGCACCCTGTTTACCAGGTTGACTGGGATGACCTCTATGGCGCCCTTTTGTGGGATGTATTGACCCACTCCACTATGCGGCATCACCCAGCCAGTTATGGTGAAAGAAACCAACAATGGCGGCAAAACCCTTGTGCGCACCAAAAACCTAAAACAACGTGTGCTTCAGCACACAAAACGAAGGATGCACAACCTGCCACCCATGGTGCATGTGCAGGGAAAGAGTACACCCTGCAGAAAATGTGCCAGTGGGCTCCATGACCAGCAAACAGAGTGCAGAGAGAAAAGCAGCACTTTGCAAGTGAAACCCCAAAATGTGCCTACAAATGACATTTGCTTTGTTGCCAAAAAGTCCAAAATGCCTATAACACAACACTTCTCAACATTCAAAATCTTGCCTGGTGCCAAAGTTAATGTATCTAATGAAACATTGTGAACATACAAAGTCCTAATGTGAAGAGCAAAACATTCTTCAGACAAACTGGTTTGTCTGAAAACTGACAGCCTATGCCAACATCAGGGTGCAGTACCTGAATGACAGCTGTCCGAGGAGTACTGATGAAACTTTAAAGTGACCTAAAACTAAAAAGTCTGCTGGATTAGCAAACTTAAAAAGGATTGTTGCCAAAAAGGAATAAAGATTTTAGCTGTGTTTTTGATCCCACAGATTAACCTTTTAACTGCCATGGGTTTTCCCCCCCCAGTGCCAAGGCCTTTTTTGTTGATTTCAGTATTTCACCATGCACAGCCTTCTAACATTTTCTCCTTCATTAACCCCTTAAGTGCCAAGGACAAGGGCACTGAGGAGGTAATCCCAAGGACAAGATACCTCGTCCTTGGCACTTAAAGGGTTAAGGCCAAGAAAAAATGTATTTACGTTTGATGCAACAAATTTGTTTTTTGCTGGATTTAAGAGGTTAATTAGCTTGGCTGGGCTGAAAACTGGAAAAGCAGGCTTCTCCTAGAAGGAGGGCCTTCCTCTCAGCAGAAACTCACGGGGAGGTGTTAATTGCGGGTTAGAACAGACTGTTGTCTATGGAGAGAGAGAGAAGGAACAACGACAGAGCTTCAGCCGAGGAAACTGGAGGTGTGAAAGTGGTCGTAAATGGCTTTTGGAAGGAACAAACAAGGAGGGGGATGCCCCTGGACTGCAGGGAGACAAAAAAAGGGGCAGACCATCTGTTGCTACACATGAACACAGAACAATTCTTAAGACTCATAACGTCATCCAAAAGGGTGAAAAATATAAAAGACAGTTAATTTAATATTTGGCTGCACGTGTGAAGATGCGGTAGAACTGTGACATGTTCTGGACAGGAATGGCAATATATGTGGTTTTATGCAAAATGTATTAATGTTAGAATTGTGAAAATGTACATGCACATCCCCATGTAAACTCACACATTTGTGGAAATTTGCATAACATTTGGAAATTGTGTTCATAGCAAAAAGGGCAAAATTCTGTAGAAGGTTGAGACAAGATCCCACCGCTGTGGGGTTTTGAGGAATAGCCGCCACATAAAATATGGCATCTTTGTGTGTGATTTATACAAGGGTGACTAATGTATAAATGTACATCTAGTATCAAATCTGATTGAGACCAGTGGCTAAAGGGAGGTTTCTAAAGATTGTAAAGCAAACCATAAAATGTGACATCCGGCCTTGCTCCAATCACTCAAATTGCAAGGCAGTGATGAAGTGTGGTCCAATCCCAACTCACAGGGGCAAGCTTTGTTAAGCTGGCCCATACACCCACTTTATGATGTCATTTTAAAGCATAGAGACAGCTGACAACACATAGGGACTCACAGATCCACTCACTTTCCTACATCCAGCTTTAATATTCTTCCAGATCCAGATGCCAAAACTCTTGCCAGCAATAGAGAACTGTTGATTTCCAGCAAGGCTCAAATCCTCAAATTTATTCTCTCCACCCAGTAAAGCGCTGTGTGGTGTGAGAAGGCCTTTTGAACCAGTATCCTGAAATCCTCTGGCTTGCCACCACTAGGCTTGCCTGAGGAACTCGCCATCCAGCTGATTAAAATACACAGACTAGGAGGGCAGATCCTGTGCAAATCCAGCAACCGGCCTAACTGATCCAGTACAGTGCCTATGTGCTGTCTTTCCTAGACCAGACCCAATCCAATGACCAGAGCTGGCGGTCCCATTTAAAAACATATCTTGTGATTATTAATAGGAGGAACTGTGGCCCCTAATATATTTGCATTGTCTTATCCCCATCTCAAACCCATCCTATCTTTCATTCAGAACCTGTATTGTTAGAACCATCTTTGCGCGGACTCTTTTCTCATCTGAAGAAGCAGAGTTTACTCAGTAGGCGGTTTACACTGATCACGTAACTAAGATTCCTCTGTGGTATTCACTTTTTCATAATCATCCTCTAGTGTAAGCAAACCCATTTGTCATTTTCAAAAGTGCATTTCTGTTTTCCATTCTCGTGCCCATTTTACAAAAACTACCTTTACTAAAACCTCTAACTCCCTCAGTTTTTGTGATAGAAACGAAATTTCCACTCCTACTTGTACCTAACATCCATAGCTATCCATAGAACAGTGATTACATTTTAAATACCTAAATAAATATTTACCTTTTCAAACTAGCCTGATTGCTGGTTCAGTGTGACCCCGGGGGAGGGGGTCTCAGGAGAAGGGTCTGATATGAGGTGTATATCATTCAGAATATTGACCTTATAGGAAAAAAAAAAAATAAGGGTTTCAGTTGTGCACTACTTGCTGGGCTTTGACTTGGGTGTGAGCCGGAGTTGAAATCACTTACAGCTTGGGGGCTCATTGCGAGATCCTGAATTAGACATACCACTCGTGACAGTCTAACACAGCATGCTAGCTGACGGGGTACATACACCTTGTTGTGTTACCATACTGTGCTACACTCTACAAGCACCCCTCAAAAGAAATACTCAAAGGAGTTGGGCCTGTTTGCAAAAGTAAAGCAACCCTGAGATAAGCCAGAAGGAAATTAATATTTCCATAATGGCCACCCCAGTGGAAATCAATATTGCAAGGGAACACCCACTGCACAAATTGTTTGTCAGGGGTGAATGGCTAGAACAGGACGAAAAGGTATGGCTGCAGGGAATGAAACAAGAAGTCACTGAAATCGATCTTAATATCTGGCAGGATAAGGGTCCATTACATCAAGCACTCACTGAGCTGTACATGACCCCCAAAATAAAAGAGGAGCAATGCAAAATTGCCAAAATAGCAGTATACCTGTACCTCCACATAGGAGTCATACAGGAAAAGTAAGCAGACCATGTAGATTTCACAAACAAGCCAGGGGAAGCACTGCAGAAAATCCAGAGCAATCTGGACTCTGCAGAGCAAAGGCTCCAGAGTAGCCAAGAATCTGAAACAGAGGCTAGGCAATATGCCACCAAGATCCAAGAAGAGCTGGCTCTCCTACTGCAAAAGAATGCAGAGCAAGATACACAGGCACAGACACTGCAAAAAGAGTGTCAAGAAAGGTTGGACTCTACAACAGTCAACAAAAGTTGGACCAACTACTAACTTTTAATAGAATCTGTGTAGAACAGATGGTAGTCTTACAAGACCAGATAGACAAATTAATAATTAATTTATTATTTTCCTCTTTTAAAGACCTAGAATCCTAAACAGTTTGATGAGGAGCGCCAGAAAGCTGGGGCACTGAAAAAGCAGAGGGACGGCCTAGCTGCACAGAGGGGCAGTCTAAGTCGAGAGGGACGCCTTAGGACAGGAAGTCAGCCATTTAAAAACAAAGTTAAAAGAAAATCACCTGGCCCCTTAGGAACTTGGTGAAATCAAAATGGATTACAAAAAGCTACTAGAGCACACCAGGCGGGTGGAGGATGCCTTGGAAAAGAATAATCAGACCAGTAATGACCAAACTCAGGAGGCGAGACTCCTGCAGCAACAATTGGCCCAATACTCCCAAATCAGGCAGGAAGCACAGAGCGACAATGAGGCTCTCTGTGAAAAGAATGACAGGCTCCACAGACAGATAGCCATGCAAGAACAGCTCAGACACCAGTAAGGCCTTAATAGAGGAGCAAAAAGGTCAGATATTGGCATGTCATCAGGAAATGGGGGCTGAAAAGTATGAGGACTCTGCCACCCCCATGTCTACTGGCTCATATGAACCAAGGGCCACGGTATGGTAGACTTCAACACAATGGGAACTATGGGACTGACCGATCAGCGCCTCCCAGAAATGGATGGCCGGGCACCTATGTACAGGCTCCCAAATGCTAGGGCCAGCTTCTCTGATCAGGGAGACTCCAGTGAGGGGAGAATCAGAACTAGATCCTCAGAAATATCACCTACCTAGAGATCAGTCAAATTTGGTGGGGAATTCCATGAAAATAGGCCAACTAAGAGCAGGGGGGGGGGGGTACTCAACCAATCCAGGGAGCAAGGGAGAGTCTGAGCGCCACAGGTCTCAAGAGACTAGGCCCCCACATTCTTCCAGCCAGTCCCAAGCTTGCAGAATCAGGGCGAGCCAAGAGGATCAGACAGCCACCTCAGGTAGCAGCACCTCCGAGTCAGAGGATGAGTGGACAAGGGTGACCAAAACTAAAAAGGCCAACAAAACTAAAAGCCTTACTGAAAGATACTCTGAAGCAAATCAAGGCTATTAAGAGTGTCATCACGCCCAACCATAAAAATGCCAAATATTCAGTTTGGGAGCACCTCGAATTGTTTGAGCAAATTGAGACTTTCCACCTGAAAGAAAGCCAAAGCTGTATTCAGCATGTCAAGTGGACATTTTCACCTGAATACTCCAGCTTCTTTGCGGGGCTGGAGGATCAGAACCATGTAAGATGGTCCACCTATAGGGCGGCCATCTTATAGCATTTTTCAATCCATAAAATGCCTCAAGAGGCCCGGAAGGCAGCCTAAAACCTGCAATGTGGGGGGAGACCAGGCCCCACAAGAATTTGTCCAAGAACTGAAACATGCCTTTGCGCAAACCACCAGGAGGGTGCGCACTGACAGTAGGGAATTTGTCAATACCTTCCTTCATGCACTCCCTAAATACATTATGACACAGCTGGTGAGGGACTTTCATGAGAAAAGATCACTAGACTGGGTCATTGAACAAGCAAAAAGTAAAAGTGCTAATAAAAACCCAAAACCAACCAACACCCCTGCTGCTAAAGTGGTGAAGGTTGCCCCCATTTTAGATCTGAAGATGGGGGGGGGGGGGCCTAAAAACATTCCTGCGCAGAGTCCTACTAACCAAAGATCCAGAAGGCCCTCGGGACAATCCCAAACAGAGCGTCAGGGAGGTAACCCCACCAATGAGACCCAACTCCACGAACTACATCAGCCCCCTTTACAAGGGCAACACACCCATCATGGGCTATGTGTGGACTCCTCCAGCCCAAGGGGGTGGGGGGGGCACAACCAGGCAGCGGCCAACCCAGGAAACTTCCCTCCTCGCTTTCCCCAGGAGGGCAGTAATCCCTCAAATGCCGGGCTGAGTTTCTTTCCCCGTACCCGCCAAACCTCAACCCCCAAAACAACCCTTCTTTCCCCACTTTCCTGAGCCCAGACAGCCCAATCCAGGAGAGGGGAGGCCAAGGGTGGAGGGGTACCAAAACTATCCCAACCAGGGGTATTACGGGAGCAGGGACAGTTATCCCTCCCGTGATCAACCAAGGGTAGATCAGAGGACCCCGTACCAGCCAGAGCGGGTGTCCCAACTGGAGCGCCAGGTCCAGAACATGGCACAGGATCTGGGTCACATGTTGAGGGCGCAGCAAAACCCTCCAATGAACATGGCGACTCAGAACTCCTCAAATCAAGGGTCTGGTGCTCCAGAACAATGACGCGGAGGGGGCTGGGTGGGAAGAACCCTGACAACCCACCGGTTCCCTGGGAGGAGGCACAGGGGGAAGGGGGGTGTAAAGCCTTAGAGGAAGGTTCCTTCCCCACTTGTGGAAAGCCCCTGGAAACCCAGGAACCGTAACCAGAATCTCCTGCCCCCGAAAGTCAGCAACCTAAGGAACAGAGGGTGGATAGGAGAAACAAAGAACCTAAAAAGACCCATTTTGTGGAGGAGGTGCGAATCTTCCAATTTGAAGGAGATGGGTCATCAAGAGGATTCTGGGAAAAGGATCTTCTCCTTCAGGGATGGGGGGGGGGGGGGGAGGACTCCTCTCAAAGAAAAATGGGTCCCAAGAAATCCTGATCAAGACTGGGAAGATGTGGGGACCGAGTTAAAACCGTCCATCATCAAACCTCAGAATGACCAGCAATAAAATCCCCTTGTTCAAACCCATTCTGGTGACTGCCTCCATAAAAAGGAGGGGGGGGGGGCAGTCCAGAATCCGAACCAGGGGAGCCAAAAGCTTCCCCCATATCGAATTGCCACCTTTTTCTTACAGGTTCAAGATCCCAAACAAAATCCTGCCCAAATCACCCCTCTGTCAGAATCCAAACCAAAGAAATTAACCCACCAATTGGCCAAAAATGTGCATTATCTTTGCCCCCTTGAGGAGAAGGAGGGAAGATTTTATGCCCCGATCCAAATACAGGGGCAATGTACAATTTTGGCACTGGTGGACACTGGATCCCAAGCCATCCTTCTCTCAAAAAGGGCCTTTGATCAGCTGAATCTGGGACCGGGGGGGGGGGGGGGGTCGGGTGGAATACCAAATCCCTCTTCCTGGACAACTTCAGAACTTTGATGGGAAGGAACTTGCTGTCGAGGGGACTGCGGATTTAGACATTAAAATTGGGCGACAAGGTGAAGCACTCGGTCATAGTTGTGACTCCAGAGGACACACCAGGTTTACTAGGGAATGACATCCTGCGTAGATTGTCTCCCCTCATAGATTGTGTAAACAAGGTCCTCTGGACCCAGACTAACCGACCAATAAAATTAAAACAGTGTCAACCATGTTAGTTTAAATGGCACATGCTTGAACAAAAACCTGACCAAATTGAATTCCACTTCCAGAACAACCAAATCCCAGACGTGACAGTAATTGCAGTAGGACAACAAACTGGTGATGGGGAGGCCCCTCTATTTCTGAAAATCAACCTTCCTTCCAGTCTAAGGTGGCATTCCACTCTGGAAGGGAATACTCTGAAATTCTATACAAATTCACAATCAGAAAATCCTATAGTGCAAAATGAGAAACCAGCTCAAAGCTTGGCTGATATTCAGAAAATTGGAGAACAGTTCATCCCAATTCAGTTAAATGAAGGGAAAGCACTGTTCTCGCCCGAGTATGTGTGAACAGCGGTAAGAGCTTCATCAGCGAGGCCATGTTCCGCAAACTCCCAAAAGATCTAGCCATTCCCACATTTAAACTGGTAAACAAATGGGAAATGTACCTCGAAACACCCAATTCCAAACATCTGCCTAGCAGGTGTATGCTCAAATGTCCATAGGTAACAAGAGCATAGTCCATAATTGTTGGGTCGTGCGAGATGTCCCTGCTGCATTTTATTCAGGTAGTGACATTCTCAATCGCTTTGCCATTAGTTTGGACCTAATAAACTTCAAAGCCTGGTCCCAGTTAGCGGGTAATCCCATGGACTTTGATCACCCAGAGAAAGCATTTCGGTCAGCTCAGCTGCTGCCATATGCAGTTGAAATTCAGATTGGAGAGGAAGTCACCATCCCAGAACGGACCCTACAATTTTCTCTGGAAGTAAAAATTAAAAGGACAGAAACTGAAAAATCCTGCCGCCTATGTTCATCTCAATGCTCATTTCCAACAGCAATGGTTGGGGGGTAAACCCAACACCACTAGTCAATACAGAACACAACACCATTCCAATAGAGGTGGACAACAGTGACCTAAAGAGTATCACTCTGGGCGCAGGCACCATTATTGGAATGGCGGTTGATGACCGACATTTTTCCATATATTTAGGTAGCAAACTGTTAAGACCAATCCCTAAGGACTGTTTTGACAGTGATATCGACAATGACAAAACACCAGACAGGATCTTCACCCGGCATGTGGGGGGGGGGGGGATTTCCTGGTGTACTCTTCCTGCCCTTATGGTAAGATGTGACCTGTTACTTTAGGAGGGATGAGGTGATCTTTCAAGTCCACAAGGACTGCCTTCCCCACCTGAAGCCATCAGTCCAAATCAGTACTTTGACTAGGGACTTCTCCACCCAGCTGGAGGAGGCCGCTGAGATAGCCAAACCAGAGGTCTTTCCAGGTTTCAGGCAGATGGTTGAAGAGAGAGTCAACCTAGCCGATGCCTGTGAGATTGGAGAAAAAGCAAAAATGAAACAAGTTTTCTTAGATTTTCAAGATCTCTTTGCGGTGGACTCATGACTGGTCGCACTGACATCCACACAACAATTCCCACGGACCCTGGCATGACTCCAGTGTTTGTGAAGAAATATTGCTTGCCTCTCGCATCAATGGAGCCCCTTACTGAAATAATTAAGAACCTTGAGTCCCGTGGGATGATTCGTCCAGTCCACAGCACCTTCAATAATCCGGTGCTGGGGATTTTGAAACCAAACGGCCAGTGGAGACTCTCTGCTGACATAAGGGAGCTCAACAAACGGGTCCATACTTCCCGATGGCCTCTTCCCTACATTGACCAAGGGCTGGACCAGATCCAGGGGCCAAAGGTATACACTGCCATTGACCTGACCAATGGGTACTGGACTGTACCAGTCAGTAGGGAGGACCAATACAAGCTGGCTTTTACCTTCGGGGACAGTAGTACACTTGGAACCGTACTCCCTTCGGATACATCAACTCTGGCAATGAATTTAACATCTTCCTGCATAAGGACCTGCCCGACTGGGGTGAAAGGGGTAACCTGGCCTATGTCGATCATGTTCTAATCAAAAGCTCAACTGTGGAGGAACAGAGATCCGTTATGTGCTGACCCAGTTGAGGGCTGCCGGAGCAAAACTCTTTCCAAAAGGCACAGTGTTGCAGAACCCATGTCAATTTCTTGGGGCATGAGATAACTCCTGAGGGTCTCTGTCCCCAGGAAAAGAAGCACTCCAGAAACTAAGAGACCCCACAACTCTGCGGGAACTAAGGATCCTCCTTGGACTAACTAATTACAGCAGAAAGTTCATTGAGGATTATGCAGAGATCACGAGACCCCTGATCCTTATGTTGAACAGGGTGGGGGGGGGGGGGGGGGGTGCAGTGGGGTCCAGAACAAGCAGAGGCAGTAAGACAACTCAAAAGAAGCCTCTCACAAGCGCCTTGCCTAGCTTACCCAGTCAAAAACAAGGAGTTCTTGGAGAAAGGGTTCTCAAATACATGCTTGACTGCAGTATTATATCAAAAGCATGACAAGGTCAATAAAGTAATCTCCTATGTGAGTAAGACGTTCTCCTCTGTGGAGGAAAAATTCAATTATTGTGAGAAGGCACACCTGGCAACGGTGTGGGCATTGAAGACTTACCACCCGTTTATCCAGGGGGAACACATAGTGGAGACTCCACACCAACCTTTGCAATATCTTCAAAGTGACAGAATCCAGGCCAGAAATGTGAGTAATTCCCGAGTTACTTCCTGGATTCTATCAATGCAAGGCTTTCCTGTGGAGGTCAGATATGGCCAAAACAAGAAGAGTCCCCTCGCGCAAGGTCTGGCTGACTTGCAGGATTGTGCCAGAGAAAACTGTCTCGAGGACGAAAGTCTTAAAATCAAGGACAACATGGAGGCATACCTTAATTCCCCACACAAAGTCTATGAAGACAAGTGTGAGGGGAATGCCCACCGGTTATGTGGATGGGTGCTCCTACCATGTTGACAAGGAAAAGGAACTTGTAGCCGGCGTAGGAAATGCATGGGTGAATGATGCCCCAGAACCCTACGCTGGGTACAAACAAAAAAAATCGGTCCTCAAAGTAGTCAAGTGGCAGAGCTGATGGCTGTGCATCAAGCCATCCTCACTGCTGGCCAACACCAACTCCACGAACTGGTCATAATCACTGATTCAGATTATGTACGGAACGGGTTTGTGGAGCACCTGGTTAACTGGAAAACCAGATGCATGCTATGTGTTAATAATAAACCTTTAAAACATGGAAAATTTATACAAAATATTTTTGATCTGGTCACCTCAAATGGGATGACCATCTACTGGAAAAAGAACAAGGGTCATTCTAAAGTAGAGTGACCAGACAAAACTGGAAATGACCTAGCTGATCAGCTGGCCAAAACGGAGCCATCCAAGGGGATCTACTTGAGATAGAGTCCCCGTTGGGGGAAATAATCCAGGTCACTGGTATCACTAGGTCCCAGACAAATGCTCACAATGAATTCTCAACTGCACAATGGAGTAATGAGACCCCAGATGCTGATTTGATTACGGCTCAAAAAGAGGATCCAATAATTGGTAAGTTTTATTAACACATTGGGGACCCTGAGAAATTTCCCCTGACGGATACCGATTACATTGGGAAAGAGGACCTCAGAGTATTGATGAAATGTCCAAAAATGTTCCGAATCCAAGACGGTTAGTTGGTGAGGAGATCCCTAGCTGGCCATGACCAGTGGGTGGTCCCCACCTCATTCCGGATCCTGATGCGGCCACAGCCGGTCATCGGGGGTTTCATACGACATTAGAAATCTTGCGAGAGGTTGCATACTGGCCACACATGGGGCAGGACCTTGACCAATACTTGAAGGGGTGCCTTGTGTGTGCACAATTTCAGCCAACATCACTCACACACCGTGCTCCCCTCCAAAAGAGGGGGATGACACTGCCTTGGTCAGATTTGCAAGTCCATTTTATCAGGCCCGTGATTCGCTCGTCTAGGGGGAACAAGTACATGTTGACCAGAACATGCTTGTTTACTAAATGGGTGGAATGTCTCCCGGCCCCAAATTGCAAGGCAGAAACCGCAGCTGCCCTGATCAATCACATTTTCTCACGTTTTGGACTACCCCAAGGGTTTGAATCAGACCGAGGTAGCCATTTCACTAGCAAAGTGATGACAAAGATGTGAGATACTTGGGGTCAAAAGGAAACTACACATTGCCTACCGGCAGTCCTATAGTGGAGTCGAGTTAAAATAAAACTATTTTGAGCACATTAAAAAAGTTTGTGGCAGATTCTGGGCCAAGTTGGGACATTCGATTATTCCTTGTCCTGATGGCCATCAGATCTACCCCTTCTGCAACAAAAATGTCTCCATTTGAGCTGATGACTGGACGAAGGATGGTGCTACCCCAGCATCTGCTCTACAGAACCCAAGAGCAGACCTTGATAAATGCCTCCACAAGTCATGAGTATGTTGAGAATCTGTGACAACACCTTCAACATGCTTTGCCTATGTTCAGCGGAATCTACAGAAATCTGCAGACAGTATGAAGACCCACTAGGATCGCAAGACAACTAAAAAGGAATACCAAGTAGGAGACCGGGTCTACTTGTACAATTCCCAAAGGAACCAAGCCAAAGCGCGCAAATTCCTCCCATCTTGGCGGGGCCCTTTTGAAATTGTGGACAGAATCTCACCAGTCGCCTGCAGAATCTGCATCCAAGGACAGTCTGGCAGAAGGGGAAGACAAGTGGGTTAACATAAACCAGCTGAAGAGTGCCATCCCAGGCATACTTTGCAGCAAATAGAGGAGCCAACCAGAAACCCAGAGGGGGGAAAAAAAAAAAAAAAAAAAAAAAAAAAATCGGGAAACAGAAGAATCACTAAAATGTTCACCGTGTATGTGCAAGAAGAGTGTTAAGACCATTAGAAAACAGATGGGGAATATTGCCAATTATAACCAATGCAAGTGTCTTTCCCACTGCTGACATCCCCAGATGACGTGTTGACACAGTAGTGGGACAATATCCATAACCATGCTATGCTCCATCTTCTAGCATCTGGACTAAGGATTACCAAGGAGGACTACTCAGGGACCGGGAGGAAAGACCCAAGGACCTCGGAGTGCTGCTCCATACTCCCAACCAGAACCAGCAATACTCCTGACCAGAACCGGCGAGGAGAGCGGGTCACCTCCAGCACTGATGGGAAAAGCGACTGAAGTTCTCCACACGGACAGAAAAAGAACATCCCAATCTCCCGACTTCCCCTTGACGGGCTGTCAAAACCAAGTCGGGAGGGGGGGGCGCTCTGTGGGATGCATCTACCCACTCCGCTATGCAGCATCACCCTGCCAGTTGTTGGTTTCTTTCACCATAATGGCGGCAAAACCCTCGTGCGTGCCAAAAATCTACAAAAACTGTGTGCTTCAGCACACAAAAAGAGGGATGCACAACCTGCCAACCATGGTGCATGTGCGGGGAAATAAGAGTACACCCTGCAGAAAATGTGCCAGTGGGCTCCATGACCAGCAAACAAAGTGCAGAGAGAAAAGCAGCACTTTGCAAGTGAAACCCCAAAATGTGCCTACAAATGACATTTGCTTTGTTGCCAAAAAGTCCAAAATGCCTATAACACAACACTTCTCAACATTCAAAATCTTGCCTGGTGCTAAAATTCATATATCTAATGAAACATTGTGAAAATACAAAGTCCTAATGTGAAGAGCAAAACATTCTTCAGACAAACTGGATTGTCTGAAAACTGACAGCCTATGCCAAAATCTGGGTGCAGTACACGGGGCTACCTGAACGACAGCTGTCCGAGGAGTACTGATGAAACTTTAAAGTGACCTAAAACTAAAAAGTCTGCTGGATTAGCAAACATAAAAAGGATTGTTGCCAAATAGGAATACAGATTTAGTTGCGTTTTTGATCCCACAGATTTTAAGGCCAAGAAAGAAATGTATTTATGTCTGATGCAACAAACAGTTTTTGCTGGATTTAAGACGTTAATTAGCTCGGCTGGGGTAAAGGGGTGGGGGAATTGAGATTCTGTTTGGTTTGTGCTATTCCTGAATATCTGCTCTCTCCTCCCATCTCTTTACATTACCTATTGGGGGTTGAGGGGTGTTGCAGGGGGAACCTAACCATAGTGCTTTGGGATTAGAGTTACAAGATACCAAACGAGTCATTAATATATTGACTAGAATCCTGTAAAAAGCAGACCGTGATTTTCACCTTACATGGAGTAATGTTATGGAGACCTGCGTAGGGAATGGACAGGGGGCCAACATTTTAGTTTGGGTAGGTGCGGCTGACTTCAATTCGACATGGACTGCTGAAATCCTGAGTACACTTAAATTGTTGTCTAAAACCATGACTTCTTTGTCAAGGTTTAGGGGTAGCACCTGGTGTGACTAACACCAGAGTCTGGGCCTTTTGCTCCGATGCAAAGTGAGAATGGTGCAAATATTTACATATTGTCTAGAGGAAACATTAATTCATGGATCAAACTTTTTTTTACCATCAGAATAACATTGTTTGGATTTTAATATCAGATTGGCAGTGAGTGACCATTCTGCTGTATTCAAGAATTACCATCTTGAAATGAACAAATATTTATCATTTTTCGAACTCCAGATTAGGGTTCGACGTTAGGTGGAATTTTATTCTGTTTAAGAAATGTTCCAGTCACTTGAAAAGTGTTCCCTCAAGCATAAGGAGACACTTAACAAGGATACCGTAAATGAAATCATCACTTCTTATTCAGAAAATCAAAGGATCCATGGCTCCGGGACATGATAATCTAGCCCGGATTATCTTGAAACAGGACCCTGATCTATAGTCCAATATTCTAGCCTACCTTTGAGATATACTTGCCACTGGAACTATTCCTACATCTTGGTCTTCATTTTATATAATCCCCATTTACAAAAAGCGATCGGTCTAATCCAGCCAACTATTGGATGATCACCCTCTTGGATGCAAACAGCAAACTCTTTGTATCCTTGATATTGGACGAAAGTGGGATGTGGGTAGCTACTCAACATTTTAATTCCAAACCAGAAGCCTTTTATAAAAAAAAAGTGGGTACCTCTTCGAAGCATGTACATGGGCAAAGTTAGTACTGTTCAGTCTCAAAAGGTATTTTGGGAACCGTCTATATGATGCCCCTAGATTTAGCAAATGCCTGCGATAGAGTTATCAGACAAAGGGGGGCGATTCCGACCCTGGCGGTAGGGGGTTAACGACACCGGTAAGGATGCCAGTGCCGTTAACCCCCTACCGCCCTATTACGAGGTCCCTTAGTAGGTCCCACCAGGGCCGACTGGTTTTACCAGCCGCCCCTAGCGTGACCCATTAAGGGACCATGGAGTTGGGGCTGCAATTTGCGGGCCCGTTTTCGCCATTCCCATTGAGCCCTATGGGGGCTCAAATGGGAATGGTTTTCCAAATGGGGACTTCCCAGGTCTGCATAGGTCGGAATTCCCCAATAAGTCCCCATTCAAACCATGGTTGGAGGGCAGCCATGGTGCCAATAGCACCATGGCTGCCTCCAAACTCGGAATGGCCCCCAAAGACTGGAATTACTAACATGTGGGGTTCCCCTGGCACTAGTCAAACTTGTTTTTACTATAGAACAATACTTGTCAAAGTTCAGATCTCCAATAACTATAAAACCTCAGTGAGGCCAAGGCAAGGTTGTCTTAACACCCCTGCTTTTTTACACTTGATGGCTTTTAGGACTAAAAACTTTGTAATCAACTGAGGCAAAGTCGAAGATAGTCCTTTATTTATGCAAGTACGAACCGAAAGTTAGGAGATGGGCAGTTGGAACTGCGTGACTGGAACTTTGCCATTCAGTCAAATATGTAGGCTCCAATTTAACTTACGTCTCTAAAGGAGTGATGCAAGAACAGCCGAGAGCCAAAGCATAAACCCTGAATACTCAGTTAACGAGAATTCATTGGAGCCTTTGTAATTTCTCCGATTCCATTTAGTAAATTCTACCTTGCGAAGATAATCAAAGCCTGGAATTTTCCCCGATATAGGTACATTTCTCAACTCCTTGGAGGGAATTATTTGGAAACAAAGACTGGGTCATCCGATGACGGTTCCCAATTATGTCACTTGGAATGAATTTTTATTAATTTCCTTGTCCACTAATATTCGTGTGCCTCCTAAATCCATGTACGAGGCTCTGTATTTTCTATTTAAAAAGGAAATAATGTTCCTTAATTGAGTCAATTTTGGAACGGTTATGACAGACATTACATCTGCATGGCTTAGACGGAATGTCTGTTAATCCTACTCTAGTAAAAGCAACAATAAAAAATAAAAGACTTTGTTTCCGATTGGTGAGAGGGTTAATAACCTGAGCACTTATTCACTCTGCATAGAGTACAGTTGTTGCCTCAAGGAAAATATCGGACATAGTGACTTACCTCAAAACCATGCCAAAAAGCCCACAATGCATATATAAGATTCAAGCTTAATGTACTCCCCCAACTTAGAAAGCATGGGTACTAGCACCTCAATGCCAAGTAAGCAAAGAGATTGCCGCCTGTGCAAGAGTCCTGAATGTACGGAGGCTAAACATCTTGTACTTTCATGAGAGTCCACAAGACATTAAGAACATGTGTCATTAAGGACTACTGTTCCATTGAGATAGTCTATGGTCAGAATTGATGGTGGGAAATAGTATAACCAACTTGTTGAATTTATATTGGATGTTGATAGAGGTTTTTGAAATGTTACGAATCCATATGTAATCATGATGTGATGCAACGTCTATATATAGAACATACATTGTTATTGTACTTATTGCTATGCATGTAATTAATCTAAGTCAAGATATGTTAGATTATCTTTGTATGTATAAAAAAATATATATAGTGAAAAGGCTTGTATTGAATAAACAAACTATGGATGTTTTTCCACTGAACATTTTTTGCTTTTTCACTAGGCCGTCACAATTTGGCAGGTAAGCATTAATTTGCACTGAACCCCGAGCCATGCATACTTTATGAACACTATGCAAATGGGGACCGGCAGGTGTTCCAATTAAAGGAGACTCGCATAGGCAGACGTGTTAATATATCTGCAAGACGGTCTCAGGATTATGAATGTTAAGCACTACAGTGGTTTAGAGTTTACAGATAACCGGGGAAAGCAGGAAATAACAGACTAAATCTACATAGTGTGGTGAGCAAGTATAGGTCTTAAAGAGGGGTGCATAAGGTACCACACGCATGCATAGTCTCGGGAGGATAACTCAGGGGCAACGTGCTCGCCTTGGAAGCAAGACGACAGAGCACTGCAGGTACGATACCCTGGTCCACGCTTAGAAACCTCTGGGTATTAAGCATTCTAAAATATCTCATCATATCAACATACCTTGTTAATACAGAAGTCCCGCCTTATCAGCAAGGAAAGAAAGAAAAAGAAATCCGCCTCGGTCTCCACACCATGTAGTTTGGTAGAAGCAGACCCAGATGAGAAGATATTTTGTGAGGTCTTTTTCAAACCCAACGACTTGCTACTAGAGGGTCAGGATAGTACCAAGCTTGGGGTCGTGCTCACTCTTCTTGCCTGTACATGTCAGAGCATTAATAGTCTGAGACAGTTTGCTCACTGACATTGAGCAAGCTGGTGCTAAACGGTACCCATTTTACTATAACCTCCATTAACCCAGCCCCCAAGAAATTAAGCCATCACAGCACCTGTGCCAGACCCTAGAATGCATTACCATAGACCCTGCCCTGCAATATCAAGCTTCTTAGTTGCAGGTGTTGGCCCACGCCATAGATAACTGGAACCATCATTAAACAAGATACTAATCTTCCCATCTTTGAGAGACTTCACTTTCTAGCCTGTGCGCGCTAGACACGCTTTAAACAAAGTATGATAACTCTTGTTAGGGCACAGTCAATATACATATTCATCCCCTTAGAAATAAATACTTGGTCCAGCATTCTTAATCATTTTAAAGACCTCTCTAATAAAAGCAGATTTCATTCTTCTGTATTTTTTTTTTAACCATTTTATTTTTTGATAGAGATAATCAAATTATAACATATTCATTACACTTTATCACAGTGCATAAACCAAATTTTCATTCAGGGTTGATGTCACCCGTTGCTGTGTGTTCATTCTTAACTTTCTTCCTCCTCCCCCACCCAGATCCTTTTCCTCTAGGTTCCAGAGTCTCTTGTCCTTTCCGTTAAAACGACCCCATATGAGAGTCCCCCTCCTTTTGTGCTTCTGACTATCGGGAGATATAAACGTTTAAGATCCTGAGATTTGAAGAAATAAGCTTCTCTTTCTTCGACAGAGTTTTGGAAGGGGGACCAAGTAGATCAGAGTCTCTGCAGTGTTAATTTCTTTTATACATAGGTTTTTGAGTAACAATTGAACAGTTAACTCCTACCCCCCTTTATTTTCTTTCTTGTTCCCCTTTCTCGTCGTCTTGATTCTCTCTTTCACTGTTCTGGGTTGTTAGGTGGTCGATATATCTGAGGGTCCGTGGTTTATAGAAATGGGCTTCCCTGTCTCCGACAAAGTCTCTAAAAGGGGACCATATGGACAAGTATCTCTGGTATGTCTGTCTGTTCTTATGGCGGTTACCTTCTCCATTGCCATTACTCCCCATATTTTCACCCACCACCACGGTGTCGTCGGGCCCTCTAGCGTTTTCTACCTTTGTGCCAATGTCATTCGTGCTGCTGATAGTGTGTTATTAGGGTGGATATATGCCCTGATGTTGTGTATATACCCTTTGCCTCTGCTAATTCTTCTGTATTTTACTGAGCAATGCCCTCGATTGTGGTTGATCATGTATTGGTTTGTTATACTGCTGATCTGCAGGGCTGACTAACACATAACAGCCCTTTTATATTAAAATGCCAATTACTCCCAACCAGTTTTTAAATAATCCCACAATGGAGTCTGCTTTCAGATTCCACCCACACAGCTGTCCCAATAGTTTAGGACTGGCAAAACGAGCATTGCAGTGCCGCAGGAAATCATTTGTCATAGCGCCCTAAAGAGTAATTTGGATGGAGTACACATTACTGGTTAGAATACCAGGATCAGGAATGAACAGTTACTTTTTACTCCCCACAGAAAACACAATTTTACTCCAAACCTCAGAAAAGGTTAGTAAAATGCTCCTATTTCAAATCTTGTGTTTAGGCTCGATTTTAGTAGTTGTGGTACACTGTACTCTTGGTTATACAATAGAGCAAGCACAATGATGTATATTGTTTAAATCAATAAACCAACCTTTAAACTAGTCTAAATTAAAACTTAAGAGGATCATGGACTGCACTCTGTTAGTGTCAACTTCACTCATGTTTATTGAGCAGAGTATTAAAGTGTCTGAAGCATTTCGTAAACAATTCCATAAAATTAGCGTACACAACCATTCCAGTGACTCTAAAATTACAAATTCCATCACACGCCATCACCAAAGAAATTATCAAAAATATTTTCTCAGCCAAGTAAATAAAATGCTACATGATGCACCATCATAATCTTGTACCTCAGCGTGCATCAGAATTAAAAAAAAACATTTAAAAACATTCTGCTCTAACCCATAACTAATGGTCAATCGTTTCACCTCCAAATGCTTTAAATACAGTTGAAGTGTTTTAAACATACTACAGACAACCCATCTATTTTAGTATACAATGGTGTAGCTTGCAAAAGGTTTGAACCTGCAAAAACGCCCCATTTTTTAAAACTCAGTAAAAATATTGGGACATTTAAATCTTTGAGATCTGTAGAAAACGTATAATCAATGCAGCTGGTCATTGTTACATGTACAATTTCATTCAGAAACCCCGTCCCCCCCCCACCCCGTCCCCATTTTTTTTCTCACCTCCATAGTAAAGTAATTTGACCTAGGGACACAAATCACATTTATGAAGGACCATGACAAAATGACAATTAGAATCACAAAAAAAGGAAACGTTGAAACTAAAGCAACTACCACATTAAACTGCATAGTATCTGAAATTTCAACAGATTAAAATGGCAATACAAATATTGGCAATGATATACCTGAAAAACACTGATTTAATTCATTGTTGCATTGGTCTTAGGAGGGATACCGTAAATCTTTCCATTCACTAGCCAAAACTTTACCATTTCAAATCACATGGATGAACTTTCATCAGGATGTGTACTGTAACAGTTTAAGAAATTACCAATTGGGCTGCAGCTGGGTTCGCCGCCACCCTTAACGCGTAGTGCATGTGCAGTGCAGACAACCGTCACCAAATTCTCCACTAAGGACCAAAGACAGACAAAATGTGCACCGCCAGTAAAGGCTTACATCAGATAAACACTAAAACTAGATGGACACTATTGCTTTAAGGTTCTGCACCACCCCAAAATGAAAATAAAAAGGTTGTAAAAAAATAAAAACCACATTGCATTAGTCATGTATTTAAAAATGGTGCAAGTAGTCGGATGGGAAAACTATTTGCTACTCCTGCGTGGTCTCCTCTTTCTGCAGATTTGCATCTTCATTCGTTTGAGAGTTAACATCAGGTGAAGTAAGCTCAGCCTGGTTGTGTGGCCCATCCCCTTGAGCAGCATATTCCTCGTCAAGATCTGCTTTGGTGTCTGCTCCATTGAGATGAGAAAAAGACATTGCTTTGTCTGGAAGCAGCTTGGAGGGCAGGTCTGGGGCAGATGTTGCATGATCTGAAAAACCTACAAGTGACAAATATGCAAAACTTCAATACACAATGCAAAAGGTTTAATTCCAAAGTTTCCATTAGATCTATATCTAGATTATCACAAGTAGTGCTATGTTTAAACATTACGTGCACAAGCAAGTTTGAAGCAAGAGGTGTAGTAATTTGACCTAGAGTGTGGCCAAATTGTTTTAAAAGTAAATATGACAAACTGAGAAAACCTGAAATCCTACTTAACCCAGATACAACAATTCTGGATCAATGCTTATGGCAAAGTAATGATCACACTGAGCTGTGGCACTCCAATAGGTTACATGTTACAGTTCTGCTAGATGAAATTTGTCCGGTATGCCTCCAATAGGGAGTCTCAAATACCTCATGAATCACTAGAGACCAATTGGCAGGCAAACTGACCATGAGCATCACCAATTTCTAGAATAAGTCTACATGTATCCATGTTGATTGGTTCAATTGGTCTTACAAGCTCGCAAATGGAATTAGCCAATCTAAAAATGTAAACACAAGGCTTAGAGACCATACATCCCCCCTTGGGGCACATGTAGTACCACTATTTTCAATGTGAAGCTATGGGGTAATTATCTTTGATAAACTGGTTAATGAGTTAAGATCGTTTTATTTAATGTGGTTCATATTGGTTATACATGTTTGACAACCTTTAACCACCTTTGTCCATAGGGTTAAAAAAAAAAAAAAAAAAACGAAACAAGGCCATTACTAGGTCTTCCTTTACTCTTCCAGTTTTTTTTGTGATCACCATTAAAAATTTGACCAGGGCCAAGGTCATCGACGTCTTCTCTGCTGACAGCAGAATTTTCCACCAGTCCTCTCTGGTTCTCTGGCCAAATGTAGTGATCACCTCCGACATTAACCTTTGCTGTTCCAGGACTTGATAATCCATCAGATCTTTTGTAGATTCTTGTGACTCTTCAACTTGGCACAATCTACATGTCAACGTACTGCTGTCTGATCTACCCCAATTTCTTGTCTGTTTAGTTTGAAATAAGTTCAGATGGAATCGAAAGAACGGATCGCTGAAATACCAGTTTGGAAAAAGTTGCTGGTACCTAGGTAGGGTGTTTAGTTTCAGACTTTCCTCCAGTGGTTTCCCATAGATTTTGCATTTGTCTTTCAGCTTGGGTCTGGATCCAATCCTGGTTAAGCAATTTCTTCTTGGTTTCATCTGGGTTGTCAGTGAGAGATTGTGGCAATTCCTCTATACTGGTTAAGAGCGTTTTACATTTTCCCTCCCATTTTAACACAGGCTCCTTTTGATCAATTAGAGCTTTTTTCAAGCATAAGAAACCTCCTTTCACCTCCTCTTGAATACATTTTCTGAAAAATGCCAGCGTTTTCGATTCAACTATTGCCCTTAGCGAGGTGAGTGCAAGTTCCAACCTCACTGCCTGTATTGGGGTACTTCTAGGAATGTTCAATGCCCTTTTTCAGAAGGCGCCTTCTATTTTTGCCCAATTCCCCGGATTGAAATCCAGGGAGCCCTCAGCTCCGTAGGTTAGAATTGCTGACACTTGAGCAGTAAAATCTGATCAATGGAATCGTTGAGTAGCCACCGTATTTTTTAGGATCTTCCCTTGGCCTACAAGACTCTCATATCTCGGTACTTCAGTGGAAGTAGTATTTAGGCCTACTCCCAAATAAGTAAGTGAGGCGACCACCGGAATCTTTGTTCGTTTGAGGTTCCATGCGTAGGTTTTTTTTTGCCTTCCTTGTTGACATCCGATTGGAAGAATGAATCATTTTTTTTGGGTCGATAGTTATCCCATTTTTTGCGAGGTATAACTGTAAGACGGCCAATTGTCTCTGCAACCCAACCAGAGTTTGGCCCATGAGAACAACATCATCCGCATAGAATAGTCTCCCTACTTCCATATTGGCTATTTTTGGGGTAAGGCAGGTAATTCGTTAAATGCAGAATCAATATCAGAAGAGTTTAAAGAGGTCCGGGGCCAAGGGGCACCCCTGCTTCAGACCCTGGTTTGTGGCAACTGCTTTAGTTAAGAGCCTTGCCACGTTCAATCTTACTTTTATCGATGTCTCACTGTGCAGATCTTTGATTGGGGCCAACAGAGAGAGTGAGCATTTCCACTGGTGTAATTTGGACCATATAGTAGCGGGCGACTCACTAGATCAAATACTTGCGTTCGATCTATAATGAAATGTAGACTTTGTCTCTTGTTTTCAGTACGGGCTGTTAACAAGTTTATTAAGAAGATGTTAATGCTCGTACCCATACCTCCTTTCGAAGCCAGACTGCCAGATGTCTATGTCCTGAAGCCAAGGCCCATTTCCTTAGAGACTTCAGTATTAAAGAAGCAAAGATTTTCCCCCCGGGACGTCTAGCAGGGCTATCGGGCGATAGTTACAGGATCTGCCCTTGACCCCTTCCTGTAGATTGGAATGATGATCGACTCCTTCCAAGATTTGATTGTGTATGTGAACAAAATAGATGCCCATTGATCTACAATCTTGTTTTCGGATGACATTACTTCGGCCGTCAGGCCCTGGAACTCTTGAATTTGATTTAAGAATAATTTCCGCAATTGCATCAGGATCAGTTTCGATCATATCCCACATCAGACTTAAGGCTATCCGAATCGATCTAATAAAAAGTTCCCAAATATTTTGCCCAGATTGCTGCTGGAATTGGATTTAGAATTGCCGCTTCCTGTGAGATATCCTGCTGGTTTATCACTCTCCAGTGTTTTTTGGTGCTGCGCAAGGTTAACATTCTCTCCGCATCATTCCTCAAAATTACTTCATGGCGACTTAGCCAATTGTGGTAATGGTGACAGATCTTTTTCCGTAGGATATCTGCAGCCAATGAACTATCCTTTTTAAGTAAGGCAATCTTTTTTCTCATGCTTTTTTTCTCTTTTATGGCCCTTACGTCGTAGGCATGCCGATGGGGAGTCAGGTCTTTAATGCATCGCCCAGGTTTAACCTCGAACAAATTAAATAACCCCAAATAATTTATCGGTCTTAGTTCTCCGTCCAACTGGGCAGTTAGTGTCGGGATTTTATTTTTGTGGGGCGATTTGGCTTCTGTTCCTGTTCCTCCCCCTGGTTACTTCCACATCCATGTGATATGAAGTCCCTTGGTTTCGGTGGACAGGGATCAGCTCTGCCGACAGTAGGCTATGGTCGCTCTCCTCTATATACTCCACTGAGGACCCATTTGTCATATCCACCATCTCTCCTGAGATGCATATATAGTCGAGCACCTGGCCCCCGCTCCTACCCTTCCTTGTAATCTTTGCCGGGATGTTTCCATTCATCACTGCCACATCTAATGATTCAATGATTTCGTTCCACATGATCCTTTTTTTACCGCGGGATTGGCGGATGTAAAATTGGGGCTCCAAGCTTGTCCACACATACCGAGTTCAGATCTCCACAGATCACGTACCAAGGTTCATTCCATTTCAACCTGCATTTCTCAATCCAGTTAGCCACTTGAGTTGGAAAGTTCATACTTGCCGGATTCCAGTACAAGTTGAACAGAATCAGAATTTTCCCCTCTTTTCGATTTTGACAATCAATTTTCCCCCATCACTATTTTTTTTTACTCATACTCATTAAAAACTAAGACATAGGACGACCTTTCTCTCCTTTGGTCGCTGGACTGAAATGCAACGAATGTCCTATTAGTGGCAGTGCTCTTAACCAGTTTTGCTGCAAAAAGAAAATATATATCATATTCTTTGACTTTATTGCCGCCTTTGGTCAGCAGATGTTTAAATCCCCTTGTGTTCCAACTTGCGACTGTAAGGGGTTTCAGATCTATACTTTGTTGAATCTATGGCTTTTTAATTTCATCTGCGACCATGTTCAGCCGTTTCCAATTTTCTTCAGATCCATATGCTCTCCCTCTCTCTTCTTGAGGTCGTTCTATCACGATCATTTCTCCTACTTTAAGGGCTGCGTCTATGACTGTGCCTGGAGTCCCTCTTGTCCTCTCTCCGCGGAGTTTGCGGTTTTTCATCTCTCCGTCGGATCATAGATCTTTGGGGACGATACCTTTCCAAGGACCTCCCTCGTTTCTTTCCCTCCTTTGCTGATCTCTGGGGTCTCCAATCATCTTTTTGTTGCAAATGGGGCAATTTCAATGGTCTCAATATAATTTTTTGTTCCGTCAGCGGTCTAGCGGTCTCAGCAGAAGTTCACGTTTCAAAAGCTGTGTTATGAGGGGAGTCCTAGGATAGATGATCACCCTGTCCATTCGCTCGTCGTCCACAAACTCCACTATTGCCAGGTCATCGGATGTCAGAGGTCTTAGCGAAGGGACATGAAGTAATCTTAAGATGTTAGCTCTATTAAGGATTAACCCATCTGTTTCCTGGGTCATCCTTTCTAAAAGGAGCCAGTCTTGATAGCCCCTCATTCTACTTGCCTCTGGTGGTCCGCAGTTTTTCCTTGGCTCGCAGTCAAGAGTTCAATCTCCCCCCTCTTCTTGATAAGGGATGCAGTGGTTTTAATGGCAAGATTCTGTAGTGTCTAACGTCTGCAATCTGGTTATTAACACTGCTATCCTGTACGGGGACAGGTTCGCTCGACTTTGCCATGGCCGGGCTAAGAGTTTCTAGAGGATTCTTTGCCTTTTTTAGTTCTGATGGGATTGCTACTTTATCCTTCTTCGTTATAGCAGCTTGCTGGGTTTTGCCTAGCCACCATTGATATTTTGGTTTTTCTATTTGTAGACCTAGATTCTTTGCGGCCCTCAAACCCCTCTGATAGGATTTTATTAATTTGGTCTGGTGATTTGTCCTCAGTACTTTCCTCTTCCCTCCGACTTGTCATCTGTGGCATAATCTGAAATTGAATAAGTTGACATGTCCATCAGATCTATTTCTGGGCTTCCGTCTCACTCTATAATTTCAAGCCTTTTTTCCTTCACTAACTTGCGCCCCATCTTGATGTTGATTTGGAACATGGGTTCCCGGGTACAGAGATTTTATGGACTTCTCTGGGATGAGTAGTTTTACTGGTAGGAACTGATATGTTCCTAATACAATTGTCGACTACCCTCTCTGCTTAGCTGGAATTTTCCGTTTTGTTGATTTCTGGGTTGCCTGTGATTTCCTGTTTTCCCCTTGGGGCGGGGGCCCTTTAGTCCTTGGGGCATATTTAAATTGCCCCCCCATCTTTCAGAGAAATTGTCTGTTGAGTACCTTGGCCTTTCATAAAGAATGGGCACACTTGTTTCAACGAGTTGTGTAATGGAACTGGGATTTTTTTCCTGTTCCAACTGCTTCTCTCCCACTACAATAACCTGAGGCTTTCTGGGATTTTTTTTCCAGGATCATGTTTCTAGTCATCTCGGGGGTTGGATCATTCGATTCCAATCTATCCTCCTCTCTTGATGGTGTTGGAGTGGAAAGGTTGAGGCGACGGGTTTCCTTTTCCCCTACTGCCGCTATCACAGGGGGGACCGGTTTCTTTTTCTTCAAATGGGTCTTTAGTTCCCAGATTTTTTCTTTGATGGTCTTGATTTCCAGAGGATCAAAACCTTGACATCCGACGCATTTCCTTCTCCTTGATTAAGGGGTCTAGAATTGTGTGGAGTAACCCTGTAACATTTGCCATGCTTGAGTCCATATCTTTTTTTCTAGCTGTTCTAAAGGCTTCCACGAATATCATTTTGGATGTCAACATGGCTAGCATTGTCGTTTGGTCCTTCAATTGATCACCTACTTGTTCATACACCTTCATGAAGGGGGCCATGATGGCGGTCAGTGTCCTTATTGTTGAAAGTTCATTATCTCTACTTTTTCATGATTTTCATTCTCATTCTCGCTGGTCAAGTCTCGAGTTGTTGGACTTGCTGCCTCGACCCCCACTTTGTGATGTTAGCAATGTGTTTAGCGCCAATTTTTCGATGAGGCTACACTCCTCGAGGCCCCCCCTTACTCACAAACGATTGCTATACATCTAGCCAACAGTGGTTGGTTTTTTGGGGGGGGTCAGGTGGGATTGTTCTGGTCTGAAGTGCCTACATCCCCCAAGTCTTGCCTTGGGGTATGTTGCTCGATTGAGGAGTTCTTGGGGTGAGTCATGGTTGAAGTTTCTCTCTGCAGCGTAGATGCAGATTCCAGCAAAGGCCGATCTGGAATCTCAATTCCCAAGTTACCTCTAAATCATACCACACCTTGTCTGGTAAAGACCGTCTCTGGGTGAAAGAAGTCGTTCCTGGTGATTAAATCGAACTTGGACAGGCCTCTCGGTTCCCATATGTTTCTATCGGGGGTTGGTAAGGCAAGGCTGCGCGTTTCCCGAGAGGCATAGGTCGTATTTTGGTCTTACCAGCGTTCATGGACCAGTGTTTTAATGGCCAAGGGCTTTCTCCCGCTCCCGTGAGGGCAAGTTGGCCACGAAAGTCATTTGACAGAACCCCCGTGTTAGCCGGGGGGTAACACGCTCAAACTTCCCAACCCCTGGGACTGTCTGGTTATCCCCATGGGTGTGCAAATCAGTAAGGCTTAATGCCAACTTCTGATGGCATACCTTACAGTTAGTACCTCCCCTCCCCCCCTCCTCGCAGTCTGATGGGGCCATGCGTTCCTCCAATTCAGTCGGTGGCTCTTCATGCAGGTTATTTGGTTTTGGCGTGGTCGGAGCTAATAGGGGCTTTTCTGTTATCCTCACCCTATCTTCAGGTCCCTCGATAATAGTCTCACAGTTTGCAGGTTTCAGTTTAACCATTTCTGTTGTTACGGTCTCAACAGGGACCTGCTCCGACGCCAACTCACTCAGACACCGTGGGATCCACCATGTGGGAAGCTGTACCTGCTAAAGTGACTACATTCACAGTGTTCACCAGGCATGGTGGAAACTTATTCTGTTCACTCACCGCTACTACCACCTCCATGACATCGTCGTTTATGGCCTTTTCGCCGGTAGGTCAGTATCCAAGCCAAGTGGTTTCCTGCTCCCGAAACTTCCGATCAGTTTCTCCAGATCAGATCTCAATGTGGTTCAATTGGTTGAATCTCCAAGTTTACTGGTGGAATTATATGGAATGCTGCAAGCCGCGCTGATCCTGCAGCGTCCGTTTGGCGGGCCCCTCTCCACCGAGCCCCTCAAGCCGAACACTCCACCACGCGCTGCTTGTGGCAAGTGTGTTGTGCCTTTGGCTCCTCCTTCTGGCGCCAGCAAAAGTCAATGGACAGTGTCAGACTCTGCAACTGGAAAAACGTTGTGGCAAACACTCGGCCAAATACTAAAAAATAAATTAAAAAAATCTATTTTTTCTGAAATGGGACATTTCGAGGGACGTGTGCTTCGGTGGTCAATGCTTGCTCTGAAATGGAAACATTACCGTCGTAAACAAACCCAGGGCTGCTACAGATAATCATTGCATCAACTTTGAAATCAAGGGAGCTACCTCTGTCCCCTTTAAAACAAGACCAACTATTCGGATTTAGCATTTTTGTACTATGGGCTCAAGTGAAGAGTCCCTTTGCAGTAGTGGAGGGTTAACCAGCAAACAGCATGAGTAAGTCCAACAAACAACCTGGAGGAGCATCCCCCGCACCCACAAAAAAAAAAAAACTTCCAACGCAGCAATCTACAAAAAGAAAAAAAATAAATAAGCACAAACATTCACTAGGAAAGTGTTTCAACCCCCATCTTGAAAATCTCAGGTTGGCTCTTAGGGAGACTAGCATTTTATTTTTGCAAAGGCACAAACTTCACACAAACTGAACCAAGTAAACAAACTAAACGCAGATCGCTGCAATAAGATCACCTCACGATCAACTTAACAAATATCAACTTGTGGCTTAGTCTAAACACTAAAGGATTCTGGAAAATGACAAAAAAAATGACTGTATACATTGGAGACTTAATCCCTCATTAGTACCATTTCCATAGAAATTTAAATGCTCGTCAGTTTTTAAAGTAATCAAATTTGGACAGGAACTGATTCCAAGATGGCCGCCTGAGGGAGAGCACTGCTCTCCCGACCCCCACAAGCAGGATAGCTGCCAGCGTGACTCCCTCCACGGGGCATGGATGCAGAAATCTATAAAATGGAGGAGAAAGAGCTCGACTAGCAATCCGTAAATAAAAGTAACGCAGGTGGTGAGCGGCAAATGAGTGCAGGGCGAGGGATGGCGGGCAGTGACCGGAGCCGCAGCTGCATCAGTGCAAAGTCCTTGGAAGTGGAGAGCAGCAAGTACCGCAAGGGAACGCAGAAGGGACTCCCCAGCAAAGGTCAGAATTTAGGTGCCGACTCCTAGGGAGAAGAGCTGTGGTGCGCTTGGACCTGGTCCACGAGATGCTCCGACCTGGTCCTTCTGCGGAGGAGCATTGTGGAGCCCCGCTGAGAAGACAAAGGAGGGAGAGTCGGGGACCCACTCCGGAGGTGAGCCCTAGCGAGAGATTGCCGGCAACAGGGAGTGGAGCGGTGAGGGGAAGCCTAGCTGTGTCGGAGAGGGGAGGAGGAGTGGTCCCACCAAGCCGAAGCCCAGCTGAGAGAGAAGCAGGAGGCCCCAGGAGACGGACGAGGAGCAGGGCCAGGACAAAGAAGTGGCAGAGGTGGGAGGAGGTGGCTGGGCTGTAGTAAGAGATGAGACAGGCCCCTGCCCCCCACAGCAGCCCTGCTGTACACGAGGGACTCGAAGGCACATACCGAGGCCCAGGGAGGAGAGCACCTGCAACTAGGCAATTCCCCCCTGATCCCCCCTAAGGAGGGGGGAGAAAATAGCAACAGGCCTGGTGCCCAGGGGACAAGTGCCCACACTGAAGGACCAAGGGGGTTGGGTGAAGGAGGCACACCAGAGGATCTAAGGGGAAGAGCAAAGGGAAGGAAGCCCTTTCTCCATCCCACTGAAACAGACCCCCCCCCTCATAGCACCACCCACCAGCTCGCGCTCTACTCGTCCTCACCATATTGGACCAAGTTATCACCAGGCAGACCATGCCGCCCATTTTAAGTCTACTCCAAGCTCCTATACTGAGGCTCCCTTACTAGCACCCACTCTGACCTCATGTGCGGTATTAGCATACCCGACCCATCCAGTAACATTAAGTTCCCTTGACTCCTCACAGATCAGGCTACTCAGCCTACCTGGCACCCGGACCTGGGAGAACCAGATACCAACTCCAATTAGAGTCTACCTCCTTACTCATATCTGGTAAGCTTCAACCACCCCTTTCTCGACACCTCATTGCCAAATAACCAAGCATGGCCTCCACCTGGCACTAACCGTCTTTCTCTCCCATTCTCTCTCCCTTGGTACTCGTCACTTTTCATCTGAACTAACGGTTCATTCTGTCTGTCAATACGCATTAATCTAAACATGAATGCCTTGCTGTATGTAATTTTAACCACCACCGCTCACCGTCACCACTTAAAATTACAACCAATGTACTACTGTTTGTATATTGTGACTATGGTTACATTAACTTGATACAAAACCTGGAAACAATACGTTATACTTGCCGAACAATTATCCGTGATTGATATGTCGCACCAATTTCTCAAATAATGTCACTGCGCCTTGCACCTCACCTTTCCACTCACTTCACAAATCACAGCCTTGAAAAGACAGGTCGAAACACGCGTCAGCTGTTTGCACTCACCAATGTTGACCAACTGGCAATAATTGCCACACTGATGATTTTTGGTTATGGTATACCAATATAAATAAAAAACCACATGCACCAATAATTCTAAGACTGGACCAGGACTTAAAACAGAAGGCAAAACTGCCAGATTTTGGACAATCAAATCCAGCCAGCGCCCACAATCATCCAAAGGTTTGTCATCCCAACAAATTTACTCAGAAGATATTTCCAGGACTTTGGGGATAAAATCACAAGCACGGTGGAGACACAGCTGGGATTAGGGAGAACTGGGCCTCAGCGCTCCACGATTTAAAAGGTTATTCAACAAACTTGAAAAAAGGACAGATACGAACAAGACAGCATTGCAGCAGATGATGCAAGAAAAATGTGGGACCTAGTTGAAAAGCTGGCAGCAGCCACCCACAGCGTGGAGCTGCAGACCGAGGACCTGGAAATCAGGTCAAGAAGGTTGAACATGTGGATAAAAAGGCCCGTCAGAAGAGGTACAAGATCAAGATCTCAAGGTGGTGATCCGGCAAATATTTGTGGACTTACTAAAGTTGGAAGATGCTGGGCTAATACTGGACAGGGTTCACAGGGTGTGGCTGCTGAGGAAAGAACTAGGGGCGAGGCCCAGAAATGCCCTGGCCGCCCTCCATGAATACAGCAGAAGGAGGAAATTCTCTGAGCAGCTTGGAAAACGAAACAATAACAGAGCCGACATGCAGCTCTTCCAAGACCTATCCCACATAACACTACTCAAGAGGAGGAGAATGGGCCTGGTAGTGAGATTACTCAACGAAAAGGGCATTAGGTACTGCTGGACCTTTCCTTTCGGCATGGTGTTCGAGTGGGAAGGCAAACACTGCATCACATCCTGCAACAAAGGAGAGGGCATCCTAGGAATAGAGACAGAGGAGGAAGAAGCAGGCAGCAACGAGCTAGGAACGAGGGGCCTGGCTACAAAGAAGCCGTGGTAATGGACAAAGGTGAAAAGAAAAAGCAGTAAGTGGGGCCTGGCACCGACATAGGAAGACCAGGAGGGCTCCAGAATCAAATGGATCAGAACAACCCGGGGACAGCAAACGCTACTGAGAAACGGTTGGGAGTAGGTGAAGGTGGGTATTGGGAATCCAAATCTGGGCTTGGGTGAGACCACAGTTTGTAAGTCTGGGGGACGGAAAGGGCTCAATACCTGAGATGGCACATGGGGAGGGGCTAGAGGCCGATTGAGCCCACCCAATGGTGGATGAGGGGAACGAAAGGGGTGGAGGGGATCCATCCGGGCCATAGAGGTGTGTAAAAGCGGACTTCAAAAAGACATTGGGAATGGCAAGGGCTAGCAATATGACCATCATGTTGCTAAATATTAGAGGGCTTATTTCCCCCCATAGGAAAAAGATTAGAGAATCTTTTGCAGAGGGAAAAAACAGACCTCCTGACACTACAGGAAACATACAAGCAAAGGATGTGCAGAAGATTAGACCAATCAAATGAGGCAAAGAAGAAAGGTGGGGTAATGCTGGCTATAAGATCTTCCCTCGGTCTCACAGCAACAGAATGGGAGAAAGATACATCCGGCAGATATCTGGCAGTAAGACAACAATTAGGCGGTGAGGGGTACACTATAGCCACTATATACACACCGAATACGGGGCAAGACAAATGTATTCAACAGAAATTAAGACAAGCTGGAGGGCTTTGCCAAAGGGCAGGTTATCATAACAGGAGACTTCAATATGGCCTGGGAGCCAGTGGTTGATAGGAGCACAGGTAGAGCGGGGACTCCGGGTAGACCCTTCCAAAGTATTACAAAGGTAAAATTGATGCTTGGAGGGAAAGGGCTACACATTCTTCTCCCACGTTCATAGATCCTCTTCATGGATTAACTACATGTGGATCTCCAGAAGCCTATTAGGCAGGGTATCAGACATTGAGGTAGGGGCTATAGCGTTATCAGATCATGCACTAATCATGCTCACAATAAAGAGGGGCCAACTCACAGGGGCTCTGGAAGTGGAAATTCCCTTCATATAGGAGGACCTAATCAGGGAAGAGATAAAAGTCTATTGAATAATTCTTTCAAATAAACAAGCTGGGAGACACGAGGCAAATTTTGAGATGGGATGCATTCAAGGCCACAATTAGAGGAAAGATCATAGCAGCTAAAACCAGGGGGGGGAACGGGGAAAGGAGATCGCTGGAGAGAGACCTAGAATGCAAACTAAAACAAGCGATGTCTAAGATGGAGGTTGGGGCCAGTGGGGAAACTCAGAATATAGGGCCATAAGGGGTCAATTGGAGGTATTCCAAACGAGGGAAGCAGAATGTGCATCGTTACACCTTAAAGAAAAATACTACATAAAAGCCACCAAGGCTGATGGAATGCTTGCCCAGCTACTTAGGAAGGAAGAAAAAGACAGGACCATAATAAGGATTAAACTAGGTAAAGGGGTGGAGAGTAGCGAGCAAGCAGAGATAAAAATGTACAGACTTACTCACAGCTCTACAAGTCAGATGACCCCTAGACCAGACAACTAGAATATTTGTAAATATTACATCTCCCAACTTTAGCAAACCGAAAAAGGTTAGAACAGGACATAACGATAGAGGAAGTCCGCAGGGCAATTAACTCGCTGCTCAATAAAGCACCAGGGCCGGACGGATATACATCCAATTATTTCTACAAATATTTCAGGGAAGAACTGGCTCCCCATCTAGTTCTGCTAATTAACACATTTGGGGCAGGAGGTATCAGCCAAGGTAGTCCTTCTCCCGAAACCAGGCAAAGACCCAGCAAGCTGCAAATCCTGTAGACCGATAGGGCTAATAAATATTGATGCAAAAAAAAAAAAAAGGTACACAAAGATGCAACAAGGATAGAAGCCCACCTTCTGAAAAACTAATTGTCTTCCACGTATAAATCCCGAATGATCCTCGTCAGACCAGGGTTAACACTAGAAGAGTAGTTCACCTAGTAGAATAAAGGTGCTGGCGCTTTTTCTTGCCCTAGACACGGAGAAAGCATTTGATATGGTGGAATGGCAGTTCATGTTCACCACTATGGGGGAAAAATGGGATTTGGGAATAGAATGATAGGCCAACTACTCCAACCCAAGCCTCAGGTTGCTGATAAACTGTCAGCTTTTGGAGCAGGCCAAACTAACAAGAGGCACGAAACAGGGCTGCCCCTCTCCCTTCTGGTGTACGCAATACACCTGGAACCACTCCTAGCTACAATACAGGCCTCTGCAGGCATTCCATTCAGAAAGCACCCCATTAAAGTTTCTGCTTTTGCAGATATAATATTGATAACCAGAATGGACCCGGAGAAGTCCATTATGGCCCTAGAAAGGGAGCTGGGCAAGGTTAGCGAAATAGCTGGGTTAAAAATCAACAGCCACAAGCCAGAGGCCCTGACAAAAAGGGGCTAAAATAACTAGGGATTAACATCACAAAAGACATTGAGTCATTATATGCAAATAACTATCCTTCCTTACTAGCTGATATAGAGCAATCACTGCCAGACTGGGGCCAAAGGGGTTTGGTAGATGGGAAACGGGAGGGTATCTAAACACAAGGGACATGTTTGAGGGAGGGGAGATTCACTCAATGTAAAGGGTATTTCTCCCTGGGCAAGGGGGAAAGATTTCAGTATGTGCAACTGAGACATTTACTAACAAAGTGAAGGAAACAAACATTGTGGGCATCCTTTATGAAATTCATAAAACAAAATGAGGAAGCAGGGAATTTTTTTTTTTTTTTTTAATTTGTTTTTGGTTTTAAAAGAAAAACCTTTACAAAAGAATAGTGCATTTCCTTAGATAAAATTACAAAAGGTTCTCGGAAACCAGGGAATAACTAGAATAACTGAGAGGCCAAAGAATGTCAACCAGGAAGCTCAGTAGGCTGTGTCATCTTTTGATACTTTGTTAGAATAGTAAGTTTCTCTGAAACTTTTACTATCGCTGCAGTGAGCATGATTTCCTGGCCGGAGATCAGTCTGTTCCAGAATGCATCTTGAGTTAGACTCTCTTCTCTGCTGACAAATCTCCTCAGTAAAGACACTCTTATGGCCCATGTGCCTTCGCACTCCAGCAGTAGATGTTTCAAGGTTTGGAGGTTCGAAGTTTTACAGATTTCGCAGAATTTTATTGCCTTCTCTCCCTGGTTTCTTTGAGCCAATATTTCTCCTGTGTAGGCTAAGTTCAGACGCAGTCTGAGAAAGCTGTTTCTTATCTCACGATCTGGGAATTTTTCCAGGTAACGTGGAATGGTTCCAAGTTTCCTGTCTGCTATCAAGAAGGAGTTCAGTGTTTTTAGGTTTCTGACTCTTGTGATTGTGTCGATCCAGTCAGCCATTTTTAGTTTTTTTTTTTTACTTTCAAGGGGTTTTGTAGAAGGATTTCTGTTGGTAAATCAAGCTTATGCAGAATCTGTCCAATCTTTTCTTCTAGGCTCGATAGCTGGTTTGATTTTGCTTTCTTTAGATGTTGGTTTATATCGAAAAAAAGAGTGGCCTTACTGGCTGTGATTATATTACGGTAGAGTGAGAGGAGTTTCCACTCTGCATGGCAGCTCAATGAGGTCAAGCCTAGTTCGAACCTCAGACTGACTGACGATGTGCACATTGGTAGCGAAATGGATGATTTCCAAATAAGGCCCTCAATTTTGTTCCAATCATAGTTCCACAGCAAAGGTTTTACCTCCAATCCATAGAGGAGGACAGTAACTGCTTTGCCTACGTAGAATTTCTTGAGTGGTGACAATGAAAATTTACAAAATTTTCCGTTTAAGTTTTTCATTTGCGCAATGATTTTCGAGGTCTTATTGAGAATTGATGAGTTCACCTTATTTACAGTTGGATGGGCTAAGACTTCATATCCCAGGTATATGAGCTCATCTACTCGGGGAATTTCCTCGTTGTCCAACACCCAGATCCTTGATACCTTTTTTCTTGGGTGTTTGAAAATCATGACCTTAGATTTTAGTGGGTTGATTATTAGGCCATTTAACTTGGCATATTCATTGAGTTTGGATAAAAGATGTTGCAGTCCTAATGCTGATCCATCCAAAAGAACAAGATCATCCGCATAGGCCAGCCAGTGTAGTCTTCTGCTGTTAATCCTGGGACAGATAAGCGACGCCGAGGCCAGAAAGTCTCCAATGTCTGATAGAAAAAGATTGAAAAGCATTGGTGCACCCAAGCATCCTTGTCGTACCCCTTTAAGGACCTGGATTGCTTCTGAAAGGTTGCCGGCGTCATCCAGCCTCACTCTGATCGTAGTATTTTTATGTAGTTCGACGAGCATAGCCAGCAGGGGGGCTGGAATTCCCCAGTTGTTCAGTTTCTGCCAGAGGAGTGATCTGTCCACCAGGTCAAATGCCTTGGACAGATCTACCCATGCCCCATACAGCGGTGAGCCTTCTTTCTCATTTGAGCTTTCGCTCAACAGGTTCAGTGTAAGGCCATTAAGGCTGGTAGAAAGACCCTTCCTGAAACCGGTTTGGTGCGGGGGGAGAATCTCATTTGAGTCCACCCATAGAGAAAGTTCCCTCATTAATATTCTCATGAATATTTTACTGTCTATATCCAAAAGGGCTATGGGTCGATAGCATGTTGGACTTAGCCTATCACCCCCTTTGAAGAATGGAATAATCACTGCATTCTTCTACGATGGTGGAAAAGTTTTTTCCCTCAAGATTCCTTGAAAGAGATGGAATAGCAGTTTTGACCAGAGTTTTGGCTGGTTTTTTAACACCTGATATGTGAGGCCGTTCGGACCTGCGGCTTTCGAGGTAGAGGATGATGTTATAAGTTCTTCAATATCCTCTTCGGTAAAATCCAGAGACCAGGTGATGTTGCTGATGCTAATGTCTCTTGAGCCTGTTGCTTCGAAGTTCTTGGCCAGATGGTCTACCCACTTGTGTTCCGACACTAAGTTACAGAGAACTATTTTGGCCAGTTTCAAGTTGATTTAGAACTGCCCAAAAGTTTCTGCAGTTATTTGTACTAAGAAGCGAAAGCATTCTCTCCCCATCCTCTTGAATTTTTAAATGTTTGTGATTCTTGGACCAGTTTCTATAAATTTGTTTGGTTTTTTTAAGTTTTTGAATACAGCCTAGAGGATCTTCTGCTCTGGTCTGTCTTATACTTCGCAGTGTTTGTCGCAGAATTCTTTTTCTTTTGAAAGTTTCCTCGTCGAAGTGATGGAGATGTGTCTGTTTCCCCACTATTTGTACTTCACTTGGTCGGCAAGTGGATCATATAAACTTTCCGAATCTTTCTGGATGGCACTTTTCGGCCACTATTGAGGGATGAATTATTGCTAGCTGATCATTCAAATTTTCCCCCCCCATGTTTGTACTTGACTACTTTCAGTTTCCCTTTAGAGCCCTCCAAGTCCTGTCTGATGCGTGGGTTTGCAGAACACTGAATTTCAGGAAAGTAGAGTTCCATCCTCGCGTGATCACTTCCCCCTTCCCAATCTAAGGTGAGATGTGGGTGCAGGGTAAGTGATGGTGAGGCGAAGATGTAGTCTATTATTGATTGCAACCTTCCCTGCCGCCATGTTGGTCCGGGGTTGTCCGTACTGCTATCGTCTTCAGATATCATGTCGAGATCCCATGATTGGAAGAAGTCCCACCATTGTTTACCTTTCTGTGTGGTACTGTGTTTAGGTAAGCTGTTTTTTCTATTTCCTACACTAATGAGATCTGTTTTCAGGTCCCCTGCTACAACAATCTGTGCTCCTATGTGATTCATCTTGACCATGGAGAAGAGTTCATTTAGAGTTTCTATGAAGTCTCGGAGTTTGGAAATGGCTGGGTTCCAATAGATGTTTACCAAAATGAGATTGGCCCGGCAGTCACTCTGTCTTATCTCTGCTTTACAGGCCTGAATGCCCACTGGGTTATTGCAGAGCGTAACCACATTTTTAATGGCGGAATTTTTGGTTGCTATTATCATTCCTCCTGCTGGTCTTCCTTTGGCTTTTTGAGAGGCCATGAGGTTTTGCACTGTGAAGCCCTCTATCTCGATGGAGTTAGCTAACCATGTCTCCTGGAATAATAAGATGTCATTGCGCTCTAAGAGGTCGTTTTTGAGTTGCTTTTTCTTCAAAAAGCTTGGGCCTCTGGTGTTCCAGGAGACTAATCTAAGGCCTCTCCGACTAAAGACTGTTCTGTTCCTCGCCCAGTTTCTGGAGGATTTGCGAGATGATTTCTGGGAGTTTAGTTATCAGATCGTCTTTTAATCTGAGACCACTTGTTACGTTGCTTTGGAGCCCTCTAGTAGTTCCGGCAATACCCACAGCAGTGGGTGCGGATTCCTCTACGGTCTGATTATGCCACCGGTAATTTCCAGATATTCCTTCTTCCTCTGATTCATAAACCCAGAGCCCTTCTTTAGCCAGATCGTCTTTATTATTGATAAGCGCCTGTTGTGCCTTTCTTGAGGTAAGAGCTATCTCCACAAAGAATTTATCCTCCCTAAATGGGAAGGCTAAATATTCAATGTCCTCTGAATCGAAAAGAAAGAGATTGTAATTCTTTTGAATTTCTGACAATAGGACAGATCTACATAGTGATGTCTTTGTACTCTGATTCTCTAGTCTAAGCCACAATCTTGGGATTGTAAAGTTTGATGCCGCTACTTCCTCTTTTCCTACAATAGGGGTTTGTTGTTTTTGTTCGTTTTTCTCTTTCTCCATATTGAGGACACATTTCCAGGTTTTTAAATTTCCCGGACCCGTTCCAGCAGACAACTTCATTGAATGAGAGGCTTGGTGATGTCACATCTTTGATGGCTGACACGGGAGGTGTATTTTTTTCTTGTAATGCAGGAGCCTTTTTACCTGACGGTTTTAGAAAAATGGGGGCCATTTTTATAAATGCTTGCTTGGACTCCCCGCTAAGTTCCTTTCTTGGTTCTTTATGTAAATTTTGTTTTAGAAATATTGGAGCAATCGATGTTTGTAGAGACCGGTGTGCTTTTTTGATTGTCGGAAGCTGCAGGTAATGGAAATATAAAATCCGTTTGCATACCAAAGTTTGATGTTTGAACCTTGATTTTACTAGGACTCTCTGCCCGTTGAGCACGTCTTTTTGCCCTGGGTTCTCTCAGGAGCACACTTGCTTACGAGGGCATCATGTACTTTTGATGTTTGTGAAAAGTTGGTAACTGGAGATGCAATAGCGATGGAATCAGCTGTCTTTTCAGCTGTGGGAGTAGTAAGATTTTTCAGGGATGTGTTTGTCCCTGCTTTCTTTTTTGCCTTGTTTTTCTGGTTTTTGGGTTTCTTCATTGTTCCACCTGAAGTTTGAGAAGAGGTAGCCTCTCTTTGTTTGCCCCTTTTGTTCCTTTTGTGACATTTTCTCCTTCTCAGTATCTGTGGTGCCTCGATATTCTGATTTAAACTGTCGGTTTTCTTTTCTTCCTCCTCTTGGGTTTTTTGAGGGCTGTTGTTGATAACTTCTATATAGTCAATATCAACATTTGCCAGCCTTCGAAATTCTTCCAAGATTGAGTCTGAGAGTGATGTGTCATCGAAGAGATCTTTTGGCCCTTCTTCGTTTAGAGTCTTGTTCTGGATTTGCAGTTTTTGAATTTCCGAGGGTATTGTCTTTATGAGTTCATGAGTGGTTGAATTACTTTTTGCCCCCTCCTTCAGTAGGCTTTGAATTTGGGTGATGTCTAACCCCTGTTTGATGCCCTCTATTTGTGTTTCCTTCAGAATTGGAATCAGAATGCTATTCATGATATTGTTTACAGCAACCATATATGATTCGTTTTTCGCAATTTCCTGCGACATTTCCAAGAGATGTCCTGCTTGTGTTTGCACCTCTGTTCTTAGTAGTTCGAACACTGAGACCAGAGAATTTAAAACATAGCTCAGGGCTGCCAGTGTGTTTTCAGATGCCAATGGAGGACCTTCTGGTGAGATGGCCAGTGGCTCTTCTTGTTGGCTACGGTTTCTCAGTAAGATTGCCCTGGTTCCTTGAGTTTTGTTTGTTGGGGTAGTGTTTACTTCTGACCCCTCTGTTGGTGTATTTGTGGCCGGGGTATTGGGTTTATGTGTTGGTAATTGCCAGGTAGTGTCAATAATGTCCTCTAGGTCATTGGTACTCTTGTTCCTTTTCCTAGGTAAGTGATCGTTGATTCTTGTCTGGATTTTTTCAGTTGTCAGAGTGTACTCTAGCCCTCTTTTCCAAATTTTTTGAATGTTAAGATTGGGGAATCTTCCCGCTGGAGTTTGTTGTGCGTCAAAATGGGTTTGAGTCTCCTGTGAGGCTACTGGATCTGCGTCTGAGACAATAGATGCCCCCCTCCCTGGCTCGCACCCTGCCTCTAGGTAAGACCCCTCTTGTACATCCATGTCTTCTTCGAGAGGCGAGCTGCGCAGTCTCATTACGGATGTTATAATTATTGCTTGATGGTGTAAGTGCGCGCAAAACGCGCTAGTTATTTACCTGTTGGGTGCGCCACAGACCGCCAAACAGCCGCACAACAGCCGATGGGCTTGTCTCCTGCCAGGCTTAACGCCGCGAGGGTGGTAAACTCCGTCCTTTGGGTCCGCCCCAGATCACGTGATCAGATCACGTGTCCAAACGAAGCCGCGCCTCCTCCAGGAAGCGCGTTGCAGTGATCGTTGCTGGCAAGAGTCTGGGAGAGAACTCGCAGTGCCAGATAGGATGTAAAAGGTAGGTCCGCTTCCAATCTCAGCGCTTTTGTGACTGTTACCAGAAGTTATGGGAAACGGCTGTGGGCCAACAGATCAAATATACCGAGTGGGACCAGGTGTGGACCAATATACCGAAACTCACAAGAATCAATCAAATTGCAAGAGTTTTGGTCAAAACTGATGTGCCAATGGCACCTAACCCAGAGGATACTGAACAAAATTAGTCGAACGCGAGCAAGGAATGCTAGATGCAATGCTGGGAAGGGATGTGTGGTAGGGCTGTCCCAGAATCCAGGAATACTGGGTTATGATATGGGGCGATTTCAACTGTAGAAACAATATCGGAGGAGCTATGCTGGGGATTGAGGACCGAGGAGCTGCCCTCTAAGAGCACAAACAAAGGTGTACATAATACTGATGCTATCAGGGGCTTTAGTGATTGCGCAGAAATGAAAAGCGAAGGAACCACCCAAAACATGAATGGGTGAGTAAAGTCTGGCAGATGGATCCATTGAATGGGTATCGTACTCCACAAAAGGGAAACCGTCAGGGATATGTAGCCGATAAAGACGTTCTTACAAAAAGACTCAAGGAGGAGCTTGGTGCCCGAGGAAAATTAAACTGGTGGGCTTGGTGTAAGAGGGGTTTGTGCAAAGGGAAGGTGGCTGGAAAAAAGGGAGAAGTCTCCCAACGAAGTTCCTAGGAAGGCAAACGCCTTATACAAGGACAAGGATCTTGAATACACTCTGACACGAAGATGGGATTGTACGCAGAGGACTCGGGATGGGTCTACAGGCCCGGGGGAACAGTTTTGTTTATTGCATATGTTAAATAAAAACGTCTGAAAATTGGACAGGAACATTTTCATGTGCTTACCAACAGCAGCACCCCCGTTTATATGTAAACTTTCAACTCCTGGCAAAGGGCCTGCTGACAAATTTAAGGATGTGGCACTCAGTTCAAATAGTTTTGATACGTTGGTCAGTTCAGGCATCGTAACACCAGATACATCAAGAAATCCTGCATAAACAAGTGAGACAAAACGCAAACTAGGTTATTAACAGCCAACCACTATGAACCTGCAAGTTCTAAATAACAAAGGTGTGGCAAGTAGATTGTTAATTACAAGCCATCAACATTTACAAATCGAGAACAGCCAGACATGCTTACCACAGAACATACTGTATTTCACCATGGAGGCTGAAAGGAAGGATTTAGAGTCCACCAATTTATCACAAAATTAGGACAAATTCGGTTCCTAATGAAGCAAAAAGAACATTTGCCAGACATACTGCATAAGCCCTTGATGTTAAAGTATTAAATGCAAAAGCACTGAATATTTCACATATGCACAGAAAGCACGACTACGAACAAGTTACTACTTCACTTTTAGTACAGTCTTTTCCCTCGTACTTGTGGATAAAGACTCCAATGGGAAATGAGGGTTCAAGCACACCGCTTAGTAGCATCAATTAAATAGGAAAGAACAGGGTCCATGTGCTAATCAGCTATGTACTGCATGGTCCACTCCTACATCTGGCCTGACCAACAGTTACTTTATTCTCGAACGTAAACGAGCACTTTTTTTTAGTGGGGGTGGAGGGAGGGTCGTTTGGAGAATAATAAGTAATCGTACACTATTAGGTGGTCACAATACAACATCTTGTACATTTGTATTGCATGTTAAACTACATATTCAAAAGGTGACTGAAAAATATCAATGGCCCACCATTGTGACATTCATTTGCATTTATTGCAACACGAGCGCCAACAAATATTGATGCTAGATCACATCTCCTGCATGCCTGGAAAACGACCTAACATTGTACATAAAAAGGACAAGTAAGGAAGCAAAACTAAAATCTGAGAAATAAGAAAATATTTAATTTGCAATGTGTACACCAATTGTTCCTTTTTAGTGTAAGCAAGAGTAAAGTTATTCTACAAATGTCCAACTGGACTAGTAGAATTATATCGAGTTTTTACCTTATATCAATTGGTGCTTGGTTTATTACGGGCCAACCCCAAAACAATTCTTGTAATCATTTCCCCCGCTGAGGTAGCTTGATCGATCCCTGCTCAGGTACCAAATGAAGTCTCGTCCCTGCCCCCCGCCCCCATTATGATCTGCCCCTCTGCAAATATTGCAATGCGTGGTACAACTTGCTGAAGAAACTGATCCCGCTTTTTATTAGGGCTGTACAGGGGTCCTGTGCCCATACAAGGTCTCCTTCACCCAAACACCTTACCAGTGGTTCAAGAATGCTCACTTATCTGAAATGAGTCACTAGATATCAATAATCCACATTCCTTTTCTTTGACCCCTGCAGTGGCCAAGTATAGTTTAGCAACATTACTACTTCTAAGTTTGACCTTCATCCATCAAGCAGACCAGTTTCTTGCAGGAAAGCTAGGGACACTACTATTGGGTAGACTGGTGAGGAGCGACTTGAGCTTAATTGTCAAGTTCATACCTTGCACATTCAATGTGATATCATCTGAATATCAACTAGTTTTCATGGGGGACGCCATCCCTCAGATCAGTAGATTAAGGACTGTCGATGGGCTGCATAGCCAACTCCGGCAAATTTGCATTCTGTCACACCATATATATCTCCCCAATCCCTTTTCCCCGCCCCTCTCCCCACACCCAACACATTCCCCTCAACAAACACCAACAGAGCTACTTGCCATCGTAGCTCAGGAGAATAACAAACCGCTGAGAGCCAGAAAATAGTAGCTTTGCACTGTAGTGCCGACATAGGCTTAGTCCAGACTCTAGTCCCCATCGCGCTGCAGCCATACAACACAAGGCCTTACAAATATCCAATGAATACATGGTTTTCTCCATCAGATTGTGCGGTGTGCCCTCAGTGTTACAAGCTTCCCCAGGTGGTTTAGAATTAATCTGGTCTAGTTGGGTTGATTGGACGAGACCAAGGTCCTCTGGCATCCTTCAATTCCTTAATCAGCCATTTCTCCTCAAATGAACAGTGCTAGGGAATCACCATCTGTGTGGGACTTTCTTCTTTCGTAGCCACGATCCAACAGGGTTGAGTGCCTTTGGCCAGGGAAGTGAAGAAGAGATCCTGAACAGTTGTATTGGGGTTGTGAAGAATTCCATCTTAGTTTTTCCAGGTTACAGACATTTCTGCTGCTTAATATAAAATCCCCCCCAAAAAAAAATGGATTCTTGTAAGCACTTCAGACACAAATCTGAGTCTGCCATCAAATTCCAGGGGTGTATCATTAGGGTATTGAATTTGTAAAATCGATCCTAAATGTACCCCTTCAGGTCACTAAGCCATGCATCAGTACTCCTCAGGCCGGTGTTGCTCAGAAATTCTTTTCTGCGTGGTCTTTTATGCTGCAGTCTTATACAGAGCCTCCAGGTAGTTGATCATATTGGCATCTTAGTGATTGTGCTCAAAGATGGAATCTTAGTTTGCCCCAGTGAGTAGCTCTGCCTTCCATTCCTTTATCCAAAGCACTCTTTACGGGATGGTGCCGCCAAACAACTTTTTTAAAATTTCAACCCGGATGCTCTGCAAAGCAGATACGGTGGCCGATCTCTCGAACTCTTGCACGGAATCCATGTTGTGCACTTAACGCCATGGCTGCCTCTCCATTTTTATTCTTTTCTGGTCCCTGCAGTATTAGTAGTGTTGGGGTTTTCCCCCTGCTTTGCCATTTACAGACATGGGATAGAGAAACTTCATCCTTCCCAATGCCCCAGTGCCTCAAATATTTCACGACTGCCAGGAATCCTTACGACTCAGGATTGGGCTCTAGGTCACACAAAAGGCTGCACCTGCAATTGCAGTACAAAAGGTTGCAATCCCACCGGTGCAACCTTGTGTGTGGCCCTCTCCCCTTACTCGTTGGGGTCCTTCCCTCCTCCCTGAAACCCCGGCCGCTAGGTGGCACCCTCCACCTACTTCCCCCACTTGCCTGCTGCAGGCTCTAGACTCCAGCTGGCAACTTCAGTTCCTTCTGCACTCTAGAGTGTACCCACAGAATAGCACAGCATGCTTTTGTGACCTCTGCTTCCTGGTACGCAGGCTGCAAGCAGAGGATTGGGTCAGCCCCACTGTATTTAAAGTCTGGTATGAGGCAGCACTGCAGGCGTGCTCTGGTGTTGGAGGGTTGAGAAGATACATCAAGAATCCAGGTGTATATGTGCATGCACAATCTTACACCAAGGTGTTCTCTGTTACAGATTACTCAGTTTCACTGGAGACCCACTAGCCCAGAGACTCAATTCAGATTTATTCTGGTTGTATACCATAAAAGCACATCAAAACACAAAGAAATGCTAAAAAATTAAATTCATATCCTAAAAAGGTTATTAAACACAATACAAATGTGTATCAATGCATATGCACAATTTTATTACTCTTAGCATATCAACAACAACATTATAGCATTTGTGCCAGATTGAGGCAAGCTATCCTATACATTTGACCACCGGCTACTTTTTTTTTAAAAGTATATACACACACAAACATTAAAAGCAGCTAGCTACATGGATAACAGTAAGAGCCTCGCTCTCCCTGTGTTAGTCCTCAGTGAGATTAATAATGGCATATAGAGTGGGCACAACACTATAAAATGCATCTCATCTTAAACTATGGTGGCACGTGCTGGACAATGAGCGGCCAGACCCTCGCCCCATGTGTCTCGTAAACTTTGCTTGCAGGAGGACACTCGGGCAAAAGAATTGAACAGAACTTCATTTTCCTTTCTATCGGGTAATCAAGATAGGCTCCATGGTTGTATCGCATGTATACACTATAGCTAGCAATAATCTGCCTGCATAACATATAGAGTCTTGCCCCTATGCCCCGCTCGTAAAATCTCGTCCAACAGGTTGTATTCTGAATGGCCATTTATACCCGCACGATCAAACCGTAACGAATTGAGATCAAGAAACAGGAGATTTTTATCATGCTTCAACCATGGTGTCAGTTTTACACCTTCCATGTTTAATACTTCTACAAGGCCCCCTCAGTAGGAGTCCAACTCCATGGCATCAACCAAATCTTTACCCAAATACAATAGCATTTTCAACATCACTTCGTACTTTATTACAACAGGACCTAATTGTAAGGCCACTCAGGCCGAGGGGGAACTGGCTGGGGGACATATTACAACAGGACCTAATTGTAAGGCCAATCGGGCCGAGGGGGAACTGGCTGGGGGACATAGGAGAATTTGTTTTCCATTTTCTGCATTTAGTCAGTCAGGATATGCCCTCATATCTCTGCACCATAAACTATGGCTGGAACTGCCTGGGTCCTTTATTGCAGAAGACACTGATCTGCCTCCAAAACATGCAGAGAAAGTGGTTACTGCACCAGACTGTCCGCAGTTAGACCACTCAGCTGTTTTGTCAATTTCAGGTCCCTTGAAATTTGGCTCTTCTGCTGTACATCTCAGTTCTCCAAAGCAGGGGTATGCTTTAACATTTAGCTGGCCCCTCTTCTGGTGCTCCAAATGATCCGGGTTGGGCATGGCTAGGTCTCCCCTAGCTTACTCCTGCCCTTTAGGCAGTCTTTTCTTCACACTCTGTAAAACTGGTTGAATTCCTCCATGCATGCCGACACAAAGCCAGATTTACACAGGTCTAGCTACTGCATTAGCAAAATGTACTTGTGTGCAGCCTACATTTGGGCTCCACTAGAACTGTACCACATGCACACCTTTTTGGATCCGATCAGGTAAGACAGAGCAAAGCATTTCTCAGCATAGGTTCACCTCAAACAAGAGGCTTGGAGCATCGGAATTCCATAGACCAAAATTAAAAATAACTCCTTCCAAGATAATTAATACCCATGAGAAGTGAGCAAGGTTGGAAATCATTACATTGGCCCGTGAAGGAGCCTTGAGCACCAATCTTTGCATTATAGGCCTCCAGAAATGTGGGGCTGGTCTAGGTTTCCTGGATGTATTCACCTTAAGTAATGGAAGGCAAACATGGGTTCATTGAGTGACAACAGTAAACGGCTCCTGCGGTGGGTCTGAAGCAAGAGACAAACCAGGACTGTCATTCAACAATCTTTATAGGAATAAAATAATGCCCCACTATACCTAGTCTATGAGTTTCCCTGCCAAACAAAACTAACTAGGGTGCTTGTCGTCACTTTGTGAAGTGCAAAAGTAAAGTCTGTCTTTGGTCCAAAACAAAGCTATGCTGACAAAACATCTAAAGTCCAGGAGAATGACTCCCTTCTCCTGTAATGGCTTTCCCAGCCTTCATATAGTATCTTCAGATTGTCTTAGCTATATGTTGCATTAATTCATTCCATTCACTCAGGGAACTTTTTCAACTCCCTTGCTTTCCCTTCTTGTTTTCAAAGATACTCTTGACATTCCTTGCCTTTGCATTGCTTCACTTCACCTTTCTCCAAGGTCTTTGAAAATCTTCACTCAATATCAACCAATTGTCTTATTGTTACAGTTCTCAATCTTCCTCTGGTTATTGGCCTCTCACTGAGACTGGTATGATGAGTAACTATTCTCAATCTCTGGTTTACTTGCTCCCTCACACAGTACGATGACACCAATAAGAATTCCTAAATTCTTGGTCACTTGCAGTATTACTGCGAGGAGTAGGAGGAGCCGTATAATGATTCTCAATCTCTTGGTTACTTACATGAATATCATTTTTTCATCCCTTTCACTGGATGAGGGTGAGTGTTTTATTTGTTCCTTGTTCAAGTATAACAGTTCCATGCATTATATTTTCCTCGCTCCCTGGGTTGTCCGCTCTCCTGGTTACCTTATGGGGCTGCGTCACCAGGTCGACACCTTCCTCCTTCTGCAAGCACCCTCTTAGGACGGCTCTGGCTCCCAGTGGTCTTCCTTCTTTCCACACATCCTCGTGTGTTTCCGTGCATGCAGTATCTGCGCCGGTTGGGGTTTCCCCAGCCACCACCTCAGGCGTCCCTTCGGGGACTGAGATCAAGTTAACAGGCTTTATCATCTAGCCTGCCTGCTGCACTGGGCGGCACAGGGACCGGTTCTCTACTGCTCTTAACCAGCTTGGGAAATGGTCTTCCCGTGTTTTCCAGTGTAACTCCATCAGCTGGTTTGAAACTCCAAGGTCGCTCTCGCTCTACCTCTCCTCCCACTTTTATGAAACAGCTTTGGGGATTCCCCAGCATCTCATGGAAGTCGTTCTTTTGTGTATTGGTCATACTCCTACTCCCTTGGGTTTCTTCGTCCCAATACCAACTAGGGACTAGAGTATCACTGTAGTAGATGCATAAAGACTCTTCCCGTTTTCTTCTAACAGGGTGGTTATTGTTGAGTTGGGAAGGCAGTTCCTCATTGGAAGGAATCCTTGTCTACAGGAAAGTGGGCAGGGTCCCACTTGCCTCTACCCCTAGGGAGGATATTGTGTAGCGGACACACCTCCCTAGCCTCAAAAGGAAATGTTCCCCTGGGGAGACTCACCCATTTGTCACTTACCCTTTTCCCATAGGAGTTTGGCTACCCCTTCATGGATTGGGAATCTGCAGAGAAAAAAAAAAATAACTATTCCTTGCTCCGTCCCCTTCTGGTGTTCTACTGTTCACACTTTAGGCGCAACTACATACATTGGATAAAGAACAATGACTGCTAATCTCATCCTACCCAGACCCGGTACACACCTTGTAAATAAGTTTACTCGTAAACCTGCATACCCACCTTGTAAATATATATACTCTTGTAACCTGCATACTTCCTCGTCTTCATCATGATTGCTGTAACTGTTTTCTACCCGATGGTAATTTACTGTAAATACTGCAATGCAATGCTATGTGAAGTGTAACTAAGCTTTGAATAACCTTGCTGCTCCTGCGCCCTCCTACCCTCGGGTTTGGTGCGCATTACAAATAAATAAATTACAAAATTACAAATTACTGTGAAAGAGTAGGGTTGGAGGTCGAGAAACCATCGAATTTTTCAAGCATTTCTGAGTTGGGAGTGGTCCTTTACCAAATCTGAGCTTTTGTCCTGCGAGATAGTATTCATCACCCACTTAATGGCAAAGGCTTCCAACTTGTAGTTCTGCTCCCTTGGGAATAGCTTTAGACTTCTGTACGGGACAGGATGATCCATGCCCTTGTACTCCAGGGACAGAATAGCTCCAATACCAACTTATATCAGTTTATAGTTGGGTTCCTTGAGGCCTTGCTCACTACATATGCTCTTTAAGGTATAAAAAACAGTCTTGGCCTTGCTTATCCCAGACCAGCTTTTGAGGCTTGGCATTTTTAAGTTATTCAGTCGGCAGTAATGGTGGAATTAGCGATAAATCTAATTCCCAGGTCTCTATGAATTGCAATATCATCAAACCATGTGCCACAGAATGGCAAACTGGTTGCGAAACAGTATCAAGCGTTGGAAAGTTGCTGGGGCCCCATGCAACCTAAAGGGTAGTACTTTGAATTGAAATAACCCCCTCACCCCCACCAAGGGGAGAAACCTCAGTTTTCTCCACGTTGGAAGGATTGAGAGCTACTTTCCTATAGTGGAGATGTATTTGGCATTGCCCAACAATCGATTGGGGCATTGGATAGTTGTCGAACTGAGCTTGACTTCAGCTTCCAAAAATCGATACAGAACCTCCATGATTTATCTGGCTTTGTCACCAAGCCTATTGTTGAAGACCATGGGCTCTCAGAAGACAATATCAGCCTCTAGCAGGTTTTCCACCTCACATGACTTCATTTTGAGATTCAGGAATCCGGTAGGGTTAAGGTTCACTACCTTCCCATGGGGAGTTTGTATAGTAAGCCAAAAATGGAGTCATGAACTTGATCTAGAAACTAGATCTCGGATGTCTTCTTGCTGTGTGGGGGTCAAGTCTGATGGTATGCGATTATTCTCTTGCCCGAATCCATATGCAAGCTGGCCATCCACAGAGTGGCATTTTCAGTAGGGTCTACCCTTCACTCTTCTTGATATGATACACCAGTGTTTACTGTCAGGTTCAGAAACCAGATCATTACAGGGACCCTTCTCCAATATCTCATATGGCCCAAACCACTTTGATAGCATCTTATGGTCAGAGGTGGGTAGGACAAATAACTCTTGGCCCACTGACAAGGAGCGGGTAGAGGCCTTCTGGTTATAGAGGGTCTTGTGTTTCCTGTGCCTGTGCCAAGTGTTTCTTACAACCTCTTGAACTGTGGCGATAGGTTACAGGGCTTGTGCCATTTGGAAATGGCTAGCACAGCTCCAGCTTCTTCCAAGGTTTCCCTGAGCAAGTCTCGTGGTTCCCTACCATAAAGAAGTTCGAAGGGAGACCAACCCAAAAAATGCCTCAGGGGACTTGCTTACAGCAAAGGCACCCATGTGATCATAGTGTGAGTTCTTGCTATTCACTTCTACCATTTATTTTTAGAATCCTTTTACAGGATCTGACTGAAGCGTTCGATAAGTCATCAGTTTACGGGTGATATACAGAGGTGAAGTGTTTATCTGTAAGAATTCTCACCTCAGACATAAAACGGGACAAGAAGGTGGTCCCTTGATCTATTAAGATCGCCTTAGGGAATTCTACTTGATAGAAAGGGAATGAGAGGTTTTGAAATGCGCTACTCGTATTGTTTCATAATGCGAAGGCATCTGGATATCGGATGAACAAGAATAAACTTGTTCCCCAGCTGGGATGGTTCAAGGGGTCCCATTATATCCATGGCGATGACAGAAGGAAACTTCCATACTAGCGAGAGTTTGCCAAGGTACTAGGGTTACAGGGGTGGTTGCAGTTTTTAGGTAAAGGGAACAGGTCATGGTATGATCTGGTTTTGTGTTTTATGGACTTTTAAATGTGTGTGCTAGTTCCAAAACTACACTCCTGTGACTCTGGGGGACTACCAATTGTGATCTTAGATTCCCTTCTGGAGTAACATCTCCCAGATAGAGAAGAGCCTTGTTTAAAAGTTTTAAAAAATTTAAGGACCAACTTGACTATGGCCTTTCCCCCTCAGATATTACCCTTGGGAAGGCTTCCGTTAATATGTCATTTCGTTGTGCAAAGGCTAGATCGGGAAGGAGACGTGTGGTTTCTGTTTTCTTTGTCTGCTTCCCCGACTTCTTGCAAAACTCTGTCTCCCTCCTGTTCTTGAGCATCCTGGGGATGGGAATAATGCCTTTTCTAAAATTCCCTGTGCAATGTTCTACCCTTAATAACATTGTCTCCCAGAGTTGTACAATAGTACCTTCACGTCACCCCTATATCATTGACTCCAGCCATTATCATCATTTAGGCCATGTCTCCAGGACAAACCTGATTTGGAAGCCAACTTGGTGGCATGTTCCTTTAGGTGGAGACACAAACCTGTAGGAATTAATTGCCTTTCACCTGCTGCCGTTATTTCAGCATTACTGTCGAGATCGAATTCAACAACTCAGCAGTGGCTACTGTAGGTGCAGAAGCTTTAGAGCTTACCTTACTAAACTGTAGGGTTCCCCAGTTTGTCAGCTGCAAAGGATCCCACTTCTCACACCATATAAGGTGGATCAGACAGAGGCGAGAATAGGACTTCAACAATCTTTTTTTTTTGAAAATAAGAAAAATGCCTCACAGTCTATGGGTTTCCCTGCCTAACAAAATTAATTAGGGTGCTCGTCGTCAATTTGTGAAGTCCAAAAGTAAAGTCTGTCCTCAGTCCAAAACTAAGCTATGCTGACCCTACCACCAAGACAACTAAAGGTGATTTTACCAAGGTAAATTAGAGTGGTAAATTTCACACAAGTTAAAATTCCAAAGAAAGACACTTTATTGCCCCCCCCCTGTTTTTCTATACTTTTAACCCCACATTATATATATAATTAATATATAATAATTATATAATATATATAATTAAAATTCTGTATTTTATGTTTCAGTAAAACTTAGCGCCAATTTATTTTCGGTAAAATGACTGGGTACCCAATTAAAGCCCAAGAGAAAGACTTCCTTCTCCCGAGCCTGAATATAGAATCTTCAGCTAGTTCTTAGCCATCTGTTGCATTCATTCATTTAGTAGAGTTGGGGACTTTTCCGATTGCCTGGCTTACCCTTCGATTTTCCAAGATCCTCTTTTTCGCCGTTCCTTGCCTTTTGTTTCCTTCACTCACTTCGCAAAGGCTTTAAAAAAGTCTCTCCAATATCAAACTTCTGAGAAATAGAAAAAATATTCTTATTGTTACAGTTCTCAACCTTCCTCTAGTTATTTGGCCTCACATGGACTGGTACGATACTCTGTTCACTTGCTCTCACTGGGACAAGTACAATGAATCCAGTATTAATTCTCACTTTCCTGGTCACTTGCTGTATTATTGGGGCGAGTAGGATGAGCCCAGTAATGATTCTCTGTGCCACTAAATTTTATCCCCTTCACTGGGACGAGGCAGTATCTCAATACTTTTATTCGTTCCTTGTTAGAGTATAACTGTGCCATGCATTATATTTGCCTCGCTCCCCAGGTCTCCCAGTTACCTTCCTTATAAATGGGGCCGAGTCACCGGATTCACACCTTCCTCCTTCTGTGAACACTCTCTGGTCAGGACGGCTCTGGTTCTGTTCCTTCTTTCCATGCATTCCTGTGTTGTTCATGGATGTGGCATCAGCTCTTGTTGGGGTTTCCGCTCTCCCCAGCTTCGCCACCACTTCCTCTTCAGGGACTGAGCTAAAGTTCAGTCTCTAGCCAGTCTGTTGCACTGGGCATCTCAAGCACCTGTTCACTGCTCTTCCCTAGCTTGGGAAACTGCCTATTCCTGTGTTCCCCAGCACCACTCCACCAGCTGGTTTGAAACGTCTGGGTCGCTCACCCTCGCCTCCTACTCTTATGATACTGCTCTGGGTATTCCCTCTGCGTCTTTCAAAGTCCTTTTGTGTCTTGGTCATTCATTAGAACTCCCTTGGGTTTCTTCATCCTAGTACCAACTGGTCTTCACACAGTATCACAGTAGCAGATAAAGACTAATGTTTTCTCATAAAAGGGTTATTGTTGGGTTGAGTGAGTTACTCATCGGAACGAGAGTCCTTGTCCCAAGAGGAGGCAGGGGAGTAGTGGGGAGGTCCCTATTGGTGAGGTCCCACCTTGCCTCTACACCTAGGGAGATTATTGTGTATTCGGCTCATCTACCTAGGCTCAAAAGCAAAGGCTCCCTGGGGAAAAGGGACAGAATCCCATGATTCGTCACTCATTAAGCACCAACATGCACCTGGGTTTTGTTCCGTCACTGAAAAGTCCTGAATATCCATTTTAGTCACCCCATGAAATAATATTTCATGGGGCGACTAAAGTACGCGGTACGAAGTACTCTAAGTAGCGCTGTTTGCTGTTGGAAACGCTGCCCACGGACTCCAATTCCCATCTACTTGGACTTCTATGGTGGCTCCGCCCCCTTTCCCAGAAGCCTACAATACCCGAGCTGCGCGCGCATCTGCGCGCGCGCATCGAAGTACGCGCTCCAAGTAGCGCTGTTTGCTGTTGGAAACGCTGCCCACGGACTGCTCACGGACTCCAATTCCCATCTGCTTGGACTTCTATGGTATTTTAAATCATCATTCCAGCAAAGAGACTTAAGGACTTTATCCTACATTAATTTATATGGATATATGCACTCATATATATTACTAATATAGTATACATTTATGTTTACCTAGGTGGCTCTGCCCCCTTTCCCAGAAGCCTACAATACCAGAGCTGCGCGCGCATCGAAGTACGCGCTCCAAGTAGTGCGGTTTGCTGTTCGATGCTTTGTTGTGTTGCTCTAGCTATATTAAAAACTGTTCTCGATATTTGATCACGAGAAATCTAAAAGGCTCAGAAGCTGAATACTCCACGGTGAGTTCACATTTTTCTCTTCTTGTGTAGCGTGAAATCCGATGCTCAATCTCCCCTGCCGCCTGTCTGTATACACGTTTGGTACTTATTGTTATGGCCGGGGGTTTACGGAGCAAATGTAATGATTTGGGCGCCATGACTATGACAGCAACTACTATTGATTTGCTTGTGTGTCGAGGTCGCACCTCTTACATTGAACCAGCAGATTTAGATGTATTAACTTCGGGTACTGTTGGGGAGGTCATTGATTGCCCAAACCTTCCATCACATGTGGTTATGGTACATGCCACTAAAAAGAGTTTATCTACTCCTCTCTCCGCATTGCATCCCTGTGACACGAAATCAATCAGCTATGTAGGGCGTCCCCCAGATGACGTATATGGAAGCTGTTCGGAATCTCCTATGTTTAACCATCTTCCTAGCGACAAGCATGGCATTACCATAAAAGAAAAATGATTGCTTTAGATGACCAGGTGACTCGTGCCATAGGTTTGCTAACGCCCCATGTTTACGGTCCATCAAAAACGCATCACCCGGCAAACTTACAACTACCAGGTGAGCAAAGCTTTGTTAATGAGCCTGATGGAGATTCTCACCAGGACATTAACTACGAACTTCCACCTCGTTTATCATATTCTTCTGACTCAGCTGATGTTTTTATTAGGCCCTCTCAAACCAATCTATCAGGGGGTCCTATTGACTCTGTTGAGAAGGAATTGCAATCCCCGTGCACTTTTCCAGCGATTATCAAAATACTTGATTTACTGGATAAGGGGCATGATTTGACCCATTTAGAACTAAAGGATGTAAAAGGGATTCTGCACCATCTATGTTCAAAAATGGATAAGATTGAGGGGTTTATCATTGCAACGGATACCATAAGATTGATTAATAGTCAATCCACTCATCTGGCTCCTGCTCAACTCGAAAAGGGAACTCAAGTTGACCAGGAGGTAGGATCTATTCCTACCCAGCCACAAGTATCCCCCCCATCCTATTTCATTTTGCCACTGTATGCATGAAATAAAAGAACTTAAAGCATCAGTTGAGACAATGAACCTCACAATCACTTCCCAATTAGCCAAGTTAGTTCCAGTATTTGACTCCCTGGATAGTCCCTCGATTTTAGTGAAGGCACTAAATGAGCAGCAGCAGAAAGAGCAAGAGTTTTCCCATTTGGAAGAGAATTTCTCCTCATCACGTCGTGCAAAAAAGTCATACATAAGAGCACTGAAACTAAATGCTAAGAGAAGGAAGCTATGGTAAAAAAAAAGTCTTCCAATAATGTGGCTAACAATCTGGCTTCATTGTCAATTGATGGTCCTGATACTTTAGGAAAAGAAATGGTGATAGTAATTTCCGACGAGGAAAGTTTTGATATGCAGCAACTATCAAAAGAAAGCCAGGAAGCACTTGTGCCGACTCCGAGCTTGAAACTAAAATTGCCTACAAAAACCAAATAAATTGAATCCAGTGCTAAAAAGCAACTGGAATCAAAGAAATTGACAAACAATCTTATTCCAACTGAGACAGTGGTGAAAATTATCTCGGATATTGCTGAAATAGAAGCATCTGGAATTGATGCCAAAGAGACCGAAACAATTTCCCTTCCAAAGGCTAAATTAAATTTAAACAGCTACTTTCCGATCTCGGGAAGAAGCTGTACGACCAGGAAAGATGCCATACTCTAACAAGCTTGCTCTAATCATGAGCTGAATATGACAAGTCAGTCCAATTTGTCTATGAAAAAAATTATAGTGCCGCCTGCACTGAGGTACATGAGGCACCACGTTGCTCAGGGACTACGTTAAAAATGAATGAGAGTGGCAATCCTAAGCCTTCATGTATGGTAAATGGCAAGGGTAAAGTCACTCAATTAGACATTGTATTAGGGCAATGTAATGCCTATCCTTCACTAATAATAAAAGAAAGACCACATTTTTCTTCCAGCGAAAGAGTCGACCATCGGACTCCTTGCCTCCCCCAAAACGAGGCATACAACTGACAGTGAGGCAACAAACATTACTTTTGCTCCTAACCGTATCTCGATACATGGCCTAGCACTTGCCAGATTTCTACCTGAGAACACCGAGAAGGCTCTAGTGACGTCCCATCAGGACTCACTAGAAACATTGAGGAAAGCATTTCAGGACGGTTTGCTCAAAGTTGAAACATTAATGAAGGTGTTACCTCCTACTCCATCAAAAATGGTTAAGGTGGAAAGGACACCTCCACCTCCTGTGAAACAGAAAATCGACGAGAATTCCCAACATGACATATTGGAAATCCTAAGAAAGGCTTTATTTGATGGCTCTTTGAATTTAGAAACACCTCTTATTGCATTACCGGCTCCTCCATCGCAGATGGCAGGAGTAAAAGTTACTTTCCCTACATCAATCGAAGAAAAAAACGTGAGATTCTACCGGACATTGTGAAAAAACCTTACCTCATTGGCCTTGAGGGAGACAGGAACTCGACTGCGGGGAAGCGCATTAACCGATCCTTCATTATGGCCTTATTCTCACGTATTCCTCAATTGAGAATGGTAAAATCAGGGGATATTTTGAGAGTATCCATCGCCCAGACTGACAATTGTAGAGCTATATGTTGTCTGGGCTCTGAGACTATTCTAAAGTTTCTGTGGTTCAATCGTGAGGAGTTACAAAACCAAGGATTCAAATGATCAACTTTTGAAATAGAATCAACCGCCAATGATTTCCTGGCATATTCAAGTCCTGCTCTTGCTGAGACCGCAGGGTCTGTTGAACTCGATGAAAAATCTAATCTTAGTGCCGATTGTGACTTGCATGCGTTACTAACTCAGGTAGCTTCGACAAAAAGTATTCCATGGCTGGAACCAATGATTACCGCTATTTTAGGGTCCAAAAGCACGTCTTCTACCTCATAGCAGCCCGAATGTACCTTTTTAAAAGTCCTTTCATGGAATTCATGTGGTTATGTCAATCGTATGGGTTGGTTTTCATCAATATTGCCTGAGGATCAACCGACGATCTTAATACTACAGGAAACCATGAAAATGAGCTCTTTTACTATACCAGGGTTTACTACGTATTGTATGTCTGCAAGGAAGCCTCTCCAAGGACGAGCGAGTGGTGGCCTCGCAATAGCAGTCAACAATTCGGTCAATCTACACTCAAAGTGGATCTGGGAATCAGTGAGTTTATTGGGTGTATTAGTAGAGACTTTCTCGATTAAACACCCGCCAATTCTAATATCACTATACTGGAATCCCGCCAGTGTCACGATTGATGCTATGTTGGATGAAATTGACGATTGTCTGGAAAACAACCAGCAAACACCAATCCCTAGAAATTATCATTGGGGGGATTTTAATTGTGATTGTACAGATCCAACTGTATTTGGAATATCCAAATCCTGCCAAATATCATGTGGAAGGGGTGCGAAAGTTAGAGATTTACTATATGTTTGGGAAATGGATATGATTGTAAGTGACGATATGAAGTCACTACATGGTCACGGGGTTCTAAAGTATCGACAATTGATTTCATATACGCCACTCAAATCCTTGCTTCTCTTTCGTCACCCACACAGACCAGTTGCATACTAACGAGTGATCACGCACAGATTTCTTGTACGCTGAAAGTGCAATGTAAATGTTTGACTCCTGAGCCAGCTTTGGCTTTAGTAGAGATTGATCGCCCCCAAGTTTCCATTAGATGGAGTCAAGGCCTGTGTCAATTTGTTAAGCATGTTTCGCATAAAATACATCTATTATGTCAGTCAAATATCAAAATTAAGACACCTTTGATAAATCTTTACTCTGAATTGAATAATGCACTTGCTCTCTTTAGTAAAAGGTATATTAAGGAAAACCATCCTCATCCCTTTGATTTTACCTGCAAGCTTCTAAAATGAGAGAAAAACAAGGCAGACAACTTAAAATAACTGACCAAGGAGTATTGAGTTGTAGGAACATGCGGTTACAAATTTTGAAGGCATACAAACCGAATCTCAGACATGCTCGTATTCTAAAATATAATAGGGAGAACTGTGACCTGATAAGAGCAATATCATCATATGACACTCACACAATCTGGCGCACAATTAAAAACGGCGATAAGAGCGCTGCATTGGCCACATCTTATTGCATATCAGATCAAAAATGGCATGATTATATAACAGCAAAATATCATATTCCCCAAAAATTGTCTGTCCCAGGTGTACAGTTGTGTTATAGTAGGATTGCTCATCTGGAATGGTCACTGGAAGATCCTAAATGGGCCATTTCTAGATTATCTTATTCTAAATCAGCTGGCCCTGATGGGCTTCTGCCTTGCCTTTACAAAGCGGATCCTGAGTTTTGGGCGGGAATTTTGAAAACAAATTTGGTGCTATTATTAACACCGGCTCTACCCCCCCCCCTCTTGGACTACCGCAAATATTGTTGCAATATTCAAAAAAGGCGACCGTGCCCTACCACAGAATTACAGGCCAATCTCTGATTGATACCGATGCAAAATGGTTTCAATTCTCCTCCTATACGACCTAGACAAATTTATCGAGGCAAATAACCTCTATTCAAAATACCAAACAAGCTTTAGGAAGGGCATGAGTACTGCTTTGAATGCTGCTATCATGGCTCATTTGATAGAGGGTACAAGAGGAAACAATTCTTGCTCAGTTTATGTGGCCATGATCGACATGTCATCAGCATTCGACAATGTGGTACGTAACCTGCTGTGGAATAAAATGAGGGCCATGGGAATACCTACAGTGTTACTATATTGGTTCATTAAATTCCACACTAATACCTTGTACAAAATTAAAATCTCACTTGATGGCAGAACTACAGAGCCAATTAAAACATCCATTGGGCTCAAGCAAGGCTGCAACCTTGCGGCGACATTCTTTAATTTATATCTTACAGATCTTGACAAGAAATGGGATCATAGTAATCTGTTGTCTGTTAAAATTGGTTCCCTGCGTATGAAATGGTTTGCATTCGCAGATGATATTGTTTTTGACCCTACTCCGGCTGGGTTGCAAACAAAGCTCCAACTCTGAGAACTTTGCAGTCGCACACAATTTGACACCAAATCCCGCAAAAACGGCTATTATGAAATTTGGCACAAAACAAAATAGCAAGGGATATCAATGGGAGATTATGAAAACTCAAATTCCAATTGTTTCAAGAGCGATTTATTTGGGATACAATCTCACTACTCAAAATTCAATCAAAGCATGGACGGACTTCATTAGAAATAAGACACGTCCTTTATTGTCCCAGCTAAAAAGGATTTACACAAAATACTGTAAATTCTCATTAACACCAATGATTGACTTTTTGACGTTAAAAATTGAAAGCGTCATTTTATACTCCCTCGATATGTGCCTATGCGACTTGAGTGCAACTGTAGATTCTATACAGGGGTCATTGATTAAATCTGCCATGCATTTACCAATGTCTGTACCAAATGCAGTGATTCGCCTGGGCTTGTAGCATTATCTGGATGCTGGAAATGGCAGCAATTATGCAGTTATGTAAAAATTCATTATCCTCCAAAAAATTTGCTATATGTAGACTTGAAAGGTATGTTAGATTCCTCTAATTTGGCTTCCTTCAATCAATTCCACCATAAAATGCAACAATTGCTGAAGTCTTTATGTATTACTATCGAAGATGTCCATCGGCGTCCAGGTTATGCTAAAAAGAAGCTATTTGAACAGGATTGGCGGCTAACAATAGAAAGAATATCTTCATACAAACTGTATAAAGAATATAGCATGTTTGTTAAACAACGTATTCCAAGATTTGACCATGTTCTGTTGTTTCCATGTAACCATACTAGAAAAGCGTACATATGGTACAGAATGAACCTATATCATACCAGGGAAAGAACAGCTAATTGGGGTACCAAAGATGAAAATAATCAAATCAAATGTAGTTTCCCATCTTGCAATGAACCCATTGAAACTATTAAACATCTTATTTTGGAATGTCCACACCAATTCAATGCGAAGCAATCGATTGATGAAATTTATAAACATCGATTTTGAGGACTGTTTGCAATCGTTTTCGGTGCGAATGATGCAAGGTACGCATAAGCCCCTGGTTTTTGAATTGGTCAGTCTGTGCAAGTACATAGAAAAAGCTTTTCAATTTTAAAAAACTAGAGGATACCAATCATTAGATGCGATATCCTGTTTTTTTTAAGCTGTGCTATAAAAAGTAATATGTTTCTGTAAATTAATGTAAATATTTTATTTTTCTAAATCACTTTTGTAAAGGTTCTACATTTTGTACTTGAACCATGAACAAATAAAAATAAAAATAATATTGCAAGCAAAGGATAGGGTAATGTCAAAAGTTAAAAACACCCATTGCATTTTGTAGCACCAGCCATAACTGGTTGTCTCCCATGGGCACATGCACAGTAGTTATCTTCTGAACTCCATGCCTTGCTCAGTGCTGATTTCAGGTACAAAGTCTCTTCAGAATGCATCAAATGGGCCTGGAATATTTTGGCCCGATGGTGGTAAAAAATAAGCTGGGGAATCATTTTTTCAGCCGAGTCAAAGTTATGAACAGGAAACTGCTTCACTAGCATTGGAAGCAGTGGTTCCACCAAGTAGAATAAAGCCAGGATTACTAGTGCTGCAGGACTAGTATATCATTTGAAGACAGTACCCAATGCACACCAGACCCCCTTTCTATCCTAAAACACCCATAAGAGGCAAAACCTCAACCTCCACATCTACCATTTGGGGCTGTTTCAAAGACAGCTCTCTGAAAGGGCACTAACCGGCTACACTCCCAGCTCAAATGCCAGAAGCATGCACCTGCAGCACTGCATCCCTCGCATGTGTCCAGCCTGTCAGATAATTCTGTGCAACTTCCTAGGTGTCATGCAAGCCTGGCATATACATTTTAGGTGGATCAGCTTCAGTACACATCCGGAACATTAGTATTCCCCCTCGGTCACTGATTTGGGACCACTTGGAGAAAAGGAAAATGCAGCTACACTGTGGCACAAAAACAGGCATATTTCTCATGTACACACGTAGACGGTTTTTGCATCGGTCCACTCCAGCAGAGTAATAATGCAAAAAAGTTTAGGTTTGTGCAAAAAAAAAAAAATCAATAGTCCTACTAAAAGTGAACAGACTGAAGTTTTAGCCAAGACTGGGGGGATATGGGGCCATAGCATTCACATTTCCCCCAGAACAAACATTAGGTGGTTCTGAAGACAATCAGATGCTCCCATACTCACAGTCTTTGCCTTTGTGACATTTCTGGTTGACTGTCAAGCCAGAGCCTTTTGCATGTATTTAAAAGTAAACCTGCTTATATGCATTCTGGTGCATGTAGCAACTTCAGTTTGGAAAAAGCTTTATCCTCCTTAAAAAGGAGGGTGTTAACTTTAATGAATGTCAGCATCTACAGAAGCAGAAGTGCCATTCGCTTGCTTTGTGAAGGTTGGTCAGATAGCAGTTTACCCCTATATACTGGTTTCAAGGTCAAACTGAAAAGCATCTCCGGTAAGAAAACAGTTTAAACATGGATAGAGCTATTACAACTGACCAAATCAGTGGGAGAACTGTACCGGGCGAACTATCCACCCCTCCTAGAGAAACTCAAAACTAAAATGATCGACTGGGGTCCTCTATGACATGGCTAGGACGCATTAACGTCCTAAAGCTGGTGGTCTTGCCGCAACTACTTTACAGCCCACCCACCTTCTTCAGATCCATCCAGAAAATCGCAAACTGATTTGTCTGGAACCAGAAACACCAGAGAGTAGCCACAATACTAATGAGAATACCGACCTACCGTGGGGGCGTGGGAGAGCCGTACTTCAGGGCATACTACATAGCGGCACAAACACGAATCAGGGACTGGTAAAGGGACGACAGGGGAGAAGATATGGCGGTCAATGGACAGGGCGGTTGTAGGAGGGAACCTGGAAGGAATGCTGTGAAAACCTAGATCAAACAGAACCCCTCAAATGTATAGCAGTAAAATAACCGACAATAGGAGACACATGGGACTACACAGTAAAAAAAAAAAAAAAAAAAAAAAAAAAAAAAAAAAAAAAGTCCCTCATCACCACCTACCCCTCCCCATACACGCCCCCCGACAACCTGCAATTCACCCCAGGACACAAAAAACAATCCTCCTTTGATGACTGGCAACAAGGGGGGATGCCATACGTTACAAGACATGTTTGACGGAGAAAAGTACGCCTATATCCAGTTGATGCACTGTTGGATGTACAAAAGAAAAATGGATAGAGCTTCAACTTTTCAGAGCATGGAGGTCAGGGCCGCATCTTGCTAAAACGTTCAGTGTACAGAGCAGAAAATGTTAATAGCTGTTAACAAGGCAAAACCTTGCACATTAAGCATGGTTCAAGATCAGTTTTCACAGCGGGTTTCTGCCCAACCCCAGAAAAAATGCAAACCAGTGTACAATTACAGGAAATACCTGGATCCATAACTCTCTGAACAGGCGGTGGCAGAAGAGCGGTTTCAATATCATAGCCAATGTTCTGCTGTTGGGCCAAATCTGCAACTTCAGCAGGGTCAACCTGAGAGCCGGCAGCTACAAGAGGGGCCTTTAAAAGCAAAACAAAATATAAAGTCCTTAACTTCAGAAGTATATCTAAAGAAGCAATGCATCCAGTATGTAACTTACTGGAGACATCATTAACAAGGAAGGGTGTGCATACATATCCAATAAAGTAAGGTTATAGCATTCCCTAGTCTAAAATATAATGAACCTACAAATGCACACTGCGATTATTAGCATTTACTTTCTCTAAACTACATCATGCTTAATCGCATTGTGAAAAATAATTACAAAATAAACATCCCGCACAGATTCTAAAAACGCTACAATTTGTTTATGCATTTTGTTGATCTGAAAGCAATCTCAACCAATGCATGCTGAACGATCCACATGCACACAAGAGCACTTTTAAGCTGCAGTAGCCCACAGAACATCCTTTAGAGAGATGGGACAATTAGATATGTACTTTCAAACTGCATGATTAGATGGTAAATCCAGATAAAGAACAGGTCTTTGCAGAAAAACAAAGCAAAGTAAATTGCAAAATTGGCTTCATGTTGGCGTTTAGCCAGCAGCATTAGGCGATTGCTACCGTTATGGTCAGGGCGTTTTCTTTAATTTGTTACTTATGGTGCTAAGCATGCAACCCAGGTTTAAACAAAAAGAATACTACAGGATTAATGGAGTGCCTATATTTGGCCTGAAACCTTTATGACTTTCTACATCATGATGAATTAATTGCTTACCTTCGAATGATATGTATTAATTCCAAAGACCCCTCATCTTTTTGAACATCTGGGTGTAAACTGGTTCCACAATTTGACATAGCAAAGGGCTCTGCGGCATCATCAGGCTCTGTGCCAGGATGGACATCCTCTTCATACAAGATGAGCAGCAAAGGCCCTTTGACTTCAGTTCACCTCCTTCCTCCAATTTTCCAGAGTCCCACACTGACATTAGAACTGCCACAACAGATTATGAACAATCGAGTGGAACAGACAGTTGGCGACAAGTAATTTGTAAGGGGAATTCCATGTGCAACAGAAGGCACATTAAGGCCAAGGAACTTCTTTCAATGGGTTCTTTACACATATAGATCGTGCTCGGACAGAAGCATTCATTTCTGGCAAAACTGGATATCACAGGATAGCCTCCTCTACAGCCAGCAAAACCAAACCGTAACACTTTGTAAATGTGTGAGGAAAAGAAGCCCAAGCCACCATCTGACAAGTTCCCATAAAAGCACAGCACTCTGCAAGGCAAGTATCTGCTTTGTTTCACACCAGTACATTGAGCTCTTGTGGGGATTTTTCCCTGTGCAAGCGCTAGCAAGTCTTAATCCACAATACAACCCACCTAGTGATTATCGAGAGTGGCTTTACTGGTCCCAGAAAAGGCAAAGTTTTCAGAATTCCTTGGGTCTCATAAAACGGAGAGCTCTCAATTGTCCAACCATCAAAAATACTCTAGCTTTGAAGGATAAAGGAGGGAGAATCTACTGGTGAGGACAATCAAACCACCATGGCAAACTCCAGGGACAAATCCAGAGTGTAACTTTCCCCTTTGAAAATAATGGAGTAAGGACTACCTGAAACACCATTTCAGCCTACGCACCCCAGACAGGTAACAATGAAGCAACTTGAAATCAAACTAATCAAGAACACCAGCAAAGGCAGCAGGGCAGAGGGGAGTAGGTTTGGAAGAAATACTTGGGGGACAAGAAAAGGATTTGGAGGAAAGTAATTGACTAATCCCTTTAGGAACTTCAGAATCATTAAACATAAATGGCCCTTAAAAGTACAATTATTTATTCCTGAAAATAAAAAGAAATTATAAACTACCACAATAGGGCACACAAAACAGTCAGCAACCTTAACTTAGCATAAACTAGAGCCTTTTGCCCCACCCCCATGCATAAACAGACTTGATAGAACAAGCCAAAAATCACAATCCAGTCACCCAGAGAAACCACTGCACCAGCCCCATTTAGAGAGACAATGGTAACTGGTTAAGTCTTCATAATGACTGGAATAAGGCAGAACCAGACCAGGTTGAAAGTTAAAGTACAACAGAGCATCCTGTAGGGACACGTTGAGCAGGAACTCCATAAAGTGAAACGGATTGCACTTTAAATGGACAATAAAAGCAAGCAGCCTTTGGATATCCTCATTGGAAGATTATAGATAATCTGTCAATGAAATATCCAGGAGGGGGAAATGGTCCGCCCAGATTGCATACTTCCAGACCACATAGAACACCAGGAGCATTACCACATTATCCATGGCTCAGAACCAAATGGCCAAAGGATGGCCAAGCACTCCTCAATAATCCACTTTAAAATTGCTTATTAAAGCCTTTGTCCACCAAAATCTAAATTAATTTCACACACCCACTACATGGGTCTACTGCGTAATGCACATGGGAGTAGTGCAACAGATTAGTTTACCCACTAAGTCCCCCATGCACCTGGAACCATGATCCTTTCCTTCACACCCCCAATCCAGGAGAACCTCCTGGAATATGTAATACTGGTGTGAGGCAATCCTCGGGTCTCCTGTTCCCTCAAAACATACTCCTTGCAGGAGACCCAAGAGTAAGAGTTCAGGACTTGGCTGTTGGGGTGATGGGCCTTTCCACACGCATAGCTTGCCCTAAAGTGTGGGGGCAGTAGGGACATGTGTATCCACTCCTGCAGCTGCTGCCCCTGTGCAACTGGCTACCAGATAGCATAAGCAATCACAGCCGCCAGCAAAGAAGGAAAATAGGCACAGACGGACGCAATTTGTCTTTTGTGCTAAAAGCTTGCATTTTCTCTAAGGACATCCTCAGTTGTGAGTAAATTTACTCCATCAAAAGAGTTCTTAGAAGGCAGGATTCAGCCCCTGTAGCCACAATCTAGCAAAGCAGGTCACTGAACGAGGTGGCCTTGAGAGTGCTTTACCATCCATCACAATTGGATGAACATGTTGCACAGCTATGTATATGGTACCTTATTTGGCAATGTCCCAGAGGTGTGCATCTAACCAAAATTATGATGCAGAGTGAATGTAACAGCCAGACTGAGGCAACAACTTTACACTCAAAATTAAATTTCTCAAACTACTGTTAGGAGAGGTTTACAGTGGCAATCGGCTGAGATCCAGCCCTAGGATCTAGTACCACAAGGCACCAGCATAGTAAGGGATGGAAACTAGATACCACAAAACTGGTGCCAATTCTGGTCTTTGGGAAGGTTTCTGCAAGTGGAAAAGACTGGGTTGCAAACGACTTGCTGAAAGGGAGCAGGCTCATAGACTGGGAATCTTGCAGCAAGTTATCTGTTGGGCGTGCAGGCCTATACATACTACCCAAGCAACAGAAGATAACTCCAATGAATAAGAAATACCAAATTGCAACAGTTAGTACATTTGCATTACTCATATGGCTCCGAATTTGCACACCAGCAGCAAAAGGCGAGTGATAACAGTGCAAGAAATTGTGTGCTTTGTGAAGAGGGAGTGACTATGTCTTGCTAGTAGCCTGCAACTCATCTCGTGATTGTTGACAACCCTTTTTCCATTACAGTATCAACTGAATGGTGTTTAAAGTTTCATGAATGAAACTACACCCGAATCCTTGAACGTTTATACACAAGCATCTTTATTCAAGACCAGTGTTAGGGAGAATTCTCTGTTTAGGCTGAATTTCCTAACCTAGTGAGTCCCCCCAGCAGCTTTGCTGGATTTTTGGGGTTTATTTTTTTCTCCTGCCAAGAGTGAGACTTTTACCCTCACTCTTGGGCATGATTTGAGTGTGTTTCTTTGAATCTAGATGTACTTAATGGGCTATGGGGTCTTTTACCCCATAGGGCTTCATGTGTTTTTGTGATGTGTTACACAGCACCCTCAGTGCAGTAACACAGGGGTGTCATAGTGACCCCCCAGTATAGACTCCATACCCTGGGACTGACTACTGTCTCCCAGGGCATGTAAAGTCACCATTGACTTTACTAGTCTCAAATTCAGAACAGAACCAGTACAAACCATCATATCGTGGACATACTGGCTGGGGCAATTCAATTGCCCCGGGGTCTGTTAGTCGAGGGGGCACGTCTCAGTCCCACCTGATCGAGTTTTGGCTGTTGGCAGTGGATACTTTTTATATTCAACCGCGAATATTTTCCTATGGGATTTCCCATTGTTTTAGGCTACTATCTTTAATTATTTACGGTAGCCTCGAACATACCGCCGGTTTATTTATTTTTAATTCTCCGGTTGGTATTTTTTGCCAAAACATGATTCTAAAATGGCGTTTGTGTTCTCCTCTGTGACTCCAACCCAAGTCGAGCCCTTTGTTCCACTTTTTGGCAGGCTTCTCCACAGAAGCCCTCCAAAGTGGTGCCACTCTGTCTGGGGTACTTAGGATGGGGTGAAGGGGGATTTAGGCACCCTGGACTGAGTTGCCTAGGCAACTCAAGTCGCACTCCGTCCTGATTGGCCCAAGTGGCTCACCACTTAGCATGTTTGAGTGACAGCTAGGCTGAGTGAATGGGGGTTTTCTGCATAAAAGCAGAGCTTTGGGGACTGGAACTTCAGAAGTCGCCACAGGACCTAAGAATCCGACGTGGGAGAAGCTGAGCCGACCTGCCACGACGACACCACCGGTGGAGCCCTGCTGGACCGTCTCACCACTTTTCCCAACGACAGAGGAGATCTCCCGTCGGAGAGTCTTCTTCCTTTGAGTGGTGGGGATAACCAGTTTCACCGTCTTTTCGCCTTCCCCGACGTACCTCGTGGCCGCCTTGCCTGTGCCAAGCACCCCAGCAACCGGGATACCACGACCGCGAATTAAAAAGGTACCACCTTTAACCGGAAAACTCTGCGGCTGGTTTCTTCCCTGGCAGTGCAACAACCTTCATCTTTCCTCCAAATCAAGATCTTCTCTTCCCCTGGACGACGCGACTTGCACCCACTGCCAGGAACAACTGCCACCGCTGGAGGATCCTTCCCACTTAAGGTACCATGTCCCACCTGGCTTCCCTTGCCACCGACTGTACGGGGTAGATTTAGCCCCCGGCTTTCGAACCTGGGTTAGCCTGGGACACCCTGGCTAAACTTTTCTGAGCCTCTCTAAACTCTCTGCAAGACTTTCTAAGCCTAGTGTAACTGTGATTTTGGGCGCATTTGTGCTCTGCTCTCTCCAAGAGTGGGGCCAGCCTTTGGACTTTGGCTCACCAGTGACTTTTGCTCTTCTGCCTTGCTAACAGTGTTCCTAAATCTTAGAGCGGTGTACCTTTCCATATTCTGTCTTTCCCTCCCTTTTTCACAAACTAATTGGAGTGCCATCTAGTTAAGCGCTCACCTCTGTATGAAAATAAGTGGTGTTTTACTAAGACTTATCTGATAAGGAATAAGGGGTGTATATATTATAATAGTAACTGTGTTCAGTGTTTTTTTACAATAAGAGTGCTGGAGTGTTTGTGTGTTTTTAAATAAATAATTATATACTTTGATACCAAAGCTCTGGTCAGTGTTTGCTTGCATTATTGTGTCTGAGTGCCTATTGTGTATACTTTGCATACTGCCTAACTCTTCTTGAGGGAAGTCTGACTGCTCAGCCACAGCTACCAGGTAAATCTGGGTGGTACAGACTGCTGCCAAGTGGGTTTATTGCCAACACCTGTAGTCCTAAATCTTTTGCAGTGTTCCCTAAGGGAACTGCACAGGTTTCTGCCTAACACCCATACATTTACATTTCCCTCAATTCTCATGTATGCAATTCATAATGTATGGGAAAAGGTTCTGGGGCAGGCGCAAGTTTCACAGCCCATTTCTGTAGGTAAGAGCTTTTTGTATCAGCTGCTCAAGTCAACTACCTATTTTAACAATCTTCCATTCATGTCCTGCTAGTTGCATAGGTTTGCAACTAGTGCGCTAGATTAGTTGGATGAGGACCATATGCCTTTTAGGTTACATATAGATCTCGGCCACACTCAACCTACTAGTCCTCTGAAACCGATATGCTCTCATCCGACAACCTTTGTGCTTTAAGTAGCCATCTACCTTGCCCCATTGTACATCTCACCTACTCAGCATGCTGCAACACCATCAGCCCTTCGTCTCCAACTAAGCTATAGCTCTTACATTACAACATGGTTTATCATAAAAAAGCAGGGCAATCAGTTGTCCCTTGTGTGACCAGTAATTCAGGCCTGGATAATTATTTTAGACCTGCCTTATATACAACTCGAAGTCCTAGAATATAAAGGAATACACTACTGGAGAAGTATCACATGAAAGGAGTACAAGAGCACTGAAAGAAATCATTTAGCAGCAAGAACAATATCCACCACGTCTAAACATGCACTGTCCCATCCTGCAGCAACACAATATGCTTAAGTTGACAGCGCTCAATTTATATCATTTAATTTCACAGTTAAACTGCACTCGCCCTATCCAGGAGGGTCTCGAAGAAAATGTGAAGATTCAGGACAGGAAAATTAGGGTAGGCAAAGCATAGGAGGTGGTCTGGCTGGTTAGGTGCAGGGAAAGGCGTTTTGAAGCCTATGTTGAAGGTGTGGCACAGATGTGAGGTGGGTAGGAGTTTCATGTGCCCATTGGCAGAAGGCTTTCGTGTGCAGGTTAGTTACCACAGTGGAAAGCGGAGAATATTTAGGCTAGCTCGTCTAGTTGGAAATGTGATGGGTTTCAGTTTGTTTTTAAGGTAGGATCGGTTGACTGCAAGGTTCTTTCAAAGATTCTCTGGGGCATTTGTAACCAGTGGAGCTTAGTGAGTGCAATGGGTACTAGCGCTTGGGTAGATCTATGAAGGGGTCATGCTGCTGTGTTCAGTTTGGCCATGAAGTGGGGTAAAAATCATGTTTGGGGAGTCCAAAGAGAATAGTGTTTCTGTAGACCAGCTTGGAGGAACTAGCGCATGACTGTGGTACGGAAGGCGGGGAAAGGATGAGTCTTCTCTGCATAAAGAGGTGTATATGTAGTTTGCATGTTTTAGTGGCAGCAACTGAGTGGTCGAAGGATAGCTGGGGCGGGGAGAACAAACAAAAAATACACAATGAAGCCTAGGGACTAGACTAGTGCAGCAAGGAGATTGTGCGAGTTGCCTGTGGCAAGTTCTTTGACCCAAGGGTAAGGGTCTGGTTTGTGCAGAGAAGGGGTGGGGTGAACAGACCAGGAGGTATTTTGTAAAAGATGATTAGAGCTGAGGCAGTGGGTGCCATCCAGATGAGACTGAAGGGTGTGCTGGATTTTGAAGCATATTTAGCTGGTCATCTGTGTATTGTGTAAGTGGATTTTGTGATTGGTAAGAATCTGTCAAATGGATTCAACACAGTTTGACGAGTAGTGCGCAGAGGGATCCTTGTGGTACTGCAGATTTGACTGGGGTGGTGTTTGGTCAATGGGAGCATGAAGACAAATCGTGCATGGTCAGTGAGAAAGGAGGCAAAAGCAGTCAAAACAGTGCTCGAGAGTGCCATCTGGTGGGATAGGATGTTTAGGATGGTGTGGGCGACAGTGTGGAAAGCTACAGAGGCCAGGAAGGACTAGAAGGGCTATGTATCCGTCAGTGATGTTATGTAGGCAATCCAGGATGTGAAGTGTTGCAGTCTTGGTGCTGTGTCCATGTGTTGGGACAACGATTCCATGATTATGGCGAGGTATGGCAGGAATGTGATGGACAGTAGTTCTCAGAAAGGGAAGGGGGGGGGGAAGGGGTAGCTGCGTCGAGGGAGGTTCCCCCCACCAGAAGGGTGTGGGTGTGAAAATGACCTTTATGGTAAATAAATATAACAAAAAAAAACACAAGGCTGGGGTGGAGGGGGGAGCTGTGCGAGATAAAAGAGTGGAAGTCTACCTAATGTGGTGGCCAGGATGGTGATGCTGTTAAATTCATCCTGAGCTACACATGTCATCCAGGATGTGCGCTTGCTTAGTTTTAGCTGATAACTTCAGTAAACAGGCATTAATGATACCAGAACACTTCAGGAGTAAATCACAAACACAGAAGTGTGCCTTGAAACTGAAGTTATACATTTATTGCTGACGGTTCCCCCAAATTGTGCCTTTCATGTAGATAACTAATCAGATGTCCCATGAACGCTTGTCACAATGCTTTAAGAACACAAGCATACTGTAGGTTTATTTTGTGTATGGAAACAATTCTTTCATAAAGGCACTGAAAGAGATGACCTGATAATTCAAGAAAAATGTAATCGGCAGAAACTGCCACTGGGGTGTGCCATTAAGTGATGCATGATGGGTATACCATCTCATTAAAATTGTAAAAATACAGATTTACTAAAATTGTGAAATCTTGTAGGGATGACTGGCAAGGAAATGTGGGCAGAACTGCCTAGTGAATTGGTGCCTTTTGGATCTTCTATGGGTGGTTGGGGGCAGCTTTTTCAATAAGTGGCTAGCACTGCCCGTTAATATAATTTACATATCCTTTCAATGTACCCTGTATACCACTCGGTTAAGACTTTGCAATAAGGTATAAAACCCCATGCATAAATCTAGCCTAGCTGACCAATGTATAACTTCACTGGTATAACAAACGTGCAAAAAAAAAAAAAAAACTAAAATAAAACGACCTTTATCCCACTCGATTCATAATCTCAAATTACAAGAAGAAACTGCAGTTCAAATGACCCAATCTGAACAAAGCAACTGGGATCCTACAGCCCTAGCTGGCTCCAGGGGGGCAGATTTGCCACTTCAATGCCCTGGGGTACAAGAACTGTGGACACCTCTGTACTCCCATTACTGCCTCCTCTTACTGCGCATTGTCAAATGCCCTGCAACACCCTCAGCCATTGAAACATGGACATTAGACTAAATCTATACAAATGTTTATTCCAATGATAGCAGAGCTTTGGACATCAGATAAGATACTGGTTAATATCCTGGTAAATGAGATTATGCTCAAATGGTAGAGATCAGCACGCATGAGTTGAATTGCTTATAAAAGCCTTTAAAAAACAATCCATATTACACAAACAATCCTGGACCCAAACAGGACGCCAAACCTGACATCACAACACAAAGAACACAGCAACTCTAAAGACATTGCCAGAAGGACCCCCCCCCCCAAAAAAAAAAAAATACTAAATAAAGCCGAACTTGAATTCGTATCCATCCACATCCTAAACATACCCGAAGGCTGGAAAAAAAGACTGCATGTGCAAACCCCACACCACTACAAAGAATAACTAAAACCTTGCCGTCAATTTAAATGAAGCTCCTTGACCAAGACAGAGGCCTCAACTACAATATCAGCAAACCGCCTCATCCAAGAGAGCCTTTGGAAAAGAAAACCCAACAAACAGCACCCTGACCGAGACGCAAGAAAAGAATGTGCAATAACAGTAAAAAAAAAAAAAATCACTACACTGCAGCCTACTCAACGCAAGATCCACGGCCAAGCAAAACAGAAATGTATGACCCAAGTGAGGGTGGCACCGATGCACTCTCTGACAAACATGGCCATCGCCCACAAAGCCATGCCAAACCACTTCGAACTAATGCACAGCATCAGAGACAACCAAAGTGGAATTGCAAAGATGCCCAAAGACCATACCTGCTGCACAGCACTGAGACTTCAAGTCTCTCCTAATCAAGGTTAACGACAAATTCACTTACTGTTCCTTCTGATTGCAAACAGATAGTGCCTGTTCACTATTTGCATGGAATATTTACAGTAGGGTGCCGAGGGATTTTTCGTTTTGTCTTTCAAACCCGATGTTCAAATCTCCCAGAAGAATGTTCTCATAAGTGGATAACTGATGAGCAGTCCTTAAAGCAAAAGAAAGCATACTACGCCACAAGAATCCAATCAGCAACAAAATCAAAAACAAGAACTATTTAATAATCAAAGAAATCAAAATCCAACATCCTGCAACAAAGGAGTCAAACATCACAATCCCCATGCAACATCAATAACCACCTAAGAACAAAAACAATTCAGACGAAAAGTGAGAGGTCTCCAGTGGTACCACTGCTCGTGGCTCATTACAAAATGGCAGTCTGTTTATTCCACGTCTGTGACCAGTGATGAGTCGACATGAACTGCTCCCATGGATCAATGAGTCGTTGGAGCTGAATTTAACGAAAACTGAACAGCTTTGCTCAGGTAGTACTGTTAAATTCGTCGATAAGTTATTCCCTGGCTCAGTGGCCCTAAACAAAGTTAAATGCCAAGCCAAGTTAGAGCTTGAGTACATTCAGAATTACAAGGTGTTGCAGGCATCGTTCAAGAAAAGGGGCTTCGACAATATACTGGCAGACTAATTGCTCAACATAAAACTCCAGGACAATGAGTATATATTCAGTGGTTCAAAAAGTTTAATGCAAATAATGGAAAAGATTATGACCCTTTGGCAGACCGACAAGGTCAGGAGACCGGGCCAGCGCCCATTATTGCAGCAACCCCCCCAAAAAAATTACTGAACTTCAGTGCAGATGACATTTTGGTGGGGGCCACAGAAGTAAAGACTGGAAAAAAAAATGCATAAAGAAATTGAGGAAAGCGTCGCAATAATAAACAGCACATATGGAACCATAAACATCCAGCACAACACCAACCACAGCAACTCAACATTAAAACCCATAGAGGAAGAAGTGGTCAACACCAATTAAAAGCCAACAACCTTGTTTGATCCCCCCAGTCACCCACGCCCACCAGACATCTTCTAAGAAATCCTCAACCACAGATCCCCAGCATCTTACTTCCAGCTACTGATCCACGGGAATAGTACCCAAACCCTTCAAATCAGCATACATCAAGCCCTTACTAAAAAAGGAAACAGGAAGTGCATATGACAACTATAGACCCACATCTAATCTACCCTATCAATCGATTCTATTGGAGAAACTTCTACACAATCCTGCTCAATCACGTAGAAACCAACAGAATTCTCGACCACTTCCAAGTCTGCTTCAGACCCATGAGGAGAACGGAATCAGCACTTCTATCCATATGGTACGACCTAAAAATTAATGCTGACAACAGCACCAGATCGGCCCTCATACTACTAGACAATCAGCTGCCTTCGACAGACAACACTAACCCAGAGACTGGAGGAACATGGCGTAAAGACTTCACTCTCCAATGGCTAAAGTACTTCCTCACCAACTAAACCAAAATAACCTACCCACCTACCACAATTTACTCCAAACACCAAAAACAGCTCCTGCTGCGTACTACAAGGTTCCAGCCTCTCCCCAGTCCTCTTCAACATATACATGTCCCCTAATGAAACTCATTCAAACAGACTGCCTCCATCTATGCAGACGATACCAAAAGACCTGAACACTCAACAAACGCCTTATGAACACACACACCTGGAAGCCAACCAACAATCTCAAACTAAACCAGACCAAAACAGAAATCATGAACACTCCACAGGGGATAACATAACAGACACGTGAACTGGCCACCAGGCGTGGAACCCAACTGGAGTCATCTGCAATCTGGATATCCTCAGGGACATACTCCCTGGAACCACAAGTCAACATAATAGCAAAGAAATGCTACTACCGCCTGTGACTAATTGGAGGGATCCTCCCCTACCTCTCCCTTCCTCACAAAACCCTTGAAATCATCTCCTTAGTTAAGAATTAACTATGCAAACAGCCTCTACCTTGGAATGCCAGATGGTCTCACTAAAAAAAAAAACTAACATCCAAAATACTGCAGCAAGGATACTCCTGAAACTAAACAGAAGGGACCACATCACACCAAACCCGAGAAGCCTACATTGGCTTCCAGTATAAACAAAAAGAAAATATGAACTTCAGTGCCCTCAGCATCACCCACAAATCACTACACGAAAAGGAGCTGAATTCCTGCAACCCAAAATCAACCACTACCAACCAGGAAGAAACCCAGGATCAAGCAACAACCTCCAAAATGAAACTATAAAAAAGGAAATTGAGGCGCTGCATTCTCCCGTCTATGCAACTCAATACCGAAGGAGATAACGACCGAAGATCACCTTACATAAACTACTGAAAACCTGGCTATTCAACTCTGAGACTAGCATGAAAACAGGCACATTCCAAACTATAATGCAGACCCAAGACAAATGGGGGACAGTACTGTCCCTGGAACTAAAACCACACTGTACCAACCACCCTGCTCCTCCAGCATACCCCAAACACCCAACCCCCGAAAGACCAAACTACTGCAAACCTAGACACTGGACGCTACCCCTCCTACTGTGCACAATTCAATCACTCAGAAAGCCAGTTTCTCCAAGCAGCAACAGAGGAGCACATCCCCTACCCCATCCCTCACTAACATACCCAACCCACTTAGAGCAACATGAGCGCCTGGAGACCATGTGTGGTAGCAGTACACAGTAAAAATAAACTTATATGTGAACAGCTCATAAGTGGAGATAAACATGCCACCAACGTTTGCAAAGGAGTTGACTGGCAAGGCATAAGCAGCTCTAGCTCAAGAGGCCACACCTGCACACAGATGAGAAACAGATGGGAGACGAGATTGGCTTTCGAGCTTCACTCGAAGAGGCCCTCAGAGCTGAAATCTTAAAAGCAAATTTGTGCTGAATTGCCATTTTCCACGCCTGTCTGGTAATAAAGAGCGTCATCAGCTTAGCAAAGCCTTCAAATGAGTTCTAGCATTACACTTTGGAATACATCTGAACCGCATGCTTTGGGGGCTTTTTTGAGACCTTAACCAAATCCATACAGAATGTTGGCAGTCAAATTAAGTTACTACGGTAGGGAACATAAATCAAAAAAGGGGCATCTTTTGAAGAAAGCAGCCAGTGCCTTCACCACACAAGGACAACTGACTTGCCTAGGATTTCAAAGTCATCTCAGTTCTATACATGGAACATCCTAAATCTGGAAAGGAAAGGCACCCTCCCTGCGCCTTTGGTGCAACTCCACATTGGTTAATTTTCTTGACAGTAAGAACTGGATTACATCTGGGAGAGGATAAAAGGATTGCTGGGTGATAGGACAAAGCTTTACTACAAGGTGCAAGAAAGGATCATGCTCAAGGTTCCCGTTTTGGAGTACTGAAGAGGCTGGGACTTGAGACCATTCCAAATCCCTGGAATCTGTCCAATTCAAATGACTATCAAGATGTTAAATTAAGGATACGTTGTACTAAAGTACTAACAATTTTACAAAGATCAAACCCAATTCATTTTACATCAGTCAACTAGTAAATTAGTGCCAGAGTCTTAACGTACCAACACAACAGAGGTCCTCCTTTATTATAGGGGGGTTAAGTGCACATTTCAAAATCAACTTCATCCCAGAGCAAAACTAAAATGTGTTAAATACATCAAGCCTGGAGCACTGAAGTTACAGCACTAGATCTTGCAGTGAGGTGGTGGCGGCAAAGGTTCCGTGGTCCACCAAGTCGAAGGTGCCCGATAGGTCAAGGAGAAGGAGTAATGCTACCTTGCCTTGGTCTCCGAAATAGTCCAATTGATTGTTCAGGTCTAGCAAAGCAGATTAGTTTCCATGGCCGGGTCGAAATCCAGATTGGAGTTTCCCTAATAATTGATTCGAGGACGAATTGTATTTGGTTGTATGCTGTCCGGTCCCAAATCTTAAGCAGGAATGGTACTGTAGTGATTGGGTGGTAGTTCAGGGCTGTGGCGTATAGATGGGGTTTTATGAGTAGAGGGAGGACCCAGGATTCTTACAAGCTGAAGGAGACAATTTGCCGAGAAGGAAACAGATGAAATGGGTGATGAATGGCGCTTGGATGTCTCTGCAGTCTTTGACAATCGATGCAGGGCAGCTGTCACCTTTGCATCTTGATAGTTTCAGCTTACGGATATTAGTGGTTTCTTCTACTGAAATTTCCCGGAAGTGGAATACATTGGTAGGTGGACTACTGGTGTTGGGAATGGGGAGGTGGTACCTGTAATAGGTGCTTAGGCCTTGATGAGGTTTTGTTTCAGCGTGACTTTGTCCTGTAAAAGGTGAATTTTGGCGTTCATAGCAGATCGGATGATAGTACACCATGGCTCGTCTTTCTATTTTTTCAAACTCTTTATTTTATTAACAGCAGCATAGGGATACATAGCACTTCGCCTCCTACACCATACATTTCAGAACAGTTTATAGACATCATGGTTATAACATTTACACAGAATTACATAGATTCGTCACCATCAGAGGACTGGTTGCACAGATAGTTTCTGAAAGGGCCCCATATGTCTTTAGGTCTGCAGGCTGCGGGCCGGGACATTACATATTGTTCTTCTGATTCATTTACATATGTCAGTTCACAAAGAAATTGGTTCATATCAGGTGGGCTCGTGTTTTTCCATTTCAATAGGAAACACTTTTTAGCAATTGCGCATGCAACATTGAACAAACATTCAATTTTCTCAGAGCACTTGCCTATGTCTCCAAATAAATATTTTTGGGGCTTCAGGCCTGGGGGGATCTGAGCGATTTCTCCAAGCATTTCAGCAACTTTTCCCCAAAAATGCAGCACCATCCGGCACTCCCAGTACATATGAAAGTCTCCTGCCTGCAGCATATTGCATTTGGGGCATGCATCCGACGCATTAGGGGTACATTTCGCTAATTTCATTGGGGTATAGTGTAGCCTATTCAGTATCTTAAATTGGATTAACCGCAGGCCAGCGTTAGGGAGATCCTTTTAGTCAGTGGACAGTATCTGTGCCATTTCTCGTCATCGATGGGTATCTGTAAGTCCCTTTCCCATTTTTCTTTCACCCCGGTTTGAGGTGGGGGTGTGGGCTTGTACCTCCGCATAGAGCCTAGATATTCCCAGACCTCCCGCAGTGGTCACCATCTGTACGCATGGGTGCGGCTGGGGTTCATCGGGAAACGGCGGCCATTTTTTTTTAAAAATACTGAAGCGCCCAGAGTGGCCCACCTCCAAACGCTTTTTCCCCAGGGTCGCAAATTTGCTGTTTATAAACATCTCTCCAATCTTCATTTCCATATTGGGGTCCCAGGCCTCTTGTATTGCGTTATCATGCATGGGGGGTATGCCTGGGTAGTTCCAAAGAGGTATCTCTGGATTGTATGGTGCGTCAATGTGCAATCTTATATATATGGCTTCCCATGCTTTAACCGAACAGCTAACTGGGTTATATTCGCACAAGTCCTTGTATTGTGCATCAAATATGACAATGTTCGTGGGATGTGTAGTATATTCCTCTATTAGTGCGTGGGGTGTCTTGTGCGGTACCGTACCAATACTTTGCAAATTGTACTTGAGCCACATGGTAATATAGTTCAAAGTCAGGAGCCGCTATACCACCCGTGGAGTATGCCTCAGTCATCCTCTCCCAACTGATCCTAGCAGTTTTCCCATTCCAAAGGAACGTCACTACAATGGAGTGGAGTTTAGCAAAGAAGGTTCTACCTGGCCATATGGGAATATTAACAAACAGAGCAATTTGGGTAGAATTGTCATATTAAGGACCGCTACTCTACTGTGTAGAGACATCAGCAAGTGCCCCCATAATTGAAGCTTTGTGATGGTTTGCAAAGTAGCCTCATGATTATCAAGGTATAATGTGTTCCTATTTCTGGACACCGTGATCCCCAGATACCTGATGTGTTGGCCAGACCATTTAAGGCCGTGCAGTGCTTCGGGGCACTCAGTAGATGGAGTGAGTGGAAATATTTCCGACTTGGATCTGTTACCTGTGTAGCCAGAGTAGGCAGCAAAATCTTGCATTTCCGCCATTACAGGTGCTATATTTTTCTTAGGCTCCCGAATATATAGTAAAGTGTCATCGGCATAGAGAGAAATCAATTGGACAGGCCCCCTTATGTTTATGCCTTTGTCAGCATGCCTCAGCCTCACTGCAGCCGCCATAGGCTCTATGGTTAATGCAAACAGGGGCGAAAACTGACAGCCCTGCCTGGTACCTCTGCCCAGTAAAAAAAGGTTCAGAGATGGACCTATTGGTCAGAACTCAGGCCCCCGGTTCAGTATATAGCAGCTTAACGTACCCAATAAAGCCGGCCCCATCCCAAATGCCTCTAGGACCATGAGGAGATAGACCCAGGAAACCGAATCAAAAGCTTTCTCAGCATCCAAGGATATGGCGGCTGTGCTTCTCTTAGGGTCCCGAAGAGCCTGCAGAGATTCAGGGCTGTGGACCTGGCTGGAATAAATCCATTTTGATCGGGGTGGACCAGCTCGGTGACCGCCGGTAACAGTCTATTGGCCATCACTTTTGCGAATATTTTAGCATCTGTGTTGATGAGTGATAGGGGCCTGTAAGAAGACACATCCTGTGGTGCTCGTCTCGGCTTGGGAAGCACTATGATCACCGCCTCCCTCATGGATGGGGGTAGTATATTACATTCAGGGGATTCCTCCCAAACCTTGAGGAGTATCGGGACGAGTTCCTCACGGAACTCTTTGTAGAATTCTGCCACTATCCCGTCAGACCCAGGTGCCTTACCCGAAGTTAATGCTTTAATAGCTTCTGTAAACCCTTCTGCCGATATCGGCTGATCTAGCGCCAAGCGATCAGCCTCAGAGTTGGGGAAGGTTGATGGCTGAAAGATAATTTTAAATGTCTACGGGTGATTTTTTATCTTGGTTCGAGTATAGCTTGGTATAAAAGTGTACAAACTCCTTGTTTAGCTACTCCCCTACTAGTACCTCCCCCTGTGCTTTGTGTATACTAGTTATATAGTGTGATTTTGTATAATTCTTCAGAAGATTAGAGAGCGTCCTGCCAGTCTTATTACCTTCTCCGTACCTACGTGCTCTAGCGGGGACTGCCATGTAGCGAACTTCCCTGGTGGCCAATTTATCGAATTCTTGTAGATGAGAATGTATATCCGCTAGTATTTCCTTATTCCATGTTCGAGTATCTGTCCCCCCCAGTGTCTCTAGTTTGCTTTCGATGTCCGCCAGTTCAGCGCGAACCAACTTCAACATACCAACAGATTTGGACAGCAGTATCCCCCTCACCCAAACTTTGAATGATTCCCACACAGTGGAGTAGTTATGTACAGTTCCCACATTGTTGGTGAAGAATTCTCGCCATGCAGCGTTTCCACCACCCCGGGGTCACCCAACATTCCATTTGGCATTCTCCATCTTCTAGCAGGGCAAGGGGTGTCCTTCAACTCCATCATAACAGGGGAGTGGTCAGAGAACGTATGGGGCAATATTTCACAATTCTGCAGCGTAGAGGACATGGCTGATGTAACAAACCAGTAATCAATCCTAGACTCAGTCATGAACCGTGGAGTAATAAGTATATCTCCTGTCTCCTGGGTGCATCACCCGCCAGGCGTCCACTATTGACAACTGTGCAATAACGCTTCCCAGGGCGGAGGCAGTTTTACTAGGGGCTCTGCCAACCCTGGAGGATCTATCCAAAATAGGGTCAAGCGCCACGTTGAAATCCCCACCCCAAATCACATTAGAGAAACCATAGGCAGTGATCAATTGGTATATATTCATATAGAACGAGGGGTCGTCTATATTGGGCCCATATGTATTAACCAGGAGTATTTGTTGTCCAGCAAGCCTGCCCCAAACGACCACATATCTTCCCTGTTGATCCGCCTTATGCCCCTCCAATCCAAACCCCAAGCCCGGATGGAGAAGAGTAATCACCCCTCTGGCCTGCGTAGAATAGTCAGTGTAAAAACGCTGGGATCCCCATTTGGGCATTATATGCAGGTTACTACTACCCATTGTGTGTGTCTCTTGCAGCATTAGTATAAGTGGGCTATGTCTAGTAACAGTTAGAAATGTTCTTAACTTTCACCGGGTTGTTCAGTCCCCTAACATTCCAAGTCAGTAGTTTTACTTTCATCCCACCAACAGTATTGTGTGATAACAAATCTTTCCGAATCCATGACCAATGGAGTTGTGCCGTAGGTGCCAGTTGGCCAGCGCCAACCCAGTGCAGCAACTTTTGAACATAAAACAAACTGTCAACAGCGGAACAACCATACCCTGGGTCTCTCTTTTCCAGGTTACCAGAACTTTTCCCAACAGTGAGATCTCTTCCACCAAAAACCAACCGACTCCCCCCACCTCCCCTCGTCCTCCCACCCTCATCAACCCCAACTTGACGATACACCCAAACAAACTTCTGGATCATTCCAGGGGTAGCCAGTTGAGTCACATGACCACCCAATCAAATCCACAACATGGATTCTACCATATGGGTGTCAGCCGCCATTATGAAGGGTCAACCAGGACCACAGCCGCGGAGGTGCAGCAGTGTGGACAGCAACGTGACACACAGAATGTACCTTAATCTTCTTGTCTGGGTCTGTTTTGAGCTGGTCTACCTCCCCTGGGTGGGAGGGGTATAGAAGCTTCGATGTATTGCGTGTCCTCAGCTGGGGACTCGAAAAAAATGCACCCTGCCCGCATGCTGAATCCTCATTTTAGCAAGGAACATTAGGGCATATGGTATTTGTCGTTCTCTCAGGAGTTTTTTTACCGGCTCGTGGGATCTTCTGCTTGAACACCAGCCGAAAAGTCTGGGTATATGTGAATCCGGTTTCCTTCATAGTGTAATGTTCCAGCCTCTCTAGCCATACGCAAAATCAAGTCACCGTCTCTAATTGAGGAGCCTTGCAATTATTGTACGTGGCGGCGCCCCAGCCTTGGGGACCGGGGCCAGTGTACGATGTGCCCTTTCTATCAAGAAATGCTTAGAGAATGCTTCCTGGCCGAACCTTGTTTTAATAAGGAGTCAGTTGTTTTTCCATCTGGCCCTTGCCAAATGTTTCCGCTACGCCCACCACTCGCATGTTACGCCTCGATCTGGATTCGAGGTCCTCACATTTATTTTGCATTGTCGCCATTGCCACCTTGAGTTGGGTTATGTCATGACTATGGGTTGCAATCGCATCTTCGTTGGTGCTTATTCTCTGTTCTGCCTCAGTTACACGTGCACCCTCTTCATCAACCCTGGCCTTCAAGGAGCCAATGGTGGAGACTACCAACACACCTTATCCTGCCCCAATGATCATACCAGCTCTGCTAAAACATGGCTGCTATTTGTGATCCTGGCAAGACCCAATTGAGCCTGCACTGGACCATTATACTACTTCCAACCAAAGTCAGAGGTGTTCAGAAGAAGGCATGACACTTTCCTTAAGAGGTCATTTTGCATACCCGCTAAACAGGAGCAATTCCAATAACCAATGTTAGGTCATAAGAATATGGGGGTTACAACAGAGTTAGAGATTACACCCAGCACCCTAAACATGCACGACAATACAAGCTGCCTACGTTCTTGTAAAATGAGTGCACAGCATGGAAGCCAACAGCCACACACAAGATTCCCTTGTCCACGCCCACCAAAGCACAAGCAGACATATTTTAGTGAACCACAGCATATTCAACCTATAGCTTAATATAACCCTGTGAAAACCGCTGCATTTAACATTAGGGAAATGTAAAAACGTATTAATAATGAATGACAGTAATCCTTTACACTAAACTGAGCACAAGTACATCTAGGCCTCCATGTCTAGTTGGCCACCTGACAAGGATGAACATTTTGACCCCATAGCAGAAAAAGCCAAACCTTTGCAGGGAAGCATGCACATCTGAACTGTAGCTTTTCCAGATCACAAAGTTAAATGTTGCACAGCGATTGGCCAAGACAAGGGGGGAGGGTGCAAACCAGTTCCCAAGCTTGAGATGCGGTAGTGAGGTCATGAGAGAGCAACAAAGATAGACTCCAATGCTAAAAGACAGCACACTGAATTAGGCCCATAGTTTGGCCGATCATTATTCTAAGAGCATTTTTCAATGGGGTTTTGCCATTACAAAACGCTTCTGTGAAATAGGTCCAATATTTGTCTAATTGAGTTCCCAAGCAAGCATTTGATAGACCAATTGTGTTCCTGAGCAGCATGTCAAAATATAATACAAAGGTCATAAGCCTGTGAGAACAGAGCAAGAACTAGTGGAAGATGTGTTAAAACAGAGTGAATAAGCCGCACCACAAGGCTCCATTTCGTAAGGAAGTCATGCAGAACGCCCTTACACATGAAGTAGGATTGATTTGTTTCCCAGAAGATCACACAAACCTCATCACATGTATAGAATAGAAATAAAGACACCTTCATGAAGTCATAGACCCACCCACATAAGCCTGTAAATATAAACACATATCCTGAGTTTGCAAGCAGCGAAGTCCCAGCGTGAAAATTCAAAGGCAGGATAGATGAGAAAAGGAAGCCAGGCAGGTCACGTTTCCAACGACTAGTTGCTAAGTGTAACAGGGATAAATGGTTCTCAATGATGAGAATGTTAAGGTTGTGCCAAATCGCTTAGGTCAACGGAAGAGGATGTCTGGTTAACATCTCACTGTCACATCTCACATAGGGATTGGTTGAAATGTACATAATCATTCACTCCACTCCTACTTCTTGTGTGAGAACCAATTGCAAGTTGTGTCTAGCTTATAAATGTACAGAGCCATCCAATTAGAGAGTGTGTGAAAGGAGATCATCTCAATGCAAATGAGTTAACCTTTTTAACAACCTAACTTCAGTCACGAAGTTAGAGTAAACCGAAATGTATGCAAACGCCTATAGTGCAATTGAAGCAGGCAACTCAGAAGCCTGGAAAATGTAATTGATTTTTAACATTTGCTGTCTTTTCCCTTCTGTAATACACCATAAAACCAGCCATTTTTCAGAATATTGAATGTCTGATGTTTCCCTGCATAGGCAGTTTACATTTTTGTTTCTCGTGCATTTATTTTTGGCTTTTTTGATTGCAATACTTTGCATCAGGACTTAGCTTACATATTTGGTGGCCCACGTACGGGGATCCAGGTATTTCCAGAAAGCTGTGGGCTCCCCCGCCACACGCCTAGAGAGGAGAAGACTGCAAAACCATGAGCAGGTAGTAGGCGCTGGGGTTACCCAGAAAGCCTGCCTGATCGCTCCACGCCACAGGCCTGACCCCTCAAGTGCAGGCGATTGGGGGTAGAAGCGGCCCTGGAAGACTTTGGATAAGGATAGTGAGCCAGTGAACCCGATCCGAGAACTACAACATCATAGAGTATAAATGCAGAGGTAAAGTGAATGATGGCATGAGCCACGTGTTTGTCACCCAGTTTTCTTTTCTCTCTTTAGTAGAAATTGAAGAGGGCTTCTGTAGCAAGGAGCAGGGACATCATGTAATTTAAATACTCTGAGTGCTGTGTACACATCACTCAGTGAAGGAGGAAGGGGCAGCGCTCTAAAGTGGGAGGTCCTACACTAGTGAGGGCTGTATCCTCTGCCCGCGGTAAGGGGCAAGAGGCAGAGAATAGAAATTGTAAAACTGATTTTCCTTGCATTGTATATTTTTACATAGTGGTGAAAGATCAGAGGCAAATGTTGGTAAAATGGAGTGGGGGAAAAGGGGCTGTGGTTTTAGGAAGAGACCACTTCGAGCCACGACAGACTCGGGAACAGCTAATCAATCGCTCCACATAGTAACATGAAATAGCTGTATTCGAAAAAGGATTCAGTTTTGTGCCTTCAGTAAACTATGATGGCTCCAAAATAATAAACAGAACTACAACTGTTGCTGAAGATACATCTGAAGCAAGATTTTATGAATAATACATTTGAGGGGGCAGAAAACTCTAGTGTTCCACGCAAGCAGTCTTTGTCCACCAACCGCAACCCATACTGTAAAAAGATATTTGAAAAAAAGAAATGCAGTCGTATATTCAGGACACTACTGAAGTAGCCAGAATAACTGATGTTACCCCTTCGATGAGGATGACTTACTAGTGGGTCTGGATATCATCTTGGTATATACGAAAATTCCACAAGCGGCGACCTTAAACATGGTAGCAGTATTACTCAGTAAACATTATGGGCAGACTCCCACTCTTTCATTCTCTGTTGCAGAGGTATTTGACAATTATTTCATGTTTAACAGATATTGTCAAATTCATGGTACAGCGATTGGCTCTGCAGTGGCACCTACCCTGGCCAACCTTTACATGGAAGATTTGGAAAAAATAAATAATCTTTACAGACACTAATCCATACAAACATTAAAATGTGGAAACGCTTTATTGATGTCCTCAAACTATGGCATAGAGATATACTAAGTGTTGATGCTTTCTTTAAATGGTTGAATGATCAAAATCAGTTTTGAAAATGTACAGCAAACTGACAAAATAGCGATTAATTTTTGGGATTTGACGATATTTGCTGATAAATCATTGAAAGTAAAACCTTTTCATAAAAAAAGATAGAAATTCTTTTACTAGTTTCCATCCCAGACACACAAGGGAAAACGTCCCTTTTTCGGTAAATTCTTACGTTTAGAAATGGTACTAAGAAAACAGAATTCAATCTGAGGCCAAGACACTGAGGAACAACCTGATGAATCAGGGATACCCGAAAAAGGTTGTATAAAAGCCCTACAAACATGCATCTAACAATCACAGAGAAGCCTTGTTAAAATATATGCCAAAATGTCGGGAAGATGAAGATATGTTCGTAAGCTCTTTTAACCCTTTGTCAAATCAGATTAGTAAGATCAAAAATTGGCATGTATTGAATGGGGCGGGGGGGGGGGGGGGGGGAGGGTCAATGTCCGTTGAATCAACCAAGGTGCACATTCCACAGAGGTAAAAACCTGAAGGATCTCACTAATGATGTATATGCCAATTGTCGCAAAGTACTCAAACAATGGGGAATGGAAAGACCTATAGTCCACAACCCACGTGAGCAGTGTAGCTGAGAAGTAAAGAAGTTGAACAACCTTGTGGCAACAGAAATTGACCAACTGCAATACTGCTATTATTTATGCAATATGGTGTCCCTGTATATGTTGTATATAGGGACAACTGAACTTAATGTAAAAATACAGATAGGAGAACATAAAAGTTGCATACAGAATCAAGTGTTGACAGCCCCTATGGTAGGACACTGAATTGCTGCAAACCACAAACCTGAGGATGTGCGTTGGGACAGTCCTCATGAGGATTGCCACAACGAACAATAAAGAGCATAAGCAAAAGCTATCCACCAGGAACAACTAATTTCTAAAAAGTGCCACCACAAGGTGGGCTTGAATGAAGATATTGATTGGTTCATTGGATTGTGATTTTTATCACTAATACCACCAATATTGTACCCAATATGCTTGAGATAGGTGAACACGGTATATTGTACTATGCTTGGACATCAGGAGTTCACTTGCTCACTGCTAGGAGACCGCACTCTAGTGCGACATGACGTAGAAGGTGTTGATTTAACCTAGGCAACAGCTGATTTTTACATACGATAGGTTAATGCTTACATGTACGATCAGAGTTTAATTTCAAGTGTCCCGCAGTGCTGCCCGATCTCTTGCTTCGACCTTCATGTTTGAAAAACAGCTATATGTATCCTAGCAACACTTTCCACCTGTTCACCCCAGTCCTGTGACATCATGCCTGCCAGCATGTGATGTCGCAGGACACGATGCACATTCCAGGATGAGCACAGATGGGAGACAGATGTGATGCAGACACGCAAGCTGAAACTGGCTTTTGACATTATAGAAGCCAGTTCCGCGAAAATGACGGCATACCACGTGTCTCCTTTACATTAAGGATATACAACATGTCACCTGTAAGAAACGTGGTGTTCCTGTTGTAGATGCCGGCTATGGTCACTAAACCTTCTGCATGAGGTATTTGAAACACAGGTGAGAAAGCACCCATACATGTGGGTGGAGCGATGTGCACAATAACAAATATTTGGTTTCACTTTGCATTTCAATTTGAAACGAAGAATGTTGGCCAAGGTAAATGTGCTCCTTTTAATTGTGATACTTTGTAACGCGTTTGAACTGATGCTGTATGACAACACTGCTTTTATGTGTCTTTTTTTTACGCACAATGTTTAATTTTGAATATATATATATATATATATATATAATTACTCACCGTAATCGTATTTCTGATGCTTGTATTTGCTTAGATTCACATGCTGTGCATAGGCCGACATCTACTGGAAGCTGCAGAGTATTACAGTTTGTTTTTCGAAACTCGAAAATGGGCGTCGACACAGGGCGTGCCAGTAATACTATCCCTAGTGTGACGTCCACTGTACCCATGATCCTCACGCGTGTAGGACCCTCAGATTGTATTTTTTCTGACAAGAGGTAGCATGAGGTACAGATTATCCAAGCAGAAGGAAGATAAGACTACAAGCATCCATGCGCCTTCTCTCAGAGGGGAGGAAGAGTGGGTTGCATGTGAATCTAAGCAGATACAAGTATCAGAAATACGATTACGGTGAGTAATGCATCTCTTCTGAGGCTCGTGGAATCTACCTAGATCACATGCTGTGCATAGATTAGCGAGCAGTATTAGAAGGAGGTGGGATGTGAGAAGGGTCCTGAGCAAACAGTTGTCTTAGAACCGCTTGTCCCACTTGGGTATCTGTCTTGGAATGAGTGTCAATGCAGTAGTGCTGAGTAAAAGTGTGAATAGAGCTCCAAGTGGCTGCTTTGCAAATGGTGTCAAGGGGTACATTTGCAATGAAAGCTAGAGTGGCCCCAATGCCTCTTGTAGAGTGGGCTCTAGGCGTAAAAGGCAAAGTTCTTTCAGAAAGGGAGTAACACAGTTGGATACAATTTACAATCCACTTAGAGATGGCACTTTTAGAGATGCGATCTCCCTCTTTGCCTGTAGCTACGGAGACAAACAGTTGCTGTTTTTCTTAGCGGTCTGGTCTTGTTTACATAGTAGAGGACCGCTCTTTGCACATCTAGAGTGTCGTTTCACCTCCGAAGAAAGCCGGGAGCTCAATGGACTGGTTCACGTGGAATTCTGAAATAAAAGTAGGCAAGAACCTAGGGTGTGTACGTAGAACCAGTATTATCCTTATGAACAGTAAAGAAAGGATTCTGCACTGACAGTAGCCATTACATCCATAAGACGGGTCAGTGAAATTCAGGCTCCAAGAAGGCAGTTTTATAGGTCCGGTGTTTCAGATTGGCTTTATGCATGGGTTCAAATGGTGGGCCCATGAGCTTAGCAAGCACCACATTAAGGTCCCAACCCGGTGGTGGGTTAGAGATTGGAGGGTGGAGTCTCTTTACCCCTTCCATGAAGGTCTTCACCACTGGTACTTTCCATCACAAAACCTTGCTGTGGGAAGTGGTGTAGGCAGATATCGCTGCATCTTGAGTGAGTTGAATACAAGGCCTGTGTCCAGCAGGTGGAGCATGTAGGTGACAATATTGGAAGTACAATCAACTGGGTTGAATTGCTTATTCTGGCAAAGACAACAAATCTTTTCCATTTATCAAAGTAACAGTACCTTGTGTTCGGTTTCCTAGATTCCTTTAGGATATCCATACATCTCTGTGTTAATTTGAGATGTCCAAACTCTGACCTCGAGCCATGCTGCCAGGTTCATTGAGTTGGGTTGTGGGTGTACGGTTTGTCCTTGGTGCTGGGACAGTAGGTTGTGCCAGCACGGGAGTCTGATGGGTTTGCCCACGGCTAGTTTGCGTAGGTGTGGGAACCACGGTTGCCTCGCCCACATGGTAGCAACTAGGATGAGCGTCGTCGATTCCCTGTGCATCTTGTTGACCACCTTCCTCATAAGGTGGTCAACAAGTGGAAAAGCATAGGCAAACATCCCTGACCAATCCATCCATAGGGCGTTCCCCATTGAGTGTGGCTGTGGGAACCTGGATGCGAATCCTGGACATGGTTTTCGCTTGTGGCGAATAGGTCTGTAGTGGGTAAACCCCACCGTGAGAAGAGGTCTTCTATGACCTCTGTTTAGCGACCACTCGTGTTCTTGTGGGAGAGGATCTCTGCTCAAGGCGTCTGCTAGAGAATGGAGATCCCCTGGAACATGTTGCGATGACAGGTAAATGTTCCGTCTGAGTGCCCATATCCAAATTTTTGGCGAACACGTCCCTCCCTGCTTGTTTAGGTAGAACATCGCAATTGTGCTGTCCGTTAGGATCTGCGTTAGGATCTGCACTGACAGGTTTAATAGGTGGGGCTTGAAGCGCTCTGAATACTGCCAGAATCTCTATCAGATTGATATGATTCTTGGCCACTGAGTGAGACCAGAGACCCTGCGCTGTGTAGTGAAGGCGGTGTGCTCCCCACCCTGATAGGGAGGGGTCTGTAGTGACTACAGCTTGCACCTCTGGATCGTAAAAGGCTTTCCCCCTTGACAGGTTCTCTTGTCCACCAGTGAAGACTTTGTACTAGTGTTGGCGAAACAACCACTAGATCGTCCCACTGACCACTTGCCCAAGACCACTGTTTCGCCAACCATTCTTGCATGGGACGCATGGGCAGGCGCGCGTGGGGACCAGGTAAATACATGACGCCATCATGCCTAGCAAACGCGTAGCTTTGCGTACCATTATCTGGCGACCGGACTGATATTGAGGAATCTGCAGTAGTATGTTCCGAATTCTTTCCTCTGATGGAAAGGCCAACCCCTCTTGAGTGTTTAGTACAGCTCCTAGGAACCGTTTGGAGGTGCTTGGCATCAGGCTTGATTTCTTTCTCTCATTTATGGAGAAACCCAATTCGAAGGGGAGGTCAGTCGTTCTTTGAATGTTTGAACTGCAAATTGCTGGGGTCTCCCCCGTGATGAGCCAGTCATCCAGGTAAGGGCACACTGAGATTGCCTCCCTGCGTAGGTGTGCCACCACCAATGTCAGAACCTTTGTGAATACCCTCGGAGCCAAGGCTATACCGAAGGGCAGCACCTTGAACTGGTAGTGCTGACTGTCCACCTTGAAGCGCAAGAATGTTCTGGGAACATGGAAATATGAAAATAGGCATCTTTCATGTCCAGTGTTGCCATGTAATCCCCTTTTTTAGGAGGGGGATTACCTCTTGGGAGAGTAGTCATGCGAAATGTTTGGGGCTTGACATACTTGTTTGCAGGGAGTAAGTCTAAGACTGGGCGCATGGTTACATTTTTTGGCACAAGGAAGTAAGTTGAATAAATACCCCCTTGTTTACCTGTTCGCTTGGGACGAGTTCGATCGCGTCCTTTTCTAGAAGATTGATGATCTCATCGAGGAAGATCTTCTGGTGGTCTAGGGAATGTACCTTTTGTTGCGGAAGGTGGTTTCGGGGACGCTCTAGCAGTTCTATGCAGTATCCTGCGGACACTGTGGACAGCACCCATCTGTCTGATGTGATCCCTTCCCAAGCTTGGGTGAAGTTGGCAATGCGTCCCCTACTGGAGATGTGTGGGAAGGGACCCTGATCTCGGCGTCACTGCTTTGCGGGAGGCGTGCTGCCTCTGCTGGGGCTGCCTCTACCCTTACCACAACCTCTCGTTACCCCTGTTGCAACTCTGGGTAGACTGCTGGTTATTACCCCATGGTGTGCCCTGCCCCTGAGAATAGTTGGAGCCTCTGAGAATTTTGGCCGCATGGGCGACAAAAATTGCCATTCCCTCTTTGATCAGGGGGTTTGTTGGTCAACTGTCCCAGGGACTTTAGAGTCTCATACTCATCTTTGGCAAGGCGGTAGAGGACGCTTTAAAAAAATGCCAAACAGTAGATCAGGCTCCACCGGCTTGTCTATTAAGGATGCTTGTGTCTCGGGTTTAAACCCTGACTTCCTTAACCAAGCATGCCTTTTAATAACGGTGCTCTCTGCTATTAGCCTGCCGGCGTTATCCGCGGCATCAAAGGTTGCCTTAAGGATGCAACAGACACAGCCCTCGCTCCGACGCAATCTGTGCCAACTAGCTCTTTGAAGGTTCTGGTGCAGAGTCGATGAGTGCAGCCACTTGTTCCCACTGGTGGCCGTTGCAACTAGCCAGCAGAGTGGTGGAGTTGGCAATCCTTGCCTAGTAGGCGGAAGTGGAGGCTACCTTCCTTCCCAACCTGTAGATCTTTTTGCTCTCCTTGTCGGGGGGGGGGGGGGGGCCTCAGACGATGATGGGGGTATTTGTGACTACCAGGGAGTTCGGTTTCAGTTGCCCCCTTATATACAGGGGGTCTGACTGGGCTGCCCTGAACAACTTTGATCCTGGGGTTTACTGCCCTCCTTTGTATAGATTTGAGAATAGGGATGGCCTGGGCAATGGGTCTCTTTTCTCCCACTAATTCCTCGGCAAAGTCCCTTTCCTCCTGAGCTCCGAGTATCTATGCGGAAGTGTTCTGCCGCTTTGGATAAAACCTTGTTTAGTAGAGGTTGGTCGTCGACTGGAGAGTCAGTAACCGGAGGTTCCTTGTCTACTGGGGAGTCTACTCTTCTGGGTTATCTTCGTCCTCGTCATCCCAGTTTGGTCATCCAACGCTGCCAATTCTGGATCCTCATCCTGTAGTGGATCCCCATTATACTGAGAGTATGGCTGTACGCAAAAAGAAGACGACTGTGTTGGTGCTTCAACTCGAGGTTTCTTACCAGGGGGTTGCTGGTCCCTAGACCCTGAAGGAGTAGCCCCATCCGGGGTATACGAGAGGAAGTGCTCTGGATTCTTGGAACAGAAGTCTGCTAGGGATGACATTCTAGACATAACTGTCTATGTCCTCACTGGACCATTGTTTGGAGCTGGGAATTACCCTCTCTTGGGAGGGTTTCTCTGCAATCTCTTGACTGGACCTATGGGCTTGTGCAGGGGTCTTAGAATGTTTAACAGAGGACTTGGAGCTGTGCTTAGGTATCTGTGGTGTAGGAGGTGGTTGAGAAGGCTTCTTCTGCTGTTTTCCCCCCTCCCCGTGAGTGGAAGTGTTTCCCAGGGGTTTTCAACTTTTCGACGTCTGGCGTCGAGATTCGGGGGTAGTGTCCCTTTCCGTAGATTTAGTACGTCGGACACGCGCGTAGGCGTCGAGCGGTCTGCTTACGCCGACTCCTGGAGTGCTGCCTGGGGATGGAGGTCGGCTTCGGACGATCGAACCTCCATTACTTTAGTAAGTGAGGCACTCTTGGCAACAGTGGACGGTTGCCTGGTGTCATGCGGTGATCTTGATCGAGAACGCCCAGAGGACACCGATTGGACCGTTCTCTGTGTGCCTTTTTCCGAGAATCTCGACGTGCGCGTCGAGTCTCGGTTGGACTTCGAGTGCTCAGTGGAAGTGGTGTGGGTAGCACTCGTGTCGCTGGGCATTTTCCCCATAGCTGCCCTGCTGGACAACCTTCCGAGGTCGGGGACTTGTGCTTGGCTGTCTTTCGACGCCACATTGCCCTCGCCATCCGATAGTACGTCATCACTGAAGGCGCCCTCCGCTGCCATGGCCTCTCGTTGCCTGGCGTGGTGGGCCCAACGTTTGATCGAATGGTCCTTTAAAGTTTTAGCCTCCTTGAACCGGCTACACACTCTGCAATTTGCCTCGTGGTGGTCCCTCGGCAGGCAGAGGTTACAGGTGGTGTGTATGTCAACCCAAGGGTACTTGCAGTTGCACTTGGGGCAAATTGGAAAGAGGTACCCTCCATACGTACCCTGTGGCAGCGGGCTAGTGTGTAGGAATATATATGAAAATATGTGAGTGAAGAGTATGTACCACCCCCCACTCTCCCTACTTGTACAGGGCCGAGGCCAGAGGCCTTCCGAGGCCCAAAGTCTGTTGTGTAGTTTGACGGCAGTTTTCTTCTCCGGTCCAGCGTCGAGCTTCGGATTCCAATGACTCGAAGTGGGTATTCAAGAAAATGGGGAAATATAAATAATTTAGCAAATTATGGCTAAAGCCAGGGAACTCCGCGGGATGCTTCCGACAAGTATGACGGAAAAAAACAATCTGAGGGACCTACACGCGTGAGGGATCATGGGTACAGTGGACGTCACACGGGATAGTATTACAGGCACGCCCTGTGTCGACGCCCATTTTCGAGTTTCAAAAAACAAACTAATACTCTGCAGCTTCCATTAGATGTCGCCTATGCACAGCATGTGATCTAAGCAGATTCCACAAGCCTCAGAAATAATCTGGCCGCCTTTCATCCCGGCTATACATATACATATATGCCATATGCTATGAAGCCATGATGTTAATTAATGAAGAAGATATGCAAAAGAAACTGGCATCCTGAATCGAGTAAACACTTTTGGAAGGAGAGTGCTCCTCAATGGGGTCTAGTCAAATGGTCGACACAATTTGGTCGATAGGACAAATGATCAAATTTTTTTTTTAGTTATATATATTTTTTAGGTTTTCGTTTAGGGAAAAAGGGGTTTTTTAGCAAAAAAAGGTGGTTGGGGAGACCCACCCAAAAAAAAAAAAAAACGATCAATTGACCCATCGACCTTTTGGTGTCGGCCATTTGTCCTGTCGACCATTTAGATTCGACCATTTGACCTACAACCCTCCTCAATGTCTGGCGACTAGTCAGGCCCTGGGGGGGCAGCGGGGGTGGTAAATATATATATCATTCACAAACTAGGAATTAGTTATCCTAAATGCAGAGACAATATGTGAAGCCTTATCTAGTGTAGCACTGCCTCATTTCTGCACATACATTAATATATTGGTTGTTTAATACACATTTGAATTGTTCCAGAACAATCTAAGCTTGTTTGAGAATTCAGCCCAATCATTGGGCAAAATGAGAGCGTGTGGCTCACAGGGGGGGTTGCCCTGTGAGCTCTTCTAGTATAGAGTTTGGCCTTGGGCATAGGGCTCTTCTTTACCACACAGCTCAGAAGAATTTAAATTACAATACTACATACTTCACAGGATTTAAATTGATTTATTAAGGAAAAATATCCACCAGTACCGACTGCCACTTTCCCTAAAACCAGCTGCAGGATATACAAACCCAGCATATTCTGAAACAAACCCACTAAGTAGAGCAAGTGCACCAAGTGACAGACGAGACTGGCACTAGTGAAATTAGAAAATAAGTGCACAGATTTAGAAGCCGCGGTACAAGAGGAAGAATGAGGGGTAATGAAAAGGAAGGTGCCCTGCCCTATGGTAGATGCAAAAACAGGGCAACTGGAGTTGCGCAATATTGTATATCCAATCCATTTAGGAAATGTGAGGAGACAGGGGCAACATGGGACAAGAACATACAATTATTCTATGGTGTGGTTAGAAAAAATCTTCTGTTGACTACCAGACTTGTTAAGAGGGGTGTCAAGGGCGACAAACCTGCATCAGGGCACTAGGCAGGGCTGTCTTCTCTCCACCCGTTACATGCATTACTGATGGAACCTTCAGCAATCGAGCGATGGAGCAATCCGCAGGTACAAGGAGTCCATCTAGGGGTATGGGAGTATAGTGTTCGGACGATGCATTCGTTTACATCACTGGACCAAGGGCTTCGGTCCCAGCGCTCTTCCAGGGAATTATCTGGGTACAAGTCAACCTTGAAAAGTCAGTGGTATATCGGGTTGGAAATTGGATGGGTACATCCTGAGTGACATGGGGTTAAAGTTACAGAGAGATGGACAGGAATTCCCACCCCTCTGGGACAAGATACAGCATGATCTACATTGTTGGAGACATCTTGCTCTTTAGTGGACGTCCCAACTTCCAAAGTTTGTTCCAGATTCTCCAGATAGTGGTCCTGCCCCTCTTTTTGGCAACAATTCAGGAGGCTTTGTTACGTTTGTGGGTAGGTGTGAGACCAAGGGTGGCATATAGAACACTGGCCCTGCCGGAAGACGAAGGAGGCGTGGTCCTGCCTGGGTACAAAGGAGGCGTGGTCCTGCCCATACGGTGGCACAATTACAGATCATGGTGGACCACTTGGACCAGAGTGTGGACAAAGTTACGCTATGGCAGTTTTGGGTCATGCACTGGCAGTGTTTTCTGGTCGGTGTGGTGGGAGGGGCGAGTTACTCGTTGGCCGATGTGGCCATCGCCACTCTGCTGTATATGGGCACCGCCCCAGCTGGACTGGATTGAGGAACCGGCACGCTATCAGGCAGGACTGTCAAAGGCAGAGCAGTACATTCTTACCGAGGGTCACGTTGGAGAAATGCCTGTGCATAGAAAAACTGTCTTCCGCTATCTGCAACTCGAGAGGAGGATAACAGGTTCTAGATGGGCAGAGAATATCTGTAGGGACCCAACTCCCTTCAAAAGGATCCTACCGGAGGACAATGGCAGCAAGGGACGAATATCAAGGTTATATGCCGAACTGAGGCGGGGGACCTTACCGATTGTGTGCCGGCAAGGGAGAGGTGGGACAGGGATCTGGCAATAGACATCACTGATCAGAAGTGGGTGGCCATTTGTTTGTAGGGGGTTAGGCAGTCCATGCGGTCCTTGCAATACAGAATGCAGGCCTACAAGATAATTCACCTTTGGCAATACCCGCCAGCAAGGCTTGCTAGGATGTATGCAGGGGCAGATTCGAAATGCTGGCGATGTAGACAGCCGCAGGCTGACTATTACCATATACGGTGGGGGTGTCCCCTCATACAAAGATACTGGACGGAAATGTTGGCTTAAGGACCTGGATGGGATACAAGGGGGCATTCACCAAGTTTATTATTGTTTGGGGTAGATGTGGAAAATTAGGATGTGGGGGCGTAGAGCCATAGGGTGCATACTCTGCTGGTGACAGCGCCTTGTGTGGCTCAGCACAGGAAAAGGGGGACACTCCCTCAGCAGGAGGGTGTGCAGAAAGTACTGACTATACATGACATGGAATATCTTGCATGCCTTTTTGATGAAGCTTGCACAAACAGAGGGCGAGTGGCTCACCTTCTTTACCAAATATGGGCGTTGAACTTTTGGGGAAAGGTTAGTGGTTAAGGGAGGTGGGAGGCAGCTGTGACTGGTTATTTTCTTTTTTGGACTATACATGGGGAGGTGGGAGGGAGACGGTGGGGACATTTAAAACACTGACATGAGCCAAATGTTTCTTGGAGTGCAATGGATTATTGGTGATTTAATGTGTTACAAAATAATAAAATTTGATTTTGTGCAGCACAATAGAAGAACAGTGTAGAAAGGATACAGTACAACTGACAATACTTGCAGACAAAGGGTACAAGTTGGACAGAGTCAAACAGCAATACTTTCAGAAAGAAGTGGTGTACTTGGGACAGAAAATCAGCAGGGAGAAAGATAAGCCCAGACAGTGCCATAACAGTGAAGAACACACCACAGACTAAACCAATCAGAGAAATGCAGCAATTCCTAGGCCTTTGGATGTTCGATTACATATGTCAGACCCCTATTATAAGCGCTCAAGGAGGCACAATATATTACAAGAACATTCACATGGCCAAAAGAGATGGCATAATATTTTGAGGACCGACAAAACAGCAGTGGACTAGTGCTAGCAGCTCCAGATTACAATAAGCCATTCTCTGTTTTCACATTCAAATGTACAGGTCATGACAGCGGTACTCAGAGCAAACTATGTTGGTCTTTTGGATCCAGTAATGCAGGACAATTTCCCATGTGAGCAAGCATTAACAGCCATTGCATTTGGTGTACAGAAATCACCCACCATATATATAGGAGGTCCACTAACTTTACATTGAGCATGCAGTATTAATTATAGAGGGGAACAAAATCAACTCACCACACAGAGCAAGTGGATATGTGGTAATTTTAACACATCCAGTCAATCCAGCAATATGCATCGCCACACCAGTTGAGCCTCAATACAAAGACCATGACTGAACAGTCTGAGGGAGAGCCAGACGAATAGAGCAGAGGGAGTAAAGACCCCCTGGCCATAGAAGTATATTATGTAGATGGGTCATCAAGCACAGACCAGGAGTGTAATCAGACATACAGGAGCAACAGTAGTCAAATACGTAAAGTATCAGAGTAAGAATTCCAAATAATGATGCAACAGACACTACCCCTCGCACTATTCAGCACAAGCTGCAGAACTTTTAGCACTTACAGGAGCCCTAGAAATATCAGTTTATGACGCGGTTACCAAAACAATGACTGCCTACATGACCCCTACAGTGCACTCAGGTTTATCAAGGTGGAAGAGGTTACAGATGGGCAGATGTGTCACCAGTTCAACATGCAGTCTTGTTAGTCAAAGTAATTTAAGCAGTGCAAGGCCCTTTGCACGTAGCCATAATGAAGCGTGCAGTGCACTCCAAAAGGGAAAGATTTAGTTTCCTGTGGAAACGCAGATGTGGATGCAGTTGCAAAGCAGGCATCTTACATGACCTTTCCAGAGGAAAGCCAAACATCTGTTACTGCAGTACAGCAGGGAAGGCTACCAGAAGCTTACAGTGCATTATCAAAGAAACAGTTTCAGGAAAGTGCCCCACCAGAGGATAAAAGCATAATCGATAACGAGAGGTTGTACACAGCCACCCACAGACATCTAAAGACAAAATAAGAACAGGTAAGGTAGTAATGCCTGTAGAGCTACTGAACATTGCCCTAAAGCAGCTCCATTTTCCTATGCATGCAACTAAGCAGCTCATTGGGCACAAACCAATTCTCGCTAATGTAGGCAGCAATTTATCCGATCAAGTCAATGTTAGGGAGAATTCTCGCTTTAGGCTGAATTTCCTAACCTAGTGAGTCCCCCAGCAGCTTTGCTGGATTTCTGGAGTTTGTTTTTTTCCTCCTGCCAAGAGTGAGACTCTTTCTCCCACTCTTGGACATGGTTATGGTGTTGCATGCGTTTTATGGGCTATGGGGTCCTTTACTCCATAGGGTCTCATGTGTTTTTCTTATGTGTGTTACCCAGCACCCTCCGTGCAGTAACACAGGGGTGTCATAGTGAACCCCGACCATAGACTCCATACCCTGGGACGGACTACTGTCTCCCAGGGCATGTAAAGTCACCATTGGCTTTACTAGTCCCAAATTATTAACAGAAAGCAGTACAAACCATCATGTTGTGGACGTACTGGTCGGGGCAATTTGATTGCCCCGGGGTCTGTTAGTCGAGGGGGCACGTCTCCATCCCCCCGATCGAGTTTTGGCTGGTGGCAGTGGAAACTACTTTTTATATTCGACCGTGAATATTTTCCTATGGGATTCTCCCATTGTTCGAGGCTACCAACTTTAATTATTTAATTCTCATAGCCTCGAACATCCCGCCGGTTTATTTATTTAGTATTAATTCACCGGTTGGTATTTTTTGCCAGGACTCGATTCTAAAATGGCATCTGTGTTCTCTTCTGTGACTCCAACCCAAGCCGAGCCCTTTGTTCCACTTTTTGGCAGGCTTCTCCACAGAAGCCTCCAAAAGTGGTGCCACTCTGTCTGGGTACCACAGGGGGTCTGGGAGGTTTAGGCACCCTGGACTGAGTTACCTCGCACTCTTGTGTGATTGGCCCAAGTGGTGAGCCGGCCGGCTCACCACTTAGCATGTTTGATTGACACCTAGGCTGAGTGAATGGGGGTATGCTGCATAAAAGCAGGGCTTTGGGGACTGGAACTTCAGAAGTCGCCACAGGACCTGAGAATCCAACGAGGGAGAAGCTGAGCCGACCTACCACGACACCACCGGTGGAGCCCTGCGGAACTGACTCACCACTTCCCGACGACAGAAGATCTCCCGGCTGGAGAGGCTTCTTCCCCTGACTGGTGGGCACAACCAGTTTTAACTTCCTTCTTCGCACCCCAGACCGGTTTGTGGTCGAACTGCCCGTGCCAAGCACCCCGGCAGCCGGATAGCCACTCACCACTGAACCGCAAATCAACGGACCGCTCCTTCTACCTGAGAAACTCTGTGGCTGGTTTCTTCCCTGGCAGTGCAACGGACTCCTGTCTTCCTCCACGACGAGATCCTCTCTTCCCCCGGACGAACTGCCCCCGCTGGAGTGTTCTCACCACTTTAAGGTACCGTGTCCACCAGGCCTCCCTTTCTAAAGATTGCTACAAGGTAATAATAACTCCTTAACCTTCTGGACTGGGCTGGCCGCCTTGACCCTCTAACTGGTCCCTTTCTTTGGTCCAACTCCTTTTTGAACCGTTACAAGACTTTTGTGCACTGCAACCGTGTGACCTTGGACACATTCCGTTCGATCCTCTGAAAGTGGATCCGTCCTATTGAACTCTAACTTCACGGTTTTACCTTGCCTTCCTCTGTTATGTTCTTGTAAAGTGTTGGGATCTGTTTCAACTTGTTCTCTGCTTTTCTCTCCCTTTTAAAAACAAACTATTAGAGTGCCATCTACGTTAAGTGCTCACCGCTGTCTGAAAATAAGTGGGGCTTTACTTAAGACTTGTCTACTAGTCTTAAGGGAGTGTATATCTTTTAGTGACCGTGTTTTTGAATTGCTTACTATTAGTGCCTGTGTGTTTTTCTAGATGTAGTTTTTAAATAAATAATTATATCTCTTTTACACCAAGCCCTGGTCAGTGTTTACTTGTTCTATTGTATTCTCTTGACCTATTGTGAATACTCTGTATACTGCCTAACTCTTCTTGAGGGAAGTCTGACTGCTCAGCCACAGCTACCAAGTGAATCTGTGTGGTACAGACTGCTACCAAGTGGGTTTACTGCCAAACACCTGTAGTCTTAAATCTTTTGCAGTGGTCCCAGAGGGAACTGCACAGGTTTCTGCCTAACAGTCAACACATGTGTGGCAAATTGCACCACATGCCACAAAGTTCATCCTGGACACAGACACCAAGGCAACATTTCCTCGCCCCACAGTGCCATTGGAGGAACTCCATATTGATTATAATCAATATGGTGAATCAATGCAACACGTTTAGATATGTACTAGTGGTAGTGTGCCCATATTCTAGCTGGACAGAATCCAGACCTTGTGTCCATGCAGACGCTAAATCCGTGGTCAGTCTTAGTGAGGGAGGTATTCCCCAGGGGGGGGGGGTAAATAAGATTCCGAGGTCGGATAATGCCCCCAGTTTGCAAACTAGTTTCTAGGAGAGCCTAACCGACTATTGGGATTACGGCAAACTAAGCACCAGCTACCACCCACAAGTAAATGAGGTGGTGGAAAGGATGAATAGTTTGCTAAAACTAAAGTTACCTAAAGTAGACAGCTATACTGCCTACCCCTGGCCCTGTTCAGTTAAGTAATCAGCCTGGTAAGAACCACCAGATTATACCCCACAAGCTAGTGACAGGAAGGAGACTGCAAGCCCCAGCGGTGCCACCACTATCAGTTCTGGTGCACACATGAGTTCAGATCTATGAGAATAATTTAATGTATAGCTTAAGAATGAACCTGTGCAAAGTTAATTTCTTTACAGATAGCCCAAAGCATGCAAGTGGACCCCAACGGATCTGCACAACAAAGCAACAGAAAAACCAGTTCAGCTACAACCCAGTCCAGTGGCAGGGTCTACGCCAGACAGCACGTGTGGAAATGGCAGGAGCCCAAATTCACTGGTCCCCATGAGGTAGAAAAAGCAGACTTTAGCCAAGCTGAAAGGTTGTTGCACCTAGGTTCTCCTCACCAATCTACACAGACGCACACAGCACCGCAACATTGAGGAACATATATTGGGACTCAAAGGAGTAACAGGGCAAGTGGTGTATTCGTTTTGAACTGCAGAACAAGTACAAGACGAGAATGAAGCCTTTTGGGCACAACAGATCAAGTGCAACATGACATATGCAAAAAACTACAGAAAATCTCTGAAAGGTTAATATGTTTTTAAGGATATGTTTTCCATTTGTCCCTCTTCTTTCCTTTTAAGGAATCTGCCAACGTTAGGGTCTAGCGGTACCAAGCATAATAGTACAAAGATAGAGACTGTACCTAGCCTCAGAACCGACCTCGTGACCAGGCATAAATGACAGTTGAGTGAAGAAACAAACATCTTCCATGAACATCATTCAGAGGGTACCAGTGTGTGGTACAACCTTATGAAAGCCATTAGTAGCGCACAATTAAATGAATCTGGTTATATATGTTGGCTTATCCTGCATGTGGTTAGCACCCATAGACTGCCTCTAAAGTCTGCACTTCCTGTGATAAGAACACAATGCTTCACATATTTAATAGCTTGCAGGATACAGGGGCTGTTCCAGGGAGACATGTCGAATAAATATGGAAAAAGGTCCAAAAAGGGGAGATATGATGAAGAACAATGTCAAGCAAGTGCGCAGAAGATTATAGAATGTGCAACGTTCTGGAAGAAGAAATGGGTCAAGAAGCAGGCACTGTTAAATGCTGAGGGACTAATGGGATTTGCAGAAGTAATGCTAACTGATGAAAGCTGTAGAAATGTGTTGGTACTGCAGGTTAACAAGCTGACCAGTCTGCATCAACATCAGCCTGTAAAGTTACAAAAATTCAATCTATCTTTGTTCTGTTTCAGAGGCAAAAAGAGTGCACCTGTTGGCACAAACATTAAATAGCAACCGACTTCTATGATGGCTGTGCCTTCACTTGGGGCTGGCAATATATATTTCCTATGGCAGTGCAGCACCAAAGCCTACTTTTACCTACCACTCTTGGCAAGGCCACCGTTTGCTGGTAACATTACATGCTCCTGTCATGATGGTACCTGAAAAAAGCATGTACAATTGCCCAAAGGATCATCTCAGTCCACTGAGCAGTTATAGGACACATGAACTCAGCTAGGGTACAAAGAAAGGCTGGATATTTTTCAGGGAAGTCGACGAATCCTTGAAGGTGCCCACGCAGTACTGTTTATTTAAGAAAATTAGGCATTTTTTACCTCATTGCTGGCCCAAAGCATACAGACTGCTACCAGTTCAAAATGGCTCCAGATAATGCCCTGGAAAAAAATTGACTCAACTCAATAAGTTAAGAGCTTTACGGACTCAGGCTTGTGGCACTTCAGAACCAGATGGTGCTCGACCTACGCAATGGAGGGCGGGGGTCTGTAGAAAAATAGGGAGCATGTGCTGCATGTACACGCCTGCCAATGACGCAGACAATGCTCTTTAACCCTTGCCATCAAACATATGACCAAGTTGACAATCGACATTGAGAGAGCAGGTAGAATTGGACGACTGGCTAACGGTGCCCACATGGATGCCCCAGTGGCTAATTTCTGCCGAGTATTGTTTGCCATCCTTGTTCTTTTATTAATACTGTGGTGTACTTAACAGATAATAGTAACTTGTGTGTCCCATGTTAATAAAGTACCCTTGCAGCTATGACCGGTACGGCCACTCCTCGTTGGAAAGATTAAAGCTGTCAAACAGGTGAGCAACCACAGGTAGGAGTAACAAACGGGTACCCAACAAATAGACATTACTCGCCAGAAGATGTTCTTCGGTCACCACCCCCTGACCCTGCAAATTACTATATAATCATGAAATCAGGCTGGCCAACCAGCTACTTCAGATGCAACCCATGGGATTATGCCATATGTGGTGCAGATTTAAGGGATGTACATGAAATATGGATACCCATGAGTATTTATGACTGGCAACAAGAGGAAGGAAAGAGTTTAGAGAAAGATGAAAGCGGGAATATGAGATTACAACAGTGTTTGAGAGTACAAACAGCGCCCTAAATATGCACGAAAATACAATCTGTGAAAGTCCTTGTAAAATGAGTTCACAGCACGAAAGCCAGCAGCCACGACACCAAAAGAGATTCCCTTGTGCAGGCTGAACAAAGCACGAGCAACCAAATTTTAGCGGACCACAGCATATTCAACTTATAGCTGAATATAACCCTGTGAAAATAGCAGAATTGTACTATGAAGGAAATATAAAACTTATTAACAATAATAATTGACAGTAACCTTTAAACTGAGCACACGGTACATGTCGGCCTCAAATTCTAGTTAGCCACCTCGCAAGGATGAAACACTTCACCCCCATAGCAAAAATATCAGCCAAACCTTTGCAAGGAGGCATACACATAGCACAAAGTTAAATGCTGCACAGTGATTGGCTAAGGCAAAGGGGCAGGGGTGGTGAACCAGTTCCCGAGCTTGAGATGCGGTAGTGAGGTTGAGAGAGCACCAAAGATAGCAGACCACAGTGTTAAAGGACAGAACACGACATACTGATTGGGCAAAATATATTGCATTAATTGAGTTTCCAAGCAAGCATTCGTAAGGCATAACAAATTGAGTTATGTCAAAATGTAATACAATGAAGGTCATAAGCCGTGACAGCAGAGCAATAACTAGTTAAGACAGGGCGAATAAGGCACAACACTGCCCTCTGCAGGATAAAGTGCACCAATAAGGCTCTATTTAGTAAGGAGGAATTCATGCAGAACACCATTACAAGTAGGATTGATTAGGAATAACGGATTGGTTTCCCAGAAGCTCATACATAATCCTCACCACATGTACATAATAGAAATAAAGACACCTTCATGAAGTCAAAATATATAAACACACACAGAAGCATGTAAATATATACACATATCCTTGTCATTAATGGAGTTGGCAAGCAGCTACGTCCCTGCATGAAAAGTCAAAGGCAGGATAGATGAAATCCTGAGAAAAGGAAGCCAGGCAAGTAATGTTTCCAATGACGTGTTGCAAAAGTGTACCAGAGAAAAATGGTTCACAATGAGAATGTTAAGATGGTTCACAGTTTAGGTTTGCCAGGTTTCAATCTCAATGCCACACGACAGAGATCGGTTGAAAATGTATGTAATCATTCACTCCACTCATACTTGTGGAACAACCAATTGCAAGTTGTGTTTAGCTGAAACATGTGTAAGAGAGCCATCCAATTAGAAAGGGTGTAAAAGGAGATGAGCTCAATGCAAATGAGTTAACCTTTTGAACAATGTAACTTAGTCACGAGGTTAGAGTAAACCAATAGTTAGGACATGTATGCAAACACCTACAGTGCAAATGATGGGGCGAATCAGAAGCATGGAACATTTAATTGATTTGTAACATTCGTTGTCTTTTCCTTCCTGTAACTCACTATAAAACCGCCCATTTTACAGAATGATATTTAAAGTCTGTTTAGAGGTTTCCCTACATAGGCAGTTATAATAAATTTCTCATATCTCATGCATTCATTTTTTTGGCTCTTTTTGGATTGATCGATACTTGGACCAGGATTTGCCTTACACCACAGATCTCGCTTCCATACCAGATTGTAGAAGGCCCTTTAACCGCCAACACTTAAGTCATTTCTGCAGTGCTTTATGTAAACTTAACAGGACCCTGAATCTTAATGAAGCTCTCTTGGCAACAAGCCTTGTATGGGGGACCCAGCTACCACTCTTTGCAAACGAATTTGCAAAGGAAAACCAATAGAAATGTGGTTACCACTTCAATGTTCCCATTGAACAAATGGTTGCTTCCTCCTTCGCCAAAGACGACCACAATCTTAGTTTTCAATAAATTCAGCTCAAGACTAGCAACTAAAAATGTAATTGCATAAAGTAGGCTCGGTTTTAAGCCACCGGTTGTAAAATAGACCCCCCCCATCAGTATGTGACGCACTGTATCTAGTGCCATGCAGGAGTCACAGGATCATTTTAGCGAGGGATGTGAAATAAAAAATTTTTTAAAAACCAATCAGGCTTTGGTTCCATGCGGTAGGCGAAAAGTAAAAATGAAAAGTAAAAATGTAAAGTAGCAGGTAGCAGTACCATTAAGGCTGTGTGCAGATAGTGAATGCTTTAAGGTAACCAATGAAACATTTAAGTTAGTCCATCAGTCAACTCCCATTTGTCGGTGATCCAGTCCATGTGTTGTCCATTTACATGAAGTACATCACCTCAATTTGGTGATGCTAGTTCTTTCACATAGTGGCTACTTCCGAGTGAATTAAAAGCCTGAACTTAACAGATTAAATGTCACTTCAATATCAAGTGTCCTAATGCTGGAAGAGGAAGCTACCCCTCACCCGAAAGTTCATTTTCACCATTTGTAGCCTGTGCAGAAATGGGAAAGATGTACTGTTGTAATCATGTCTATATTTAATTTGAAGTTACATAAATCTGAATTCTGTACTATAAACAAATTGTATTGTTACATGACATTGAGGAAAAAAAAAGGGTACACTCCCTGTTGGACCAAACCCAGGTCCTACCTACTATAAAAGAAAGTAGGCCAGATTCTTTTGTATACCCAAAAGGTAATCTGTTTTGGCTCCCAGGGAAGCTTTAATGCCACCTAATGGTACTAAAATATTGAAGGACATGGCATTGGGCAGGCAGACCCTGAAGGCATCCTTTCGGTCGCTTTGTTTTGTCCCGGATGTTTTGCCTTGGTTCAGAATTGGTACTTCAGCATCACCAGACACTAATGTATGCATCCAGAGCAAACTAAGGTCTACTGTCACTAAAGGAGCCACCAAAGTTAAGCACAGCTGATTCTAAACACTGTTGTGCATGTGAAAAGGTGCCATTCTCATGTTTCACAGTTTTGAATTGACAGGCCTAGTCATCCTTGGATATTTTAATAAGGAGACTTCTATCCAAGGAAAGGATTTGCCTCTATGATTGAGGCAGAAATTGTTGGAGTACTCTGCATCTTCAAGCTTCCATGTTCTCTGCAGTGCAAGGCTCAATACCTTAAAGGTCTCAAATCAACTTCCATTAGTACAGGTATGAACACCTGGCGGACAGAACACTGGAGATATGATATGGCATTTAGAACGCGCCTATACACGTGTTTCAAGGCGTGACGAGGCAAGGGAGGGGGAAATGAAGGGAGGACAGACAGCGATCCTACTAGGCCAAGTGTCATTCAGATCGTGCAAGTGCATGGGAAGGGGGGGGGCGAGGGAGCGTGCAGTACATGGGAATAATAATAAGTAAAAGTAACGCCCACCAGGTGGCAAGTGCAAAAGTGAGTGCTGAAATCGGGTGTCAAGTGCTGGTAGTGGGACTGTAGGGATGCAGAAAAATCTGATCTGAAGCATGCAGATGTAACATGTATTCCCATTATTCTCAAAATGACTAAAAGCCACAGGTGGGGATTCACAAACTTCTTACTCTGTGGAGCAATGTCTGTTATCTACAAAAAGAAGTTCAGTTCCTAAAAGGTGCCAAACACACATTGGTTTCCCATCTGTAGTAAGTAGCAAGTAAATCTCAAAATGACAAATGGATCGAGCCATGTGTCATTTTGAGATTTACTTACTACCTAGAGTGAAGACGACAACTCCATTTGGCGAGTGCCTGGATTGGAAGCTTCAACTAGCCCAATAGGCTGGGTGTCTTAGAGATTTTCTCACCAATACTGTTATACAAGGAACAGGCAGCTTCTTGGAGAAGTGAGCTTTTTGGAGTAGTTGGAACATACCATGACTTGGAGTGACATTTTGGTCATATGTTTATAACAATATGGACAGAAGATGGAGGAAACAAGGCATCAGTTTCTAAAGCAATTGGAATTTTGCCGTTAAGATAACTAATCAAGGTAAGAGAAGACTCCAGGATATTGAACCCTCGAGTTAGAGAGGGTACATCGTCTTTACAAGAAGACGGAGGTTTGGTAATACAGTTTCATCTTGAATAGAATCGACACAATACTTCACACCCCTGAAGAATGTCCTACATTGTTGTGCTAATGGGACAGAAACTTGTACAAGTTGGGAATCTATAATTTCAAAATACGAAATAGCCAAAGAAACATCCAAGGCTAAGGGATCTCAGTGTGATTAGGCCACACGTGTTTGACCCAAGATTAAATTTATGATTAGAACCCACTTAGGCTGATTGACTTGGGTTGTTTTAAGGTTGTTTGATTGTTTTGTGATATGATCATTTTTTATGATGATTTTTTAAAAATTTACTTCGTATGACTAATAAAATTTGTATTTTTTGAGTATCATAGTATTACTTAACTGCCAGATAGGATACCCACATGTATTCCCATTTCCATCCCTTACACGGAAGTGGAAATTAAAGGGAAGGATGTTTTGAAGACCAACCCACTTTAGGCCAGGTTCCTGGATCTCCTTTAGACAAACTGCCATAACAATTTCCTCGCTCCAGCCCCCCCCCCGGCCTTACTTGGAAATGTATACTCTGGTGACTGTAGTAGCATCATTCCTGAATGTAGATCTCCAAGATAACCCTCCCGAGCACTGAAATAAAGCAGTCACAAGCTCTTGTTTGCCATGCCGAACCCTTGGTCACACATTCCCCAAGTATCAATAGTGTTACATTTAACCAGTTCCGCCACAGAGCAGTCTAAATAGTTACGTACCATCATAGCCTGCCGCCCCTGCTCCAAAGGCAATATAGACTGTCCTGTCCAAGAAGAGCTTACATCCAAGCCCCGTCTCTGCAGCCTCTTAAATCTGCAAAACTTTTCAAAACCTGCAAAGAGCTGGCCAATCTTGCTGCAGTCTCTCACCTGTGTTCACCACCGACGATGTTTCTAGACCAGTCCGATCCATGAAAGTCTTGTCAAAGCAGGTGCTCTGCTGCTCCTCCAGAACCGTAAAGGACCACAGACAGCCTCGGCCGATTTCTGCAATCACTCTTGCCACTGGAACCTAACCCCTTAAGCACTCCCTTGTGCTCCCACTCCTCAAGAAGCCCTCTTCTGTTCCTTCCTCTCTGGCAAACTACCGCCCTATCTCCAACACTCCTTTTATAGGCAAACTCATGAAAAAGCTGGTCATCTCCCAGCTTACTCGCCATACTGAATCGGTTGGTTGTCTCCATGACCACCAGTCTGGCTTTAGAGCAGCCAGAAACAAACTGCTCTCCTAAAACACCTGTGAAGACTTGCTTTCTAATCCAGACGCTAACAACCTTTCTGTCCCCATTCTCCGATATATTCTCTGCTTTTGATCTGGTGAAACATGCCATCCTGATCAATCGTCCCCATGACAACCTGGGCATCACAGATCAGGCCCTAGCATGGGGGACCCTTCTCTCCGATCGACCCTCCTGGGTCCAAACTGGGTCCTTTCTTTCTACCACCTCTACAGGTGAAGTTCCCCAAGGTTCTAACCTCTCACCCTGGCTCATCAACCATTACTTAGCACCTCTGGTCCACCTCATCTCTACCGTCTGTTCTAACTGTGTTATGGGGAAGATTCCGGGCTCCTTCATGCTCCCCTCAGCCTCCTTTGCTCCCTCGCTCATACCAGACTTATTCGCGATTCAGGAATGGTGTGCCTTCAATGATGTCCGTCTTACTGGCATTATGACAGAGATCCTTCTCATTGGGACCACTGCTCCCTCGTCCACTCTGGCCGCCCACCCTTGTCTGCTCTCCTCACATCTGACATCCCCAAGAAGTCTCATTACCAGCTGCATCGCCTCAGATGTATTCTTACTTTTCTCAATTTCCCCTCAGAGGCGCACTGTCTCCAGAGCCCTGGTTCTATCTAGGCTGGACTACTGCAACAGCCCCTTTCTAAGTCTGCCTGCCTCTACTCTTCACCCTTTGCAACTAATCCAGAACAGGACTGCAAGACTTGTCCTCAAGCCCAGGGATCGCATCTCTCCAGCCCCAAAATCTATCCGTTGGCTGCAAGGATCACGTTCAAGACCCTCTGCATCGTCCACAAGGCTTTCTGGGGCAGGGCCCACACTACATCCAACTCACTCTTCCCAAGCTTCTTCCTTCTCGATCCCTCTGCTCATCCACCTCCAACTCCGAGAGTCAGACACATAGGGGAGGGGGAAATGCTCCTAGGCCCTCTACTGGGGCCTCCCTCTGCAACAGCCTCCCTGCCTCGCTCAAACTTGAACAGGACCACTGTTACGCTCACTTGGTATCCACGGGGCGCCACACGATACTGGATGGAGGTCTAAGCGCCATCCCAGACCCCTCTCTGCTTGGTTATACATTTCGGTAGCGCCTATAACAGGAGAATGGAGGGTTAAGATACTGGTTCTGTGATGGGTGGACTCCCACCTCCCTCTGGTCCGAATCCCCTCCCTTGGGGTTATTGCTCACCTTAGGTTTTTGTGCATTGAACTCCCAGTACTGCGCCTGTGCAGGGGCACGTGGTTGGTGCGGGCGTTCCGTGGACCTAGTTGCTTCATTGGTCCCTGTGCCCTTATGTCGGGTCCAGAACGGCTGCGACTCCTACTCTGCTTGCTGTATTCCAGGAGAGTAATGTCTTTTCCGTCTTTATTCTGTCTTTCTTCCCCTCCACTTTCTCTGTCTTTTCGGCATCTTGCTCTACTACGCTGTTCCCTAACAATGTCTTTGTTTTCACAGGGAGGGTCACGATCTCGGAGTTGTTGCACCGATGGCGAAGATCGTGGGGAGTTTTCCATGCGGAGCGCTGCGCCGTTTATTGGTGTTAATTGCTAACCTGTGTTCTCTTCTCTTTGTACAGGTTGCAGTGATGTTCCGGAGTGATGAGTGATCGAAGCCCTGCTTGCCCAGGTAAGTGCTTGTTAATGCTGACCTTGTTCCTTCTCCCTTGCAGGTTGCGGCGAACACCGGAGATGGGCGAGGTAAGCGAAGCGCAGGATGGATTCAAGACCGTTCACTTCACAGGTTAAGTGTTCTTGCTTGCTAATGTGGTTCTTGTTCTTCCAGGTTATTAATGGAATCCGGATAAGGCCGCCATAGAAGCAGGAGCTGGACACGGTGAGCGTTAAATTGCAGGGGTGCAGAATAACGCAAAGAGTGTTCTGCTGTTTGGGTGTGGTTTAAATAGCCCAGGCCAAGTAGTTCCAGGGCCAGCCACACCCAAAACACTAGACCGCATGGCTTGGTTCTAAAGAACTGAGCTGTGTAATAGGCCTCCATGTTGGATTAAGGTCCAAAACTGGTATTGCTTTATTCCTGATGAGCCTGGCGCCAAAGGTGCCAGCACCGACTCCATGTAGGTTTCTGATGGAACTTTAAGGCCCTTGGGGCCAATGTGAGGGGCTTTAGCCCCACTGCTGCCAGGGGCTGTTATACCCGAGGGGGTCAAGGGCATGGATCTTGACACCATCTAAGGTTCCGGAAGCAAATCAGGCCTTCCTCTTCGCTTTAGCTTTCCATGTCCCCTGCTGATGCTCCTGTCTGCTGCGCTAACTGGTTACCTGGCCACCCACTGAACCTCATGGGCACCAGGCTCCTGCACGACCAGTAGCCCCTTGCACTGCCTCTTGGCCTCCCACCCACTTAGGCACTGTACCTGCAACTCTACAGTTCCCCGCCTCACTGCACTCGAGCCACCACCCTTGCAGCACCTACTGAGTGTCACTACACCCCCCCCAAACCATCCATGGCACTACGATCTTAATGACACAAGGCCTAGTAAGATAGTTAGTTCTGTCCTCCCTCTGTCTACCCTTGCTTGTCTTGTCGCACCTAGAAACAGTTGTGTACAGGCGTGTTATAAATTACATATCCCCATCATAGTTCTGACACTGCTTATCTTTGTTTGGTTGTAGTCTGTTTCTTTGGACATACTTCAGGGGTCTGCAACATTTGGCTCTCCAGATATTTTGGCCTAAAACTCCCATCATCCATAGCGGGCAATGACAAGAAACCATAGGAAGTTTAAATAAAATATATATTTTTTTTAAAATGGTGAGGAAAGGTTGCAGACTCCTGGTAGAGAAGGATCCTCAGCCCACCTTTCCAATGGAGACCTGTTTCGGTGCCACTTTATATCCATGAAAAAAAACAGGTTCCTCATGAATAGACTTCACTGCGCCTTGTTAGTGCCAATTGATCCAATTAGTCCTCCATGGTCATTTTTAATTTTCAACAGGGCTGCAGTGGTGAAGTGCTGAAATGTTAGGCATAAAAATAAATAAAAAAATCGCACATCAGACACCGCTTACTGCGCCACACACAATTCTGTTGGGAATCAATAGCATGTTTAAACAATTGGTCATAACATTGACAACTCTCCTACAAATTCTTTAGTGAATAAAAAAAATTGTCAGACATTTTAAATAATCACAACAATTTATTGAAAATCCATTTGCTGTTTCTCCATGGGTTTCATCCAAAAGAATGCTGACACTGGTTTCGCCATAGCCCCGGATTCTACTTCAACGGAGGCTAAGGAGCTTTTTTATGGCTAATGCATACATTTGTACAAACGTATTCTTAGTCGATCCGAATGCAATCCAGTCACTACCAATGTTGTGTTTCAATCTTGTCAAGCAAATTGATCAAATGTTTCCAACAACCAAAGCCTTCCACAGATTCCAACGGAACCATCTTCACACAGGATGTATCCTGTCTGCACACGCAGCCTTTCGCCGTCTGTAGAATCAGGGGCTATGACACACACGCGTCAGCTTTCTTTGGGATGAAACCCATGGATAAACATCAAATGGATTTTCAATAAATTGTCTCGTGATTATTTATAATACGTCCGTTAATGGTTTAATTCACTAAAAAGGTTTTGTAGGAGAGTTAATGTTATGACTATATTGTTTAAATATACTATGGAATCACAGAATGGTGTGTGGTGTAGTAAGAGGTGTCTGAGCTTTTTTTGCCCCCACTACATATCCAGCCTATAATAATTTCTAGCCCTACTGGAGACTGGGTTTATGACAATTCGCAAATCAAGTTCCAGTCTTCTGGCTCAACACCTCAATGTAATTACTCCGATTCAACTACTTCAACATTGACTTTTTTCCATGTCAACCGAACTTTGTATTTTTGCATCTTCAAACCAGCTTCATAGGTCATTCCTCGATTGCCTCAAGCAGTGCTAGACTACTCATAAGTTTCAGATGGCCAATACTCCCCTTACCAAGATCTTCCTGCTCTACTTTTCTCCACTAACGTTTTGCTGCAATATACCCGCCCCAACCTCCAACTACTGCAGTATTCAGTTTATGCTCCCATCTCAGTCCATTTCTATCCCATTCAAGAAAAGTAGCTTGTTTTTACACAATCGATTTTCCTCAGACTAATAAGACCGAATAGGAACTGAAAAGCTTCTTTAATCCAAATCAGTTTGAGGACAACCTAGTGTCTGTGTGCTTTGGTACCACCAAATACAGAATAGTTTGAGCTGGTCCTCTTTGGGTTGCTTTTCTTGGCCATTATCCCCAGCCATGGTGTTCTGTCAAAGAGTTGTAACAATTAAACCAATTTCAGGTTTGGAGAAGAGCAGAAAAATAAATCTTACTGGATGACCTCCATTTTTATTTTAGGTGAAGCTGTTCAAAAGCATAGGATTAGCCAACATTTGCGAAATGCATTGTAAACCTGAAAACTATGCGACTATGCACATTATACAGTTCTGGAATTCAGCACTCGCATCACAGAACATGCCTTGGCATTTACGGATAAACGCTTATCTAGTGCTCGAAACACTGCCATCACTGGACTACATGCAATCCTTTATGATAGGAGGCACGTGACCACCAAGGGCATGGGTAATCTGGCTGCTTTCGCCTGTGGTGCCTGGAATGGCGCAAACTGGGCCCTGCCTGAGCGGTTTATGATTGGTGCACAGATCCACTGGAGTCCAGGAGTAATCCAGAAAAGCAGGGGGGACGCAGAGGGTGGCCCCAACGCAGAGTCGTGCATTAAGAAAGCAGCTGGCCACAGTATTCTGTGGACCTGGTGGGCCTCCCATACTGGATGCTGCGCTTGGTGCCATGGACCAGTGGGTGGAAGGCCTCGGGATAGCGGGAGGCAACCTTAACATAGTTTGATCCGCAGCAGTGGACAGGCTGAGCAAGGACATCGGGGCTTCCAGCAGGTGAGAGCTTGGTGCCACTGAGGGATACCTGGCAGGAGGCTAACCTGGGTAACCAGGGGCTACACCTTTTATTATGGCGTACATAGATCTTCAGCTAGAATGGATTACCTCCTGGTGGCAAGAGTTACAGGATATGAGTGGAGGCTTCCCACATCGTGCCAGTTGCATGGACTGACCAGGATATGGTGCCACTGATGTGACCCTGGCAATCCCCCAGACTGGGCTTAAGTTAATACCACTGTAACAACACCCTTCTCCAGGATAGGGTTTTTAGGAAAATGCTGCGGCAAGAGATCAGCCTCACCATCAAGGAGAATAGTCTGGGAAGCAGTGAAGGCGAAGATAGAGTGCATAATAGAGTGTGCTCAGAAGAAGGTGGTGGCTACAGTAGTAGAGGACAGGCTTAGAGACCGGATCATTGAACAACGAATGTCCAGCCCAACAGGACGAGATATGGGATGATGTATACCTCTTTAGAGCTGAACTCCTCGACACAACCCTGGGCAAGATGTAACATACATTAAACTTGGTGCTTCAGCAGTGCTACGAAAAAGGTGATGGGGCAGGTGCCTGCCAAGCAAATAGATTGAGGACCCAGAGAGTGAGCAGGAGGGTGGGAGAAATTGTAGGGCCCACGGGTAAAGTATAGGGCCGGGGGATATAGCCTGTTGCTTTGCTGACTTCTCCCAGACAGTGTACTAAGAGGGGACAAGAGCGGCTAAGGGGATGCAGGATTACCTCCAGGTGAATCAGCTTGTTGGTGCTGTGGGTAGGGGCCAGCTAGACAATGAAACACAGCTAGAAGAGTTGCAAAAGGCGATCAAGGTTTTGGTGTCTGGGAAGGCACCAGGAGAAGATAGTTTTACAATTAATTTTTACAAGTTTTTATGGGGCGTTGGCACACTTTGGTAAAGATATACAATAGCCCCCAGTTTTCAAGAGAACGCCCTCCCTCATTTCTTAGGACTCCAATCACCCTTATACCCAAGACCGGGAAGGACCCTCTCGCTGTGCATCATACAGACCGATATGATATATGTAGATCCAAAGATATTGCCAAAGTAATGTTGGCCAGGCTTGAGACCCCATCTCCCTGTGCTGATCCACCCATATTGGGTTTATCAAGAATAGACAGGGAGCAGTCAATTAGAGGAAGACATTGAACCCAATGTTCCTACCAGGGAAGCAATTTGATGGTTTCATCCTACTCTCACTGGAAGCTGAGAAGGTGTTAGACGGTCAGCTGGAGGGGTGCTGTGGAAATTCGGGTTTGGAAACAACTGGATGAAATGCATAAAGGCACTGAACTCCATGCCGATGGCGCCATCGGCATGGAGTTCAGTGCCTTTATGCATGGTGAACAGGGTTTGATCTGGAAATACCGGTGGAGAGGGGTACCAGGCTAGGGTGCCCACTTTCCATACTGCTGTATGCCCATGGGAGTGAAGATGAGGCAGAACACAGGCATTTGGGGTATTCAGGTGGGGAGAATTCGAGTTGGTGTTCTTTGCTGAAGGCATCTTAATGTACGTGGCAAAGCCTGTTAAGCATATACTAAGGGAAATCCAAACTTCTGGGTGGGACTCAAAGTTTACACCAAAAAAAAAGAAAAAAAAGAAAATAAATCACACAAAGCCCCTAGGACGCGCGGACCCAGGGGTCTTGACACCAAGAACAACTTATATATACGATTGTTAACATACAGACTATGTTCGAAATCTCTATGCAGAGCACTACCCAGAGACGTGGGCAGGAGTGGAGGCAGACCTGGATAAGTGGGCTAAATTGAAGTTTTTGGATGGCGTGTGTGAATATAAAGATGACTGTTACCCAAGTTTCTCTACCTTTTCTAAAAGCTGCCCGCTATGCTTCCAAACGAATTCCTGGGGAATGTTAAGGGCTGATGGACTCCTCTGTGGGAAGGCCAGACTACGCATCAGCTACGCCTCATTGGTCCTCCCAAAGAACTTCGGTGGAGTGGGGTTTGCAGACATGGAAATACATTTCAAAGCAATGCAACAGAGTTCTTGTGGATCACTTGGACCCCCAGACCACTAGTGGGTTCACCAGGAAAAGGTCAGTGACCAAAGCGTGGTGGTTATGGGCAGTGCAGGATAAAATCTCAGAATCCTGAAACGCCCACCTCTGCAAATTGTGAGAATTGGAGGGAGAGAGCTGTAAGGAAGGGAAGGCAGGATATTAACAATAAGACAAGGGATGACAATTCAAGGGCGTTTACTGAACAAGAGTGTGATAAACCCCCATCTAAACCCAAATCTACAGAGGGGAGCAAGCTACGACCATCAAATATTGCAGTCCTAGTGGAGTCAGGGCATATACTAAAATAAATAAAGTGCCAATCCTTACTGCTAATTTACAAATAGTGTGGGGTAATGTTCAGGATGTTCGGGCCGTTGGCCTCACTGCCCCACGTTTTCAGCACAGGGCAAGGCGGTTCATTCGAGCAAAGCACACACTCTGGCTTCTTCGACATGATACAGTTCCATTTCCAGCAACAGGGCCTTCTGTGGCTGTGCCCAAGTCTCTTTTTCTCCGCAGTCTCTTGATTCAGAGGGCCCGATGTTAGAAGAAAAAAAAACAAGTATTTAACTTGGGTGCTTCACCCTGGATCCCCCCTCAGCCAGACTCAGATCATTTTACCATTGATACTGCGGACCTACCCCCCCCCCCCCCCACGCCTTCAGGGCTCATATTCCACTTTTTACCAAGTTCAGAGAATATTAGTTCTCTGGTGAATGACGGTTCACCCCGGATCCCCCTCAGCCAGGCTCGGACCAATTGTAGTTCACCTTGGTTTAACAAAGACTCAAATCTGCACAGGATTTAGCTTGACCCTTTGCAGGACCACTTAGATGCAAGGAACCATCCAGGTGGATACCCAACAGACGTTTGAATGAGCACCCACGTGGCTCTGGATCACTCTGTATATGGTATCTCACTAGGCCTCCCAAAGTTCATTCACTCCTTTGGTTTCCAATTATATTCGCGCCGCTCATCACCGAGTTTCTCACTTTCCTCTTTGGATTTCTTCATGCAATGTTGCTGCTTGCAACCTTCGTTCAAACACAAGCTGGTTTGGTATCGTCTCTCCGACTCACCGGCTGTGCCATCTTTACTGGCGCCGCTTTGTTGTAGGAGCCAAGGACAGTACCACAGCGGCAACAGCTCCTTGCCGCCTTGGTTATCGGCGCGGGAGACACGGATACCTTTGGTGCATAGTGGTTTGCTCAGCTTTAGTTCCCGGCCTTAGGCTGCTTACCTTAAAAAGTTTGTATCTTTAAAGGTGACTTGCCAACTTGAAACCCTCTCTAGTCTTGCAGTCTTTCTCCTTGTATTAAACTGCCATTTTGGAACTGCTGTTGCCATGTGTGCTTTCGTGCTCCGCCTTTTATCCGTGTGGAGAAGTGTGATGGAAGTCAGGTGTGCAATGATCAGTAATTGTCTGACCATGGTATTGAGACATGTCAGGTATACAGCTCTGGTGTTCGTCCATTGTCGCTCACTCAACTGTCCGTGAGAAAATGTTTGTGTCAGGAAAAGAGGTGCCGGGGAGGGTTGAGTTCCTAGGTATCCCACCTGGTAGGAGGGGGAAAAGGAGTTACACGGAAGGGGATACCGTGTCTCAACATCCGGTGCCCGATTTCCACTGCCCGAATATCCCTCATCCAGGTGATCGTCCCTCACTGGTTGGTCCCCATGAACTGGATCCAGAAGCGATGGCCATGTCCTGGCCACTTGGATGACAGATCATGGGGACTAGTGGGTGAGACACCTCCAGGTTTCACAGAGCCAACATGTGTTTCTCGACATCGCCCTCCCCGCAAAGTTGCATATGGGCCCCATCAGGGATGGGATTCATGATCCAAGCTGTTAAGGGTGGTACAAAGCAGTATTGGAAAGGATGGGACAGATTTGGGTGGGAGGTAATTTGTTGTCCTTGCAAGAAATGGAAGGGCTGCTCCAGGTTGGCCCACTTTAAGTATTTTATTATCCTTAACTGAAGGGTGTGCTGACAGATGGGAAGTTGGGGGCAAACCCTAGAAGGGGGTGGACCACGTTTAAGAAATGTTCACTACCCCTTATAGGGAACAAGGGAATAATTTCTAGGTTGTACAGAGATATCCTCCTAGCGGAACCCTGTAAACACACGGAGGGTGAGACAATGGCAGAATGACCTAGGGATCGAGGTGGAGAGGTTGTGGGCCTGCAAGTGCAAGGGGGTATCCAAGTGTTTATCTACACAATAAAGGAAGAATGCACTCTGCATTGCTGGCAATATCCCCCTGTAAGACTGGCGAGGATGTTTCCAGAGAATAACCCAATCCATTTGATCAAATCAAGAGCGAAGGAGAAAGGAAACATCCATCTGGCCTCAATTGATCTCGCACAGGCATTTGATACCATCGAGAGACCAAAGCTCTGGAAGAAGTTAAAGGAATGGGATTGCCCCCAGGATATAAGACGCCTTGATCTCATTGTATTAAAAACTAGCTTACAGATCAGACTGGACCAAAGCCTTAACCTGTCAGAGCCCATAAATAAAAGGGCTAAAACAGGGGTGCACTTTAGCCCTGGCAAGGTTTCATTTATTCATCTCCGACATTGCCACTGCATTCAACTACGCCAGATGCTTTCCACCACAAATGGCGGGGGAGCCGGTGAGTCCCTTGCTTTATGCGGATGATTTGATCCTCCTCGATCAAATGCAGGTGGGGCTTCAATGACAGCTGAATGCTCTGATGTTTACGTCGAAGCTAATGGTTTCAAGATAAACAAAGCCAAATCAAGAATCCTGACCATGACGGGTATGGGGGGGTTGATGAAACAAAACTACACTAAAACATTGCAGTCCTTAAAAGGAGAAAACACATCACGGAAGTATTGATTATTACTTATTTAGGAATGTATGTAAACACTGCACTGGATGCACAAGAGAAACCATCTTAAGAAGACCAGAAATCTGCCCTTTCAGGCAAGTCTTATACAATCCAAACACTGCAAGTTTCCCCCAACTCCTGTGATCGAATTCTATCGAAAGAAAGTGGCGCCGATTTGGACTTACGGAGCGGAGGCTTCTTTTTACACTCCGCTATTTTGGAGAACTGTTCTTTCATTACCAACATGCTTGCTTATCCAATTAAGAGAAGAGTTGGGCCTCTCTTTATATTCTATCTCTGTCTGGAAAACACTGGCTTTCTACCATAAAAGTTTGTTAAGTAGTCCAGAAGGTGGCTTTAAAGTTTTGACGAACGCGCTACAGAATAATACAGAAGTTCTCCTAACGGCATGGAAAACAGCCTGCCTGGCTTTATTGCAAGATTTTAGCACATCTGAAGATACTAAGGGAAACTTAAGCTATTTGAATAAGACTGGATCGCCGCTACGGAAAAAGGCGATAAAAACAAAACTATGGGCACCATGGTTTGGAACACAGATCCAGGGGAAAACTGTCAATATATCTGGAAAGATTCCCGAGCAGTGCAGTTAGAACCCAATCACGGAAGTGAAAAAGGACAAAAACCTGAGAAACTGATTGCAAACTGTAAATGTCAGCAGGAAACACTACCATCCGACTTTGAATTGCCCGGCATTGAGACTAAAAAGAACTAGGTGTATGGGAAAATGTGTAATTTATTTTTAAATGTTTCTTATTGGCATTTGTAATGTACATGTAGCAATTCGATGCGCAATTTTGATCAGTCGTATATGTACTTAGAACAGATGGACATCAACAAGTAACTTTATACTAACACACAGTCTTCACTTCCGTGCGTGCTCATAAAGGTGCTCATTTTCGTTCACGAATACATTTCAACTCTTATGGTGTCTTTTGGGGTCGGGGCCTTCATGCTACAGCCCGGGCTGCTCAGTTTTGAGGTCCGGTTGATACCCAGACACCGCTGCCTCTAAAATTTACCAGTTTGCGCATGGCAGTTTATCATCCGATGGGTAAAACATGTCCCAGGTCAGAGCTTTCCAGGCTTCGTAAGTAGGACTTGCATCCCCACCATCCTTAGCTATTCCATCGTCCAGTATACCATGTCTCCATGGACTTCCTGAGCCCCTGCACCACTACCAGAGTGTTGCCAACGTGCATCTGTTTGGGGTGTGCCAAATATTCACCCCTAGTTATCGGAATGTGTGCGTTCCCCATCTAAGCCCGACTTTCGGGAGGTCCTCTTCCCTGCCAGCCCTGCTAGTGGGAATATACACTATTTCTCCGTACTGAAAGAGATCCCAGATACTCGTGCAGGATTACTGGTAAAAGGTGTGGGTCCCGCAGGTACAAAAAAAAAAAAAAAAACACATCTGCATACAAGGAGACTACATGGTACGCTCCTCCCACCCTTATGCCTGCATCAAAAAATGGTTTCCTCATGTATATGGCTATCGGCTCCAACACCAGCGACAACGGGCAACCATGTCTGGTGCCCCATTGTATATCCCACAGTGACGACACCACTCTGCCTGCCTTTACTCTGGCAGCCGGAGCCTCATACAGAATCTTAATCCATCTAATAAAGTAATCGCCCAGTCCGAAGTGTCCCAGCACTGCGACTAGCCATTCCCAATATATGGAGTTGAATGTTTTAATGGCGTCAAGGGATATCACAGCGTACAACTCCTGCAAGTCCACTGTATGCGTGATGTGTTGCAGCCGGCGCAGGTTTGCTGCCGTACTGCGGCCCGGTATGAACCCATTTTGGTCCCCATGTATTATGCCCCCTATAACTTTCGACAATCTCTTGGCCAGTATGGTCGTCAGGATCTTAACGTCATAGTTTAACACTGCTAATGGCCTGTACGAACTGCACTCGCTTGTAGGCTTCCCGGATTTGGGTATTGGGACTACTAGTGTCTCGCTCATGCTCTTCAGCAGCACTCCAGTTTCGTATCGTATGACACCTTGAATACTTTGTGGAGGGTCAGAGCCAGTTCCACATTGTACGCCTTAGAGCTCAGGGGGCAGTCCATCACTCCCCGGGGTCTTGCTGGTGGCTAGTGATTTAATTGCCTCGCTTAGGTCCTCAATCGTTAACTCCACGTTTAGTATTTCCCATTGGGCATCATCCAATGAAGGGAGTCCTATCTCTTCTAATGTGTCCAATATGTCGCCTTGGGGCGTCAAGGTTTCGTGGCGGTACAATTAGGAATAAAAGTTTTTAAGTGTGTCATTAATCACCATTTGCGACGTGTGCACCACACCTGCTTAGTCTTCAATTTCGTTTGCCTGCACCAGCCTTCCTTCCCTAGCTCAAAGCCCCAGGTTAGTGTCATTCACCGTCTGCCAGATTTGTGTTTAGCACCATCTCAGAGGCCTCCAGCTGCAATTGCAGTATGTATGCGGTAGTTGCCCCCTCTATGTGCACTGCACTCTTGGTTTTCTTGCTTTGCGTGGGCTGTAGTGGCGCACTGCTGTCTACTGGTGCTTGGTGTACACGCTGGCCTCGTCCGACTGAGATTGTGGCCCTTCCCTTTAGCATGTATTGGCACCAGTTTATCGACCACCTCCTCTCAGCCCTGGTCAGAGGTTTAGCTCAGTTAGGGCGGGTATGCCTCACCGGCTCATGCATACATTGCCTCACCTCGCATCTGTAGTTGCTGGCTGGTACTCTGCCCTCTGCTTGGTTAGAGCCCTCAGTGCCGTTTTAGCAGGTGGTTTGGTCCCGCGCCCTGGCTGGTTCACTTAGGCTCCATTGGCAAGCAACAGCGTTGTAAGGTATGGGATGGGTGTCGTTCCTTCAATGAGGCGGGTGTATTAGGCAACATTTGTTCACTCGCTTTGGCTGCCCGTGCTTGTCCTAGTTAGCACCTCAGAGTGTCCGTACCATTAATGTTGCTCAGTGTGGCCTCCAGCAGTGAAACCGCCAGGAGCCCCCCCCCCACGCTACTCCAGGGGTTGCGTTGTGTGTCCTAGTGCTTGCCCCATTGCTCTTACTGCAATCCCTCATGCCTTTGTGTCCCAGCCTGCTTCACAAGTGTCTTAATTGCTACTCCTCCGGTCCGGTAGCCGTGTAAGGTGTTGCATCTTGGCACGCCCCACAGGGGCTTGTTGCTGCTCAGGTACCGGGCAGACTACCGAGGCAGCGTGAGTCCTTCACTCAAGCCCCTGGACTCAGAAGCTGATGAGAAATTCTAAGGGATATGCAGTGCTATTTCAGCTACCCCACTGCTTTTTGCAGGTCAAATTAGTCACCCTCTGGGCTACAGATTGGGAGGGCATGGAAAAGAGGAGTTTCGGCAGAAGGGACATTTTAGCCACATTTACCAGACCTAGCCATGAGATTCCTTGCCGATCCCATCTCCTTAGCAGCTCTTTGGCTTGTTTCCACAATGCAGGAATGATTCTAATTAGTTGTGATGCACACTGCTAGGTATGCAAACTGTCAACCCAGTGGAAAGGTAACGACTTCCTCAGGGTGTTCACTAACCCCTGGAGAGTCTGATAGAAAGCCCCACAGATTTCGTACAATTGTAAATCCTGAAACCAAGGCGAATTGGCCCAGAAGCTCCATCAGAGAGCAGGGATGCCAACAGGTAACAAAGCTTAAGACATTGTTAGCATTTGCCACCTTGTCGCTAGTCCCTCAGTATGTTAACCACAATATCATGGGGTGGAGGCAAACACTGCTAGCGGCTCCATTGTCAGTGCAACTATCAGAGGAGATTGTCACCATATGGGGGTTGCCCCCCAACTAGCAGAAGCAACAGTGACCATAAGGCGTTTAATGCTAGTGCCCAGCAGCTGAAAATGAACAGTTTAGAGAATTTCAGGCTGTATCCGTGAGCTGGTAGTAATTTTATGTAGTCCCAGAAAAAGCTGTCAAATGTACGATGTGCGTCTAAGACGGCACAAACCCTCAGGGATGTGGGAGGCACGAGGGGGGTCAAGGCAATCAGACCCACGACTAATGTCATGAGCTCCCCCATTCTTGTCACCATTATATGCGGGAGAACCTCACTCGGGTGGGTAGAGATGATCTTGCTGTAGAACTTGGAGTAGCAGTATGGGGCGGTAGGAGGAGCAGTCCTTGGAGTCTTAGCTTAGTTGGATGCGGGATCAGGGTCGAAGAAAAGGCTTGATAAAACGTGTTGGAAAACCGATCTGGGCCAGGGGCTTTACATATATGGGATACATTACTCATCGTATTTCTGATGCTTGTATCTGCTTAGATTCACATGCTGAGCATAGGCCGACATCTAGTGGAAGCTGCGGAGTATTACAGTTTGTTTTTCGAAACTCGAAAATGGGCGTCGACACAGGCGTGCCAGTAATACTATCCCTAGTGTGACATCCACTGTACCCAAGATCCCTCACGCGTCTAGGATCCTCAGATTGTATTTTTTCTGACATGAGGAAGCATGAGGAGTAGCGCGAGTACAGATAATCCAAGCAGATAGACAGAAAGGTAAGACTACAAGCAATCATGCGCCTTCTCTCGGAGGGGAGGAAGGGTGGGTCGCATGTGAATCTAAGCAGATACAAGCATCAGAAATACGATTACGGTGAGTAATGTATCCCTTCTGAGGCTTGTGGAATCTGCTTAGATCACATGCTGTGCATAGATTAGCGAGCAGTACCAGAAGAAGGAGGTGGGATGTGAGAAGGGTCATGAGCAAACAGGTGTCTTAGAACCGCTTGTCCCACTTGTGTATCTGTCTTGGAATGAGTGTCAATGCAGTAATGCTGAGTAAAAGTGTGAATAGAGCTCCAAGTAGCTGCTTTGCAAATGGTGTCGAGGGGAACATTTGCAATGAAAGCCAGAGTGGCCCCAATGCCTCTAGTAGAGTGGGCCCTTGGCGTAAAAGGCAGAGTTTTTTCAGAAAGAGAGTAACACAGCTGTATACAGTTGATAATCGACTTCGAGATGGCGCCTTTAGAGACGCGATCTCCCTCTCTGCCTGTAGCTACGGAGACAAACAGTTGATCTGTTTTCCTTAGCGGTCTGGTTTTATTTACATAGTAGAGGACCACCCTACGCACATCTAGGGTGTGTAGTTTCACCTCAGCCGAGCTTTGCTGGTTCTGGAAGAAAGCCGGAAGCTCGATGGACTGGTTTACATGGAACTTTGATATAAATTTAGGTGAGAACCTAGGGTGTGTGCGTAAAACCAGTTTGTCTTTGTGGATAGTAAAGAAAGGATCCGGCACTGACAGAGCCTGAATTTCACTGACCCTTCTTATAGAGGTAATGGCTACTAAGAAGGCCTTTTTATAAGTCAGGTGTTTGAGACTACTTTTATGCATGGGTTCGAAAGGGAGGCCCATGAGCTTAGCTAGCACCACATTAAGGTCCCATCCTGGCGGTGGGTTTGAAATAGGAGGGTGAAGTCTCTTTACTCCTTCCATGAAGGCTTTAACTACTGGTACTTTCCACCACGACACTTTGTTATGGGATGTGGTGTAAGCCGAGAGGGCTGCCAGGTGTACTTTCAGAGAGTTAAAAACCAATCCTGCATCCAGCAGGTGGAGCATGTATGTCACGACGTTGGAAGGAGTGCAATCAACAGGGTTGATTTGTTTATTCTGGCACCAAATAACGAATCTTTTCCACTTGTCAAAGTAACAGTGCCTTGTGTTTGGTTTCCTGGATTCTTTTAGGATGTCCATACACCTCTGTGGTAAATTGAGATGTCCAAACTCTATGACCTCAGGAGCCATGCTGCCAGGTTCATTGAGTTGGGTTGCTGGTGCACTGTTTGACCTTGTTGCTGGGACAGAAGGTTGTACCAGGCTGGAAGTTTGATGGGCTCGCACACCGCCATCCTGCGTAGGTGTGGAAACCATGGTTGTCTCGCCCACATGGGAGCAACTAGGATGAGCGTCATCGATTCCTTGTTCATCTTGTACACCACCTTCCTGATGAGGAGTTGGTGGAAAAGCGTACGCAAACATCCCTGACCAGTTCATCCACCGGGCGTTCCCTTGGGAGTCTGGCTGGGGGAACCTGGATGCAAATCCTGGGCATTGTTTGTTTTCGCTTGTGGCGAATAAGTCTATAGTGGGGAAACCCCACTGAGAGAAGAGATCTTCTACGATCTCTCTGTGAAGGACCCATTTGTGTTCTTCTGGGAGGGAGTCTCTGCTTAGAGCATCCGCTAGGGAATTGAGCTCCCCTGGAACATGTTGCGATGACAGGAAGATGTTCCGTCTGAGTGCCCATATCCAGATTTTCTGGGCAAGCTTGGACAGATTTGGCGAACGAGTCCCTCCTTGCTTGTTCAGATAGAACATGGCTGTCGTGCTGTCCGTCCGGATCTGCACCGACAGGTTTAGTAGATGGGGCTCGAACGCCCGAAGCGCTCGGAATACTGCCAGAAGCTCTAGGAGGTTGATGTGGTTCTTGGCTACTGAGTGAGACCAGAGACCCTGGGCTGTGTGGTGGAGATGGTGAGCTCCCCACCCAGTCAGGCATGCATCTGTAGTCACCACTGCCTGTATTTCGGGATCGTAAAAGGGTTTTCCCCTTGCGAGATTCTCTCTTGTCCACCAGTGTAGGCTCTGTACCAGTGTTGGCGAAACGACCACTAGATCGTCCCACTGACCACTTGCCTGAGACCACTGTTTCGCCAACCATTCCTGCATGGGGCGCAGTCGCGCGTGGGGGACCAGGTAAATGCAGGACGCCATCATGCCCAGTAACCGCATTGCTTTGCGTACCGTTATTTGTTGACCGGACTGATAATGTGGAATTTGCAGTAGTATATTCCGAATTCTCTCTTCCGAAGGGAAGGTCAACCCTCCCTGAGTATCTAGAATTGCTCCTAGGAACTGTTTTGAGGTGCTTGGCACCAGGCTGGACGACTTCTCGTTGATTGAGAAGCCTAATTCGTGGAGGAGGTCGATAGTCCTTTGAATGTTTGTCCTGCAAATTCCTGGGGTTTCCCCCGTTATGAGCCAGTCGTCCAGATAAGGGTACACTGGGATTGCCTCCCTGCGTAGGTGTGCCGCTGCCACCGCCAGTACCTTGGTAAATACCCTTGGTGCTGAAGCTATCCCGAAGGGCAGTACCTTGAATTGGTAGTGGCGACTGTCCACCTTGAAGCGCAAGTAACTTCTGTGCGCCGGGAGCATGGAAATATGAAAATAAGCATCTTTCATATCCAAGGTTGCCATGTAATCCCCCTTTTTTAGGAGGGGGATTACCTCTTGTAGCGTGGTCATACGGAATTTTTGGGGCTTGACATACTTGTTGGCAGGCCGTAGGTCCAATACTGGGCGCATTGTCAAATCTTTCTTTGGCACAAGGAAGTAAGTTGAATAGATACCCTTGTTTACCTGGTGTCCTGGGACGAGCTCTATCGCGTCTTTTTCTAGCAGAATGGCGATCTCCTCGAGAAGGATCTTCTGATGTTCTAAGGAGTGTACTTTGTCGTGGAGGATGGTTCCGGGAACGCTGCAGTAATTCTATACAATATCCTGTGGACACTGTTGACAGTACCCATCTGTCTGAGGTGATCCCTTCCCAAGCCTGGGTGAAGTTGGAAATGCGTCCCCCTACTGGGGTTGCGTGAGAAGGGACCCTGAACTGAGCGTCACTGCTTTGGTGGAGGCGTGCCACCTCCCTTGCTGGGGCTGCCTCTGCCTCTGCCTCTCCCACGACCTCTTTTGTTACCCCTGCCGTAACTCTGGGTAGACTGCTGGCTGTTCCACTGTGTACCCTGTCCCTGGGCATAGTTGCCTCTTTGTGAATTTGGCCGCGAAAATTACTGTTCCCCCTCTGGTTAGGGGGTTTGTTGGTTAGTTGGCCAAGGGATTTCAGTGTTTCGTATTCGTCCTTGGCGTTTTTCAGTGCGTCTTCGACCGCTTTCCCAAACAATAGATCGGGTTCCACCGGCTTGTCTATTAATGAAGCCTGAGTTTCTGTTTTGAACCCCGACTGCCGTAACCACGCATGTCTCTTGATAACAGTACCTTCTGCTATCAATCTCCCTGCGTTGTCCGCGGCGTCGAAAGTTGCTTTCAATATGCAACCAGACACAGCTCTCCCTTCTGCCGAGATCCGGGCCAATTGGCCCTTTAAGGGTTCCGGAGCAGAGGCTATGAGTGCCGCGACCTCTTCCCATTGATGGCAGTTGTAGCTGGCCAACAGGGTGGTGGAGTTAGCAATCCTTGCTTGGTAGGCGGACGTTGAGGCTACCTTTCTGCCAAACCCGTAAAGTTTCTTGCTCTCCTTGTCGGGAGGAGCTTCTGACGAAGATAAGGGTGTTCCAGCCCTCTTCCGAGTGTTGGTAACCACTAGGGAGTCTGGTTTAAGATGTCCTCTTATATAGAGAGGGTCAGATTGGGCTGCCCGGAAAAGTTTTTCGACCCTGGGGTTGACTGCTCTGGTGAGGTTTGGGTTCACCAGGGACGGATCTATTCTTCGTTGGATGGATTTAAGGATAGGGATGGTCTGAGCGACCGGCCTCCTCTCTCCCACCAACTCTTCTGCGAAGTCCCTTTCCTCCTGTACACCGTGGGTGTCGATGTGAAAATGTTCTGCCGCGCGAGCGAGAACCTCATTAAGGAGGGGCTGGTTATCGACTGGCGAGTCGGTAACTGGGGCTTCGTTCTCTACCGGGGAATCTACTCTGTAAATTTCCTGCTCATCTTCTCCCTCCTCCTGGTCCTCATCATCCGCATAGTATCCCGTCCCGGTTTGTTCCTCCATAATTTCAAACTCCTGGTCCCCCTCAGGGAAAGGCTCTCCTTGGTACCTGGGGTGTGGAGTAGAGTATGGAGTAGAGTAAGGCTGTACCTCGAAGGGTTCAGGTCTTTCGAACCGGGCCCTTTTACTTAGGGGGATGGGATCAGTGGAACCTGAGGGTGTGGCTCCCTGAGGGTCATACGAGAGGAAATGCTCTGGATTCTTGTCGTAAAAATCAGCCAAGGAAGACATTCTTGACATGACCCTGTCTATGTCTTCGCTGGACCATTCTTTGGAACAGGGGATGACTTTAGTAGGCAATTTAGGGGACTTATCAAGGGTACCCTTGCTGGATGTTGATCTCTCAGTAGACTTGTATTTGTTTGTCTGCTTAGGGGGGGAAGGATGGTCTTACAGGAGTGGAAGAATGTGCTTTCTGCTGTTTCCCCCCCTCCCCGTGCGTGGAAAAATGTTTTCCCTGTCCCTTGGAGGCCCCGGAGACTTTCGACGCCTGGCGTCGAGGATCGGGAGAGGTATCTGTGTTTTTCGAGCGTGGGGCCTCGCTGGTGTTAACTGCGGGCTCCGTCTCTTGGAGCGCGGCCTGGGGGTGGAAGTCGTCTTCGCCCTCCGACCATCGAACTTCCATTAGTCTAGGGAGCGAGGCACTCTTGGCAAGAGTGGATGATTGCCTTGCGTCATGAGGCGATCTCGATCGAGAGCGCCCAGAGGACACCGAGTCGGACCGTTCTATCTGTGCCTCTTTCCGAGAAGTCGACGTCGTCGAGGTTCGGTTGGACTTAGTGTGCTTAGTGTGTGTAGGGTGTGTAGCGCTTGCGTCGCAGGGGGTCTTCCCCATAGCCGCCCTGCCGGACGACCTTCCGAGGTCGGGTACCTGCGCTCGGCTGTCTTTCGACGCCGTAATGCCCTCGCCGTCCGAAAGTACGGCGTCGCTGCCATCGCTGAAGGCGCCCTCCGCTGCCATGGCCGCCTGCCTGGCGTGGTGGGCCCAACGCTTTGTCGAACGGTCCTTAAGTGTCTTAGGTTTAAACCTACTACACGCTCTGCAGTTCGCTTCGGGGTGGTCCTTCGGCAAGCAGAGATTGCACGTGGCGTGCCTGTCGACCCAAGGGTATTTGCGGTTGCACTTGGGGCAGAATTGGAAAGGGGTACCCTCCATACGCACCTTGAGGCAGCGGGCTGATAAGTGTAGGAAATATATAAGTGTATCTATATACCAAGAGTGAAGAGTATGTACCACCCCCCACTCTCCCTACTTGCAGGGCCGAGGCCAGCAGCCTACTAGGCCCGGGCCGAGGCCAGCGGCCTTCCGAGGCCCAGATCCGTCGTGCAGCAGCCGACGGTCGATGTCTTCTCCAGCCGTCGTCGAGTGTCGAGGGTCGACGTTGGGGTGGGGAAGGATGTCAATAAAGAATAATAAATTTCAATTATTAGCAAAAGTATGGCTAAGGCAAGATGCTTCCGACCAGTATGGCGGAAAAAAACAATCTGAGGATCCTAGACGCGTGAGGGATCTTGGGTACAGTGGACGTCACACTAGGGATAGTATTACTGGCACGCCTGTGTCGACGCCCATTTTCGAGTTTCGAAAAACAAACTGTAATACTCCGCAGCTTCCACTAGATGTCGGCCTATGCTCAGCATGTGATCTAAGCAGATTCCACAAGCCTCAGAAATATATATTATATATATATATATATATATATACACATACACACCTTACAGTTTCTAATTCGGCAAGAGTCAAATATCACTAGCCAATGTCTAGTGAATAGTGCAAAACGTGCACCCTGCTTTTAAGAGCCCTAAAAATACTAAATAAACATGCCACTACTCTAGTGTGCATTTCCTGGTTCTTATATGCCACCGTTTTTGCCAAATAAATGGATGGCACAGTCTGCTGTGAAGGCTTCTACTTACACAGGCAACTGTCCCGGGGGTTGATGACCAAAAAATAAAGATTGATACAGGTTACCCACAAGGCTATGAATTCAGACTGGTTTTGAGACAGTTTTTCTTAAATAAAATCTGGGAAAATGAATAGAACCAAACATACCTCATCATATCCATTTGTAGCTGGAAGAGAAGGACTGCTTTCTGAGGACAAGGGCGAAGGTGGCATTAGTTCTGACTTTCTCATGGGAGTCAGTGGAACAGACTGCAGAGGAATTCTGTGCAAGTAACCATAACCAATTCCACAGCCCAAGCTAAATAAATGAAAATGCAAGACTTAGTATTTGAAGCATGAACCAGTTTACTTAAAAATATGCATTTGACAATTTGAAATATAACACCTCATCCAGTTAAAAGTCTAAGCCTCACAGTACACCACATAACTACTGTGGAATAAGTGAAGCATCGTCATGTTGCCACATTAAATGCTAGGTCTTTGCAGCTACCCATGTTAATGGACTACCATTACGGGGAACTCATTTGTTCGCTTCATTGCATTTTGATGCTGTCTTTCATTCAATACCAAACACCATCTCTTGGTTGTCGGCTAACAATAGATGCTTTAAAATATTTTTTTTTTTATTATTTTCCATACAACAAACAACTTCTCACCCACATTAGGGTGGAATTAGCCTAGCCATGTCCCTCCCAACCTCCCCCTCTACTCCCCCCCACGCCTCCCGACCCTTATATATTGTGTACTGCACCAAGGCTATGAGTATGCGTCCGAGACGGATACTGTTTTTACTGCGTGGTGGTTGGGGAGGTCGGCGCCCCCACTGACTCATTCATCAAAAAAGTTACCAAAGGTCCCCAGATGTCAGGTGGGCGTGTGTGCTGTGGTAGCAACTTAATGAAGTCTGTCTCGACATCCTGGCAATAGAGTATGTCTCTGCGCCATGCGGTGATAGTTGGGGGAGGACCGCGGCTCCATGCCATGGCAACTCTTCTGCGAGCCAGTGTCAGTAGAATACCTGCTAACTTTCTCGTAGGGGCCTTCAACAGTCTGGTCATGCCCAGCAGAGCTGCAGTGTTGGCTGGGAGAATCGGTTCACCGATTATCTTACTCGTGATTTCCAGCACCTGGGGCCAGAATGAGGCCAGTTTAGGGCAGTCCCAAGCCAGATGTAAAAAGTCTGCCGACACCAATCCACACCTCTCACATCCGAAGGAGGAGTCTGGACTCTGCATTTTTGCTTTTGCAGGAGTGAAGTACGTTTGATGCAGGTAGTTGAAGTGGATTAACTTGAGGCGGGTATTGAGGGCAATCTTCTGGGTCTGTCTAAGGATAAAGGACCAGTCGGTGTCGGAGAAAATTAAATTTAGGGCTTTTTCCCATCTAGATTTGGCTCGGGACACTGTGGAGGACGAGTCTGTAGTTATGGTTCTGTAGATTTGTGAGAGAGGTCTCCCCTCACCTTGAGATTGGATTGCCGAGTGCAAGAGCTGCCATATTTGGGGTTGCTGCGGAAAGGAAGGTAGGATTGCTCGCAGCGTGTGGCGTACCCTGAAATAGATAAATATGTCTAGCGAGGTAGTGCCGCCTTTTTCCCTCACCTGGTCGGGAGTTAGGAAACCGTCATCTGTGAAGAGGTCCCCCAGATTCCTGATTTGAAGTTTCTCTAGCCATTGGAGATAAACTTTTTCGGACGTCAACGGGATCCCGGGTATGAATTTTGCTGGTAGGAGTGGAGAGTATCTTGTGTCGATATTGTACCTTTGCGCCAATAGCTTCCATATCTTGTATGTTGTTAGGATTACATTCATCGTATCGTTGGGGACCGGGATATTTGCGAAGATGATGGCTCTCAGTAGGTTCGGCGAGGCTAGGGCTCTTTCAATTTGCACGTGTGGTTGGACAGGGTTTGTGGCGTACCAGTGGCTGAGAAATTGTGCCTGAGCCGCCCAGTAGTACCTCTCCAAATCGGGGAGTGCCAGGCCGCCTTTTGTTACTGGGAGGGCTAGCGTGGAGTGAGCCACTCTGGCGGGTTTGCCGGCGGCCCACAGCAATTCCAGGACCAGACTCCTTAGTTTTTTCAGGAAGAGTTGTGGAAGTAGGATGGGAATGTTGGTGAAGAGATAGAGAAGCTTCGGCAGAATCACCATTTTGACAAGAGAGGCTCTGCCCCATAGTGTTAGGGGTAGGGTTTTCCAGCGGGCTACCCTTTCTGTTAGGGACTTGAAGACCACTTCGTAATTGTCCTGGAATATTTCCTGGTGATTTAGCGACATTTGAATGCCCAGGTATCGCACCTTGGATAATTTCCAGGTGAGGTGGAAGTCATCTTTAAATGGCTGAGTCGCCGGGGTGAGCGGGAAGATGATTGATTTTGTTTGATTAATTTTGAGGCCAGATGCTGCCCCGAATTTGATCACTTCGCGCATGATTGGGTTCAGGTTTTCTACTGGGTCTCTTATGTAAAGAACCACGTCATCCGCGTACAGTGAGATGATGAGTCTGTGCGGGCCTATGATCAGACCTCGGTGTTGACTATGCTCACGTAAATTGGAGGCAAGGGGTTCCATTACCAGGGCGAATAGTAGAGCTGACAGTGGGCAGCCCTGTCTGGTGCCTCGTTGCAGGTTGATGATGGACGATCTGGCTGTACCGACTATTATGTTGGCTGTAGGTTTAGTGTATAGCAGAGAAACTAGTTTAATGAAGCGAGCCCCCAGGCCCATCCTTGCGAGTACTGAGAATAGGAATGGCCATTCCACCGAGTCGAATGCTTTTTCAGCATCAAGAAGGAGGGCGATGGCTTGTTGGGCTGGGTCTAGTGCTCCCATCACTCCAAACAGTCTCCTAATGCCGAAAGTGGTATTGCGGCCTGGTATGAATCCCACCTGGTCAGCAAGAACTAGAGCAGGCATTAGCGGCATCAGTCTATTCGTTAGGATTTTTGCTAGAATCTTGTTATCTAGATTTAAGAGGGAGATGGGGCGGTAGGAGGCACATTCATCTGATGGCTTGTCTGTTTTAAGCAGGAGAATCACATTGGCTTCACGCAAGGTCTGAGGTAGGGTACCTTTCTCCAGGGCTTCATTGTATACATCGGTCAAAAGGGGAGCAAGGGTAGACGTGAAGGCTTTATAGAATTCTCCGGTCAGGCCATCAGGGCCGGGGGCTTTGGCGTTCGGGAGCGATTTGATTGCTTCAGTTATTTCTGCTGGGGAGATCAGTTCATTGAGGGGTTCTCTCAGCTGTGCCTCTACCCAGTATAATTCGGTCTCCCTCAGGTAGCTCAGTGGCGCATCGGAATTTTCGGGGTGTTGGGAACTATAGAGTTCTTGATAGAAGCGTCCAAATTCTTCTGCCATGTCGACATCTGTGGACAATGTTCTTCCCTGTTGACTACGGATTTCCGTAATAGGCGTCGGTGTGTGGTCAGCTCTCACCAACCTCGCCAGGAGAGCTCCAGGTTTTTGTCCCTCGCCGTATTGTCTGATTACTGTGCTGCGGTGGAGAAATTTCAGTTTGCGCTCGGCGAGTGCGTGAAACCTCAGCAGTTCCTCTTTCAGGGCAGCTTTCGCCTTTGGTTCGCTCGAGTCTCTGGTTTGGCATTCGAGGTGGTCCTCGCAGGTTGTAAGTTCACGTCTAATGAGTTTGATGATGCCGCTCTCTTTAGTCTGACATACGCCCCTTACGAAGCATTTCAGGGACTCCCACAGCACACCGGCCGAGGATACCGACCCTATATTGGCTTCAAGAAAAATCTCAACCTCTTCCTTTAGCTCTGCTGCAAAGACCGTGTCTAGCATGGAGCCCGTCTTGAAGCGCCAATTCTGTAGTCTGGGAACAGATTGGGAGGGGAGGAGACAAAGGACCATTGGAGAGTGGTCTGATAGAGTCCGTGGCAGGATGTGACAGGGACCGGGCTGCAGGGGGCCTGTTCTGGATGAGAATAGGTAGTCGATCCGAGAGCTGGTATTGTGGACTGCTGAGTGGAAGGTGTAGTCCCTCAGGTCCCCGTTAACCGTTCTCCAGGCGTCCTTTAGGTCGAAGGCTCGGCAAATTTCTGTTATTTGCAAGCTGGCTTTAGAGGTCTGTTGTGACGAGGAGTGTGATCTGTCCTTGGCCGGGTCTATGACAGTGTTCATGTCGCCTCCCCAAACCACCGTGGAGTGCTCGAGTGAGGAGAGTTGCGACACTACCCAGCCAAAGTTGTCTGGACCATCTACATTAGGGGCGTAGGAATTAATGAAGGTTATCGCCTTGCCTGCTATTATGCCCTTGACTAGGACGGATCTTCCTATGGAGTCTTTTGCAACGTGCGTTAGACGGAGGTTGGTTCTTCTGTGTACCAGTATGGCCACTCCTCTGGAGTAGGAGGAGTATGACGAATAATATCTATGGCATCCCCACGATTTGGCCCATGTGCGTTCTTTCTCGGGTGTTAGGTGGGTTTCCTGTAACATTGCCACATCAATTTCATGTCTCCTTAGGTATTGGAGGATTTTGCGGGTTTTGGATGGGATGTTACCACCCCTTATATTCCATGTTGCAACCTTGAATGTTGAGAGTAAGAGAAAACTCGAAGTTGCGTTGGGAACGCATTGGTCCTGTGGTTGGTGTACATTGTTCGTGACATGATGGGCTTGGAGCATGTCGTAATATATCCCATGGCGTATGGCGCATGGCGACTGGGAGTAGAGAGTGGGGAGCGAGTCTGAGGGGAGGCATCATGGGAGGGTGCTGGCTTTTCCTTGTGAGAAATTCGTACATAAGTTCTGGCGGTGCCAGGAGGGTGGTTGTTAGTCCATCCCTGAACAAAAAACAGTAAACAATCCAACAGTCCTTAGAACTAATCCCATTACGCGGACAACCCCCAACATGTCCGACGGGATCCCCCCCAACCTGAGTGAGGGAACAGATGCTGTGCTCGGGGCGCTAGGGGCCTCTCCAAGAACTCTGCCCTATTGTTTAATGGGGCGTGAGGATGTTCCGGCAGTTTGTGTGCGTTTCGGGGTCGGGCCCGGGTTTTATGGAGGATTCCTGGGGACCCTCTCTCTCCGTGCGCGGGGTCGTTGAGGGTCGTGAGCTGGGCAACCGTTACGGTCCAGAAATAGGTGTACTTCCTCAGGAGAATTAAAGAAGTGGGTCTGCTCATTATGTTGTACCCTGAGACGTGCAGGAAACATCATAGAATATACGAGCTTTGCCTCTCGAAGTCTTTGTTTGGCGCTGGTGAAGGCTCTTCTCTGGGTCTGTACTGTCGATGAGAAATCGGGATAAATATGGATTTTGTCTCCGTCGTGGTGTAAATCGCCTTTCTCCCTTGCTAGTCGCAGGATGGTGTCACGATCTCTGAAGTTGAGCAACCTTGCTATGATGACTCTGGGAGGTGCACCCGGGGCCGGTCTGGAGGACGGGGTCCTGTGGGCCCTCTCTATCATGAACATTTGCGAGAAGGAGTCTCGGTCGAAGAGGGTGAGGCACACCGACTCCACAAAGTCCTCCATCTTCCTCGGGGTGTCGCTTTCCCTGACCCCAACAATACGGATGTTGTTTCGCCTAGAGCGACCCTCCAGGTCCTCGCATTTGGCCATTGTTGCGGCCATTTGGTTTTCGAGTCGCGTGACCTTGTTGGAGAGGGATGCGGCACCGTCATCGAGGTTCGAGATTCTCTGTTCGGTGTCATTTAGCCGTTCTGTATGTGTGTCTAGGCGATGTTGCATCAGGTCGACTTTGGAGGATAGACTGTCCAGCTTGTTGTTCAGACTCCCTATGCCTGCTTTTAGATCTAAAAGGAGTTCTTTTATTTCCATCGGATAACTTTCGGTTACTGGTTGCCCAGAGCTGCATGGTGGAGGGTCATCTTCTTGTTGTGGGTTTGGGGTTTTGGGTGCCGTGTTGCTATCAAATGTCAGCTTTTTTTGTAGTTTGTCCACTTTGCCCATCTTGGCTGATGTATGTGAGCCTTCCAAGCAAAGAGGGTCCGTGGCGGCTAGGTGGCTTGTAGTTGTTGCCGAGACTGGGGGAGAATTGGTGGCGGGAGTGACGCTAGGCCGGCGGAGGTGTGACTACCAGTACAGTGTCAGGAGATTTGGGGCGATGTGGCCGAGACTGGGTCTCACCAAGGCCCTGGGGGAGATCAGCCCCCTGGGTCGTCGCCACTAACGGACAGCTTCGCCGGGGGCCGCGTTTTGGGAGTGAAGCAAAATATTCTCGTGGCTCGTGGAGATCTTCGGCACGAACCTCAGGTCTTTGTCCTTCGGACGGGTGTCCCGACCTCCACCGCTCGCGTCTCCGCCTCCCGGATCGGCGCGGCCCGGCACAGCAGCCCCGGGGAATCGGGAGGGACGTCACCCCGATCGGCGCGCAGGAGTCGCAGCCGGGAGGAGGGGGGGGCCACTCCGGATCGTCATGCGGCGACACCCAGCCTCCTGGGGGTCCGCCGGCGAGGTGGTCTCGGGAAGGATGGGCCCTCGGCGTCTCCACCAGCCCAGGCCTCAGCCCTGTGTCCGGAGCTCCGACGCCGCACCAGCACGCGACGGGACCCGGACCGGCCCCGGGGGGGGGGGTGGCGGCACCCCACGAGGGCTGCCGGCGCTCGTGGATGATGGATTCCCGAGGGAAGGAACGGCTGTTCCGCGTCCTCGACCAAGCCACACCTCTCTCCCCGGCGCCCGTCCGGCGCCCAGGCAGGCCCCGGCCCCCACGCCGATGCAGCGACGCGGGGTCCCGAGCTGGTCGATTCTCCCCCAGATTCCGCCGAGGAATGTTCAGAGCACCCAGAAGCAGGGAGAAGCCTTCTGTTTTTCAATGTGCAGCCGGGAACCGCAGGATTCAGCAGGATTTATTTCGGGCAGAGCGGGAGCTCAGGTGAGAGCGGCCATCTTGGTTGGCCCTCTAGCGCCCTCTAGCTAACAATAGATGCTTGACCAGTAAACACTTATTTCGGCATGTATAAACAGCAATGCAGGAGGAAAACCTACCCAAACCATCTCCAATGTGGCTTCACCACCTGTACACAACTCTTCACATTTTCTAATCGGACAGTCTATGAAGAAGCCCACCAGTAGATGCGACAGTCAAGACCCACCTTTACATCTGCTCAGTGTGGTCTTCTGGCATTGCACTATTACTGTGGGTTACTGGGTACATTCTAGGAATGCAGATCTAGGCCTGTATATCACTCTAGAGTGGCTGCTGAAGACTTCCTGGAAAGGGCTTTGCTACCACTTGGGCACACTCTCCCACCCTCTTATTTTCATGGGGTGGTACTCATGCAATCCCCTCCCAGATGTGCAGCTCTACAGCACCCTCTTCCTTGTCCTCCTGGCATATCCCCCACATGACTGATTAATTGCCACCTGGAAAGGGTGTCAAATCCCCGGCTTTTAAAATAAACTAATAAAATGATGCGGGGTGGGGGGGTGGAGAAATCTGCATCAAGGGCCTAGTGGCCACTCTGCTGTCAAAGCAAATAACTCTGGCAAATGAGATTCGAGCTGATCAAAAGACTAATTGGCTCATTATGCTGGGTCATGAAACAAGATCCTAGATGCAAGTCCCGCCAGGTAGGAGACATTCATTTAAGATTGAAAGACAAGCTAGACAGTCACACTCCACACACTCCCCAGTGTCTTCTGAATCTTACGTTTAACCACACCTGCCCTTCAAGGAGTGCAAACTGTTGGTTAAAATGTGCAGTACTCAAGAACTACACTAAGGCAAAGTTGCCAATCAGCACTGCTTCAGTGGTGAAGACAAGTACACTGGACTAGACGATTGCAGGGTAAGAGAAAGCTAGTGTTGGACTAGTGACAAGTGATGGGCCTTTGTTGTGTTGGAAATGGTATTAGAGCTAGGTCTGGTGGGCGAGTGGAGGCGGCACAGGAATGATGCATCCTTTTAAGGAGAAGCCGACTTCGATTTCCCAACCACACCCTAGAATAATTTTTAAAGAACACCCTAGAAATCTGAGCATTCCAAATCTGCATCTTTCAAAAAATGTTTTAATAGGATTCAATGACCAGGATTACATCGATTTAGTATTTGCTTTTTTAAATACATTCTAGCCACAAGCACCCAGTCAAGTGAAAAGCATTGTTGCTTTACTAAAAGTAAACCAGAAAACTGATAAAGAATGTGAGGCTAAGAATCTTAGGGTCATCTTTGACTCCACACTTTCCTTCTCCGTGCACATCTCTGATGTCTCTAAAAAGACAAACTTCCTACTGTACCTCCTCAGAGGTACTGTGCCTTTACTTTCCTTCCCCCCAGAAGCTCACCGTCTCAAGCTGTGGTTCTCTCTAGGTTGGACTATTGTAACAGCCTCTTTCTAAATCTATTCGCCTCTACTCTCCGCCCACTGCAACTAATCCAGAACAGGACTGAGACTCGTCCTTGGCCTCAAGCCCTGGGATTGTATCTCTCCAGCTCTAAAATCTCTCCATTGGCGCCCAGTGGATGCAAGGATTAAATTCAAAACCCTCTGCATTGTCCACAAGGCTTTCTGGGGCCTGGGTCCAAAATACCTCCCGTCTCAAGCTCATCGCTCCTCCAACTCCCTCAGGGTCATTTGTTTTTCAAAGAAACAAGTTGGTGGAAGATCAGTCTTCGGCTGGGAGGAACAGCCTCCCTGCCACTCTGAAATTTGAGAACAATCTCACTTCAAGACCTTCCTCCCTGCTTCTGCTCTACCCAGACTACCCCCTCCTGCCCCCCGGATCGGTTATTACTCGGCACCATGCACCTGGCCTACCCTGTGACTTCCGGGCCCAGATACCTGCTCACCTTGCTACCCTCCCGCACTGCCTCCGGGCCACCCCCTGCACTGGGGGTCTGCATCTGTACCCATACAGTCCCCACACTTTATACGATATAGCATTTATAACGCGCCTATACACAAGACATGCCCAGTCTGCTGCCTTCACTCAGCACTCCCCTCTCCCTCTCCCTCTCCCCCTCCCCCTCCCCCCACTCCCCTGCATTTTCCCTTCTCCCACTCCCATGCGCTTGCGTGTTCTCAATGTCACTTGGTCTAGTAAGATTGTAGTTTTTGTTCTCCCCGGTTCCCCTCCCTTGCTTGGTCGCGCTCTGAAATACTTGTGTACGGGCACGATATGACATGCATTACTAACCGTAATCGCATTTGATGATCTGCTTAGATTCACATGCTGTGCATATAGTCCGACATCTAGTGGTAGGCAGAGTATTGCATCTTGTCTTTCGATGATCGAATAGGGACGTCGACATGGGCACGCCTGTAACACTATCCCTAATGTGATGTATAGTATACCCAAAATCCCTCACTGGTCGAGGTCCCTCAGATTGTATTTTTTCTGCCCTGAGGGAGCCTTACTATCGTGAGAGTAGTAGTAAGAGGTCTATGTTCCTTCCATCTGAGCGGGGAGGAAGGGTCGGTGCATGTTTTTTTTTAAACAACCTTATTTTTTGCTGTCATATGCATTACATCACAAAGGTAGCTTTAGCATATAGTATATACATTTAACCTTATGATATATGATATGGCATTTATAACGCGCCTATACACAAGTGTTTCAAGGTGCGATGAGGCAAGGGGGGGGGGGGGGGGGGGACAAGGAGAGGACAGACAACGATCCTACTAGGCCAAGTGTCATTCCGATCGCGCAAGTGCGGGGGAAGGGAGAGGGGAAGGTGCAGTACATGGGAAAAGGTGGAAGAAAATAAACAAACGGCCAGCTGGTGACAAGTGCAAGGAAGTGCAGACAAAAAGTGCTGGTAGGGGGACTGTAGGGAGACAGAACGGTCACCAGGTGCAGGGGTTGCCAGGGAGGCAGTGCAAGTGGGTAAATTGACGGGGCCTGGGCTAGAGATCAGAAAAGGGTGGCCAGGTAACCCGAGCAGTTTGTCAGAAAATCAGCAGGGGAGAGGGGGAGAGAGGGAGAGAAAGCAGAGGCAAATAGGAAGGTTTTGAGGTGCTTCTGGAACCGGAGATGGTTCGAGTTTCAGGGAGGCAGGAAGGCTGTTCCAGAGAGGTCCCAACATTTCAGAGGTTTCAACATTATATACACCACACTTTTACTTATGAGTGTTCGTCGCCTTCGGGGTTCCCCTTGTCTAGACTGGATGATGTTGTCATGCGTGGTTTATTCAGAGTCTCTCGGATTCTGTATCCTCACTGTCCAGGTATCGTCTGAGGGGGCCCCAGATGTCTTTAGGTCTACAGGTGGACACTATTCCCCATATATGTTTCTTCGCAGTCTTGTATCCAGATAAGATCTCTCCACCACTCTTGTATAGTTGGAGCTGTTCTTGCCTTCCATGCCTTAAGAATGTTCCTCTTGGCCACTGCATTTGATATTGTAAATAGTCTTCGGTGTTTGACAGGGATCTTTGCCTATATCTCCTGATAGGTATTTGAGTGGGGTGGCCGGTATATGTCTGTCAAGGATCTCGCTCACTGTTTTGGCTACTTCTTCCCAGAATGTATTAATGGGTGGGCATTCCCAGTACATATGGAACTAATTTGCTGTTGGAATGTTGCATTTTGGGCAGTGGATTTGCTTGGAGGTATCGAATTTGGAGATTCTGTTGGGCATGATGTGTAAGTGATTCAGGATTTTGATTTGAATTAGAGATTGGCGTTCATTGAGATGGATTTGGTGCATTGACAGTATTTAGCCCATTGTGGGTCTTCTATAGTTATTTTCCAGTCTCGCTCCCATTTCTCTTTTATATTAGTAGTGAAAGGTGTGTGTATTTGTATTGCTTTGTACAGTGTGGATATGCCTCCCTGGAATCCCTCTGGCGCTATTATATAAGTCAGGAATGGGTGTATGGTCATCTCTTCTGGGAATTCTGGCCATTTCTTTTTCATTTCTGCTTTAAGCCTGTGATATTTTAACATCGTCGTGAGGTTTCTGCCCATCTTTTCTTGGACCAGTTCCAGTGGGGTGAACTTCCCTTCTGGGTACAAGTCTGCCAGTTTCATTTTATAGTTTGTGTCCCACTTTTTTTGTATTGTCAATTCCGTAGTGGGTGTGAGATCTGCGTAGTGCCATAATAAATGTGTAGTGCCAGAATGGATTGATGCAGGCGACACTGTGGAACAGGTATGACCATGCCCTTAATAGAATTTACTGGATCTATTGCTCCCCTAAACTTTTAACATTTGGCAAAAATCATTGATTGTAGTTTACTAGGGGATGCTGTGAATTTCTCTACTTGTATGTGTGCATAGTTTTCTGTGGAATCGGTCCAGTACTTTGCAAAGTGTGCTTGTGCCGTATAATAGTACAGAAGGAAATCTGGAGCTGACAATCCTCCCGTCTCATACCTCTCACACATCTTGGGCCACTGGTGTCTCACTGTTCCCCCCGTCCTCCCCATACGAATGTGACCGCTACCTTTTGTAGTGTAACAAAGTATTGTCTTCCTAGCCAAATGAGTAAGTTGCTGAATAGATACAATAGCTTCAGCACTACCACCATTTTGAGCAGGGCTATCCGGCCATATATTGATATTGGGAGTTTGTCCCACACTAAGTTTGTTGTATTAGTATTAAATACAGCTCGTAATTGTTTAGGTATAATGTTTGGCTGTCTGTTGCCATGACTATGCCCAGATAGCGTGCTGTGTTTGGGGACCAGCGAAATTGGGCTGCAGCTTGGGATCGTTTAGTTGCAGGAGTCAGGGGAATTATTTCCGACTTTAGTCTGTTTATTTTACATCCTGAGTATTTTGCAAATGTGGATATTTCGTCCATAACTGGTGTTAGGTTAATTTCGGGGTTGCGCACATATAGCATCGTGTCATCTGCGTATAGTGAGATCAATTGTGTGGGGCCCCTTATTTGTATTCCCCTCCAAGCATGAATGTGACAAAGTCTAGCCAACATTCCCACTATTGTGAGGGCAAAGATAAGGGGTGAAAGGGGGCAGCCCTGCCTCGTGCCCCTCTGGAGTGTGAATTCAGTTAATAGTGCATCGTTTGTTCTGACCTTAGCTTTAGGGTTTTTGTATAAGATTCAAATATATTTCTGGAATTCCCGCCCAAAGCCTAGCTTTTTCAGTATAGAGTACATATATTTCCACGAGAGTCAAATGCTTCAGCATCTAGGGCTACTGCCACTACTTTTGCTTTTGGATCCATTTGTGAGGCTATGGCGAAGAACCTCTGGATGTTTAAAGAGGTGGATCTGGTGGGGATAAATCCTGATTGGTCTGGGTGTGTTAATTTATTCATGTAGGGGAGTAGGCGATTAGCTATTGCCTTTGAGACTATCTTAGTGTCCACATTGATCTGAGTTAAGCTCTTGCGGGCATTTGTGAGGCTTCAAAAGGACTGTTATTATGGCCTCTTTCATTGTGGTAGGCAGTTCACCCTTTTCTAGGGCTTCTTCCCATACTTCATGAGTTTAGGGGTGAGCTCCTCATTGTATAGTTTGTAGAAGTCTGCAGGTATACAGTCTGATCCAGGTGCTTTGCCCGTTTGGAGTTCCTTGATGGCTTGTGTGTGATTTCTTCAGGGGCTATAGGTAGGTCTAATGCCTCCCTTTGTCTGGTTCAACTCGGGCATAGGAAACTAGTTCATATAGGTCCTAAGTTCTTCTTCCGTAACCTGGTCATTTTTCGTGTACAGCTTTGTGTAGAGCTCCAGAAAGATAGAAAGATCTTAATATCTTGGGTGTTCATGTGTACCACACCATCCCGGTCCATTATGCTTGTGATGTGTTTGAACCCGTATTCATTCTTAATAAGGTTGGCCATCGTGCGTCCTGCTTGGTTGCCTTCGCCGTATCTCCTGGCTCTTGTTGGTTGTACCATATAATATACTTCTTGTTCCGACAGGGCTTTAAATTTGGCCATTTGTTCTTGCAAAGGTCGCAGGGTGGGTTTCCCTGGCGTCTGCGAATGGATTATTTTCAGTCTCCGTAGTTCCCGCTCTGCTTGGTTTAGATCTTTCCGTATAGTGCCGAGTGTACTGACTGTCTTTGATAATAAGTGGCCTCTCAGCCACACTTTGAATGTTTCCCATATTGTGAGTGAGGATCTAACGGATCCTGTATTATGCTCGAAGAACTCTCTGATCTTGGTTCTTAATGGTTCTATTATTGCAGCATCTTTAAGCAATGATGGTGGCATCCTCCAGGATCGTGGATTTTGCTGCGTGTCGCTCAGATGAAACTCTAGCAGGAGTGGGGAGTGGTCCGATAGGGTGCGTGGTAGTATAGTGCATTCTTGCATGAATTGGATGAGTTTGGGAGAACAGAGCCAGGAGGTCTATCCTGGAGCTTGAGCCATGTACGTATGAGTAGAATGTATATTCCTTTAGTCCTGAGTGTTTCGCTCTCCATGCATCTACCAGGGGTACGGTCTCCATTATCTGGGGAATAGCTAGTGCTGCTTTTGTGTGGGGCATGTGTACGGTGATGATCGGTCTAGAGTAGGATCCAAAATCGTATTGAGGTCTCCTCCCTCCCCCCCATAGGATTTGGGCTGTGCCGATTGGTGTAATTTGTGCTAGTACGTGCAGGTAGAATCCTGGTGTAATTTGTGCTAGTACGTGCAGGTAGAATCCTGGTGTAATTTGTGCTAGTACGTGCAGGTAGAATCCTGGTGTAATTTGTGCTAGTACGTGCAGGTAGAATCCTGGTGTAATTTGTGCTAGTACGTGCAGGTAGAATCCTGGTGTAATTTGTGCTAGTACGTGCAGGTAGAATCCTGGTGTGTCCGTGTTTGAGCTATATGTATCGATTATTATCACCTCGCGTCCTTGTAGTGCCCCCCCATATTATGACATATCTTCCCTCTGGGTCTGACTCAGCTCTGGATACCTGGAACCCTGTGCGTTTGTGCACCAATTCAAGTACCCCTCCCTTGCTTGCGAGGAATAGTTTGTTGCATACCGTATCTGGCCCCAGCTTTGTGCGAATGTCTTATCTTTCGATTCGCGTGCGTTTCTTGAAGAAGCAGGATGTCTACTTTGAAACCATTAGCATATGTTAGTATTTTCCTTGCTTTGATGGGGTTCGCCAGGCCTCTGATGTTCCATGAGTTTCAGGTCTAGATCCTTGCTCCTTCCAGCCATTTTAATTGTGGGCAATGTTTTCTCATTTGGTTAGAGCAACTCTTGAGGGTATTGCAAGCTCTGCGCATGACAGTTTTTTCAGATAACTGAACTTTGAACTCCCCAACTCTTCTTTGGCAACAGGCCAATTGTTCCATAGGGACATTTAGTTTGGACTCTGCGATTACCACTACACGCATGTTATTTGGTCTTGATCGAGATTCTAGGTCCTCGCATTTTGCTTTAAGGGATTTTATTTCTTTGTGAATGTCCACTATGGCCTTGCTCTGCGAGGTGGACGAGTCTTCTAGGGTGCTTACCCTTTCTTCTGCCTCTGCTACTCTGGCTTTTACTGTCCGGATGTCTCAGCATATTGACGCAATATTCTCCCATGTCGTCCAGTTTGTTGTTGATGGCCGCAAACCCCTTTTCCATCGCTGCCATATATGGGGCCATGTCCTGCGCAGGTGTTTGTCGCAGAGCTCTATGGGGGTTGTGTTTGAGCATTTTCTGGTTCTGAGTTGGAAACCCCTGCAAATGCATCCATTGGGCCTTTGTTTTTGGCGCCCCCTGTCATCGTGTGCGTCTGTTCAATGGGCGTATGAGATCTGTGCTTTGGTACTTTGGCCGCGATGGTGTGGTCTTCCCAGATCCTGGAAGGGTTTATTGGGGTGGGCTGTGTAGAGCTTCTTTGGCTCCTGATGGTAGCGATAAACGTTGGCTTGGTATACGTTCAGTTACATGTGCTCCCCGTACCCAGTGTCAATGGGTGGTGGGCCCCCACCAGTTCCCTTGTCACGTGGCCTCTCCAACGGTTATTGGCAGTCTCTGCCCAGAGGATTTGTGGCTCGTGGGAGCCCAGCAGTGAAAGTGGGCCAAGGTAAAGGTGGGTGGACTGGGACTGCTCCCCGTAGGACCGGGGGTACTGCACATACCTTGTCCGTCGTGGATATGACCAGGTTGGAGCCAGTGTCTTCTGCAGAGTTCCGGCTGGATTGTGTGTGTTGTCAGGGAGCGGGCGGTTGTGTGCGCACACCATGTTGCGTGTGGCTCACTTCCACTGTGCCCGCTGCAACCCGATGTCTGTTGCTGTGGGTTGTGGTTGCTTCCTGCTGATGCATGTGTGCCTCACCGCCAGGCTCGGCCCCAGGGGTTCTGTCCAGGTCGTCCTTCGCCTCTGTTTGCACACGTTGGTTTGGAGTGGGCTGCCGTTGGCACACCACTCTTTCCCAACAGCTGATCACCGGAGCTCTGTGCTACAGGGGCCCCGCTGCCTCCCGCTTGAGTGTGCGGGTTATGCTGACAGGGCCGGGGACCGCTGTGTATCTGGCTCTGTAAGAATCCAATTTCCGGCAGCTGTCACCGGAGACTTTTGGCGCGCTTTTCACCCTGCTGCCAGGTTAAAGATGGTTTCTACCAGTTTCAAGGCTTTATTTAGCCTGATATTTGGGCAGGTCATTCGAGGGATTCCACTCACATTTTTTTCTGTTTCGTTGTCCTGTATTCATCGGGTATCCACAGGATTTATTTCTTCAGGATATTTCGGGCTGTGGAGCGCTTGAGTCAAGCGGTCATTTTCTTTGGTGCACAACAGTGCCCCCTCCACCCCCAGGGAGGGTGCATGTTAATCTAAGCAGATACAATCATCAAAAATACTATTACGTTAAGTAATGCAGGTCTTCTGATGCTTGGGAGTCTGCTTAGAATCACATGCTGTGCATAGACTAGCGAGCAGTACCCAGAGTTGGTGTTGGGAAGTCAGAAGGAACAGTAGTGAATAGATGTCTTAGTACCGATTGTCCCACATGTGAATCGGCACTAGAATGAGTATCTAGGCAGTAGTGTTTTGTAAAGGTGTGTACAGAACTCCAGGTTGCCGCTTTGCAAATGGACTCGAAAGGGACATTTGCAATGAACGCTATGGCAGCCCCAATGGCCAGAATAGAGTGCTCTAGGTTTGAAGGCCAGATCTCTCTTGGCAAGAGTGTAACAGAGTGCAATTGTCAATCCAAGAGAAGGCCGATTAGAGACAGGGTCCCCTTCTCTACCAGCCGCCACTGAGACGAAAAAGTATTTTCCAGATATGACTGCCCTGCGCACATCTAGTGTGTGTAGGCTTCTTTCTGCCACCTTAGTGGGGGTTCTGCAAGAATGTGGGTAGTTCTATTGATTGGTTCACATGGAACTTCGAAATGAATTTGGGCGCAAACCCTAGGTGAGTGCACAGAACCACCTTGGCCTTCTGGATAGTGACAAATGGGTCTAGAACTAAAAGGGCCTGTAGTTCACTAAAAGTGACTGCCACCAGAAAGGCGGTCCTGTAAGCGAGTGCTTTAAGGCTAGCCTTATGCATCGGTTCAAAGGGAGATCCCATAAGTCTAGTTAGTACCATATTTAGGTCCCATTCGGGAGCTAGGTTTGAAATGGGGGATGAAGTAGTTTAACCCCTTCCATGAAAGCATTGATTACAGGGATCTTCCACCACAAGAACTTGCTCTGGGACGTGGTATATGCTGAAAGTGCGGCTAAGTGGACCTTCAGGGAATTAAAAACCAGACCAGTAAATGAGTCAGGTATAAGCAGTTTATAGGATTGAGTCTCTTGAAATTACACCAGATGACGAAGCGTTTCCATTGATTGGAGTAGCAATGTCTGGTGTTAGGCTTTGCTTCTCCAAGTATGTTCCTGCAGTATGCAGTGATAAAATCGTGACGAAAAGGTTGCATGTACCAAAATAAAAATAAAAAAAATTTAAAAATAAATAAATAAAAAACACCCTACGGCATTGCCGTGGTTTGACCCGTTGAAGGTGTACCCCATTACACAATTTAAAGGGAGCAGGGGTTGCAGGGGTTTACATGGATTGCGGCGGCAGAACTACAGCCTTTTTGCTGCAATAGTGTGTCCATGGCAACGTAGTTTCATCGAGGGGAGATCTACATCAGATGGGAGAACCAGGGTTGGCAGGCCCACATTGGGGCCACCAATATCATTGACTGGTTCCTTGTGGAGTAGGTGAGTCATGGGAAAAGCGTAAACAAATTTCCCTGACCATGTTATCCAGGGACCGTTCCCCTTGGAGCGCTTCTCAGGGTACCTGGAAGCGTAATCTGGGTGTTGTGAGTGCTCCAGAGTTGCGAACAAGTCCATCTCTGGAAAGCACCATTCTGCGAAAACGTTGTAGACAATGTAGTTTCCATTTGTACTCTGGGTATCGGGAAGTCTTTGCCGAGTACATCTGCCAGAAGACCGAGTTCCCCTGGACCATGTTTAGACAGGAGGAACGTATTTGAGAGCCCACTCCCATATGTTTTCAGACAGTTTGGATAACCCCGGAGAGCGAGTGCCCCCTCGTTTGTTCAGGTAGTACATGGCTGTTCGTGTGGTACTGTTCGTGAGGCCTAGTACTGTTGTCCCCTGTAATTGTGTCTGAAAGGCCTTGAGGGCTTTGAACACGGCTAACTGCTCAAACAGGTTTATGTGGGTGGATGCTACTGCTGGGGACCAAACGCTGTGCACCGTCTGCTGAAAGACGTGTGCCCTGACCCCATGAGAGATGCGTCCATTGTGAGAGTGGCTTCTACTGTGGGGGTGGTGAAGGTCTTCCCTTTCAAGAGGTTTTCCCTCAAACACCACTGCAGAGAGAACAAGGGCTGTCGAGACAACCAGTAGGGCGTCCAATTGTCCGCTGGCATGACACCATTGGCTGTTGAGTAACTCTTGCATGGGGCGCATGCGCAAACATGCGTGTGGGATTAAATAAATGCAGGAGGCCATCATTCCTAACAGACGCATGGCTTTGCGTACTGTCACCTCTCGACTGGCTACATATTAAGGGATCTGAAACAGCATGTTTTGAACCCTTTTGTTGGAGGGGAAGACAAGGCAGTCTTCTGTCCGAATCAGAGCCCCCAGAAATTGTTTGACTTGGCTGGGGTCTAGGCTGGACTCTGGTTTACTGAGAATCCCAGACTGAAGAGAAGAACTATCATCTTCTGGCTGTTTGAAAGGCATGTTCCATACGAATCCCCAGTTATTCGCCAGTCGTTGAGGTAAGGATAAACTGGGATGGATTGCCTGCACAGGTAAGCCACCGCTTCTGCCAGCACCTTTGTAAATACCATTGCGGCTGAGGCAGTGCTGAAGGGAAGGACATTTAACTGATGGTGATTGTCCTCCATCATGAAACTCAGGTATTTTCTGTGCGCTGGCAACATTGAAATATGAAAGTATGCATCTTTCATGTCCAATGTTGCCATGTAATCCCTGTAATCGAGGGATTACCTCTTGCAATGTTATCATTCGAAACTTGCGGTTTGACAAATCTGTGGTTGGGCGCAAGTCTGCCGCAGGGCGCATGGTGAGATCCTTTTTGGGTACAAGGAAGTACACTGAATAAATACCATTGTTTACCTGTAGAATGGGGACGACTGATTGCACCCTTTTCCTGCAGGATCTCTACCTCATGCAGTAGGATCTTCAGCTGTTCGGGTGACAAACGCCTGGACATGGGTGGTCGGTAGCAAGGTGGTTGGCTGCACTCTATACAGTAACCGTGGGTAACGGTCTCGTCTTGAGCACCCACTGGTATGTGGTAATTCCCTCCCATGCGTGTAAGAATGAGGTTATTCGTCCCCCCCCCGACCAGGCAGGGAGGGGAGGTGTATCAGCAAGTCATTTCTGGAGGCCGGGGTGCCTCTAGGGGTGGTGCTTCTACCCCTTCCTTTGCCATGGTGCCGTCCTACAGTCAGATTAGTTTGAGGCAGCTGACCCTTGCCCTGAGGACCATGTGTTTCCCGTTCCGTACTGATTGTGTGTGGGAACTGATTGTCCGCGAAATGAGCAGCGAGATCACCCGCCTGGCTGCTGAACGGATCTTTGAGTTACCTGGTTCAATGACGAGTCTCATGTTCCTTTTTCACTAGAAACTGCGCCTCATCTACCGCTTTGCCCTACAGGTTCGATTCCTCTACCGGTTTGTTAATGAGCGATGCTTGTGGTTCTTGTTTGACTCCCGAATTTTTCAACTATGCGTACCTCTTCAATAGGGTACCTTGGGCCAGTGTTCTCCCTGCTCTCACAGCATCTGGGGTGTTTTTAAGAATATTATGATTCACCTGCCTCCCTTCCGACACAATTGCCAGCAGGGGTGACCGTGTTGGTTCAGGGACCTCTTGCAGGCCTTCCTGTAGCAGGTTCCACTGAAAGTCGCTGTAGCTGGCCAACAATGTGGTATTGTTGGCAATTATGATGGAATAGGCTGCCGCGGTGGTCACAAGCTTCCCCGGGGCAGTTCCTGTCTGGTTTGTGCTTCGCCCATGGGCAAGGGTACTCCTGTTCTTTTCATAGTTGGTCTGCATTAGGGAATCTGGGGTGGCATGTCGTCTAATATAGAGCGTGTCTGATGGCGAGGGGCGAAAAAGCTTTGACCCGTGGTTTCACAGCCCTTGTTTGCGATGGTGTCGAAGGGGCGATGCACCATTTAATGGAGTTCAATAAAGGTATAGGATGGCTTGAAGGTGGTTTCTCCTTATATCTTCCATAAGTCGGCGTCTTGCACTGCTTCTTGCGTGGCAATCTGAAAATGTTCTGCCGCTTTCTTCAGAATGGCATTGAATGCCATCTTGTCATCTATGGGAGATGCTGATCTTATAGGAGGAGATGCAGGAGGATCCAAGCACAATGTCTGGATCAGGGGTATTGGTCGGTGACAGCCATGGTGCATTATCCCCTGGCTGTTTCTCCCCCCCCCCCCCCCAAATCTGGGGCTTGGTCAATGGGGTCCTCAAAGGATCATCTTCCTGTACATAAGGGTCTAGAGGAACCTCCTCTGGTTCGGTCAGGTCAAACACCTCATGAAGAGGGTAGGCGGTCCTTTGGAATTTAGATAGGGTATAGATATTCCTCACTAGGCCTCTTTAGGCATGGTAAACCTTTCTGAAAAGGCCACACATTTTTAAAGTTTATTCATACACCCTTCAAACCGGTCTCTGGTCTATAAAGATGAACCAGAGGTGTCTGGAGGGAGGTGGGGGGGAGGGGGAGGGGGAAGACTCTTGAGGATCTGTGTTCTTAGGCCATCGGGATTTATTAAAGAGTCTTAGCCAGGGGCTGGGGACCTTCAGAATACTCTTCCTGCCTTTCTTGGCATGTGGACGTGTCCCTTGACCTGTCCTTGGGCCCATTATCCGCCAAAACTATGTTTGCAAGACTCTCGCAGATGGACGGGGTATCTGGAAGGGATTGTGACTGTTCTAGCGGCATCGCCGTAGTTTGACGTTACCGATCTTTCTGCGTCAGTGCGCTCTTCAGTGGCAAGGGCGTCGGCACAAAGTTTCAGAAAAGGCATCGAGATGCCTCATGAAACTTTGTGCCGACGCCCTGGTCACTGGAGTGCCCAGACGTATGCTGCCTAGGGGGTTGCGGGGAGGGCTTGGCGTCTTTGACTGTCCTGACGAGCAAGTTGAGGCATTTGAAGGTTGTGGGTTTACCTTTGTGAGTAGTGTGTGCATCCCTGTCGCTGAGGTGTACACTCCCCATAACAGAACCAGTAGCATACATTCTTGAAAAGAAATAGAGCCCCAGACCCCACTCTCCCTAATGTGTAGGCCTGGCTGGAGGACCAAGGCCACGCAGTCTACAGTGTCGACCGGAACACCAGCCAGCGAAGTCTGGAGTAGTCGTCGATGAAGGTTGTGGACAAGGATATTAATAAGCAATTTTTACAAGCTACACATAAGGCGACCAGCTAGCTGTGCAGAAAGAAACATTCAAAGGGACCTCGACGTGTGAGGGATTTTGGGTGCACGTCACGTTAGGGATAGTGTTACAGGCACACCCATGTCGACTTCCCCTTTCGATCCTCGAAAGACAAGATGAAATACTCTGCAATGTCGGACTATATGCACAGCATGTGATTCTAAGCAGATTCACAAGCATCAGAAAAATAAAATATCAATCTGCTGAAGAGCAGGAGCAGGGTTTATGCTTGTTGAGCGAGAGGATTATATTGATATTATACACTGGTGCACATGGGATTTAAACCACATAGGACTAAATGTTTTTCCAATTTACTAAGCATGGCACCGATTAGGACATGACAGCTTTTTAAGTGGTACTAAAGAAATTGCAGCACCGTTAACGCAGATTGGCGTTTTTGTGTGAACACCAGAAAGAATAACTGGAGCACAAATGCTAAAGAGCTGACATTAGTTGGAATGTTTGTGCTGGAGCAGAATCCTGTGGTGCGAGGCTGTGGTCAGCCTGTTGGATTCTTCCTTTGCAGTCCTTATTTAGGATCTGGCCTCAGTCGACTCTAGTCACAATGTCACCCTCAAAAGAACCAACTGTCCCTTCGTAGTTCAACATCTCAAATATGCAGTAATGTGCCACCTTTAAGGAAAGGATGGAGAGTCAACTTACCCTGATCATCAGTCTAGCACTATGTACTAAATATGTACATAATCAGTACTAAAAAGGTAGGTATTTAGATGCGTGCACCTTCATTTTAATCTACACATGGATTATACCCTTCATTCGTCAATGTTGTAACACTAGGTCTTGAACTCTAAACAGGACTCAAAACCAATTCTAGTTACAAATTAAAACTAAAATCTGCAGACATCAAGTTTGCCATGTCAGAACCACGGTTTCAGAGGACAAGAGCGAATCCCTAAGCAATTCACAATTATTCAGGTAGATAATTGTAACCTTCTAAACTGCATGTTCAGAAATCCCACCTCAAGGGCTGGTGCCTAATTTAGTGCCATTCTTGTACAGGCGACCTTTTAATTATTCGATTTTCTTCCAAAAATACATACCTATGCAGCTCCTTTACTGACCACTGGAGAAAAGAATACGACATGCAAGAGTAACGTTTTGAAGTCCAAGGTATGTTTCAGTCTTTCGCATCACCATGATCTGATAAGACATTTATGAAATAACGATCCGCTATGCAACTCATGTGCTCTGGTGGTTGGTCCTCTGACATCGATGACAATGGTTCCGACATGGGAAACTTCACCTATGCAGATTTTCGTTTAAATGTGCAACTACGATAGGTTTAGAGTGATCCTGTCCCATTTTGAGATCAAAACATTGTTACAGCATTGACCAATTAATATAATAGATTGAATATTGTGGTTGTTTGTGCTTTTTATGGTTGTTTGTGCTTTTTAGTAAGGGTAGATCAGTATGTGTATTAAAAAATTGAAGTGCTCACATCCAAATACCTTTTTAGTATTGATTAGTTCATAATGAGATAAGTGGCATCTTTATTGAAGGCTAGATAGTGCTCAGGGTAAGTAGTCTACCTCGATCCTTTCCTTCGCTAGGTGGCACATTACTGGTTGCACTATAAGAGACAGTTTAGTCACAATCTCAGTCAAAAGAACTAGTGTTGCACTGTTTCTTAATTACAAATGTGTCTCTTATTTGTGTTTCACGGGTAAAGTAAAGCAAGTTTCAGGGGTACCAGAGATTGTTTCCGCTCAGTCTACTATAACCAACGCCAAACTAGAGAACCTTCAGGGTTTACAGTCTGGGGTCCTGCAGCAAAGATGCTGTCTGGTACTCGCGATGGCACTCTTTAATCCTGAATGGTCTAAAAAGGATGATGGGCAAATGGGCATTACAAGTGCAAATGTTAGCTAGACGAAGAGTGTGCAATATAGAGACAGTCAAGGAGTAATTTATGAATCCCACAGTGATCTATTCTAGAACATGGGTGTACTTGAAGGAGCCCTTAACCAACAATGCTCCTCTTGGTTATTGCCCTTTACCATCAAGGAACAATTGATTCAGGTTTTTATTAAAGGATAATTCATCAGGGACAACACCGAGGAAATAATTTACCCTGAAGAGACATTTAGTCCTCTGGCTGATGAAACTTGGAGTCTCGACTCCAAATTGCTGGAACAAACAGGCACTCCCACCCCACCCACCACGACTGGCTCCCAGCCTTACGGTCCACAATGAACCTTCCAAATGGTGCAATATGCACACCTGCAAAATAAGACCCCTTTTATATGATCTATATACACATCCGAAGTCAACCCTTTTTGAGAACCCATAATTCATTTTAAGGTCTATCGATTACAATTTGCTTGCTACAGCTGGCAAAACATGCATCACCTACTACAGGGACTGCAACCTTTGGGCCTCCAGAGGCCTTAGGATCACAACTCCCGTCAGCCCTAGCCAGCATAGGCAGTGGCGAGGGATCATGCGAGTTGTAGCCCAAAACAACTGGAGAGCAAAAGAATCAACAGGGAACTCTTTGGTTATAATCATAAAGAGCAGAGTGGCGTAACAGTGTCTTAACTAAAAGATTTTGGGTGCTTGCTGTGGAAATAAAATGGCAGGTGAATGATCTATAGCAGTTCAATGCTACTGTGAACCTTATTCCAGGTTTGATTCAAGTTGCAACAGTAAAAACCGTATGCACTGTAACAAAAAGAAAAACCAGGAGCACCTGCATTTTAAAGGGTTAGACACCAACCAAGAAAGCACAGTTCAATGTGAAAATGTCCCCAGGAAAATATAGTCATCTGAAAATGTCAGCAAAACGTAGTTTTAAAAAATTTAGGAATTCAATACATGCAATGCAAAGTGTGAACATGTTGCCAGTATTATGTCACCAAAAACCTTGCCCAACTCCAATTACAACCCTTATTCTACCCTGAACTCTTACAGAAACACCAGCCCGTCAGGGCGCTAAAGCATTTTATTTGCATGCAACACCATACAAACAAAATGAACAGAGCCTATCTCTACCCCACCACCAGCCAAGTACATAGCCCTTGCCTTAATCCAAACTCTTGCTACAATACTAATCTTAGCCGTATCCTAGCTGCAACGCTACCACTTACCCAAATGCTTACTTTGCCCTAACCACTAGGTTAATCCTAACCACTATCCTACGCCAACATCACCAGCCCTCTCAAACCTCCCTATCCCTTTTAAACACCCACACCATTACTCTATTAGCTCTAGGCTTACAATAACTCGTACCCAAACACCAACCCTGATACTTAATCTACCCAAACCAAATCTTGACTCCCATCTTTACCCCTATCTGAATACTAAACTAGACAATCACAAGCACACTAAATCCTCCTTCACCCAAACCCTTACTGTAGCAGCACTGCCATTTTGGCTACTTTTCAACTGATAGCGCAACTAAATTATTAATTGGTCATATTAAATGTAAATCAATTTTAAAAAAAAGCCACTCAGTACCTCCCTTCACCGCCCCAGGCTCCATTGGGCGTGACAAGAATGTCTCTGCAGGAATCGGTCTCTGTGTTATAAACCATGAGCTTCAAGGGTTTCCCCTCATGCGATTCAATTAATGCGTAGAAATCTTCAGACTGAAAGGGGAATAAGAAGTTTTCCAAATCAGGTAATTGATTAATTAAAAGCGGAGGTACAGCAACTAGCGAGAACGGGATAAGAGGGAGCTTGACTTGGTGCTTTCATTCATAAGTAAACAGGGGAAGGGAGGAATGGGGACCCACACTCCGTTAAAAGAAAAGGACGATTATTTGCAGGGATGAAATCACAGGCAACCTTCATTCGCAACATTTCACACGCAGAAGGAGAACAGTTAATACTAGACCAATGATTATAAGTCCTACCCCTTGAAGTATTTGGTCCGACCCAACAATGTAGTCCGTATGGGGCTGAAGGCCAGCTAAAGATGCAGGCGAGTTGGGTTCTACATCCTAGAAAAGAAAAGAAAAAAAGATTACACTCTTGATTTAAAAATGCATACACCGATGCACATTCAGAAAAACGTAATCGTTTATCTGGCTGCAAATTTAAGGCCAACCATGAGTCAGTAGGAGTCCAGTTACTCCAGAGATAATGCGTTGGTGTGTCAGCGTGAGAGGAGCTGCAGCAACATTGGCTTCACGTGCCTGGCTCCCTTGGTACAGTGGATTGGTACAGTTGGTCCCTCCTACTTAAACTGACTCACGGCACATAGCGCTTCCCGCCAGTCTGTAGGAGTCCAGTTACTCCAGTTACTGCGAGTTGCTGGGAGCAAATGGAAGAAGGAAGAGACCGGCTTTCAAACACTTTGTGCATGATTGAACAGTTTAAAATCAACAGTATGCTTGTACTACTAAAACACTGAATCCAACAAATAATCCTGGCTATAAAAAAACAGGACAATCAATTGTGTAATTCCCGAAACGAAACCATTATACTTAACTTTACTAAATTTTTTGGTGGCAAAACCCTGACTTTTCTTAAAGAAAGCTAAAATATTACATGCAAAAAATAAAGCTTAAGAACAGAATCTATATAATCTGCAACAGAGGCAATCTTCCACCGGTTTAACACCCTCCTCTCCAAACTAGCTAAATCAGGCATGTGTGGCGAGGTCAGTCTTTGGATTAAGGGACGTTGTGCTCATACTAAAACTAGCCAACTGCAAAAAACTAAACTGGAAGGGCTACACTTCACTGTTGCATAGCTTAACTATTGGCAGTGAAAATTAACAATAAAAGCCAAGTTCCACAATGCAACCCCACACCAAACATTAAAGCACCAGTTACACAGTTCGAGCTGCCCTCCCCTACACAATGTTCACAGGGGAGGTAGCAGAGTTGGGTAGGGGCTGGTCAATGGACTACAACGTTCTTCCATTATATAGATATTGGGCAGCAGTATCATGCATCCTTCACAGTGCAGGACCACTGAAGCAATTTTCGTAGTCTAAACCTTGGTGATCCACATTTCTGTAGTAAAAGGTAATTCATCCACCGGATTTCTAAGTTTTCCATTAATTTGAAGTTCCAATCAGCCACCGCTTCCAATATTGTTGAAGACTGATGGCCAGAAGGGAAAGTGAATAGGAGTACATGTAAGACCTCAGAACAGCACTAATCACTGCAAACCTGGGCATATTTGGAAAACATCAAGCTCTAAAGATGAAGAGGGCAGTCCCATGCATGTATCCCTGCCATTGAAAGGTTTACTCCTTTTCAAACGTTGCAAGGAAGTGAGGGTGAGTATTATCCACCAAGATGGAGGATTCCCCGATTAACAATATTGCTGCTCTTTTGTTACAATAGTAGAAGTCATGACGGCCATAGGAACAGAAGCGTCTAAGTCCCTGTCCCAGACTATCCAATTGACTCTTTTTTAAAAGTGAAATAGCAATTTTGGGCACATATTTAACATTGTTTAGTACCATTAATGGAACTGGGCGTGTTCCCAGCTGGTGGTTTCAGACAACAATAGTCCCCATTTCCAAAAAGGGCTGCACAGAAGCTGTATCCCAACTACAGAACAATAGGTTTCCTGGATTCAAATTACAAAATGTATGGAAAGGCACAACAGACACTTCGAAGGCTGGACTGCTGACACTATGGCTAGCTCAGACCTGCAAGTGGGATTCAGGAGAGGCTGGGCAGCATCATATTTAATCCTCATATGGCATAAAATTGCTTGAGTATTGAGGAAAAGGCCCTTTTATATGGCCTTCCCGAATTTGAAGTCAGCATCCGATTGCGTTCCAAGATCTATTCTTTGGCTTACAATAAGGAAAGGGGCCAGGATCCATACTTGGCCCCATCATTGGTGCAATACCAAGACAAGGCAGGTGGGAGAAGTAACATGCCTTAAAAAGGCATCAGACAAGGTTGTGTTCTGGCCCAGACTAATTTTCTGCTGAAATTAAAGCCCTTCGAGCAGATGCTCCAACAACGAACAGGCAGCTTATCCCCCCACACTGTTGAACGCAGACAATGCTGTGGTCCTATCAAAGACCTTAGGTTTAAGCAAACGGCTTCCATGGTTTGTGGCACTATGCAAACTGAAGGGATTGGAAAGAAATCGTAAAACAAAGGAGATCATATATGCAGGAAAAAGAAATGTGAAGACAATCTCAGCACATCAAGGGAGTTAAAGATGATAGATAGTTCGGATTTGGCCTAGTGTTTTTTTTCTTGCCCAAGGCGGAAGCGGGACATGCAAACAGCAAAGTTATCGGACTCTAGATCAATATGGCACAGTTTAGATAGTAATTTGCTTGGAGGGTTTCCAAAATGCAGGAACAGGCCACTCTGGAACAGAATTTCTGGGGCTGCAAACAGATTATCATTGAAAATACATTTTTCAAGACAGTTACTGGAACTTCCAACAGCTACACCTACGAGTCTAGCAAATTAATATGGCTTAGTATCGATATATGCAGCTGTGAAGCCACTATTAAGCACAATTATGGCCAAACCCATCTTGCATAACTGAAGGAGCAATGCTAGATAATTGATGTACAGCTGTATTAGCGCAGATACCTCAGCATAGTTCAAATCCAGATACCAGAACAGGATTCTGGAAGTTTATTTTGCCCGTGCTGCAACAAGTGAAAGGAGGATTTAAAGTTTCATCTGGACTTCGCTTGTAAGTGATACCTAGATTATTTGCATGATCCTAATTGTTTTAAAGAAAATTGAATCCAGCCATTTCAGACATGCTGAAGCAGTGAGAACGGACAGCATTTTAGCTCCTTATGTCCATGCTATAAAAATGTGCACAAAAGGAATACAATGTTTGGCTACTTGCAGCATTAAGCATCTTGCAAGCATAGAGATAACTTGGGACCGCATAGACACTATCTGGCTATTCTTTTTTGCTTGGTACTGCAGAAATGCCAAAAGGAAAATAAAAACAGACTAGAGATCAAAGGGGGCAAAATATTATTTATGGGTTTATCTATATTTTTTATAACCATATTATGAAGTTATTAATTGGGTTTTTGGGGATGTTAATGGCTGTGGCGGAGGGGTGCGTTCATAGAATGATGAATTTCTAGGTTTTTATCAGTCTTTCTTAAAATGAAGATACATAACTACACAATAACAAAAAAACTGACACATGAACAAAGCAATTATCCTCTCCAATCACAGCAAAGCGGATACATACAAGTTACAGGCAACATATTTTACCCTCCAGACTCGCATATCCTGTAGACTTTGTGGTCTGCCCCAGGTTCAATTATCAAGGACACCCTTGGATTAACACACACGCTGGTCCAGCTGCATCAATAATGGCTAAATATTTCACCATAGAATTTCTGTATCATGGGACATTGCCATAGTAAATTAGAGAAAGACGACAAAGAACCCTTAACAGTCGGAGTCATGGCGTGACCACATTTTTTTTAAATTTTTTTTTTTTTAAAGTCAGTAGATTCTATGAAGGCCCTTCAGCTGGACCAACTGGAAACAGAGCTGGGATCGCAACCGCCCGTGGGACCAGCAGGGTCTCCTGCCAGTCCTCCATCTCCAGGGCACTCACATCCTGTTCCCCACTTGTGCTCGCGTGTTGGGTAAAATTGAGAATTAACCGATAAAGCAAAGAGATGGCCTTTTTCAGAATCGGCTCAGAGTCATTAGACTCTAGGGGAGATCAAGTAATGAGATCATAGCTACCGTGGAATAGTATAGACCGAGCATGGCCAAGTTGCATGTAAAAGAAGTCAGTGAGCAACATCGTTGTATCACATCTTCCACAAGACAGATACTCCTATTCACCCATATCCTGGCAAAGCCCAGCCTGAGAGTCTCCAGAAGGTCTATTGCCCCTTCATGGAAACCACCCCTCGCCATCCCAGAGTTTATTAATTTAACTATTTGGTGTGTGAGGATAATTTGTTGGGATGCTAGTGTCAAGGCGTGGCTAGAAGCCCCTGCAGTACATCTGGAGTGGGCCATTACCTAAAAACCAAGAATATTTAAGCCCTGTATGGGGGAGAGCAGAAGCGATTCTCCAAGCAGCCAGTCATAGGCGACTGCCAAAGGGGAAGCCCAATTCTGGACGTCTGGGAGGCCAATTACCCCTTCACAGAACAGTATATAAGGCAATCCTGGGCTGGAAGTCTCGCCATATTAGCTTCTGCTCAATTTTGATGAATTCAGTGCTAGGAATACTAACCAGCGTGTTCTGGAAAACATACATGTTTTGCCAGTTTTAAATTTGAAGGCATGTTGGTGTTACTGAAATGATTGCAATATGTATTTTAGAGCAAAGATGTTGCAGATTTGGTGTAATGTTTGTGTTTAATGGTCTATGTGCATAAAAATGGAGTGGTGAAAGACGGGGTACAATGCAATTTAGTACACTCAGACAAAGACGGGATTTATTGCATCCAAAAACAATCTCAACCATCATTAGAGACGTTCACAAGTTAGTCCTCAACACCTTTACATTCAGAGGATTAGTGCACATGAAACACCTCTGAGCTACAGGGTCAGTTTTCTCATTTGGCACACCAGTAGCAATCATTGTCAGAATGCTCCATGGCCAGAGCACCACCGCACCACAGACTATCAGAATCAGCCACCATATTTTATATAAAACTTATGGAGTAGCAAAATCATGTATACAAATGTTACTGAAACAGACTTTCACCAAGAGGCTCTCCACCCACAAATCGCCAGTGGTTGAAGAGGCTACCATTATTCACCCCCCTCTATCAGGGATCACCTGCATTTTGGGAAGCACCCCACCTCTCCTCATTGCTGCATCTGTCATGCCTTGCCATGCCAGGGGTAACGCTATAGAAGTGAGCAAATACTGGCAGAGGAAGGCTTGATTGCTCTAGCAGCAAAGGTCCATGACACAGCACAATGATCTTACATGGATCTGTAGACAGTTTGATTGAACTATTCATTGGCCAAAGCCAAGTGCATAAACTGGGTGCCATGGTTAAAATCTCTAAATCAATGAATTTAAAAAAAAATGGACAAAAGCTAAAAATGGCTTCTTCTCTGCTCTAACTTACAAGGGCTCTCAGCCAAGCATTGCTCTATGCTGCAGCAGAGAAGTAATACGCCACTAACCTGCAAGTCCTGTTCTGCAATATTGGTATCTTTCAGAGATTCACATGTCGTTTGAATAGATTAAGAAGCAGTACATACAAGAACAAGGGCAAGGGGCAAAGCTTACTTGGCGGACCACCCCTCAGATTACGTAGCACTGCTTGGTCGACCCTGTACTCCTCCAATTAATCCTGTTTTGACACCGATCCCTGTAAAAGGTATGGCCCGATGTCTATATGGCTGCCCTGCTCCATCAGGGGGAACACAGAGAAATGCTGTAGTGGCAATGATATCCCTCGCAGAGTGCTATAGGCCTGACGGGAAAGGGCCGGTTAGCCAACTGATTACAGTACAAGATGCATGCCAACAGCCATCATGAAATAGAAGACTTGGAAAGCTCCCTTGCCCATGGTAGAAGGACCAAATATCAAACAGCCGAGACGACTTGCAGAATTGCTTGATATAAGCAACATACAACTTCATAGCCCACATAACATCCAGTTCTGCCTGGGTAGAAGGGGAAACAAAGCTAACCGGCAAGACCACTGGGTTCTTTCAGATGTAGGTGCAGGATCACAGGGTTGGACAAAGCTAAGATTTCCCCCACCCACCTGGCAGAGGTAGTAGCAACCAGGAATGTAGACTTCCAGGATAACAATTTAAGACAGGAAATGTGCTGGAGCTTAAATGGGTGAGGGGAGGTTGGGCATACACTTGGATAGGATCACATTTAACTCTCAGGCAGGAGTCTGTGCTGGAGGAAAGGCCCAAACAGTCCACCAAGTAATTCCTTAAGGAGTCAGTGGGACTACCTACAAAGAATCTACCAGGAGAATGTGTAAACCTGAATAGGACTGCAAGATGCGCTTTGAATGATGAATGCACCAGACAATTTTCAGCCAGGCCAGGGATGAAAGGTACATCAAAACTAAGCTTGTTAGCAGAAGTGATCAATTCCCCAGGCTTCACACCAGATGTTGAAACTTTTCCTCTTCGGTTTGTAGCATGAAACCGTGAAAGGTGCCCTGGCCATGGCGAAAATATTCCGACAGCCTCGAGGCAAATCTGTTCCAACTCCACTAACACAGAAGCCAGCCCGTCAGATTGAGGGAGGCCAGGTTGTGATGCAGTACTGCTCAGTCGTCCCTGGACAGAAGATTGAAAAGTGGAGGCAACTTGATAGGAGGCGCCAATTAGTGAGGATTTCCAAAATCGCAATTGCCTCGGTCAAGCGCAGGCCACCACGCTCAGTTTGCACTGATGCTGCCTGAAAAAAGTTGGGAACTTGTGGGATGGGGAAAACAAAGGCATTTTCCGTCCCACAGGAAAGGCAATGTGTTCGCTAGGATTCTCGCGTGAGGATACCAGCTGGCAAATGCCCTGCACTTGGTGTCCGAATACCCCATGCATGGCAGGAACGCAGCTCCCTGCTGAGATAGCCTGTCACTGTGCAGTGTATTCCTGGTAGATGGAATGGGATGAGGCATATCTTGTGGGCTAGGGCCCATTTCCATAGGGATTGGGAGAACAGGTGCCACCTCGTTTGCAATGTAAAACATGGTTGTAAAGACTGGAGGGGGCATCTGTACTTCCTTCTATTTGGTTGGAACAGAGGACCCCAGCCAAAGTTCTCTATATGGTAGGTATGGACCGGAAACCAAGGCTTAGGCTCTTTGAAGTGATGCAGACTGGTTCTCAAGTACAGCGTGTCTCCCCATCCAAGCCCCCACAAAGGAATGTCCACCCAATGTTGGGCGATAAAACAGCTTCTTTATATAAAATAAGGTTGTCAAATAGATACATATAAATAACAGTTTGTACTCCGGCAGTTCTATTCAAATAATGGCAAAATTATATAAACTGCAGTACACCACACAATACTAGATTCAGAAATAATGCACCAACTGCTTACAGTCTTTAAAAAGCATGTGAATTACTAAGCAAGAGGTGACTGCATAGGTTAAGGAAGAAAAACATGTTAGTAACAGGACAGACAGTATACATTATTCAGACAAACAGTGATGCTGTATGAAGAACACCCCCCTCCTAATGTTCCTCCCCCCCAACCCAACATGGGCAACCTCAAAAGGAAAGAAGGTGTACCATCTTGTCTATTACAGCCCAGACCTAATTATCTGCTTTTTATTTTGGAGGTTCCACCACCCCCAAAGTACCCGAGATGCCACAGGAGAACAGGATCCACAACAGATTGGACCGCTGAACGATTGCTGAGCCTGGAAGATGCTCTTACTTGTCACAGTACCTTGGAAAGCAAAGTAGTTGAGTTTCTTGGCTTTACTTGCAGGACCCCTGAAGAATGAACCCCTTTTTAAGGAGGCCCTGGTGTTCTCCATTGGTGGGTCGTTACGCCAGCTGTGGTCCCACGAAGGTGAAACTTGCTGCGGACTCTGAAAAGGCCTGGCTAAAGAGGAGACCCCCTGGGGACGTTGGATGCCTTTCTGTGGCGACGGGTGCAGTGGTTACAGGTGGCGTTCAGGATTTTGCGGTTTACCAACTTTGGCATCGTCTGTGCTTCAGCTGCAGCATGGACCTCTGTATGGCTTGTGGCGACCTAGACTCGACGACCCTCAGGACGTCTTTGGATTTTGGTTGTTGGAACCCCACCGGCGGACCTTACTCTGCACACAGCGAACTAGGATCTTCTGCAGGTAAACGTGGTCAAATGTCATGTCAGGGATGTCCCTTGAAAGATTTTGTACAGGTGGAACTTCTGGGTGTCCAGCAGCACTATGCCAAGGTACCCCCCCTCTTCTGGAGCACAATCCGGCTTCCAGCGGTCACAAAAACGCCTCTGGAGCCTGGGTGACGCAGCTGGACTGGCTCAAGATGTCCAAGCACTTCACAAAGACCCCCTTCCCCGGATGGCAGGCACACAGAACTGGCTTGCAGGATACTTCTGATGTAGAGTAGCAGGTGTACTATAGACCCTCGTAGCTCGGGAAGAGGTCTCCTACCCAGGTCCTCTCTTGGATCAGTCCTTGCAAGAACACTGCAGCTTTCGGATTACGTGAAGAAAATGCAGCAGCAGACCTCTTCCATCAGCTGGGCTTCAGGGAACAGCTTCTTGCTTCAGCTTCTGCCCAAATTGGTGAGTGAAAGGTCCTTAGTTATAAACTTGTCCGCCATTCACTCAGGCTGACCCAAGCTCAGGCAGCCAGGCAATCATGCAGCCAGGCACACACGCATTCAGGCCATTCAATCAGGCACAGCATGCGAGTTGACTTCAGACTCCATTCATACTGGTCCCACCCCAAAGATGTACCCACAACACAACCCCGTGAAGGCCCCAGTCAGTCTGACAGGAGGCAGCACCAGAGCCATATATTGTATTTCCACCCAACAGCTAGTCAGGGAGAAAGGTACAGTCGGGGCTTCCCAGGACTTGGGGAACAAGGTGTAAAGGCAATAGAAACCAAGGGGATGCAGTGCCATCTGGCCGTTTCTTCAGGAATCCCTGGATTCCTATGGCAGGGCCTAGGTGTCCCAAAAATGGAGGACACTGAGACACTGTCCTGTCAGCACGTAGCTGCCAACATCCCATAACCTGCTCTGTGAGCAATACAGAGGTGCCCAAAAACATAATGGGTACAAGGGTGTACCCCCACCCATGGGTGCCATAAGGGTATCCCATGGGTGTTCACAAAAAGGAAAAAGAGATGCACTGCCGGATGTCCAGACTGGACCTCAGCAGCAGAAAACACAGAGAAGTGTTAGGACAAGGACTAGGAGCCCCTGCCCCTCCAAAAGGCATTTCCAGCAACACATCGCCCCCGAGAACGAGGTTAGGGTTACTGATCTCCCATGAGAGATTGTTACCCTCATCCAGACAGTCAACATACGTTCTGGAAAGGCCATCTGCATGGTCATGACTCTTCGCTGGCCTATGCTCAAAGTATAGCCATTGCAGGCTAATGGACCACCTGAGCAGTTTGGGGTTGTTGGGAAGGGGGTGGTCTATTTCTCGCAAATTTTGCAGAGGAGATTAGCCGACGAAGTGAAACTAGTACAAAGTAAACTGGTGAAGGTCGCAGCAGTAACAGCAGCACCCCCAGTAGACCAGAAGAGGGAGGTTCGTCAGTGGCTGCACAGGCTAGAATGGCTGCAATGTGGGCAGAGAACAGGCAGGAGCAGTGTGGAGGGGGAGGGGGGGTAACAGTACATGGGAACCCAGTGGCAAGGAAGACAAGCAAGAGGACAAGGTGGGCTCCAGGGACAAAGAGGAGGGTACGGAGGGCAAGGACCATGCAGGTGGTGGGGCCATTTTCCAAGGGTATGCCACAGCAGGCAATTATCTATATGAGCCACTTTAAGGGTTTACGGTCAATTTGGACCTTGAAGGCAGACCCAGTAAGGTAAGCTCTAAAACACCCAAGTGCCCAAATTATACCAAAGCACTCCTCAGTGGCCCAGGTAAGTTCTGTCGAGTTGCCTACTGATGACAGGATGCTCTCTCCTTTGTCATCTGAGACAAGACGGCTCCAGTTCCTGCCACTGGCATCAGTTTGCACAATGACGAGTTCCATCAAAGGCCCTCTGACAGTCTTCACACCAATGAACCTTCTTAGGCTGTTTGGGTGATATAAGAGGGGCAGATATGGTGCCATAGTCCGTCATGAGGTTTCTGTAGTAACCAGTGAGGCCGAATAAGCTCACGAGGTCTGAGTAGAGGGACTCTCCCTAGTGAAGTACAAGCTGTACAGGACCTAGTTTGGATTTGACCCCCTAGCCCCCTTCTACCTCACGACCAAGGTAGGCTTCCCCTGTGCCATCTGGCACTTTGTTGCCTTGGTAGTGAGGTTGGCCCTTTTCATAGCCTGCAACACCTTAACCAAGTGTGTCAAATGCCCTTTGAGGTAGAACTGTAGACAGCAATGTCAACCAGGTAGGTCCCACAGAAGGCCTCCAGTCTACAGAGCATGATTGACCAACCTTTGGAAGGTGGCAGGGGCATTCTTCAATCCAAAAGGATTTACCGTAAACTGGTAAAGCCCATCTGGTGTTGAGAAATCGTTTTTTCCTTGGCCTGGTCAGAGAGCTATTTGCCAATAGACTGATGCGATGTCAAAGGTGCTAAAAAAACTTGGCAGCACCCATATTGTCCACAAGCGCATCAGCCCTGGGCAATGGGTGTGCATCAGTCTTGGTGACTGCATCGACTCCTCTATAGTTGACACAGAACCTCCAATCCTTGGTACCTGCCCAAGGACCACTGGGCTGGTTGAGGGTTCAATCACATCCAAGTCCAACATCTAGACAACCTCTGCCTGGATGTGGTTCTTAAAAGTCAGATATCCTGTAGCATCTTTTGACAGGTACACCGTCAGTGTCATATCATGCCTACACCATGGGGTGAGGCCTGGTGTCAAGAGAACCGAGGGGCATACTGCTGGTGCAAAGCCCTGCAGGTCCTCTGCTGCTCTGAGCCATCCTGAGGTTTACCATGCAGCAAATCAGAAAAGGGCACCCTCATCCTCTTGCTCAGAAGCTAGCAAGAGGCATGCGACTTCCTCTCTTCTGTGTAAGAGTTTGAGCCGGTTGACATGGAAGTCTTCAGGGGCTACCGCAGGAATACCCATGTCCCCAAGATGGGCGGAGTACTCCATCTGGTGAGGTTATCCTAAAGGGTCCAGACCTCTTCTCTGCCAAAGCTTGAGGCTTGGAAGGCTCCATCATAAAGATCTCCTGACCAGGAGTCCAGTCCATATGAGGCCTTAAGTATTGGTTCAATTCTTGGCTTGCCCCAAGATTTACTTATGCTATCTGTGCCTTTCTCCTTCTGAGGCCCAACACAAAGTTCCCAACTTGCTTGCAGGACCTGGAGGTGTGGCTTTCAAACCTTCACTTACTAAGGCAAGGGGCCACCTCACTGGATGTTCAAAGAGGAGCTCAAAGGGGCTAAAAACCACACCCTCTTGAGGAACCTCTAGGCAATCCGCAGGCATGGCAAGTGGCGGTTTAGGGGCTCTTCCAAAGCACCCAACATGCCCTTGACAGTCGTGTTAAACCTCTCAACCAGTCCATTGGTCTGTGGGTGGTAGGATGTGGAGAACTTTTAAGCAACCCAACAACTCCATCCACATAGCTTGCATGCAACTGGACATGAAGTTAGTCCCTCTGTCAGAAATCACCTCTAAAAAAACTACTCTGGTGAAAGTGCCCAGGGGAGCTCTGGCAACCACGTTTGCTGTTACGGTCCAAAAGGGTATAGCCTCAGGGTACCTGGTGGCATGATCTACCAGTACTAGGATGAACTGGTGTCCACCTGATGTTGGAGGATCTAGGGGATGAACAAGGACGATGCCCACCATCTCAAATGGTGTGCAAACCACTGCAAAGGCTGCAGTGGGACAATGACACTGCTTCCAAGTGGGGCAGGTGTTGCAGAGAGTCACTTCTACTCCCATCCTTTGACAATAAAAGTGGACCGAGAGCCTTTGCTTGCTCTTCTTGGTTCCCAGATGATCAGTTAAGGGAACCTCATGGGCCAACTGCAAAAAGGGCCGGTATACCTTGGGTACAACCAACCTCTTGAACGTACCGGGTTCAGGCTGAGTGGGCTCACTGTAAAGGAGCTCACCCTGCAAACTAATCTTAAAAGACCTAGGCACTTCACCTTGTGCCTGGGCCCCGTTTCCTCAGACCCTCACGAGATAATCACTCTGAGCCTTACAGAAATCCACCCTAGGCCCACCTTCAGCCAGCAAGCACTGGAGGTCTGGGCAGTCCTCTGGGGCGATTACCTCTCGCCGATGAGGGTCCTCTGGCTCCTCCCTCAGCAGTTGAGGCTAGGTCTACCACTGGGCCTAGCCCCTCAGAAGCTGGGACCACAGTGGGTGATGCTGAAGCAGCAAGAGGAGCCCCTTTTCACATAGGCGTCTTCTTACTCTTACTCCTTGCCTTGGGTTTCCCATTTGGCTTGGGTAACTGACTATTGGTCAGACCCCGTTTGACCGGTGACCTAGTGACTGCAGCAGCAGTCAGGGGTAATCCATCAGAAATTAACCCCAGCTCTACTAAGTCTTTCCCCAACAAGATGTTGGTAGGCACATTACACATTATGCTGAACCAGGACAGGAAGCATGTGCCGTCTAGTCATCCGAATGGGGACTATGGCTACAGGAGAAAATTTATGGGGACCACCAGCTAACCTGGTGGTTCTCAGAGGAGCACCTGCATAGTCCTCTGGCCTGAGCAGGGTCCTGTCTACCACCATCATGCTAGCCCCAGTGTCCCCCCAAACCAGTGGTAGTCTGGCCATTAATGAGGACACTTTGCAACATCCGAGTATGTGGGATAGTAGCCAGTACTTCTGAGTACTGGTCCCAAGCCCAAAGGGACACTAAGGAAGCATCAAAAGGTGATTCCTGGAGAGATTGGGGGGGGGGGGGTTGAACTGGCCTCCACCTCAGGCATAGGATAAGGGTAGGTCAGGCCGAGAGCCTGGACACAAAGTGCCTTACCGTTGGGGTCAGCCTTCTTGTGGTCCAAGGCCCTGCAATCTCAACAGGTCCCAGGAATGTGGTGAAGTGAATTGGATCCACTAGGAGCCTACTTTGCAGCAGGAGCACCACTACGCTTACTCCCACACCCATGAGATGTCGTCACTAGACTTTTGGACCTTGTGTTTAGGTGTATTCAAACGGGCTGCTTCATGGGCTCCTCAGCCTCCCAAGGGGGTCCCTTTTTCTTTGTCCTTCCCCCCAATCTATGGGGACGCCTTGTGAGAGACCCACTTTTGAGCCAACTTAAAGGGGTCCAAGATATTCTGGTAAGCAATGTACTAATGCAGCTCTGGTGAACAAGCCTCAGAAGAAAATAGCTAGGAGGTGGGAATTCAACAAGACAATTTTCTAACCATCAACCCAGCCAATCATTTATATGTGCAGCACTTACCCATCAACCCAAGACATTGTCTTATAATCCCTCATCCAAGGTAGTGGGCAGGGGTCTGGCCAAACCTGGCAACCAAAGCAGCTTTCATACACTCCTACTAGCCTCTTCTACACTCGTTTCAGAACACAGTCATAGCTAGTCTGAGGTACTCTACTTAGCCCAATCTAAAATTATCAACATCGTGGATACCACAAGCAATCTCAAATGCTTCTATCCATTGGAGGATATCAGAACCCTCCACATACATACCAACAAAATCCTTCATGAACCTATTAGCAGGAGACCAGGCACTCACTGGTTGGGCTGAAGTTTCCACCTCATCTTTCTCTAGCTATGGTATTTGACATTCAGTGTCGGTTCTTCAACTCTGCTTCAGTCTCTAACGTTTAGTATTCAAAGGTGTGTTTCATCCTCAAATGTTCCAGGGCATCCTCCCAGACAAACAATGTGCTCATTGTTGCTAGAGTGCACATATGAAATACCCAAATAATGTTTAAGTTATCGGCTCTTATAGGATATTCTGATCAATTATGGTTATTTAATATAATCTTCATATGATTGAAGGTATATTACAGATTAATACAGTTTTACGGCAAGTTTTTTCCTGGGACTTTGACCACATCAGTTCCCCCTCTTTGCGCGCATAAGATCACTGGTTATGGGAATTTCACCCACCAAATATTCCATGAAGCAGGGGGAAGAGGGTGGTTCAATTTAGCTTTAAGGGCTACAACATTCACTACGGCTAATTGAAATCCTTGCATGTACTGGCATTTGGGTATTTCATATGTGCACTCTAAGTGAGCACCTTACTTGCCATGTAGTACAATGACCGCACTAGTTTAATGATAGTATCTGTATAATGTTTCATTAGGACATTTACCATAACATGGAATTTTAATTCTCCATGTTCCGTCTGTTAACCTACCTGCATACCCATCTTCTTGATGGCATGTGCCATCAATTTATTTACTGGATGAAATGGTCATGTACATATTTTTCAATGTAACTTAATTCGTGTCATTTGATTTTCAATGACCAATTGATAATTATATTATTGGTTTGTGGTACAATTTGCATTAACTGGCAGCATTGATAAAGATGTGTCGAAACACGTCTAAGCTGGGTTGTGTATGCACTCTCAGGGCAGTATCAGGTGACTATTTTTTTCTAAAAACCAGTCCTTGGAAGAGCTGTAAACATGTTCATGGTGAAAAGACCATCCTCCCAAACGCTATTGAGGACAGGAATGGTGAATACAAGACTTTGGTGGGCTCCCTGTGCAGATATAGGAAGCCTTACTTCTATTCTTCAGGAAGTAAATCAAACATCTTTGCGGCCCTGGATATAAGGGGATTGAAGGGGATCGATTGGTGGGTGGGTCATGTTCACAGTCACCTGGAATTAAGTCAAATTCATGCGTTGTCCGTATTGGTAGAGGTTTTACAATGTGATGCGCCATCCTCGCACTGTAGCCAAGAGATTGGTCTGGAAACTAATGTAGTATATCCCATTGACCAAATACGGTGCTTTGGACTACTGGGAGCAGGTCCTGGACAGGGTGCTACAGGAGCATGTGGGGTTGCGGGGGTCGGCTTGACAGCAAAGTGTTGTGGTGAAGTGATGGAGAAACCTGAGTGCATTCATCTTCTGAAAACAGTCCTTTGGGCTGCCAGAGGCATCAATGATATGCTGAGGGAGACCAGAAGACCTGGGTCATGTATAGAGACAACATCAGCAGTGTACGCCTTGAAGGTGAACCAGAACGGCCATGTAGACGAGTGGATACCTTACCTGCAGGCCCCCTTTACGGGCCAAGCAGGTTACAAATTACAAGGTATGTATTCTAGTTGTGCACGAGGTGGTGGTCGTTGCACTAGTCAGAGGTTTGTGTAGTTGAAGCCATAAACGCTGTAGAGGACTATACGTATGAGGGGTTGACAATTAAGGGGTCAACGGTGTAGACCTAGTCGAACGAGTGTTTAGTTATTGGTGGCGAATGTAGACAATGAAGGCAGTCAGGTGGTAAGTTGAACATGCCTTGATGAGGCTTCTTAAGACTCTGCCTCAGCTAAGTAGGCCAAATTAGCAATTGGGAGGCTAAAATATGTTGGGACCCAACTTGATGAAACAACCAGGACTCCGAACTGCCAAATTCTTGAAAAAAAGTTGGAATTTTTTTAAAAATTAAATTGTTGAATGAACAGGACTCCCAACACTGAACATGCGTTAAAAAACAAAAACTAAAAGAAATCTGAAGATGGCCTGCAGGAATGGATCAATGGGACGCAAACACTACAAAATGAAAAGAAAATTAAAAAACAGCATTATGACAGTTTTCAAATTTACATATAAACTGCTTTAAATGTTGCAGAGAATTCCCAGCCTGAAGATCTATTCAAACGGCATGTGAATCTATGAAAGATCCAAAGCTGGAGAAGATCATTTGCATATTAATCTGATGTCAGCCCACAAAGACAGTCAGCTTGAAAGGTCAGTAAATCTGAGCGAGGTGCTGCAGCAACCTCAGGTTTTGTTTCCTCACTCGGCATACATCGTGCCTCTGCCCGAAATAACATTGAGTATTCTAGAGGGCACAGATTGGCACCTTACAGTCGCATTGCCAAATTTGATAACCTCAGTTAATTTCCAAAATACCTGGCTTTCAATCAGAGAAAACATTTTCAAAACATTGAGTGTCCTCCAGTCACAGAAAGAGGAGAGGCGCTGCTGGGAAACTCTGCTGGGAAAGTAAATTGCCCCTGTAGACCCAACCCTGCCACACCATGTGCCACTCTTCTTACAAAGTCCAACAGAATAATGTGGTATTTTACCGCACACTGCTGCGTGGTCTCTTGTCACTCTGGCGGATCTGAAAAGGAAGGAGGGCCGCGGGGTAGGTTCGTGGGATAGAGAAGGGAAAAGCACACGAGCATCAGTTTGGCAAAAAGAGTCACTGAGCTGGTTTGGGAAATGTGGTTGTACTGCTAGGTGTTTCTAGTTTGTGTGGATGGCTTGTTTCTTTTTTGGTGTTATGTGCTGCGTTTAGCTCGCTGTGGGATGTGAAGGTCTTAGCTATATAACAACTCTACGGCAATAAAACCTTTGTGTTTAGAGTGAGTAGGCAGAATATTTGTTAGTGGGTTCGGGGACGGTTAACAAGTTCAGTACATTAATCACCCTCCTGCTCAGTCAAGTCCAAGCATTCACTACCCTCGAGATACACCAGAATTTGTTATCTTGGCTCTCCTGAATTACATCCAGACTCAATACAATGGTTACCCTGGACTTGTATCCATCATCCTAGAACCATATTCAATTTTAAACATTGCACACCCTCTAATGCAGGGATCCAATGCACTGGCTACCCCTAAATGCACTGGCCACCCTTAAATTCACCCAGACTCAGTACGTGCCCATTGCCCACCCACAAAGATGGTCTGTGGCAAGGCACAGCGTTTTGAGGTGGATGGAATTTGTTGCTCAGACGTGTTCTCCAGTTTGAGTTGTTAAAGAACCACGTTTAACAACTTCCTGAAGTTGAGGCGATTGTTTTTTTGTATTTCCTTTGGGAGAGAGTTCCAGGGCTTCTCTGCTATGCAGGAGAACACGGATCCTCCAGTTCAAGGCAGACGACGTGGCTGGATCTTAGCATTTGTGCTGGTTTGTAGGATTTTGAATTTGTAGAGTAGTTGAATTTATTGCTGTAATAATTCCGCTCATTGGGCGTGGATCGCTCCATGTGTTATGCAAAATGTTTTGAAGATTTGTTTGACTGGTAGCCAATGCATCATTCTTAGTGCTGGTGTGATGCGTTCTTGTGGTGAATTTAAGCTTGCTGCTGCGTTCTGTATCCGTGGTAGCTTGATAAACAGGTAATCTGGCATTCCCAGGTAGATTCTGTTTGAGTAGTGTGAAGGCATCATAAGTCGGACAACAGGTTCAAGTCTATTAACTCAAAAGCCAGGGTGGATGAATACCCAACTTGCCCTATAATACGGTGGGATTTCCTCACCTAAAGAACTAAGAATAATCTAGGAGTAAACATCTGTGTCCAAAACCTATACTTGCCCTCACAACTAACTGCATACTAGGTAGGTCAGCATCAAAAAGGAATATTATTCAAAGTAAACTTCTGAGCTTCTTCTAGTTCTCTAGCTTGTAATCAGCTCCCCTTCCCAGAGTTCAAAGTAGTTAATCAAATACACGGGTTCAATCCCCAAGAGTTGAAATCTTCCAGTTTTCAAAATATGACTTAAATAGCACAACAAAGTCTTTGCACAACACAAGCTCCTTTGAAAGGTGTTTTCAGTGGCTTTTCTATTCAGGGGCACCTGGTCTAGGCACAGCTGTCTGAACACATGGTCCACCCATTCAGGTCACGCAACTGGTAACCTTCGACTGCTTTTCCTTTGACACAAGTCCACTGCTTCTCCTCAGCAGTGAGGTTTGCTTCAGTCACGTGTAACACTGAAACGGTATCAGGTATTAATATCCCCAACAAAAATATCGCCGTAAATATGACCGTTTGGTTCGCCATAGGCGATATTATGTGGGAGTGGGGTTGCGGGGGTGTCCCCCCGCAGGGTCCATTGTGAATTTCGCCACAAAAATATGGCGATATTTTTGTATCACAATATTTTTGCATCTTAATTATCACATGGAACCACTGAAACTGTATTGTGGCTTGCTCAACTACCTTGCACTTGTTACACCTCCTTGCGTTTCCTTACAATATACTGTTTTTTTTGCACTCTTTGGTGTGACCAGTGTAGGTTCTTATATCCTGCCTTCAACTCTTTGTGCTCGATTGGCTTTACTAGCACTTGCTTCAGTTAATGCAGTTTATTATTTCCATGTGGTTCAAAACTTTACCCACAGTAAATATTTTTCCTTCCAGTGTTTCCAACTTGCTTTCATTTAGTTCGGCATTCAAAATGCCTTGCTTTCCTTTCATTCAGTACTCAACATGTGCTTTCACTTCATTCAACATCACTGCCTGCCAGCCCAGCGTTCCCCTCTCTGGTTTCACTCACTGGTTGGTCTTATGACTCCTTGCACGGTCTTCCGCAGCCATGGGTTTGTCTGTGTGGTTGCTCACATCCAATCCCAGTGGTCTTGCGGTTCTCTCACACCAAGCAATGCTTCCTCGGTGAAGCCAGATACAATCGCTTCCTTTGGTCCCGGATGCCTCCTCAGCTTGCTAACGGCCTCCAGCTTCTTGTGCCTCCTCTTCCCGCTGCATACACTGCAATGCTTCACGGTTCTCCAACTATCCTCCTGCCACACCGCCTCATCGGAGAGGTCTCCCTGCACACAGCAGACTGTGCTCCCGCAGCCAACACCATTTGTGTCGGGCTTCCCATCTTTTATGTCTCCATTTTTATTACAAAAAAAGGACTAGACCGCTCACCAGCAAAGCAGTAGTTCTGCTTAGCTCTTGTCCTAGTCGGCCCAGTACCTAGTTGGGGACGATAATTGTTAGTTTTCTCAAAAGGATGTGTTCGTATAGTTGTCCTCTTATTCGGCCCAGTACCAGATTGATGCAATTTGAGGGATACTTTAGGGGAACTGGGGTGGAGGGTTTGTGGAGAAAGGGAAATTGGGGATACCATGTCTCACCTAAGGACACCCCCGACCCCCCCCCCCCACCAAATGATCTTCTGTCGCATATCCACACCCAGGGTCGGGATCCAAAAGCAATGGTATTTCCCTGGCCTACTGAGAAGGGGATATCTGGGGAAAAAGAAGCAAGGAAGCCCTCAGGTTCCTCACAGTAGTCTATTCTGAACATGATGAGAGAGATGGCAAGCGTGTGTGAAGGAAGGAAGCATTGCCTTGATTGCGTGCAGCATTTCTCAACTATTGCATTGACTTGTGGTTCTAGAATTAGCTCGTGGGAGTTTTAACCACCTAGGATGGTCTGGTGATTTTCCCAGCTTGGACGGACAGGGAAAGTGATGGGTGTTTGACATGTCTTTTGGTATGATAACGATTTCAGTTTTGCCCGGGTAGAGTTTAAGGCAGTTGGTGCTCATCCATTGGTTTAGTTCCCCAAGACAGTTGGTTAGTGTTCAGTTTTCCTCTTCACTGGTGTCAATTTTATAGAGGATTTGCGCGTCATCTGCGTAGTTGTAGCAGGCGAGGCCAGGTCCTTTGAGTGGTGTAATGTTTGTTAGAGTAACGACATTGAAGAGCCCTGTGGGACGACACATTGAGGTGTTGATTTGAATGGTTGCGAGCCAAGTTGTTTGTTCTGTCAGGAATGAATTTCTTCTAGTATTGACGGTGTCATGGTTGACCGTGTGAAAGGCTGAGTTATTGAGTGATGCAGCAAGGTTCAGCACAACGGTCAACTGGAAAGCGCAGTGGAAAGTGGGGGGGCAATGGCACACACCCGCGATCTGCACCAGGCGGCAGTCGAACCAAGAAACCATGCCAGAAGTTTAAGGTGGCCAGAGCGCGCAGACAGTAATTTGAACCAATAAACGAATCTCCCCCCCCCCCCGCCTCAAATTAGAGAAGAAACCTACATTTCAACAGTCCATACTGAACCAAAAGCTCCCCACATGAATTCACTTGTGTATAATTTTTTTTTTTTTTTTTCTATCAACAATTACTTTAAACAAAAGTTACAAAACAAGTCACAGAAGTGCACAGATCATCAACATGCCATATTCCATTGAGCACCCCAGCCGCACCCCTTGTTGAATCACCTAGAAAACCCATTTTACCTAACTCCTCCCCATATATTCCCTACTCTCCAGGTTCAAGACCCCCTTCCCACACAGCATTCAGATCGCAGGCATGCCCTCCCTCCCCCTCAGTAATCTTGCCATTGACCCCATATTTGGCTAGGTTTCTGGGGGCAGCATCCATCTCTATACACTGTTGTAATGTTAAGGTATTTGTACCGCGCACCGTCACGTTCAGGCGGATCTGCAAATGAGAAGGCAGTGTAGGTTAGTAAGGTGAAGGAGTAGGATAGTGAGAGGAGTGGTGTTCTGTTGGCAGCTTCAGTTCGGTATACACTGTGTGCGAGTATCGTATCGATGCCAGTCCTTGTGTGCGGACTATGTGGTTTTTTGTTGCGATGTGGTGAAGTGCGTGCGGCTTGATGTACGAGAGGTGGTTTGTGCGAGACTGTGCGAGTAGAGTATGTAGAAATTTAACTTTTTGGTTAGTGGGATATAGGTCTTGCAGCTAGCATTCGCAGTATGGCTAAATGCCTAGAATTTTGAGAATCCTGTATGGTGGAGAGAGGCCCAGGTCTAAATACATTACGTTTCACCATACAATCGACCAGGAAGAGGCTATACCTAGATTTGAATCTCCTTTGGAGTAGGTGCAACGCAGGCTAATGTTCACAATTGTAGCCAAATATGGCACTTGCCATCATTCAGAATTCTGTGCGACGCGGGTAGAGGCTTACAATTCCATCCAAGTGTAGTACTTGCCAACATTCACAAATCTATCCAGACGTGACGAAAGTTACAGCCCTGTCTAGATGCAATGCAGGCTAGTATTCATACATTCTATCCAGTGTGGCCATTGTTTTCATTGGGTTCCAGCGCAAGCTAATGTTCACAACTCCATCCAGGCGTGGCACTTGCCAACATTCACGGTTCTGTCGGATGCGACGTGGGCCAATATTTAAAAATTCCGTCCAAGTTGTGCATTCGCAATTCCATCCAAGTCGCAATTCTAAGCGTGGCATTTGCCAACAACCACAGATCTATCAAAGTATGGCACTTGCTAACATTTACATTGTAGTCACAGCAATAGTCCATTCCCTCTTGACATCCTCAGGCCAACAGCCCCTCCCGACTCCACTGCCATGTCCTTTTTTGCCCGAACCGCCCCCCTGACCCTCCCTCCCACCCCCCATCAGCAGCCCTGTTCTGATCAGGCATTGCTCCTTCTGGGAAAAATCTGTATCCCACACATCTAGCAGGTATAACCTTGGCCAATCCAGCAGTGGCCTCCCAGGATCCCCGCTTTGGCATCCCCAACAGCTCCCCAGTGCAATCCCAAAGTGCCCTCTGTCCTGCACCCCAGGCAATGGGGTCCGCTTCTCTCCCCATACAGACTAGCCCTAGTTAATGGGTCATTTGCAGTATTTTATATTGGACAAGACTTGATGGATATGCCGGTTTCCCTGGGGGACCCCAGGCCACCCACCCAATCTTCCTCAAAACCCCCCTCAAACCCCCCCCCCCCATCCCTCTCCCATTTGTCTTGCGATGTGGAAACATTATTTATCACTTGGTAGAGTCTAGTAACCACCTGCTGTAACCGTATTTTTTTTTTTTTTTTTATTTAGATTTATATAGCGCGCAAGCAGCCCACGGGCATTGAGGCGCTGTTACTTGTGAGAGCTTAGTTACAGAGGTACAGGAATGGTAGCAGTTGTTGGTACATTATAAGTATTACAGACATAATACAATACTTACAGCTTCTGCGATTGGTCATTACATTCCAGCTTATGCAGTGGGTCAAAATGTATAGTATTCATGCTGATGTGAGGGACCTTATGTGAAGAGGATGGTTTTCATAGCTTTACAGAAGGCGATGAGGGAGGCCTCACCTCGGATAGTGGGGGGTAGGGCATTCCAGTGTGTGGGTGCAAGATATGGGAAGCTGGAACCCCCCGCTCTGGCTCTTTTTACTAGTGGCACATAGAGCATGTTGGTATAGGGTGATCTGGTTGGCCTTGTGGAGGAGACAGGGTGGATCCTTTCGGAGAGGTAAGCGGGAGCAGTGAGATGAATGCACTTGTGGGTCAGTGTAAGAGCTTTGAAGACGATTCTTTCCTTAATTGGGAGCCAGTGGGCTAGTTTTCTGGCCTCCGAGATGTGTTCTCTTTTAGCAATGCCTTGGGCTGCACGGAGAGCACTGTTCTGTATGACTTGTAACCTTTCCAGATTTTTGTTGGAGGTTCCTAGGAAGAGTACGTTGCAGTAGTCTAGCCTGGAGCCAGTGATGGCTCTGGCTATGTTTGTGCAGTTCTCTTTGGAGAGAAAGGGCCTGACTGCGTTGATTAGTTTAGCGTGATATGCAGCTGAGGAGGCTATTGCATTGACTTGTCTCTCCATGGATAGGTTGGAATCCAAATAGACTCCAAGGGTTTTGACTGAGTCAGAGACAGGTATTTTGATGGTGTCGATGGTGAAGTGACTGAATTGGGAGTCTAGATTTCTTAGTGTGTCGGTGGAGCCTACCAGGAGGAGTTCAGTCTTATCGGAATTGAGGCATAGTCCATTGTCTGCCATCCAGGCTTGAATGGTGTTGTAGAGGTTGTTAAGGGTCAAGGAGTCAGTGTCGTAGTTGCCAGTGAGGGTAAGGAGGATCTGGGTATCGTCAGCATAGTTAGTGTATGAGATACCCATAGCGTCGAGGATGAGGAAGAGGGGCCGTGTGAAGATGTTGTACAGGGTGGGAGAAAGGCAGGAGCCTTGGGGCACACCGCAGAGTATGAAGGAGGGTGAGGCGGAGGCTAGGTCAGAGAATACTTGCATGGTTCTGTCTTGTAGGAAGGAAGTGATCCATGCAGTGGCGTCAGGGGAGAACTTGGCAGTGGAGGAGAGGTGGTGGCAAAGGACGTCGTGATCAACAAGATCGAAAGCCGCGGATAAGTCAAGAAGTAGGAGAAGTGTTGGTTTGCCCATGTCTCTGGCATCGTCCATCTGGTTTTTCAGGTCAAGTAAGGCGGTTTCCGTCCCGTGTCTGGGGCGGAAGCCAGATTGACGGCGTCCCAGGAGTTTGTTCTCTTCAATGAAGTGCTGGACCTGCAGGTAGGCTGCTTTGTCCAATATTTTGAGGAGGAAAGGGACAGTGGTGATAGGTCTGTAGTTGTTAGGGGATGTTGGGTCAAGAGTTGTTTTTTTTAAGAGAGGGCGGACCCAGGCTTCCTTGAGGGAAGCGGGGACCTTCCCTGTGGCAAAGGACGCATTGACAAAGGCCGTCAGGAAGGGAGCAAGCGCTTCAGTACAGTCCTTGATGATGGTGGCTGGGCAAGCATCCCCTTTACAGTTAGAGGGTTTGATATTCCTCATTATGTTGATGATATCTTTTTCCTGTATGGGTTTGAGGGAAAAAGGTTGGGGGGGGGGTCCGAGGCTGGTGGTGGGACAGGGATGTGTGTATTAGGTAGGGCTAGTTTGGTAGCCAGTATTTTGCTTTGGAGAGTCTTCAATTTGGTCTGCATGGCCGTTTGTATTTCGTCGCACCAGGCTTTGTCTTTGGTGAAGTTCTGGGGGGCGGGGGTGGGTGTCTCCAGCTCCCTGAAGATGGCGAAGATTTCTTTTGAGCTAGATTGGGCTTCTGAGATTCTGGATTCAAAGGATTTGGACTTTGCTAGGGTGATTGCCTTTTTGTATATGGTGGAGCGGGTTTTAAAGATCAGCTTATCTTCGTCGGAGTGGGATGTTTGCCATTGCGTAAGTGCAGCCTTTTTCTCATTGCGGAGTATGAGAAGGTCCGGGGTGAACCAGGAGTTAGAGTGGGTAGTTGGTTTGGATTTCCGGGGTTTGAGTGGTGCAATGGAGTTGATAGCTGCTTTGATGGCAACATCATAGGCTGTTGCGAGGGTTTCTGGGTCTGTGGAAAAAGGTGGTCTGAAGGCTGGGCCTTGGAGGAAGGGCAGTATCCTTTCCTTAGTGAGCTGACGGGAGCTTCTTGCGAGGCAAGGAGGCAGGGGTTGTGGTGCGGGAGTGGAGGGGCTGGTGGTAGGGATGCTAAAGGTGATGATGTGGTGGTCGGACCAGGGGGTGGGAGAGTTTCCAGTGATGATGAGTGGGCAGTTATGCTGTGCAATCCAGTCGAGAGTTCTGCCCTGGGTGTGAGTTGGGCAGAAGATGGTGTTTTTGTATCCTAGTGCCCTGAGGGCTGAGTCAAGGGATTTGGCTGCTGAGTCCTTGCTGTCCAGGAGGCCTAGGTTGACGTCCCCAAGGAGAATGGCTTTTGTGTGTTTTTTGAGGTTGTCGGAGAGGAGGTGGGTGAGAGAGGCTTGAAAGTCTCCTGTTGGGCCTGGAGGGCGGTAGACAGTGTGAATGGTAATGGTACAATGGGGAGAGACGTTGATTTTGATTTGGAGGTAGTCGCTGTTGTTGTGTAGGGATTTCTCTACCTTTCTAATCGAGAGGGCGTCTTTGGCAAGGATTGCTACACCTCCCCCTTTAGAGAGTCGATCCTGCCTAGTGATGGAATACCCAGAGGGCAGTGCAAGGGAGAGCGCGGGGCCGGAGGCCTCGTGAAGCCAGGTTTCTGAGATCATGAGTAGATCAAGGTCATGGGTGGTGATGAGGTCATGGATGTCCAGAGCATGGGCATTGATTGACCTAGCGTTGATCATGGCGCATTTGAGATGGGGTTCTGTAACGGCTAGGGGGGGGTCCACGGGGAGAGTGGGTGCAGGGGTGGGCGTGGTTACGCCTGGGGTGGTAGAAGAGTTGCACAGTGCTGATTTTCCCGTGGTGGTGGACACATGTGGAATCACATTTGGCACAATAGCATTCAAGGTGGGGTCAGAAGAATTGCATATCACAGATTTTGCATTGGGGACATCATTTACGGTAGTTGTGGGCACATGTGGAATCACATTTGGCATAATAGCATTCAAGGTGGGGGCAGAAGAATTGCATATCACAGATTTTGCACTGGGGACCTCATTTTCGGTAGTGGTGGACACATGTGGGATCACATTTGATATAGAATGAATATAATTTGGAATGGGGTGAGCTGATTCATTGACAACTATATTGTGGGTAGCTATGGTGGCTGTGAGCTTGGCAGTTGGGCGGATGATCCTGGCCCTGTTTACACCTATAGTGGGGGGCATAGTACGGGAGCATAGACGTTCATTTCGGGTGCTAGTGGGGGTGGGCTGGGTGCTGAGGGTGGACTCTAGCGTGCGGGCACGCAGTCTGAGGCACCTAATGGGAGGGCCTGGGTGGCAGCTGGCAAACGGGCACCTAGGCAGAGTGGCCATTTTTGAGAGGTGAGTCTCGTGCTTATAAGCAACGGGATAGTAGGCAAGGTTAATTATGCTCAGCTCAGTACAGAGCGACAGGGGTTATAGAATGGCACTTAGTCAGCAATGGTGGTGGCAATGACGAATCAGAGTTCAACATGAGGACATTTTGCGTTTGAATGTTCCTGTTAATCTTGCATAGTAGAGCCCAGAGGCTTACCGTAGTGTTGGAGGCCCATCATTGGAGAGGTTACAGTTCCTGCGGTAGAATGGTGCAGACCGCACCTCCCTCACATGCACCGAACAGGCGCCAAACAGGGCCTTTGTGTGGCCTTCGTGGCTGGCCACCGGCGACTCCGCCTACCGGCGAAGCAAATCGAGTGATAACGAGGTTCAGCCTCGTTGTCGTGCCGCGCAGCGCCCGGCATGCGCGAGTCAGGCACAGTATGGAGACAGGGTCAGGCAGGCCCTTCTCCGTTGAGGCAGCAGCTTGCCTTGCTGCACAGGATCCGCTTCTGGCATGGGGGGGCTCCTGCCCTCACCCCTCTAGGAAGATGGATGGAGTCCCGTATGTATGAGACGCGTGCAGCAATAGATTTCATGCAGTCCATAGTTGTCCCTCAAGTGCTAGAATTGGGCTAAATGCTTCAGGGTAATGATGGGTTTCGCCTTATAAATGCCAGCCACGACACAGTTTGCTTGGTATCCTATCTGTCCACTCATTCACAGCCACCAATTGGGACAGTAATATTTCCAGACGCCAGGGAGCCCCAGCCACCCTCCCTCCCACACAGACCTGCCCAGCGTAGACCTTGGATTTCTTTTTACCCCACACAGCCTCTCTGCAGTTACTCTATGCGCGGAACACCAGAATTACTTTGAGTATCAGTTTTTGATAAACTACACTGGACCTTGCAATCAGATAGCATGGTACAGCTCACAAGGTGACAACAGTTATGATATGATATGACATTTGTAACGCGCCTATACACAAGTGTTTCATGTGTCATGTCGAGCAGACCGATGTGTGTAAAGCAGTTAGGATTTGTTGTGTTGGTATTTGCAAAATGCAATGCCATATTTGCACCATACAGGGGTCACTTTGCCACCAGTCAAGCCACACCATTGGCACTGCTAGCCATTGGCACTGGATCAATGACCCTGGGTGAGAAATGGTAAGCGATGGTGTGGCTCTAGGGCCAGATAGCAGCTCACGACTTAGTTAAGCACAATTATATAACCACACAAAAGTAACAGGAAGACACTCTTCAAAGCCCTGCCTTTATACATGCATTTTAAGCAGTCAAAATATGTTAGCATGGGACATGGTGAATAGGGGTTGAAAACGCACAAAATCAAATGAAATTACAAAATAAATTATGCAATATAAAACGAATTTAAATAAATCACAAAGGTTTGCAAATAGTGTGCTAATGCAGCTAGTCTAAGGCATTGTTAATTTTTTTTGGTGCTACCGACACCCCTTCCCTTTTAGCTCCAGCACCTCGCATGGAGATTTAACGGCTTGCCTGTCTGCACTTAACCTTTCATAACAGCCATTAGACGACTCAAGGGTACGAGTCATGCAAAACTGTGCAAGGGTACGAGTCATGCAAAACTGCATGACCGGTTTGATGGTGCAGAGCAATCGTGCTCACCAACATGTAGTTAAGATACATGGCGCTACCCGGCGTTGGTCAGAAGCAGATATGTTGGAACGAGTCGAGGTAGGTTCCTTCTGTGGCTGCCTTCATTTAGGTTTGAAGTAAAAAAAAAAAAAAAAAAAAAAAAAAAAATGCAATAAGTAGGTTGAGAATCTCTTTTGCGAAAGTGCAAACCATCCCTCCCAACTTTAGCATGATGCTACAAACGGGGTCACGATTCTGGAGGACCTTCTCCGAGAAAAGAGCCAGTCTATGGGTCAAAGGACATGCACCTCATCACTTGCAAATACATAATCTCCTGCTTAATATACTCTATGTGAGGCTTCTAGTCACAGGATTTCCTGGATTACATACGCTTTGTTTGACTCAGTTTAGTTATCAAAACGCGACACTCAAACACTCGGCTGCATAAACCTGAAACACTGCTGTAACTTTCATGTCATGTTCAACCTCCTATGCCTCAATATTATATTGGTCCATTTGGAAATTTGAATTAGTACGTGCAGCCATGTTGCATTTATGCCTTTAGACCCTATGAACAAACATTTTACACCAGAAAGTCAGAAAGAAAATCGTAATCGCCAACTGAGAACCCGGATAGGTCCGGAAAATCAAACAAATATTAGTGTTCTGTGGAGGATCCCCACAAGTAACATTCTGTGAATAAATAACATGCAAGGCAGTCACCGAGTGCATTCTCCTTGCAGAGCTTTTGCAATCAAAATAAATGAGTTAAATATGTAATCTGCGAGGTCATTAAATGCTATTACACAAACCTTTCATGTTGTACAGCATGTAGCTGTGCATTTCCTGGGTCGCAGCACCACTATTCAAATTTACTTAAAGGCATGGTCTAGTAAAAATTTGTATTTAAAAAATAGATAGGCAACATAAAAAAAAAAAAAAATGATTCAGCTGCAGCTTTCCTGCTCTGGTCTCCGGTCCCGTCCTCCGTGTACAGCACTAATGAAGGGAAAGCCACCCAGCGGTAGCTTTTGTTTACTACAGCTGGCTGGCTTTTCCTTCATTAGTGCCGCAAAAGCAAAAGCCAGCACAGGAGGGCCTCCATTTCACAAAATGGATGCGCCCATGTGCTTGCTTTTGCGAATTTTGAGCTTGAATAGCTCAAAATTTTACATAGGAAGTTTTAAAAAAGAGAATGCTAGTATTTTAAATAACTTTTTACTAGACCATGCCTTTAAGCCTCAACGAGACTCAAATCAGAAAACGCATGCTGCCCTCACAATGAGTAGATGGAAAGAATAACTGATACCCTACAATCCCTAAACCAACCTAAACGCTGGTGCTGGTAACAGGAGGGGGAGAAGATCAGTGTTCCACTCTTTCCTACAGTTCAATCTGGCCCTAAATAGCTGGTTTCTTGATCTCAGAGGTCTCACTGAATTTCTCGATGTTTTGTAGCAGACCGAAGGCAGCAGCAATAGAATATTAGTGGCAATGTAAAGGTGGGATGGGCAGGTAAGAAAGTGCGAGGCCGATGAGAATAGCTTGCAGGGTGAAGATTTTCCTTTCACCACTTTCTTCCCATAGACTATGGGACATCTTATTTGCTTTGAACCCGGTCCCTAAAGACCATTAGTACCGAGACCGATTTTCTTATATTGTTACAACTGCATGCAACTCACGGCCCTCCATGGGGCTGGATGGAATGTTCAAGAAAAGAGAACAACCTAACCAAGAATGGGTCACATGCAGTGTGACAGGTGACCACCAGATCCCCCTCACATGGTGGATGGAGCCAAACAGAATCAAGCTGCAGTGGGCCCAGTTCCGTCCAAAGTCATGGACAGGCACAGTCAATCACCAGAGACAGCCCTTTAAAGTCCTGTTAAGGGGGTGACACTACAGTAGTCACCCCCATTGTGACAAATTAGTTGTAGGTCAGTGTATAATTTATGTTTTATTAGGGTAACTGCTGTAGGGAGGAGTTTTTCATGGGTATTTTACCGGTTAAAAGGTTAAGTAGGTGTTTGAAGTCATTGGTCAATGTGAGGTGGGGGGGGCGGTGGGGGATTACCCTGGTGTGAAGAAGCAGAGGTCGCCCTAGGTGGGGGGGCGGAGGGGGGAATCCAGAGTCCATGGTCCAGTGGGTGGTACCTGGAGTTAGTGAAAAGGTCTGTTGCATCAGACTCACCTAAATGGTCTCCAAGAGATCCTTCCAAGGAAGGGTGGGCAGATGGAACAGATCCCCAGATCCCCATTTAGATGCTACTAACGACAAAGGGATGTTAGGAAATTGATTAATTGATTAAAAGTTTAAGTGTTAAATAAAGAGGGGTCCCCGTTGGGATCCCTAGATTATCCACCTTGGTGTCTGTGTCCATAGGTAAGCACTGCGGGTGTAGCCCATCTCCTGCCATCAGTGTTTTTATTTTACAGGTACAATGCCCCTGACCCATCGAGCTGGGGTGGGGTTGGTTCCCATGGGGGTGAGGGGGGGGGGGGGTGTCCTAGACTTGCACAAGGACGGAGCACTCCCTGGCCGATGTTTGGGCCAGAAAAAAGTTACATGCACACGTCAACTTAGTGAAGTGCTGTTGGGATACTTTGTGGCCATGCTCACATCCCTATTGAGACTAAGCCTTGCTACCTACATGGTTTTGCTTAGAATTTCAGTGTCAAGGTCACCATAATAGGGTGGCCTCCCAAGATCTGCCCCCAGGGTTTTATTTTGGAAATACACCATAACAATATGCATCAGGGAGGGATGCAAAACACAAACATTTTCCATTGCAGTTAATGTACAACTCGTGAGCAAGTGATCCACTGCGCATCCTCCCTGCAGGGGATATACATGGCAGCAGAGGCCATGTACAGTTAGGGTGCAACAAGTCAGCTTCTATTGGAATGTGAATATTGAGATCTGGGACCATGTATCCAGAAAATGAAACCAAGAAAGCTCAAGTCACTGCCAGGACTTCCTTCATAGAAATTAAGGAGGGGTTCTTCAACCTTTGATTAGCAACTGAAAGTCGCTTTCAAATCTAAAGAAAATATTTCCTATGGAGACCAGTGACTTAGATGCCAGCAAAAATGTGATATGGCTACAAAGAGGGAACAAGCTGGTAAACTTACGAGTTGTAGTTTGTTATCAAATAAACACAAACTTAAGGGCCTTTTGGTGTGCATGGTTCCACTCAAAAGTCACCACATTTTCGTACAATATAATAAAGGCTCCACGTTTTACATTTTTACACAATTACAGATGGAAATTACGCTTTCCTTACAGCATTTGTAAAAAAAAAAAAAGTGGAAATTAGTGTTTCTTGATTGGGTCTTTAAGTTGTCAATCATACATTGCAAAGTAACAGAACAGAGGTTGAAAAGGAATGCAATGCCTCAAGTTGTTTAAATGGCTGCAGGTGTACACCCTGTGTGACTTGTGGTGCAAGAATACAGATATGCGAGCTTCCCATTACAGTTAATTCACGTAATTACATGTGGCACAATACAGACGGAAAAGCTGCAAAACAAATGCCACAAAACCGGGAGCCTTAAATATAAGGCATCAAATCCAACTAGTGATATTTTTTTTGAAAATCAAAGTTTATTGGCATTTAGGTTATAACATCACACATCTCCTAGTTACAATTATAACAGCATCCCTCCCCCCTTTACCCTAGCCATGGATCGTACATTTATAACTACTACAATGGTAGAGCTTGTTGGTTTATCTGTTCGGTACACGTCAGGGCCTCACTTTTATGCACACTAGAACCTTGGGCATGACCCCTTCCACCTTGCATTGTTTATCACGTACAACATGTCTTCTGGCCAACATGCCTCCCCTGGAAGTTTCTTACCCGAGCCTCCGACCAAACATGCCCCCATCCCATCAAACCGAGAGCCCATACTTTTCAAAGGGATGCCACATTCCTTCAATATTCGACTTGGACTCGTCCATGAGATGTGTTAGGAACTCCATGTCATAAATTGCGCAGACTTTGCTGATCCATTCCCCCCCCCCCCCCCCGACATGTGTGGACTTATCCACTTCTGGGCCATGCAGCACCTGTCCGCCACCAACATGACCTGCAGCATGTGTCCTTGTGTCTCACCATAGTCCCCACCCACATCAACCCCAAAAAGAAGGAGCCATGGCCATAGGGGTCTTCCCACTCAGTCCACCCCCTTAATCCAGGACAACACTTCTCCCCGGTATGTCTGCACTACTGAAAACTTCCACCACATGTGTATATAGTCTCCTTTCTCTGTCTGACATTTCCAACAGTGCAGGTCGTACCCCTCACTCATCCAGGCTATCCTCTGGAGGGTAGTGCGACCTATGCAACACCTTCAGGGCCTGATGTTGAAACTGGAGCAAGGCAGTTGAGTGATTGGGCAGTCTACACATACTGGACCATCTCTTATCAATTTTTCTCCCCACCCCCCCCCCCAAAGTGTTTCCCACAGTGAGTCCGTGCTGGCGGAGGATCCCTTGGAGCCGCTAAAAGGAGTTTGTAAAGTTTCGATATCAGCCTCTTGGTTCTCTGTCTTGAGATGAGGAGTTTTTCATAATCTGTTAGGTCTCTCCTAAGGGTATCTCACCAAGTGCTTTCGACGAGAGCCCCCCTTCAGCTGGAGGTAGCAAAATGGGGAGAGGTTACTCAGCCCCAGGGCATCCTCCAGGGGCATGAAGGGTTCCCCCCCCCTCGCCATAGCTGTTCTCCCCCACTGCTAGGACCAGCCTCATACCACTGCTGATACATGCTTGGTTCAGCAATCCTGTCCCTCATTGGAGGCCCAGATGCAGCTCAGCGGTGAGAGCCATGTTGTAAGCCACCTGTAGAAACCCCCCCTCCCTTTCTTTCCACACAGACCATAAGACCCCCAATACCAGGTGTTGCAGGACCGTCCTCTGGATGCATTCCTTGGGACCCCAGAGCCATTCATCCAATGTGACCGGGGACAAGACCATGTTATATATTGCCACCCATTGCTTCCCTGTACCCGGGGTGAAGTGATCCAACACTATCCTTAGTTGAGAAGCCCTGTAGTATTAGTAGGTCTCCAGATCTGGGAACCCCACTCCTCCATGGGCCTGGTCAATACATCGTAGGAGATCCTCCGTTTATCACCCGCCCAGAGGAACTGTAAAAGGGCCTGTTTAACCTCCACCAGAAATGGTTTGGGCACCAGTAGCATTTGAAACAGGAACAAACACTGGGAGGGGGGTGGGGGGGATGAAATCACCATTTTCACAGAATTGAGGAGTGCCATCCATGAGAGTCCTGATCCCGCCCCACCTTTCAATATCTCTCTTCACCGCCGACCAAAGAGGGAGGAACTTATTTGCGAAAGGTCTCCAGAGCTTTGCGTCACCTGGATTCCTAAACAAAACCCGTGTCTCTGAATTCAGAAGGGGTGCCTTCCCACATATTTTGCCTTTGGGTCCAATAGGTTACCCACCATAAATGCTACAGACCTCGCCAGATTGACCTTAAAACCTGACAGGTTCCCATATTGCTCCAAACTTGTAGCACCCGAGGAACCGTCTGGGATGGTCTATTAACAAAGTAATGCCTCGTCGGCGAACAGGCCAATCTTGCAGTGTGTGTTCCCATTCTTACTCCACTAATTCCCCTGTCATTTTGAACGGAAGTCGCCCAAGGTTCTATAACTAATGCATACATGAGGGGGGTGGGGGGAGAAGAGGACAACCCTGCCTTGTGCCTCTCCCCAGTGGGATAAGGGGGGACGACGACCCAGATTCAATTCCGTTTGCCGCCACCTTTGCTGAGGTGGCAGATTATAGAGCCGACATCCAGCCCAGCCATCTCGGACTCATCCCCAGGGATACAAAGACATGAAGGCCCAATTTACCCTGTTGAAGGCATTTTCGGCATCCAGAGCCAGCAAAAGAGCCCCCTCCTCCTGGACCACCCGAGGGTTCAGCATGTGAAAGGTTGCATGCTGTCAGCACCTGGTCTGTCCAGCACAAATCCCACCTGGTCCGAGTGGATCAGTCAGGGGAGGTATCTCTCCAGTCAGGTTGCCAGAATCCTGGTGTAAATCTTTGCGTCTATATTCAAGAGGGCGATGGGCCTATATGAACCACACTCACGCCAGTTCCTTTCCTGTTTGGGTATCACCGCGATTAAGGTCGGCAGGATTTTATCCTGTCCCCAAATTCGATTCAACTTAACCATTGGTTTCACCAGGATGGATTGGTATGGTTTATATAAATCGACTGTATAACCATCGCCTTCCGGGGCTTTCCCCGTCTTTAATCTCTGAACAGCTCCCTTCACCTCTTCCTCAGATATCTCCCCCTCCAGGAACTCCCTTTCTGAGTCCGTCAGTCGGGGTAGGTGATGCTCAGCCAGGTAAGACTGGATGGCTTATCGATTGATCCTCCCGTTTAGTGTACAGCTCTCTAAAGAGGTCTGCAAAGCATTCTACTACCTCCTCCCCCTTCCTGCACATTTTACCCCCCCTTGTGTTCTTTCTACAACCTCTTGTTCTGTGTGCCAAGAGGGTCCCCACCTTGTCCCCCCTTCATAATACCTGTCTTGTATACCTCATCTTTTTTAACTACATCCTCTATAAGAACCGCATGTAGTGCCCGTCTCTTCTCTCGCATTTCTCCCAAGAGGGCTTCCCGATTTTCATCCTTGCGGTAAATCGCGCCCACATACCCCTCAGTTCGTCATTTAGCTTGCACTCAAATCAATGCCCTTTCACGCTTTCGTCTGGACCCCTCTGCAATGAGGAGGCCATCGAAAAGTGGCTTTCGCCACCTCCCACACCATCATCCGTTTCCCCATTGTCAATTTATCTCAAAATAGGCTTCCATTTCTTTCCTCAGGAATTCTCTGAACGCCTGGTCCCTCAGCAGCGTATCGTTGCAGTGCCATCAAAAGGTCCTCGGGGTTCGTGGCAGTAGCCAATTCACCAGCAGGAGCTTGTGGTCAGACCAGGTGATATCCTCCACACTCGGTTCCCCAACCTCCCCTCCTCAGATATCAATAGGAAGTCAATCCTTGTGTATGTATAGTGCGGGGGAGAAAAGAAAGTGTAACCGCCCGGGCCTGGCCACAATTTGTGCCATACATCTACCCAATAATGTTCCTGTAAGAGACCCCTCAGGGCTAGATTGTCCTTTGTAGCCTCCTTAGTCCCTGCTCCTTTCGCAGACAACCAATCTAGTCGTTGATCCGCTAGGAGGTTAAAATCTCCTGCCAATATCATGGCCCCCTCTGCCCATTCGTCCATCACTCTGAAAACATGGCGTAGAAAATATCTGTCCTATGTTGGGTGCTTATAGGGTAGCCAGTGTGATCCGCTCGACCTCGCAGGTACCCTCCACCCCGAGAAACCGCCCCATAGCCCTTTTTGGTTTCAACATCCGTGAGGTGTAGTGACTTACCCAAAAGTATGCCTACATGCCTACCCCCTCTTTCTTGGCCCTCGTGGGAAGCCCAGAAGTTTTCTTTCCCCTTTTTGTAGTGTTTCACCTGTAAGAGGACTACTAGCTTCGGTTTACGAAACCGGTTGCTAGTAAGGGACCGCTTATTGTGAGTTCAAGCCCTTAACATTCAGCATGCCTAATCATCCTTCAACCATTATCATTGACCCTGAACTACCACTCAGCCTACTCAGTTTAGGGCAAAATGCAGATTGTGGATCCATGGTGACCCAGCTAGCCCCTACCCACTTGTTTCCACCCCGTACCCCCTATGCCCCCCCCCCCCGTCCCCAACCCCGGTCCCACCCCCTCCCCCCGCTGGGGCATCTGTCTCCATCCCCCAGAATATTTGGGATCAAACAATCAGAAGCTCGCCCCATGTGGGGATCCCAATCCAACTTTGTGTCTATGTCATTACGTTCCCCCAGAAGCTCGCCCTCTCCAGAGTTCTGGTACTCCCTAGGCTGGACTATTGTAACAGCCTCTTTATAAATCTGTCTGCTTCTACTCTCCGCCCTCTGCAACTTATCCAGAACAGGACTGCGAGACTTGTCCTTGGCCTCAAGCCCAGGGATCGTATCTCTCCAGGACTGAAATCTCTACACTGGCTCCCAGTGGCTGCGAGGATTAAGTTTAAAACCCTCTGCATCGTTCACAAGGCCTTCTGGGGCCTCAATACCTTCAACTTGCTTCCTAAATATCCTCCCTCTCGAGCTCTTCGCTCATCCGCCTCCAACGCCCTCGGGGTCAGTCACTTCTCCAAGCAACGAGTTGGTGGTAGATCTTTCTTTGGCTGGTGCCTCCATGTGAACAGCCTCCCTAAAACTTTGAGAACCATCTCAGGAAGCACCTCAAAACCCCCTCTTTGCTTCTGCTCATTCTCCTCCTCTCCCGACCTCCTGGATGTAACCAGAACTGCACTGGCTACCTGCATACCCTCCGACCTCGGGCCCAGGCCTTCCCCCCTGCCAGTGTCACACCTGCACTACCCACCTGGTAACCCCTGCACTCGGGGACTGTTCTGTATCCCTACAGTCCGCCTACCAGTCCTTGTCACCCAATGTTGCCCACACTTACCCATGCACTTGCTGGCCGTTTACTTGTTACCATGTACTGCACTGTCCCCCAACCTCTTCCCACGCACGCGCGATCTGCAGGACACCTGGCCTAGTAGGATCGTTGTCCGTCCTCCCTTTGTTCCCCTCGCTTGCCTCATCGCGCCTTGAAACACTTGTGTATAGGCACGTTATAAATGCCATATATCAATGTAGCTCAATGAACCTGAATCAGGGTCTCCCAAGTCCCCTCCCTCCTCCCATCCACTCAACTCCCCCCCCCCCCCCCCGACTGTGCCACAGAACTATCAATTTAACCATTAGCCCGTCACACCCTCAATAACAGGCATTAACTCAAAATCACGCACCAACTACGGGAGCAACACCAACATAACTAGAGGAGCAGGCCAGCATCAGCAAGTGCCCAGGCCGTGCATTCCCCCTGCCCCCCACCTCCAATTTCAGCGCCCCCTCTGGGGCGAAAGGGTGGCCAACAGCGTGCGAACTATGAAACAATGTCAGATCACTTTAAGTGTCCCTCCGAGGCAGAGGAGGGTGGTTTGGCTTTTTGAAACTTCTGAGTTCCTTTCACTTTGTATTTCCCCTTAAATGTATCCGTGCCGCTGCGGCCCAGAGTGGGGTCCAGGTCACCTATAGTCAGTCCTCCCGAGGGGCCTGCGCGGCCACCCACCAGATCTTCCGTGACTCTCTGGATGTCTTCCTCGGCCACAAGATGGTGCTTCTCACCCTGCCACTCAAAAGCCAGGTAGAACGGGTGTCCCCAGCGATATCTGAACCCCCTTCTCTTGCAATAACAGAACAATGTTAGTACACAGTTATCAGTACAATTGAGTAGATACATTATACCAAGATTGAGTAACATTATACCAAGATTGAGTACACTAGTAAATATTTAGCATAACTGTACTGATAACAGTGTACTGAAATGTATATATTTTTTTTCTTCTTTGTAGAAAAATTATGGAACTATGTTATATGCCCCTGATGAAGAGTGAATTCTCAAAAAGCGTTGGGCCAACTTATATACAATACATTTTGAAGATATCTTGTTGAATTGTCCTTTTGACTGTATTATAACATGTTTGAACTATCTCATGGTTTAAATAAAGAAGGTTTAAACTTTTAAGTTGGGGACCATGAGTAATGGATTCTTATCCCATTTCTTTTCACCATCTCACATTACTCTTTGTTAAGGCATTGATCTGTTATTTCAGATATCCAATAGTGTGCATGGGACGGGAGTTCCCATAATTTGGGAACAACCTCTCTTCAATTTCCAACCTAGATGTCAAGGTTGAGACCATCTCCCCTGCACCTTAAATTACTCCATTCTTTAGATTTCAATATGTTTAAAATTTAGTTACCTAGGTGTGCCCAGTGTTTCTATTAGTTACCCCTTCTCTTGCAGCCATTTGGGGAGGTTCCCACATTTTTTCCCTCATCAACAGTGTGAGGGCAGAGAGATCCTGAAAGATGGCAACCGTAGAGTCTCCATATTGTACGTCTCGAAGGTTTTGTCTTCTCCAGGATCCTAGCTTTGTCTCCATAGTAGTGTAGCCGCGCCAGCACCGATTGAGGGCCCCTCCTACCACCTCCGACTCAATGGACTCTGCCCAATACGATATCTTTTCCAGCATCCGCCCCCAAGACAATCCGTATTATGTCTTGAACCTTGCCCTCCAGCCCAAACAGGGTTTCGCCTTCCGATTCCACCAAGCCGAAGATGCGTAGTTCTCCCTCGGTTTTCCAGGTCATCCACTTTAAAGCGGAGCTCCTCCTCACGTGTAACGCTCACCTGGTTCCCACGGGGGCGCTGGTCTAGTCTGGATTGCTGTGGCCTCTTCTAGCGTGATGCGCAGGACCCGGAACACACCGATTGGACAGGACCTCCAAATCGTGCTTGCCTGGCCCGTGGGAATATCCTTCTGCAGATGAGAAAGGAGATTAACAGTCTGCAGAAAAGTGTGCTAGCTCTCCCCTTTCCCCCTTCGTTCCTCTCCAACTTCCTCCAAACCCCGGTTTAAGCTCATCTTATGGTTTGGAAGGATGAACTCTCCATCCTGCTTCTGGTGCAGGGGCGCGCGTTCGTCCAGTTACTTCACTGGTTTTCAGAAAGACGCTGGCAAAATCCACTTGACTTTCCTGAGCGATGCGCCGTAAGTATGAAAGTTCAAAGTTCAAGTGAGGCCCCCTTTATGTTGTCTTTCTAACCTGTGATCTGTCCTTTATTTCAGGTGCAGAATGAAGGCGATGCGTCGAGGGGATAAACTGCCGAGGTGAGTAGTGATGAGGGTGATCCCTCTAAATGCCCTTATCATTCCCCAGAAATGTCTCTTGTCCTTTCCCCATGGGGGCCGGGGTACGGTACCTGCCAATGTGGAAGAAAAGCTGGTAAGTATTATGGCTGTTAATCAGGCTTTCCTTCTGTGTTCCTTCTGCTCACCTTTTGTTTCTTCCTCTCTCCCCTAGTTGCAGAGATGTAGCGTCCGATGCTGACAGCCGCGATGGAGCCGGGAGATGTCTCGAGGACAGGTGAGTGAAGCGTGGGGCTGCAGCGAGCAACGCGATGCTTTTAAATGGAAGTCTTTCTTCAGAGATGCTGGCAAGAAGATTCCGGATGCAGGTAAGAAGTTTGAAATAGTCCTTGGTTTTCACCTTTCTCTTCTCTTCCTTCCTTGCAGGTCTTCCAGGTTTGAGGCGGGCGTGGCTGGAGTCCAGGAGCAGGAGCAGACACGGTGAGCGTTAAGCTGCAGGAAGCAGAACAACGCGAAGCACGAGCTGCTGTCTGGGCGTGGCTTAAATAGCCTCCAAAGAAGTCCCAGGTATGTATCCTTCCCTGGTCACGCCTGAGTGAAAAAATAGTCCCTATGAAAAAAATAGTCCCTTTCAGGTCTCAGGGAGGCCTGAAGCGTGCAGCATGGTCTGCATCAGGTAAGTGCACAAAACACCTCCCTTTATGAGCCTGGCGCCACTGATGTCCAACATGAGCCTGGCGCCAAAGGCGCCAGGACTGAGTCCAAAGAGCCCCTATAAGGAGCCGCTGGGCTTTTACCCAAGGGCATGATGCCTGCTTCCGGGGGTGCTGGGCCTGGCCTGGTGCTCCGGGGGTAGGCATCATGACATCACGGCATTGCACCACCATGTATCTTGCCCCCATCTGAGTCTCCAGGAGAGCCGTGGATAGCTGGTTGTTCGACACCCTCCATATGATCTTCTAATGTAGATACCCTTGTCGGGAGATCTGCCATTTTGGCCCCCATATCTGTTCTTATCCCCACCGATTTCTTCCAAGATCTGGATATTGTTTTGCATAGTGCCCTGGTCCGGGCGGGTGTAGAGGATGCCTCGGTCGCCATGTTGTCACCTCCGATCCTAAATTGGTATTTAGCTAGGGCCTCTTTCCAGCTCATAGGTCATGTTACCAGCGCTTCTGTGTTCACCGAGTATCAATGCATCCAGGCACGCTAGGCGTTTGTGGCTTCAGCACTCTTCTGACCAGATCTGGCTCCCTTGGGTCGCTTTGATGACTAGTCGGTGGGGAGAGGGGCGCTGCCGCCTCGGGAGCAGAAACAGGTCTGTTGGCTCCCTTACCTTAGGTCTCCAGTATTGCCCCTGCAGGAAACGCCAGCTTGTTCCACTGCAAGGTTCACCGACCACCTTGTTCGCCTATCCCCATTCCACAGGATGCCTTCTTGGTTCACTTGTATCTCGCAACTAAGATTTCTCTGCCAGGCGGTCGGTGGGGCAAAGCGCTACCGAACCAAACAGGATCTTATGCAAAAACTGCCCACAGGGCTGGGGGTAACGCGGTCTGCTCAGATTCGTGGGACAGGGCCTCCTCTAGTGCTGGTGATACCATGTTGTTGCCTTGCCTGTGGGAGCAACTTTTCTGGATATCCAACCGCTCCACCCATAATTCCCAGCTATTTCCTGGGTGGCAGGTGGTCATTGGTCCATATGTTGTTCCAGTGAGCGCAATATTCTCTACGAGACGTATAGGTCAGCCACGGGGCCAAGCCCAGAACCTCTTGCCCAGGTTAGCAGAGACCCGGTATCCGCCGGGTTCCCAACCTGGTAACCGGCAAGAGGTTTGGGGGCGTTTCAAAATGTCCATTGAGCCTTTATTGGGTCTTAGGTAAGCACGGTACAGCGCCGTTGTGGTTGTGCGCAAGAGAGATGGCAGAGTCCACCATTAGTTCCACCTCTCGCCTAGATATGCACCAGCCCGACCAAATTATCAAGGTGAGGTTGTCCGGGCTGGCGCCTCATGTTTCCAGCAGTAGGGCATAGACCCCAGGTGCGGCTCAGGTCTGCTGATATTACAGTGCACTATGGGTGTCCCAGCGGCCGTCCAGACATCCACTCCCCAGTAAGGCCCTTTCGATGCGACAGGCGCATGGGCTTTCCCCCGGTGCTGGTCACCCATCAGCTATCCACTCTCCGCCCCCGCAGAATAGCACAGGGTTTCCAAGTGCTCAATGCCGCTGCAGGGATGGGGGCGCCTTCCCCAACCTCCACCTCATGTTCTGGCCGACCCACTGGTCTTCCATCGTCCATATGCTGCCCAGGCGTGCTCCCGTCGGGCCGGGTTAGTGGGGGGACCCTCACTTGTCACCGGGTTCCTCCGGGTCACTGCTTAAAGCTCAGGCTGCTTCCTTTCTCGTTCTGCCTCCCTCATGCCAAAGGGCTCCCTGAGTTGGCCCCCAAGCGGGTGTTCCAGGGCCCTGAGCCTCCCAGTGGGTACCTCTGGTTTAGTGTCCGAGTCCCTTCCAGAACAGGTCCAGATTGGCCCTTCTCCGCTCGTGGTGTCAGCAGGAGAGGGGAGGCAGCACACCATGCAGGCGCAGCAACGCAGCTCCTCAACGGCCGCCGCTGCAGGAGATTCTCCACTCTCAGGGGGATATGGGTGAGTGCCGCCACTGCTAAGAGCCCCCAGTCAGGCCCGGCACTCCCCCAGCGGCTTCCTCAGGTCCCGGCGTCTCACACAGCCTCTTGCAGGCCTGCCGTTCGGGTCAAGCGGCACCGTGAGTCAAACCGCTCTGTTTAGCATGTTTGCCTCTGCCCTTGCCATAGCCCGCCACTCTCCCTGCCCTCAGCTGCTTTCCAAACTCTGCGTGCAGTGTGGGGAGGGTTGGCCCCACTGCACGGGGCGAATATCTCGAAGCAGGGGTCACCTCCAAGCCCCGGGATTGCACCGTCAAGTAGACGCTAGGTTCCGACAACGACTTCTGAAGATTTCATAGGGGATGGATTCCCCCTCTCCGCAACGACTCAAGATACTCTGGGCTGGGATGGAGCTGTGAGCTCAGGCAGCCATCTTATCTGCGCCCCCTGGTGGCCTCAGACTAGTGATATTTTGAAAATAAATCTGTCAATCTATAATCCACCAGTAGCTCCAAGTAGTACAGTTTGTCAATCAACTTGTAGCAGGACAAGATGTGGTCTAGACATCCCCTCGCCATCCCCCATAAGCAGGTTTACTTACTAAACACACTGAAGAAAAAGGATCAAACCTCAGTGCTTGCACATCACCCAGAATCAATTTAATTCAGTAGTTCATAAGCAAGACCTAACCCAAGCAATAGAGTAGTCAATTAAAAACAATTAATTCCAGCAGCAGGTCAGTCCTCCCATTGCCCCAGCTTGTAAATCTGACCAACAAGACCAAATGAGCCTCCAGCAAGTCCCATTATGGAGCAGTGAATGCCCACATGGCACAAGCTTGGAGACAAAAATCACTAGCGTAGATTCAGTCCATGAAGCGCAGCCTCCAGACCGATTCATGGCATTCATTTTTGGCTACAGAAGCAGTTAATTTGCTAAACCCTGGCTAAAAGGTTGACACTGCATTTCAGATGAACTGTAAGACCTGAAGTGAAAGTAAGTTCGTCAACAAAAAAAAGTGATCCCCAATCCATTTTACTCTCTGCTGCCGTTGTATTTTAAACATTTGGCCTGTGCCATGGTGCAGCCCAAGCAGGATAAAACCAAAATAATTAAAATCCTATGCTAGATCCGAATCTCCAAGGATGCCTGCAACATCCCCCCCCCCCACCTTACAAAATGCAGCCCAAACCCACTCCACGAAGCATGACATCTCTGGACCCATCCCCACCCCATGGCGGTCAGCGCAGCTATTTTATCCTCCCATCCAAGTCCCAGTAACACTTCAATGTTAAGGCGAGTTGTGAAAAATAAAATTAGCACCAAGTTTAGTGTCCATCATGCACTTTGAGGAAAGCTGGGAGTTCGAACCACTGACATGTGCCAAAGCAGCCAGAAACCCCGACTGGTGCCATTTGTCCACTCTCATACCGGTATTCCAAAAGTACAATCTAAGTGTACTATAGTGGCCACATTGGAATAACCCATTTGAAAATAATGTATACGATTATTTCAGCTATGTGCTTTGCTCAGTTAGACAATGTTCTTAATAGAATTACTCAATTTATACTGGAAGGGATTAGAAAATCCACAAATATTCATTTAACAGCTTCTGTTGCTGAGAAGCATCATTTGGTCTCAGTGTCCTTATTTTACACTCCAATTAAAACCAAAAATTGTATGTGTGAGGGCCAATGCAGTATGCAAAAACAATGAAAACCTGCAGCCTAGTACTAAGTTCCCTTAAAAGGCATGTCAAAACCCCAGCACCTCCCATAAAGCCTGTATCTCAATCGTTTGCCACAGATCAAATAGGCCCACAGCAGGATTGCCACATTCCTACAGGACACCTACAAGAGGAATGCCCCTCTTAACCCCTATACGCATGACAGCCCAAAGACTGAGAAACAAGAGATGCCAGTCCCCGTTTGACCAGCCCCCAGGAAGGCCAGTCAATTCCACATATGTGAGCAGATATTCTCTTAGACAACCATTCAAACCCTATCCAGCTGACGTCTTTGTGGATACAGGTGCCTCAACACTGGACAAGGTTGACTAATTCTAAATATCCAGCTGTGCTGAAGTCATTAGAGACACCACAACATAGTAACGTTAGCCACAACGCAAACTAAACTCGCATCCCTGCACGAACTTACACACACGAAGAACATGCATAAACAGTTCTATAGAGGATAGAGGACAGATACATACACATACTGTTGAGTCTTTTCTTTCATTAGACAAGTCGTGGGATAATAGTGGTCTATGCACTAGTTGCTCTTCACTCCTAACTAGACACAAAGCAATGTTGTATGAAAGGACATGCCCTGGAGCGCTGTAGTTTTCCTTGTAAAGCCCGTTCATCCAAACCATTTTTAGAGAGGCGTTTTTTTCTGAGAAACACGCAAAGGTGACTGGCATTGTCCCCCTGCAAGCCCCTGGGACATATTTTGTGGTCCCCAGAAGCATCTGGATGTAGGGGACAGAGCACTTTCCCACAACCAGCATAAGGAGTGATGCCATTGAATGATCGCAGAGCAAGAGGGCGCAGTCCGACAGACTCGTGCAGAGAACAGAACAATGAAGGGAGGTGTCAGCGATGTTCGCGCTTTAGGCTTGGAGGTAAATCCTAGTGCCTGACTCTTATTGCAGTGCCTGCAACTTTTACTGCAGAGGAGCTACTGAGATACAGTCAGCAGCTGCCTCAAGGGATGTGCTCAGACGTGGGTTCTGTGCCTGCTGGATCTAGAGACCCAAGCGGCACAAATATAGCCGACACATGTCTGGGGCTTGTGGTCTCATGCAGAAGGGATAACACCAAGCAGTTTGGTTTGGACTGCCCTTTTGGGTTGGGACCAAGCCTGATGTGCATATATTGTTCCCCTTTCTGTTATGGCTTAGGAGAAGAAAGAAAGCGCAGAGCGATGCTAGCGGTCAAGATTAATTCTAAACGTTCCCTCCAACACCTCCTTTGTTTGTTGCAGCCACATGGTTAGTGACTAACAATATTATGTATGGTTCAGATGTGAAAGGCTAGAGTCTTGAGCTATTGTTCCACTTGCTATCATGCAAAATTCCTTTGCATCCTTTATAAGCTTGAGGTAGCAGCTGAAACCCCTCCCATCAGACAAACGCAGAAACTACAGGAAACCAGAAGAGGCATGCCCTGCCCTATACAAGCAGTCTGAGCTCATGTACCCCATAAGTACCCGCCTTTGGTAAATAGACGAGGTGCTACTAATTGACAGGTGGCAATGAGGGATGAGGGTTAATCGGGTCCAATCCAGATTAAAATACCTCCCTCAGAGTGCCATAATTGCAGCAACAGTTTGGTTACAGTTTGTTAAGGGATACTCTCCGTAGCAGAGACCATTGACTAAACAAATTTAGAGATCCAAAAATAACCCCACACAAACAAATCTAACCATAAAACCCGTCTCTTTAGAGGGATCCAAGCCAATAAGTGGAGACTAGTTCAGAATGGCAAGCAGGATTATGCTACACCTACCGCCAACTGACATTGCTCTCCCATTATGGGAGCTAGAAGGAAGTGGAAGTGTGACTGCTATAGATTAGAGGCTCTGAGGTAACGTGTTCATGCACAGGATCATGAAATATAACAGTTCAGCAAAAGAGCGAGGTAAATATGATGGGAAAGGCAAGAGGATAATAAAATCGAGCGCACAAGGTACATGGCCGTTTAGGAGCAGCTTTGTACAAGGTACAAACTGATTCAAAAGGTCCACTCTTTGCTACTGCTATGTCAGTTCTTGTGTTTGACATTTTGAATGCTTGTTTCCAGTGACTATGGCAACGCCAAGTATAAATTTAAAAATTAATTGCACTACAGACTCAGCTATGGGGTAAACCAGTAGAGTTTTGCTACAGACCAGCTGGGAAGCTCCATTCTGCAATACTGATTGTGTCAAGGTGTAAATGTGTAAAACCCTACACCCTGCAATGTTTGGGGTGAGAACTATGCTCATACAAGGAGCAGATTATTTTTGTACACCTAGAAATAATATATCACACCAATTAGATGTAAGGTGTTGGGAGTTTGCTTTTCGCCAGCAGGGGGTTTAAGGGTTTTATAAATTAAATGCATTTGTTCTGGAATTTTATTATTTTGGGTTTGGTACTAGAGGGTTTATATGCAGGAAACATGATCTAAATTGACTGAGGTTAGGAATTTAGCATTGCACATTGAGACAACCCCTAAAAACCCATATCCTTAAACATCTGGTGGCTTATTATGTGCAAAATGTGGTTTGTACGGAATTATGTGATCAGAAAACTCCACCTTACTCCATAGTAGTTATCTGCTGTGTCAGGATCAGCACTACCTTGCTTCGTGTCTCAAAGCAGAAGTGATGATTTGGTTCTCAAAATTCCTGGTAGCAGATTAGTTGTGGTAAGTAATACAAGTGGGAGTGACAGACCCACACACAGTTCAAAGGACAATAAGTTCTATGCTGATGGCAGTGCTTCAAGAGGGTGACCATGGGAGGATTTAATATGCATGGTTAAATTGAGCCTAAGATAATCAGTCCCAACAATTCTTAGTCAAAGTGTTAAGCTTGGTTTACATAACCCACAAACTGAAATGGATATCTGAGAAAACAATGCTAGGTAATATACTAAAAATTCCAATGTGTGTAAAAAATTATTGGACTGGACATGGTCATCCTCTCCTAGCCTCATCCCATTTGTCTGGCCGTTTCTCCCAAGATCTGTATACAACCACTATGCGATTCCATTATCTGGTCCGATGGAGGTAAAGTGTTGGCCACGTCTTTGTTCACTAACCATGTTTGACAACTTACTTTTCTGAAAACCACTGTACGTCTGAGAATGGCAACGCTAGGGTAGGGTGATTAGCTTAGCCACAGCTCAAAGGCCAAACAGGAATTGCACAAATTGCTCCCCATTAAAGTGAGATGGGATTCCAGTCATACGGGCTCCTAAAAACCTGACAGACTGAAGAATTGAAATGCAACACTACTGCATGGTCTTCCAAGAACAATCTTTGTACTCGAACCAGGCCAATTTAGTTTTAGCACATGCTCTGTACCCTCACTTTGTGCAACTTTGTGGCTCCAAGAAGAAAATGGGATTTGGATATACGGCAAACTTTCTTTTAAAGAAGTTTATTGTATACCTACTTTATGGATACACTATATGCCGAGATGGGTAAAGTTGCACTGATGAGTATGAAAACACCATTGGATGATTAGAGAATATTGCATGGGGATACTGACTGAGTTGAATATTACTCTTGAAATTCTTACTGCAAATTCAGGCAAAGTGAAAACGGTTGTCTGATTGGATAGATACCCGAGAGGCTCATGAAACTCTACCTCCATGGTCATTTGGGGCCGTGTCATAAGAGGATAGGCATTTTGGAACCTTATTTGAAAACATTTCCGATCTGTGATGGAGAGACTGCTTCAAAAGGTTTCGTTTTAATGTGCCCCAGACAAACGAGGTGTTTCAGAGGGTGTATCCCACTGGAATTTGCACATTGTAGATATTGGAATGATCTGTATACCAGGTAGAATGTATATCACGTGTTATTGGTGTGCCCTGCCCCTTAAGGGATTTTATATTTTGGGAAATGTGTTAGAGATCTGGCTATTGTAGATACTGGAAGGTTATGGGATAAAATGTTTTAAGCAATATCGTGTGCGCTACCTCCTGCGCTTGTGAAGTTTCACAGTAGTGAATTTTGTAAGTTATTGTATGAATTTTTAAGGATGTTATGGACTGATGAAATGCATTCTTCCCTTCCTACTATTTCTACATAATTGTTGTTACTGCAAAGGTGTGACTAAACCAAATAAGTATCTCAACACCACATTAATTGCTGTGCAGGATCCAAACCCAGAAAACCAAAGCATGCACTGGAAGAAATAGTCCTTAGAGTCAGCTTTATCTAATGGAAAGATACGTCTCTAAACAATTCTGTTAAACGGGGACCCAGCTCCTGAAGCCAACCTTAGTTAAAAAATTCAAAACAATCCACAAATGTAATTATTTCAAAGCACTAGGATCTGCATTCACCCCCTCACTCCATTTATGGGAGATACTTCTGTATACATTTTGAAATTCAATACAGAAGGGCATTTACGCTCATCTTCTCACCCAATTGCAATTATCTGCTACAATTCTGGTACATACTCAAAATGTAATTCCAACAGATGGCCAGTTATTAGCAACCATAACAGATGCAAAACAAGCAGGTTCAAGAAGGACAGCCCAAAACATTACAATAGTGGTCCATTCTATAGATCTGGTATCCAGAATTGGAGACCTCCATGCTAGTCTGGCATCCGGTTTACCCAATTATATTTGGTCAAGTTAAATGGCCAACTTTGGGATTCATTCGGCAATTTAACAGGTCTAGGTCAGGCTACCACACTCCTTGCTCAAAATATTAGAACAATCGAAGGTCTGGATACTTCGAGAAAACTTGACATTTGAAGAGAACACTGAAGATGTCATTTTCTTAAAGAAACTATCGATCCTTCTTCCTCGGCTGTTGTCCAAGGTCCTGCAGTTCAAACATTTATCTGCACATAAAATTAGGTTAGAGTTTTCGGGGCACCACCCTTCTGAGAAATTGTTTGGATTACAAAGTGAATCATTTCAACGGGAAAACCCTTGCCTCAAATATCTTGTGATAGACGGTCGTAGAATTTCTGGGTAACGAGTCACTAGAAATATCCTCGATAGTATTAATGCAATCCAACTACACTTCACACTCTTACGGTCCAATTTTCCGGCCTGGACAAAGGTTACAGGGGAAAATATTCCATTAAACTTGAGTGATGCCTATTATTGCATACAAAAACAGTGGCTAGCAAGGACATCGGAGGGTTATGGACCCCACTAGACCTGTATGGGCTTCACAGATTGGCATAGGGTTTGACCAACTAAATCCCTCTTTTTTCCTGCAAAAAGTAATACTTTGAACAAACCCATTCCATTATCTTCAGCGAGACCTTAGCTAAACTTCTCATGGTCTCACAGGCTCATTGGAGTGTGCGGCATGCAAACAGAAAATGTGTCTTATGACTTTGCGCTTCCATATGGCACAATTGGGATTATTCAGTCAGGTGATAGAGGAAGGGTGGCCTAAAATGTTTGAGCCAATTGTAGAAGTGGGTAGGGAAGAAATCTATATCACTGACTAAAATAAAGCCACTTTACCAGAAAGGGGGGCGGAGGGGGAAGAAACTTTGGGCCTTCGAGAAGGTTACAGGGGAATAGTGACCGCCTTTTCCATACAGGCATAGCCTTAAATAAGCAATTAGACAAAGTAATTGCAACATTTAAGCATAATGTAATTCAGTGGGAACAAGATATCCAAATAGAGATTAAAGGCTATGCCATTGGTTCTAGATTTATCTTTAAAAAACTAGGTTATTGAAAGTTGATACAACACCTTGAGATGTGTGTGTTCATATTTGTGGCAAATACAAAGAGTCCATCAGCACTTGTTTCTGAAGGAAATGTCAGTTAGCCCAGGCATCCTTATTGTATGTATGGTTGTCTTGTTGCTGACATTAGCCATTTTTGCAAATGAAATGGATCACTTAAGGAAAATGGCAAACCAGAGCCTTCCCATGGACCTTCAAATCTGGTGGGTGCACTTGATGAGGAACAGCCCTATAGCAAAGTGGTCATGATGGCATTGAGCTGGAAAGGCCCCCTCATCCATACAAATGTGGCTGTAAAAACAAATAAAGGGAATTTGTGATGGATACAATTGCAGCCAATTAACAACGGAACAAACCCACTGCAACCTCGTTGTCATGAAATAATTACAGGACTATTCATTATTAATTCAAAATGTACTGCAAGCATTTTCACTACTGTGGTGAAGGCGGCTCTGGGAGATATTTGATATTTTTAAACACTGCCTTAGACAAGTGTTTCTTTGGGGGAATACTTAAAGGGGGGGAAGTAAGCTCTGGAGTTCCAGCAAGGTGCGCGAATATTAGTTTGCCCTCATTCACTGTCCTTTTTCACAATTATTTTGGGGTTAAAGATTACAAGTGATCTGTGGTTGGCTTACATGGAAAATAAAAGTTACTCCATAAAAGTCCTCCCTGTAACTTTGTTACTTTTAACGGCAACCTTTCAACATGAAATGACCAACCCATTAAGATAACGCAGTAGAATTATCTTGAGTTCTAGTCTAGTGCAACTGTATTAGCTATGCTTGTGCAGCATCACATTTTGCAGCAAAATATCTGAAAAATATTACAGCCAAAGGGAAAGATCACAAGATATATGCACCGAGCTACTGATAAGATCACTAACCAAGGGCCACTGATCAATCGGAGCAGGACAGGGGCATTCACTTCTAGAGGAGCAGAAGAATGACTACCTATGCAGCCTGGGCGTTTATAAATGGATACATCACTGCCCGAGTTTGGAAGTTGCCCATAGTTAAAGTAGGATTATAGGAATGTGTGCAGAGTGTCAACACATGGGGCACTTTGCACAAAAGGTTTGGGGAGCAACAAAAACCCTTAACATGCCAGTGTAAAGGAAGGTGGTGCTAAAAGCAGTGAAGACAGTAATGTCCACAATCATTCTGAGTCGTCACTAAAATTGCTGCCCAGTTTATCCCACACACACGTTCTGAAACAGCTGGTTTAAATTATCACCAACATATTGGCTTTACCACTGTTGCAAAATGCATTTCTGGATTGCTAAACGCAAGAAAGTGCATAAGCATGGGACATGCACATTCCAAGAAAGTGAATGTACATGCTCTAGTCAGTGAGAATCACAAAGCGTTTAGGGAAGAAAGAAGTGCATCTTACCAGCACATGCCACACAAATTCATTGACGCCTTGGAAGCTGCAGAACCGTACGCTGGCCCCGAGCAGCCCCTGTCCACCCCACATGTTGTTGGGAATAACTTCCACCTCACGTATTTTCATGGTCTTGATGTTATAGACTTCCAACTTCACTGGTTTCTCCGCATTTGCCTTCAGCAAGTCTTTAAACGTGTTGTTGTCCTTGTTCTAAAGTAAAATGTAAATTTAACTCCAGCTTTATCAATATGCATCCAAAAACTACAATCCTGCTGAAAGTCATGCATTTTAGCAAATCGACACTTGTGCAGAAAAAGCTTACAGCATAGCATGCAAAGTTCCTAACCTTTAAACTTTGGCAAACGTCAATTTTTTGGCTCATAATGAAGCGAGTTTTCTGCATTACCATGTCAACATGGTCATATCGATACGTACCTTCCATTTACCAGTTATTCCCATTAAATGCCCAATATGCCAATAGAATATAAAGTATCAAAGGGCATTTGATTTATTTGGTAGGCCTGCAATATTAGATTGGAGAGAAGATTTAAATTTTACTACAATTTTATACATTACACATTCAGTGTTTGAAATGTCAGGAAGCTATTAAGTGTGTAGTTCAAGAGTCTGGAAAGCTTGAAATCAAGGAGCCACATTCGACTTCCAGGCCACCTAGTGCCACACAAGCCAATGGGATATTAAACTCGTTCTGAAAGTGGGTCATAAATTGACAACATTTTAGAATGTACATCTCAAGTTCTCCATTAAGCATTCATGCAAAGCATGTAGATTTACTTTCTAGTTCTAGACTCCAATGAAATGGGTATTGCGTACAATACACTGATGCGAAAGCAATTAATGTGCACCTGGAAGCAGTGCTCCACATAAAGAGGCAAGTATTTTACTCACCATTGTAGGAGTAAATGGAGGAAAAAACGTGAATTTCTGACTTGCTGGTTTCGAAGCAACAAAAATAATGCATTGACGATGCAAACTATTTAGGCTTGCATAGGCATGACATGCACATTTGCCAGGCAATTCTATAACAGTACTAGAAGGCCATAAGATGGCAACAGGTGGAAAATTGTGAATTACTTGGGCACATGACCTCAGTGCTTGGCAAATGCAAAGCGAATACCTATGCAGTATAAGTGGTTGGTATGCTAATGCAGTTTTTTTTTTAATTTTTATCAGCCACTTAATTCAATCTCCCGATTGTACAGAAGGCACAATTAAGACATGTATAACTACTAGGGGTGTACCGAACTTCGGCTTCGAGTAAGTATTCGCCCGAATTCCGTACTGAAAAAAAGCTATTCATCTTCGGCCGAATAGTTTGCTATTCAGCTCTTGCCGAATTCTCATTTGTTTACAATGCAACATGAACTCAGAAAGGCAAATATAGACTTTAGTTTGCAAAACTGAATAGACAAATTACCATCACACAGCTGAAAAATATCTTATATTGTCATCTGCTCTTTAGGGCATGTTTTGTTAGATTCTTAAACATAAAAACGTGCTCATCTTTTATACTTCGCCTGCAACACAGCAAAGTCTTTTCTTTTGGAAAATGTTTATATGCAAAGTGAACTTTTTTCCAGTTGGAAAAGAAACTGAAGAAATGTGCATTGATACTTTCAGTTCCTATGATGTCACTTCATATTGCGTACATCATAGTCCCCTTTTCTTTTTTTTAAAGGACTTGTTGCATATGTTTGTGTATTGGCGAGAAGGAGTGGCTAGGATAAGTGAAACGTGAGCAGCATTTGTTTGGGTGAGGTGAAAGGTTGTAAAATGGCATTCACGCATTTCAGATTTCCTCTTGACTTGTGTCCTGCTTGTGCCAACATGAACCATTTTATACATGTCTATGTGAGCTGCAAACAGTTTCAAAACTCAACGCATCAACTTTGCAACTGGATAGAGAATGCAATGCATCTGGTCACAAAGGCAGTCCTTTTGCATTTGTGAAGCCTCCTACTTTAACTGGCAATGAATATGCAACAATCTTCTGTACATTTGGTCCCTTCATTTTGGTTCAGCCTGCTTTATTTCTGGCTTTTATACTTTACATAAAGATGCTACATTAATTACAACAAAGAGAAATAAAAATCCATTTAAAAAAATGGGGCTATTTTAATAAGTGTGTTTTTTGAAGTTTGGAACATGATTTATTAACTAAAGCAACTATTCGGCTTCATATTCGGCTTTAGTTCACAAACTATTCGGTATTTGGCCGAATACTAAATATGCTACTCGGTACAGCCCTAATAACACCTGCTGCACATTTCCAGCTGCAATCAAGGCATTTACTCTCAAGACTACTTGGAAAGAACACGGGCAGGCCAAAGTTTGAGCTAGCTCGGTCAAGCACCAAAGAAAAGGGTGGGTTTGGGGAATGAGGGACATGTAGCAGGTAGGCCTGGCCATAGAGATTAGCACGTCAAAGGACAGCCAATTTTATAAGCGACACCTTAACACACCATAAAAAATAAAAGTTGCTGCAATCCAAACATTCAACATAGAGGTCTATCCTTATAAATATTATCAGAGGTCTTAAAAAATTATAATCAATTGTAAGGCAGATTGTGAATCCAACTCCCCGATCCGTAGGAATGTATCATCCGAATTGCTGCAAATACCCAAACATGCATATAGCTCAGGGGCAAAGCATTCGTCTTGGAAGCAAGACAAGGCATAGCAACAGGTTCAAACCACGCATTAAAAAAAAAAAACTATAATTAGTTATGTCTACATGCTATTCTGTGTGGTACAGAAAAGATTGAAAGTGCAGTCTATAGTGTTTGAGAAGGTTAAAAATGGTTGCCATGCCAGAAACTGAATTAAAACATTGTTTTAAAAAAGTGGTTTTCAGAAAACCAGATCGATCGAGCAGTAAATAGTGATGTTGTATACATGTTTCAGCATTGTTAAGTTTACTGTATTACAAACACAGCAGGGTTATCCCAACTCCATGCCTCGAAGGCTGGAAACTGATGGATATCCCTTGTTAATATTAATGAGAAATTTGCACAGCGATTTTAAATGTATGCACCTTTTTTTCTCATGAATATTGAGCGATATCTTCAAATCCAGTCAAGATTTTGGCCTTGGAGGCCTGGAGCTGGACAACCTCGCTATACAGACTGGACCGCTTTGATTTTTTGAATAGATTCTACAGCACACCAATGTTACCGAGGTTCCAGCATTAACTGTTACAGCAGGCCTCCTGTGAAAAACCTTTATTAGGTGACCCTACTTGTCAGTGGAAAAGCTCAGTAAATGGAGGTTCTGATCAACCACCACAAGAGAACTGTGCTGCATGTCCTTACACGTCACTAATCTGGCATCTAGCTTGCCACGCTCAGTAATTCTTGCTATACCTTTCTAAAGCTGGAACCTGCAGGTATGAGTGACCGAATAAGCACCCTCGCCCATGCTGGACCACTCATGTCTACATAATCGTTAACCTAGGTCACTGCGTGTTAATATTTATTGTAGCCCAACCTTACATTCTACAATTCAGCATTGAGACTACAAGTTGCAGACAAGAGCCAAGACCTTTTGCAGAGCCATTTTATTGACCCAGGCCCATTTGTTCTATGTGTTACCAGTTCTACATGAACGCTGTGAACTTGGCAGTGGCCCATTACCCAGTCCAATAAAAGCACAGCATCTTCGCTTTGCACAAATAAATTTGATGTTAAACGTATCTTTAAATAGGTCTTACATTTCCAGTGGTTTACGTGCAGAGGATTGCAGAGCTATGCAAGTCCCACCCAAGTACTAGGATTTGGCCTACTTCCAATTGAAGATAGAAAACTTCAAATGAGTAAATCTGAATGAAGCCCACCTGTGGGGGGAGGGGGAGACAGAGCATGGAGGATGCAGAAGGGGAGAACCATGCTGCCCCACTGGGGCAGCGGTAGCAACATAACTCATTTGCTTTGGCAAAGATATTTTAAGAAGTTACAGCACTGGTGGAGAGCATATGAATGTTTGAAAATGCACACCTTGCTTGCAGTAAATGGCAAAAAAGGTCTGTACATGGCTTGCATTTGAGTGGCAGCATTACCCCAAATATGAAGTGTGCTAAAGGTGAAATGTCGGTACACCCCATTTTGGCGCGGCCAGTCGGCACAGATCTTTTGGCACCAGCATGTTTGTGTGGGACAATACCCATATTTTAATAATATAATATATTATAATATAAAAAAAAATGTAAATCAGTCACGAACTCGGGCCTCCAGGATTGAGACAGAAGTGTTGTATTGTTTTCATGTGCACAAGTTACATATATTAACCCAAGTTAAAATATATAATTCGGCGAGGGAGAATCAGTATGAAAGAACCCTTCTGTTTGGCCCAGAATCCCTCGGATTCCACGCCTTTGTCCCTGGCGGGGGGACGATGGCAGCCTGCAGCCGTTTGGAGACTTGACGCAGGGCCATCCCCGCTCTGAGCCTCCACATGGCTGAAGGCTTCCATCGTCCCCCGCTGGGGACCCAGGAATTTTTTTTTTCTTTTTTCCCCCCCTCTTCCCAACCCCACTTACCTTCTCTATTTTTACAGGAGCGGACGCGCTGGGAACAGAAGTGTTCCCAGCGTGTCTGCTCCCGATGGCTGCCATGGAAAGGGAAAATGGACTCCGTTTCCCTTCCCCGGCGGCCATTTTCTCAGCCATTTATTTTTTTTCTGTTCTGAAATGCTGCAGCAGTTTGGGACAGAAAAAACTGCTTTTAGTACCCCGGTCTCACAGAACTTGTGGGACGGGGTACTAATAGCAATATGCCTCTCGCGGCGGGGGCATTACCGAGTCAGGTAATGCCCCGGGGCCTTCGGTATACTATGGGCCCCAGGGCATTACCTGACTCTGTAATGCGCCCCCCCCCCCCCCCGTTCGGGGCATATTGCTTAAATATATTGCACTTATAAACACAATAAGATATCTATGTCCTTGTGGTTATATCTTCCGTCTTGCAGTGCAGCTGGCCCGCGTTCTAGACGAGAGTAAAGCTTAATTCTTTTTATTGGGTTGAAAGTGATATTGTTGGGCCAAACTCGGTGCACAAAAACGGGTCCTGCAGGCAAACTTCTGCGCCAAATCGGCCCACGCCGATCTGGCGGTGCAGAAATGTCCTCCGGTTGAAATGCACCATTTTATAGAAAGCACTGGTAAATATTTGGGGCTGTAGGGCAATTGCATTGCTCTTCAACTAAAGAACTCTCCCTGCAGATCTAGTGGGATTAAGAATAGAAGGCTTACCCCATTCATCCCAGCAGTCCAGTGTCTCATTATTGCCCTAGACTCTTTAAAGACACAGCCGAGTGGTAAACCAACTAAAACACCAGTTCTAAAATTTGGGAATGGGACCGTTCTGCATGTGAAAATAAAATACACTCGTCACTCGGGCAACAATTATCGATTAGCACAGCGCAGATAGTAAGCAGTTTGTACCTTTGTTTAGCAAAGGTTTAGGCCCAATAGCTCATAAAATAAACTGCAGGACAAAGCCTGCCCATTTTTGTCCACCCTGTTGCTTCCAAACTTGGCATACAGCAGATTTCCTTACTCTTCAGGAGAAAGTGCTTATGTGAAGTGCAGGGAGCGTAGCAGAGTCTACAGTACGAAGTGCACCCTTTCAAATAATTAGATTCCAATGTACTTAATGTTAATCTCATGTTAAGTGTGAAAATATTGAGTAGACGAAAACGGTCTTACCCAAGATGTAGTGTTAACAGTCTTGTGGGCGAGCCAATAAATTCAGATTGTATTTGTATTTTATTCTATATAGCGCCTTACACCAACGCGCTTTACATAGCAATAAAACAGTACATACAGTAGAAATATTTAAAACAAATTATTCCAAAATTGCAGTAAGACCAGATTGATTGCAACAGTTGCCTGTTCCGAAAACATAAGGGAAATTGTAAACAATAGGAATGTTTCTCAACCAGTCCCCTTTCGTAGGAGGTTCAGAATTGCTGATAAGTGAATTTGTTATGCATATAAAATCCCTCTGGTACTCAACTTTTCGTAGGTTATACATGCACTAATCTCATTTATAGTACTGATACATCATAAGTGATATGATTAATGGTTCTGCAAATCTAAGGGTTCTCATTAAGTGGTGTGGCCTAAGCACGGTTGTGTTTGGGCCATGCCCCCTATTGAAAGCCACCCCTCGCCTAAGAAAGGCGGGGCTGCAGTAGCACTGGGGCGCACTGGCATTACTACATTGATTTGCCCAGCCCCTACTTTTAAACAAAAAACAAAAAGGGGCTGGGCGCCAAAGGCGTGACACCAGTGTGCCCCAACTCACACGCAGCCCTTTCATTCAAGGAGAAGCATGGTGCAACGCTTTAATTACCGGCTGCTTGAATGAAAGGGCTGCCTCCTGCAGATGGCTCCATTGTGAAACAGATGGCTCTATTGTGAAACAGAGGGCTGGACTGCCCAGCTCTCCTTTTGTTTCCGAGTAAATATCACCCAGCATGAATGTCCAGGGGCTTGGCATCATACTGGGTGACTATTTACTCGGAAACAAAATGAAAGCTGTGCTTTCCAGCCCTCCTCCTGTATTTAGAGTACATAAACATCAGGCATCCCACACTTCATGGTTACACCTGCTGCTAGCAGGCGTCGGGTTAGAAGAAAAAGGCGATGCCTTTTCTTTTTTTGTAATCTGAAGTGCCGACACCTGCAGGCAGCTCGTGTAACCGTGCAGCCCTACACAGGCTGCCTCATGTGTCAGCTGGGCTGGGGCTAGTCGGGGGTGGGCCCTAGCAGGGTGCCAGAGCCCATGATCTATATGCACCCCAAACTGTCAGCTCATGTCACGTTTCCGTTTTTTTCGTCTAAAGTGGCAGTCCCATCAAAAGTGAAAATATCGTAAGTGTCAGCAAGTTTTGGGAGCAGCCTGGCGTTGGCAGGGGTGCTGGGTGGTGAGAGTTCAATGCCAGGCTGATTTAGAAGATACTCGTGTGATGTCCCAGTGTAGCATAGCGCATGCGCGAGCCTCAGTTGGGCCCGCGCATGCACAGTTGAATAAATGGCGTCCGTGCGGGCAGTTGCCGCCGGGACGCGTAACAGGCAACATCGCGTCCAGTGCCTCTCTGTAGGAGTGCGTGTGTGCATGCATGTGTGTGGGCCGCCTGAGGCACGGGTGGCCATATAACAACTGGCGACGAGGCGGGACGCCACTGGAGCGTTCGCTCGATGCACACAGCATGTTGACCATCAGCGACGTTACGACGTGGTGAGTCACGGACCCGGCGGGAGCATTTCGTTGATATTCTAGCAGCTGGTATACAGCAGTAGCGGCCTGAAAAGGTGCTCGTGCGCTGCTTCTACCACCTCAAACAATTTGGGAACTTTTGACCGTCTTCAACACCCAGAAGACGGCCCACTTCTGACAGACACTAAGCGCCAGAAAGGGAGCAAGGACACGTTGTCTGCCACCGGACAGTAATTGGAGGTACGTGCACTGCCCACCCAAGTCAGGTTTGCGCCTCTAAACCACAAGCAGGTGCCTGTGCGACCTGTAAACATGGCAGAAAGCGATGGAGGCAGAAGCTGCGGCAGTGGTGGTGAAAACACAACAGGGGTCTTTACTGCCGATGCAAGAGTTTGATGTGTCAGGTCCCCCTTCGAAATTGGGCCCAAGATGGTTGCTATGGATGAAAAAACTTGATATGTACTTTACAGCGACCGGGATAACCGATGATGATGCGAAGAGGGTCACCCTGTTGTATTCGGCGGGTTTGGAGGTCATACGCATATACGAGTCCCTTAACCTGCAGGTAGTCACCTATGCAGCAGTCAAGACTGCTTTGGAAAACTACTTTATACCGCTCTCCAATGTGGATTACGAGAGATTTCTCTTCTGTGGGGAGAAACAGCGGGAAGGGGAGTCACTTGATCAGTTTTGTGCTCGACTGCGATTGATGGCCACCACTTGTCGATGGGACAACGATGAATCTATGATAAGGAATCAGGTTCTCCAAGGATGTACATCTGGCAAGTTACGGAGGCAAGTGTTGAGGGAACCGGGCTGGACCCTGCAACAAATCCTGGACAGTGGCAGAACGTACGAACTGGCGGAGTCGAGAGGCGCCAAAATGGACGCGGCAGTGCGTCCGGGGGCATCTGAGGATGCGTTTGCTGTCGGGAAACGGGCCATGTCAAAAGACAAGTGGGGGCAGAGAAAGCAAGAGACTCGCCCTCCAACGGGGTCTGACTCTATCTGCCAATACTGCGGGTATGACTTGCCCCACTCCGAGGAGTGTCCGGCCAAGTCGAGATCATGCGGCCGATGCAATGGACCCGGACACTAGGCCCGGATGTGTCGCGCCCCTGCTCCGGTTTCGGTGTAGAGGGGCCCGGCCGGGGCACGGGGTGGTGGTTCGAGGAGGCAGAGGAGCATTGCAGTCTTGGAGCAGGAAATGCAAAGACTACAGTTAGCTGAAGAGGAAGAGGAAGAAGTTTTCTTCATCTCGAGCATCGCTTCAGGGGCAAGGAGTAAGAGGCAGCCCAAATGTGTTGTGGACATTCAGGGAGTGCCGACACAAGTACTCATCGACACAGGGGCCTCAGTCTGTGTGCTTGCCTCGGCTCATTACCAACAGATCCCGGGGCCTCCTGCGCTAGACGTTTCAACTGCAAAGATCTTCACGTTTGGCGGGGACACTCCGCTTCCCATCAGGGACGTGTTTGTAGCGCCTGTGTCCAGGGGCGGGAAAACCATAAAGGCCCGATTCTTCGTCACAGATGTGAGTCCCCATTCTCTACTCAGCTGTGCGGCATCCGAAGCCCTGAGCCTGGTTCACTTTGCAATGGAGGTCTATCAAGTGGACATTGAAACGCTGCTGGACAGGTTTGCAGGCATTTTTGAAGGGGTCGGGAAGCTGAAGGCACCCCCAGTGCGTCTACACATTGACCACACAATCAGGCCAACGGTCCTCAAGCATAAGCGGATCCCATTCCATCTTCGTGAAAAGGAGGAGCTTCGCTCGCTTGTCAGCATGGATATTATCTAGAGGGTGGAAGGGCCGACGCCCTGGGTTTCACCCATAGTGGTCGCACCCAAGCCAAAACAGCCGGAGGCGGTGAGAATTTGTGTAGACATGCGCCTCCCTAATGCCGCAATTAAGAGGGAGAGACACCTGACGCCGACCCTCGATGATATCATAGGGGAGTTGCAGGGGGCGAAAGTCTTCTCGAAATTGGATCTACGAGCGGGCTATCACCAGCTGGAGCTCCACCCTGACTCTAGATTCATCACGACTTACGACACACGAAGGTCTTTACCAATTTAAGCGCCTGAGTTTTGGCATTTCATCAGCTGCCGAAGTATTCCAGAACACCATAAGATGGGCGCTCGCAGGATTAAAAGGCGTTTTGAACATGAGTGATGACATTTTGGTATTCGCCGACTCAGAAGCAGAGCACATGAAGAGGCTCGAGAACACGCTGAAAAGGCTGAATGATCTGGGTCTTACCCTGCACCGTCAAAAGTGTGAGTTCTTTAAAGAACGGATTGGGTTTTTCGGATTCATTTTTCATGCAGCGGGTGTGTCACCTGACCCGGCAAAGATCAGAGACATTCGTGAAGCAGTGGCACCATCGTCCCCCACGGAGGTAAGGAGCTTCCTGGGGATGGTGAATTACTGTGGGCGCTTCATCAAGGGTTTGGCTTCCTTATCTGAGCCCTTAAGAGCATTGACCAGGAATGATGCCGTGTGGAAGTGGGAAAGCAGAGAACAGGAGGCGTTCCAGGCCCTCAAGAATGCCCTGTCGGATGGGGACACGATGGCGTACTTTAACCCTGCCGTGGAATCGGAGATTGTGGTCGATGCCAGTCCCGTGGGTGTTGGGGCAGTACTATTGCAGCCAGATGAAAGAGGGGACATGCGGCCCATCGCATATGCGAGCAAGGCCCTCTCCAACACCGAGAGGCGATATTCGCAAATTGAGAGGGAGGCACTGGCCATCCTGTGGGGCTGTCACCATTTTCACCTCTACATCCTGGGCAAGCCCGTGGTAGTGGTGACAGACCACAAGCCGCTGCTACCCATCCTAGCGGGTGTGTCGTCGAAGCCACCACCCAGGATTGAGAGGTGGATGCTGGCCCTGATGGAGTATGGGGTTCAACTGATATATAGACCGGGCACCAACAACCCGGCGGACCATCTCTCACGTCACCCGAATTCGGAGAACATCGACAAGGACGGCGGTGTGTCGGACTGCCAAGGGCTGCTCTGTCATGTGATAGATGGGGCGCTACCAGTGGCGCTGACGAGGCTAGCCATTGCGACGGAGTCCTCCAAGGATGAGGTCTTCGGCATAATCAAAGCAGCAGTAAGGATTGGAGATTGGAGCTGCGCAACAACTCCCGACGTCAGCTGGAAGCCCAAAGGGATCTTCAGGCACTCTGGAGGGTCAGGGATGAGCTCTCTATTTCGGATGATGGACTGATCCTCAGAGGGTGGCAAATCGTGATCCCACAGGCCTTAAGGATGCGGGTGTTGGAGCTAGCACACATTGGGCATCAAGGGGTCGCCAAGACCAAAGCGAGACTACGGCCTAAGGTGTGGTTTCTGGATTTGGAGGGGGAGGTCGAGAGTTTCGTGAGAAGGTGCCTGGCATGTCAGGCGGCGACCCCAGGAGACAAAGCCCCGCCGATAAGCTCGATGGAGTGAAGTGAGATGCCGTGGGGAACTGTCCATGTGGATTTCGGCTCGACGGGTCGTGGCATGTATTTCCTGGTGGCCGTGGATCAATGGTCCAGGTACCCGGAGGTGGATGTGGTGGAGTCGACGGCGACTGAGTTCACCACGAGAGCCCTGGACAAGATGTTCGCCACATATGGCTTTCCGGAGATACTTTGCTCTGATAATGGACCGCCATTTACCGGCAGCCAGTTTGCCCAATATCTCCGGGAAAGGGGGAATACATCACCGCAAGGTATCCCCGCTATGGCCCCGCGCCAATGGAGAGGCCGAAAGGCTAATGCGTACTTTAAACAAAGTACTCAGGATTTCTGCCAATGGGGGTGACGACCTTCCGACAAAGCTCGTGGAATTTTTGCGAGAGTACCGAACCACGCCCCAGCAGTCCACGGGGGTTGCCCCTGCGGAGGCGCTGTTTGGGCGCTGCCCGAGGGGAATGATACCGGAAGTTGAGGGGAGGAGTCCAGGCGTCAGACAATGAGAAGTTTCGAGAAGAGCGCGCCACGCGCAATCAGAAGGAAAGCGAGAGATGAGTTCTGCAAGACAAGGAAGTGTGTGTGGGGGACTCCGTGCTCGTTCGGAACAGACACCCTGTGGGCAAGCTATCTTTACCATATGAGCCCCGCCCGTGGAAAGTCACCCATGTGAAAGGGACCATGGTGACGGCGGCCTGCGAAAGCGGCACGGTCACCCGCAACAGATCCTTTTTCAAAAAAGTGGACACGGAAACAGACACCGTGGGTCAGGAGGATGGGCCTAGCCAGGAGGCAGTCCCCGAGGGTCCGATTGATGATCCCACTGGTGCCGTCGCCCCTTCTGGGGACAGGGCCCCTGGAACACCAACGGTCACTGCAAGGTACCCCATGCGCAGTGGCCGGAGACTGCCTGCTCATCTCAAGGACTATGTCCTGGACTCAGGAGACTGAGCCGAGATTGCCATGGGCCGTCAGTGGCGGGTGGGATCCCGTTCATGTGTTACCAGTTATGTTTGGTGCTGCACCATAATGTTATGTTTTGTTGTTAAAAAAAGGAAGGGATGTGATGTCCCAGTGTAGCATAGCGCATGCGCGAGCCTTGGTTGGGCCCGCGCATGCGCATTTGAATAAACTGCGTCCGTGCGGGCAGTTGCCGCCGGGACGCGTAACAGGCAACATCGCGTCCAGTGCCTCTCTGTATGAGAGGGTGTGTGCATGCATGCATGTGGGCCGCCCGAGGCACGGGTGGCCATATACCAACTCGCAGAGCAGGCGGTTCCCACCTACTTATACCACCTATAGACCACTAGTGCATAGACCTTGCCATGAACCAGCAGATGGACTCCGTCAAGCGGAAACTACTCTCCTGCAAGTATTTTTTTTGGCACTTTTCTTCCCCACGTAATTGAAGTTCTACCATGGGGCAAAGGCAACCCTCTGCAGCACACCACAGGAGGCGTGGCAGTGGTACAAAACCAACATCCAGCCAGCGAGGGCTCGTACACCACTGAAGGAGACGCAGCGACCTGGGACAGAAACCGTGCCATCGTCCGCCCTGGTATAGTCACAGGATCTGCTTCCCCAAGAAGATGCGGGCGCGACAACGGACTGAGGGGAGGAGGGCTGAATAAGGTAGGTGGCGCCAGGCACAGACATTTTGGAACGTTGAAACTAAAGGTGCAACAACTCTAGAGAACTTGCCTCTGGAGTGCAAGAGGTCTGGGATAGGCCCAGTTTGGGCAAGTTGCCGATTCAGCAAACGCTCCACTCATGGTGGAGTTCGTTTGCTTGTGCAGTTTTTGCATGGGCCCAGGGTGACCAGAGCTTCAGTTTGGGGGCCAGGTGGGAGGGCTGGCAAGTGCAGGGTGGGGGGTGTTGGGGGATGTTTAATTGTTTCAATTGTTAGGCGGATCTCTGCACAGTAGGTTCTAGGGTCGGTTCATAGGGGAGACTGACAGGAGAGGGAGACCTCCGGGGGCTGCCATCTTGTATCTGGCAGTTGGGAACGGACAGCACAGGATAAGGGCGTCACGTTGCTTCCCTGGGATTACACATGGATTCTACTTGGGAATGGTAACCACAAGGGCATTTGCCTGATATTTGATACTTAGGGGTGGATGCACAGGACAATGGAGCCACGTTCTTAACGTGAAACGTAAACGGGATGTGTTCAAGCATTCATTTCAGCACTCCCCGCTGATCAACACTGTTGCCATCACTCCGGAAAACCCTGTGATGCCAGGTACCATCTACTCCTTTGCTTTACCCTCCCTGCAACTGTCCAATCGCCTACTGTATGCATGCACCCCTCCGGCCCCTTAAGATTGCCCCATTTGCCCTCCCACCCCCATTGCACACATGAGCGCCCCCAGCCCCTCGCTGCCCCACACCATTGGCCACATGAGTGCCCCCAGACCAAATTCCCACACCCCCATGACGACAACACTTAGTTAGACCCACGCCCATGTCTCACAGGCAGCACACTCACCTGTAGCTCTCACAGCACTCATCCCCACCCTTTCCCCCCCACCATACCTGGACTCACCACCACCCCTCCACTTCTCACTACTTTCCACTTACTTGATTTGGTAACGCGAACACTCATTTCCTCACCTCAGAAGCCCTTCAGCAACACCCTGCCTCAAGACACTACCAGCATACTGACCTCCAGCCGTGCTATAGAGCACAGTGTCTACTATATCCCTAACCCCAAATACCACTCCACCGACCAGCAACCACCCTCCCATCTCTCCACCACCACTCTACCTAAACCCACTCCATTCCTCCCATCCCTACTCCCTTGGATTTCACGCATTCTCATTCCCACCAACTTACCCGGTCTCTGCACATCAAGAAATGTGCACCTTTGCTCCTGCACCAGCTTACCACTGCCACCATGACTCCTCACAGGCTCATACCAGCCTACAGGAATCCTCACCTGCTGAATCCAGCCCCCATCCCCACCCTCTTGTGTGGCCTCATTAACATGCGCTCCCTCTGCACGCATGCTCAAGACATTCACAATTTATTACTAGAGACTGACATCCTCACCATCACTGAAATCTGGTTGCACGACGCTGCCAGCCCTGCTCCCCCTCTAACCATCCTGCCAGGATACTTCATCTTGAGATCAGACAGACAAGCCCAACGAGGTGGAGGAGTCACCATCATTCACAAATCTTCCATTCCTATTAGATCGTCCCCACTTCAAGCGGCTATGAACAACTCCTTGCTAAATTGGAACCCTGCCCCTAAACTACCATCAGCATCCTCCACCTCCATCGTCAGCCCACCTATACCAACCTTACTTCTGGGTGACTAACCTTGGATGAAATGACACCTCGGACACCAAAGCCACATCCCTCACTGACACCCTGCAAGACATTAGCATCACCAAAGCCATCAGCTCCCCTACTCACATCAAAGGTTGAACCCTTGATTGGATCACGCATCAGAACCCCCCCCTCCCCATCTCAACCATCATTGACCCAGTTTCCTGGTCAGACCACTCCCTGATCCACTACAGCTCATTGGAGAATCCCACAATGTAAGGATTCCACACAACTACCCCCCCCCCACCCCCAACCCCAATCACCTCGCTAGAACTGCTCAAACTACCATCTCCTCCCACCTTGAAACACTCACTGATGACAACCCGGATACCATACATGCCGCCTACAACACCCTTCTACCATACCCTCCCCCCCACTGGACCTTCACACTTCTCTTAAATCCACCACAAAGAAAAAATCCTTCACACATAACTGGTTCTCTGAAGATCGCATCGCCCTGTGCAAACGTGCTCAAGAACACCTCCAGCTGTCCACAGCAAATCAGGACAGCTACCTAGCCGTAGCCAAAACCTATAAAAAAAAGGCATCATAACCACTAAATCGAGCATCTACAATTCCAGAATCAGGGAATCCAGTTCCAACACCAGGGAGCTCTTTAAAATCTTTCAAGAACTCACTCCCTCCCCACCCCCCCAACCCATCATTAGCTTCCCTAAAGACAATACTTGGTGCTCTACTGTCCAAGCAGCTCTCGCTAACAAAACCACCTTGCTGAGACAAAACTATCCAAGAAAACCGCCATCTGCCTAAAACAGCCCCCCATCCTTCCAGCTGAATCCCTGCCAATACACCCCCTTTTAACTTCAGCAACGTCTCTCCTCAAGACACCCTTTCTATCATCCACAACCTAAAACCATCCAGCTGCAAGGGCAACACATGCCCCTCCCACATCAAAATGTGCACCAAGCCCCATCTCCAAATTCATAAACTCCTCCTTTGATACAAGCTCCATCCCCCTAGCCATCAAGGAAGCATGGGTCACACCTCGACTCAGTGCCAGTACTCCAAAAATACTTGATGCACTACTTCAATCCAACTTCTTGCCTACCTGAAAAGCACAACCTCCTAGTTAATCTGGCTTCAGACCCAGACAGTACTAAAGCTGCCCTCCTAGACCTACAGATCCACCTTGACAGTATCCGAGATGCCTTTGATTTAGTCAACCATGACATTGTGCCAGTACCTTGGATCTAAATTAAACTTTTCCTCAGAAGCCACTAGTTTGATCAAATCCTTTTAGCGGTCGAACCTCCAGGGTCTTTGCCAGCTCAGATGCTGCCGATCCCATACCCGTCCCTCAAGGGTCATGCATCTCACCCACTCTGTACAAAAATCTTGGGATCACTTACAACTTCGCAGACACAAAACTGCCAACATAAAAACACATCTACAGCATCATCCAGGTTTGGATGGCTGAGCACCATCTGCGCTTGGACAAGGACAACACAGAGCTCCTTATTTTAGGATCTTCCCACCACCTAAACCCAGCCTACTCCTTTCTCCATTGAAGGCAACCCGGCACCAGTGTCAAACCATGTAAAAGCCCTAGGCATCCATTTAGACGTAGAACTCTATGCACAAACATGTAAAGGTCCTCGCCACCTCAGCTGCCTACACCACTAACTTCAGCAGAAAATTCCTATACACCAACAACTGTCTCACCTTTGCCATCAGCAGCGAACTGGACTATTGTAAAGCTATGCTCAGGCACCTCATCTAGAAATCTCACGAAACTCCACGGATTCAAAACAATGCCCTACGGGCCATGGGGCTTGGAATGCTCAGACCACATCTCCCATGCTAGGCGAGAGGCCCACTGGCTACCAAGTAAAGCCTGCATGGAGTTCAAGATCCTCTCCATCACTCCGATGCATCCAGAAAAGTGCACCTCCCTTCCTCAACCAACGGATCTCGAAAAAAAAAGAAAAAAAAAAAATAACACAGCTGCGATGCCTACAATCATCCACCTCGAGCCCTAGCCATTCCCGGATTCTCTAGGAAAAGCTGGGGGAATTCACTTCACCACCACTGCCTCCACCCTCAGCAACACCCTCCCTCTCCACATCCAAGAACCACCCTCCTACCTCATCTTTTGAAAAAACGATGACTGCTTTTTGACAAATCTGATTAGCGATCAGGTGCAGCTATACCTATTTCACTGTTTCAGCACCTATATTGTACTTGCCTATTGTGTCAAGATCGGTGCTGTGATGCTTACAGCATCGGGTGCTGCATATAAATGCAATAAATACGTACATTTGAGTTCCAGGCACTCTCTCCTCACAGAGTCTCACCTGACTGGGTCAAATCAGTTTTTCGCACAAACTATAGGATGGTTTTTCATGCCGGCTTCACCGGGGTGGGAGAGGGGCGAGGGCGCTATGATCTTAATACCTAAAGGTTGCCATTCTTGGTCACGGAGGTGCAAACAGACCCTCTGGGAAGGCATGCGTTGGTCCAAGTGGTGCAGGCAGATATTTGGGGTGCCACCTGGGGTATTGTGTTGGCATATGCACCCCCTCCTCTCACAAGGGACTTGCTAAATGACCTTCAGAAGCTTTTGTTGGGTGGGGCTGACAGATTGGTCTGGCTCGGAAAAGTCTTGCATGGGCAGTAGAAATCCAGGAGGTGCCCACCAAACTGGGTTCCTTTGTGGGGGCAATGGGGTGGTTAGATACCTGGAGGAGTCTGCATGCTGGGGAGGCCGGTACTTTCACAGGGGTTCATTCTTCTTTCTCCAGGTTGGACTACCTGTTCATCCCACCGGGGGATGGACATAGGTTACTCAGCGCAACTCTTAGCCAGAGGGGTGTCGGACCACTCGGCACACTTAAGAGTGGGAGTGAGAAGTTTATGCCCACCTGGAGGCTAAATTCTTACTATTTGGGTTTCCGTTTTTGAGTTAACCGAGGCACTAGTTAGCACTACACAAATATTTCTCGCTTAACGAAAGGGTGGGGGGGGGGGGGGTCAATGAAGAGTTCTGTCATGATTTGGGAGGGGTACAAAATGATTTTCAGAGGGCAGTCGATTTTGCGGGTTGCAGCAACAGCATGCACTGGAGGAGGTGGACTCAGAAAGGGCGGAGGCAGATCTTATCGCTTTAGGATCCCTTGTAGGCACAGCAAAAGTCATGGACAGCCCAGGAAACTCTAGAACGTAGCATTAGATAATGTGAAACAGGCACACTGGCTCAAAACTTAGCCAGATTTAAAAAGCTGGTGATAAGGTGGGAAACATGCTTGTGTGGCTGGAGTGAAGGCAGAGGGGCAGCGGGTACATAAGGGCGATGCAGGGAGACCTGGGCGAGGTCTTGACTGCGGACACAAACATCGCTCAAGCGTTCGGGGGTATTTAAGAGTCCCTATATATAGGGCACTGATGTCGGTTAAGGGAGGACGAGCCCGGGTTATCAGAGCAGGTGGTTCTACCACAGCCGGCTACTCGGCAGCGAGGGGTTGGAAGCAGACATCTTGGAAGAAGTAATAGCAGCTGCCATGAAGTCCATGGGCCCGAACAGCTTCCTGGTAGAGATCAGTGGTAGGGCCGATCCACCAGCTATGCCTGCAAAGCAAGCACAAGGGTATATACCTGAGGATCTTAGGAAGGTGTCTATTGTGGTTCATCCCAATCCTAGCAAGAGTTCTGGCAAACCGCCTACTGGGGGTCATAGGGTACTTAATGCACCTGGATCAGTGCAGGTTTATGCCATCAAAGTCTACTCGCAACAACCTCAGCAGGGTACAATTCGCTCTAACTTTTTTGGGATGGGTGCACCTTCTCTAGGAGTCGACAGTAGCCGAGTAGCTGAAGTGCGGGTCAATAGGTTCTGCTCTAGACCCACCCCCCCGCCCCTCCAGGCGTGGAAAAAGGCAGGCGTGGAATAAGGCAGGGTTGTACCCTCTGCTTTTCACGCTGGCTTTTGAGCCGCTAGCAGTGAAGCTCCAGGCAAGCACAGAAGGGAAGATTTATGGTGGCCCTGGGAAGGTGAAGAGGGAATACCTTTATACACGGATGATCTGATTTATATGGGCAACTCGCAGGTTGCATGTCGAGCAGTGACAAGATATTGAGTAATTTCCAGGGTGTTGGTCTTCCCTATACAGGGTAGGGATGCGCGTGCTTGAGGTGTGCCCATCTACCTCAGGCTTCCAATATCTAGGAATACATGTGGGTGGGCACCTCTCGAGGTTTGACCTGAACTGGCACCCGATAATGGATACATTAATGTAGATGTCACATTGGCAGTCCCTCCCATCGAGTATGATGGGCAATGCGGCCCTGTTCAAAATGATATCCCTGCCCAAGTGTCTTTATGTACTGCAGAGTGCCCGACTCCCAATCTCCAAGAGGGAGTTTGGAGGGATTCAGTGAGCTTCTGTGGGGGCAGGCATGCATTGCCTTTAGAACCCTCCAGCGGTCTGTATGGGGGGCCGGGGTGGGGGGTGAAATCGGTATATCCAGCCTGCAAGAATATTACTGGTCGGCACAGTTAGGAGTCGTCAACGACTGGCTAAACGGAGGCACTGGGTTGGCTCATATTGCATCGGAAAAGGGCTGGATGGGGCCAGCGGGTATCCCGGTTAAAATGTACTTTATGGAAAGAAAGGGAGAAGGGGGGCTCCCACTCATGACACGACATATGTCATTTATAACACGCCTATACACAAGTGGTTCTGGGTGTGAATATGTGCTACAGGTTTGGGTCGAAGCGTGCGCCCACACAGGTTGTGGGCGGAGGCCGACACTAGGTCGGCCACTATGGAGCAATTCATACCACCCAGAGCTCCCCAAGATGGGCCACTTCAGGAACTGAGAGAATCATGGGATTCAGCACTTGGAGATGGGGTGCAGGGGGATGGTATCCTTCCCTTTTTAAAAAAGGACAGTTTTGTACTCTGGGAGGGCGAACGCTTTTGGCATATACAATTGCAGCATGCATTAAGGTCGCAGTTTCCCGCAGCGAGCGAAATCCCAGTGTTCCCCACTGGAAGCAAATTTACTGCCAGCCCGAATTGAGACGAAGGTCACGTCCAAGTTGTACCAAGTAATATCAGTGAATGGGGCTCAGGAACTGACCCGCATGAGGGACAGGTGGAAAGGGGAGGTTGGCCCTACGGAATCGGGAGGAATGGGTGGAGGCACTGATGTTTCTGCCAGAGATGTTATATCTGCCAGGCTCCGCCTCATACAGTACAAGATTCTTCACAGGATTTACTACTCCTGTACCAAGCTGAATGGGGATGGGCGGAAAATTACTTGCGTGGAAGGTCTGGCAGCACATTTTACCACACCCTGTGTGATGGCCCTCAGGCTCAAATGTGAGGGAAATGTATAAGCAAATTGTCAAATACACTGAATGTGGAGGTCTCCAAAGACCCAAAATGTGCTTTACTTGGGATCTGGGAGTACGAGAAGACCTTTCCGGCGGTTGCCTTGGGACTAGCAAATAAAGTAATTGCTTTGTTTCAGGCGTCTCCCACACCGCCCCCAAATGACCTCTTGGGTAGACAAGAGGGACATATGTATGGCCCTAGAAACAAAGGTGTATAATGCTAGGGAATGTCCAGCAAGGTTTCCGAAAGTCTGGGGGAAATGGGAGGAGGTTACTGTCCGGCAATGGGGGATTGAAAGGTCTGCCCGAATCTCTGTAATATGCTCAACACTTGTATTTTCAGTCGGCTCCTTTGAGTTATGCCAAGTGGGGATAGTTCCGTTTGTGTTTTTTTATTTATTCTTCGTTGAAAACAAAAAACGTTTCATAAAAAAAAAAACTAGTGTTGCAAAGCAAGTATTTTGCATGTACAAATTACAATACTTTGCAACACAGGTTTTTGGTAGTGAGATAAGGGGCGGTCACAACGGAAGGAGTGAGTTCATTACAATTGATCTGAACAGAGGCACTGAGGGTGTACAAACTGAAGGCAACAAAAGAAACAGGAGGAAGGAAATAACAGGATTGTGTGCATTGGCCTACAATGATTTAGTTCTACTAGTGTTACAGAAACACTACAGCAGCTATATTGCGGCCTGTGATCTGTTCGAACATAAATGTCCAATTTAATGCTTGTAGGCCTTTGAAGTGGTAGACTTCGTCCCATAGTGGCTGTAAACAGCAAGAAAGTAGGTTGATGAATACCCCCCCCCCCCCATCTAGATTATTAGGAATAACTTTTGGGGATTACGTAATTAGCTCTGCCCCCATAACAGATGCAGTGAATCAGCACTCATTCAATATGCAAGGGATTTGGGAGACTGCAATCTTCAATGCTAACCATTTATTGAGCAAAGTCAATCTCATGCTAGTTGTGTTCAGAGGCTTGGGGCCAAACATCTGATGTCCCAATTGAATAGAAAAGTAAGGGAAATATTTTCCTCTTTGGGGTGTGGATATCTGTGCAAATGTATTTATTGCAACTAGTTGCTGATTTGGGTTACATAGTAGATCCAATTCATTTTAAACCACTTCCTTTTAGTTCAATCGAACTATGTTCATGGTGTTCTACATGATTGGATAGATAGCTTTGGATGCTAGCTCCTGTAGACCATGGATGCAATTCCTAAAAAGAAATATTCTCTGCTGGGTCAGTTTGTGGCAGCTCAGTGGATGTAAAAGGTCTAGGTACCAAATTCTCCATCTCAGAGAACCAAGAGATACATGGCCATGCAGCAAGAGCTCAGAACATACATTTGCACCACTTCCAGTGATACTCCTATTGGTTTCACAATTCTTGCAAACGAGTTGCATTCAAACTTGGGGCCAAATGCCTCTCGCTAGATTCTGTAGTCCTTAACTGGAGATTTGTGCATGTGATGCTACCATAAGAGGATTGGTCAGTGTCCCACTTAAATTAGAGTCATCTTATATCCAACACTTACAGGTTGCAATCGTAAGGTCACTTTCTGGTGCATAAATGTACTTTTATGCTCTTCAGAAGGACCCTCTGCTTGTGCTGAGTTTGGTTGAGAAAAATAAATTAAAAAAGCAGACTATTTTGTTGCGTTAGTGTACTGAAGTTGGATTTGCTTTTATGATTTTTTAAATCTCCAAAATAGTGGTTTACCCGAAGTAAAGGACAACATTAAGGTACTAAGGCAAACAACAGACAGTGGAATAGCTGAATGTGTGAAGAAGTGATAACTGACAAAATGCAGACATACAAGGCGCAAACCAGCTTTCAGCATTTGATTGGTAGCCGCCCCAATTTACCCCAGCATCTGCAAGCAATACAGAGAAATCTGCTACGACTTGCCAAAGCCACATCCTTCATTTAAATAAGGTACACATTTTGCTCTGTGAACCATGGGTCTGGCTTCAATAAAACTTCAAAAACGAAGAAACAAGCTGGAATCACGCTTTGGTACAAGCCAACAGAATTGTTAAATCCTAAAGATTGGCTGTACATCTAAGACTTGCCTATCATATATAGCAAGAGCAACAAACCTGCAGGAAGCAGGCGTACCATACGACAGGTCAGGAAATGCCGACAAAAATGGAAGTTATAGCAAAGATTAACTTCAGAGGTTTTAGTGCTGAACATAAAACAGCACAAGGAAAAAAAGGTGAGGTAACACGCACAAAGGAGGGGTGGCATGGGCGCAACTCTGGGTCCCAGCTGCAATCTGCTCAACAGTCCAACGATGCCCTAGTGCGCCTTCATGCCTCAGCAATCTTCAGGGAGGCCGATGTGTTCAGGGTTGAATCCCTCTGGAATTACCAGTCTGTAGCAGCAAGGAATTATTTTATCTGTAGTGTAGAGCTGGTTTGGCTGTACACTACAGTAAAGAATTCCCTGTTGCCACATCCTGGTATTGTTTTTTTTAATTAATTTGATATGGCTGAAAAAAGAATAGCCTTTCAAATATAACTTTCGAAAAGGAATCATTTTCAAATTCATTATTACAACAAGTTTGTTATAGGACAGAACAAAAGTAAAGCAATAACATAGTATACAATCTTTGAATCAGTTAACATTTCACAATATTGTGTCATCGAAGTTTTCAAACATTAAACAAAAAGAAATGTTCCCAACTCACTTGAAATGTGTGATAACGAATAGGCTCTCAATTACTTAAAACAGGGGTAGGTAAAGTTACAGAAATGTAAAGCGGTAAAAAATATATCTTTCCATCAAGTAGAAATTGCATCAAAGGATGGAGACCATGAGGATACTTGATTGTAAGAATTTAACAGCTATGTTGTCCGAGACTCGGTGGAAATCAAATAATGCTCTCCACGACGTTTGACGCTGTAATATAAAAAGCCGAGAATACGTGGAGAAAATACTTTGTCCTAGCATCAAAGAGCATGATGTTGAGATCAGATGTTTAATTGTCTCGGGTTGCGATGCATTAAAAAAAAAAAACACCCCGGCAGAAATGTTCTTTACAGATTGGTTTTACATCTTTCTGTACCACAATTTAAATCTCATAAATAGGATCCAGAAACAGCCATATATGGTTCAACCACAGTAAATTTCTTCGGCCCAAAAATGTTTTGACAATTATTTTTTTTTTTTTAAATAAAGTTCCTCCTCAACAGCAGTAATTGTGTATACTGTTCCTTTGTTCGGATCCAATCACTGAGGCGTACCCTTCTTTTAGCTCGGTTTTGAAATGAGCAGAGAATCAAATTTCTTCCATCTGTAGCAATTCTTGGATTTTTGTTGTGCACTTTAACACTATGTGATTGGTACGGATATCATGCTCAATGAATTTTCCCTGAAGGCATCAGATATTTTCTATAAAGTTAGGGCAGTTTCCATACATACATGCCGTACAGGGAAACTTCACAATTCGTTTCGTATGACACATGGAAGTAGTTTTAATCAGGGATAAAACTGGATTGCCGAAAATGTGCCACCATTCTTACCCGCAGTGTGTTTCGGGATGCCATGTTCTAGTTTCTGCACCATAGGCGAGAATGGGAACTACTTTTTGATTGAACACAATGGACGGCCCTAGTGAGAATTTACTGTATTTAGCCTGTAAAATATGGGCTCGAGATATGGCAGTTTTCCATTTTGTCTGGAGATCGAGATGGTAAAATTTATCTGAAGGGTGGTTACTAATGGTAAGGCCTAGGTATTTGCATTCTTGAACTAGCTGCATCCGATTACCTTGGAGCCGCCATCTAAATGGTCATCATTATCTCAGTATGCCTGTCGTAGTCAATCATGATCTTCCACTTGGATTTGTTAACTTGCAGTAAATTAGCTTGCCCAGCTGAGCAAGCAGCCCTTTCAGCCCCTTGGGTGTTTTTGCCAGCAACATGAGGTTGTCGGCATAAAACAGGGGGCCGCGCGATCGCCCAGTTTGGGTGAATCAGAGATGGTATCGGCAAATTGATACTGCATGTCTGCAATGAAGAAATTAACAAGCGTGGACGCAAGTATACACCCCTGATTGTAGCCTCTGAAATTTAGCAATAGGGTCTGATAGATTGCCATCTAAAGACAGGCGTATTTGTATCGTGGTTTGCGCATATAACTGGTTTAGATGAGCAGGGCATGCGGCTTTGAGTATCTTTCTGGACAATGAATCAAAGGCTGCCTGGAACTCTATGAAAGCCATATAGAAATGGTTGCCTTCTTTGGCGTTCTTGCAATTTGATGGCTTCTATAGCATGGAGGTTTATCGCGGTCCCCAAGCCTGGCATAAAGCCAGTTGGATTCGGGTCTGAGGTCAGTTTAAATGATCCATTGATTGAATTTTCTTAAAGTCTGGCAAACAGCTTCCCGGGGACATCTAACAGAGTGACAGGACGATAGTTCCCTGGGTCACTACGAGCGCCTTTTTTATAAATAGGAATGACAATGGATTTTCTCCAAGATGGCGGCAGTTGGTGTGATTTAATGGTTTGTGAGAATAGGACCACGAGTATTCTGGGCCATGCTAAATTATGGGTTTTGATTATCGGATTTGAAAGGCCATCAGGACCGGGGGTCCTAGAGGAGCTTAGTCTCATGAAGTAGTAGAGAATATAATCTACAAACTGCAGGGGAAGAAGTTCATTCCCAGTTTGTTCATATGTTTTGCTCGACATGGGAGTCAACGTATAGAAGCTTTGATACCAAGTTATCCACACCACAGGGACTGCGTTTATCTGCACACCCATTTGAGAGGTTCACCTGCTAGACTTCAGAGCCCCCATATACGAGCTGAGTTCTTAAATGCCAAACATGTGTTCAGCATTGTGTTGATACAACCAGGGTCTCCTAGATTTGATCCAGTTTTTGTATTGGCATTTCAAAGAACGTAGCCTCGATACTGTTAAGGAAGATAGATGGGCTAGAAGCTTTCTCCTCTTGGCTCGATAGCTTTCATAGATGCCAGCTCATGGTCATACATGCAGTTTGTTCGTTATGAGCTTAGAGATCGGATGCATTTGGATTTTGAATATTTACATAGTGGCAACATAAAAGACTTGAGAGCTCATGTTGTCTTGCTGTTCAGTATTAGAAGTTAGGAGGTTACTGAAACTAACAAATTAGGGGTCCACCTGATTATATTTCTGCCATTGGAAACCATCATGTTTTGGGCAATCATTGTTTGTTTTATTATTTGTAATGCGCGAGCATACCCTAAGGTAATAGGGCGCAGCAGTTACATGAATATGCGAAGCTTAGTTACAGCAACAAAAATATATACATACACACAGTAATAGTAATAGCAGGATTATATACATATAAACAGATAACACATGTAGGTACAGTATGTACAGATGGCAAGAATATGAAAGACAACACCTAGATGTGTTTGAAGGCCTAGGTTTTCAACCATAAAACAACCTTAGATCGGAAGTTTTGATAAGGCAAGTCCATTCTGAGAGTTGGCGGTAAGGAATTCCACAGTTCAGCTGATTTCACTGGGAAGCTGTTGGCCCCTATGGTGGAATGTTTAAAGTTGGGGACAGAAAGGCAGTCTTTATAGACTGTTCTTGTGGGTCTCAGGGAGGTCGGTCTATGAAATCTGTCGATCAAATAAATCGGAGCAGCGTTATTGAGAGATTTGTGAGTAAGTGACGCAGTTTTTAGGAGAATTTTGTCTTCGATAGAGGGCAATTAATCTGTTGGCTATGTGATATGATCTCTCCTGAAGATGCCCAATGCCGCTCTAAGAGCGTTATTCTGAAGAGTTTGTAATTTGCTAGTGTGGCTTTGGAGGACCCGAGAAAGAGCATTGCAATAGTCCAGGCGGGATAATATGATGGCTCTAGCGAGGGTCAAGCAGCTAGTGTCGGACAGAAAGGGTTTGGCTGCACGGATCAGTTTACACGTGGAAGAAGCTAGGGAGTTCACCTGTCGAAAGAAGTTAGAATCCAAATAAAAGCCTAGCGTTTTAACCTCTTGTCCTACTTTGATGCTATTGCCATCAATTGTGAAAGAAGAATAGACAGGGCCCAATTTCCTTAAACTAGAGGTAGTACCCAGGATGAGAAGTTCAGTTTCATCATCATTCAGGCATAGTCCATGTGTGGCCATCCATGCCTGGATGATGTACACTATTCACCAAAGCCAAATCCTTACCATAATCCCCAGAAAGCGGAAGGAGGATCTGGGTATCATCTGCGTAGTTGGTGTAGGTGATCCAGATAGAGAAGGGGCTTGGTAAATATATTGTACAGTGTGGGGGAGACACAAGAGCCCTGTGGCACACCACAGGTGATAGGTATGGGGTCTGCTGCTGCTGTAGGTGAAAAGACCCTCATTGTTCTGCCGTTAAGGAATGATCTAATCCATGTGATGGCCAACGGAGAAGTGAGCTAATGTGTTGAGGTGGGCACATAGGACAGAGTGGTCGACCAGGTCGAATGCTGCAGAAAGGTCTAGGAGGAGTAAGGCGGCTTGGCCATTGTCTAAGCTGATCGATTTGTTTTTTAAGGTCACTAAGAGCAGTCTCAGTCCCGTGTTGAGGAAGGAAGCCTGATTGTCTAGCTCCTAGTAGGTGATAAGTACTTCTGTATTTGTACACAGGCAACCTTATCCAAGATTTTTAGAAGAAATGGTACGGTTGTGATAGGTCTATAGTTTGTAGGCGTGGCTGGGTCAAGTGTGGGTTTTTATAGTAGTGGAAGTACCCAGGATGGTTTTAAATTGGTAGGGATAGAGCCAGTGGAGAAGGAAGCATCAATTAGCTTTGTGATGAAAGGGGAGCGGTCTCGGGCAGCATCCTTAATGAGCTGTGCAGGGCACAGGTCTCCCTGACAGTTGGAGGGTTTCAGTGACACAATATTTTTTCTACTTCAAGTATGGTGACTTTAGAGAAGTTGAAGCGGGTGGTTTCCATTAAAGTAGGCTTCTCAGTCGGTTTGGAAGGGAGGGGGTCATTCAAGGAGTCTTTTTTACAGGAGATTGTTTTGTAGGGTAGTGATCTTGTTAGCCAAGGCATTTTGGATTTCTGAGCACCAAATTTTATCTTTAGTACAAGTATCTGGTGGTGCTAAAGGGGTTTCTATTTCTTTGAGGCTGGAGAATAATTCCTTCATGTTTGATTTGGCTTGGGATATACGGGAGTCGAAGGAGGTTAGTTTTGCTAGGCAGATTTCTTTTTTGTAAAGGGCTGCGGGTTTAGTAAATTTGAGTTGATTAGCTGCTGAAGGGAGTTTTTTTCCAGGTGGCCTAGCAGTTTCTTTTTTGCTGCCTTGAGTTTTTAAAGGAATGGTGCATACCATTTATTCAAGTGCGTTTTGGGCCTACTTGGTCTAGGTTTGAGGGGGGCAATTAGGTCCAGCAAGGTGGACATAATTTTATTGTATTCTTCGACCAAAGTCTCAGGATCCGAGTTGTCAGGGAGTGTGTTGAGTGTGGGGAGTTAAGTCTCTCCACAGTGATACTCTTTATTTCTTGTGAGTGTAGGTGGAGCCCTGCTGTTCGGCAAGGGTGGGGGTCGGATAGTAGAAAGCATAAACGATACCAGATGGTGGTCAGACCAGGCTAAAGGTGAAATGGCAGTGATGTTAGCTAGACAGTTGTAGTCGGCCACCCAATCGAGTATTCTGCCTTTGGCATGTGTGGGTTCCGTACTTCTGTGAGTAAATCCTAATTCAGAAAGGGTATTAAGCATAGTACTGGCCAAATGGTCTTCCGGGTCATTGAAGCCCATATTAAAGTCCCCAAGGGTGAGTACTTGAGTGGAACATTTAAGATTGCTGGATAAGATGATGTTAATGTCCTCATCAAAAGTGCCTATTGGGCCTGGCGGGCGATAGATCAAGTGGATGTTGAGGGTTTGGGCATTAGTAAGTGGAACTTTAACAGAGTAGTTTGCATGACAGGACGTTAATAGGGGTTGCTAATCTCACGGTAAGACTACATTTGTGGATAATAGCACCACCTCCTCCTTTGGAGTTGGGTCTGTCTGGTCTCAAGATGGAATAATTATCTGGGACTGGAAGCATGAGCATAGGGCCTGCTGCCGGATGTAGCCAAGTCTCCGTGATAGCAAGGAGGTCGAGGTCTTCTTTGAGGATCAGGTCTGCAATTTCTGTTGCATGAGCTACTAACGATCTGGCGTTGATCAGGGCCCCCTTGATTTGGGGACTCGCGGCGGTTGTAGTGGGGTGATGAGTTAGGTTTTAGGGTAGTTAGGCGAGGCCAGACTGTCGTGGTTCTTAGTCTTATTGGTTTCGATAACTTTAATTAGTCCAGGTCCACTTGATAGATAAAATATCGTGGTCACTGGAAGTTTGGCGTACAATTTGAAACTGAAACACGAGTGAATAGGTTTCTGTCTATATACACAGTCTATGAGGGCAGTCGGTTTGCCTCTATGCAAAGTATTAGCAGGGGAGGATCTCTAGGATGCACCAATTCGCCATACACATTTGGCGTTCTTTCATGAGCGGATTCCAACGGATTGCTGTAGATGTTAAGGTTTCAAGGGTTTCTCAATACAGCTTATATTCAGAGCCACTACCAGGATGGTATAGTTAGTGGAGTAGGCCAAAGTAATGAGATCCAGTAGAGATTCTATCTCTAAAGAAAACTTCATCCTGGGTTCCTGTGTGATTCCAATATACAATAATTAGCGCAATTGACCCTTTCTCTGATTTTATCTTCACCAATTGAAGGAACATGTTGGGAGAAGACTATGGTTCTATGGACCGATTCAATGTCGTTTTTACGGCCATCATCAGACCAGCCATGGGGCGGCCTCTAACCGGCAGCTTAGCTGGGATCAGAGATAAAGCATGTTGTTCCCACACCGGAGTTGAAGTGCCTCAGACTTCTTGCAAGGCTATATATCATAGTCCCACAAGGGGTTCAGTTTGGTATTAGGTGTTTATGTCCTCTGGTGTTCCAGGAGGCGAAGGAACAAATGGGAGGGTAGAGAGGATTGTTAATTTGGGTTCTGAAATGTTCTTATTGACATTAAGTTTGTGCTTGGTTCTCTCAATGTCTTGGTGTGTGGAGGTTTGCTGTACTGCATCATTACATTTGTATTGGTTCCCATAATTGGGAATATTTTGGCAGATCCATGGAGGCTATATCCTGTACTTCCCAGAGGGAGTAAACCCTGAACACCTGAATCCAATCAGCCTCCCTGAAGATTTGAGGCTTGAAGACGCGCTAGGAGGAGAAAATCTTTGGACTGTTTCAGCTTACTGCAGCTGGGACACAGTAGCGCCCCCGACACCCTTCCTTTTTGTTTGCATATCTAACTGGAGACTGGGGCTGCACCAGGGCTACACATGCCTGACTTTGGAGTGCCATACTGACTGAGGGACAATATAAAAAAAAAAAAAAAAAATGGGGGACAGTTGGATCCTGGCTGGCTCTACACTACAGTTACCATAATTACCTGCTGCTACTTCCCAGAAGGAGTCAACCCTGAAGACCTGAATCCAATCAGCCTCCCTGACGATTGCTGAGGCATGAAAGCGCGCTAGGAGGAGAACATCTTTGGACTGTTTGAGCTTACTACACCTGGGACCCAGAGTAGCACCCGCACTCCCGCAAGGCTTCAATGCACGACAGTCGGTCAGATTCCAGGTCACCAAGTAAATTCTATATTTAATACATTTTTGGATCCCAAGTTGTAGCCAAGGAATGGTGGCATCACAACTATGTTGCGTATCGCAACATACAAGTCAAAATGTGTGGCTTTGTGGCAAAGCATTGTTCCTTACATAACTATAGAACCCGTGGGCATGGCTGGCTACATAACGTTGGGACACCCCCACCACTATCCCCAGATTTCAGCACCTTCACACGAGACAGTTGCCTGAAATCAGCGAAACATCAATGCGGGTGTATAAAGGACCGGTCGTCCAACCTAGAATGCACAGTTTCAGGGACATATGCACCACAACGAACTGCACCACGCCAGGGTGAGGCAACAGTTGGGCAGAGAGCACAGTAGGTCCCATTATGCAGCAGCAAACCAACTATCGCCTACCGACACCCCAAACGTTTGCTCTGGGGTAGCCACACACCCATTCTCAGTGCCGTTTACTTCAGAGTGCAAGGCACATCAAGAGATAAGCCAATCGGAACACCGACCTAAAGGACCATTGATTAGTTGTCATGTCTGTCCACAGGACCCAGTCTGAGAACAGGTACTTTTTACTAGTCTCAAATAAATAGAAACTTAAAATGAAGGTTAGCATTTCACACATCAGCTGAAGGTCGGTTTAATTTCACTTTTCCTATATCTATATATAAATATACACACACACACAGCTACATTAGTCTCCCCAGGCCAACAGGTTCTAAGCAAACACAAACGCACCTTTGTGAATTTAACTCTGGGCATTGGGACAATCTATAAAATAAACATTAGGAGACCTCTATACATCATTTAAAACTCTAGCTCCTCGTTCCTAAGAATTAGCTCCTGCTCATTTGTTAATATGAGCTACCAGGCGCTGCTTTTAGCTCCTGCTTAAATTTCACCCAGCTAGGTCTAGTGCCACAGTTGGAAAAAGTAATCGCTTCTCGAACACAAAGCAAGAAAGCGGCTCTTTAGTTACAGGACTCCGCTTGATCCTAGTTGCAGATGCAGCCAAGTTCGTGGTTTGAAAATCCAGGTTATACAATAGTCAATCTTACACAATAAGAGCAGAGAACTACACAGACCAACAACCATAAGACCTTCGTATTGGTGAATATGCTGAAATGAAAGACTGGTCTGAAATGTATTAAAGAAAGTGATAAACAAATGCTGCTCTGAATCTAGAGCTTGGAAAAAGAAAATGCCATTTACATATTTGGTTGGACTAATGTTATTTAAAAACTGACAAAAGCAAGCCTGAATACATTCAACAGTTTCTGTCAACATGTTTGCAGATTGGGCAAAATGAATCTGTAACCAAACAAGCAGTTTTACAACTTGAATGTACGCCCCAAGCTCTGGTGTACACATGGCTAAGAGAAAGTAGAGGTTTTTCTATTATAAATAAGGGACAAGCACATGTACATCAGCCAGGTGAGATTGCAACTGTACACAGACAGTACTAGCCTGCAACACTGGTTGGGTGAATGATGTGGACTCACGTACCATAAATGTAGATCTGGTTCAACTTACAATACACAAACTTGTTTAATGATTTTGGGAATAATATTGCGTTGCAATCTTCATAATGGAGGGGCAGTACTCGCAGAATAAAGCGGGTATAAGGAGGCTGACCCAGGTTATAAAATTCCACAACACAGGTGAGACAAGACCGATCAATGGAAAGGAAGCACTTCAGTGGAGTGAGGTCATGCCAGAGATCAAGCAGCTCAGAGTTATGAAGGTTGGAGACTGTGCCAATTAAATCATTTAATGGTGTATGACTGTGCAACATTGAACTTAATCTGTCAAACTGGTAGAGCATAGACCTTCTACACAGGTATCCCGATTGACTGTTGGGAAGGCTTGTGAATTGGCATACCTATATTATGTTGCAGATTCAAACCAAATACGAGTTAAAGGCAAACATCAAGTACCTGCACAAATAATGAACATTTTGATAGGAACAAATTCTCAGAAAACCAACTTCAAGCTTAATGAAATTGAGTGAAAGCTCATGGACACCAGAGCAGCTGCTCTATGCACTATTCCCAGGACACCATGGGAGCTAAAAGGTTGACACTAATCCCACCGACAAGAGCAATTATGGAGCAAGACTTATTGGGAGGCATTGTCCACGGGCTACCTGAAGGGTGGTTAGTACAAAAACATAGTTGAGCCGACAGACCACATTCAGCAGATGTTGCTGCCTTGGGGGTGGGGGGGGGCAGGAGGGGGGAGCCAGATTCCAACATGTTTTCTCTAGGTGTTGGACGAGCAGTCAACCTACTTCAGAAACAGACCTGCTGCTCAAAAGAGCAGAAAGTCAACTCAACCTTCTGGCATGCAGATTTCACTTGCAGGTGGGCCTCCCCACCGCATTTTCTTCATTATGGGTTCCTGTGGTTAAGATCACAAAGCTGATCGGGGGGGCGGGGAGAGGGGGGTCATGGAATAACCACACTGACCCCATCTCATGAGACATCTTATCAAGATTCCATTAGTGGAGAGATGGGGGTGAACTGTTGGGCTGATCAAATGACCACATATCCAGCTTTGGCCTCTGAATAAAATGTTCTACCCTTCAGAACTACCTCAAAGCTCAGATCAAGTAAAGGAGGCACAAAACTGGCTTGCTCTGTATTTAAGTTAATTAAGCTCCACATACTGAACTCCAAGGTTTTGTAGCAGAGCAATCCCTGATCCCACCTGATCTGACCCAATAAAAGAATCAGAAAATGGTCTTTGAAAATGTGTATCCTTCTAAAGCCTGCATAACACAAGGCTATATTTCCATTTCCAAGTCTTAAAAATTGTATGCCCCAAAAACATCAGTTATTAAACTCTCAGGGCTTCAGTTTTGCATTAGGGATCTTAGTTAGTGCAAAACTCTGCCACTTGCAGGGGATAAATCGAGTGGGGAAAAGATAGTGTGACGTGAAACCTACCAAGAGTCTGAAGAACCCATCTACTGTTCCCCCTTCCCTCACAAACCAAGGTTAAGGGCCAAAATGATAACATGGCTAATATGTAACTTTCTAGGAAGCTTTTTTAAAGGGGGACATACTTGCCAGGGCAGAAAAGGGAAGTTCTCATTAAACACCATGGCAGTAGGAGTGCAGAAAAGACATGCATACATAAAAAGCCTTGACTTGCCAACAAACTTTCATGCATTCACTTCTACTCACCAGTCTTGCATGTCCTATGGAGATAATAAAATCAAAGAATGGCTCCAGGCCTCCACGCTGAGCAGGAGAGTTCTCTTGAACCTGTAAGATCACAAGAAGGTATGATACGCTGAACTTAAGGGGTACCGCCGTTTCAGACACCATCACCTACAGACCAATTCAATACTAAAACAATTAGGCAGCGAGCGGTACCCAATTGCATTTGATTTATAAGTTTAAAGTTAGCTTTAGGTACTCGAATGACTGCTGTTGAACATCCTATTGATTGTACAGACACTCTGGGAGCTAATTTTCTGCACAATGGATATTACTGAACACAAACTTCATATTTAAGCACGAGTGACAGGACTTTGCTCTACCATAAGTCAACTAAAGTAGTGGTTTAAAGTTAAACAAGAAAGCAGGTCTTAAATTTGAACAATGTGGACTCGAATAGAAAAAAAATGACATTGGGCACAGAAGGGGCTGCTGACTGGCTGTAGGAATCGGCTTAGCAAGACAAAGCAACTGTATTTGCAGTTTTGCATTAACACAGATGCCAGATTTTGTATAGACAACTGCAGCTGGAAATGAACATTTGGTTTCTTAAAGGAATAGTGCGCTCAAAAATATTGTCCCCGAGCGTTGGGCATGCGTTTTTATGCATACGTCATTCATACAAACATTTCCGATGCACCTTACCGTAGTTTTCCTCACTTTTACACATGCAAAATCATGCAGCAGGGCGCGGCCTTTTTGTGCTAATCTTATCCGTTGCCGCATCGCCCTAAGGTGAACTGCCCTGGCGGCACTAAATCATATCCCCCGGCCCCGACATCACTAGACGCGCACGGCCCATTTCACAACGCCAATGCACGTCTCGTGACAACTATCTCCGCGCTCCAGCTAATGACGTGTCGCCATGGAAATGGCTGCCTCTTTCCTCAATAAGTATAAACAGATTGCTTATCAGACAACAGAGTTGCTTTTTCAATCGTTTGTTTTTCTTTTCCTGTGTATCCTGTGGCTCGTTTCTGCTCCGTTCAGCTATCTTCGTTGCTCGTAGCCCATGCGAACAAATGGGCCCGATTCCATACACCCTTTTAGCTGTTACTCTAACCCATTTACAGTCTTCAAATGGGTTAGTTACTAGATCATTTGAAATGTAGTTCGCACGTCTAGGATTCCAAAATAGATTTAACTTCACCCTGGTGCTTGAGTAAATATCTCAATGTTCTCCTGACGCGAAGGATTAGAAGTTTATTCTAATATCCTTGAATATCCGCTGTACCAGATATAATTCAATGGTAAGGATGGGTTTTCTACGTACCCACCATCTCCAACTATTTCCCACACGATGGGGTCTCAGAAGATATACTGGTAGAGTTATTATCCTGGCGGGGATAGTTAAACTCAGCAGGATCGGAGCCTATTCTTAGTCAACAGTAACCATGCCCCCCTCAAGATATTAAATCTTCCTCCCAACCAGAAGTAATCTATTCTCTAGTATTTGCAGTGGGTGTGCGAGAAAAAAAAAAGTTTTGTACCTCACTGCTGGGTGGCTATGTCCGCATGTGACCACTAGACGAGAGTCTGCAATCTGTTTAAGGAGGTCATCTGAAGGCCTCACCACTCCCCAGTAATCCCTATTAGAACTATCCTAATTGGGGGTCCATAGGCAAAATGAAATCCCCCCCATTATGATACGGTGTGTGGTGAACGCCATCGGCTCCCCAAGCACTATGCGAAGGTAATTTGTTTGGGCCATATATAGATGCAAGGGTAATGTGGGTGTCCCCCCACAGACGCACTGCAAAGAGCAACCTTCTTATCCATTTCCACCACTCTAGTATGAACCGGACTATTCCCGATAAGGATGCCTACCTCCACCCCTCTTATATTAAAGGATGCGTGGAAAAGAACTGCTGCAAGTACTCTCTAGTGTTCAACCTCCCCATTGTAGATTTGTCGTTGTAGAAACACTATCTACCTGTGGTCGAATCAGCTTGTGGAGCAGTATAGCAAGTTTCCTAGGGGAGTTGAAGCCCCTTATTGTGGGTTAGACACCGCAATTCCATGTTGCCAGAGAATAAGGAGAAGCGCTGGGACCAACCTTGCACTCCCCCAGAAGAGCACAATTAAGAAACTCTTACTGTTGGGATGCACGTTTCATGTCCCAACGTAGAAGAGTTCACAGTGCGCACGTCATATTCGAACAATGGTGTGACTAAGTTAGACACTATGTTTCAATCGAATAAGTATTCAGTGTAGGTAAATGGATTGGGATAAATGTTACTTTATGTTTGGTTACATTTTAGATTTGCATCACGTAGCAACATAATAGAAGTCGTGGGGACACAATGTAATTGTGCAACGTACAACTTTTAGTGCTTGGAGTGGGAAGCGAGGAGCTTTTTGCATGCAAGAAAGAAGTCAGAGTGGAAAGCCACTGAAGGGTGCAGTAGTCCTAAACAATGTACATGTGGGATTCGATAATTGTTCAGATTGGAGACATGATCTGGGATATTAGGGGAATATGGGGTTTGCTGCTAGTACTTGGAAATATTGCAGATCACCGTTCCCCCATAGCTGCCTTTCATGTAGGCGGTAGAGTATGGTTTGTGGAGGCGAACTTTGCATAGCCTGAAGGGTTGAATGAACAAGTCAAGGAAGGAAGAATGAAGAAAATTGGCAGCTGGCAACATTAATTAAGTGCTATTGGGTCGTGGGTACAACTAGATGGGTTTGTGGTTATGGGGTAACAAATCTTCCTGGGAGCACAAAGTCCGGTTAAGGCCGGCCAAATGGTAGTCGTACACATGCAAGGGGTGCTGCAGTGCAGAGTTTGCCAGTGTTTTATGGATTTCGTTTGGGCTCTTAAGATAAGCAGGATGTGTGCTGGCAGCTGTATGATCTGAGAGGGTAGTCACAAAGAAGGTGGAATGCAGAAGGAGTAAACATGGAACGCCAGCGCGTCTGGGATGAGAGGTTTATTGCTTGATCAAACACATGGTCGTTTCTTAGCTCCTCTTGTTTGAAACGTTCTTGTGAAAGCCTCGCACATCACATACTGGGTTAAAGGTTTCCTACTAAATGTAACAAGTCTTTTCAGATAAGGAGATGTTTAGAATGTCATGACAGATTATGGAAAGCACGTGGGGAAGGGCACTGTTTTTGTCAATGTCTCCAATGGGGTTTTGAGAACATGGGGGGGGGGGGGGGGTTTGATTTCCTTGTAAAGGATTAGCCAATGGGATTTTGAAGAATGACTTTGTAATAGAATAGGTGTTATTATGTAAATTGTTTAAATGTGTATAAAAAAAAAGCTGCAACTGAGCACTGGAAGGAACTTACTTTTCAGCTTTCACAAGGCTGACTAACCCCTTTGTCCGACAGCATGCAATAACCTTGCTTTTCTAACAAAGTGCATTTACTCTCTGTTGGACCCGTTTTTTCGCCTTTGGATGGAGTCGCATTCCTACATTTGTTGACCATGCAACGTGATCTTCAGGCCTTACACAAGGGTTTTCCTGGCCACACACTCTGCTGCATCTCCCATCAGTGATCATTTTACATGCACATCAAAGAATTGCCTGCAGGTGCTGTACAGATTGAGGAACTGCCTGTTCACTCAGCCATGGTCTAGCTGTGCAAGCTATTTGATGAGGCACCGCTTTGGAGAGCTTTTAAGGATGTCCATTTATCACAGTGCACTTTGCGAGAAAACCTAGGGGGGGTGGTCTAGAGGGCTAACATTGGTTTTTATTTCTGAAACTGTGCAAGAGGTTTATGGAGTCAGGTTGTAGAGTTTTGTTTGGAGTCAGGAGATTAATCGGAATCGAATGAAGGTGACATGTTTGACTTACGAGTGATGGTATGGTGAATCGTTATATGTTGCAATTCCTTTACAGTTTTACTGTAACAAGGAAGTAGAGGTTATAACAGCACTGAATCTGTGCAGGATCATTTTTTTTTTTTTGGGAGTGTTGGTTTGTATTAAACCGTAGTACAATTCACTAACAGCAGAAAAGCACAGCAATTTGTTACAATCTGCTAAAGACAAATACAGATTTTAAAACCAAGACCTCATAGAAATCAAAATATAAACCAAACAATAATTGCAATGCACTTTATGAACTTAGTTCATTGAAAAATGCATATTAGGTTTAAAATGTCCTCATAAATCAAAAATGGCCAATATCAAAGATGCCCGTTTCCTGCACAAATTAGCACCACAAGCTAGCAAGGGGAATTGTATTATCTTATGCAAAGAAATCCTTAAAGTAATTGCTTCTTTTTTTAATGAAGTTTGGGCCAATCAAGTGCTTTAATCAACTGTATATTCATGCAAAATGGGCAATACCACTTGCCTCTTAGCACGTTGGATCTAGCCCCTAATAGCTCATGGGTTGTTACGCTATTCAATTTAAATGTCATAAAGAGTGATTATAACATGGACATTTTTTAGGGTAAACATGAACTGTGTTAAACGGTTTTGGCTTGGATGCAAATAACTCATTGCATCTCAGGTATTACACCAATTGTCCAATTGCTCTTTTAGTAGCCAAAGGATTTTCTAGTAGTGTTAATCTGCCCATGTTTAGACTTTTCAGCAATTGCTCAAATTTTTCTGTCCAATTATTAAATATGCAAGACTACCTTCATTAAAAGATTTTGATCTAAAAGGTTATTCCTGGGGTGGGGTAGCAATTTTATAAAACATCAAAGTTATCTAACAGTTGCTAATGCCAACTGGCCCAATTCGTATCAGATTGGGCAAAAACCAGGCAAAACTAATGCCTCCTCCAGATCGATAATCCCTTCTAGTTTATGCCAGATCTGGACATCTCGAATGTGCACATTGTAAAATCCATACAATAAACAGGAAACAATCCTTCAAAACCAGGAGTAAAGAATATCATCCAACATTTTCTTCACCTGGTTGCTAGAGTTATACTGGACTTTTTTTTAAAAATAAGGAAAACCTAAATAGGTGGTTAAACTTTCTCCAGCCTTGTCCCAGCCAGATACTACTGGAGTTCTTTCTCAGAGCATTTGTGAAAATTAAAATGTTGGCTCATACAATTTCGAGGTAATTGTCAAGCATGAAACCACCCAGACAGAATGCATTGTAGGACAATCAGTTTTGTCAAAAATTACGAAAATCATCCGCATTAGCTAGGTAGAGTATAGGCATGAAGCTCAATTCTGGGGAAATGCTTTGCCCAGTTGGGGGCAAAATACAGCCTCGACGTAGGGCTATACATGTACTCATTGGATCAGACATTCTACCATATCCATTCAGTCCAACTCTGGATGTTAGAATGCATTTAGAAAGATAAACCCAGCAAGTTATTTGGTTAAACCCAATCCTTCAGTTTGTCCCACAATTCACTATCGAAAGCAGACGATGGATCAATAAATGTAGCACTTTATTTAGCTGGCTTTCAATCTGAAACCATTTAACTGGGTTCCAACTCAAAAAGTATATAATTGCATCCTCTAGTCTATTGCCCTTCTGGAAAATTGGTTCAAGCTACAAAGTCTTCAAGGATCAAGCTATATGTCCAATGCAATGTACCAGATAGTGGGCAAAGTTGGGGATTGTCCTGCAGAGTGCTATGTGATAAACATCTGAGCCAGCAGCTCGAGATGGTTTTAATGTCAAAAGTCTAAAAAGTAATCATACTCAAGTCAAACCTTCTCAAGCCGCATAGCAATCGATATGGCCTCAGAAACCAGCGCAGGGCAAGCATACAATTCTCGAAAATATTTCAGCCATCTCAGGGACTGGTTGACTTCAATAACCTGTAACAACTAAGACTACTGCTTTCAGCGCCACGATGCCCCTGGGCAGATGTGCGCTATACAAATCCAAATAAATAAAACACCCTGCTTCTCCTAAATGGTGTTAATTTCCAAAAGCATTGGCTTTGGTTATTGAGGAGGACACAGAGCATTCATTTGCAGTCTTTCAGCCAGAGGATGCGTTTATGGCTCTTTAGCCAATTTTTATATTGTTGATGCATGCAGCTAGAGTTATAAACTAGGCTTGAGACCATTTTATTTTTAGGGTACAGATCTTATATCTCAGGACTGCCCAGCAAAGGTTGAAGATAGTTTGCAAATAAATTCTCATTTCTCTTCCCATAAACAGCAAATGTATTATTGAATTTTACAGTTCAATTATGTCTCAAGACATAACGTTAGCAAACGTTTGCCACCATATCTACAGTAAGGGCTTTAGGACAGCAAAGCCTCCAGTGACGAGATGCAAGTTAAAGCAGAATGATTGCTAAAATTAGAATCCACTATGAACACATGGAGATAACCTCCCTTCATCCAATCAACGTTCAGACGGCAGTCAATGACTATTGGTATGGAATTCATTCTGACAAAACACCAAAATACACTTGCACACCAATTTTCAGTAATGGTTCAATGAAAGGAAAAACAATGTGGGTTCATGAAGTGAAATAACAGAGTTCAAGGTGCAGGAGAGAGAGACTGCCTTGGTATCTAGGCCGGAATATACTAGAAAACAGGAATCCAAATTATGGAAAACTGTTCCCTGCACACTTTCTAAAAGGCAATAAGCCTAAATGATCAAGGATATTTGATACATAGTCAAAGTCTCTTATGATTTAAATATTCATAATTCAAATAAGCAAAAATTCATCAAGAAATTCAGTGACTCCTTTTTCATTCTGCACATTCTGTCTTCAAAAGCAGATGGGAAACAATGCAGTTTCCAGGCAAGATTTTTCAGCAAGACACTACCACTGAGCGCGTACCTTTCCCCCCTGAAACATCCTATTTAAACTCACCAAAAAAAAGCAAAAATATGTAAACATCTTTTTACTATCCTATAGAGAAACAGTTTTCACACCATCCAATGCATGCTCATGTTAAACCTAACCAAGCGGCAATTAAGAAGCATACCTCATGAAGCTAACTTTTTTAATACTGCAAAATAAAAGTAAATTTAATTTGCTAAGGCAGTTTGTCCATTTACTCATTATTAAATTAAGGTTGGTTTCAACAACTAAACTCCAAAGCATGCAGTGCTACTACCAATATGTGCTAATAGCCTTATAGAGCTCGGGCGGAGTAATTACCGCTTGGGATAATGACCCCCCCCAACCCCCTCCATCTATGACCATCAGCTACAGCTCGGACCATAACTTGGTGGCAGGTCTTTTTCCTGCAATAATGACCCCTCCAACAGTCTAGAAGGCTTGGTCTCGAACAAAATGGATTACACATTTGCCAATTAGCGAAGTTCCCCTATGCCCGGTTGAAGAGAGCGTTTGACTAAAGGTCATTTCTCTATTAAGGCAAAATTAATTCCCAGTTACTACACCAATTGCATCCGTTAATATTTGTAGAATACACAAAATGATGGTTTAAATTGGGTAGATAATTCCAACAACCACCATTTATATTACCAGCTATAGTAATAGTTTCAGAAGCTTCATCACCAAACCACTCAAACAGGATATTAGTCTCATCGATCATACTTCCGTGCAACCATTTGTGTGGACAGGAACCGTGCTTAAAGCATCAGTAAATTTAATGACTATGCAACGAAGTTCATAATGTAAAGGCTGCATTGTATTCCACATGGTTTGTATTGCATGCTGTATACCCCTCAGCCATAACCACGTCAGCTCCATCACACACAATAAGGAAAGTGATTCCTGCATGAAGCAGGCTTAATCTTCAGTATGACCCCACAAGTACCAACCAACTGACATTGGTGACTAGTAAAAGCCACATTTGCAGCAGCACTGAGGGCAATCAAAATAGACTTGGGAAAAATGTGGGTGTTCACTAGCACTCTCATTCTTCCCTACCCTCCATTTCTTCTGTGGGATGAGTTGGTCACGAGATGAAGGACTAGCTACCTATTCTTATTTCTAATAGATTGAGTCCAGTCAATAATAAACCTCCCTCTCGTGGGTGCCAAGTCATGAAGGCACTGCTAGAACTAAGCCCATAACAGTCACTTTCCAAACAGGGCAGATCTAGGCTTTCCACACGTGTAAGTGGAAGCAGCAGGGATGTTAAATGGCGCTTCAAAAAGACAAAAGGCACGTAAATGGCCATGCATGTCCCTCAACTAGAAACTACAGGAATGGTCCGATGTGTTCTTGATCCTTCCTGTGAGAACTGATTACTCACACCCTTCTTTACAATGAGCCTCGTCTGGCTGAGCACCACTCCTGGAACCCTATTGTCTACACTGCCACCAGTGACCTAAAGGGGCCACTGCACTCTAGGCTAACAAGCGAACGAAGCACCTGCTATCAGTTTTCAGTCCACCTGCAAGCAGTCCAGGAATGCCTTTTGCAGCGGAATTCCAGGAATGAATCATGCTAGATGGGTACATGAGACTAAACATCCCAAAGAGTGGTTAAAAATGCTTTTGTGGCAGCAACATTTAGTCAGATGCTATATTGGGACAATAACCATTCACATTAACCAATTCGTTTTTTTGTTGCAATATTGGAGCAGACCGCCAAACTTGCATTTGCCGCTGGCCATTAGCTAGAGGTAATGGACTCTTGCAAATAAGAAATTACGTGCTGTGTAAATGGGGCATTAAGGTTGAATGATAGACAATTTGTTCCTTCTACCCAGATGGGGGATCATCTCCCTGAGAGGCTAGGGAGGTGAGCCCACTCCCAAGACCCTCCCTAGGGGTCTGGCCAAGTGGGACCTCGCTGAGAGCAACTCCCCTCTAGGAACAAGCACTCCCAGTTCAGTGAGGACCTCCCTGAATGGACTACAGTGTACACCTACATGGGACTCGAATGAACGTTGGTTCTTGGATTTGAACTACCAATACTAGCAATCATCTTTGGGCTTCAGGTAATGCAGATCATCTGAAGGCTGCCGTAAAGGAAGGACACCATTGATTGAGAGGACGTACATACAGACAATAAGAACTGAATGTGGAGTGACCTCGGAGGAAGACAACATTGTACGTAACTCCTATGGAAGGGAGGAGAAGGCGAGCCTCTAAACACATCCCTGAGGGGTGGAGCTATGCACAGCCACAGAACCAATGGTGACATAGCATATGAGAGAGAGAGACCCACTAGCTGGAGGCTACAAAGTGGGTACGCTCACCGTGCAGGAGGCTCCGGTCAGGGAAGGAGCTCTGACGGAAAGCAGTCTTTCTGTTGGTGCAACTACTAGAGCCAGTGATGGCCCAGGCACCCAGCAAGAAACGCCGAAACCAGAGGAAAGCAATGTAATGTAATTGTATAGAGCGTAACTAAGGCCCTTGGACATCTAAGCACTAAAGCTAAAAGGCAGGCACTAGGGAACCCAAAGAAATGCAAACCAGAAGCAGATTAAAAATGAAGTACAAGTACCTTACGAAAGGGAAGGTACTCCCATTAATCGCAACAATAACGGAAGTCGATACCATAAAGTTGGGGCCAATATCAAAAAACGGCCGCCTGTATGCGCGTTCTGATACTAAGGCACTCTGAGAAGCCCCAGAGCAGCTGAACACACACATCTAGTAGGGTGGTACCTCTCGATCTTACTTTTCAAATAGCCCGACTCACCCTCCCTCAGAGGGCCCTATAAAGTCTAACACTCTACTCGGCAGCGACCGGCAACAGAAGGGGTCAGCCTGACTTAACGGACAGCCTGGCTGCTGCATTCTGGAGTATTTGTAGTTGCTGTATCGGTTTTAGGCTGCCCCAGATAAATTCCATTACAATAGTCCAGCGTACCGATTATTGCTGAGGTGACACTGCGACAGTGGGTGGGAGCAGAGGCAGGATCTTTTTCCAAGACCTTCAGTTTGCCGAACCTGGCACTACAAACTGCTCCAACCTGGGCCTCCCTAGAGCAATTAGGCAGAAGTCTCACACCAAGGATTTTAACCGATGTACTGACCCCCGGACAGGGGCCTAGGGAGTCTGGACAGAACTGAGCTCCAGAGACTGGCATTGGCCAGGGAGCCAACTACCAGCACTACCGTTTGTCTCCCATTAAGTTTTAGCCAGTTGGTGGCCATCCACCTGCCGATGGCAGAGAGGCTGTTTGTGAGTTTAGCAGGGGGCGGGGAGCAGTTGATGGGGAGTCCAGCTGGAACACCAGTTGGGTGTCATCAGCATAAGTGTAGCAAAGGACTCCCAACTTTTGCAATAAAGGCTGTAGGTAAAGATTAAACAAAAGAGGGGACAAGGCCGACCCCGTGGGAACCCCATAGGGTGGGTTAATGGAAGAGACTGACCGGCCTGAAGTGAGAGTTTGTATCCGCTCTGCCAGAAATGAATTAAACCATGTAAGGAACCCTTCATCCCGCCTGCTCCAGGCGGCCCACCAGAATGCCATGATCCACAGTATTAAAAGCTGCGGAGAGGACGAGAAGACTCAGTACCAAGACCTCTATGCGATCCTGGAGAAGAACAAAATCATCCAAGAGCCAGGAAAAGGAGGGCGTGATCACAGCCTCCATCAGCTTCATCACAACCGTTAGCAGGGATATAGGGCGGTCATTTTCAACCGGACTACGATAGAACTGGGGCATTTTTTTTGTTTGATTAGAATAGGGGAGATCAAGGAAGGCTTCAGCTCAGTAGGAATCTCACCAAAGGGAAGGTGTGCTGTAAAGCTGCTGAAACCACCTTAGAAGGTAACGTTTTCAGAATGTCCAAGGATATTGGGTCAGAGGGCGAAGCCGATTTAAGTGGATTAAGAGCCTTTGCGGTTGTAGCATCATCAATCGCCTCCAGCTGAAAGACAACAGCGGGAGCCGATTTTCCTTAGGGTGGCAAGCCAGTGCGGCAGCTTGGCGCCAATAGCTTGCTGAATCCCCTTAAACTTCTCCGAGAAGACACTAATAATATAACACTGAGCTTGTGGATCTAATCAGCTATTAGTCATCTTTCGGTAGCAGATGGAAAGCTCCTTTGCAATTTTAAACAGCTCCTGGGAGCAGCAAGCTGCATCCGTGATTCTGTTATCATAAAATGGTGGAAAGTGAAATTCTATGCTAACAAAGTACTGCTTGTTTATAATCATTACGTGATTCTTGGCAATACCGCCATTTCCTCTCCAGACAACAGCATATTTCTTTGTTGGACTGCAGGGTAGTGGTAAACCACGGTGCAGATGGCTTTGAACACCCAAATCAGGACACCACTGGAGCTGCGACATCTGCTACGTCCGTCACGTGTCTTGCCCACTAGCCATTAACAGACTATTAATCTCAATCAGTTGATCCGCCAGCACAGAATAATCCAACCTTCTCCAGAACTGCAAGGTCTGCAAACAATGAGGTCCTTGGTGAATGATAAGGTGTGGTGCCCCAAAAAGGCATAACAAAAAAACAAAAAATAATGATCATACCAGCGTATGGGAAGGGGGGGGTGAAAGTAGTGATAAGATTTGCCTTAGCAAAAATGAGATCAAGAGTATTCCCATTGCAGTGAGTAGGCAGATGGTTACACGAGCTAAAAGACCAGCTAAACCAGCAATCACATTTTTAGCATAAACATCGGAAGGGTCATTGGGGTGGAGGTTAAAATCCCCCAACAGGACCAAATTCGAGTTATTTAGTGCTAAATCAGCCACTGGCTACCCGAGCTCAGAGTCAAAATTGGCCCAGCTATGTGAGGGTTCTCTGTAAATCACCAAAAAATGAATTGACACATTAGGAATTACCTGCACCCTAGCCAAAAGAAGCTCACAGCAAAGTGAATGGTCTACAGGAATAACCCAACATTTAAGAGAGGTATGGTATATTACCACATGGCCACCACCCCGACCAGGGTGGGGCCTATCCCAACGCAGCACTGCATAAGCATCAAGCAGACATCTGGGTCAGAGCTGGCTCAAAACCAGGTCTCGGTCATGCAGAGGATATCATGGGACAGCTCCTCAAGTATATTATGAATATCATAGCGGTGCGTCGCCGCTGACCTAACAGCAATCCCTTGAGGTCCCTCTTGCAAAGGGGAGGCGGAGAATAAAAATAGACCCTTTCTCCACAGTGCCTCCCTGACTTTCACAGACGGGATATATGGATATTCCAGACCCCCCAGGGGGTCTCTAAACTCGTATTGGCAAGCAAGAACCAGGTGGTGCCAGATCCAACAGTTTGTTTACGAGTGTATTTTATGATTACCTGCTCTTGCGTGGTGTCTACCATACTGGCGTGTCCTTCCTGGTGTTGACATAGCGAGGGGGACCACGGTCCAACCTGCGCTAAGACGCACTTGCATTTTGCACGCCTTCAGCACGCTCTTGGCGTGTCGGCTCCAGGCAGCTCTTGAATGCAGCTCAGTGAGAGGGAGCACGACCCGACGGTAAAACTAAAGAAAACTGCAAGGAGCCCGAATTCCCCGAGCTCCACGCGGCAAGTGCTGGTGATAGCAAGAAGAGTACAAGGGAAGCGAACACTCCCACCGTGAGACACCAGTGATGGCTGAAACTTGTGGGGTCAAAGACGTTCATGGTACAAGAAACCAGGAACAAGACACAGGTAGTATGGAGTGAGATGCGAATATTGCATATCACGGCTGGATTAGTCACTGAGCCTGAAAGTCTGAGTGGAATGGGCATGCGACCCAAGTTCACAGTGAAAGAAATACGAACAGTCTATGAAGGCTGGGACAGCCGTTCACAGTATCAGAAAGTGGATTACGGCAGGCATCCTTCGTTTTTATTTTTGAAGGCAGGACATATCCTGCACAGCAATAGTGGCAGTTAGGTTTATTTAAATAAAACCAAAATGGCTATCCAAACCATGAGTGTCATTCTGGTTTGCCACACTGGCTCGTAGGTTGCAACTTGACATTTTTACCCCCGTTTCAGAGCATCTAGGTTTACACAAAGGTTTACACAAAGTTGTACGCTATGTCCAAACTTCTTAATAGAACACCAGTAGGTCAAAATGCACATCAGTAGCTTACCAAATCGTATTAATTACTTTAATTCCGTTTCAGTTTCAAGCCATATACATAAAGCCTCACAAATTGTTATCACCCCAGTTTTCCAAAATTCCTCCAACAATTTCTCATTTGTAAATGTTTTAATGCTTGGTTCATGGTGGATTCCTTCTCCAGTGCACCAGTGGCCTCGCATCTCTACTTCAGATGTCCAATCGAGGAATTTTAGTAAATACTGCAGCCATTTCTCTTTCTCTTGTGTACATTACATTGAGGAATGTCCGAGGGGAAAAAAAAAAAAAAAAGGTCATTAAACACTTCCCTCCCACGAACATTCCTGGCAACCTGCGCCTCCCCACCCACTCACCTTTTGGTGGCACACTTCACTGTGTGCAGCAGACTGCTCCATTCCTCTGCGATGCCGGTTCCCTTTACTTAGGTGCATGGGAACTGGTATGCAGGGTCTTTTTTTTTTATTTTTACTTGATTAGGTTGCGGGGACACCCCCACAACCACCGCTCCCCTTGTTCACTATAATTGAACAGAAGGATTTTTATTCCAAATGTTTGGCTGTTCGTAATGTTTGTTCAGCCAAAATTCGAATAAATATCCCATTCGTTTTTTTCCAGTAATTTTTAAGTATTCCCTACCCATCAAAACCATCTGCAGTGGATACATTGAAACGCAAGGGCAGAGACACGACCCTTCTTCCCTGTGGTTGCATCAAGTTTGAGACTTCCCACTTAGGCTTTGTCCTGACCTTTACATTATCGTTGGTATATAGAGCCACTACCATTTAAAAAAGGCCTTGCAGAATGCCCCATACGCGTGATCAATTTTGACTATAGTTCGACAGTTACTCAGTCATAGGCCACTGCAGAGTAGGTGTCAATGTCTCAAAGAACCTAATAAAATTACTTTAAAAGTGGAAACGAGCTTTTTGTGTAGGTTGCCATGGTTATAGGAATAGGTGCGGTTGCAGTGTAGATGCCAGTTAACAGGAAGGTACCACATTCGTTTTTTTTTTTCTATGTCCACTTTGGTCTAGCACGCTGTGTGCTGCATATGCGTGTGTCACACATTTTATTTTAAGTTTGCATAACACGCATGTGCAATACAAATTTCACTATACAAAATTTAAGTAACCTGGTTTTTAGTAGCAACTGCCTGCGCTTTGCTCCAAATTTCAAACACAGATTACTACAATCCCTGGTACAGGAACAAAAGAGTTGAAGGGCTATTACCAGAGGAGAAAATATCACTGGTAAGCCATGCCATTCGTTTTATTTAGTTTTAAAGTGCATACTTTTAGTTTATAGGTTCCAGAAAGGTTTTCTGGGCGCATTTACTTTCTCCCTTCCCAAGCTAAGTGTGGCATTAGCATGCCACAGACAACAGTGCAGCGAGTGGCTGTTTACGTATTCGCCCAAAAGTGTGCTTGAAATTGGTTTATTCACAGTCAAGCAATGCCCATTACCCACTGCGGCGAGCACCTAAATTACCTCAACTACTTTTTAAACGTTTCCTTGGTCAGCAGCTACGTTTTATGCGGGCAGGTCTAGTCAATTGGCACTAATGGGACATTTCCAAATGAAGGAACCGATAACGCTCCAGTTATCTGCCTCTATCAGCTTACAAGACTAACACAAAGCTCACTTTAACGGTAAATGTAGATCCAGGTCTACTAGCTGGACGGGTTAAAAAATGTATTTGCTTTTATGTCAATTGTCAAACAGTTAAAAGTAACAAGCTGGATGAACGTGTTCGTTCATTTCAGGCTCGTAACGGGTTTATGCAAGGATTTATATAGCCAAGTCGCTTTACGATGCAAATTGTGTATTTTGCATGTATACACAAAAGACAGCGTTACTGTAGGCCCCAATAACTTTAAATATTTGTACTAAGTGGAGCTTGGAATAGCACTTGGAATGTAGGTCATCAAGCACAGAGTGGGGTAAAATCCCCACTTCAATGTTGCAACAAGTGAGTAATCCTGGGACACGCGATGTCCCTGTGACTTAAAACACTGGAACCGTAAGTGCTTAATTTCACCTTTTAAAAAAAAAAAATGTAAAGAGTGCATCCTTACAATATACCAGATTTAACAAGGGCAAAGTGCAAGTCCTCGTGCTCGTCTGTTGATAGCCCGTCACCTAGGAGTGTAATTGGTGCAATTGCCCTCCCCTTAGTCCTATATCACTTGAATGGGCAGGCATATGCATAGGTTCACCACAGTCAGTGAGCAAGAGTTTTGAACACAGATTAAGGACTGTGGCAAAGCAAACAATGGCCAGCGCCCCTGTTGCTATCAGTCACTTAGTTGCTTGGCCTATCCAGAGTACTGCTACAGGGAATGCAGTAATACAATCGTGGCAAAAAAGTCTGTACAAAAAAATAAATAAAAAGCTGTGGTTCGACCTGGTAACAGTGTACCCCATTATACCATTTTAGGGGTAGTGGGGTGTACCCTGCTCCCCTTAAATGGTATAATGGGTCTGGGGTTTGCGAGGGTGTCCCCCACATCCATTACATGGATTGCGGCAGAAAAACCACAGCCTTTTTGCCGCAAAACGTGTAAACAGCAATTTATGCTGCGATTTTAACACATGGAACCTGCTACAGGAGAAGCCCACTTGTTATGGAATCTTGCATAGCATGCATTCTACCCTAGTCATGGTTTCTTGGAGCTTCAGCATCAGCAAGGCATGCACTAGGGCAGGTGTCTGCAACCTTTGGCTCTCCAGATGTTTTGGACTACATGTCCCATCATACCTAGCCAGCATTGTCAATGGTAAGGTCATGGAAAAAGTCCAGAACATCAGGAGAGCCACAGGTTGCATACCACTGTACTAGGGGATGAACCTAGTAGCAGGGGAAGCAGGGCAATGTTTTGTCACAATGGTGTTGTGCAGTTATGAAGTGTGCCTTCTCTGTAGTGCAAGTTTTAGATATTTGGCAAACTGTTTAGACCAGTGGTTAGTGTGCACTCACAGTTTCTAATGTAATTTATGTGGTTGTCTGTAGTGTCTGAGAACGGTGTTTTAAGGAGATTGGAGGGTTGTGTTTGTGCACCTGTGGTGGGTGAGCGTGGAAGTTAAGGAGATGTATTGCCAACACGTGCATTCAGGCAATGTACCTTCCAATGTGTAACTTGTGTTATTAGGGTGGGAGGTAAAAATGATTTTTGAAGTGGTTGAGTTACCACATGGCCAAATTTGGATGTATGCACACCATGGAAGCAGAGGAATTTTGGACGTTCGGAGTTCATGTTAGGCAGCAACAGCACACAAGTGTTTGGCTTCAGTTTTCACCATGCAAAAGACCAAAAAAAAAAAAAAAAAAAAGTAGGACTGGAAGATCAAGCCATGAGTGACATCTTACTGCACTCCTCGGCTTTGCTTTTTTGCCTAGCGCTTTAAGTGGGGTGGAGCTAGCCAGGGCAGAGTTCTGGCAGTCTCCATAAACTGGTCCCTAGCTGGGGGAACTGCTGGGACTCCCTGTCACTCAATCAGCCCATGCATATTTTCCCCGCTGTGCATGTTCAGATTGGGAAGCCTTAGCTCCTGCTGCATCTCCTATAAGCAGCCCGTGAGTTCAAAGTGCACTGAATTCACGGTGCTGCTTGAACATGTTGGGAGCTGAGCACAGTGAGATGAGAAAGATTTTTTTTTCTCCAACACATTTGGAAGCTCAAAGAATGAAAACAGGGCCACACGAGCAATGGCCATGACTGTCCATAGATATGAAAATCCCCCGTCGCACATGACGTGAGGGACATCATTGAGGGGTCGAATCTGCGAACCCCGAGACCTCCCTTGCTACCCACAAAAATAAAAAATGGGCCGGGGTTTAAATGTAAGCTCCTTTGCTGTGGCCAGCGCCATGTGGCTCTTTGGCTGGCTTTTTTGTTCAGGCCTCTTAAGTGGCCCTAAATAAGAAAGAATAGGAATAACAAATAACTTGTCTCTCTGGAATTTTATACAATAACTGCTAGACTCATTAAAGATTTCATGCACACTTCAAGGGGCGAGTCAATGATTTAGTATTTTCTTTTACACCCCAACTCAGCCTTTCATCCTTCCGAGGAATATAAAAGAGTACCAGCACAGGTTGGATGAATATTTGTTCCATTTAAAGTGCTTAAGCTAATCATTTGGCCTTGGACGTCTGCTTGCATTCACAGTAATTTGGTAATATGGGCCTATACACACTGATTGACGATAGATAATGTGATCAATTCTTGTATGAAATGTATCAGTGATATTGTAACCATATTTTTATAAGTGTACTTCGGGACAAAGCTACGTGATGCCACTTCCTCTGGGCTATCTCCGGCTCTTCCTTTTCAGAATTTCCACGCTCGAGACGAAAAAGATGTTCTCCTCGTCCTCCTCCTCGGCACCCTCCACCTGGGGATCCACCTGTGCCACATTCGGCGGGGGGTTCTGGCGTGGAATCCACGTCCGTGGCTGGCCTCTCGGCACCATCACAGGCAGGGCTGCACGGCATACCCTTGAAAAGTGATCGGCCAGTCCGCATCTGCCACAGGTCTTTCCCATCGCTGGACATTCTGTCGGGTGAGGAAGGTCGTACCCGCATTTCTGGCACGACTCCGCGGCTCTGCCTGCCCTGTCACGGGGTCCTCCACCAGGACGTCTCATGCCTCTGCCACCTCGCCACACAACGCACACCTCCTCCGATCTCACTGACCGGGATCCTGCCTCCATCTTATTGGCCCGAGCCTCTGCTACCTCATGGCAACGGCCGAGCTCCAGTATGCGGGGCAGAGTGATGCCTGGCTCTCTGAGGAGCTGCCTCCTGAGTTTGCCGGAGGAGCATGCCTGGATTAACATCGTGCGCATCATGTCTTCTGCGTCCGTCCACGCACATCCTAGGGAGAGGCGGCGCAAACGACCATAGAAGGTGTCCAGTGTCTCATCATCCTTCTGTTTGGCCGACAGCATAACAAATCTCTCATAGTCCACATACTTCCTGTGAGGTCACTTCAGAGTGGGGTCAAATGACATCACTTCTTGTGATGTCAGAGATAAAGGGTCATGTGATGTTACTTCTCTTACCCCTGGCATTTCGGTGAAATGATGTCCCTGCATGACGTTGGTCTGTGTGCATGCCTTTCAACACACATTACAGGGTTAACTGCTTGAGAGTTGGTGTTTTCAGGCTGCTGTTCTTGGGCCATCAGCAACTCATTAACCTTGAGCAGGGCCACAGCAGGGTGGTAGATGCCCACAAAAGTAGCACGATCCCGACCAGCTTCCACTGAGCTGAGCACACTGATATGAGGCAGACACGAGTCCTAATGGATTTATTGCTGTCTGCCACAGCTGTTGTCCACAGCTATATTCAGACCCTTTCAATTGATCCAATAATTCTGTACTCTGTAGTTCAACAGCCGTGTGCATGCAATATAGCACAACTTGTGTAGCATTGTAATCTTTCTTTGAGGAATATGTTGATGAAATCCAATAATCACAATGCATTCAGATAAGCTTAGGCGGCACCACTAGGCAGCCCAGTGTGAAGGAATGAAAGTTGATTAAATTACAATTTATGAATAAAAAAATAACTTGGACCCGAACATCTGATAATTGCTAGACCCTATTTTCACCCTGGGCCGCGCAGCCTCTAGCTACCAACTTCAAAAAACTGTACTATTGTTGAATTGTACAGCAGACTCGGGTAAGTCCCACGGTTTTACAACATGTTCAATTTTGTTCTAACAGTTTCTTATAGGCCTTTTTTAGGTCACAGATTGATCCTAGCGGGATGTTAGTTTGAAGATTAGCATCTTTATCATCCTGCACGCTGTCGTACCATGGCACATCCATGTCAATTAACGTGTAGGCGTTTGAGTTTGTAAAATTGCACCTATGATGGATGATTTCTATGAGCTTTTCATATGCAAATAAGGGTAGGATAGTCAGGAAATCAAACATTGCGTTCAATTAAGGCATTGAACCTCAGGATAGATCGCAATGCCTGTCCAGGTTTGGCAGATTTAGGATTGAGGTTAAGCTTCTCGGAATCCCACATGCTTCTTCCAAAAGACTGCTCTCCTCACCTGCGTCTGGAAATATACCTAGTTTAGCATTGAAGTCGCCCAATATAACAGCGTGCTCCTCTACATCCAAAGTTATTAACTGGTCAAGTGATTCCAACAGCTCTCGGTTGGTAGCAGAGCTATTTTGTGTAGTAAATAAATCTTAAGTCAAACCCCTACCAATTTAGCATGAGGACCATTATATTATTATAATCTACTGTGAGCCTCAATATTAAAAGGTGATGATATGCAGAAACATGTCAAGCACCCCTCCAGTGACCCTTGACACTTTTAGTCATAATTGAGAAACATGCAACCAGCCAATATAGGATCCTCCAAAAACCAAGTTTCCTGGAGGTAGATGACAAATTGTCTAATAAAGGTCAGCTAATCTTCATTTAACAGTGTCTCAATCCTGCAATATTCCATGATATAATTCTAAAAACAGAATCAGCCTGGACCCAGAGAGTTACCGCTGGATCAGGGGTACATGACTACACAACTGAAAATGGGGTCACAAGCCTGCCTAGACAAGCTCAGTGTTGTCACAGTGTTGCAGACATGCTTCAAGGAGAGCCAGGGCAAGGTCTAGAAAATTTGGGGGATGGGCACCCAATAGGTGCCAAGCGACCCCAAAGATTCTGATGGTACAAACCAAGGCATCGAATCATGCATCTTGTTGTTGGCACTCTGTCCCCAATATCTAAAAACACTTCTATACAACAGCGCCTCCCCGCATTATATCAAGCGCAGCCTTAGATATGGATTGCTGCATGCCGCAAACCCCAAAGAGCATACAATCTGACCGAATACGCACACAGGAGAAAACTTCAAGATATCAGTTACACCTAGAATTCCATGCATTGCGCCAAGTAGAGTGCGCATATGAATTTTTATTGCCATGGATTTTCCCCTTGAAAGTACAGATTCAGCTGTCTTCAGTCTTCAAGAAGAGTTTCAGCTGGCTTTGAAGGGTCAAGAACTCTTCTCCAGGTGGGTCATTGGGGCCCTGGATGTTGAGGTCTTTGCCTGGGCCCTCTGTTTAGAGCCAATAGGTTGTTTCCTCGACTCAAAATAGCTCTTGGGGTTTGCAGAGCCCCGCTTTACTGTAGATGGTTGAGATTTTGCCGGTGCCATTTGTCACAGCCTGTGAAGAGCTTTCAGAAATGGTAGGGTCATACAAATTCACTAAGCTTCCAGCAGGCTCAATAGCAGAAACACCACAAGCAGAGTGTGCCCCGGAAGCATAACATAATTAAAAGTAATGTGATCGAAATGATCTGCTATACCTCTAGCAGAATTGCTTGCTGCAGGCATAAAACTGCAGGAAACCTCTGTCCCGAGTACAAATGACCCACTTACAGACAGGGGACATAACCAACATCCCATTTTCCACAGGGTGCCTTGCATTATGGTCAATAGTGTTAGACTATGCTTGGGGGTTGGCGGCCTGGTGTGGGGACTCACTTACCCCCCCACCCCCGAGACCAGGGCCAGGGGGGTGGGGGAGGTAAGGGAGTCCCCACACCAGGAGGAAAGAAACCCAGTAATTTCTCCACAATTCTAAGTGTGCAATCCAATCTTCCAATAAAGAATGCCCATTCGCTTCCGCAGGGACCAATGGGCCAAGTAGGGCTGTGATTTCAGCAAGACTTGTGTCCAAAAGAGCTATACGTGACATGAGGACATCAGCAAAATGGATATTTGCCACCAAAGCAGGAGAAAAGGGTGCCAAGAGGCTGATTACTTGATGTAGCTAGAAGCATCCTCTATCGAATGCCCCCCCACTCCCCGATTTCGCATCACACTTAAGCCACTGCTTTTACCCTAGTTTTACTTAAATACATTTTGTTAAATTGTAGTGACAGCAGCCAAACGATTACTGGCGATTACAAAGTTTGAGTTCAAGGCACAGGTGTGGACTTTTCCAAAGTATGGAACTTTGGTTTTGTTCAGTTACGGATCTTTATAAATAAAATCACTTAAAGTTAAGCAGGAACAAAAAAGAAACACTCAAGCTTGTCCTCGGATGCATGAACTGACGTCATGTACTATGCAAATGCTTTTACTTAGCACCCCACCCAGTTCCATTATAACACTAATAACAATATGATATATGTGTGATGTGTGTGTTTAGGGAAAATGAGGATTTGAAATGTGAAGCAAATAGCATATTGTTTCGTTCGAATGGATAGTTTGATCAGATACCTATGCCATTTGGCTAATTGCCAGAGGTCAATCTATGTTTTTGTAGAGAATCCTGCAGTGCAACAAGAGCCTATGAAGATAAAGACTAAAGGTTAAACCATGCCCCACATCTTCACTTTAGGATGCAGCAGCCAATTCTCCCATAGCCACCCGAAACTAAATCATAGTTTAGTAGGGAAACAAGGGTCCCCAATAAGAGCAGTGAGCAAAAAGAGTGCTACGAAAATAGGCAAGAATGGGCATGAGAAATGAGGTCCAGCGAAGGGGTTCGGGATCAAGGTGTGACAGCGAGGCCAACAAACAAGGGGCCGAAGGGATATGGACGGGAAAAAAAAGGACCATCGATAGAGGCGAAAAGGGGTAAACATTATGGGCGAGTAAACGGAGCAAACAAAGGGATACGAAAATGTAAGAGAAGTGGAACGAAAAGGGGAAAAGGAAGCACCGATTAAAAAAACAAGAAGAGGGGTGAAGGATGTGATGTGACCTAACGATGAAGAGCAAGGGGTAGGTCGGTGCCACAAAAAGGGAGGTTCCTCACCCCGTGCACATGAAAGCCCTCCGTGCCCCCCATGGGCTCCTCGGTGCGACTCAAAGAGATGCCCATGACGGTGAAGTCTGGTCTACAAGCCCTCGCACAAACGAGGGGCTAGAAGAGGCGTGTGCACAGATGTAGCCGGCACGGGCACCAGGAAGCGCAGCTTTAACACTTGCACAGCCAGGCAACTGCAGCCGACGCCCGAGCTGTCAATGAGCATCACCTGCTGCAACGTGGATGCCTGACGTATGGGAGCTGCTGACCATTGGCACAGAAAAGGGACTGAGTTGCGTTGCTTTTTCGGAAATAGTACAGCGAGCAACCATCTTGGAATGGACCCAGGGATTAGAAACAAAGCGGGTTTAAATGTTTTCGGTTACAAAGAGTCCAAATAAGCTTACATTTAAGAAGAAAACACATAAACATATACAGCTCTAAAAAGAAGAATGCTTGGGGCCTTACATATAGGCGAAAAAAAGGATACAGAAGTGACCAAAAGTTAATACGACCTGTGTGAACGCACATTAATTCGGTTCAAATCGGTGGCTACTGCCTCCGTGTTTCTTATGTATGTGCTAATTTTCAGGAAGCTACCTCTTCGTTTTTTGTTTTGATCTACCATTGAGGGCTTCTATTGCCATCTCTCTTTATATTTATGCATTTTTACTAGGAACCCTTCCTTCTCTCTTTTGCATGTTGTTGGGGCTAGGTTTTGGGCTGCTGCCAAGTCCATGTTATTTTTTTTTTTCATTCTGCAGCTTTCTTGTGACTTCGGCGGAATAAACAATTGCTTCAAGATCAGGTCAATCTGACATCGGTTATTCTGCCTACGGCTTCCGGCCGATGTAGTCTCTTAGCAACAGCACAGACTAGCGGTAGCTAAGGACGCGCGAGCAACAAGCTGTCAGTGCAGGATCCTACACTAGAGTAAAGCGAATCACCGGCGGGAGGCAACCATGGCGGGCACAGACTCATTCATTATGGTGAGTGCCTCATCCCCGCACTGACAGCAACTGCACAGCAGACCATATGCCTACCAATCACGCCTACCACTACAACACTAACAATTGTACCACTACTAACCAGTACTCCCCCCCCCCTGCACGCCCAACCACATACACCTCTAAAAAGCGGATTTGTTATTGAACAACACCATCGCCTTAGAATCCGCACCCCACCTTCGCCCGTTCAACATCAAATCTACGCTTTTATTTCCTATTATACTCTTCGTCTCCACTCCCATCTCTGCTGGAGTATTCTTCGAGCCATGAAGATCATGAGCAAAATTCAAGTCACTTTATGGGGTGGTTCGAGGCGAGCATGCCTCGATTGCACAACGACGGCCCCTACAATTTTTGTGAACTAATGAGAACATTTTCCTTTTTTCCACATGACCAAAATGACGGGAACTTTGGCGCATGTATTTTCCCTCTGCATTTAGTTTTCTTCGGTCACACATGTGGAAAAGTGTGAAAATGCTAAGAAATTAACAGCCTGATTCATGGAATTATTTGCGTGAAAAACGCAGATTTGCGCGCCTTTCTGCCCGAAAATCCCTTTTGAAGTATGTGGATTTTCGGGCAGAAAGGCACGCAAATGTGTGTTTTTCACGCAAATAATTCCATGAATCAGGCTGTTAGTGGGCAAGAAGTGCTCGATTAAAACACCATGTCTGGCAAGTGAAAGCAAAGAGGAGAGGTACTGACGTGTCAGGTTACTTATTTAGAACCATAACATCTTGATTCTAATCCCGGCCTCCCTTTTTGACAAACATATTTTGCTTTATTGCACATTTCTTCATCTCCATGTTTCTTTTTTCTGTGTAAAATCACATATTTTCAGTGCACATCAATTATTCACGGTTTGAGTGGTTCGGTGGAGCTAGGTATCCGTTCTTTAATAGGGCCGGACACTTGAAGCTGGATCCCATTCATTAAAATTGTGGCTACCTAAACTGCAGTTCTATGTCTTTATTTGATTAAACTCCAGTGAAATGTCATTGTCCACAGACTGGGCCTGTGCCACTGGATTCCAGTAATCAAAATGGTGACAGACAGGACCTATTTTCAACCTTGTTTGAAACCTCACATCAACTAGGTTTCCTGGCTGGGGCATATGCTGCACTCCTGCCCCACCATATCGCACCCCTGAACAAGTTTACACATTTTATATTGAACCTGTCACCCCTTTTTTTTATTTTTTTTATTTTATATAGTGATTTATGGTTTACAATGAAACCTTTACCAAAATGTACACTAAAATACATGAAATCAAAATACTTAATACTACTAACAATTATAATACAATTTAATTAATTTAAACACGTCGACTCGTAACAATCACATTTTATAAGGGCATACCTCTCGATTAAGTCAATTCATATTTCATGACATTTAGGTTTATAAATAATGTACAATGCATTGTTCATAAATACAATTTCTTCACATAAATGAAAGGCACAATTAGAGACCACTATTGACCAACCCGACGACAAATATGACCAAAATTAATTGCTTGTGATAGAGATAGATATGTGTTCATGGACACATTTTCTGTAAAGTAATTGTAATTGTTTATTTGTAAAGCGCTTATACACACGTGAAGTGCTTCAAAGCGACTCATATTGTTGTTTAAGTTTTGGGCATGAGTTGGTTTTTTTTCAGAGTCCTAGAGCAGAGTCTGCAGCATCTCTCTGTTCCAGGAATCCCGGCACATGTGGCAGTTATTACAAATGATGGTAAGCAATTTATTAATAATTGCATTATAAAACAACACTCTTCCTTAGGGACCGAAGTCCAAGTATGGGACATTTTTCAGAGAGATTATAGAATGCGTGTGTGCATTTTAGCCAATACGAAGGTAGGTAGGGGTGGCCAGGTTCCTGCTAGTCACCCATATTGAGCAGGCATGTGGGTGGGTTTAGATAGGTAGGCTGAAGAGTATGCGAGAGAGATAATTATGTGTGCAGGTAGACCATATTTTATCGTGGGGATAGCTGCATTCTAATGGCAGAGGAGTTTTGCAGAGAGTTTTGCAGTAGTCTATGGGTCCTGAAGGTAGTCTGGGGAGTATTCCAGAGAGACATGATGTGTGCAGCTAGGCCACATTTTTATATGCACTCCGATGGTAGAGGTCTTGTGTAAAGTATGGGAAACAGGAGAGACATTGGCATCATTACGAGGCTGGCGGCCGCGGAATGAACGGTGCTGGTAAGGTACCAGCACCATTCATTCCGGGCCGCCACATTACGAGTTGGCTCGCGGGTGGCGGTATGCACGTCTGGTCCAGACCAGGATGCTAACAACGAACCCGTCATTAACGGGTCCGTTGTTAGCATCCTCCCCATTCCCATTGAGCCCTATGAGTGCTGTTACTCACCACTCTGAAATAGGCCGAAGATGCGGAGGAGTGACCTTGGAGATGATGGTGGTACAAGAATCGATATTCAGCCTTCCAACCCAGCTCCCCTGAGTACAAGACTCAGGCTTCCTCAAAGAGGGGCTCTTTTCTACAATGTACCTCTCTGCTGTTTCAGTTGGGACAGACAGAGGTGTCAATTGAATAAAAGAGCGGGGAGAACACACCCGCCAATACCAATGCTGCAAAGGAATACAAAGATATTAGACAGTGTTGAAGTTAAGGCAAGTAATCAGAACAGTTGAATTAAATGGGAAACTACCTAGATAAGTATTGGAGTGGAGCTTCCCCGGGGTGGATCTACAAGAAATATAACACAATGAGTGGCAATGTTCTAAAGCGTTTTTAAAGTATCAGTCCCAACTTATATATCGAATTGGTAACAACTAACCTGAATAAGGATCTTTTGAGGAAAGGAATCCAGGAAACAGAAGACAACGAAAGGAGAAAATAACAAACAGGAATGTTAGTATAGGGAAGTAGCCCCGAACGGCACGAGGGTTGCACTAGTGCCGGGTTGGTGCAGTTTCAGCAGAGCGTTTATATGCACTTGAAGACAAGTTCACAAGACAGTCACTCAATGTCCCAGAATCCAACAGGAGACAAATATCCAAACAAGTCGTGGAGAGAAAATAGTAGCAGAGACGGGATTTGCCAATTACGTATGTACCTGAGCATACATGCATCCAGAGTAGATGTAGAAAAGTTCCGGAAAGATGACAGCAAGTCCTCTGCTTTGGTTCCGTGTGCAGAAGCGGCAACCTGGAATGAAGTACCGCAAGAGACAGAAGGGAGCCGGATCCAGTAACGTTACGAGTCAAAAAACCAGATGAGCATGACAGGAATAAAGGAGGAGACAAGCCAATTCGGTAGTCAGGCAAGGGACGAAACCAGGAATTCAGATGAGGAATCGTGTGGAGAAGAGACGAAGAAGTAACGGACGTAACCGCTTGTAGCTTGTAACGCTAATTAGCAGCAACGAGCCCCTTGAAAGACGGTGGTTTTATAGTCGTAAGGGGGCATGTCTTGCCGTACGTCTTCCACGTACAGGACGTGTCAGCTGACCCGGAGTCCATCGTAGTTTGTACAGGCGCCATGGCAGCCTGTATCTGGTCGGTCCACAGAGGAGCTTGTAAAGAAGTCGTATTCTGCAAGTAGGCCTGCGGGGAAGCCCGAAGTGTAACAGCATCCTCCCCCAAAGACTCCGGCAACCCCCTGGCGGAATGGAAACTCCTCAGAAGATCTGGACAATGTAAATTGGAGAGAGGCTCCCAGCTTCGGTCCTCAGGCCCATAACTCTTCCAATCCACAAGGTAGAACAACGTACCCCTAGACACCCTGCAGTCCAGGATACGCGAGACCTCGTACTCCTCCTCTCCATCCACCAAGATTGGCGAAGGACGTGTAGGCAGACAAGTCCCCTGGATGAAAGGCTTGATCAGGGAGACATGAAAGACTGGATGTATCCACCATGAGCGCGGCAGGGAGAGCTTGACCGCCACGGGATTGATAACATCAGTAATGGCATAGGGTCCCACATATTTAGGCAGAAGCGAGCGTTTGCCCGCAATTCGTAAATTACGGGACGACAACCACACCTTCATGCCACTCCGATAGACTGGTGCAGGGGATGGATGCACATCAGCATACTGTTTGGCACGATCTTGAGCTCGGATTAAATGACAGAGTACATCCCGATGAATCTTATCGAGATCTCTTATGCAGTCTCTTGCTGCTGGATTGAGGGCCGGCAATACCGGATCAAGTGGGAGTGACCTGGGATGACCACCATATAGGGCAAAAAAGGGAGAAACCCCAGTTGATGTATGCATAGAGTTATTATATGCAAACTCTGCATAAGGCAAAGAAGTAAACCAAGACTGTTGGAACTGAAGGCATGAACAGCGTAGGTACTGTTCGATAGTAGCGTTAGTTCTCTCAGTCTGCCCATCTGTCTGAGGATGGTAAGCCGAGGAGTATCTGTCCTCAATACCCAGAGAAGCTGTAAGAGCCTTCCAGAATCGTGACGTAAATTGTGTACCACGGTCGGAAACAATTACCGAGGGTAATCCAAAGAAACGAAACACATTCGTCAAAAACAGTTTCGCCAATTCCAGAGCCGCAGGCAAGCCAGAGCAAGGTATGAACAATGCATATTTTGTGAAATAATCAACAATCACCCAAATGGTGTCATGACCCTGAACGTCAGGAAGTTCCACAATGAAATCCGTTGACAGCATCTGCCAAGGTTTGTACGGAACAGGAAGTGGTTGTAACAAGCCTACTGGTTTGGCTCTAGAGGTTTTACACTGAGTGCAAATGGAACAAGTCAAAATGTAGTCCTTTACATCACGAACCATGCAAGGCCACCAAGCCCAACGCCGTAAGGCTTCATGAGTCTTTTGACTTCCTGGATGTGCAGCAATCAAAGAATCGTGAGACCACTGGAGCGCTAAAGCTCTAGCTTGACCTGAGGGTATATAGACGCGCCCTTGAATGAATGGCATACCCTGAATTACTTCCAGGTTGAAGTCAGTGATCTCTTTTGGATGGGTTGATACCCAATCAAGGATGATTGAGCGCAAAGAGGGCTGAACCGAACAACTACAAACAACTTTGTTCGGTAGGAGAGGAAGTGCTTCGACCTGTTGGGACTGGCCATCCACATATAGACGAGAGAGAGTATCAGCCGAAACTTGAGCTTTAGCAGGACTGTATGTGATAACAAATTGATACTGTGAAAAGAATAAATGCCACCGCACCTGTGTAGCTGTAAGGCATTTCATAGATTTAAAGGCTAACAGACTGCGGTGATCCGAGTATACCGTTACAAGGTGTTTGGCCCCCAGAAGGTGATGTCGCCATTCCAAGAATGCGTCTCTGATGGCTAAGAGTTTGCGTTCTGTGATGGAATAGTTCCTTTCGTAAGCTGTCAATTTACGAGAGAAGTAGGCAACAGCATGAATCTCAACCCAAATGAGGACAGGTTTGTGACAACACCGCCCCAAGAGCATAACCCGAAGCGTCGGCTTCAACAAAAAAAGCAAGCTCGGGATGTTTGAGGACAGGGGCGGAAGTGAAGGCTGATTTTAATTGATCAAAAGCTTTCTGAGCTTCTGAAGACCATACAAATGGCACCGTAGCACTTGTCAGAGAGGTAAGAGGTGCAAAGATTTCAGAAAAGCCATTGAGGAAGCGTCTATAAAAGTTTGCAAATCCCAAGAATGATTGTAAAGATTTGACTGAATTGGGCACAGGCCATTCCAGGATAGCACTAATTTTGGACTGACTCATGCGCACCCCATTGTTAGTAAGATCATATCCCAAAAATTCCACCTCTGAGGTGTGAAATATGCACTTTTCGGCTTTTACAAACAATTTGTGATCTCTCAGATGTTGGAGCACTGTTTTTACATGTATTTCGTGGTCTTCCTGGTTTTGTGAATAGATCAAAATGTCATCCAGGTAGACAACGACAAACTGGTCCAGGATGTCATAAAACAAATTGTTCATGAATGCCTGAAAGGTGGCCGGGGCATTACATAACCCAAAGGGCATGACAAGGTATTCAAATAGACCGTAACGTGTTTTGAAAGCGGTCTTCCATTCGTTCCCCTCTCTCATACGGACGAGATTATAAGCTCCTCTGAGATCGAGCTTAGTAAATACTTTGGAAGATCCTAATTGATCAAGGAGGACAGAGATCAGAGGAAGAGGGTACTGGTTTATTATGGTTGCTGCATTCAAAGCACGATAAACAATACAGGGATGTAAATCCCCTTCCTTCTTAGGAACAAAGAAAAGTGGTGATGCAATTGGTGATTTGGATGGACGAATGAATCCCATGGCCAAGGCCTTGTCTATATAATCTTTAAGGACTTCATCTTCTTTGAGAGTGAGGGAATACACTCTGCCGGATGGTATCTTTACTCCCGGTATTAGGTCTATTGGGCAATCACAGGCTCTATGTGGAGGTAGAGTCTCCGCCATCCCTTTGTCAAAAACATCTGCGTAATCTGCATATTGAGAAGGTACCATAGAGACAACATTATTAGAAATAGCTCAGCTCCAATATGCATAGTAGGGGAAACCAGTGGCCTGACCGGACTATCCTGGGTAATTCCAAGTAATGTAGTACATCGGGTATTGCATATATTGGAAGGGAACTGAATCTGAGATGTCGACCAGTCGATGGCAGGATTATGAAGCTTCAACCATGGAATACCCAGAATGACTCTGTAGGCTGGTGCTTTGATGATATCGAATGATATCTCTTCAGTATGGCCTTCATCGGTACTCAAATGTAGTGGAACCGTTTGGTGAGTTACCATTCCTGATACAAGAATTGAACCGTCCACTGCATTCAATGTTTCAGGTGTAGCTTTGCGAATCAGTGGTATTCTTGACATAGAGGCAAAGCATTGATCAACATAATTACCTGTTGCACCTGAATCAATCACGGCTGTTGTCTGGAATGAAACACCGTAATTCAGGGAAAATGTAACAGGTAGGCGGACTAGATGACTCGGATTCTGTAATGTAGAGTCCAAAGGTGGATTTCCCGACATAGGGACTCTGTCTACTGTCGGGATTTGGCGTTTCCCGCCTTTCTTTTGGGTTTTTTGGGACATTCAGGCAATAAGTGGTCAGAGGCCCCACAGTACATGCAGAGATTGTGTGATCTACGATATTCTCGTTGAGCAGGGGTAAGTGGTCCCCTAACCACACCAATCTGCATAGGTTCTGGCGCAGGAAGTGAAGAAGACGAGGCCTCTGCTGAAACCGTGCTGAACAATGCTGGTTTCTTTTCGCCACGTCTTTCGGATTTACGGGCATCAATCTGAAGGACTAAATCTAGCAGTTCCCCGAATGCCGTGGGGACTACAGGAACAGTGGAGAGGATGTTCTTTAGCTCATCTGAGAGGCCTTGATAGAAGACGGCTGTCTTCTTTTCTTCAGGCCAGTCAGTTTCTGCTGCCAACTGATTGAACCGGGCCAAATAGACCAATAGAGAATTGTTCCCTTGTCAATGCTTTAAGAGTTCCAGGTCAGTAGCTTGAGTAGTATAACGTGTATCAAATACTTTACTCATCATAGCAAGAAGGGCATCACAATTGTAGAGAACATGACTGTTGGATTCTAACAATGGGTTAGCCCATGCGGCTGCAGTGCCTCCTAAATGTGACAAGACGAAAGCCGCTTTAGTTGTAGAAGTTGGAAATGAAGCAGGACGGCACAAAAAATGCAGTTTGCATTGCTTAATGAATGTTCGGTATTGTTTAGAATCGCCTAGGAAGCGTTCAGGAGGAGCTAGAGGGAACTGGGTTGTAAGCATGATCGGGTTCGATTCCTGCTGCGGAGGTGGAAACCCTGATCCTGATGCTGTAGCACCAGCACCGGCCATCTGTGGCACTGGTGTGGTAACCAAGGCCTGAATGGCGTCCATACGTTGGCGCAGTGCCTCTTGTGCATTGGTCAAGTCGGTTCGTAGATCCGTGACCATTTGCACGATTTGAGTCAAAGCATCACTGGCCTCCGTGGACATTGTTCGTGGCTGCTAATTCTGTTACTCGCCACTCCGAAATAGGCCGAAGATGCAGAGGAGTGACCTTGGAGATGATGGTGGTACAAGAATCGATATTCAGCCTTCCATCCCAGCTCCCCTGAGTACAAGACTCAGGCTTCCTCAGAGAGGGGCTCTTTTCTACAATGTACCTCTCTGCTGTTTCAGTTGGGACAAACAGAGGTGTCAATTGAATAAAAGAGCAGAGAGAACACACACCGCCAATACCAATTCTGCAAAGGAATACTAAGATATTATAATTAGACAGTGTTGAAGTTAAGGCAAGTAATCAGAACAGTTGAATTAAGTATTGGAGTGGAGCTTCCCCGGGGTGGATCTACAAGAAATATAACAGAATGAGTGGGAATGTTCTAAAGAGCCTTTAAAGTATCAGTCCCAACTTATATATCGAATTGGTAACAACTAACCTGAATAAGGATATTTTGAGGAAAGGAATCCAGGAAACAGAAGACAACGAAAGGAGAAAATAACAAACAGGAATGTTAGTATAGGGAAGTAGCCCCGAACGGCACGAGGGTCGCACTAGTGCCGGGTTGGTGCAGTTTCAGCAGAGCGTTTATATGCACTTGAAGACAAGTTCACAAGACAGTCAATCAATGTCCCAGAATCCAACAGGACGGGATTTGCCAATTACGTATGTACCTGAGCACACATGCATCCAGGGTAGATGTAGAAAAGTTCCGGATAGATGACAGCAAGTCCTCTGCTTTGGTTCCGTGTGCAGAAGCGGCAACCTGGAATGAAGTACCGCAAGAGACAGAAGGGAGCCGGATCCAGTAACGTTCCGAGTCAAAAAACCAGATGAGCACGACAGGAATAAAGGAGGAGACAAGCCAATCCGGTAGTCAGGCAAGGGTCGAAACCAGGAATTCAGATGAGGAATCGTGTGGAGAAGACATGAAGAAGTAACGGACGTAACCGCTTGTAGCTTGTAACGCTAATTAGCAGCAACGAGCCCCTTGAAAGACAGTGGTTTTATAGTCGTAAGTGGGCGTGTCTTGCCGTACGTCTTCCACGTACAGGACGTGTCAGCTGACCCGGAGTCCATCGTAGTTTGTACAGGCGCCATGGCAGCCTGTATCTGGTCCACAGAGGAGCTTGTAAAGAAGTCGTATTCTGCAAGGAGGCCCGCGGGGAAGCCTTAAGTGTAACAAGGGCTCAAATGGGAATGGGGATGTACTGGGTCTGGGTCCCGAAAAAAGAGAATTACCGGGCCCGCAAAAATCGGAATGGCCCGGTAATTCCCTTTTTTCGGGTCCCGGACACGAGTTTGGAGGCAGCCATGCCGCTAAGAACGGCATGGCTACCTCCAAACTCGTAATGAGGCCAATTGTGTGTACAGCAAGACCAAAGTTTACTTTGGGGGATAGCTGTATTCTAAGGGCAGAGGTGTTGTGCAAAAGTGCCTTGGAGTAGCGCATGGGTGCTGAGGGTAGTCTGGACAGTGTCCGAGGAAGACATTATGTGTGCAGCTAGACCGAATTTTATCGTGAGGGATAGCTGCATTCTAATGGCAGAGGTGTTGTGCAGTGTGTGAAGCATGGGATACATTATGTGTGCAGCTTAGCCACATTGTACTGTGGGGGGTAGCTGCATTCTAGTGTCAGAGGTGTTGTGCAAAAGTGTCTTTGAGTAGTGCATGGGTGTTGAGGGTAATCTGGAGAGTGTGCAAGAGAAACAATATCTGTGCAGCTAAACCGAGTATTACTGTGTGGGCTAGCTGCATTCTAATGGCAGCAGTGTTGTACAAATTATGTGAAATAGGAGAGACATTATGCGAGCAGCTTGACTGAATTTTGTCGTGGGGGATAGCTACATTCTAATGGTCGAGGTGATTCCCTTGGTATAATGCAGTATTGCTTATGATGATGATAAGTTATATGTTATTTATAATGCGCTTAATACCCAGAGGTTTCTGTTGTGGCTTGCAGAATGTGGAATGCAAGGGAATAGAACTGGAATGGGGATGGAAGGAAAAGGAGAGAAGGGCAGGCAGTTGATAGGTAGCAATAAAGAAGTATGGATGTATAATAGGCCTCCGAGTATCATTCAAGATGATCAAGGTTGTATGATGAAGGTATACAACATTTGGCGACGAGGGGAACACTAATCCACGTGTGTGAGGAGGCTGTGAAGATGAATGGTCGAGAAAAAAGGAATACGAAATATTGGGACATTGGAAAACGATAGGAGTGATGACCTAAGAAGGAGGTCAATAAAGGACAATACGGATTAAAGAAAGAAAAAGGATAAAAGATCACAAGAAAAACCAGGACTGATAACTAAATACAAACTGAACCAGAGACAGGACTGTGATGCGAATTCGAATGTAAACGGAGTGCTGTCAAAGACAAAGAAATGAACAGAGAAACAAAGCTATAATTGGTAAGATGCGCTGCGTAGTTTGACATGCAATTGGCGACAAGTGATATCGTTTTGAACACAAGGTTAACGTTGGGAATGGAAAAGAAGTCTTGAAGCTGCATGGTAAAGCATATTAGCAATCACAAGTTGCCGCACAGAAAGGCCATTGCAGACAAAATAGTGATCTGACGTGCGATGTGGCCGTCGCATGTAGGCAGTTTCAGAGCGCAATATTGAAGGATGGCATGATTAATGACGATATAAGGAGAAACGTACGGAGAAAGTTGCCTAAATGGATAAAGCATTTTTTAAATAAAAGACAAAGGAACGTAGGAAGTAACTTACCGGAGCTCGAGGCACAGCTCAGTACGAAAGTGGGAGCTGGAGAATTGAAGCGCTCAGAGGAAAGGACCTTAGAGTGTGAAATAACATGCTGCTGCCATATTTGCTTGCTTAAAGCAAAGCACAAGATTTGTCATGGCAATTAACGCAACAGAGGCGGAGATAAAATGAAAGTGATAAGGGAAAAAAACGATAAATCAGCAGAACTTTATTTAAGCAGCGGCATATGCAATGTAAAAGCGCATTACTTGCTGATCTACAGAGGGACTGGAGAAATATACTGTGGTGGCATTTTTTTAATCTTGTAATAACGAAGCGTCTTGAACGTTGGGATAACAAAATGAAGTAAAATGTTTAAAAGCATGGAGTGAACGAGAATGATCACAAATAAGGGCACGTAATCCAAAATACATTTGGAAACAATACATTAACACAGCAACGTCAATAACGCGGCACTACATCAACACACAACAAAACTACCAATTAAAACCAAAACTACAGTCGACAAAAGCTCTAAAATTAAATGATGGGCCTAGCAAATTCAGTAAAGATTTTGTGACGAAAGACCAGTCCTGACTAGCTTTATTGTGCACAGTAAACAGTGAATCCTAGCATGTCACATTGAAAACATTGGCCATTATTATCCAAAACGATATTTGAAACCCTAAAGGGATGTAATGATACGTGTGCCTTCCTTGCATCGTACGCAATAACGAATGCAAAGAAATAAGTAAAATGAAATGAATATGATAAATACAGCTCAGTGGTCCCTACGCTGTAAAGACAGTAATGTTTAAATGAACGTTAAAAAGTGGAATTGTTAGTTGGCATGACGACGCCCCGCATGAAATAAACAGAGCAGTAACGTAAGAAAGTGACAAGAAAGGGAGTGTAGTAAACCAGATGCAAACATAAAGTACTACATGGAAACGGAACGGAAAGGGAGTCAATAAAAACAATTAATCAGAACGTGCCTAAACAATGTTATTCCCGCATTCTAGTGAGCATTGTTCCATGAAGTCCTCTGCAGCTGAAAAAGGTGACACTCTCTGCTGAAGTTAATGAGAGAAGTTGAAGGTGGAGGTTTGTTAAAGAATCACATATAGGCACAATAATTGACAAGAGTGAATAAAGGTTTGGTCACTGTGCATGCATGATTAAGGAAGATCACATGTGCAGAGAGGCTAAGGTGCACAAATAGAAGAACTAAAGGTTTGTTCATGCATCAGACAGTGTGACAGCAGAACTGCTCAATGAATAGTGAGGGGAGTGTTTCGCACAGCAGGCTAGAGTAGAAGGAATCTACTACAGTGGCATAGTCAAGGCATAGCTGAGATCGACATAAGAAAAGCCAAGGTTGGTTACTTGGTGAAGCTGAAGCTGTGAAGCACAACAAATGTGCTAAAGGTGCAATACTTCAGTGCAGGGTAACAGACAGGCTTTTTCAAATGTCAAGGTGAGAAAGACTATCTACGAGTTCAAAATGTCATCTGTGATATAAGTGGGGATCTGGACTCAGCTCAAGACATGTGCGGAAACCTTATATCCTCGAGTTTAGTCAATTATCTACACCCCCCAGGCCCATTCAATCTTGAGCCACATGATAACCAAGGTCGGCGCTGGCAAGAGTGGGTAATTGAGTTTGAGGACTTTCTAAGAGCACTAGGAGATGAGAATGTTCCGAACAAATTAGACATATGTATGAATTTGGTGGGAAAAGAGATGAAGAATGTCATAAAGGCATTGACAACAACTGAAGAAAGAACATCGTACCAGATTCTTATTGCTGCTATAGGAGAACGCTTGATAGCTGCTCCTAACAAAGATTATGAAAGATATGTATTTAACCAGTGCACACAGAGGCCGCAGGAGACAATTGCACAGTTCATGTTTCGATTACAAGAGAAAGCAAAGTATTGTGAGTTTGCAAAATTTTATGATGAAGAAGCAATTAGGCTGAGAATAATTGAGAGTTGCACATCGTCGGCATTGCGGAAACATCTTCTAAGGATGCCTCTCTCGTTGAAAGACATTCTAGAACTAGCGAGAATGTATGAAAGACTTGAGAAACAAGTGGCCCATATAGAAAGCAAGAAGGAGGTGGAGACACTAGCTGACATTGGAAGTAGTGTACGAAAACAGTCTCGATACCCGAGCATACTATATCAAGGCACATGGAATGGGGCCAACAGGAGTGGACTGAGAAGACTGTGTTATAAGTGTGGATTTGAGTTTCCGCACAAAGGTCGATGTCCGGCCATCGGTCAAAGGTGCGTGGGATGTGGTCAGTGAAATCACTTTTGGGTCATGTGGAAGGAGAGAACATCTTCATTGTCAACTGATGGAACCAATAACCCGTCAATGTTAAATGGGAGAAGACGCCTAGTGGTGGAACATTCTGTGAAGGGGGAGTTGTGCCGAGGAGAATAGGGTGAGTCAAATGATGGGGCCTCACCAGACAGGGGACTAATAGATAGAGAAGAAAATGGCTGCCTTGGAGAGAGATAATGGACAATCCACAAATAATAAGAAGTCATCAAAAGATTTCTTACGAGGCGATAGGGTGTGCTCCCAATGAAGGAATGGGGAGAGACAGTGTTTGGACAACTTGCAAGAGGAAAGTTGAAGAACACAAAGGTCATCAGGTGGCTGGAGATGAGAGTATGATAGGGGGCAAAGGCAGCGAAGGAAGATGGTCAGGAAGATGGACCCTAGTGATGAGTCAGAGCCCATCATTGTGACGTATGTTAAAAGACCTACGGTCACTGCCATGAGGGGTGGTACTGAAGTGACTGGAGGTACCTTGTTCTTTCATGCAATGTTTCAAGATGATTCAGGAGGGGAAGAAGCATATGAGGAGAGACGGAATGAGGAATTACATGAGGACCGGGGAGATGAAGAACCTGTTGATCTCTTGTCACTTAAAGACTGTGGACATTCTCCACCATGTATGGCTGATGAGGGAGTTTGAGGGGCAGTCAATGTTCGGCCCCAAACAGACATTAGTAAACCTGTACGTCTGATTGAGCAGATGTAGAGGTGATCCTGCTGGACAGAAATGCAATTAACTTATCTGATAAGCAAGAGGGGGGGTGTTGTGGCTTGCAGAATGTGGAATGCAAGGGAATAGAACTGGAATGGGGATGGAAGTAAAAGGAGAGAAGGGCAAGCAGTTGATATCTAGCAATAAAGAAGTATGGATGTATAATATGCCTCAGAGTATCATTCAAGATGATCAAGGTTGTATGATGAAGGTATACAACAGTTTCTAAGCACAGACCCGGGGATCGAACCTGTGGTGCTCTGTGTCTTCTGGCTTCCAAGGCAAGCACTTTGCCCCTGAGCTATCGTCCCGAGGCAATCCTCATAGCTTAATTTAGATTCATCCAGATGCAGATCTAGTGCCCACCCTATTAGTGTGTCTTAGTGCCATATATTGCTCCCCTTTGATTTATCAAAGTGCAATACATTGTATATTCTCAAATTTGTCTGAATGTACTTATATGCAGTATACTAGCTCCCCTCACAATTCAGCCAGATGCAACACCTGGGCCACCCTAGGATCTATCCGAATGCAATCCACCGGCCACCCCCAAAGTTCACCCAGATGCACCACACTGACTACCCTCACACTTCATCCCAATACAATACAATACATGTTGTGATAGTATATATGTCACAAGTTGTCGTGTGGGAAATAATGACAACTCTCCGGATTTGCTTTTTCAAGCGAAAAACTTTTATTTCTGACCTGTTCCAACATTGAGGACTGTAAAGAGAACCTTTATTTCTTTAAATTCTGTCCATTGAGTTTGGGATGTGGTTAATAGTAACAGTCTGGGCGGGGGAGAAGAAAATGAGGTATAGTCCTTATTCTTCTATACCTGGAATCTCTGAAGGCTCACTTTCCCCTTAGGGGTTTAATTGTCAATCTGATCTTTTTTTTTTTTAACCATGTTTATTTTTCGTTCGGAGACATAATCAAGTACAACATATAACCATTACACTTTGTTATCTCAAAAGATATAGCAAATTTTCATTCAGGGTTAAAGTCACCTGTTGCCATATAAATTGCTTCCAATTTTTATACTGTAAACCATTATCCCTCCACCCTCTGCCCCCCTTTAATTTTAAACAATTTTATTTTCTTGCAGGGGTAAAGAAATTTTACTTTCCACAGATGCGCGAGAGTATAGCTTTTAACAATATGAGTCCGCGTCATAACTTCGTTACCCACTGTTATAGCACAAAGACCTCTATGTTTTATCGATTCATTCTAAACTTTCTTCCCCACCCCACATCCTGACCCCTTTCCTCTAGGCTCCAGAGTCTTTGTCCTGTCTGCTGAGACGACCCCATGTATGAGTCCCACTCCTTTTGTGCCCCTGACTGTCGGGAGACATGCACGTTTTTAAGATTCTGAGGTTTGAAGAATTAGGCCTCTTTCTCCGACACAGTTCTGGAAGTAGACCATAATTTCTGATATTTCCCTGCTATTATAGCCGTAACTTTCTCCATTGCCATGACACCCCAGACCTTCACCCATCACCATAGCGTTGTTGGTCCTTCTTTCGTCTTCCACCGCTGGGCCAGCGTCATTCTAGCAGCTGACAGGAGATGCATTTTTAGGGAGGAGGTGAGACCTGATGCGGCATAGGACCCATAGGACCCCTCTGCCACCGCCCCTAAAAGGTAGCCAGTCAAGTGGCTCAGCGAGTAGAGCGCTCGCTTTGGCATCTGTGCAGATCCTGCTAACGCAGGTTCGAATCCCGGCAGGGCCAAACTCAGCCTTTCATCCTTCCGAGGTCGATAAATGAGCACCACACACCATGGGTAATAATAAGCAGCGCTCGGATACCTGAGGGTTCGTAGCACTATATAAATGCCAAATTATTATTATTATTATTATTACTTTGGGCGATAGTGGCCTTCTTTGATATGCCCCAGAATCTCTTTCCAGTAAGTCCTTTGCCTTAGGGCATGACTACCACATGTGGTACAAATCTCCATTTTTTCCACATCGCCTCCAGCAATCTGGAGGGTATTGTGGGTTGATTTTGTGTAACCGGTAGGGGGGCATGTACCACATGTAACACAGTTTATACAGTTTCTTTGATTGCTTTACATCTAGAGGATTTGTGGGCTCTGGCCCATATCTGGTTCCATTCTGCTTCCGAGACAGCTTCCCCAATATCTCTTTCTCACCTTTCTTTATACGGGAGGTTGTCTGCTGGTTGTGTTCTGTCCAGCAGTCTGTATATTTTAGATTTCCCCTTCGCTGTTTCGCCCTCCTGCATGGTTAATTCTAGGCCCGTAGGGGATCTTGTCCCAGCTTTTTTAACCGCTGGGTGGGAAATCCAATGCCTGATTTGTGTGTATTTAAACCTTTCTTTTTCACTAATGTCGAATTTCTTTTTACACTTCGTAAAGGGTATCGGGGCATTGTCCCGGAACATTTCTCTCAGAATCAAGGTTTCCGCCCCCTTCCACCCTTCCCAGAATTTCTTTTGCAGACCAGGGATAAAATCTGCATTGTGTGCTATCGGGGAGAATGGACCCAGACCTCGACTGATCTTCTTGGTTTGCATGGCTCTGTCCCAGCTGTGCAGGGATACCTAAGTAGCTTCTAGCAGTTTCCCTCCTGATTCTCGGGCTCTGGGGCTAACTGCTTGAAGCACTATTAGTGGGATCGGGGTGGCTGCTTGTTCAACCCCACACCAGCCTTTTGTGTTCCCTTGTCTAGACCAGTTAAGCATTGGGGCCAACTGCACCGACCTAATGTAGCTCCCAATGTCAGGGAGCCCCAGGCCTCCCAGCACCGAGGCGACCGTCAAGATTCGTCTATGTATTCTGGGTCGCTTTCCCCCCCATATGAATTTGAGTATTGCGTTCTGGAGTTCTTTAATTAGACAGGGTGGTATCTCCGTGGGTACTGAGCTCACTACATATAGCAGACGGGGGAGGAGGGTCATCATTATTGCTGCGATTCCTGCAAACCACGATAGTTCTTGGATGTCCCATTTTTGCAAATCCTCTCGTAATTGTTTCCAGAGCGGTGGGATATTTGCTTTAAATAGGTTCCCCGGTTCTCTCGTCAGATATATCCCTACATTTTCTAACGTGTCTTTTTCCCAGATTAGGAGAAATCTCTCCCTCATGTCTTCGATCACCTCCGATGCCTCTGTGATATTTATGCCTTTGGATTTGGAGTAGTTTACTGCAAACCCAGAAGTGATGGCAAATTTCTCCAATTTTGCTATGGCTCTCGGCAGGGTATTTCTAGTGTCTCTCAACTAAAGCATAACGTTGTCCGCATGTAGAGCTATTATTTGGGTTTCTTCCCAGCTAATACCCCCTTTATACTTGGGTCACCTCTACACTGTATTGCCAGCGGGTCCATAGCCATTGCAAAGATTAGTGATTATAGGGGCACCCTTGACGAGTACTTCTCCGGATAGCTACCTGCTTTGATTTCTGTCCATGCACTATGAAGTACGTGGACGGACATTGGAAGTTTGCCAGAATCATTTTGCTGAATATTGCCCCGCATCCAAAGCCCTCCAGAACCAGTTTTAGGTACTCCCAGTCCAAACTATCAAAAGCCAGCCTGGAATCCAGTGCAGCTATTGAGAATGTCTGTTTTGCTCTGAGCCCCCATTCGATTATGTCTATGGCACTTCTGACGTTATCTTCGGTGTGTCTCCCTCTAATGAACCCCCTTGATCCTCGTGAATGATGTCTGGGAGGATCTTCGCAAGTCTGTTCGCTATTATTTTGGAATACAGTTTTGCGTCCCTATTTAGGAGCGCGATTGGGCGGTAGCTCGAACATTCTGAGGGGTCCTTCCCTAGTTTTAGAGCTAATATTGTCAATAATCTTGCCATATCCAGTGAGACCGATCCCGTCTCCCTGATGACATTAAAAAGGCGGGTGAGAGGCCTTAATAATTGTGCACGTAATGTTTTATAGTAGCCATTCCCCAAGCCGTCTGGGCCTGAGGTTTTGTTAACAGGCAGCGCCAAGATAGCATCATTTATTTCTTCGGCCGTAATTATTCCCCCCCGCTCTATCTTGTCTTGTTCTGAAATTTGAGGCAACAGGGTCACAAGCAGGTAGGACATTTGGTCTACCCCATTTAGGTTTTCTTTGCATAGTAGCTCTTCATGGAACTGGACCATTGTGTCTAATTTTTCTTCATCCGTCCTACTCGTGCCCCCGCTTTTATTCTTAAGGTGGACAATATAATTGCGGGACTTTTGTTTATTCAGTTAAGCTGCGAGGAATCTGTTCACCTCCCCCCCATGCACGTAATAGCATTGTTTGGTGTGTAATAGTGATTACGCCACGCAATCCGCTGTGTGATTTTCTAGCTGGGCTTGCGATTTCTTTAACTCCCGCCATGCTTTTTGGGTTTGTTGTCTTTTATGGTTATTCTGAACATCCTTCAATGCTTGTTCTAGATTTTGAGTTATCAGGGCCCTTTCCCTGTAATGTGCTGTTGTTTGCGCTATAAACTCGCCTCTCACTACCGCCTTGCTCGCATCCCAGACTGTTTTCCAGTCGACCTCCCCATTGTCATTTTCTTGGAAGTAGTTGTTTATGGTTCCCTCCATATGCACCCTGAGCGCAATATCCTGCAGGATACGTTTGTTCAGTCTCCACGGAGGACGCTGTTCACCTTTCTCCATCTCTGCTTTGATACTAACAATTACAGGGGCGTGATCAGAAAGTTATTGTACCCCAATCTCTACCTTCGTCACGTGAGGGATTAGGGTTGCCGAGACCAATACCGTGTCTATCCTAGAGTATCCTCTATGTACAGTAGTGTGTGTATTCTCTGTTCTTTTCATGGAAGAAACGCCAGGTCTCGATCACTCCCAACTCCCTAAAGAATTTTCCCAGGGCTTGCCTATTCCTTAAGTCAGCTGCTGTCGGCGGAAGAGTTTTATCGAGGCTAGGGTCCATGAGACAGTTAAAATCCCCCCCTATGATTGTCTGGCCTTCGCACCAACTCCCTTTTTTTTGCAGGAGATCAGCAATAAAGACATCTTGTCTATCATTAGGTGCATACACTGGCAAGATCGTGCAGATCCTCCCTTTGATTAACCCTTTAATCCCCAGGTATCTTCCTTCTGTATCGCGGATCAGGTGTTTCTTCTGAAATCCCACCTCTTTTTTGAGTAATATAGCTGCACCCTTCATCTTTGAGCCACTAGAGGCGACGAATTGCTGGGGAAAGCTCCTGTTATGTAGTCTTTTCTCATACATTGGTAGTAGATAGGTCTCCTGTAAGATTGCTATTGCTGCTTGCATCTTACCCAGTCTGCTGAGGATCGCATGGCGCTTCTCGGGAGAATTTAGCTCTTGTACGTTTACAGATATTATAGTTGTTTCAGCCATTGGAGTGTGGTTCTCTCATACCAGTCTTGCGACCATCGTGGGCCTTTGGGAATCTGTCTCCCATTCTGCCCCGAACATCTCTGCCAGTTCCTTTCTCGATCTCCGGGCATCTCAAATTGTTTAGTTTGTTTCGTTTTCTTCCTTCCTTTCTTTCCCCAACCTTGGGTCCTCCATCCCCTCCCCCCTCCCTCTAACTCTCCCATTGAGGTGTCCATGGTTAGGATCCCTAGGGTTCCCCCCCATGTCTCTTCCGAGGCATGGGTCCTCTTCTCATCTCGCATCACAATGTGCCCGGATTGTTGCTTATCCCGGTCCAGATTCCAAAATGAACAGTTCTCTGATCTGATCTCCGTGCAGGAATTTATTTATTTTTTTCCCCTTTTTTTGGGTTGTAGCATGCAACCTATTCACCATGACTCGGCATCACCAGGTCGTCTTTTCCAGAGATTGACGTACTCTGTGTGTTCTTTTGGGTCCCTCTCTCGTGGTATTTGAAGGGGCCGGCCAGTTTCTTTTCTCTCTGCGCACTTCTTTTCTTTTCGGTCGACCATTCCCAGGGCTTGCTGTGGGTATTAGGGGCATGTCGTTGCGGGCTACTTTCAACTTGATACTGATCAGCTTCCATTTGTAACAATGAGAGGCCTTCCTCGCATGTGCTATTTTGTTTTTGTTTACCTTCCCAGGAGAAGGTGAGGCCAAATGGATAGGTCCATTTGTAGCTAATTTGTTTCACCTGCAGGGCCTTCCCCAAGCTTTCAAGTCTCTCAGCTGTTTCAAAACACAGTTCTTTGTAATACTCTGCAGCTCTTCTGGTTTGGTTATCTTTTCATCAAGTTCACAAAATACAGTTGCTTAATTTTACCTCACACCAACTCTCCTTTATATTCAATCACAAGCTTCTTTGCTGGTATTTCAGTGGCTTTTCATAAGTGGGTGCCCTCGGTCTAGGCCCAGTTGTCGGACCACACGGTCCACCCATTACAGGTCACGCAACAAAGACACATGTCTAACCTCTTCCTTGTGTGCACATTGACACTGGTTCAGCGCTACAGTGGTATTTTATTCAATCCCATTTCACATCCTCATGATGCTTTACCAATTCTTGCTTGGCCACAATTCACTTGGCTTGCTTTGCACTATTCCCTTGTCGCACTTTGATATATTCTTATGGCTCTTGCCAATACTTGCTCTCTCAAGTTACACAGTTCCTTCACAGTGTAATATTCCACAACACTGCTTTCATTCAGCTCAATATTCAACAATAATTGCTTTTCATTCTGATCGGTAGTCATAAGTGCTTGCTTTTCTGACGCTTGCATTCTAAACTTATTATGACGTGAAAAGGGATCCCAAGTGAGCAATCGTGGTTCTCTCCACAGTTTCAACACAAAGTTCCAAAGTGAAAAGATGTAAAAAGAAACAAGTAATCAAAGTTACACAATCCTCATGAGGGATCCTCCCTTCACCTGAGTTTCTCAGTACAAAGACATTTGTTTTTCTCAAAGACTTGTAGTTCTCCAGTCTAGGGGGTATAGTTCCCTTACTCTGGATTTCCTCACTCTCAAGGGGTACTTGGTTGCTCTCTGCCTTCTCAATTCAAACACAATTACTGTCCAGAGGCTATTGTTCCCTTCCCCTCGATTTGGCACACTCAAGAGGCACTCTGTTGCTTCTTGCTTTCCTAATTCAGACACAATCTATGTCCAGAGGGTATAGCTAGTGAATATTAGGGCTCCTGGCTAGGCCCTGATCTACCCAGGTGGGTTAATAGTAAAAAACCGAAAACTGATCAGGGTGACTGAATGTGATCACATTATTTTCACAAAATAATTGACATTGTTTCAGAATAAGGACAACACTACAAGAATTTCTGGAAATCCAGGTGTTGAGGCTTGGATAAACAATAATGTATCACTCGAAGATATTGTTTCTGAACTGTTAAGTGTCCTGTTGAGACTTTTTAAAACAATGTTTATGTATTAAATCTTTTGGTTAAAAAGAAAATGCTTTGTCTTTTCCAAAAATTCTTGTATTGTTGTCCTAATTCTGAAACAATGTCAATTATTTTGTGAAAATGATGTGAGGTGTGTACATCACGTTCAGTCAGAGGGTATTGCTTCCATGCCCTGGATTCCTTACATTCCCAAAAGGTTGCTTTCCTTTTCGCAATTCTCATATTTCTCTTCCGATTGGGTGCAGGTCCCAGACTCGCAATTCTCAATGCCTGGCTCACTTCCTTACCAGGACTTCTCAGATTGTCGAATATCTTTATATTCTCATGCCTACTTTTTTCTTAATCGCGGAATACCCTTTTAACCGCTCCAACGTCCCAATCCCGCTGCGTGGGCTCACAGGTTCTCAGCGGCAGTTTCAGGTTCCTTTGCATCCTCCGACTCAGTCTACGGTCTGCTGTCATGTCTGGCAGATACCTCGTTTGCTTCCCGGTCTCCACCACGCCTCTGACTTTCTCCGGCAGCTTTCCTGGCTTTTGGCGTCCCTGCTGCAGACTTCCGTCTCCTGGGCTTCTCACAATGGCGTCTCCAGCCTCTTCCGACTCCACAATGCAGGCTGCTTCTTCTGGCTATCCCCACCCACATCGAAGGTAGTGAGTCTCTCACCATCTTGACGCTTACTGTTTTTAAACGCTGCACCACCTTCTGGTTTTAGCAAACAACTAGAGCGTGTCTCTAGTTACGTGCTCTTAATGCTTCCCTGCTCCTCCTTGTCTCAGTGTTCTTGTAAGGAGAGTGGGAAAAAGGCTCACAGTCATTATAAAGCATATGGACTGGCTCTATATTGCATATGTATTATCGGTTGGTGGAGTCAGACAGTAGGTATCATGGCCTGAATGAAAGTGGGGGTACTGGTGTTTGGCCAGTGAGTCTTTTTGGGTTTATGTTTTGTAATAAGATGTGAGAAGAGAATTTAATTCTTACATGAAAAGAAAGAAAGTAACAGTTTGGCATGTTTACAGCATTTAAAGCATTCCTATCATGAAGCATAATAGCATAGCTAGAAAAGCAAATCGAATTCTGGGGACCAATTTAAGGCAGTTAGGAGGGACCCAGATTATTGGTTCTGGGCTGTGAACTACATAAACGTTGATGCTGAATGTCTTCTGAGCTTGCCGCCCTTTTCACTCATTGGCTACAGTGCCTTTATTTTTATCTAACAAAGCTGAGTTTTAAACTGCACCGCCATGCGGATGTCAGTGTTTTGTATAACTTGTCTACCGGTTGTACTGTGGCTACTAATTATACGTTTTATACCCGGTAGGCCAATATTGCATCCTACAGTGAAGACAAATACTACCGGCAAGTGCAGAATATTGCAAGAGAAGGCCTCCAAAAATACAACAATGATCCTGTGTTGCAGTTCTTTAAAGTATACGGCATGTTAATGGAAGGTAAGGCACAGGATCAGCATGTACCACATAGTTTTCACTAATGTGTTTTCTGTGTTTTATTACATCAACTGTCAAGTTGTTGGAAGGTACTGTTTTATTACTGAGCTCCTGGGCAGCATACTGTTATAAGGGTGTTGCACAAACCCATCACCCCTCCCCTCCTCCAGTGTTGTTATTTTGAGCCTCAGTGTGTTTTCAGATTATTTCGTTTCTTATTGGGTGGTCCTTTGTAAGCAGTGTGCATTGTGGTGAACCAGAAGAAGCGGTCGGGCAACTTCGTAACATGTTAACAGGAAATGTTTTTAAATTAAAAGAAAACTCCTTACCTGCCCTATTTCTATGAGGGAATTTCCCTACCTAATAAAAGTAAAACTAACGGTGCTCGTCAAGTACAAATAAAAAAGTCTTCTGTCCGAATCATAAGAAGCTAATTAGCCCTACTACTTAACTCAAAAGAAAGGGGACACTTGTTCACTAGGCTCGTTATGAACTTCTGCCTGGCCCAACTGTAGTTGACTTCTTTCTCAGTCTTTAAGGGTCTTGTAGATTGTCTTTACAATTCTTGTACCAATTCCTTTTAGAAAAGCAACTGTCTTCTTTAAAAAAAGAAAAAAAACTTTCTTCATTGGCACACTTGGCATTACATAAATCACCCTCTCAAATTAACAATATGGCATTATAGTTCTTATATACTCTAGGATTGGCAATGCTGGGTCCTGGACCTTTAATGTTGTCTAATGGCGCTTAGAGAGGAACCATGCGGGTGTTAACCACTATAAACATGTGGCTCACGCTCCCCAAGGTAAGTAGCTTGAAAGAAGGTCATTCTTGTAATGGGGGCTGAGATGTGTCAAGCTCCTCAAATGTGCGCCAGAGGTATGATTTGAGTGGGCCCCCTTTGGTCTGGATTCGGGAGGGTTGCATTTGTGTCCATTGCTCTTCCATATCATTTGGCCATATCACATCCTTTAGCCAGTGGTCTTTGTTTGGGGCATTCTCACTCGTCCAGCATAAAAGGATGCAACGCTTAGCCAGCAAGAGACACAGTCGCACAATTCTACCCGCCCTCCCCAATGGCGGTTCAAAAATCTGGTACAAGCATGTCGATGGGAGAGGGGCAACAGTATTGTCAGTAATTTCTGACAGCATCTTACACACATCACTTCAAAATACATCAAGGTGTGGACAGTTCCAAAGAATGTGAAAGTATTTAGCATTGGGGGATTTACATCGTAGGCATGTCCCGAACCCTTGTCTGGAAAACATGTGCAACCTATCAGGGGTGTAGTGGTAACGGTGTAGTATTTTAAATTGGATGAACTGAAATCAGGAATTATAAGACAACCTGCGTGTCTGCATGCACATATCTGGCCCATAGCTCGCCCGTGACATCAATCTGGAGGTCCTCAACCCACTTAATTCGTACATTATGCCGTGGCGTATGCGAGTGGGTTTGAAATAGGCGATACAGGTTGGATACCCGACCTCTGTCCCCCACTGCTAGGGAGAAATTTTATCATGGGATCATTAGGGTGTTGGATCCGAAAACAGCTCCAAAGTTTTCTACAAGCTCTGCACAGCCCTGCGCAAAGCAGCCACTGTGAGGGTACGCTGCGTTGTGGACCCGGAGCATACGTAATTTGTATGAAGTTGTCTTCCCTGTACAGAGACCCCAATGTGTGAAAACCCTGCGCTCGCAGGCTGCATGCACGCCTGCACAGACTCCAAAGCAGGAAGTTTTCATGGTATGGGTTGTGTGTTCCTGTCTCTTCCCATATTCTACGCCAGGCAAGAGCTGTGGTGCTTGCAGGGTCAAATCTGCAGTCGTCTGTAAATCTACCAAGGACAACCAGCGACCACAGGTCTCTATCTCCCGCCGAGTATTGTTCAAGTTGTGTATGAGGTGGAGGAGGACTATCTCCAAACCAGCTGGCTGCCAATTCTGCTCGCCCAACCGACCAGTATAGACGAAAGTTGGGAGCTGCAAACCCGCCCTTTTTGTATGGTTGCGCTAGTGTGTCCCATTTCAGTCGTTCTGCCCCGGAGTGCCAGATGAATTTGCAAACTACACTTTCGAATTCATGAAAGAATGGGCGCCCGGCCATGTAGGTATGTTAAGAAAGAAGTATAGGTGCTTAGGAAGAACAATCATTTCAAGGAGCACAATCTTGCCCGCTATCGTTATTGGTCCAGTTGGACAGCCTAGAACGCAACTGGGTCAAGTACGTTCTGTAGTTACAGTCATGTAGTTTTGGGCTATGCCTCACAACCCCAAATAGCGCATGGACTCTGAAGCCCACTTGAATCCCTGCAGGTCCTCAGGTTGGGTGGTAGTGTCCGTGAGGGGGAAAAGTTCAGATTTACAGCAATTCACCCTAAGGACAAATGTAGGATATCCTCCATGACTATTCGGAGATGTGTTTGAGGATGCTGAATGTACACCAGTGCATCATCTGCATAAAGTGAGGCAATCTGTGGTTCACCTGCTATTCTGATCCCTCTATGCCCGTGCCTGAGTCTTATCATATCCGCCATTGGTTCTATGACGATAGCAAATATCAGGGCGGGCAATGGGCAGCCCTGATGGGTCCCGCTACTAATCTCGAATTGAGGGGAGAGCAATCCATTGGTATTAACCCTGGCCATTGGTGCTGTCTATAGGAGGCGCAAAGCCGCCAGGAACCCCTGGCCAAAGCACCAATTGTTCAATACAGCGTACATGAATCGCCATGGGGTTCTGCCTTGGCATGCTTGCATTGAAATGGAATAGATCTGTGTATTATGGTCATGACCCCTCTAGCTTGTGAGGAGTAGGGGGTGTAGAAGCGGTTGCCCCCCCCCCCCAGTTTCTGGCGAACCCTTCGCATCTTGCTACAAGAGCGCGAGTTTCCTGTAAATATATAATTTGTATAGGTGTACATTCCAATTTAGGCAAGTTATGTCTGCCATTTGGATATGGGGTGATCAATGGTGCCTCGATTTAAGTGTAGACCTGGCCGTCCCAGTGTGTTCAAGGTCATGCTTGTACTTCCGAGTTCCGCAGTTGTGGGTGCATTGTGTACCAACTGCTTTTTAAACAAACCTAATGTACTCCACCCTCCACCCTCCTGCATCGTCCCTAGAACTAGGAAGAGGATACACCCAAAAAACACCCCAAACTGTAGTCGCAACATTGCATGGGAAGCTGGTGCACAGCGACACCCGGGCCAGCACAGGACTTGTGTAAAAATAAAGGATAAGGGTTCACATACTTCTCAATTGACTGCCAGGTTATGAGGCAAAGCACCCTCAGTTATTTGTTGGTCCATGAATGTGAGGGCCTCCATTCTTAACAACATAGTGGGTAATGTTATAGCAGAACTTTGGGCGCACTGTTCAGTGCGCCGTAGATCTTAAACACAAAAACAAAGGTTAGGGGCTGTTATGTCACCCCCGCAGATAGGCAGTGTGTTGTCCAGAAACGTCATGGCCTCGTCGGGTAGCGTGAAGAAAAAGGTCTTGTTCCACTCACCGCATAGCTTGGCAGGGTACAGCATTGCATACTTATATTATGGTCCCGCAACTGCTTCTTGACCACTAAAAAGGATTTTATCTCCTGTTGAACCGCTAATGTGAAGTCCGGGTAGACATGTATTCTATTGGACCCCAACATCAGGTTCACTTGTTCGCGAGCGGCTCGGAGGATCACGTCATGGTCCCGGTAGTTAAGAACCTGGGCAAAAATAAGAACCTGGGCAAAAATGGGTTGTGGAGGTGCCCCGGGTTTAGGCCTAGGAGCCAGTGACCTATGTGCTCGCTGAATCGCGAATTGCGCTGATAGTACAGGGTTACCTAGGAGGGGTTGCAGGGTGGTCTCAATCCACTACTCCAAGGCTTGTTCGGAGTTGCTCTCGGGGACTACTATGACGCAAATGTTATTTCGACAAGAGTACGATTCTAAATCATCGTTTTTCCTTTCGACCTGAAGAACCCGCCCAGAGAGTGTAACGAGTTTGTTTCTCATAGTGGACATATCATTGCCACAGTGCTCACTTGTTTCTGCTTCAGCATGTCGTTCGTCATGTCGTCTAACTTGCTGTGCACCTTGGTAAACCCCTCCTGCATGCAGGCTATCATGCGCTGAGTTTCGATGAGCTCCATTGGCGCTGTTTCCGGTTCCATACCAGTGGACGTTCCGGTGATGGGCAGTTGTTTAGAGGCAGATTTGGTGAACAGGTTCATAGAGCGTTGATTTTTAGCACCTCCCTTTGTCATGTTGCACAGTGGAAGGGGGTGCAATCCCTTTTCCAGAACGGCTCTAGGCAGGTAAATGCTCCAATCCAATGAAATTATCTGTCGATGTGATGGTAGATCAATGGTTTACTGTTCGGCGGGTGGTCGCTAGTGGCGGTATTAGTCCTTGGGCTGTGGGATGGGGCAAGGAAAGCCCCATGAAACTAAGTCAAGCCCCTCTGCAGTGTAGATTATTCAGAGTGTAGGTTGACGTAGGTGTAGTGAGAGGCGTCCGTCTTAACGCTGGATATCTGGTACTAAACCACACTTGGTTATTGGCAGGCAGGCCATGGTAGCTAGGCCCCCAGCTGTAGCTCAGATGCTCCTCAAGGGTCTCTCCCCCACACTGTAGAGCCCTCCTTTCATAGATGGGCAAGTCACTGGGGAGGGTTTCACTCTTGGTTCCAAATCCCTAGAGTACTGCCACTCACCAATGTTGGGCCAATGGCTGTTGGGTGTGCTCTGTGGGGGGGGGCACCAATGTAGCACAGCTTGTGGGAGTAATCAAGCTGCTGTGTAGTGATGAGTTAGTGGTCCCTGGTTCATAGATGTAAGATGGTGAGAGGGATCGAATAGAGTCACGCAGTGTCCTCGCTCCAGTGGAAAAGCCTGCAGTCTCGCTGGTTCAGATCTGGGTGGAGGGGCCCCTCACCATATAGGAGCCATCAGCTGGGCTGCCTTGCCGAGTTGAGAAGGCCTTGTAACGGTGTTGGTGTCCGAGCCCCAGCGGAACACCACAGAGCGCACTCTGCAGCAGAGGGAGGTAGGGGCAGTCACAGGCATGCCCCGCGAGGAAGCACAGGTCCTCCGATAGCCAAGCTTGATTCCCCGTCTCCTACCATGGCGTGCGTCCAGCTCTGAGTCCCACCCAGGATCCAAACATGGAATGAGCCGCGTATTAACGGCAGTCCCCCACCTCCGCTCCGGAGGGGACACATGTTCTCTCCCTCACTGCAGCTCTGGAGTGGAATGCTCGTTTCTCCCTCTCTGAGCAGCATTTTAAGTCAGGTCAAGGGCTGCAGGCATCAGGGGTTGTTGGGGAACCTGCCCAGTGATTATGGGTGCAAAAGGATGACTTGGAGTAGGTAGAATTCATCCTGGCCGGCAGCGGGTGTGAGAGCTCTACACAGACACAGCCATCTTGTCCGTTGCACAACAGCGCCCCCAACAACAACTATTTTCTGTAAGGGTTTCCCATTTCCCTCTGATAATGAGACCGTTTCTTATTTTTAAATGTTCCAATCCCTCCAGGACGACTTCAAAATACATTTCTTTCTTTTCCACATCCGTATATGTCGGGACGCTGCAAATTCTGTTTGCTAAAGTCTTATTTCTCATTATACTCTTCTGCTTAGGGTTCTTGCCCAGTCGAATCACACCGCTCCCATGCACTATGCTGTCCGTGTTGTAGAGTACTGTTTCCTTGTACTCTGTTTCAACACAGGACATCTTTCTGTACTTTGTTGACACTCTTGACGGTTATTTCAACCTTGATATTCAGTTTCTGTATGTTTTCCCACTCTTATTTAGTGAGAGCCATGTGCCCGTCTCACTCTCTTAACTTGGCGTACTTTATCGGCTATTCTAGCCGGGTATTACAATCTTTGCATCCTTTTTCTCTATATATTAGAGGGGTTGTGTGCCTGTTACGTTCTCTTGACTGTTTGTAGTATTTACGGCTATCCCAGCCTTTCAGTACAATGTTCGTATTGTTTGCTGTCTCGCTGAATGGGGCTGTGTGCCATTACATCTGCTTTGATTTTCGTACCTGTGTCAGTTTCTATGCTCTTGCAAACCTGCACCCATGTATCTCGCTCGCCTCCACAGGCCCGTAGCATTCTTATCCCAGCCGGTGCCTCTCATGGCAGTAAAGATGCTTGTCAGCGGGAGCACTGAATTTTGGGCTCCTCTTGCCTCTCGGGTCTCGGCATTGGTTGCTGGGCACCAGGCCCACGACTGCTCTTCAGTGGTCATGCCACCTGGGAAGATGATTGTCTTTCCGTCCTCTAGCTTGCCTTGACCAGACCCTCGTGCTCGGTTAAGGCACCCGTCCAGCTGGCAGGTTTCTCCTTCTGCTTCTCACTGCTGGCTCCGCAGCTCGACGTAGGTCCGCTCGACAAGACGTACATGCTCCAGGGGCTCGCCTCAGTGCATAACTTGCTCTCCTCCCACCGTGGGAGTTCTCTCTCCATTCACAGAACGCTTGTGTCTTTACATGTCATTATAATGAATGAAAAGGTGTTATCAGGTCCCCGCGTACAATCCTGCAGGAGCAGACGATAGTCCTCTAGTCCCCTTAGTGCAATCTTCCCAGCAGTCTTTTACTTAAAACTACTGAGCTGACCGACCCGGGAGGAAAGGGAAAGTGGATAAAATAACAAGAAACTTTGGTTGGCTCTAGGTTTGGAAGCGACCTTTGCTGAGCTCTGATGTTCCTTTTAGCGAGATGATAGGATTCAAGTGTTGCAAGATTACAGGAGCTGTCGGGGTCTAGCCTTTACCCCAATTGTTTGAGTAGGAAGGGAGAGTGTTCTCCTGGCTATCTTGCTTTAGTAGTTTCAAGGATGGTTCTAACACAATGGTTGTTGCGTTACAGTTTCCGCTTTTATTAGTGCAAGTGAAAATTTGTTCTACATTCAGTTGGTATGTATCTGGGGCAATTGGTCCCCTTGGTTGTCAGCCGACACGTGTTTCGACCCGTGGGTATTTATCAAGGCTGATGAGATTCAAAATCATGTGAAGTGCACAATTGGTGACATGGATGTGACATACATTGTTTGAGTGCATAGTGAGTGGTGATTGGGTGAGGTAGAGTGTGGATGAGGCAAAAACATTACAGTTCAGACACATAAGTTGTGTACAATGCGAATCATTAGGAGATAGAAAGAAAAGGACGAAGCACAGAGAGAGGTTAGCAAAAGTCTTGGTAAGTGTATAAGTCAGTCGAGTTGGAGGGTAGATGCCTCTTACCTATTGTTTGCAATCTGTTGCCCCCCTGTGGGGTCCTGGTGCATCGAGATGGGTTCCTGTCTTGTAGAGACAGTGGCTCCTGTTGGGCCCTGTAAAGTAAGTGAAGTGGCGTTAGGTGAGGTGAGGCGTAGTCACCTGGGCAAAAGGAAAAGTCCCTCCATGGGGACTCTAGTGGGGTCTGGGCCTGTTGTGCCTGTTGGCGGTGTCCTTGCATGGTCTCTCGTGCAATTATGTGAGGGATGGATCCTTGAGCTAAGGGAGGTTCCCTGTGGAGTGTGGCCGGTGGGCCAATCTAAAGGTGCCTCAATCAGGGAATTGGAAAGTGAGCACATGTGGGCTCTAGATCAATGATCTCGAAATGGCAGGAGGAGTTATGTTGACTAGCAGTGGGAGGCGCTGTGTGTGCAGTGAGGATGTCCTGCCTACCCGAGGGGGGTAGCGGCAGTGTGGGCAGGGTGCCGGCCTGCACAATGCCGGGCTGTGAGGGAGGCCCGGTATAGCTGTGGGCGTGGGCGCCAAATGGCGTGTCGGCGGCTGCCTGGCAGTGTCGGGATGACATGTGCCAGCCGAGTGGGGGGGCTGCCAAAAAGAGGAGGCGTCAAGTGCGCCGGTATTAGAGCCAACTTACCCTCGTGAGGGTGCGCCGGCTGTCTGGTCAGGGCGCCGGGCTGCAGTGCTCCTGGTTTAGTGGAGAGACCAGGAGGACTGTGGGTTGGACTGAATTGGAGCGGGGCCGTCCCTGGTGGGAGGGGCTGTGCGCCTGGTGGTGCACTGGGGCGTACGGGCCGTTTTGGTTGGCTGTGTCAGCCTGAGGCAGGGTGCCGCCTGGGAGGTTGCTGGGCGGTGCTGTGTGCTGAGGGGCTGCACATTACCTGGTCGCTGCTCCGTTCGGTCCGTAATGGCTCCTAGTTGATGGCGACTGGGAAATGGACCTAGTGTTTATATCCTCTGTGCATGCGGGTGCTGAATCACAAAAGTGATTACGGCGCATGCGCAGAGGAGCGGTGTCTGTGCGAGTGTCCTCGCGCATGTCTGCGGTCATGTTGCCACTGGTCCCCTTTGCGCGTGTGCAATGGTGAACCAGTCCTAAATGTTAATGCTGATTGGATCAGTAATGCTGATTGGACGAGAGCGGGGGCACGCCGTGGGTGTGCCAGGGATGCTGGGGGTTGCGGGGTTGCCGTGAAGGCAGTTCGAAAGAACATGTCAGGGGTGAGCAGGGAGCTACCTGGAAGGGGGGCCTGGCTGGATGTGAGGGGAGCCGCGATGGTGCCAGCTCCTGGATAATTGTTGGGTCTGGAAATGTGCTGGGGACCCAGTTGTCCGGCAGGCCAGATGGACCTGCTGTGTGATTGACACAAGCTGTGTTGATGTTGTGCCTGATATGAGCGAGGTATAAGGTCGTTGGTAGAGTTGAGGGCCATGAGGTCCGGCTCTCTGTGGTTGCGGCCCGTTGGCCTGCAGGCTGTTAAGTCCTGTTTGGCGGTGTTGTGTCCACGAGTGGAGTTGGAAGGCTCCGGCAGGCCGTATCTCTTGTCGGGGCGGTTTGGCGGGGGGGTGATCCCGTATGAGTTGTCAGTAAACCACTGGTCCGTCTATCTCTGATGGTTGGGCTGTGAGTGGTGGTCCAGGGTGGCTGGTTCGGATTGAGGGTTGAGTCTGGGATAAAATAACAAAGATCAGGTCTCCTCCAAACATCTCCAACTCCAAAACTTCAGATATCAGGAAACCTTCAATAAAACATCTAATGGTTAGGCATGTTCTATGACTCTGGTTGTTTCCTTTATTTAGACTCTTCCCCCTACCTCCCCCCCCAGATTACCTGATTACCTCCACCAATAGCCTGGAGGAAACTCTAGTAGCTAGACTTGTATTTCTTATTCAAACTCAACCGGCTGGCTTATGTCTTTTCTTTACTTAAATTACTTGCAGTGCCGACTGGTCTAACTTCTCCCTTGAGTCTTTACTTAACAGTGTGTAGAAAGATTATTTCATTAAATAAGTTCCTTTTACTGCTCTCTTCTGCTTATCTACAAACTTCTGGTGTCATTTTAATAAAGTATTCTTGACTGCTGCTGTTCTTTCATAGTTCATAAAAAAATCTTTTCTACAATATTGTCTCTCTTGTAATTTTAAACTTTAAGTCTACGAAATTCTGCTACTTACACCGGTGTTGGTGAGACACGCTGCTTAATCACGCTGCGCAGTTGTCTCTAGTGTAAATGCAACTCTTTTGCTGCGCGTCCTGATGAAAGCGTGATACCGATGCCAGCTGTCTGACGCCTCTTTCTCCTCCTTGCAAATCTAGGCTGCGCAGCAGACCAGGATGGTGAACCACCTCACTGAGGCTTTCTTCTGGATTAAGCGATGCTAGGGCACGCCGCAAGGTCCTTTACTCTAGCGTTAGCAATGACAAGCTCACCGCGCTCGCACTGCAACAACAGACCCACTACTTTCAACTGCGATCACGTGCACTGTATTCCTGTAATACGCTGGTCTCCAGATCATTGAAGTTGCTCACCAGCCAAAGCCAGCTCCCATCAGCATTTACCCAAAATCTCAAACAGTTTGAAAACGCCCTACTTAAACATCAAAACTTTTCATTTCAGCCAGAAATTATCATGGATTGAACTGACATTTCATTCACAGTTCCTTATGAAAGTCTCTGAGCTGTTACTAGTTCAATTACTTGTGATTTCCCTCAAACATTGTGTTTCTTGTTCTTATTTAAAAAGTCACTTAACTGAATCTTCATTCTTTGCATCTCTCAGTTCATGGATTTCTTGTTTCTAGTTCCAAACTTCAGAAAACATCTGCTTCATAAGATTTTCTCAGGAGCTTCATGTTGCTGTGCACTTCCTTGAGCTTGTCTTGAATGAAAGGCAATTTCGAACCCCTCTAGAGATTCCAAACTACCTTACACAGAGCACAGGACCAATCATTGTTGTTCAGCTGAGCCACCATTTTTCGTTGGGACAATTCCTGCTGCCTGACATTAGACTTAAGAAAGAAGACAGCAAATGGCCCACACTACCCCGCTGCATTACTGAATAGAATCTAGAAACCTCTTCCTGAACACCTGCTCCATGGCCTGAGCGTTCCTTTAGCTGCTTTGCTCAATGGGAACCTGACAGGCGTCCGTCTTCTGTGATTATGGCACTCAGGCGAGGTTCACCATTACCTGAAACCAAAAGGGCCACAGAAGGATCTTTGTGATTCATAGTTGTAATAGGGTAAGCAATAGTTTTTCCGACTTCCATATATGCAGAAAGGGTACATTGGACCGGGAATGAAGGAATGGGAGTCCTTGTCCCCAAGAGAGGAATCACTCCCAGTGAGATCCCACTTGCCCAGACCCCTAGGGAGAGTCTTGCATGGCAGGCGGACCTCCCATGCCTCAAAGGGGGTTGCACCCCTCTGGAAAGAAGGTTTGAATTGTCCAGATTTGTAACATGCCCCTCCCCTTAAATGAGAGGCTCCGCCTTCGTTAGGAAGTAGGGAACGACTTATAAAGTCCACATTGCCTTGCTCTTTCCCCTTTCGATGCTCTACCCAGAAACAAAATGGTTGTAGATCTAAAAACCATCTCATGACTCGGGTGTTAGAATCTTTTCTCAGACTCATCCAGGTTAGGGGACAGTGGTCAATCACAAGCCAAAATCTCCTTCCTCAGAAATAATAGCGTATGTTGAAGACTGCCCACTTGAAGGCCAGGGTTTCAAAGTCTACAGTCGCATATGACTGTTCTCTGGGTAACCATTTCTGGTTTGTGTATAAAACGGGTTGTGCTAGGCCATCATGTTCTTGTGACAACACAGCTCCCAGTGCGACCTCAGATGCATCTGTTTGAAGAATACAATCTCTGATGAAATCAGGCATCTTTAAGACAGGTTCCTGGCAAAGGATTTGTATGAGTATTTCAAAGCTTCGTTGGTCTTTACTTTCCCAGACAAGCTTTTGGGGACGTGACTTCTTGAGCTTGTCTGTAAGGTTGGCGGCCAATGTAGAATAATGGATATAAACCTGTCAATCCAAGGAAAGAATTGACCTCTCTTTTTGTCTTTGGGACCGGTGTTGCTTGTACTGCTTTGATTTTGTATGTTTCTGGTATGGTATGGTATGGCAATGTTTACTTATATAGCGCCTATAAACTGGCAAGTGTTTCAAAGCGTTTTAGGAGGTTGGGAACACGGGGAAAAAACAACAGTCGCTCACAGCCCTTGAATTTCTGAGATGATAAAGGTCTGCACAGGCAGATTAAGTGAATATGATACATATAACAGTTTAGATACAGCGAATAGGCCTGACTGTGATTCTGTGGTTTTTCAAGTGCACATTAAGGAGTGAGGACAAGGGAGGACAGACAGAGCAGTCTTCAGGCAGGGCTGTACACAGATCGTGAAGTGCGGGAAGGGCAAGGGAGGGGCAGGGAAGTATGTGAACCCACTTAGAAGAGTCTGGTGAAGTGCGGAGAGAGAACTCTGAAGTTTTTCTTTTTTTTAAAATTATTTTGTGTTTTTTTACAAGTGCGGTGAGGGTGTGGGGTGCAGGGCCCTAAGGCAAGTGCAGGAGGACTGGCAGGGGTGCCTGGGACCTGTGCGTCTCTGAGGAACAACAGGCAGCCAGTCAGTAAGCTGTTTGGAAAAGAGGGAGCGAGAAGGAAGAGCAGAAAGCTAGTTTAGCAGGGTAGGATGAGAGAGAAGTAAGAGGAGAAGAGTCCACTCCCCACATAATAGCCCATGTATTTTACAGCTGACTGGGTCTGGTGACATTTTTATGGGCTAGCTGGTAAATCTGCTCTCTGGCGAATCGCATAAAGATGGTGCATGTTTTCGGGCGAGGTCTTACTATGTATAATGATGTCATCTATATAAGCTCAGAAGAAGCTAGAATATGGTCTAAGTATTTTGTCCATCAAATGCTGGAATATGGCAGGGGCCAAAAGGCATTACCTTGAATTGAAAGAGAGAGCCCTTGAGGGGTGGAAAAGGCGTTTTTTCCCTATCGGTGGAATTTAGGGACATATGAGAGGTCAGTAATATGAGGCGGACAACTGTTTGCAGATTTCTCAAAATATGCCATTTTATTAAAGACATTATAAGAAAATACCTTGCTTGCCCTACTGTACAGAGGAATTCCCTACCTAGTCTAAAGGCTAAGGGAACATTCTCCAGCATGGGTAAACTGGTCCTCAAACTAAACAACAAATATACAAAGGAAATTATATAGCAATAATAAACAATATGAATACAATGTCTGAATGACCTTCATCTGTCCTGGGTAAGATACTTCCTCAGGATTTAAAGTTAATTCCAGCAACAGAACGAACGATTTTGAACCAGCTCTCGAAAGTTCAAAGGCAAAACAAAAGTTCATCAAACAAAAATTCACAGGCAACAATTCTTAGTTTGAAAGGATCCCCTTCCAATTTGCAGAAAAGGAATAGCATCAATGGTAATCCTGGTTATGAGAGTAAATTGTCTCTTCTTCAAGATAATTTGTCACAGTTCAGAAGAAGGGGTAGTATTTCCCAATATCAATAATCTGCAGTTCTTTAGGACTTCTTCAGTTACAACCTTACATTTGGTATATTTGCCAGGATGCTTTCTCTGTGCTGCAGCTTCTACTTTCAACAACCACACTTCTACTGTTGTTACTATGAGAACAGTCACCTTTGTCCCCACAGTACGTTACTGCTTCAAACCACTTCAATGAGACATCTGTTGACAGCTTAATGTACCACCACACTTCAGGTATTACTACTACTAATGCTCAGTACTTTGGCATATTGAGACAGGTTTAGACAAGACGCTTCAACATCTTCAGGTACGCAAGGCACTCTTCCTTTTTATGCAAATTAACAAGGGGGGTCCTGGGAGTCCCTCTGCCAGACATTAGTCCTGGTTACGAGAGACTTACCCAGAGTCTTTAGCTCACTATCTTTCACAGAGAAGAAATATCCCAAACATATCAGTCTTTGTCCTGCCCTGGGGCAGTCCAGCACCGAAATGCTAGGCAATTCTCCTCTGAACAAGAGTACCAACAGCGTCCCCAGACACGTGTTTCGGTCTGGTTGGACCTCATCAGTAGGGAGGAGCTGTGCCTCTCTAAGAATAGTGAGCAAGGCGTCCACGTCTGGATTCCCCTAGTAACTTAGGGTGAGACCCAAAGTTACTTATATATGCAAATTAACAAGGGGGGTCCTGGGAGTCCCTCTGCCAGACATTAGTCGTGGTTACGAGAGACTTACCCAGAGTCTTTAGCTCACTGTCTTTCACAGAGAAGAAATATCCCAAATATATCAGTCTTTGTCCTGCCCTGGGGCAGTCCAGCACCGAAATGCTAGGCAATTCTCCTCTGAACAAGAGTACCAACAGCGTCCCCAGACATGTGTTTCGGTCTGGTTGGACCTCATCAGTAGGGAGGAGCTGTGCCTCTCTAAGAATAGTGAGCAAGGCGTCCACGTCTGGATTCCCCTAGTAACTTAGGGTGAGACCCAAAGTTACTTATATATGCAAATTAACAAGGGGGGTCCTGGGAGTCCCTCTGCCAGACATTAGTCGTGGTTACGAGAGACTTACCCAGAGTCTTTAGCTCACTATCTTTCACAGAGAAGAAATATCCCAAATATATCAGTCTTTGTCCAGCCCTGGGGCAGTCCAGCACCGAAATGCTAGGCAATTCTCCTCTGAACAAGAGTACCAACAGCATCTCCAGACACGTGTTTCAGTCTGGTTGGACCGCATCAGTAGGGAGGAGCTGTGCCTCTCTAAGAATAGTGAGCAAGGCGTCCACGTCTGGATTCCCCTAGTAATTTAGGGTGAGACCCAAAGTTACTTATATATGCAAATTAACAAGGGGGTCCTGGGAGTCCCTCTGCCAGACATTAGTCCTGGTTACGAGAGATTTACCCAGAGTCTTTAGCTCACTATCTTTCACAGAGAAGAAATCTCCCAAACATATCAGTCTTTGTCCTGCCCTGGGGCAGTCCAGCACCGAAATGCTAGGCAATTCTCCTCTGAACAAGAGTACCAACAGCATCCCCAGACAAGTGTTTTGGTCTGGTTGGACCTCATCAGTAGGGAGGAGCTGTGCCTCTCTAAGAATAGTGAGCAAGGGGTCCACGTCTGGATTCCCCTAGTAACTTAGGATGAGACCCAAAGTTACTTATATATGCAAATTAACAAGAGGGGTCCTGGGAGTCCCTCTGCCAGACATTAGTCCTGGTTACGAGAGACTTACCCAGAGTCTTTAGCTCACTATCTTTCACAGAGAAGAAATATCCCAAACATATCAGTCTTTGTCCTGCCCTGGGGCAGTCCAGCACCGAAATGCTAGGCAATTCTCCTCTGAACAAGAGTACCAACAGCAACCCCAGACACGTGTTTTGGTCTGGTTGGACCTCATCAGTAGGGAGGAGGGCAGGAGAAAGACTGATATGTTTGGGATATTTCTTCTCTGTGAAAGATAGTGAGCTAAAGACTCTGGGTAAGTTTCTCGTAACCAGGACTAATGTCTGGCAGAGGGACTCCCAGGACCCCTCTTGTTAATTTGCATGTAAAAAGAAGGGCTCGCAAGTTTATATCAACTGGTCTGCATCCCACTTCTGATATCAATTGGGGTGAACCAGAAGGAGTCAGACAACTTTGTGACATGTTCACAAGAATGTTATTTAAATTAAAAGAAATCTCCTAACTTGCCCAATTTCTATGAGGGAAGTTGCCTACTTAATACAAGTAAAACTAAGGGTGCTCGTCAAGTCCAAATGCAAAAGTCTTCTGTCCGAATCCTTAGTAGCTAACTGGCCCCACCACTTTACAAAAATACCTAACTCAAAAGAAAGGGAACGATTGTTCACTAGCCTCGGTATGGACTTCTGCCTGGCCCAACTGTAGTTGACTTCTTTCTCATTCTTTAAAATCCTTGTGGATTGTCTTCACAATTTTTGTACCAAACCCTTTCAGAAAAACAACTATCTTCTGTAAGGATTTCCCTCTCCCTCTGATAAGGAAATCATTTCTTATTTTTAAATGTTCCAATCCCTGCAGGATGACTTGAAAATGCACTTCTTTCTTTTCCACCTTCATAGCGGTGGGACTCCCCAAAGTCTGCTTGCTCTGTGGTAAAATGTCTTATTTCTCATTATACTCTCTAGCTTAGGGTTCTTGCTGAGTCAAATCACACCACTTCCCGTGCACTTTGCTGTCTCTTTTGTAGAGTATTCTGTTTCTCTTCACTCTGTCTCAATACGAGATCTGTCTGTACTTTCTTAGCAGTTATTTCAACCTTGATATTCAGGTTTTGTATCTTTTCCCACTCTTACTTAGTGAGGGCCGTGTGCCTGCCTCACTCTCTTAACCTGGCTTTCTTTTTCGGCTATTCTAGCCTTGTATTACATTTGTCGTATGCCTTTTCTCTATATATTAGAGGGGCCAAGTGCCCCTTACGTTCTCTTGACTGTTTGTAATATTTACGACTATCCCAGCCTTTCAGTACAATGTTTGTATTGTTTGCTCTCTGGCTCAATGGGGCTGAGTGCCTGTTACATCTGATTTGATTTTCATACCTGCGTCATTCTCTGTGTTCCTGGAAACCTGCAGCCATGTATCTCGCTTGCCTCCAAGGCCCATAGCGTTCCTTTTGTGTTGGTGCCTCTTGTGGTGGGAAAGACGCTAGTCGGCAGGAGCTCGGGATTTCGGGCTTCTCTTTCCTCTCGGATCTCGGCGTTGGTTGCTAGGTGCCAGGCCCACCACTGTTCTTCAGTGGTCATGGCACCCAGGAAGACTGTTGTCTTTCCGTCCTCTGTTTCGCCTTGACCTGCGTCTCCTGCTTGGTTAAGACTACAGCGGTCCAGACTCCAGCTGGCTGGTTTCTCCTTCTGCTCGTCACCACTTGCTCCGAGGCTCGACGTAGCTCTGCCCCTCCAGGACATAGGTGCTCCAGGGGCTCGCCTCTACATAGCATTTGCTCTACTCCCACCGTGAGAGTTCCCTCTCCATTCACAGAAGGCTTGTGTCTTATAGACATCATTCGAATGATTAAAATGCTGTCCGTCTTCCATGATTATGGTACTCGGGCGAGGTTCACAATTACCTGAAGCCAATACGGTCACAGAAGAATCTTTGTGAATCACAGTTGTAACATGGAATGCAATAGTTTTTCTGACTTACATATCTGCAGAAAGGGTGCTTTGGACAGGGAGTGCATGCGGGAATGGGAGCCCTTGTCCCCAAAAGGGAGTCAAACCCAGTGCGCTCTCACTTGTCCAGTGGGGAGAGTCTCACCTCCCATGCCTGAAAGGGGTGGTTCCCCTATGTGAAAAAGGGACATATTGTCCAGATTCATCACAGCATGCTCACAATGACTGACATTTAATTAAGGCATGCCGTGAGTGGTATTTATTGTGCATGATATTGATGTTGGGATGCCTTTGTCCCACAATTCAATCTGCCAATTTAATTGCATTTGTTTGATATCATTATTGATGGTGTTTATTAATAGGTTAAGGGGATATTTTTTGTTTGCCTATTTTGGGGACTAATGAACTTCCACTGCCAGCTCATGTGTTTTATTTTTTTATTGACCTTGCTTCTGTTATTAGTAAATGAAGAGGAAGAGGAGGTAAGAGGGCCTAGACCATGTTGGTCCCTGTTTTGAAGGATTTCATTTGTGCTATTACTTTTTTTGGAGGATATTCACCTGCTCATGCAAATGCAGTGTACAAATCCAGGATTGTCCCGCTACTTCAAATCGCAATGTGCTTCTGCCACATGGGATATACCACTGATTGTGCTCAATGCAAATTCAGTGGTTTCAACTGTGACAATTAGCTATCCGGTGCAGCTTGCGTACAATTCTGTGATGGTGTTTGAAAGTGTAATGGTGTACTTGTGTCCTTGGGCAGAGGATTGACAGCAGTTTACTCAACCGCATCATTTGGGCTGCTTGCACACATGTTGGAGTTGCACAGGGAGCAGGCGGATCCCCAACAGATGCAGAACAGCTTCCTCATTTAAACCCTGTAGTGTCCCAACGTATAAAGGACTAGGGTGGGTGTAGGTGCTCCTATGGCTCACCCTGTAGGAGTATTTCACTACTTTTGTTGTTATGGCCACGTTGGGTGCTCCCAACCATGTGAAGGAATTGTTTGCTGGACCCCTTCGCATTTCCTGCCCTCAAGCCTTGTTTTTTTGCAGTTTGTGATCATGTGTAAGTGGATCTTGGCCACGTGACCTAAGGCACGCCCACCAGTCAATCACTGCTAATCTTTTGGTGCCTTCTTCTTTTGTTTCACTTTTTCTCTACTTAAGCAGCCCTCCAGCTTCTTTTCCTTTGCAGTTGGTGAGCAGTTGCAAGTGCACCTTGGTCACATGACTGAAGCCCCACCCAGCTGCTTAGCCCAACCCCTTCCTTTTCTTTTTAACTCTTAGATCAAGGGTGTCTCTCGCCCGGGCATCCTAAGTGAAGAGCAGGTGAAGAAAAGTTAAATTCCTGTTTGGTCCGGAAGGACCCAGGACCCCAGAGCCCCTACTCCTCTAACATCAGGTAAGCACCCTCGAATATGTGTTTCACCCTTCTCTCCCAACAGCCCATCCTACCATCATGAGTTATCGCCTACCATGCCACTCACCTGCAGCATCGTGGACACCACATAGCAGCAACCTCACCCACTCACTTCACCATAGAAGACCCCATCAGCACTCTAGTATCCACCCCTACAGGAAAACTGATGCTTGCCAAGGTCAGCTCAGCGATCAGCCATGCAGCAGACATCGCCAACCTCATCACCACACATGACCTAGACACCATCTTCATTAGTGAGACCTGGATGATATTCACCTCCACCTACATCCTAGATGTCTTCATTCTCAATGGCTACATAATTCATATTACAGAACAAGACCATCCAAACAAGATCAGCAGAGGCCTCACCATCATTCACAAGACATCATGACCATATACCAAGCTGAACGTCATCACCATGTTACTCTTTCAAAAACCTTTCTCAACACTTTCCACTCTCCCCAACAGACACAGTGACTTCACACCTCATCTGCAGACCACTGAAGTCCATCCACTCATACATCAAAGACTTAATGGATTTGGTCACAACCATGTCCCTCACACATGTCAACAACATCTTTCTTGGAGACTTGAACATCCCTGGCAACCCAGCAATCAAGTCAATGAAGGAAGATCTCCATTACCGACTTGACACTCTGAATCTCACACAGCACACAAAAGATCCAACGCACAAGGAAGGTAATATACTTGGCCTCATCATCACTGCCCTGCCATCCCTCCATCACAGCTCTCCAACACTGCTTAACTGTTCAAAACAACTGGTTGGAACATCTGGCAATGCACTTAGTCACACCACCACAGTCAAGCACACCGATCAGAAACCCTGCAAACAAGCCTTCAGATCACTCAAAAAATTTCTCAGTTGAGGCTCTCATAAAAGACCTCATCAAATTCCACCTTGCATGGTCTGATCTACATCTGACAAACCAGGACAGCGACTCGTTTCTCCAAGAACTCAACACCAAACTCCCAACCAACATCAACAGCCATGCACCAGTGAAACAACACACCTTTGGCCTATACCTTCCATACCACGTGCACTCAAGAACTCAACTTCAACAAACTGACAATCAGAAAACAAGAAAAGACTTGCTGAAAATCCAGCAGCACATCTGACCTCACCCTACACAAGGAACTCAATGCTACACACAGATGGCTGATCACCACTGAGAGGCAAACTACTACCAAAACATCATAGCCAAGGCCAACAATGAATGCAGAGCCCTCTTCAAAGCCATCAAGCACTGCACCAACCCACTGCATGACCCACCCATACCACACTACATAGAAAAATCCAACACCATCAACTGTTTCTTTATCCACAAGATCAGCATGATCGGTCAACACATAGACATCAACAGCAAAACTGACAGCACAGTACACATCCCATCTCGCAACTTTCAAAACACTCACTATGGAAGATCTCACTACCACCATAACCTCCCTCAAGGCCACATGGTACGCGGACAACATCATCCATGCCACTGCACTTAAATCCCTTCCAATTGAAGCACTCCATAATTACCTGACAATCATCAACAGCTCCCTAACTCAAGGCATCATTCCCCTGATCCTCAAGACCAGGAAAATTCCCCTGTTTCTCAAGACACCAACACTGGTTCCTGATGACCTCAGCAACTACCGCCCCATCACACATCAGCCCTTCCTAGGTAAGGTCCCTGAGAAAGTAGTAGCCATGCATCTCCTCCAAAACATTGAAGCAAACAACCTCCTTCTGTCCTACTAATCTGGCTTCAGACTAAGATGCAGCAGAGGAAGTTCTACCATCAAGGTGATGGACAGTTTCCTTAAAACACGTGATGATGGCCATCACTGCCTCCTGGTTCCCCTTGGCTTCTCAGTAGCATTCAACCCAGTAGACCACCAGACACTCACCGACAATCTATATCAGCGAGATCACCCTTAGCTGGTTCAATTCCCATCTTGCTTATTCTCTAAATCACCAACTCTACCCATCACCTGTGGTGTTTTGCAAGGATCCGCCCTCTCCCCCGTGATCTTCAAACTTTACATGGAACTGCTTGCCATTCACCTGGCTCCACACAACATGCACATCCACCAATACGCAGATGACACGCAGCTCTATCTCAAAATATCCTCCATCTAAGACCTCCACAGCTCAAGGCCTGCCTCCCATTGATACAATCCTGGATGTGCAATGCTTATCTGAAGCTCAACTCCTCCAAAATGGAATTCCTGCTGCTGACCAACACCACTGGCTCCCTGCTCTGATCATCGAGAACTTCACACCCCAGCTGACCCCCTGCACCAAGTCCCTTGGGTTCGATATCTACAGACTCCTCTCCTTCAAATGGGATATAGCAAGGAAGACGCAAACAGCCTGCTAAAACTTTCTGTCCTGCGGAAAATCAAGCCCTTCATCCCAGAAAACCACTTCAAAGTCCTGTCCAAGCCTTGAATGGTGAAAATGCCCTTTTGGAATGCCTTCCGTCGACTACCCAGGCACACCTGAGATGTGTCCTGCATTCTGAAGCATGTCTTAGCAAAACAATCTGCAAATTTAACCACATAACCCCACCCCTCTCAAACTGCACTGGCTCTCACTGCAAGCCAATATCATCTTCAAATCCTGCTGCATCATCTACAAGGCTGTCACCATGAAGTCCCAAAGCTACCTCGCTGAGAACCTCTGCATCTCTGGAGGGCTGCAATCCACCAGAGGTAAGGACATGTGCAGGCCTAAACTCTCCTTGTGCAGTAAAAAAAGAATCAAAAGACAGCCATTCTGTCCCAAGACTCTGGCACCTCCTCCCCGTTAAAACCAGACTCGCCCACTCATTTCTATATTTCAGGAAGGAGCTCAAGACCCTCTGCTTCAAGGAATGGCTCCTCCCTAACTGCTCTGTCCACACACGCTCGGGTCCCCACCCTACCTGAGATTCGGTGATCTGCCCACCACTGTTTCCTCCCGTGGTTGCTTGTAGATCCCTTGCTGACAAACTGCCCACCCTCCCCTTCCTCTGTTGTTAGCTCCCTTGCCCTTATGATTTGTAAAGCGCTCAGTTGCTTCCCGAAGCTAGATCCGTGCTCAGTAAATACCCTAATATTAATTACCCAATGTCTGGTGTGAGTCTGCTAGTGCCTATCCCCCTCATGCTATGCTTTAAAGCACAGCTCACAGTGCTCTCCGCAAACCACAGTACAGTGAAACTACTCTAGAAGGAAGGACAGCAGAGGTCTGGAAGCCATTTTTTCTCTGCCTATTCCGCAGGCTTGAAGAGACTTGGATGTCTGCGATAGCTCAAAATGCTAATGAAGAGCCTGGAGTAGACTGCATCTCAAATTACATATTCAAAAGAAATTTGAATTTTTGCGGTGTCAGTCCTACGCCTATCCCATTTTCTTGATTAAGGCTCTGGCAAAATTGGTTATCCGTGATAATTTCGAGTAAAATAAAACACATTGAGAAATGACCTAATTTCTTTGACTGGAAAAGGAAAATTACTTTTAGCTTTTTTAGCGTTTTTTTTAATAAGGTGGGGGGAGTCCCCCCGCACACACCCCATGGCCCACCTACCATAACGTATACCCTTATCCCAATCCCCACCTATTATTTATCATACATATACTAAAATACCTGCTATTTTCTGTCAAATAAATTAGGTCACTTCTCATTCGTTTTTTTTTGTATTAGGTTATTTGTACGGATTCGTGCAAAATGATATGTGTAGGTTCTTCTAAGGTGATTACATGAATGGTTAACATATTTTCTCATATTCAGGGAGTTTGAAATGTTGTTGAAAATAAATGGAGCGAGCTTTATTTAGCATTTATGTATTATCAATCATCAGAGATAAAGTAGGATACTTTTGGTTTTGTGGGAATTCCTATATTCTTGTAAAAAGGTTCTTTAAAGCGGACAAGCATGTGCACCAAGGCACTGTCTCTGTTCAACTTTTACATAAATGACATTGATCAGCACCTGTGCCACACCTGCACAAGAAGGGTGCTTTAGTCCTGCTTTATGTTGAAAATCAAGCCTAATTGTGCCAACTACCAAAACTGTGGAGGGCATCTCAGATCTGGTGCCATAAGAAAAATATGATCATTTGCACAACATGCAGAATTTACAGCTAGTAGGAGACTTTGATTATTTGCACATTCGATTTAGTAACATAGGAGCTTGGGCTAAAGAAATCTTTAGTACTCAAAGCTGAAAGACCCAGTTAGTTGGTAGTTTGCTTACACTGAATAATACCAGAGTTGGCTGTAGTGTCATTACGTCATAATTAATGCGTTACCGAGAAAAGGTGTGCACTGAGCGAGGACATGTGTAATGTGATTGTATACGCTTGTTGTGTGCTTCAATGAATATGCTGCTTGCCTTCCCTCCTGTTATTTTCCATTATTGTATGGCTTGTGCAGTTAGCTGGAGATTTCGATTAGCGTAGGGACCTTTTTGGACCACCGGCAACAGTTAAAAAAATTTAAAAAAAACTTCCAGCTGTTTTATTGACTCATGGGTGGTGGAGGGAGGTCACATGTGTGGGCTTGTTAAAAACAGCAGTCATTCGTCTTTCATGCCCACTTAAATATTTTAAGAAGACTACGCGAATACTCAGATTTGCTAACGACTTGACACTACACTTTTTTTCTTGCTGTATCATTGTGGACCTGTATTTTCGCAAGCAATTACATGAAAACTGTGCATGACTTCTTAGGAACTGATTTATTTCTAGTTTTAATCAAATATGGACCCAATCAAGGAAGCACTGGAAACCAAAAATTGTCATTTGTTCTGACGACTGTGGCAAGGCCTGGATTGTCTCATTTCATTTTGTAAATCATGTAGTTTATGCGCCATCCATACAGCTTGTGCACTACAGTAAAATGTGTATTTGGGTTTATATATCGCAAATCCATCGAGGGAGTAACAGAGTCCTCTACAACTTTGGGTGAACAGAGGACGGTGGGAGGGATGTTACAGGGTTATAGTAGCTCGGACTTCTCATTCTTCAAGGGTGGTGTACGCGTTGGTGGGGATAGTCCTAGTTGGCCCCTAGCAGAGCAGTCTTGAGTTCTTCGCTGAACTTCAGGAGTGTTGGATCAGTCGTGGTTGGAGGGAAATGACCTTCCTATTGGCTGAGACAAAACAAGAGAAGGATTGTTTCCTGCTTTTCAATTTGGTTGCCAGTTTAGTCTCAAGCTACACAATGGGCTGGCTCCTAGAGGGGCGTGTACCATCTCAGCCTGCAAGTTTGGTGGCTAGGAAATGGGGTTTTGGTAGCACTTGCCGTAGAGGTAATACACATAGTATTAAAGAGTGCGTTAGCAAGGATAGGTAGCCTGTGTAATTAGCCTGTGATGGGGCGGATGTGGTAAAAATGCTTTGAAACAGCGATTCTAATTAAAAGAACAAATGTACTTTCTGCTTTAAAAACACTTCATTTGACATTAGTACATGCATTGGAGGGAAGCAATAACACCCAACACCCTCCTTTTAGTTGACCAAGCCGCACAATAATTCAGTTATTTACATTGAATATAACACATGTGCTTCAATTATGAAGGTTCATTTGTATACCACCAGCCTGCTGAGTGTTAGGGAGGTTTTTCTGAATCCCCGTGGTGGCGGGATTCAAGAGGACCAGACCTGTGTACAAGGTACCCACCAAGTCTGTTCAATCACTCTCAAAAAGTCTGATAGGAGGGGAGAGGTCTAGGCTCACACAATCACACAACAAACTAATCCACAGAGTAGAGACTGAAAAATATATAGGGGCTGATTTACAAAACCTTTGTGGGCTCAAATGATTCAGATGGCCTTGTTTTACTCCCTTTGACATTGTGCGCAAAAATGAAGGGGCGTTTCTCTGCTTTTGTAATGTTTATATTGAATTCCCAAACATGACTTAAATTATAATGCCCAATTAAAAAAAACGATTATGGGTTCAATTTACGTGGAGGGTTTTAACAACTGCTGTCCCACTTGCATTTCTTACCCTCGAACAGGGATATGGTTATTTTTTTAATTTTTGCAACATTTGACAGTGACAGGCCCTTTACTCTGGAATTCAACCCCAAGCCCTGCATCAGTGTTGGGAGCCGTCATACATTATGGTCCGCAGCGTACGCCCAACACTGATGTTTGAAATGGGGCTGGTCACATCATCATTTGCAGTGCTTCCCAGCCTGCTAGAAATGTGCAGGTCACCTTTTTCAATAAGTAGATCTGTGCTTTTCTCAAATTAATGCAAATAAAAAGTGCACCTCCTGCACATTTTTTATTTCCGTTCATTCATGAGAATTTGTGCCATTTGATTTGTTATGAAGAGAAGTCACAATAAAGGCACAATGATGTTAATACATTGTTTTTTTACAGTGAAGCACTGCTTCATCTGTCTGCTGCTGAAGCCGGGATAAAGGCTATAGTGATAGTGGTGGAAACATTTCAGGTCCCTTCCCAGCCTGCACTGGGCCCCGGCCGTTGGGCCACACAACCATACCCAACAGCGTGCAGGGCGCTCTCTACTTAGGAGCTGTGAAGCCCATCTCCCGATTACCTACCTTGCAGGTAGCATAGCACGCTGCTTACTTTTTGCAGGTGGCACCAGTCACACAGTTTACCATTACAGGTTCAATCAATTACCACATTGCAAACTAAGCTCACTACCCTTTATAAAATATGTCCAAGGGTTGCTCTCTAGGATGCACCTACAACTCGCTCCTATAGGAACAACATAACCAACCTTTTAGAAATAAAAATGTATGAGTTTTCCACTCTCCGCTGAGCTTTTATGTATCCCATGGTGGGTAGCGTGATGGGTCAGAAATGTGAGGCGTCAGGGATTCCAAGTTGGCCGCTGCAACTTGAGGACATGTATGCAACGCTGTCCTCCATTGTTAAAGTGGCAATCAAACAAGAGAGTATGTACCAACTGGAAGAACTGTGTGCTTTAACAGTGGAAAAAGTCACCGTAAACTGTCTCATTATATGACTACCGTGAAAGGATCACCCTTCACAAGCTGCGTGTGATTAACACCTAGTGTGGTGTCCTTGTGGTGGCTCTCTGACACGTAACAGTATGTCCTCCTATAAGCTCTCAGATATACAGGAGCTAGAACACACTGTGCTGAACACCTAGCGTATACTTCACATATTTTATTTGTAATAACGAAATCAAAAAAAAGATTTTTGGATAGCAATTTCTAAATACATACAATATATATAGGCAATAATAAACCAAGAAGCTGAAAGTCGAAGTCAAGAATAGGGAGGACAGAAGGAAAGGAAATTGGAAAGGTCAAAACAAATTCGGCTAATATTTAAAACAAAACATTATTTTAGGCAAATCAACAAACAAAACTGCGTAAAGCATACATACAGTACGTTACGACCAGGATCTGATCTATAAGCAGTCAATCTCTCATTGTGTCTGTACAAGTCATTCCTATGACGTTGAGAAATTGTCCTGCTGCTTAAACTAATTAAACCCAAATAGGGAAGCAATTATAATGGCAAAGACATGTTTTTTCAATGTAATGCTGCTGTTAGATAGGACTCATTGTCTGTAGAATCTACTCGGGGTCAAGAAGCAGCCCTCTCCATATGCACATCCTGACTGCGGAATGCTGGACTGGGTGACCCTGTCTTCTCAGGTAAAGATTGCGCAGTGAAAATTCCACTGAGCTTGAAGACGCCTGTTTTGTAGTAAATACAACTTATAAATTAGTGTTTCTAGAAATGCAAAATTATAATTCTGCTTGTGTAGTCACTCTCAATAGACTGACAAAATGATTCACTGTTTTTGAATTCAAGTTTCAATTTTGTATACAATAGGTCTTTATTCAAAAGTTAATAAGCAGAGGCCTATGCCGCTGCATTTCAGACTTGACGTCCTTCCACAGGGCGGGCTCTAAAAAAGAAGCAGCCCTCTCCATATGCACATCCCGACTCCGGAATGCTGGACTGGGTGACCCTATCTTCTCTTCACCACAGCGGAGCACAAAAGCGTTGAGCAGCGCCTTCATTCGCAGTGGAGTAACTTTGCTGAAAATGTTGGGGGGGACATGACATCTGAAGAAAAGGTGCCCCAGTCAAATGAATGGGGACAAAATGGTGTGCCATGAAAGTTGGGGGGGACAAACACCCCTGTCCCCCCTTAAAATTACGCCCATGTTCATTCCGACCGTGATTTTAAATAAGACAGGCTTTCGACACGGACTGGGCGTGGCACATCACGCTCTGCGACCATATCATCCCAGGCAAGTCTAGATCTCAAATTGCTGCTGTGACGTTCACCGGTGCTAAGGTGGGCCGCACACTCGTTCGCAGGAACTGTGAGGTCCCGGGTAACCCTGGGTGTAATCGCACGGCACAGGCACCCACCTGCTTACTTACCCAAACCAACTCTCAGCTCAGGTTCCAACCCCCTCTGTGGGTGGCACTCATTCAAGCCCTTCCGTTAGTGCTGCAGGACAGGTGGACGGGACAGGAAAGTCCCATTAAGGCTGAATAAACAACCGTATGCTGCAACAATTATATACATCATCCGGAGGGTCAGAATCTAACAACATAACATATAAGGCCCTGAAAGTTCATTATAGCGCTGCTGATACACATTGATCATCATAAGATGCCCACACTCTGGGGCAAGTAGAGGATTTCGGTGGGCTTGTTCCAGTGTCTTCTTCCGGAATATCCTCCAAACAAAAAACGTTGTGCTGGGACCTATCGGAAGGAATTGGCACACATTCTTCCAGAGGCATACCAAATGAGGAAAGGTATACCTCGGCGTGGGCGTACACACCAGGATATCCCTCATTCACAGTCGCAATATCCAACAACTTGAGGCACAGCATTTCCCACCCCTATGCTTACAGCTCTCGCAGACTATCCATCATATGCCAAGGGGAAAAAAGAAAATCATTCAACAGGGGCCCTGTAAGGACCTACACACTAAACAAAATCCGCTTCAGAAGCTTTGGGGGACAGTGGGCCCGGTGACAGCTTCCACAGCTGTACCAGAGTTATCTCTCTTAGGTAAAGGTACAACAATGCTAGCTGGCAAGGAAGATTTTGCGACAAGCTTCCAACAATTCAAAGACAAGTTTTCTGCCTCTTTTCAAGTGCAGTTCACCTCTTTTACGACATAAATCAGGCAATGCCCCTCAGACGTTAGCAAAGACATTGATACTCTCGGTGAGCGAATCGATGTAAATGAACAGGCAATTCATGAACTATCGCATGAGAGCAAACAAACAGATATTGCACTAGAAGAGCTACCCAGGGTGACGTGTAACCTCGAATTGCAATGTGAAGAATTAGAGAACAGATCTCGACGTTCGAATATTCGGGTAAGAAACATACCAGAATCGGTTCTGGAATCTCAGTTAAAGAACGCAGTAATCCAAATATTTGCAGACCTGATTCCGGCCGAAGAGACTCCTGTAATCTCTTTGGATCGCCTAAACAGAAACGGGCCAAAAAGGAGTGAGCCTGGGGCTCGACAACAAGATGTCCTTGCAGCATGCTCTTCGTATCAACAAAAGGAACAGATTTTAAGAAAGGCCCATGAGCAAAGCTTGATTACCTACAATGGGATGGAAATTCAGCTTTTCCAGGATCTTTCTCAGATCACTCTCCAAAAAAGCCATGAAATGCAACCGGTGGTCAGAACACTACAAGGTCGAGGGATCAGGTATAAATGGACCTTTCCCTTTGGTATCCTCTTCTCATTTGAAGGTACTCACCGTAGGGTTACCTCCCGAGAAGCCGGCATGGCTTTGCTACAAATTGAAGAAGAAGAAGGGGAAGCTGCATTGGTATCCGAGACTGGCCGTATCACCCAACAATCTAAATCCTGGGAGTGGTTGATTGCATCGCGTCTGGGGAGGAATCAGAAAACGCAACAAAAAGAAGACCGGAAGGCCCGCCTTAGAGGACCTACCCCTAAACCCTCAGAATAAGGAACATTATTTGCAGTATCTAGCAGCAATGGACAAGGGCTATATACCATCGCCAAACATGGAGGAAGAGACGGTGCATAACATCTTGGAATCTATCAGTTCAGGTAACAGATGAGGGTACTAGGTTACCCCACACGTTGCCCTGAGGAAATAGTGGGTTCACGGCTGGGGCTTGCTGCCCCGGATTATGTTAGGTACTGTGGATCACACCAGGGAACTATATTGGGGGACTATAGTGGGAAAGTTGGGGTTTGGGGGGTGTAATCGGATGGGTGTGGCTGGATGGGACGGGCAGTAAGGGAGGGAATGCATGGTATTTGTTGATAAGAAATGTAGGAATGCTGTGACACACAGACTGCATTTATATGACACCTCTTTAGACAACTGGGACAGTTTGAATGTTTAACACTAAACATAAGGGGCCTGTACACGCTGGCGAAGCGCAGAAAGCTTGATGCTCGCTTTGGGTGTCACCAACCAGATTTGGTGGCGCTCCAAGAGAGGCACATATGTTTAACGGACAGATATAAACTTCCCCTTTGTCGGTATCCGGTGGTGTTAAAGGCAAGCGCAGTGGGTAAAGTTGTGGTGTGCTACTAGCATTCAAATTTGATCCCCATTGTAAGGTGCTAAGAACAAAAATTCACAAAGAGGGACGATATGTTTTTGCAATTCTGGGAATTGGCCCTAAAAGATTAACAGTGGCTTCCATTTATGCTCCCAATACAGGCCAAGAGGGTTTTTTGAAATCAGTAATTATTCAATTAGAAGCGTTCAGCGAGGGGTAAATAATACTGCTAGGAGACCTCAACATATCTTGGGACCCCCTATGTGATAGGAGCGCAGCCACCAGCTCAACATACCTTGCACCCTCTAAACTATTAAAACAAAATTTCACAAATTTAACATTGGTGGATGTATGGCCAGCACTAATGGGGGAAACTAAAGGATATACCTATTACTCACATGTGCATCGTTCTTTTTCCCGCATTGACTACGCCTGGGTCTAAAACACTCTTTTGGGTACGGTACCTGTATCACTTGTCAGCCAATCACGCTTTTACACCACACACCTGTGATCATAGATAGTGATATTGCAGGGATGACTCAGAGGGTGTGGAGCTGGCGATTTCCTCTGAGATAGTCCAGGATCCAGTGATAAGGGGGAAAATGGAAGGTAAAATTGCAGAATTCTTTGACCTGAATCAGACACCTGATATTTCTGTAAATACGACTTGGGACGCATTCAAAGCAACAATACAAGGGATCCTTATAGCAGAGGCAGCTTATAAATGGAAACAAAAACTAGCTTTGGAAATTGAACTCGAATCTGAACTACAACAAATAATGTGGAAAATGGAAATGAAAACAGGCCCAGCAATTCTAAAAACATATAGAATAGTAAAGGGTGAATAAAATGTACTTCAAGCAAAAAGGCAGAGAAATCCTTTTTGCACCATCGCCAGTTTTATTATGTTAAGTCTAATAGGGCAGAAAGCCTATTGGCGAGACAACTATGCCAAAAAATCACATTGCAAACCATCCATTCGATAAAACTACCAGATGGGGATATCGTAACGGAAAACCCCCAAATCATTTTGCAATTCCATACCTTCTATTCGATTCTATATTGCACCAAGGATCCAGATGAACAGTCTCAATTACTGTACTTTACAACAGTTACCCTCCCTCGGATTCCGTCGATAGACAGGGAATCCCTCGAAAAAGATATCATCCCTGAAGAAGTAATAAGAGTTATAAATTTGCTGCCTCCAAATAAATCCCCAGGTCCCGACGTATTTCCTGCTCTATTTTATAAGATATTCCGGCAGGTATTAGTACCAAGGCTAGTGCATCTGTATAACTCGTACAAAAGGCAGGTTGTATTTCTCCCACTATGGAGGAGGCAAAGATAATACTTTTTCCCAAGCCCGGCAAAGACCCTGGTAGATGCAGATCCTATTGCCCTGTCGCACTTATTAATCTTGATGTCAAAATGTATTCTAAAATACTCGCTAACAGGTTAGAAGGCTTACTTCCCTCTATTATACATCCTGATCATTCATGCTTTATAAAAAATCAACATACTCACGTCAACAGCAGGCGTACATGTCATATTTTGGAACAGGTGGAGAATAAACGTATTCCTGTGATTCTGCTGTCATTAGATGCTGAAAAGGCTTTGACCAGGTCGAGTGGTCTTTTCTCTTCCAGATCATGGCAAGATGGGCTACGGCCCTCAGTTTATAGCAAAAATAAAAGTAAATTATAAACTCCTGATGGCTCGCTTATTGATTAACGGACAACTTTCTCCCCTTATCACTCTTCAAAGAGGGACGAAACAGGGTTGTCCCATGTCACCACTATTATACACCATAGGCCTGGAGCCTTTCTCAGCAAGGGTTTGACAAACGGCAGATATTCAAGGTATACAATTTGGGGGGATTGGGCAGAAAATTATGGTTTATGCTGATGACATGCTGTTAGCTATTTCCCAACCGGCAAAAACCCTACTATTTATCTAAGTCAGAAATATTAAACGTATCTTTGCCCCCTAGCGAAGTATGCTTACTACACACTCAAACATGATTCGGCTGGGCACAAAATCAAATGAGGCTATTGGGAGTGGCCATAACCCCAGACTTAGCCAGTTTGTACAACGCCAATTACCCTCCTTTATTGAAAATGATCACGAACCAACTCGGAAACTGGGGTCCACTATCGAGCTCTTGGCTTGGATGTATGCATGTTATAAAAATGGCCATTCTTCCTAAGATACTATACTTCTTCCAAGCACTCCCAATTCAAATCCCGGCCTCATTTTTTAAAATGCTGTGTAAAAAGATCTCCGATTACATCTGGAATAACAAAATTCTTAGGGAATCATAAGAGGTTTTGACCACTCCCACCGAAAGAGGAGGACTGGGCCTTCCTAATTTTCAAAAATGTTATCAAGCAGCACAACTCCGAATAATAAAGGACTGGTGGGGTACAGATGTAGAGAAACATTGGCTGCAGATGTAACGGGCATTGGGGGGACCGCAACTGGGTGAAATTCTATGGCTTGCTAAAAAAAATTGCCCCCTCAACATTCATAAGTGTAAGATCACGAGCCTAGTGGAAGATGTTTGGGATTTAGCGGTTAAACAATATAGACTTATGACATTTCCCTCACCATTCACTACAATATTCTTTAACCCTAATTGTGTTCCGGGTCGCAATCATCTGGCATTTCCCAAATGGAAACAAGCAGGATGCCTGAAAATATGCAACATGTTCATGGGTTGGGAACACAAATCATTTACTCAATGTAAACTTGACTTTGGACTAAATGAATTAGAGCGCTTTCAATATTTCCAGGTACATCACTGGATTTTGGCCCCCGCCCCCACTTAAACAGGTGGCAATTAGGGGGCTGACCTCCTTTGAAAAATGTGTTACTGCAAATCCAGGGAATAGGCTCTATTATGAAACGTATACAAAATAGTGATCAAGGCTCCCCCTAACTCTCCCCCAAACTATAAAATAAGATGGCAAATAACGCTGGGATTACAAATTACGGACAAGGAATGGGAGGGGTTATGGAAAGATATTCCCAAATACACTTTTTCTATACAAATACAGGAATTTTGGTATAAACTGCTAACCCAATGGAATTACACAACGGTCCGCTTGCACACAATCAAACCCTCGTTGTCGAAACAATGCTGGAGACAGTGAGGGGCGATTGGGGATTGGGCATGTTTGGTGGAATTGTCTGGTACTGGCGGGATACTGGGCAGAAATTGATATAAGTATGCAACAGATATTTGGTGTATCAAAACCTAGCTCTGTGAAGTCAGATTTACTGTTGATTCTTGAACCCAACATGCGACGCAACTCAAACCAAAAATGTATAACCTTTGTTATGTTACAATTGGCCGCACTATTGGCAATAGCTCAGACGTGGAATTCTAAATATCCACCGCTGTTTACTGAATGGTTCTATAGAATTTGGAACTTTTTTGCATTGGAATGGATTACTTATACGACTCAAGGTGATCAGTTGAAATTCTCACAATACTGGTCGAGGTGCTTGGATTTCTACAAACTGACTTTAATCTTCAACACTGTCCTCAACATTTGCATGTTCTTGACATTCGTTGACTCTTTGAAAATCGCAACCTATACCATGTAAGGGGTTAAGGGGGTGGTGGGTATCCAGCTGGGTAGGGGGTGGGGAGGGAAAATGTTTTATTGTAAACTTTTGAAATGCTAATAAATATAATCTTTAAAAAAATGAAATGTGAGGCGGACGATTCTGTGAAGGTTTTTCAAAAGAAACCATTTTATTAACTCAAAAGGTTGAATAAACGCCTCACTATCCGTACCCTCACGAGAATTTCCCTGCCTAAAATGAACTTAAAGAAACACTCTAACGAAAGGTTTCTGTCCCTCCCACTTGTACATACAAGAACTCAACAAGGTGATATATGGCAGTTCAAAAGCAACAAATATAACAGTTAAGTTCACAGTATGATAACTGACTGTCTCTCCTTATAATCTGGATGAACTCCCTTTCCCCAGATTCAAGCAGGATTCTGTTCAACAGTCAAAAGAATAAGCACATCCTGTCTTGTAACAAAGTTCCAATGCAGTTCTTTTTGATTCCAACATGACAACAAAAAAGTCCAACGTTTCAGAATTGTTCAACAAGGGTTCTTTCTCCTGCACTTGTGATATTAAGAACTCAAGCAACCTTCTTTGCCTAAACCAGTTCAGCAGGATTAACACAAATTGTCTTTGTCAGGATTATTCTGTAAAAACGTATTTATTCTGAAAATGTTAAATACTTTTGCAACAGTTTACACAACACTTGCTTCAGCAATGAAAGTTTGTCAGAATGATTCTGTAATATTTCATCAAACATATCAGTGATTCCACCACTTCTTATTTACGACATGTCAACACCACTTCACCATACTTCTTCAACTTTCACCTGGTCTACTCACATGCCAGGCCTACTAATTCAAAGTTCTGTGTTCTGGTGTACTCTCCTGCCAGAACCGCATAAAGTGTTACAACAACCTCTGGCCTGATGTACTCTCCTACCAGGCCAGAATTAACTAAGAACTACAGGTACTTCTGTGGCAAATATCAGCTTCTAACAACTTAGCAATGTCTCTTGCTTCACAACACCAGGTTTAAGAATTTCTTCAGGGAAAACAAGATTCACATTAATGCTATTTATTATTCACTTGTGATTTCCTCTCCTTCTGAAAATCCTTTACTAGAAGAGAAGCCTTCTTACCACTCTTGTTTCTCCACTTCCTCTTTACAACTTCAAACTCAAGTATTACTTCTGGGAAAACAAGAAATACATTGGTGTTGTTTGTTATACACTTGTGATTTCCCCCTCTCTCTCTCTGCAAGTTATGCTCCGCCCCTTCTGAATTTCCTTTACCAGAAGGGCCACCTTCTTGCCACTCTTGTTTCCCCACTTCTTGATTAACCAAATGCAGACAATAATTCTGTCTAACTCTGCCCCCTCTTGACTTTTGCAATGATTGTTATTTCTAATTTGCCTTGTTATAACTCTCATCAGGCTTTGGCAATGGTGGTTTGTATTGGGTTATTGCATTATTGCTGTATCTTGTTGTTGGCTTTCAAATTGACCCACATGCATATAATTGCACCCCTTTGTTCTGATAATCAAGCTCTTATCATTCCACTTGCTCCTTTCAAAGTCAGTTTGGTTTACACCATACTGATTTATCTGCTTTCTATCAGTTCAGTAATCAAATGTACTTTTCTTCTAGTATTTCCCGCTATACATGTTGTTTCCTGAGTTAACGCATCTGGTCTGAACAAGTGGGCGGTTACGGAGCGCTCTGATGTCACTATATTTTAGGGAACTCTCCGGGTCTGGCGTGCGCATTTGTTCGCCTCGCTGCTTACAGGTCGTCTGCCTCCACTGCTTCTCGTGGTCTGGCAACTGGCTGCTTTTAGTCTTCTGAGGCTCACGCTACTCGCACACAGACCCCTCTCTGCTGCATAGGCACTTTGCTGCTCGCCTGCTACCAGAGACAGCCTTACTGTAGGGAAAGCTTTTAAAACGTTCACTTCCTGCTGTACAGCCTCTGCAATTCAGGTCTCCAGGGGAAAAGTTTACATCTCTGAGGTTTCCGTTGCTTGACTTCTGCAATTAAGGCTTCGGGAGGCAAAGACCCTCTCAGGACCGGCAGCTGCTCAACACTCGACAGTGGTCCCAGCACCTTCTCCCTCCTCCAGATTCTGCTTCTGATGCAACGTGGCGAGTTCACAACTCCTCCACCTACGACTATTGCTCTGCTCCTTCTTCATTCTAATGCCCCTGAGGGGGCCTTTTTTTTTGGACATGAAGTTTTTATTTGTTTCAACAAAGCAGGAACCGCAGTGGAGCCAACATTTTGAGGAATCCAACAATCACAGTTACAATTGTGTTTGTCTGAAAACAACGCCGCCTGGTTCCCTCCTCTCCCTCCCACCCCTCTTGACCTCCCCTCCTCCCATATTATCTTTGGGACACATAACGCCAACCAGTCATGCAACTTGAGGGTGCCACCACATGGTGCACTGTAAACTCAAAACTTCTACCTTCTTAGGGGTCAGGTACCGTTCTCAGGTCGCCACCTGCCCCATGTCCAGGCCTCTATAAATGTTGTTGAACTTCAACCATTCACCTTCTATCGCCGCACTACCTCCATGCATTGCCGCTGTGATCTTTTCAATTAGGTATATGTCCTTCGCTTTCGTAAACCATTCCTCCAGCCTCGAGAGAGGTGCGCCCTTTTCCAGTGTCTAGCCAAGCAGGCCCTGGACACAAGCAGCAGGAAGTGCACCATATGGGGCAGTGTTCTCCATTGGTCACCCTCCCTCTCCAACCCGAATAGTATCAGCATTGGGTCCAGTCCCCGGGCCACCCCTTCTAACTCTTTAATCCACCCTGGGATCTCTACCCATTAGACCTGGACCTCTCGGCACCCCCACCACATGTGCCAGAAATCCGCTCTTTCCCCACATCTGTGCCAACACTGTGGGCTCACCTCTGGGAACATTTTGGACAGCCTCACCGGGTCATACTGCCATCTACGCAGCTTAATGCCATGAAGTTTAAATTGACAGGCCACTGAGGTCTTGAAGGCCCTCCTACACATTAATTTCCATAGACCGTCGTCCAGTACCACCACAGGTCCCTTTCCCACTTCCATCGGAGTCCCTCGACTATATTCTTCCTCACCCCAATCAATGCCCGGTATATCAAAGAGATAGGTCCCCTCATCTCCGTATGGGTGTCCAGGATCTTTTCCATGGGAGTGAGATTCTTCTGGAGCGAGCCCTTCTACTTCTCGGCAGTGAGGACGCATTTCACCCTTAAGTAGAGAAAGACCGGAAGTTTACCCACATTTAAGGCCATCTCAAGCTCCTGAAACCCCACAAAGTGCCCCTTTCGACCATCGCTGATCCACCCTAACCAGTCCAGCTTCAAACCTAACCTGTTATCTCTCGGTCTCAGGGATATCATCCCTAATCGATGGGGCCCAGATGTGACCCCCCCCTCATAGTGGCACCCCGCCTCCAGACTTCCCATTGCACCCCCAATATCGGGTGCTCCCTAATTCTCCTGTGGTCCCTTTCCCTGGGGACCCATAACCACTCCCCCAAGGTGGCGGGGCGCAAGTGTTGGTTCTCCACTGTTTGTCTGCATCTTCCCTAAGGTGTGGCACCATTGCCCCCAGTTGGGAGGTCTTATAGTAAAGGGTTAAATCTGGGAAGTCCCTCCTCCCCTGCTCCTGTGGTAGTACCAGTGTGTCGTATGCCACTCTGGGATTTTGTCCCTGCCAGATAAAAAGTAACATGCGGCCCTTGGCCTCTCTCAGAAGCTCCTCTGGGGCTTTCACCTGCAACATTTGGAATGGGTATAGTATCCTTGGGAGGAGGTTCATTTTCAGAGCATTTAGCCGCCCCATCCATGAGATGTGCTTACTCCATTCGACCATTTCGCTGTACAATTTGTTCAACAAAGGGGGGAAATTTGCCCCACTAAGGTCACCCAAAGCCCTTGTAATGTTGATACCCAAATAACGAATGCTCTCCACCGGGATGTCCACCCCGAAGCCCCTGAGTGCCTCGACATCCCTCAATCCTTCTCCAGCAAATGGGAACAGGACAGACTTGTGATGGTTCACCCTAAAGCCCGAAAGGGACTCTTTTTATTTTTTTCATTTTTGCATTTCTAAAGTGCTCACACAGCCCGCTGGCATCGAGGCGCTGTTACAGGAATAGTTTTTATTTCTTTTGTTGCGTAATTGTTTTTGTCTTAGTTGCATATTTATAATGCGCTTAAATACCCAGAGAGCGCGGACCCGGGGCTCGAACCTGTTTTGCTTCGTGTCATCTTTCTTCAAAGGCGAGCACGTTGCCGCTGAGCTACCCGCCCGGGACTTATTCCTCGATTAACGCCATTGCCGCTGGCACCGAGCTCAATGGGTTCTTTAGAGCCCCAATTCAAACTCCCTCTCCCCCACCACAATGCCCTCCACCCGGGGTGCCCCTCTGAACTTCTCTTCTAGAGGTTCCATGGAAAGGGCAGATAACAGGGGGGACAATGGGCACCCCAGTCTGGTCCACCTCTGTAGCTTCAGGGCCCTTGAAAGCCTCCCATTGACCGCCACCCTTGCCGTGGGGGAGTAGCCTAGCGCCTGGATCCCCCTCATGATCCTATCCCTGAACCCGTATTTCCTTAGGACCCCATAAAGGAAATCGCAGCCCACTCTGTCAAAAGCCTTCTCGGCGTCCAGTGATAGCATTACCCTCCTTGTTCCGAGCCTAGACGATCAGGTGTAACATCTTCCTTAGTGTATCTGCCCCCTGCCTCCTCCTACCAAATCCAACCTGGTTGGAATTGATCAATCTGGCAATGACTCGGTCCATTCTTGAAGCCAGGACCCATGTGAACACCTTTGCGTCCACGTTTAGGATTGATATGGGCCAGTAGGACTTACAGTTCTTGCGATCCCTCCCTTCCTTTGGGATAACCGATATCAGGGCCCGTCTAAAGGAGGGGGGGCCTCCCCAAGGACAATATATAGTTGAAGAGTTTCACCATGTGTGGGACCAGCTGATTAGCAAAGGTCTTAAAGAAGCCCACTGTGTATCCGTCATCCCCCAGTTCTTTCTCTATCTTCATACCGTGGATCGTCCTCAGCACCTCCTTCCCCGTAATGGACCCTCTAACTCCTCCATCTTGGCCCTAGGGAATTCCTTGTAGGTACTGCGCCACTTGGCAGTCGCCACCCACTGCATCCTGCTCATACAGCTCCTCATAAAACCGAACAAATTTGTCCAATACTCCCATCGTGGTTCTATGGAGCCTGCCCGCGGCTTCCTCAATCCCCTCCACCCACCGGTCAGCCCGTTGTCCCCTTAGCCTGGATGCCAGCATGGCATCTGCTTTGTCCCCTTTTTTGTAGCATTGTTACTGGAGGGACTACAACCCTGACACCACCTTGCCCACCTCCACTTCCCACAGCTCCTGTCTCTGCTTCCTGGCTTGCGCCAGCCTCTCTTGGGAAGCCCCTTTGCCTCATTGCTTTTCGGTCTTAAGGTCTCGGATTTCCCCCCTCAGTCTCTCCTCTATGAGTGTTCTAGTCCTTTTCTTTCCCACCACCTCCATCCCAATCAGCAACCCCCTTCATGTCGCCTTTGCTGCCTCCCATACCGTGAAAGGGACGACCTCACCCATATCATTGTACATGAAAGAAATCCCCTATGGCTTTCCTCATCCCCTTTGCAAAAACCTCATCCTTCAACAGCATGTCGTTGCACTTCCAAAGGGAATCCCTTGTTCGCAAGCCCACCATGGAGAGTCCCATTATAACCATGTCATGATCCGTCCAGCTGATAGGGATGAGATCAAAGCTAGTTACCTTATCAATATACAGCCTCTGGAAACACCAATAGTTGATCCTCGTCCTAGTGCCATGCATGGGGGGGGGGGAATGTGTAGTCCCTGGTTTCCGGATGAAGCTCCCTCCAAACATCTAACATTCCCTCCCTTGCCAGGATGATGCAGAACCCCTAACCCCCGCCTGCAGGCCCCTTCTCTCCATTAGGACCTCACCGCTGCTTCTGTCAATTACAGGGTTCGCCCACATACTGAAATCGCCCCCCGAGAGCACTAAGCCACTAGCCTGCCTCAGTATTTCTGCCACTGTGTCCTGGAAGAATGGGAGCTGTCCCTGGTTTGGAGAATAGATAGTAGCCAGCATAATCTGAACACCCTCTAGAGTGCCCGAGATAATGAATGCTCTACCATCCGGCCTCCGCCACATCTTCATGTCCCCCAGACGGAGCCGTCTATGAAGCAAAATGACAACCCCTCCCTTTTTGGCCTTACCCGAAGCCCAGAATGCCTGTTCTATCTCCCCTCTGGGCAGGCGCCTCTCTTCTCCTACCACTATCCTTGTTTCGTGTAGGAGCATAATATCAAGCCGCTGATTATGGAATTCCCTCGCCGCCAGTGAGCGCTTTGTGGGCGAATTTAACCCCTTAACATTTAACGTTGCCGCCCTGAGCACGTGCTCCCGCCCATCCTCATCCCTGTGCACCATTGCCAATTTTCCAACTAGCTCTCGGCCCCTTCGTTCCCATGACAACTAATTTACCCAACCGTCCCAGTCCCGTCCCCCACCTCCCATCCCCTCCCTCCACCTCCCATTCCCTCCCTCCACTCATCCCAACCCCCTCACATACTTCCCTCTCCTCCTTTTCGAACCAGAGACACCCACCATGTGATAGGCCACCAAGAATGACTACCGCTACGCCATCCATCCAAACAATCACTTCTCTTCTCCCCCATTCGAAACCCAACATCTGAGGCCCATAGGCCATCCGTGCAACCGCTTTTCTCCTCCCTCACTTAAGTAAAAGCATTTGAGGACATGAGACCCTCCACACTGTCACTTCTCTCCTCTACCACTTCCAAACCGACACTTAAGTGGAACCCTGAGTGCTTCCAGTCACTTCCCCGTGGGTGGGGTGTTCAATTTCTTGTACTTCCTTCCCCAGGCATCTTTTTCTTAGCCATGTCCTCCTTCCTTCGCTCTGAGTTTGAGCTTTTCTGGTCAACTTCTGCATTCGTATCTGGGTCAGGAGGCGCCTGCCACATGGACTGTAGCACCTGCTGTGCCTCCTCGCTGTTTGTGATCCGGTAGTCCGTATCGCCCATCTCAAAACACAGAGCGAATCGGTATGACCAGCGGTATCGGAGGCCCTTTTCTGTCAGCCTTTTTGGGAGGGGGCGGCAGTCCCTTCTACGTGACAACATAAGGGCTGAGAGGTCCTGAAACACTTTAATCGAGTCCTCCTTATATTGCAGGGTTCCAACGCATTTTGCCCTTTCCAAGACTTCCATCCTGTCCCTTTATCTGAGGAAGCGGACGACTATCGATCTCGGGCCTCCACTCCTACCACCCCCACCTCTATTGGCCCTCTCCAACTGGACTGTCTTGCTTCGCTCCGAGAGGAAAAGGGCATTGATCCGGCCCTCCACCTTCCTTCCCACTTCTGCAGCTGTCTCGCCTTTCTGATCACTCAGGCCCAGCATGCGCAGATTGTTGCAGCGCTCTCTATTTTCAAGGTCATCGACTTTCAGAAGGATATCCTCTTCACGTGTCTCCAGGTCCGTCAGCCTAGCTTCATGTTTCATTTCCAAGAAGTCTACCTGGAGGTGGTTGTTCTCCATTCCCTCTATTTTGTCCTCCAGCTTGTCCACCCTCCTCTTCAGGTCGCAGATGGAGGCCTGAATGTCACCCCTGATGGCTTTGATCTCGTGGAATATGTACTTCAGATCTTCCCTCGTCAGGCGTGGTGGGTCTCCCTTGTCGCCCGCTTCTCTTCCTTTACTTCCTGTCCCCACCACCTCCATTGTGGGTTCCCTCCTGAAGCGCTGTAGGGAGCCTTCTCCCCTCCCCCCGAGGGACATCCTTCTCCAGTTTCTCAACGGGCCTCTCACAAGTGGGATGTCAGAGCTCCCACACGCCTGCCAGCCCTCTCTACCTTGTGCGCCTCACATGGCCCTCTCTGCTCCAACTTTAGCCACTGTGCTGCCGGTCTTAGTCTTGTATGGCGCCTGCACCTGCTCAAAAACTCTGCATGCAGTGCCTTTCAAGTTCTTGGGGGGCCTTTTTAACTCACAAGGGCCTATACACTCTAGACCCTGGTTCCTCACACCTGCCTTGCCTCACTTCAGGACAGGGGGCTCAGTTAGCCATGGGACCTCCAAGAATGCGTGGCCCTTCCCCAGTGTCCACAGTTCCTCTGCTCCTCAACAGGGGGACCCCAGGTTCCTGATCACCTCCATGCTGACCCAACCAGGCCTTGCCCCACTGTTAGCTACTCCTCAGTAGGCTGCTAGTCTCCCCTTGCGCCAGCCACTACGAGTCGCCTCTCTCATGGGGCCCTGGACACACCTGCTCAGGCCTCCTCCTGCTCTCCTCCAGGCCTCCTGCCTCTTGCTCCCCCCAGGGGCTCCAAACCTCCCGGGGTCCCTCGGAGTTGGTGGGGCTCAGCGGTGCCCTCAAGTCCTCCCCACTGGGCCTCCTCACCCACTGTCTTTCAATCACCCGCGGGGGGTGTGGGATGCCATCTTAAATCCCTGGAGTTCTGGCTCCTCTCCATCAACTTTCTGCTCCTGGCATCCGCTCCGCTGCCGCCTGACCAGCTCTCTGGGACAGCACTATGTTGCGGGGGAGCACTGGCTGTGTCCCCCCAATCCTCTGCACCAGGACACTGCACCTCCTGTCCCTCTGCTGCCATGAGGGATGAGGGATGCCGCTTACAGTTTACAGGGCTCCAGGGCCCTCCCCCTCGCTTCTCTGTAGCTACTTTGCCGCTCCCAGACATGAAGCTCCTCTGGGCCGTTCTGCCACGTCCCACTGTGCCTGCTACTTAGCGCGTCCAAGCTCCTCTCACGACAGTCCTCCCGCAGGAACTTTACTGCACTGTCCCGTGGGATGACACCAGGGCCTGGTGGTCCCTCCAAGGCTCCGTTCCCACCACGGGGGGTTGCATGCAGCTCACCCAGTCGTAGCCAGGCCGTCTCGGCAGTCCCTCGCCCCGGGAGCCCCCGCTCGCTGGAGGGGCTCTGCCACCGCACCCTCGGTGTCCCGTTCTGTATCTCACAACCTGTGAGAGCCGCTCTGGCCAGGTGAAGGAGCCTCTGCTGTCCGCCGCGGGACAGTTGATGGCAGAGCCAGTCTTCACGCAGCCATCACGATCCGCGCCCCCTGGTGGTCTCGCCTGAGGGGCCTTTTATACCTCGCAGTGTCCCTCAGGTGTGGGTCATTTCCATTAACAACCTGCACTTTGCTGTTTCGTACCTCTTTGACCTTTTTCTTCTTCCCAGTACTTTGGGGATTATGGGACTTGGAGTCCATAATGTAAAAATCAGCTTTTCTCATGGAAATTTTAATTTCATGCTTGATTCTTTACTTAATTATATACCTTAAAGGAATATCATAAGGATTAATTGAAAGATTCGGCTTTACAGAGAAATAAAGATTTTCGGGGTCTTAATCAGGGATAAATCTCCATGATTTTAATAGGTGTCTCCCAATGCATAAGTGGTTATGAATGTTTTCACCCACATTAAGATATTCAGCTTGGGAAGTTAAACGTTATTTCTGACAACAAGCCATTACATATTTTGGCATCACTGATATTTCTTCCCTAGCGAAAGACAAATACTGCATCTCACCCAACGGACCCTGCCGCTCCCCTGGGGCCCGACTCCTCCCAGTTGATCCTCCCTGCTAATACCGCCCCCAGGGTCAGAATCAGGAAGCATCTGCCGTTCCCTGCCCACCTGCGAGGAGACTTTAGGTTGGGTCCTTGTTCATCACAGTAGATAGCAAAGTTGTAACACCTATTCAAGTACAAAGTATATGTTGCTGCGTGTGGGATTACTTTATTGGTTGTGTTTATGAAGACGCTGGTGATTTACAAAGATTGATGCCTTGGCATTACTTTTAAGAATCTGCCTTTCTTTACAGATCACATTCAAGAGGCTATCCGAGAGCTTGAGACTCTGAAAGATGTCCCAGATGTTTCCCTGTGCTCCATAATGGCACTTATTTATGCACACAAGAGAAGCCAAGTAGTTGGTAAGTGGATCTTGGCTTAGAAACGAACACTATGCTTTACATTATGCTTATGCAATGCCTTCACATTAACAAAAACCTGTGATAGAAGTGGTATCCAAATCTGCATAAAAATGGAAAAAGAGCAACACGTCTCTACAAAGTTGTATGTTATCTCTAAAATGAAAGTGAATTGTATATTTTCATTGCCCCTTCTCAAGTGTTAAAATAATATATATCCTGATCTATTGTAAATTGTGTCTACTTCATTTCACGTATTATTCAAAGCATTCCTCTCTTTTTTTGGTCTGTTGTATTAGTCATGCACCCCTCGTCACTTGCACCCCTATCACGTGTTGTGTGTATGCTCAGCTCCCTCTGCAGCACACTTGCACCGCATACACTTTACTAATGTTTCTTTTGCTGACCCTCGTCACTTGCACCCCTATCACGTGTTGTGTGTATGCTCAGCTCCCTCTGCAGCACACTTGCACCGCATACACTTTACTAATGTTTCTTTTGCTGACTCATGCTGTGCCTTGTCCACCTTCTTCCCCCATTTAGGACTCTCCTTTCCATGTCCTGTTGTATTTGGGTACTTTTGCGTAGCATCTCTGTGGCCTTTCCTTTTACAGCACCTTCTATACACTGCTTTATAACAATTCTGTGTGCCTTTTCCCGCCTGCCCAAGTTTCATACTTCATGCCCTCTCCTCTCAAAGTCTTCCTTCCCCATTATCTCCACAGTTCCGAACCCTATCAGTCCCAAGTCAGTGTCTGTGGCCCAGCCTCTATCTGTCCCAATTCTCTGTGTCTGATAAACTCTGAGAACTTTAGTTGTGCGGGTGTTGTCTGGTGCTGCCCCCCTCAACAATGTTGACAGTGATATATAAGTGTCTACATGCGCATATTTCCACTCCTGGGCAGCCCTCGGCCAGGGAGAAGTGACAAGGAAGCAGAGGGCTATGGGGATATCCCGTTCACTCAGGCCTCCCTTAAGGAGAGTTCCTATGATGCAGCATTGCATATTTCGCAGAAAAGGCAAATGGGCGGACCAGGGAACCATGAGCAGAACATTAACAGGGCTCCTTGCAAGAGGGGCCAGTTATAAAGTCTGTGCATTGTTTTCTCATTTTCTGCTGTGCTGTTGAAACCAAAGTAAAAGATGTGTAACTTTAGTTGTTTTAAGCCCAGGCTACCTACCGTTGGGCAATGTTTTCATGCTGCCATTGATTGGCCACCACACCTCACTGTCCTCATTCTACTTGCAATCTATTTCACTTTGTAAATTTGAGTGTGTGTGCTTGCAGTAGTGATCTCAATGTAATCCGTAGGTTTGCCTCAGCCTTTCGTCATTCCAAGGTTGATAAATGTGTTCTTTTTGAGTTGGGCAAAACGTGCCCCTTTTATTTTAGCGCCAAAGGACACATGTTATTGATACATACTACATAAATTAAATTTTGTGTTATAAATTGTTTACTAAATCTTGTTTTTAACACTACCGATCCGATGCTGTGTCAAAGTCTTCCAGAAGCCTTAATGGGAGTACCTTTTGTCATCATCTGTGAATTTCTCAGACCTAATCCTTGGGTCCCTTTGCGTAGCTGCCCATCGCCGCTACTCAATGACGTCAAGAGCAGTACATTCACCATTTTCTAGCTTTAAGCAATGCAACACTTATCCGGGAGCAGACCGAGCACTACAAACTTGCTTATCAGTTTACCTTTCTTTTTCACAGGGATCAAGCCCAATAAGCAGAGTTCATGTTAGCCCTCAGCGAACATGCACTAAAATTTGCACACTTATTAACCACCCCTTGCCACAGTCGCTGAGCTTCTGACAGTCCCACCATATATGTAAATGCCTAGAGAGAGCCTGCCTCTAGTGCCTTTATCTTTTATTTCATGATTGTTCTTATGTTGGGGTGAGGTAAGCACAGTGTAAGTACTTAAAATATATTAGCTTAATCTAATAATTCATAACACCATTTTAGTGCCCCATTCCTCATCCTTCAGGCAGGGCGCACAATTTTCACTCGGCACTAGCCATTGGCTAGTGCTAATTGACTCTCAGCAAGTAGGAAATGGTGTGCTATCTGTATGTATAGAATTGAGGTGGCGAGTGATTTTTATGGCTTGCTTGTAACTTCCAACTTGAAATTGTGCGCCCTACTTTAGGGCACCACCTAGACCTGTCTCCTGTTTGTCAGTATTTGATCAATAGCTTTGGTGCTCCATAGCATACGCGAATAGTGAAGAGTGAGTCGAGACTAATTGACCGCCCTCCTCTGAAGAGCGCAATGTTTTCTAAACTGTGTGGACGTCAGGCTCATCCCACCTCCTCCACTCACCGATATTTAGCAGCAATGCCCACATAATCCAAGAAATGCTTGGATTCCAGGATTATAAAAACCGAGCAAATGATAGAAATCTTGTATTATTATAGCTGACTGAGCGTTCCTGGCACAGTCACTTCCCACCTTATTCTTTTCAATAAGATGGGCTCCCAAAGAAATAGCCCATTATCCCACATTGTAAGATCCGCCATATACATTTGCTTCTACCTGTTCGTTTTGGTACACTTGTGCCAAGTCAGTCGCGTAGTGCAAACACCTGACGGCAGTAAGCCATGACGCATTTCACAGTATAATCACAGCAATTAACCCCACTGTCAACGTAGTAAAAAGATTCCATTCGCTGTCACCAAATCATGCTACAACATAGCAGAACTTTTAAGAGACATACTTGGGGGGCTCTCACATCACCATCTCCATATGATAATTGGGTGGATTGAAACCCCATCTTGGCTAACAGGGCAGCCACCTGATTCTGCTACAGTACCCTCCACCCCACATGTGGGGCCCTGCCGCCCTCCATGCTTATCTTAGCAAAGGTTTGCTTGCTCCACTGCTCTTGCTCCATCTATTCTTTCCTGATAAAATCGCAATGACAGTGTTTAACCGTGCTTGTGCGCTTGACATGTTCTTCTGAAGTTACCTCAAACATATGAGCAAGATTCTCCTTCCGCATGCGCGAGAGAACCTCAAATTAACCATCTGCTTGTCGAATCTGGGGCTTTGAGGTTTGAGGTATGTTGGGTGTCCTGACCCACGTTTGAGCTATCATGCTGCAACATTTGGTGCTGTGGGCTTAGAAAATCCAAGATGGCCAAAAAGCCCACAAGTGCGCCAGAATCCAGGAGAACCACGCAGTTTGTGCGCACACCAAAATGGTTACCTAACTTGCCTCCCACCAGTGTAAAGAAAGATCTTTGTTAACAAAATCCACTGTTACTGATGTCAAAAAGTTGCTGAAATCGTGACTCATTGGACCACTTTAAAGATTCAAGCCTTTTGTGGGGTTCCACATAACCATCTTACTGTAAGGAGCCCAATCAAAACAATGTTAAGCAAGGATTTACTACCATGTGAGAACCATTCCTGTTTGGAATGCATTAATCCAAGAAAAATCCCCAAAATGGTTGCATTACCAGTACTCACCACTATCAGAAAGCCGGCGTTTTAAAACAACACCAGACTTTTTTTTTTGTGTAAAACTGAATAAATGAACCCAAAGCAGGCCAAAGAAAGACTTACTGAGAGGTGGATCCAATGTAAAGTTATATTCTGAAGTGACTTGAAGGTTTATAACAAGACTGTCTGAGCTGTGGATTTCAGCAGTTTAAGTAAATTTGGACTGAAAGACACTAAAAAACCTAAATGTTTAAAAGAAATGAGTGACCTACTTTTGAGTGTCACATAGGTTGCAATTGTTTAAATGTCATAGTTTTAAACTTAGAATCAGCATTCTAGCTGCATATGTAAAAATGGTTAGTTTTATTTGAATGCAGAAAACTGGGTAACTAAAAGTGACATTAGCTGGGGCCTGGCTTAAGGAACTGAATTCTGCCCACCAGCTACCCCCGACAGGAGTTGAGACTTGCACAACAGCTGTGTTCCCAGGCCTAGCTGCCTTTTGCTGCTCCCACCAAAAGGGATCTGACACTTCTCTGATTGAATTACCTGGGCTCTGCAGGAAATTGAACAAAGCCCTGTCCTGACTCAGGCAAATGTTTTATTGGTGGGAGTCGTAAATGTGGCTTCCTCCTGGAAGGAAAGGGGAGGAGCACTGCATGTGAGAGCAAGCTGGCTTGGCAGAAACTGGGAGGGGGAGAAACTGGAGACAGAGGCTGAGCTTGAAGAAAGTGGAAAGACTGGTTTCTGTACCATGTGACCTGAAAAGACACACCCCTGTAGCCAGAATATGGTTTTAGAAAAAGATGAATAACTCATAGTACGGACTTGTCATAATTATTTAAATGATACCATAATTCTTGTGATTTTTCTGCCCACATTTTAAGAGGTTTTTAGAACTGGTGGCATGATCTGGGGGCAAGCTAGCAGTTAAGAGGGTATTACTTAAAATGTATGCATGTTAAAAATCTGACACTTCATCAATTAATGTCCATACTCCTTGCACACATTTGGGTAAATGCGGGGAAAAATCCAATATTGGTAACTCACCTAAAAGTGAAATATGTTGCCATTTTTGAACCCAAGCTCCTAGGAAGAGCAGATTTGGGACAGAGACTACCTCGTGTGATAGGTAATATGTACATGCAATTTCAAACCACTGTGTATCTATGGAGTGTGCATTTTGATCAAATATAGATTTTGTGGACAAACTGACCAGGGGAGGATCCTCTGACCCATAAAACCTACAGCATCACTCTGACTCACAGTTCCTTCCCCAATCATGGGAGAGGGGAGAATTGGGCCAATGGGCAGTTGAGAGAGGGGCTGGCTAGTGATGCTGCACACACACCCACTTTCAAAACACATAAAAGCAGACAGTCAGGACAGATAGGGACATTCTATTCCATCTGCTGTGGGACGCTCTGCCGGGAAAATCCATACTTTACCTCCATCAACCTCCAGAGAGCCAACATAGAGACTTCAATCTATCCACCTTCAGAGACCAAGACTTTACTTCAGAATTTGTAGCAGAGAGGTCAACTACAAGCTAAATCCCTCTTTAGCAGGCCTCAAATCATTGCCATTATCACAGCCAGGCGAGCTGTTTGAATTCTTTGCAAGAGCTCTTGCCATTTGCCAGAGAGCAGTGTTGTATCCAGAGAGAGACCAGCTGAACCGGAGACCGCTGTATCCGGACCCACAGACCTGATCAGAACCAGAGACCCAGACCAGACCAGCAGAGTAGACCTGACCCAGACGCTGTGCGCAGAGACCGTCCGTGGCGAGTGAAGAAAACCTGACCAGATCCGTGGCGAGGCCCATTTATTTCAAAATATATTGTGAGTACCTAGCAGAACTGTGCAGAACCAATCTCTTAGTTAAAATAATATAATCCAAGCTATTTTAATCTAAGTAGAACTGCCTCCTAACTGTCACCTGTCATTTGCAAAGCTGTCACCTGTCATTTTCTAGTTGCAAGCTGTAACCTGTCGCTTTGAACTTTAACATTTCCAATCTGAAAAACAACCTTCACAAAATCGTTCATAACTCCGTAACCGTTTGTGCTAGGAACTTGCAGTAACTTTCCTCTGAAAGCTGGGAATCTTGGCTTTTCAACGAACCTAGAACCGCATTCCTATTCCATACACTTTTGCCGCAATCGCGAAAAACGCACTCGCGAATTTGCCGCGATTTGCAAATTTCTCCACGTGGGAAAACAGTAGCTTCCTTGCTTTCCTTGCTAAAAATTCGTTTGCCTCTTAAGAACCATCCCTGAATCATTGCTAGAGTGAGCCTGGACTAATATTAACTAGATACCACTCACCATGAACCTCTAGAGGTAATTAAAAGCATTTTAGCATATTTTTCACTTCATTGCCAGCACATATAAAAGCATTTTGGGCCTGTGTTTCAAACTTCTGTAGTCTAAGCTTGCTGGGGTGAACTGAATTACATTTGATTGCATTTCTGAGAACTGTGTGCTTTCCTTCCATTTCCTTGCATTGCATAAAGGGGGGAGGGGATTGCCAGAGAAAAGTGATTACATTGTTTTGTTGAAATCATATTGAGTATTTTCTGTATTGCATTTTCATTCAACATTGCATCCATCTGAACTTATATAAAGCATTCTCTACCACCTTATTCTTCTGTTCCTATTCACAAGTGTGCTAGTGCCAGACTATCCATTATTGATTACTGCTAAGATTAAGTGTGATATTCAATTATTAAGTATTATAAAGTGTGATATATATATATCTATTGTTTAAATTATCAAATAAACCTTTTAACTTGCAAAACAGAACTACTTCTTGGCTCAGTGGGGTCAGGGGGATTCCAAGAGAGGGGTGTTATATAGGGGTAGTCATCCAGAACGCATGAACTGGACATAAAGATATATCAATAAGGGTTTCCATTCAGTATCCCAGACTAGGCATTGACTTAGCTGTAGTGTTGAATTGAATCCTCTTACAAATTGGGGGCTCGTAGCCGGGGATTCCGGATTAGATCTATCACTTGTGCAGATTAATACAGTGTGCCAGCTGACCAGATACACATATCCGGTCGGATCACCACGCTGTGTTACGCTGTAAAGCACTCCTCAAAGGAACGCTCTAAGGAAAAGGTCTGTTTTGCAAAAATAAAATACAAACTTCTGTAAGTCAGGAAGGAACTCAAATTCCAGAATGACGACCTTAGTAGACATGAAAATAGCCAGAGAGCACTTCTTACATAAGTTATTTGTGAGAGGTGAGTGGACTCACCAGGACCGCATGGTCTGGTTGCAGGCCATCACGCACCAGGTCACGGAAACAGGGTCAGATATATGGAGAGATCAGGGTCCCTTACATGTGGCCCTGAGTGAACTATACATGGCTCCTAAAGCTAAGGATGAACAAGACAAGATGGTTAGGATAGCGGCATACCTGTACCTATATATGGGAGACATGCAGGATAAATGTACTGAAAGCCAAGATCTGGCGAATAAGCGACAGATGGCGTTAGAGAAGGTCCAATCTGACCTGGTCTCTTCTGAGCAGAGGCTGCAGGGGAGCCAGGAGTCAGAAAATGAGAGTAGACAGCACATCATTAAAATAAAGAGGGATATGGACATCCTGCAACAGGAAAAGGCTGACCAGGATACCAGATTTCTGGCCTTGCAGAAGGAGTACCAAGAAGGTTTGGACTCCCTACTGCAGAGCCAGAAAAAGCTGGAGCAACAGTTAGACTTCAATAGGGCATGTGCTGAGCAGGTAGTCACCCTGCAAAGCCACCTAGATATGGAGAAGGCAGAGAGCAATAAACTGATGCTGAAAGACCTGGATACCCAGGCAGAGTTTGATCAGGAGCGCCAGAAAGCTGGTGCCTTCCAAAGGCAAAGGGACGACCTGACGGTACAGATGCAGACTCTTAGTCAGGAAAGGGACACCTTAGGCCAGGAAGTCTGCCACTTAAAAAGAAAAATGGAAGAAAATCACCTGGCCCACCAGGGACTGGGTGACCTCCAAAAAGAACACCAGAACTTGTTAAAGCACACCAGGAGGGTGGAGGATGCTCTAGCAAGAAAGGAGCAGGCCAATAGGGACACAGCTCAGGAGGTAACCCTCCTGCAGCAGAGACTGGCCCAGTACTCCAGGACCAATCAGGAGGCACAGAGAGAAAACGAGGCTCTCTGCCAGCACAATGATAGGCTCCAACAACAGGTAGCGATGTAGGAGAGACTGATAGAGTCTAGAAAGGCCTTAACTGAGGAACTGAAGGCGCAGGCTCTTGCATTGCAACAGGGAGCAGGGGCGGATAGAGATGAGGTTCGCTGGGAAAGAGAAACTCCTGAGCATAACCCCAGGAGCCCTAGTACCAGAGGCCTTTATCTCTCTCAGTCCCTGGACTCTGCCACCCCCATGTCCCCTGGCGCACATGAGCACAGGGCCACAGGGATGGCAAATTACTATCCAGCCAGAAGCATGCGGCTCATAGGCCAGTACCACCCAGGAATGGAGTGGCGGGCATCCGGGTATGGGCACCCAAGCACAGTGCAATTTAATGGGGAACCCCAGGAGAGTAGGCCCATTAAGGGCATCCTGAAAACCTCTGCCCAGTTAGGTCAGTGGGGGGGGGTACCCATCAAATCCTGGCAGCAAGGAGGGATCTGAAGACTCCTCTGAGCGGTACAGGACACAGGAGACCAGCTCCCCACATTCTGCCAGCCATTCCCAGGCTCGCAGAATCCTGGAAAACCTGGAAGAACAGACGGGAACCTCTGGGAGCAGTGCCTCTGAGTCAGAAGATGAATGGACCAGGGTTACCCGGACCAAAAGGGTCAATCAGACAAAAAGGGCCTTGCTTAAGGACCCCTTAAAGCAGATTAAGGCAATCAGGAGCGTCATCACGCCTTATCATAAGAACGCCAAGTATTCTGTTTGGGAGCACTTAGAGTTGTTTGAGCAAATGATGGAGACTTTCCATTTGAAGGACAGCCAAAGCTGTATTCGATATGTAAAGTGGACCTTCTCCCCGGAATACTCCAGTTTCTTTGCGGGGCTGGAGGACCAAAATCATTTAAGATGGTCCACCTACAAGGCGGCCATCTTGAAACATTTTTCTGTTCACAGAAATCCTCAAGAGGCTCGCAAGGCAGCCTACAATTTGCAATGTGGGGAGGATCAGGCCCCACAAGAATTTGTGCAAGAACTGAAACGGGCCTTTGCGCAGACCACCAGGAGGGTGCGCACAGACAGCAGAGAATTCGTCAATACATTTTTCCATGCCTTGCCCAAATATATAATGACCCAGCTCGTGAGAGATTTTCATGAGAAAAGATCTTTAGAATGGGTCATTGAACAAGCCACCCGCATCTACGAGGTGCAGAAACCGGTGGAAAACAAAAACCAGCCCAAAAACCCCAAAACTAACAGCACCCCTGCTGCTGCCAAGGTGGTAGAGGTAAAGGTTGCCCTCGTTTTGGATTTGGAGATGGGGGGGCCTAAAAACCTACCTGCACCTAATAATGCTAGGCCCAGAAGGTCCTCGGGCCAGTCACAAACAGGGAGTCAAGGAGGTAGTCCCACAAATGGGGTCCCTCGCTCTCCTGACTATGTAAGTCCCCGTTACAAGGGAAATCGACCCATCCTGGGTTATGTGTGGACTCCTCCAGCCCAAGGGGGGGGGATCCAGCCAAGCACCTAACCCAGGGAACTTCCCTCCCAACTTCCCACAGGAGGGCAGAAATTCTCCAAATCCTGGGCAGAACTTTTTCCCCAGGTATCCACCCAATTTCCAGCCCCAAAATCATCCATCCTTCTTTCTCCAATTCCCTGAGCCCAGACAACCTAATCCGGGAGAGGGGAGGCCAAGGGTGGAGGGGTACCAAAATCTTCCCAACCAGGGGTACTACCAGAGAAGGGATAGCTACCCTTCCCGGGATCAGCCCAGGGGAGAAAATAGAGCCCCGTATCAGCCTGAGCGGGTTTCCCAGTTAGAGCGCCAGGTCCAAAATATGGCACGGGATCTGGGTCACATACTGAGGGCTCAACAGAACCCTCAGATGAGCGTGCCACCGCAGAATGCCCCAAACTCTGGACCTGGTGCTCCAGAACAATGACAGGGGCAGCACCCCGATAACTCACCGGTTCCCAGGGAGGAGGCACAAAGGGAAGGGGGGTGTAAAGCCTTGGAGGAAGCTTCCTTCCTCACTTGTAAACAGCCCCTGGAAACCCAGGAACCGGAAACAAAATCTCTTGCCCCTGAAAGTCTGCCTCCTAAGGAGCAGAGGGGGGGGTAGGAGAAACAAAAGACCCAAACAGACTCAGTTTGAGGAGGAGGTACAGATCTTCCAATTTGAGGGAGAGGGATCCTCAGAGGATCCTGGGAAAAGGATCTTCTCCTTCAGAGAGGGGGGAACTCCTCCCAAAGAAAAATGGGTCCCTAGGGATGCAAATCCAGACTGGGGAGATGTGGAGACTGAGCTACCGCTGCCCACCATCTCATCCCAGAACCAACAGCAAGAAAATCCCCTGGTTCAAGCCCATCCTGGTGACTGCCTCCAAAAAGGGGGGGGCGGCCCAGAACCGGAGCCAGGGGAACCCACAATGGCTCTGATCTCCAGTTGCCAACTTTTTCTTTCAGATTCCCAAGGCTCTCTACAGAATTCTGCCCAAATCTCTTCGCTAGCGATGTCAAAAACCAGAAAGTTAGCCCACCAGTTGTCCAAAAATGTGCATTATCTGTGCCCCCTTGAGGAGAAGGAGGGAAGATACTATGCCCCGGTACAAGTACAGGGGCAGGGTACAATTTTGGCACTGGTGGACACTGGATCTCAAGCTACCCTTCTGTCCAGAAGGGCCTTTGACGAACTGAATGCAGGAAGGGGAGAGAATTACCAAATTCCTCTCACCTCTCTTCCTGGACAACTGCAGAACTTTGACGGGAAGGAAATTCCCGTTGAGGGGACTGCAGACTTGGACATTAAGATCGGGCGACACAAGGTGAAACACTCGGTCATAGTAGTGACTCCAGAGGGCACCCCTTGTTTACTGGGGAATGACCTCCTGAGGAGGTTGTCACCCTTAATAGATTGCGTAAACAAGGTCCTCTGGACCCAGACTAGCCGACCAATAAAATTAAAACAGAGTGTCAACCATGTTAGTTTAAACGGCACCTGCCACATGGTTGAACAAAAATCTGACCAAGTAGAATTTCACTTCCAGAACAACCAAATTCCAGACGTGACAGTAATAGCAGTAGGACAACAGACTGGTGATGGGGGGTCCTCTCTATTTCTGAAAATCAACCTTCCTTCCAGTTTAAGGTGGTATTCCACACTGGAAGGAAACACCCTGAAATTCTTTACTAATCCACAATCAGAAACTCCCACTCCTATAGTCCAGAAAGATGTGAAATCAGCTCAGAGCCTGGCTGAGATTCAGCAAATTGGAGAGCAGTTGTTCATCCCTGTTCAGTTAAATGATGGGAAGGACTCTGTTCTCGCTCGAGTGTGTGTGAACAACGGTAAGAGCTTCATCAGCGAAGCCATGTTCCGCCAACTCCCAAAAGATCCAGCCATTCCCACATTCAAACTGATAGACAAATGGGAAATGGACCTGGAAGCACCCAATTCCAAACATCTCCTGCCAAGCAGGTGAATGATCAAAATCTCCATTGGCAACAAGAGCATAGTCCACAATTGTTGGGTCGTGCGAGACGTCACTGCCGCTTTTTACTTAGGCAGTGACATTCTCAATCGCTTTGCCATTAGTTTGGACCTAATAAACCTCAAAGCTTGGTCCCGATTAGCGGATAATCCCATGGGCTTTGATGATCCAGAAAAAGCATTTAGGTCAGCTCAATTGCTACCTTATGCAGTTGAAATTCAGATCAAAGAGGAAGTCACCATCCCAGAAAGGACCCGACAATTCTCCCTGGAAGTGAAAGCTAAAAGAGGACAACATTTGAAAAACCCTGATGCTTACATACATCTAAACGCTTCTCTCCAACAGCAAGGGTTGGGGGTAAACCCAACTCCATTAGTCAACATAGAACATGACACCATTCTAATAGAGGTGGATAACAGCGACTTAAAGAGTATTACTCTAGCCGCAGGCACCATTATTGGAATGGCGGTTGATGACCGACATTTTTCCATTGATTTAGGTAATGAACTGTTAGGACCAATCCCCAAGGACTGTTTTGACAGTGACAGTGAGGATGATACAACACCAGACAGGATTTTTACCCGGCATGGGGGGAACTTCCTGGTGTACACTTCTTGCCCTCATGGTAAGGAAGATGTGACTTGTGACTTCAGAAGGGATGAGGTGATTTTCCAGGTCCATGAGGGCTGCCTTTCCCACCTGAAGCCTCCAGTCCAAATCAGCACTCTGACCAGGGACTTCTCCACCCAGCTGGAGGAGGCCGCTGAGATAGCCAAACCAGAAGTCTTTCCAGGCTTCAGGCAGATGGTGGAAGAGAGAGTCAACCTAGCTGATGCCTGTGTGACTCTGGAACAAAAGCAAAAGTTGAAACAAGTTTTCTTGAATTTCCAAGATCTCTTTGCAGTAGACTCATATGACTGTGGCCGCACCGACATCCACACAACAACAATCCCCACGGACCCTGGCATGACTCCTGTGTTTGTGAAGCAATATCGCTTGCCTCTCGCATCAATGGAGTCCCTTACTGAAATAATTAAGAACCTTGAGTCCCGGGGAATAATCCGTCCAGTTCACAGCACCTTCAATAATCCGGTGCTGGGAATATTGAAGCCAAACGGCCAGTGGAGACTCTGCGCCGACCTCAGGGAGCTCAACAAACGGGTCCATACTTCCCGATGGCCTCTGCCCTACATTGACCAAGGGCTGGCCCAGATCCAGGGGTCACAGGTATTCACTGCAATAGACCCGACCAATGGATACTGGACTGTGCCTGTCAGTAGGGAGGACCAATACAAGCTGGCTTTTACCATTGGGGGCCAGCAGTACACATGGACCCGGACTCCCTTCGGATACCTTAACTCCGGTAATGAGTTTAACATTTTCCTACATAAGGCCATGCCAGACCTGGGTGCGAGATCACCAGACCCCTGATTCATCTCTTGAAGGGGGGGGTCAAGTGGGAATGGGGTCCAGAACAAGCCGAGGCAGTAAGACAACTCAAAAGAAGCCTCTCACAAGCGCCCTGCCTAGCTTACCCTGTCAGAAACAAGGAGTTCTTCCTGGAGACGGGGTTCTCTAATACGTGCTTGACGGCAGTATTATACCAAAAGCATGACAAGGTCAATAAAGTAATCTCCTATGCGAGCAAAACTTTATCCTCTGTGGAGGAAAATTTCAACGATTGTGAGAAGGCACTCCTGGCAACGGTGTGGGCATTGAAGAATTACCGCCCGTTTATCCAAGGGGAACACATCATAGTGGAGACTCCACACCAGCCTCTGCAATATCTCCAAAGTGACAGAATCCGGGCCGGAAATGTGAGTAATTCCTGAATTACTTCCTGGATTCTGTCAATGCAAGGCTTTCCTGTGGAGGTCAGATATGGCCAAAAGAAGAAGAGTCCCCTCGCGCAAGGTCTGGCTGACTTGCATGATTGTGCCAGAGAAAACTGTCTCGAGGACGAAAGTCTAAAAATCAAGGACAACACGGAGGCATACCTTAATTCCCCACACAAAGTCTTTGAAGAAGACAAGTGTGAGGGAATGCCCACTGTATATGTGGATGGATGCTCTTACCATGTTGACAACGACGGGGAGAAAGAACTGGTGGCCGGCGTAGGGAATGCATGGGTGAAGGAGTTTCCAGAACCCTCCGCTGGATACAAAATTGGTCCCCGAAGTAGTCAGGTGGCAGAATTGATGGCTGTGCATCAAGCCATCCTCACTGCTGTCCAGCATCAACTCCACGAACTGGTCATAGTCACAGATTCGGATTATGTACGGAACAGGTTCGTGGAGCACCTGGTTAATTGGAAAACCAGAGGCATGTTATGTGCTAATAACAAACCCTTGAAACATGAGAAGTTGATCCAAAACATTGATGATCTGGTCACCTCGAATGAGATGACCATCTATTGGAAAAAGATCAAGGGTCATTCCAAAGTAGAGGGACCAGACAAAACTGGAAATGACTTAGCTGATCAGCTGGCCAAAACCGGGGCCATCCAAGGGGATCTAATCGAAATAGAGTCCCTGTTGGGGGAAATCCAGGTCACTGCTATCACTAGGTCCCAGACAAATGCTCACAATGATCTTTCAATTGCACAATGGAGCAAGGAGACCCCTGATGCTGATTTGATTACAGCTCAGAAGGGGGATCCAATTATTGGTAAGTTTTACCAACACCTTTAGGACCCTGAGAACTTTCCCCTGACGGATACCGATTACATTGGGAAAGAGGACCTAAGAGTGTTGATGAAATGTCCAAAAATGTTCCGAATCCAAGACGGTTTGCTGGTAAGGAAATCCAAAGCTGGCCACGATCAGTGGGTGGTTCCTACCTCATTCCGAAGCCTGATGTTAAGTCACGCCCATGATGCGGCCACCGCCGGTCATAGGGGGTTTCACACAACATTGGAAATCTTAAGAGAGGTTGCATACTGGCCACACATGGGGCAGGACCTCGACCAATACTTGAAGGGGTGTCTTGTGTGTGCAAAATTTCAGCCAACATCCCTCACGCACCGTGCGCCTCTCCAAAAGAGGGGGATGACACTGCCATGGTCAGATTTACAAATCGACTTTGTAGGCCCCGTGATTCGCTCTGCTAGGGGGAATAAGTACATGTTGACTGTGACATGCTTGTTTACCAAGTGGGTGGAATGTCTCCCAGCCCCAAATTGCAAGGCAGAAACTGCAGCTGCCCTGATGATTAACCACATCTTTTCCCGTTTTGGTCTACCTCAAAGGATTGAGTCAGACAGGGGTAGCCACTTCACCAGTGAAGTAATGACAAAGATGTGGGAGATACTGGGGGTCAAAAGGAAGTTGCATATTGCTTACCGGCCAGCTTCCTCTGGGGCAGTTGAGAGATATAACCGAACCATTGTGAGCATATTAAAGAAGTTTGTGGCAGATTCTGGGCCAAGTTGGGATATCCGATTACCTCTGGTCCTAATGGCCATCAGATCTACCCCTTCATCTGCAACCAAAATGTCACCATTTGAGTTGGACTGGGCGCAAGATGGTGCTTCCTCAGCATTTGCTCTACAGGACCCAAGAGCAGACACTGATAAATGCCTCCACAACTCATGAGTATGTGGAGAATTTAAGGAAACACCTTCAGCATGCTTTTGCCTATGCTCAGCGGAATCTAGAAAGATCAGCTGATAGCATGAAGACCCACTATGACCTGAAGACTTCCAGGAAGGAATATCAGGTGGGGGACCGGGTCTATCTATACAATTTCCAAAGGAACCAGGCCAAACAGCGAAAATTTTTGCCTACATGGAAGGGACCCTTTGAGATTATAGACAAAATCTCCCCTGTGGCCTACAAGATCCGCATCCCCATAGGCGGTTTGGCAGAGGGGGAAGACAAGTGGGTCCACATTAACCAGCTGAAGTGTTGCCATCCCAGGCACACTCTGCAACAACTGGAGGAATCCTCTGGAATCCTAGAGGGTACTGTCTCAGATTAATTCAGTTCTAACTTAAAATATCCTACATATCGCCTATCAAATTCTGAGTTTCTCAATGTGGGTGTTTTGGTTTTTGAATGCAAAAAGAAATGTGCATGTTCATATGTTTTGACTATAAATTTATATGCCACCCCACTATACCAATGGTGGGGGAGAAATGTCCATGAATAGGTATTGCCGCTCTTCCTTTGTCGTCCTAGGAGAAAGAAAACCTTGAGACTGGCCAAGGAGGACGATCCGGAGACCGGGAGCAGAGACGCGGGGGGCCCAGGGTACCGCCCAATATTCCCACCAGGACCAGCGAGGAGAACCGATCGATCAGTACCGGATGGAGGAAAAGATGCTGAACTGTGCCATTTGCAGAATTGGAAGAAGATTATGCGGACAGACCAGTGCGTGGGTCAAAACCCTTGTGCACCCGACTCCCCATCGACTCAAATTCAAAGGGCAGTCACGTGGGGGGATCTGTTGGGTGTCCTGACCCACGTTTGAGCTATCATGCTGCAACATTTGGTGCTGTGGGCTTAGAAAATCCAAGATGGCCAAAAAGCCCACAAGTGCGCCAGAATCCAGGAGAACCACGCAGTTTGTGCGCACACCAAAATGGTTACCTAACTTGCCACCCACCAGTGTAAAGAAAGATCTTTGTTAACAAAATCCACTATTACTGATGTCAAAAAGTTGCTGAAATCGTGACTCATTGGACCACTTTAAAGATTCAACCCTTTTGTGGGGTTCCACATAACTATCTTACTGTAAGGAGCCCCATCAAAACAATGTTAAGCAAGGATTTACTACCATGTGAGAACCATTCCTGTTTGGAATGCATTAATCCAAGAAAAATCCCCAAAATGGTTGCATTACCAGTACTCACCACTATCAGAAAGCCGGCGTTTTAAAACAACACCAGACTTTTTTTTTGTGTAAAACTGAATAAATGAACCCAAAGCAGGCCAAAGAAAGACTTACTGAGAGGTGGATCCAATGTAAAGTTATATTCTGAAGTGACTTGAAGGTTTATAACAAGACTGGCTGAGCTGTGGATTTCAGCAGTTTAAGTAAATTTGGACTGAAAGACACTAAAAAACCTAAATGTTTAAAAGAAATGAGTGACCTACTTTTGAGTGTCACATAGGTTGCAATTGTTTAAATGTCATAGTTTTAAACTTAGAATCAGCATTCTAGCTGCATATGTAAAAATGGTTAGTTTTATTTGAATGCAGAAAACTGGGTAACTAAAAGTGACATTAGCTGGGGCCTGGCTTAAGGAACTGAATTCTGCCCACCAGCTACCCCCGACAGGAGTTGAGACTTGCACAACAGCTGTGTTCCCAGGCCTAGCTGCCTTTTGCTGCTCCCACCAAAAGGGATCTGACACTTCTCTGATTGAATTACCTGGGCTCTGCAGGAAATTGAACAAAGCCCTGTCCTGACTCAGGCAAATGTTTTATTGGTGGGAGTCGTAAATGTGGCTTCCTCCTGGAAGGAAAGGGGAGGAGCACTGCATGTGAGAGCAAGCTGGCTTGGCAGAAACTGGGAGGGGGAGAAACTGGAGACAGAGGCTGAGCTTGAAGAAAGTGGAAAGACTGGTTTCTGTACCATGTGACCTGAAAAGACACACCCCTGTAGCCAGAATATGGTTTTAGAAAAAGATGAATAACTCATAGTACGGACTTGTCATAATTATTTAAATGATACCATAATTCTTGTGATTTTTCTGCCCACATTTTAAGAGGTTTTTAGAACCGGTGGCATGATCTGGGGGCAAGCTAGCAGTTAAGAGGGTATTACTTAAAATGTATGCATGTTAAAAATCTGACACTTCATCAATTAATGTCCATACTCCTTGCACACATTTGGGTAAATGCGGGGAAAAATCCAATATTGGTAACCCACCTAAAAGTGAAATATATTGCCATTTTTGAACCCAAGCTCCTAGGAAGAGCAGATTTGGGACAGAGACTACCTCATGTGATAGGTAATATGTACATGCAATTTCAAACCACTGTGTATCTATGGAGTGTGCATTTTGATCAAATATAGATTTTGTGGGCAAACTGACCAGGGGAGGATCCTCTGACCCATAAAACCTACAGCATCACTCTGACTCACAGTTCCTTCCCCAATCATGGGAGAGGGGAGAATTGGGCCAATGGGCAGTTGAGAGAGGGGCTGGCTAGTGATGCTGCACACACACCCACTTTCAAAACACATAAAAGCAGACAGTCAGGACAGATAGGGACATTCTATTCCATCTGCTGCGGGACGCTCTGCCGGGAAAATCCATACTTTACCTCCATCAACCTCCAGAGAGCCAACATAGAGACTTCAATCTATCCACCTTCAGAGACCAAGACTTTACTTCAGAATTTGTAGCAGAGAGGTCAACTACAAGCTAAATCCCTCTTTAGCAGGCCTCAAATCATTGCCATTATCACAGCCAGGCGAGCTGTTTGAATTCTTTGCAAGAACTCTTGCCATTTGCCAGAGAGCAATGTTGTATCCAGAGAGAGACCAGCTGAACCGGAGACCGCTGTATCCGGACCCACAGACCTGATCAGAACCAGAGACCCAGACCAGACCAGCAGAGTAGAGCTGACCCAGACGCTGTGCGCAGAGACCGTCCGTGGCGAGTGAAGAAAACCTGACCAGATCCGTGGCGAGGCCCATTTATTTCAAAATATATTGTGAGTACCTAGCAGAACTGTGCAGAACCAATCTCTTAGTTAAAATAATATAATCCAAGCTATTTTAATCTAAGTAGAACTGCCTCCTAACTGTCACCTGTCATTTGCAAAGCTGTCACCTGTCATTTTCTAGTTGCAAGCTGTAACCTGTCGCTTTGAACTTTAACATTTCCAATCTGAAAAACAACCTTCACAAAATCGTTCATAACTCCGTAACCGTTTGTGCTAGGAACTTGCAGTAACTTTCCTCTGAAAGCTGGGAATCTTGGCTTTGCAACGTACCTAGAACCGCATTCCTATTCCATACACGTTTGCCGCAATCGCGAATTTGCCGCGATTTGCAAATTTCTCCACGTGGGAAAACAGTAGCTTCCTTGCTTTCCTTGCTAAAAATTTGTTTGCCTCTTAAGAACCATCCCTGAATCATTGCTAGAGTGAGCCTGGACTAATATTAACTAGATACCACTCACCCTGAACCTCTAGAGGGAATTAAAAGCATTTCAGCATATTTTTCACTTGATTGCCAGCACATATAAAAGCATTTTGGGCCTGTGTTTCAAACTTCTGTAGTCTAAGCTTGCTGGGGTGAACTGAATTACATTTGATTGCATTTCTGAGAACTGTGTGCTTTCCTTCCATTTCCTTGCATTGCATAAAGGGGGGAGGGGATTGCCAGAGAAAAGTGATTACATTGTTTTGTTGAAATCATATTGAGTATTTTCTGTATTGCATTTTCATTCAACATTGCATCCATCTGAACTTATATAAAGCATTCTCTACCACCTTATTCTTCTGTTCCTATTCACAAGTGTGCTAGTGCCAGACTATCCATTATTGATTACTGCTCAGATTAAGTGTGATATTCAATTATTAAGTATTATAAAGTGTGATATATATATATCTATTGTTTAAATTATCAAATAAACCTTTTAACTTGCAAAACAGAACTACTTCTTGGCTCAGTGGGGTCAGGGGGATTCCAAGAGAGGGGTGTTATATAGGGGTAGTCATCCAGAACGCATGAACTGGACATAAAGATATATCAATAAGGGTTTCCATTCAGTATCCCAGACTAGGCATTGACTTAGCTGTAGTGTTGAATTGAATCCTCTTACAGGTAAGGCGTGTGGCCTGGCAATCAATGCTGGAAATAAGTACAAGGCCATAGCGCATGCATTATATACCCTGTTGGGGTTGGTATGATGGGGCAGGGTGGTCTTTGTCAGCTCCCCAGGACACATGCATCCCATTTCCCAACCTTCAATATGGAACCTCAGTCCAGAGAACTATTTAGCATTTCATTAATAGTGTTGACCTTCCACGAGATCTATGTTTATTCGGCCATTTCACGGAGTAACATATCTTGAAGTTGACAATGCTTGAAGTTGATGATGGCCTCTAAAGGGAGCAGGCTGCTGAAAAGAAGCCCTACAGCATTCTATGAATAATCGCCAATCCTTCCCCTCCCCCAGTACCTGCCACCTACTCCCGAAAGCTGGATTTGGGGTTGTTTTACCACGGTGGAAATGTTCGAGGGAGAAACGACTGAAGATTATTTGTTTGAAATAATCTTTGGTCTTTTCTCCCCTGAACATTCCCAATGTGCTCAAAACCTACCCACACCCCCAACACACCCCCGGCCTCCACTACCCTTACTTACCTTGCATTCCGTCTTGCCGTGTCCCAGTGACGCCTGTTCCCTTTCACTTCCGTGATCGTGAACCGGCGCCGCAGGGTCCTTTCCGTTTTTTTAAAATCTGTTTTATTTCTTCGGGTCAGCTGCGGTGGTGTCCCCCGCAACCCCCGCTCACTGCACTGTATAGTATAGTGAGTGGGGCATTGCAGGGACACCCCTGCAGCCCCTGCAGCTTTTTCCTTTTTTTTGTGATTGCGGGACAGCTGCAGGGGTGTCCCCGGCAATCCCCGCTCACTATACTGTATAGTATACTGTATAGTATAGTGCGTGGGGTGTTGCCGGGGACACCCCTGCAGCCTTTTATTTTTATTTTAGTTGGGGGACTACGGGACAGCTGCGGGGGACACCCCCGCAAACCCCGCTCACAGTAAAGTGAGCAGGGTTCACAGGGGACACCTCTGCAGCCCTTTAAAAAAAAAGATTTTTTGGGATAGCTACAGGGGACACCCCTGCAACGCCCACTCACAATATAGTGAGCAAGCGTGCAGGGGACACCCCCGCAGCTCCCAGCACCGAATGCGTGATGTGATCGACCTTTTTGGCCGTTCAGAATTTTTCGGATGGCTGGAAATTGGCCAAATCACGCATTCTGACCTTTTTTTGCGGCCATTTTGGCCTAAACGGAAATCTGCACTCCTCATATAACAGAGCAAAGTGAGGCCAAGTCCTCTCGCTACAAACAACAGGAAACATCAATTTCTGACTTGATGAAGGAAAACATTACACCACGCTCCTGCTCTTTCATTGGATTTCTGCCGTTTTGCCCAGCGCCCAACCAGCAAGAGATGAGTGCCCAGACGTGCAGCAGGGTTCCTGCACAACCAGCACCAAGAGACAAAGTTGGGAAGTCACCAAGATCCTCTCCGCCCACATGATAAAACCACAAGAGACAGATAAAAAACAGGCAATGGCACGTCTTTTGACTGTCATTGGAAAATGTAAATTGGCAAAGCGAATTTAGAGGGCCCAATATCTAGTTATTCAACATTATATTGCACCATGGTTGAGTGAGTCATGTCAGTGTTTCAAATAATAGTTTGCCATCTTTGGATCCTCAACGATCTGTTTCTTTCTCTGCAATTCAGTCCACAGTTATCTCTGCAACAAACAGTTCATCGGGAATGTCTTTGTAACAAAGTGGCCTCTTGATGTCATCAGATGTCATTCAAAGTTTCTAACTCTTAACTCCAAATTTCAGGTAAGGTTCAATCTTATTACCATTGTATTGCACTGAGCCTTGCATCAGAGGCTCTGTCAGTAGCTCCACCATATCCCGATAGCACAGGAATTGGATCACAATTATTTGAGCTAAGGAACAAGGAGGTTGACTCTGCATCCTGGTTCTTTGTGCTTTGTCAACTCGCACCTTCTCCAAGGAGTTGTCGAAGTGTGATGGCATGAGTTGCTCCAGAATAGCGTCCATGTTCCCCTTCTTGGTTCTCTCTGGAAGGATCGGCAAACAAACATTATTTCTTTATGCCGGTCCGATAGCAGAGCGAGTAGAGCGCTTGCTTTGACATCTGTGCAGAGCCTGCTTACGCAGGTTCGAATCCCGGAAGGGCCAAACTCAGCCTTTCATTAGCTGAGACCGATAAATGAGCACCACACACCGTGGGTAATAATAAGCAGCGCTCAGAAAACCTGAGGAATCGTAGCGCTATATAAATGCTAAATTATTATTATCAATTATTATTATTATCGTTGATTTTCCAAATCTCTGAGCTTCATCCCCTACATCTGGACATTCCTGTGTAATTCTGGAAGGTCTTTAGAGTGGGACGCCGAGGAATCCTTGAGGGTGGTGACCCATTGTTCTGTATCCAATATCCTCCCTCCCAATCTTTCCAACACCTGTCTAATTTGCATGGGAGACACTCTGTTCAGTAATTTACTTATTGCCCTTCAATATGAGAAGTTTAATGTTTGTATTTGAAGGGCCCACCTCCACCGTCTGGTACGATTCCCTTTCCACCTACTCCACTTATCCTCTAACGTCCGTCTAGAAAAATGTCTGTAAATGTGCCCCTGATGGTTCAAATGATCTGCTGCCACATTCCCGCCATCTCTCGAAGTTTGTTCTGAATTGCCTGCTGCTCGGGACACCAGTAGGCACAGGTGGATGCAGTCCAGATACCAGATCCGTTAGTCATGGGAGGGTCAGATAAGGAGTCGCCACAGCCACAAAAGCTGAAACAATCAACCACAGAGTCAATATTCAAGACCTTGCAGTAATTTCACCCCCCTACTGGGCACCCTGCTCCATACAAAATTTAAAAAGATAGTCCAGCTTCTTAATCTCCTTTGTTTAATGAAGTAAAAATTACCATCAATGTGGTTCAGATGTAACAGTATTGGATAGAAACAAGGTTTTTCATCATTTAAACTGTGATACCCTGCCTTCTAAATTCAATAAAGTTACATGAAGCAAAATAGTTCTGGGTGAGTACTTGTGGATGGCGCAATTGTCCTCTTCAGTAGCTACACAGTAAAATCACTTGTTGGTTAAATAGTGATTACATTGTGGTGTGCTGCTTCAATAGGTCAGCATCAGCACACCTTATTGCAAAGGACTGATTCAGCTTCCCCAGGCCCCAGCGATGCCAGCAAAGTGATCAAGAGGCAGCCGCAGCACCAAACCTGCACAGGATACTGCCTATCGACATCCTATTACAGCAGCAAAAGGTTGTGGCAGGCATTCCACAGTGCAAGCTGACTACCTTGGCACCAGCACCTTAAAAGTGCCTGAGCGAAATTGGTCACCTCCAATGGGACGTAGGATGCCCACCTTCCACATGCTCGTAGGTGGGAGCACTGGCATTGATGGACTCACCAAACTCTTCACCAGTCACAGCTAGGCCCTCTTGCAACTTCAGCTCCGAAACTCCTGATGGCAAACAACGTGGGGACAGGGAGGCAGCAGCAGCGGGTGTAGCAGTACCCAAACCATCGGCGGAGGTAAGGGCTTTGATTTAAGGGCGATTATGTGAGTCGAATATTTGTGACAGAACTCTGTTCTGAGGCTGCTAAGAGACAGTCTGCTATCTTGGCCCTCTGGCGAGGGGTTCAGAAGACCAAACCAGAAGTGGCATAAGAGAGGGTCCACCAGGCTCCTCCAAAACTCTCAATATGGCAGTGTGGCAGAGTGTGACATGTCTTCAATGGAGCAGACCAGTAGTTGTCTTTAGATTGGTGCATTAGTAACACTTTGCAGCTTTGGTTTTTCACAAATGCAGAGGGAAAACCTGTAGATGGAAAGAAGGAGTAAAGGGATCGAAACAAAGAAAAAGAAAAGAGGGGCATGGCGGTTCCCCCAATTAAGCACAACAAATGTAAAAGGAAAGTTGGAAAAACGTTACAAATGCACAGATGTAAAGATGAACTTTAGCCTTTACACTGATGCAAAGACATAAAATCCAACAAAATACACTAGACATAATACACTGAATACATATATACTATTTATTACAATTATTGTAAAAGTTGAAAACAGAAGACTAATTATGAAGGGTTAATACAAGCAACATAGTATGCACAGAAACACTGTAAGGGATTTAAGTGAGTTTAAGTTTAACTTGCTTTAAAACCCAGTTGAAAAAGGCAATTACTAACAGGGAAAGTACACAGTGTGCAGATTATCAGGAGGGAGGTAAATGGTTAAGCGTTTGATAGACCCTCATGATCAACAATAGGCTAAGTGCAATAAGTAAATACAGTAATAGATCTGTTAATGTGCTCAATTAAACAACAATCCCAGTAGCAACAATTGATACGCGTTCTAGCATAATTTAGCTACAAGATCCATTGTGAGTGAAATTCAGCAATGTAACACTCTAAAATAGATCTACATTCATCTGTACACTTTAAAAATACATTGATTGCTCTAATAACTCAAGGCACCCAAGGGGGAACAAGGAACATGCCAGTTCACAGTTACACAATAGTCGAAGTCAATTTTCCACAGTTTTCAAAGTTCCTAAAAGATCTGTCCATTAGATTCAATGGCACAAAATCAAAAGGTCTCCGGCAGTTGTAATGAAAAGGTAATCAAATCTTTCTTACATATCATAGGTACTGGAAAGGTGGCAACCACCCAGCTGAGGAATCTTGGGGACCCCAGCAGAAGCGTTCCAGACCACGTTTCCAGAACCAGAGGCAAAGAGATGGATGGCTGCCATGTGAGGTTCCAGGTCACACTCTTACTACTGTCTTAGTCAGGAGGGCACTGCACCAGGAACCAGGTGACCCTCCCGGCTCTGAGTGCATTTTGATTGAATAAGAGGACATACCATGAATCCAAAAATACTTACATATAAATTAGAAAGCATTATGTAAAAGAAGGTCAATGCCCTAATGCTTTACATGCCTAACAAATCTATTCCATGGGAGTTCTCTAAAAATCAGTGTGAGCCCCTTGTGTGAGTGAGATTTGGTTGCCAAACAAGTGTCCTGCCGTCTTCTCGATGCATGTGTACATAGTGCTGTCTAAGGCCTCTGAGCTGTCTACTTCCTTATTGTCACAAGCTTCTTGGTAAAAGATGTCTGCAACCTCTTTCTCCACAACTGGGACGAGGCAAGTTTCCACACATGTGGTTCTCACCAGGGTGGTGTGCTGTTTCTTTGAAAATTGGGCTTTGAAAAACAGCAAAAAAATGTGAAACTGGTTTAGAAAAACTAATTTCATATTTGTGCAAAAATGTCAATGGGAGGTGGGGGAAAGGTATACTTATTAGGTGGGGCGTACAAGATGGGCAGGGGAGAAAAAAGCAAAACTTAAGAACAAACATACGTAAAACCCTGGATTTGATGTAACAACATAGATCTCTCACCATAGCTCAAGTCTCAGTGCTTTCACATGTCAAAGATCACCCTAATAATTTATGGGCTCACAGGGAATTTCCAAGAGTTTTATTGACATGCTGTCATGAACCGCCGTTTGCGTTCTTTCTGGACTTCGTGGTCCCTGACCCATAGGGGAATTAATTCAGTAGTCCTCCCAACATGGCCGCTGAACGCGGAAAGCTGCTTGCCAGTCTCTGCGTTACACGCTCTACATTCTACAAAGCAGACTCGCCCCCGCGTCTCTGCGCGTCTCAATGCTACCGCTTGCAGTAGTCCGATGTGTGTTTCCAGAGCTCGTTCAGCGCAAACATTTGATTCCTGGTTCCCGGTTCCCTGAATTCCTCTTCTTCCTTCCTTCCCCTTATCCTTACCTAGAATATCCTGGATTTCTATCGCATTCGGGTCTCCGAGTGTGAACCTCGTTATTTCCTGGTCTCCGACATCTGAATGTATCCTGGAGTTGGGTTACGAACCACACACTGGAATCCGAGGACCTACGCACAGGGTTATATAAATCCCGAACTGTGCGAAAGAAGACTTCTCCGAAGATCACGAGTAAACAGTACAGACAGGTGAGAAGGGGAGAGACCTGTGACAGATTGAAACGCCAACAAATTGATACAGTTACTGAAATGGAGGCCGCTGTTCAAGATCTCATGCGAGGCATGCAGGAGTTAACAACAGAAGTCTAAAATCTTAAGGCTGAGAATGCTGCGTTGAAACAGCTGGTCTTGTCACGTGAAACTGCAACCAAAGAAAGCGTGTTATTGGGAGGAGTAGTGGATAAATATGATGGTTCTTCGAAGACCCTTCGTGTCTTCCTCGATTCATGTTTAGTGCACTTCACCTTTAAGCCCTACTACTTCTCCACTCCCAGAGCAAAGGTGAGGTTTATGATCTCACACCTTACTGGTAATGCCTTGACCTGGGCAACTCCTTTAGTTAATTCGGGCGACGCCCTCCTGAATGATTATGATGGCTTTGTGCAGGCGCTAAAGGCCATGTTTGATCACCCAGAGCAGGTTTACAGTGCTCAAGAACGTTTACTAGAATTTCAACAAGGATCCCAGGATATGCTTACCTATGTGACCCGCTTTAAACAACTCGCCAAGGAAGCAGACTGGTCTCCAGAGGCCAGCTTCACCCACTTTCGAAGAGGATTGAATGAAGAGATGAAGGACGAGCTAGCCAGGGTAGCTCGCCCAAGTTCCTTCCAGGCTCTCATTGATCTTTCCTTGCAAATCGACTACCGTATCCAGGTAAGAAAGGCGGAGAAGAGGAAAATTAAGTCACCCTTCCAAAAGGCCACTACTGACCATCCTTCTAGACCTGAGCCTTCAGCTTCTCCGACCACGGACCCAGAACCCATGCAACTTGGAGCCTTCCGCGGACCCATAACCCCGTAAGAGAGGATGCAACGGATTCACACTGGTCTGTGCATGTATTGTGCCTCTGATAAACATCTCGTGAGAGAGTGTCCTATTGCTCCTCCACGGCGTTCGGGAAACGCCAGCTCTCGATCCTAGATGGAGCACAGTTTCGGGAGAGAGATGTTTGCTCCACATCTATTCCATCCTTGAACTCTCCTGGACAAAACAATCTTGTGATTCTGCAGGCCTTTCTATTGCCTTCCAAGAAAGAATCTTACCCCATTTTGGCATTAGTGGATTGCGGGGCCATGGGGATATTCGTAGATCATGATTGGGTCACTACTCATAATATCCCATATGAAACTCGAGAGATCATGCAACCTGTAGAGGCTATTGATGGGAGACCCCTCTCTTGAGGACCCATAACCCTTCAAACTAAAGAGATCCTGCTTTCTATAAACCACCATCAAGAGAGAACCAAATTTGACATCATAAGATCTGCCCATTACCCAATGGTTCTAGGCATGCCCTGGTTACAGAAGCATAACTCCTACATCAACTGGGCAGCAGGATCCTTGTTTCTTGGTTCAGAACATTGGATGTCCCACTGTTTATCCCTAGACTCCTTGTCAAGATCCTCTGAAGACTCGCAAGCAAACCAGCCAGGTCCACTTACTGTCTCTAATATCATCCAGATTCCCAGGGCCTATCAGGCTTATACAGATGTATTTTCGACCGCCATAGTTCAAGCTCTTCCCCCTCACAGACCTGAGGACTGCGCCATCGATACTGAACTCTCAGCAGTGATTCCTTTTGGGAAGATGTTCATTCTATCAGAACCTGAGAAAAGAGCCCTCCGAGAATACCTGGATACTAACTTGGAAAATCGTACCATACGACCATCCAAGTCCCCGGCGGGAGCTTCGTTGTTTTTTGTTCCCAAGAAGGATACCAAGGAGTTTAGGCCCTGTCTTGATTACCGTGGCCTTAATCAATGCACCCTCAAGGACCGCTACCCGTTGCCCCTCATCTCGGATATCTTGGAAGCAGTAAGAGGAGCTGTAGTGTTCACAAAATTAGATCTCAGAGGTGCCTACCATCTTATCTGTATAAAGGAAGGTGACGAATAGAAAGCAGCCTTTAGAACACCCTTTGGTCATTTTGAATACTTGGTTATGCCCTTCGGACTTGCCAATGCCCCAGCGGTCTTCCAACATTTTATGGACCGGGTGTTCTCCGATATGTTGTTCCTCTTCGTCATTGTATCTGGACGACATACTAATATACTCTAAGGACCATCTGAAGCATGAAGAGCATGTAAAGGCAGTTTTACAACGTCTATGCGAACATAAACTCCTGGCTAAACCCGAGAAATGCCTTTTCCATGTATCTACTGTTGACTATCTTGGATTCGTACTTAGCCCAAAAGGAATTGGAATGGACCCCTCAAAAGTAGATTCCATTCTATCCTGGCCTGTTGCAACTACTGTAAAGCAAATTCAATCCTTCCTGGGGCTTGCTAACTTCTACCGGAAATGTGTACCCTCCTTTTTGGAGATTGTACATCCGATCATTACATTGTTGAAAAAGGATACTCCCTTTCACTGGACAGCAGCCCAAGACGAGGCCTTTCAATGGTTAAAGTCGGAGTTCATACAAGCCCCCATTTTAGCCCAACCTGACATTGATCGACCCTTTCTTGTGGAAACTGATGCCTCCAACTACGTCATCGGGGCAGTCCTGAAACAGGAGTTGGATGACAAGTTAGAGCACCCCATCGCCTATCTTTCTCGCACCTTGACTCCTAGCGAAACCCATTATTCCGTTCTAGAAAAAGAATTGCTAGCCATCCGTCAAGCCTTCACTGATTGGCGTCATCTACTTCTGGGAGCAAAACACCCTGTTCAGGTCCGCACGGACCATCGGAATCTTCAAGTCCTGCAATCCCTAGAATGTAGAAACAGTCGTCAAGCCCGTTGGGCTTTCTTTTTTGCTCAATATTAATTTCAAATCCATCATGTTCCTGGAACACACAACATAATAGCTGATGCCTTATCCCGACGTCCGGACTACAAAATCCTTGAAGATCGATCCTTCCCAAAGATGTTTCCCCACACAATATTTGTTGCCCAAGCAATCAACCTCCTGGAGGATATTCGGATTCAAACTCAGTCCTCTGAGACCTGGAGGGAGTTAAATGGTAATAATCGATGGAATCTCAAAACGAAGGACGGATATTTGTTCAAGGACAATCGCTTGGTCATTCCCACTCCGAGACGTCAACAAAAGATCACAAGCCTATGTCATGATACCCTTCATTAAGGACACCGTGGCATCACCAACACCCTCCGTCTAATACAAAGACAGTTTTGGTGGCCGAAGATGAAGGAGGATGTCAAGATTTATATCCAAACATGTGCAGTCTGCAATCAAAACAAACATGATAACAAGAAACCGGCAGGTCTCCTACTCCAACCAGCGATACCAACAAGACCTTGGGAATTCATCGCCACAGATTTTATCGTGGAACTGCCACCTTCCAGGGGCTACACAACTATCATGGTTACCATTGATTTGTTCACTCACATGGCTCATTTTACACCCTTATATAAACTGCCATCTTCTTATGAACTTGCCGGAATCTTCCTGGAACACATATTCCGACTCCACGGACTACCCTCCAAGATCATTTCTGACAGAGGACCCCAGTACATATCCCAGTTCTGGAAACAATTATGTTGTATACTGGGAATCCAACGTGCCTTATCCTCAGGTTATCACCCACAGACCAATGGAGCCACTGAACGCATAAACCAAACTCTAGAACAATATCTTCGCTGTTTTGCCACCAAGGTCCAGGACGATTGGTCACTCTTAATACCTGTGGCTGAATTCGCCTACAACAATTCGGATCACTCGGCTATCAAAACCAGCCCTTTCTTCTGTAGTCAAGGATTCCACCCTTCGGTTCTACCATCCATTCTCCCACATCCTACCCCAGTTCCTACGGTTGATTCCTGGATTGAAACCCTTATCAACGTACACAAAGAAGCAAAGGAACACCTAGAAAAGGCATGAAAAGATGTTAAACATCATGCTGACTCCAAAAGAAGACAAGGGCCTTCCTACTCAATAGGTGATAAGGTCCGGCTGTCCTCGAAACTTCTTCCCCGACACCTACGACCAAATAAATTGGCCCCCAGGTATTACGGCCCTTTTTCCATAAAGGAAGTCATTAACCCAGTGGCCTTTCGACTCCGACTACCAGAATCTCGGAAAAGGATCCACCCGGTCTTTCACACTTCGCTGTTGAAACCGTACGTCCAGTCCTCTCGAACTGCTCCAAGATCTACCCCCGTGATAGTCAATGATCAGCTAGAATATGAGGTTTTCAGAATATGTGACTCTAGGTACAGACGTGGTCAGCTACAGTATCTGGTTGAGTGGAAAGGGTACCCTCCCAGTGAACGCACCTGGGAACCCGTCTCAAACATGAATACCCCCAGGCTGCTTCGAAGATACCACCTTATACATCTGGGCAAACCCGGGGGAGCTGGGTTTCAGAGGAGGCATGCTGTCATGAACCACCGTTTGCGTCCCTTCTGGACTTCGTGGTCCCTGACCCATAGGGGACTGAATTCAGTAGTCCTCCCAACAAGGCCGCGGAACGCTGCTTGCCATTATCTGCGTTACACGCTCTATGTTCTACAAAGCAGACACGCCCCCGCGGCTCTGCGCGTCTCAACGCTACCGCTTGCAGTAGTCGGACGTGTGTTGCCGGAGCTCATTCAGCGCTTACTTTTGATTCCTGGTTCCCGGTTCCCTGAATTCCTCTTCTTCCTTCCTTCCCCTTATCCTGGATTTCTATTGCATTCGGGCTCCGAGTGCAAACCTCGTTATTTCCTGGTCTCTGACATCTGAACGTATCCTGGAGTTGGGTTACGAACCACACACTGGAATCTGAGGACCTACGCACGGGGTTATATAAATCCCGAACTGTGCGAAAGAAGACATCTCCGAAGATCACGAGTAAACAGTACAGACAAGTGAGAAGGGGAGAGACCTGTGACACATACGGCGTGTGATATTTTGACTGTTCTATTCATATTCTTCAGGATATATACAGCTAGATGGTTCAGTCTAAGACACCAACTGGAGAAGGGGTTTCGGGAGTGGCGCGAGGGCCATCCCTGCCTATTTCATCACCTGTAGGATCTTCTCCCTATCCGAGGTATCTGTAAAACCAGGTAGTGCTACTGGTTGGTAAAACCTATGGTCTAGTAGCTGAATGAGCCTAGCAATAATTCCCATAAATGCAAGCTCACGGACTCCCTCAGGGACTTCCAAACATTCCCTACTCTCATCAAAGATTAGTGTTCTAATTGAATTATGCAGTGCCTTGCAGTTGCTCTGTAGCATTCCACTGGTTTTAATTACGCCCACCGTCAGCTGACCCATATACCTACTTTGTCTCCTCTGACTTTTGTGGTGTGATGTTTCACTCCTCCTCTCTCCTGCTTCCATCCTTTGATATTAAATCTCTTCTCCCTACTCCCTCTCTACTACTCCCCCCCTCCACTCTACTGCTATACGCCCACCCACTACTACTCTCACTACTACATTTCTCACTGCTTCTTACCCAGTGGGCCCCAGGTGCATGGAACACCCTACCTCTTCACATCCATACTTCATCCTCCATCACCACTTTCAGAAAGATCCTCAAAACATACCTGTTTCACCACACGCAACCCTGCCCTCTCCCCATCTAACACTTACCCATTGTGGTGGATCAGTAGAAGGAGTCGGACACACTATGGACATTTTGTTTCCTTTTCATGAACAATAAAGAAAAGGCCTTTTCAATGGATTGTGTCCTCCCACGTATTCCTCATCTTTAGATATATCTTCCCTTACAGCTTTAGCTGCTTCAGAAAAAGGATTTCGTCAGAGACTGCTGTGCATCGATGTGATCAACTCGATGTCCCTCAAGGGCCTCTGTTTCAAGGTCGACGTCATCATTGGTGTATATATAGCACAAGCAGCGCACGTTAGCTTCAGTTACATTTTTCCGTGATAGCTAACGCTTCGAGAATTGCGGCACGCTTTGGGTTTCTTCACAAACTGGACATTTTGAAATGGCTTTGTCATCGGCTTCATCGACCCCGAAGACCGGGTTTAAATAGGGCCATGTCACGATGTCTACCACAGATCCCCATCAGGTGTGTCTGTGGTGCCTTGGTGTCGAGCATAGGACGGCAGACTGTGGGTCTTGCCAGTCCATAACAGACAAGGCATTAAAGGAGCGTAAGGGGATCTTAGCTGCAGGTAAACCCCTACAAAATCCCTCTCAACGACATTGTCAAAAAGGCACTCATCTAGCGAGTCGAGGGGCGACTCTCCTTGGAGAAAAAGGTAAAAAAATGCTCCTGTTCTGAGAGCAGTTTGCACCATTGCGCATCTTCATCGAGAAAGATGAAGAAAAGGTGCAATAGGTCTCCTTCCACTTCCTCTGATTCCTCACCTGAGAGAAAAATAGCCTGCCCAAGTAAGTCGGCGACTCCCGCCGAATGGGAGGCGTTCGGGCAAAAAAATGCTAGATATCTTCGAGTAAGCAGCTTCGGCCCCCTCAAAGAAGACAACGAGAAGCTATGCTCCTGTCGCACCGTCAAAAGCCAACAAGAAAAGGGCTAAGGTCAAATCCTGCGGGCCATTGAGCCCGGGATACAAGCTTGAAACCCCTCGAGAACTGTCGAGATCTCGATGAGACGACAAACCATCAATGACTCTGTTGAGCCGGGGGTCGAGCCCCACAAGGGCTCCATCGACGCCATCAGCTTTGAAACCTTTAACGCCATCAGCGTCAAAGTCATCAATGTCATTACCCATGAAACCTTCGATTGCTTCGAAGGAGGTTGAAAAAATCTTCAAGATGCTCCCTAGGAAAGATTTTTTCAAGCCTTTGTCCTCCATTTATGAGGAGCAAGAACCATCTGACCAGGATACTCCTCCATTTGGCTTAGAATTTGGCACACCCAATGTTCCTGGGCCCTTATTTCGAAAGAGTTCATAATAAAAGAACTCTGTGAGAACCTTCAGTCGGCCAGTGGCATAGATACATCGCCAGAGCTTGAATTTGACAAGCCAGATCCAGCAGAGCATGCAGATGCTTCATACAGACAACCTATGTCCAGGGTTATAGAGTTTTTGGGATGGGGTAGACGTTCTCCTCCATTTGAACAGGACGACCTGACAGACATTCTTGATAAGGGACCTCAGAAGGACCCTGTACTACCATTTCATAGTGCCCTACAAAAAAGGGTTAAGGCAAATTGGGAGGCACCAGAAGCCAGTCCGGCCATCAGTAAAAACCTCACCAATAAGTGCAGGCCCTCAAGTAGTGATCCAGCCTACTTGTCTAAACATCCAACACCCGAGAGCCCAGTGGTTCAGGCAGCTACATCAACATCGAAACAAGCTGCATATCCAACAATCATACCGCAAGATAGGCACGATAAGCGTTTCAACGCTATGGCGAAAAAAGTGTTCTCTGCTGGTAGCATGGCGCTAAAATCAAGGTGCCTATCCATGGCTGCTAACCACATTCCCGAAGGGAAAGAAAGAGGCGGCTTCCTGAACATTGTAAGAGACGAAAAGGAGGTGATGTGTGAGTCTCTTCAGTCAGGGTGGGACTCTGCACACAACATCAGCAGAGCCATGGTGGTGAGCACAGTGATACGCAGGTTTGCGTGGTTGAGGAAGTTGGGATTTACACCGGGCGTGCAGTCCAGACTCCTTAACATGCTCTTTGATGGAACTCAGCTGTTTGGCAGCAAGGCACGACGAGAGCCTGGAGATGCTGCAGACCTTGTAGGTGGCATCCAAATCGCTTTGCTATCAGACAGCCACAAGTGTCTTTTAGAGCTGAGGGCTATCAGACTTGCGCTGAAGGCCTTTCTACCCTAATAATGACGTACAATACAGTGGCCGTGTACTACCTCAACAAGAGAGGAGGTGTAGGGTCACTACCACTGTGAAGAGAGGCAATGCAGCTCTGGCTCTGGGCAATTCAAGAAGGAATCTCTCTATTTGCAGTTCACCTAGCCGAAGAGGAGAACACAGCAGCAGACGCTCAGAGCAGGCAAAGCACAGTATCCCACGAGTGGGAACTAGCTCAGGAAGTCCTTCAAGAGATCTTTGCCCTTTGAGGAGCCCCTCAAGTAGGTCTGTTTGTGACCAGTATCAACCGGAAGTGCGAACTCTTCTGCTTCAGGGAATTTCCTCCAAGAGGTGCTCTAGGTGACACGCTCATAGTGGACTGGGAGTTTCCACTCCTGTATGCGTTTCCACCAGTCCCCGTCATTCCTCAAGTCATCGCGTGGTTGAGAAAGTTCAGGTAATCCATGATCCTAATTGCTCCAGATTGGGCCAGGAGGACGTGGTACCCTGACCTTCTGTACTTGTCCATCTGCCCTCCAATACGTCTTCCACAAAGAGAGGACCTTCTCTCGTGAGAGGATGGTCGGGTTCTCCATCCAGAGGTCAAGACACTCAACGTTCAAGCATGGTTTCTGAGAGGTTGACATATAAGGATTGGGACCTCCTGGATGACGTAATGGAGATTTTGCTTTCAGCCAGAAGGCCAGCAACAAAATCCTTGTACCGCTGACATTGGAACAAATTCTGAAGCTGGTGCAGAGAAAAGAATGTGGACTCTTTTCGGTGCAATGCACCTATGGTGTTGTCTTTCTTGTTACACTTGGCAAATCTGGGACTCCATATTGGAACCATCAAAGGGTACTTGGCGGCGCTTTCAATCTTCAAGCGCACGTTGGAGGAGGTGTTATACTTCAAGATGCCGTTGGTTATACAATTTTTGAAGGGGTTCACCAATGTGTTCCCTCCTCCTTCACCATTTCAAGTTCCAATTTGGGATCTAAATCTCGTATTAAAATGTCTTATGTGTGCTCCTTTTGAGTCGCTCTATGTGTCCATTGAGACTGCTGACTTATTAGTCGCCTTAACATCAGCCCGCAGGGTGAGCGAGTTACAGGCCTTATCTAGTAAACCACTGTTTACAACCTTCTACAAGTACAAGGTTGTCCTTAGAGTTAAGCCAACTTTTCTTCCGAAAGTTGTGCCGTATGTTGACATATCTCAGAATATTGTGTTACCAACATTTGATCTGCCTCCACATCCTGGCAAGGAAGAGGAAAGGCTACACAGGCTAGATCCAAAAAGGGCAATTAGCTTTTACATTTCATGGATGGATAAGATATGTCAAGAGGACCAGCTTTTTGTGGGGTAGACTAGTCACAAATTGGGACTGGCGGTCACAAAACAAACATTATCCAGATGGATAATACTAGCTATTACAGAATGCTACAGGCTTGCCGGGAACGATCCTCCAGAAGGCCTCAGGGCCCATTCCACAAGGGTCATGGCAACGTCTCCTGCTTTGCAAAGAGGGGTGCCAAAAAGTTACATTTGTGCGGCAGCCACCTGTTCTACTATTCACACATTCACAAAATATTACCGCCTGGAATAGTCTTCAAGTGAGGAAGGAGGATTTGAAAGGCAGTCTTAAATTCTGTCCATGACAAATCTGGAAAATAAATCTGAATTCTTATTCCTGCCTCCAAAACTGACAATGCTTTGGGAGTCTATCCAAAGATGAGGAATGCGTGGGAGGGCACAATCCATTTGAAGAACAAGTTACTTACCCCTGGTAACGTTCTTTTGATTGGATGTTCCTCCCACATTTTCCTCATCACCCCTCCCAACCTTCCGTGCATTACACCTTACACTCTTTCAAGGTCTGATACTGTCTTGGACACTCTGAGGCCGGTAATTCTATAAGACAAAGTCGTAAAAACAGAACAGAAGCTAACAGGCGCTGCGCGTGCTATATATTACCAGTGATGCCGTTCACCTCAAGACGGAGGCCCTCGGGGGACATCGATTCAACCACATCGATGTACAGCGCCCTCTGCCGACATTTTATTTCTGAAGCAGCTAAAGCTGGATGGGAAGATATATCTAAAGATGAGGAATACGTGGGTGGACACAATCCATTTGAAAGGCCTTTTCTTTATCATTTCATTAAAAGGAAAGTAAACATGTCCATAGCTTGTCCAACCCTTCTTCCGATTCACCACAATAGACAAGCGTTAGATGGGGAGGGGGCAGGGTTGTGTGTGGGGAAACAGGTATGTTTTGAGGATCTTTCTGAAAGTGGTGATGGAGGGCGAAGTATGGATGTGAAGAGGTAGAGTTTTCCATGCTCCAGGTGCCCACTGGGTAAGAAGTAGTGAGAGACGTAGTAGTGGGTCGGGTATAACAGTAGAGTGGAGGGAGTGAGAGTAGTAGAGTGGGAGGAAGGAGAAGAGTTTTAACATCAATGGATGGAGGCAGGAGAGAGGAGGAGTGAAACATCACAGGGCATGAGTCAGAGGAGAGGAAGTAGGTAGAGTATTATTTTTTTCCGAAGAAGCTAAAGCTGGAAGGGAAGATCTATCTAAAGATTAGGAATATGTGGGAGGAACATCCAACTGAAAGAACGTTACCAGGGTAAGTAACTTGTACATCTCTCCCTATTGCAATGGGGATTTCCCTGCCTAGCTAAAGTAACTAAAGGTGCTTGTCTGTCACCAGGAAGTCAAAAGTAAAATATCCTCAGTCCATCCCTAATTCTATCTGACCCTACCACTAATGTGAACAACTCAAAGTGGGCCCAAAGAATGTCTTTCTTCTTCTGGTCGCGTCCCTTGATGCCTTCTCTCCTGCTGCTTTCTCTCCGGGGTTTTATCTTGTCTCTGGTGTATTGTCCATATACAAAATGTCTCTGGTTGAAAATATATTGTTTAGGATGACCTTCTTTGACTCTCTGTTGTTTTTTATTTATGAGGTCGTGTAGCTTTTCCCAAACGTTCATGAGTCTTGTTCTCTCTTTAATGTTTAGCTTATAATGAATCTCCTTGAAATGCTGTCTCACACTCTTTCCCATGGTTTTGTAATTCCCACTGTCTTGAGCTTCAACCCTTCTGAGGTTTTGAGTGACTTTTGCTCTCCTGGGTTCTCTCTACTAGCTTCTGTTTCTTATTATTTGTTGCACTTGACCGTCTTAATTCACAACACTTGGTACACTGACCCCACTCTTCAACACTGACTTCTCGTGGCTTTTCCCCTCCTTCCCAGGGTACTCGTTTCCACGTACCCATGCAGCTTTATCTGTCACGTTACTTTGCTGTTTCTCACTATGTTTCTCATTTGTCCAGTTATGCTGGCATCTTGATCAAATGTCACCCTTGTGGCTTTGACGAGTTTCTCTCCTCATAACAGTTTGCCCCAGCGGCATCCCACTCTCCTGTCCACCCCAGTACCTTTGGTTGTCCAGGAGAACACTGTGGGACCCAGCACTTGCTCGGATAATCTACTTTGCTTCTGGCTTCTCCGGCTTCACATGCATTCCATGCTCGGGCTCTCTGCAGGATGCTGCCGACTATGAACACTGGAAGGTGGGAGCTGATGGCGTTCCTGACTTAAGTGGACTCGGTGTCGTTCAATGGGCGCCTAGCCCACCACTGTTGGGAAACCAAGGTGCTGGAAGCCATGGGACAAGTGGAGGAAAACTATTCACTCCTGTCATTACACCTACTTTACCCAAGATGGCCGCCACATGTGGACAAAGTTAAAACTTTGCTGTGCAAGCTAGAGTACAGCCCAGACCATAGTCGTGTTTCATAGCACATTGGAACTTCGTTAGTTTAGATGCCGGCTTCAGGAAGCCCCTGTATTGCTACTCCTGAGCAAGGCGCTCCCATGTTACTCGCCTGCTTTACTCGTAAGCAGTTCCTGGTCTTTCCCCTCCTGAGCTCTCTATGCGCTCCTCCTTTCCCTGCCATCCTTGCTTTCTTATTGCCAGTCCTGAGGCTTCTCGCTTATCTGTTACTTATATCCTGCCCTGGTTCCACCTTGCTGGTGATTTTTGTTGCATGCGCTCCTCGCCAAATTTTGCCTTTTGTTCCATTTGACAGCTGTCATTTGCCTTACGCACTTCTCGCACTTCTCAGTTTCTGTGCTGGACTGTTTCTTCTAGTTCTACTGCAGATTTGCTGTGTGCTACTCACATTTCTTCCTTTCTGTTCTGTATCGTGTTGCCTGCTGAATCCTTCTCACCGCGCTCCTCGCTCCCTCCATCCTCCTACACTGTGACTTTTTACCTTTGCTGCCAATCCCGGAACCATGTGCTACTCGCATTTAAATCTCCTGTGGATGCCAGGATTTAGATCTTTTGATGGATGATCCTTTCTCCATTCCATACCTCAGCCCGGTGTTTCCAGTATTACAGCACCGTCAGCAGCTTGACACCTCACCTTCAACTCTTGAGGTCAACCCACCTCTTCAACACACACTGGATCACTCTCCATGGGTTCACAGTATTCTTCATGGAATGCAGTCGCATATATGCAGAGACGGTTGTTGGTTTAGGGAGTGCCTTGTGGGAATGAGAATCCTTGTCCCCTAAGGGGGAGTCACTCCCAGTGAGGTCCTACTTGCCCAGACCCCTAGCGAGGGTTTTGAAGAGCTGGATCACCTCCGTAGCCTTAAAGGGGGTGGATAAGGGAAGAATACTGCTGATTCGTCACACTATCCTAATCTTCTTATCCTATTTCCTATCTTATTTTGAAAACATTTTGTGACTTCTGTTTCACCTCTCACCTTTTCAAACTTTGAACCATGTAAGGTGCTCTGAAATCCCCTTGGTAGGGCCAGCGCTGAACAGAAATTAAATACTAACTACAGTTCTTTCACTACTACTCCCTTCTTCCACTACTCCCCTCTTTCCATTACTACTCCCCTCCTTCCACTACTACTCTTCTCCTTCCACTGTTACTCATCTTCTTCCACTACCTCTGTCCTCCTTCCACTACTACTCGCCTCCTTCCGTGCCTACTCCCCTCCTTCTACAACTACTCCCCTCCTTCCACAACTGATCCCCTCTTTCCACAACTACTCCCCTCCTCCCACTTCACTACACAAATGTCAGTTTCACTCAGTAGCATTAAATTCACATTCACTCTTTATCCTAACTTCTATTCACCTGCCACACAAAGTCACATACTCACTGCCCAGTACCCTTGAACCCACTAATCCATTACCTCGCCATTCTCTAATAAATAACTCCACACTACACTGCTCCTTCCTTCATCCTGCTGTTCTCTTGGTGCACCTCCACCTCCTCTGCTGACCTTACCTGGATAACCCCCAACTTCCTGTTTCCTGTTACCACTTGAAAAGCCCTCCCATCTCGGCCCTGCGTCTATTTCCTGCCCGTCAACAACCGTACCCAAAAAAGCTGCTTTTTAGGCTGATTAAGTGTGACCTGCCATGGAAGGGAAATTGATATTTTGGGGGGTTTACCTACACAAACCCTATGCCACCACCGTTGCCCATCCCCTACTTCTCCCATGCCAGTAGGATTTTCTTTTAATCCGGGGTTCACCTCCGAAGCACCCTTTCGAATGGATTGTGTCCTCCCACGTATTCCTCATCTGTGATATCTTTATTTCCGGCTTCATCTGCTTCGGAAATGTTTTTCTCTCGGCAGAGGCACTGTGCTTTGACACGGTTGACTCGATGTCCCTCGAGGGCTTCCATCTCGGCTGATGTCACTGTCGAATATATATACCATGTGCAGCGCCCGTTGGCTTCAGTTCTGTTTTTTCTGTTAATGCTATTGCTTCGACAATTACCGACACGTTTTAGTTTTCTTCTAAAACGTATTGAAAATGGCCTTGTCTTCAGCTTCGAACACTCAGAAGACGGGCTTCAAAAAGTGCCGAAAATACAGTGCCAAAATGTCTATCACGTACCCGCATAAGATATGTATCTGGTGCCTGGGCGTCGAGCATGTAACCGACGACTGTCAATCCTGTCAGTCGAAGACCGATAAGGCTTTGAAAGAGCGCAAAAAGCTACTGTCGGTGAGTAGGGTTGTCTCCAATTCCCCGTCCACTCCATCTAAATTTGGCCCATTCCACGAGTCGAGAGATTCCTCTCCTCACACACATTTTTTTCTCAAAACGGTCCCACTCGAGGAGCAGACACTCCTCGTCGTCATCAAAAAAGTCAAAGAGAAGGCATAGATCACCTTCTTCTTCTACAAAAAGGAGCATAGTCTGCCTGACTAAATCTTCCTTCAAAGAGGAGTGGGAACTCTTTAGGAAGAAGATGTGCAAAATCTTCGAGGATCGGGCCCCGTCCTCCTCGAAGCACAAGAAAAGTGGCTATGCTACGGTCAATGATAAGCATGAGGCCAAGGCAAAAAAAACCTGCGTGCCCTCGTGCCAAGGTCATAAGCCTAAGATTACTCGAGAATCTTCGAGTACTCGACAAGACAAGAAATCGTTGAAGAAACCGTTGAGTCGAGGGTTCAGTCCCTCAAAGCACAAGACCAAAGTCAAGCCATCGACGCCACGGACGTCGACACCATCAACGCCATTGACGCGATACATAAATCATCGACGCCGATTGTACATTCCTCGATGCCTTTACCACAAAAAAAGCCAGGAACTGGTTTTTAAACCTTTACCTAAAAGGATTTCTTTAGATCCCTAACATCCATATATGAGGGCTATGCACCCTCAGATGATACTGCTCAAGTATTCAACAAAATGGTGGGACCAAGCCTGATTTGCATATGGTCTTTCCCCTTCTGTAATGGCTTGGCAGGCGAAGAACAATGGTCTGGAGGGCTGCCCAGAGCAATGCCAGTGGTTAAGATTCATTCTAAACCTTCCAGCCATCACCTCTTTGTTTTTGCTTAAAAAAAATACTAACATACCTGAATGTTTCATTTCAGAAGAGACCAACGTTGGGGAACTACATGGCACACTACAATCAGCTAGTAGGGTAGACACCTCCCCAGAACTAGATTTTGGGAAACCGGATCCCGGCTGATCATGCAGATGTATCTTACAGAAGCCTGATATCCAGAGTGGGATGGAGTAGACCAGCCCCTGCTTAGACGACCTGACTGACATATTGGACATAGGTCCTCAATATTACCCTATATCACCATTCGATGTGGCACTGCAAAAAAGGGTTCCAGCAAACTGGGAGGCTCCAGAGTCCATCTTGGCAATTAACAAAAATCTGACCAAAAATACAGGCCATCCAGTAGGGACCCTGGCTAAGTGTCAATAGATCCAACTCCGGAAAGCCTTGTAGTACAACCAACTACATCTGCCTCCAAGCAAGCTGCATACCCAACCATATCCCCTGATAGGGATCTCAAACGCATTGATTCTTGGGCAAAGAAAGTATTTTCTGCTAGCAGCATGGCTTTAATGTCTGCTAATTCCCCATATAGGCCTTGCAAAGTTTACATTCACCCTGTGGGACTGCATAGCGATGGTGGCTGATCACATCCCTGAGGATGAGGAAAGAGGCGGCTTCATGAACCTGATAAGGGATAGCAAGGAGTCCATGTGTGAGTCTCTGCAATCAGGTCTGGTCACTGCTGACAGCGTCAGCAGGGCCATGGCGGCAAGCACTGTCATAGTCAGATTTGCGTGGTTGAGGAAGTCAGGATTTGCACCTAATGTACAATCCAGACTCCTTAACATTCCCTTTGACGGCTCCCATTTATTTGGGAATAAGGCTGACGAAAGCCTTGAAAAGCTGCAGACCTCAAAGGCCTCAGTCAGGCAGCCACACCCATTTCACCCCAGAGGATCATCTTGGAGGGGTAGGTCTTGTCTCTACTACTCCTCAGTTGGAAAAGCGAGAGGACAGGCTGGTCAAAGAGGACAGAGAAGATTCCCTTGTGGTGGATGAGGAAGAAGTTCAAAGCCCACCCAAGCTGCAGCGTCTTTACCATCAGCCGCTGCTTCAGCCACCTCAAAACCACTCTGAGATCTTGACTTACGACACCCCAGTGGGAGGCAGACTATCACAGCATCTGAAAGAATGGCGAGGTATTACTTCGGATGCATGGGCACTGGAAACAGTAGCACAGCCTTACTGCCTCCCCTTTATACAAAGACCTCGGGATCATCCACCGGGAAACCATTTGCTAAATGTTCCAGATCCATTTGTGTTTCAGGAAATGTTGGCCCTGCTAATGAAAGGTGCTATAGAACCAGTACCTGTGATGGAGAGGAACAGAGGGTGGTATTCTCCCTATTTCCTAATCCCCAAGAAGGACGGTCACCTATCTTGGACTTGAGATACTTGAACAGGTTCTTCAGAAAGGACAAGTTCAAGATGGTCACACTTTCTCAGATCATTCAGGCCCTCCAGCTCCAGGACCAGGATTGAATGGTATTGTTGGACCTTCGGGATGCTTACTTTCATGTGCCAAAACATGTATCTATCTGTAGGAGAATGGTTACCCCTCTCTCAGTCAAAAATCATACTAATGAGCCTACACCGTCTTAATTATGAAGCTGTTTGCTGCCATTTGTGCATACAACTAGAGGGAGAAAAATATTGAAACAAGTCTAATGTTACAAATCATGTTCTATAATGCACAATTCTTAACACAAACCCTTCGGTCAGTGAAATGTGATTGGGGGTTAGTATATGGTGACTTTGTATGTTACATTTGGACATGTAACAGAGCACTGAAATAGGAGTACAGAAAAGTCTATACTGCAATATTTATTTTGCATTGGTTTTGTTGACTCTGCAGCAGTTTTTTAGTTTCTCCGGGTCTAAGTAGCTTGACTTTTTATTCAGTGTCTTTATAGTTTGTAGGATCATGGAAAAACTGTGGATGTACTAGTGGAAGTACCCAACAGATTGACTTTCATGTGCCAATCCATCACAAGCATAGGAAGCCATTGCCGGTTCTCATGATCAGTTTCGAGTTCTTCCTTTCGGGCTGACCTCCGCCCGAGGGTTTTCACCAAGTTAATTGCATTGGTGGCAGCAAGTCTCAGGAGAGGGGTGTGAGGAACCAGAAGGTGTCTCACCCACCGGTCCCTGGGGATCTGTCATCCAGGTGACTAGGACAGAGCCATCTCTTTTAGATCCAGTTCCTGGGGGTGGACCAGTGCAGGAGGATCACCTGGGTGAGGGGTCTTCGAGGAGTGAGACACCAGAAGGAAAAATACGGTATCCCCTTCCCTGTAACATCTTTTCCCCATCCTACCAAGTAGGATATTTAGGAACTCCACCCACTTTACAACACAAACACTTTCACTCGGACATCCCACTATGAGGGAAAACAGACTAACACCTGAGCCGTGTTCCTGACGCGTTCCAATGCAATGGTCAGGCGAGGTCAGGCAATTACTGAACGTAACACACACCTGACTCCCATTAAGCTTCCCCACACGGATAAAAGGCGCAGCATGAGAGCACACTCTGAGTGAGGCAGAACACACAAGGAAACAGCAGTTCCAAGATGGCAGTTTAACGAGAGAAGAAAGATGGCAAAACAGAATGGGATCATAAAGAGGGAAGTTCCCTTCACCTTTCGTCAAGGAACTGTTACTTTACTAAAACTTTGAGAATAGAAAGCATAAAACCAGCAAACCAAGCTGAAGCATCCTGCATTGTGAGTCAGAGGTACCCGGGGCCCTCCAGCCTCAATAATCAAGGCGGGGAGAAGCACAGCCACCGTGGTACTGTCCTTGGCTCCAAGAACAAAGCAGCGTCCATGAAATCAACATAGCCAGTGAGTTGGGGAGACCGATACAAGACCTGTCTGTGTTGAAGCCAAGGTTGCAAGCAGGAACTAACATTGTTAAAATGCGTGTGATAAAGGACGCAAGTAAAGTTGAACTCCTGATCAGTGTTTGAACTTTTAAAGCAAGATACAATACCTTTGATAGAGTGGTCCTGCACCGCGTGGGTGCTCAGTCGAAAGTCTCTGTAAGGTATCCAGGTGAGAATTGGCAAATTGAAAGTGCAAAAGAGATCATATCAAGAAGAGCGAGTAATTGTGAATCCAGCGCACAATCGAAAGCCTTTGATTTTTGAAGTAAAGAAAGCTTGGAAAAGTAGATGAAGTAGGTCCCAGCCCGTCAGAGGGAGATCAATTAAAAGCTTTGTGTTAGAGTAGGTCTGAACCCAGCGGAGTGGGACCTGAGGTGAACCGAAAATCCCCCAAGAAGTTGTAAATGTGAAATTATAAGAAGAAATTAACTTTAATGTCTGTCGTGTTGCATCAGGCCCTCTGAAAAAAGGGACTTTAAATGTCAAAGAGACTTTGGCACAGAAGGCCCTGATGTTGAGGTTTTGAACTGCATCCTCATGCCAGAGAAGCCACAGAGTGGGATAAGCTTGAGTGTGCCTCCTTGTCCCATGCTGAAAACGTGGGTAAGGGAAGCCAACGGCTTGATTATCCTGACATATAATTTCTTGAACATTTTTCTTTTCCATAACATTGTTTCCCACACTATTTGTATTTAAAATTAAGGATTGGCAATAGGTTTATTAGTATAGGCCCTTTTATTTTGACAGACTCGACTAGGACTGCTTTATTATTATTTGATGGTCGTAGCTTGCTCCCATCTTTAGATTTAGGATTAGATAGGCATTTTTCAAACCCAATTGAAGTTCAATAAACACCCTTGAACTGTTATCACTTGTGTCTGTCATACTGTTTGATAGCATGCCTTGCGTACAGGGGGTATTCATATCTACCCCTACCTGGACGAAGTCTGATCAGAGCACGTTCACCCGAACAGGCCCAAGAACATCTCAGTATCACCTGCCGCTTCCTCCACAGACTGGGCTTCTCCCTCAATAACAAGAAGTCTCACATGATACCATCTCAGAGACTCCAGTTTATTGGAGCAGTCCTGAATTCATCCATGGGAAAAGTCTTGCCACCCGAGGTGAGGGATCAATACATTATGCAGATGGTCAACGAATTTCAGAGTGCCCAGCGTCTTCTGCCCTTTGTCTTTTTGAGTTTGCACCGCCTCATGGCATCTTGCATTTTTCTGGTGCCAGAGGCTCGCCTGAGAATGAGATCCCTTCAGTGGACTCTCAGAACACAGTGGACCGAATTCTCAGCCAGGATGATTCTGAGCAGAGTCTCACAGGAACTTCTGTGGTGGGCCTGCAAGGACAACATTCTGAAGGGAGAACCTTTTTGGCAACCTTGGCCGGACATAACTGTAGTGACAGACGCCTCACTCACGGGGTGGGGAGCCCACACCAACAATCTGTCAATCAGCAGTCGGTCTCCATCAGAGTCCAAACTCCACATCAACCATTTAGAGCTGAGGGCAATCAGACTAGTGCTGAAGGCCTTTCAGCTCTCTGTATGGGTTAATAATGTCCTGATAAAGATGGACAACACAGTGACCATGTACAACCTCAACAAGAGAAGGCGTAGGGTCACTACCACTGTGCAGAGAAGCAATGCAGCTTTGGTTCTGGGCAATTCAAGAAGGAGTCTCTCTATCAGCAGTTCACCTAGCCGGAGAGGAGAACACAGCGGCGGACGCTGTGAGCAGGCAGAGCACAGTCTCCCTTGAGTGGGAACTAGCTCAGGAAGTCCTTCAAGAGATCTTCACCCTTTGGGGAACCCCTTAATTGGATCTGTTTACAACCAATGTCAACCGGAAGTGTAAACTGATTTGCTTCAGGGAATTTAGGGACGCGTTTGTAGTAGACTGGGAGTTTCCACTCCTGTATGTGTTTCCTTCAGTCCCCATCATTCTTCACATGATCAGGAGGTTGAGAAAGTTCTGGAAATCCATTATCCTAATTGCCCCGGATTGGGCCAGGAGGACGTGGTATCTGGACCTTCTGGACATATCCATCTGCCCTCGAATATATCTCCCACAAAGAGAGGACCTTCTCTTGCGAGAGGAGGGTCAGGTTCTCCATCCAGAGGTCAAGACACTCAGCCTTTACGCATGGTTTCTGAGAGGTACAAGGATTGGCACTGCCCAGATGGAGATTTTTCGGCAAGAAGGCCAGCAACAAAATCCTTATTCCTCTGCCATTTGAACAAGTTCTGCTGCTGATGTAGGAAAAATTATGTGGACCCTTTTCAGTGCGATGCACTTATGGTGTTCTCTTTTCTACTACATTTGGAAAATATGGAGCTCCAGATTGAAACAATCAAGGGTTATCGAGCAGCGCTTTCCATATTCAAGCACACCTCGGAAGAGGCATCCTACTTCAAAATAACGTTAATAATTACATTTCTTAAAGTACTCACAAATGTGTTTCCTCCTACACCATTCCAAATCCCAACTTCGGACCTTAACTTGGTTTTAAAGTTTTTGACGTGCGCTCCTTTCGAGCCACTCCATCCCTGACCTTTAAGGATACTAACTTACAAAACTATTTTGTTAGTAGCGATAACATCAGCCCGCAGGGTGAGTGAGTTGCAGACATTATCCTCTAAACCTCTGTTTGCCACTTTTTACAAGGATAAGGTTGTCCTTGAGGTCAAACCCTCTGTTCTAGCTAAGATTGTGTCAGATTACCCTTTAGCACAGAAAATTGGGCTTCAAGCCTTCTATTCTCCACCTCATTCTGGCAAGGAAGAGGAAAGATTCCATAGACTCGGTCCGAGGAGATCTCTAAGCTTATATATTTCAAGGATGGCAAAGTTGCGACAGCACGACCAACTTTTCATTGGATATACAGGACACAAACTAGGTCTGTCAGTCACCAAACAGACGTAATCCAGATGGATCATACTGGCTATTTCGGAGTGCTACAGGCTAGCTGGGAAAGATCCCCCAGAAGGTTTAAGGGCTGAATCCACTAGAGGCATGGCAACTTCCTCTGCCCTTCAGAGGGGAGTTCCGATAAAGGACATCTGCGAGGCAGCTACCTGGTCCACCTCCCACACGTTCATAAAACATTATTGTTTAGACACTTCTAACAATGAAGGAATATTTGGAAGGCAGTTCTATGCTCCATTCTGGACAAACAATAATTTCAATTCTTACTCCCTCCTCCAAAAGAACCTAATACTGCTTTGTAAGTCTATCATAGAGGAGGAATACCTGGGAAGAACAAGTAACTTACCCCTGGTAACGTTCTTTAGATTGGATGTTCTTCCCACGTATTTCTCATCGCCCTCCAACCTTCCCCACTGTAGAATTTCTGAGCTTTAGGCAATGCACTCTTTTAAGGTCTTATAATTTAAAGGCACTTATCAAGGACGGTAATTCTGCTCATGGGTGGCGAAAAAATGGAACTGACAGCAACGGGCGCTGCGTGTGGTATATATACTCGACAGTGATGTTAGCCGAGGAGAAAGCCTTTGAGGGACATCGAGTCGACAGTCTCGACGCACAGCACCCTCTGGTGAGCGAACATATTTTCCAAAGCAGCTGAAGCTGGAAACAAAGATATTATAGATGAGGAATACGTGGGAGGAACATCCAGTTGAAAGAACGTTACCAGGGGTAAGTAACTTGTTCCTCTCTCACACACTCCTAAACACACACACACACACACGCTCTCTTAGAGTCCCTCCATGCCTGAGTCTTCCCTCTTCCAGACCGATCTGAGATTGGGCCTGTCAGCCCCTTTCTGCACATGCATGGGGCGGGGCTTGGCCTGGCTGTGGCCTTTTGCTGCAGCCTTTGGTATGCAGTCCTCTTAACACAGGCAAAACACTGCATACCCCCTTCTCTGGGATTGGTCTCTTCCCCTAGGGAATATGATTAATTCAAGCCCCACCCACTGATTCCACAGGCAGCTGGTAGTTAATGGCTGCCAATTATCACGATATGGCCAGCCAGCAGAGAGCTGAAACATGAAATACCCACTGAAAAGCTATACATCCGTCTATGTCAGCAAGTTCCTGCTGAGGAGGAACTGGTGTGAAACGGCAACAAGGTGATAACCCTTCTGGATACCCCAAACGAAGTGATGGCCTGACTGACTGGCAACATGGGGCAGTTGTTAGTGACCCCCTGAGGCTCAAGGCCCCTTTGAGCTGAAAGGGTGGACAGGCCCTGATGCCCTAATACTGATTTCTAGTGACTCCACTGTGCTAATGGCAACACGCAGCTTCCCACAATCAATGGCTTTGGGAGACATGAGGCATGGAACAGAAGTGTACAGTGATGAACGAAGAGTGCAAGCAGTCTCTTGCTTGCACAGTGCTTTCCCTCACTGTGGTTATCTAGCCATTATCCAGTCCTGGATGTCGACTGCCTACATCAAACTAAACCCATCCAAGACTGATTTTGTCCTCATCGGTTCGCCTGCTAAAAACAACTTGTCCAACAATAGCTCAACAATATGCTTCTAGAACAGAGGTCTTCAAACCTTGTTGGCCTGTGCCCCCCCACCCCATGAGCAAAATGTGGCCAGGCCGGACCCCCCAAAAATGCCAAAGGGACAGTAAGTCCAAATGGCTATGAAATATTGCGTGCCGTCACCGAACCCTTGTCCCAGTATAGTGCCTAGGCTCCCCCACCTGCTCCCATCACAGTCCATGGGCTCCCTCATCCCACTCCTAACCCAATCCCTGGGGCTCTTCCCACCCCAGTGCAGACCCTGGAATCTCCCCACCCTGCTCCCACCAATGTCCCTGGGCTCTCCCCACCCTGCTCGCACCGCTATGCCATGGCTCCGCTCATCCTGCTCCCGCACAGTCCCTGGGCTCGCCTCACCCTGCTCCCAGCACAGTCCCAGGGCCAGTGGCTGCTGGTTAATTTTTTTAGGTGGAGGGGCAGAATTATTTCTCCCAGATATTCCACAGCAACCGAGCGTAGTGGTTAGCCCAAGCCAATCAAAGGAGGTTCGGGGAGAGGTTCTCCCCGCAGGAATTGTTTTAAAATAATGGATTAAAATGTTGCATTTTAGAGCCTACTTTTAAAAAAGTGTGGTAAAAAGCCAGTTTGTAATTGGCGCTGTGGGGCTTTGGGGGCAGGCATGGTATTTTTTACTGGACATCTATAGTAGATGTCCAGTAAAAATATATAATCCCTGTCCACTGGGCCTCACAGCACCTAACACATGCACACAATCAAAGTGATTATGTTTGTAGGCAAGGTGCTGGGGGGCCCAGGGGGAAAGCACTGATATTGTTGCTGTCATGATGCCCGCTCCCGGGGAGCCGGTTCAAGCCCTGCGTCCCCGAAAGCGGACATCCAGTCCCCAGGGAAGGACCCAGCAACCCCATATAGGGGCCCTTTGGACAGTGTCCTGGCGCCTATGGCGCCAGGCTCATAAAAGACATCAGTCCTGGCGCCATAGGCGCCAGGCTCATTATGGGAGTGCTTGGGTGCACTTACCTGATGCAGACCATGCTGCAGGATCCCGGCCTCCTTGAGGCCTGAAAGGAACTACTTTACCTGTGGGACTAATTTACCATCCGGGCGTGGTCGGGGAAGGATACATACCTGATTGGAGGAAGGATACATACCTGGAACTTCTTCCAAGGCTATTTAAACCCCACCCGAACAGCCACACGTGCTTCGCGTTGTTCTGCATCTTGCAGCTGGACGCTCACCGTGTCTGCTCCTGCATCCTGACTTCTGCCACGCCTGCCAGCATCCTGGATCACCTGCAAAGGAAGAGAAGAAGAGAACAGAAGAAGGAAATGTCCTTACCTGCTAAATCCGCATCCCGCAGACATCTCGCCGACAATCCTGAAAAGGAAGACTTTTATTTAAAAGCTCATCGCGTCGATCGCTGCAGCGCCGCATTCCACTCACCTTTACAGGGCGCCTCCATGTTCAGCAGCGATCATCCGGATTCGCAGTCACGCCCCAGCGCCTAGGGAGAAAAAGACAAGAACAAAAGGTGAGAGAGAGAAGGGAATAAGGAAAGCTAAATCTCCATGTTAAGACTTACCTGTTGATTCATTCCCTCTTCATTTCGGGTCCGCGCCGCATCCTGGCATTTCCGGACCCCGGCCTCTAAGGGGAAAAAGAGACATCAGCGTTAATGAGCGAATGAAAAGACATTACCAAAAAACGCTCATTAAAGACTTACCTGATTTCTACAAGGATTTCACCTCTCATCTCGGGTCAGTGCCTGTTCCACCCTGCCCTGTCTGTATGTGCGAGATGGTGCAGGAGTGCAGGAGTGCACTCTCACACAGACAGACATGCAGTTCCCCAGCCAGCATTTCAAATGAGCTTTGCAAGGCTGGCAAAGCAAAGCGCCCCAAGCCTTGCATGACTCATTGAACATGTGTGGCTGAGGAACTGAACTGTCAAAGGGAAACAGGGTTTCCATTTGTCAGTTCAGCCAGCCCAGGAGCACTCCCTCTGCTCTAAAAAGCAGGGTTTCACTGGATGGCTCCTTGGATCCTCCATAATGGGTGAGGGGGCCACTGGATCGATGCCACCTCACCCATTATGGACGAGCTGCACCTGCCCACAGCTCACCCAGCCTCGTTTTGTCTTTCACCCCTTTTTCTTTACTTTTCAGGTGGGGTCTCGCCCCTCTACCCGACCGGAATGCGGCAGCGCCCCACAGTTTGAATACATCTGGCCTATAAGGATTTGATCCACAACTCTCAGACTCAGCAAAATCCTTAGGCTTTGCCATTCACATCAGCCTGTCCTTCCAGAAACACATAGCAAGAAGGCTCAAATAGATGGGCTCAGAATCTCTACCCTTCAAAAAAATCAAACCTGTCGCAGGACTTCTGGACTGTAGTGCCGCCCCTTGTGGTCTCGCACATCGATTGGGGAAATGCTCTCCTGACAGGGCTCCAAGCTGCTCACTTTGCTCCCCTAAAAGCAGTCCATCACGCTGCTTATTACGGGAGCACAGAAATGTGACCAAATTATTGCCATCCTACGTGAACTACATCGGCTTCCAGTCCACGCCAGGAAACTGTTGAAGACTGCATGTATCATCCAGTCATGAGTAGCACACCATCGTATCTAGTGGCTAAGCTCCACATATCTGATGGCACATGCTCCTCGGGTAGCAAATCAACCAACCGGCTTGAATCACAACTCCTCCGCAAAGAGAGGACCCGCAAACAATCCTTCTCTTGTCATGTACCCACCCTCTGAAAGTCGATCCTGGTGTCGGCTCGGAATGCCCACAATTCTCCAATTTCACAATTCTCGCAAAACATGGCTCTTTCAATAACACCTGACCAAGGACTATTTCCAATGGACCCACATACCGACGCACAGATCTCACAGTACTGCATTACTGTTAAAAGATGCCAGTCCAAATGCCAGATACCCACACTCTGTATAACGCTCTGCTGCTCTCGAGCTACATCTGTGCTTTAAACAATAAAATAAAATAAGTTTTAATAAAATAAGTCCAGGTATGGGAAATTCCTCAGAGGAGTTTAGAATATGTGTGTGCATTTAGCCAAAGCAAAGTTGAGTAGGGTGGCAAGGTCCCTACTAGCTACTCATGTCGTACTGGCAAGTGGATGGGTGCTATGAGATTGACAAGATAGAGTGCGAGAGTGGTAGATTCATTATGTGTCCAGCTAGACTGAAATTTGTGTCGTGGGGCATAGCTGCATTCTAATGGCAGAGGTGTTGTGCAATATGTTGTAGAGAATGGAGTATGGCTGCAGATGTCTGCCAGTGAGTGGTTTTGCTTTCAGCTATCTTCCATAAGCATGGAGTGTGATATGTACCTGTCTGCTGTTGCTGGATTCTTGGTTTGTAGATGCGGCATGGACTCTAAAACTTAACAAGCAGTGGCTAACTTACGTCTCGCTAACTTTGGGCGAAGTGTCTAATTCAGATATCCAGCTAAAAATGTACAAACAGTGGCAAAATTAAATGTCTTGCTAGAATTTAAGAACAGTGGCTAGCTCTAATATCAAGTCAAAGTTGTGATAGTGCATACCTAATCTATGTGAGGAGGAGGTTGGAGGAGATGAAAAAGAGAGGAAGGGTTCCATGTTATAATGTCCCACAAAAATGTCTCCTGATGAAAATGTTGCTGCAACCCCTGCATTTATTTTATTTCCAAGGTGTGAAGGGGACATCCCCTCAACCCATCCCCATACATAATGTCACCATATATTATGTTGCCAATGGCTTTTCCCAGCAACATTATATATGGGGATGTCCCTCCTTTCCTGGGCAAACTCCTGGAAAAGCTGGCCATCTCCCAGTTTAATCTTCACACTAAATCTGTTGGTTGTCTCCGTGACCATCAGTCTGGTTTCAGAGTTGCCAGAAGCACGGAATCTGCTCTCCTGAACATCTGTGAAGACCTGCTCTCCATTCCAACACACCCTGTGTCCTCATATTACTTGATCTTTCTTCTGCCTTTGACACGGCCAACCATGCCATCTTGCTCAACTGTCTCAGTGATAACCAAGGTATCAACGATCAGACCCTAGCTTGGCTGACCTCTTTCCTCTCTGATCCACTCTCCCACGTCGAACTCGGGTTCTTGCTCTCCTCTATCTCTATCTCTACCTGTGGTCTATACTCTCTCCCTGTCTGATCAACCAATACCTGCCACTTATTGCCCACCGCATTGCCGCTCTCTGGCCCAACTTTCAGTGCTATGCGGATGACACTCAACTCATTTTCAGGCTCCCTTCCGCCACCTCTTCTCCTTCTCTCATCTCTGACTGTCCGCCATCCAGGAGTGTTGTGCTGCCAATGATCTCTGCATTCATGCCAGTAAGACTGAGATTCTCCTCATCTGCACACCTACTCCCTCCTTTCCTGTCCCTCTCTGGCCGGCCTCACTTGGCCCTCTTCCTGCTCCCACCTGTGAGGCTAAAAACCTCGGGGCCATCTTCGACTCCACACTTTCCTTCTCTCTTCACATCTCTGATGTCTCTAAGATGTCACACTAAGAGCTGCACCTCCTCAGAGGTGTTCTTCCTTTCCTCTCCTTCCACCAGAAGCTCACTGTCTCCAGAGCTCTGGTACTCTCTAGACTGGACTACTTCAACAGCCTCTTTCTAAATGTGCCTGCCTCTACTCTCCGCCCTCTGCAACTCATCCAAAACAGGACTGCGAGACTTGTCCTTTGCTTCAAGCCCAGGGATCGTATCTCTCCAGGACTGAAACCTCGGAACTGGCTCCCAGTGGCTGCGAGGATTAAGTTCAAAACCCTCTGCATTGTCCACAAGGCCTTCTGGGCCCTGAGACCTAAATACCTTCAACTCTCTCTTCCTAAATATCTTCCTTCTCAAGCTCTTGGCTCATCCGCCTCCAACTCCCTCATGGTTAGTCGCTTCTCCAAGCAGCGAGTTGGTGGTAGATCTCTTTCCTCTGCTGGGGCCTCCCTCTGGAACACCCTCCCTGCCTCTCTGAAACTTAAGGAGAACCATCTCCAGTTCCGGAAGCACCTCAAGACCTTTCTCTCTGCTTCTGCTTTCTCTCCTCCTCTCCCCTGCTGACCTCCTGGCTGATTCTCAGACTGCACTGGTTACTCGGCTACCCTCTCATCTCAGGCCCTGTCCCCTTCCCGCCAGTTGCACACCTGCACTGCCCCCCTGGCAACCCTTACACTTGGGGACTGTTTCTCTATCCCTACAGCCCCTACCCGCACCTGACGTCTGCACTTACCCTTGCACTTGCCACCAGCTGGCCGCACTTTTATTTATTGTCTTTATTTATTCAATGTTATCCTATGTACTGCACTACCCCCTCCCCTTTCCCCCTGCACTTTTTGCCTTCCCCTTCCCCAGCAGGTGCACGATCTCAATGTCACCTAGCCTAGTAGGATTGTTGTCTCTGTCTTACCTCTGTTTCCCCTCCCTTGCCTCGTTGCACCTTGAAACACTTGTGTATAGGCGCGTTATAAATGCCATATCATATCATATCATATGTATGGGGACATAATTACCTGATACCAGATGAAGGAGGTTGAAAGATGACATCAAGAGGTTGGAGGAGTTCAAAGAGAAGGTTTTAAGATACATAAAAGAGTAAGTAGTAGAGAGTGTTCAGGGGGCAGGTGGAGAAGAGACTGGGAGGAGTCGGGTGAAGGGGAAGAAAGTGCATGAGGAGAAACCTGTCAGAGTGGAGAGGGTAGGAGGTGCTGGAGAGTTCCCCCTAGATGTGAGATCTTTGAGAAACATCAAGAAGGAAGAGGAGGACAAAGCTTTGGAATAGAGCCAGGACCCTGTCACACAGAACAGGATAGGTAGTGGAAGTGTACCCTGCAGGGTAACCCCAGGTTTCCAGCATCTTGGTCGATGCTCTGGGGTTTCACTCATCACTACTGAACCCCAGCTTCCACCCTTTGCAATCAACCCCTGCTGGTTTATGTGGCGCCCACAGAAAAGGGGCCTACCCTACCTAGAACCAAGGGTGAAAAGTAGAGATGCCCAGGATCACCAAAACCGAGGACAAGGCACAGAGGACCAGAGGGACCAAATCTAGGAGACAAGAAATATGTGCAGAGACACTTCAAAACCCAAGTACTGTGAACTGGTTATGGAAGGAATCTGCATTGAGATTCACCAACTAAAAAAAGACCTGAAGCCATCCTGGTATTGCTAAATGTTTTTGTTGCATTTTATTAATTAGGCCCAACCATGGTAATATCCCTAACACATCTTTGGTTATTCACTACGTTTTGTGCTGGCCTCATGCTCGTCCTGTTTGCCTTTGTGACAAAGCCTAGAATTTACAGCTGTTATATTATGTAAATGTGCACACATAGAATATAACAAGAAGGTGCATCAGTGCCCCTTGCAGGACAAAGAACACTACTTTAAGAATATTTCAAACATTGTGATGTGGCATTATATACCTGTTCCACGGGCATCGCCAGGGCACAACGACCCAGGGCCCTAGTTAGCATGGGCCCAAGGCCGTTACCCACCGGTGATGCCCGTGGTACAGGTACATAAGGCCATTAGCACCCATCCCATGGTCTCTGACGGGGTTAATTCACAGTATTTTTTTTCTCCGTGAACATGGCGCTACGTGGCGTACCGTTCACGGAAAGAAAATACTGTTCCAAGATAGCCAACATGGAAAGGGAAGGTGGGGCTCTGTGCAGAGCCCCTCTTCCCTTTTCATAACATCAGTCGGGAGCAGAGTGGGAGGTACAGGTGCAGCGGCAAATAAGGAAACTTTGGGTGGTTGGTGGGAATACAAAGTAAATAAATGGGTCAAGATGGCTGCGGGTAGCTGGCCGTCAGGCGGCTTGGAACGCAGGCTTTCACCAGCGGGTCAAGCACACGATCCTAGCCACCTGATTGGCTGGCTTAATTTCATACTCCTGCTCTTTCACTTCAGGTTTGAGAGGCTAATGTCGCAAACATGAGCTCCAGCTTATACGATGAAAACTAATACCCACATGACTACAAAAACACTATCCTTAAAAATGAAGAGCAACCCAAACACCCTTCAGTTAATTCCTTATAGGCCATCTATCTTCTAAATGTATTGTGGTCTACGTGATGTGCCAATTGTAATCCAAATGTACTTCACATTGAGAATTGCTTCTATTTACACGTTTTTTATAGATCGTGATGCTGTTTTGGAACTGGAAAGTGAGCTCAAAGGAAATCGAAAGACTGCAGGAGACAAAGCATTGTATTTTGCTGGAATGTTCCTGTGGCTGATGGGGCGAAACGACAAGGCAAAGGAATACATTGACCGAATGCTGAAGGTCTCCAATAGATCTCATGAGGTATGACTGTGTGCTGCACTTGAAAATTGTTCATAAAACTGCAAACCATTACTAAGGTATTTTTTAGAGTGATTCTCCATTTCAGAATCTACTGTTGTACTTTGACAGTGTGGTGTAACATTCTTTAGTAGGTTGCTCTCCAATAAAGTACATTTGAGGATGCTAAGAGATACCCTCATTTACGGCTTCTGGGTCATTTGGGTTTACACTAGTCTCAAGAATCTGGTGGATAGGATCAAGAAGAAGAGAATATTATTGTAAAAAGAATACTCTGTATTAGTGGATAATTCATGAAAGAAAATATATTCCAAAAGGTGACCCAAACTTAAGTTATATTCTGGAGTTTATGTAAGCACATGACTACCATAAAAGACCTCTAGGTGAAAAAAGAACAGTTTAGGGATCAGAAAAGACAAAGCAATCCAGTGATTAGTATAGATATTATCTTTGGAAAAGAGATATGTTTTTATTAATTCATGAAATTGAAAGCGGTTCTGAATGACTTTCAGAATCCTGGGTAATTTGTTACATATCTGGATAGAAAAGCTTCTGCCACCAATTCAGTTTTTTAAAAGTTTCTTGGTTAAAGTAGCGCAAGCTTCTGCAGGTAGAGTAGTTTACATGGGCTATATTGCATTAACTTGTCTTGAATATATTTTGAGCTGGGGCCATAGGTATGCTCGGAGGCATATATAGTGCTTAAAAGAAAGATTTATTTTTGTGTGTCTTTTAATTTTGACATATGCTCTTGTTGTTGATGGGATGCTAACATCAAACACTTCATTGCACAGGTCTTTTTTTTAATGCTGTGCTCTGGCTGTTGCTCATATTTTTGTTTTTAAATTCAGCACTTTTCTCTGCATCCTTTTCATCCGCGTAGATTTCCCTACCCTACAGAATATCTTCTGCGTGAAAATAACTCTTATTTGGGGTACGGGGATGTTCGGGAGAATTCTTTGTTTAGGCTGAATTTCCTAACCTAGTGAGTCCCCCAGCAGCTTTGCTGGATTTCTGGAGTTTGTTTTTTTCTCCTGCCAAGAGTGAGACTCTTTTTCTCCCACTCTTGGACATGATGTGTGCTGCTCCTTTGAATGTTAACGTGTTTCATGGGCTATGGGGTCTTTTATTCCATAGGGTCTCATATGTTTTTTTATATGTGTGTTACACCGCACCCTCCGTGCAGTAACACCGGGGCGTCATAGTGACCCCCCACCATACCCTGGGACTGACTACTGTCTCCCAGGGCATGTAAAGTCACCATTGGCTTTACTAGTACCAAATTACTAACAGAACCAGTACAAACCATCATATTGTGGACGTACTGGTAGGGGCAATTCGATTGCCCCTGGGTCTGTTGTTCGAGGGGGTACTGTCCCATCCCCCCTCGTCGAGTTTTGGCTGGTGGCAGTGGATACTACTTTTTATATTCAACCGCAAATATATCTCTATGGGATTTTCCCATTGTTCGAGGCTAATACTTTTTTAACATAGCCTCTAACATACCGCCGGTTTATGTATTTAATATTAATTCACCGGTTGGTATTTTCTGCCAGATTCGGTTTTAAAATGGCGTTTGTGTTCGCCTCTGTAACTCCAAACCAAAGGTCGAGCCCTTTGTTCCACTTTTGGCGGGCTTCTACACAGAAGCCCTCCAAAGTGGTGCCACTCTGTCTGGGTACCACAGGGGGTGTAGGAGGGGGTTTAGGCACCCTGGACTGAGTTTCCTTGGCAACTCAAGTCGCACTCTTGTGTGATTGGCCCAAGTGGTGAGCCGGCTGGCTCACCACTTAGCATGTTTGATTGACAGCTAGGCTGAATGAATGGGGGTTTCTTGCATAAAAGCAGGGCTTTTGGGACTGGAACTTCAGAAGTCGCCACAGGACCTGAAAATCCGACGAGGGAGAAGCTGAGCCGACCTGCTACGACGACACCACCAGTGGAGCCCTGCTGAACCGACTCACCACTTCCCGACGACAGAGGAGATCTCCCGGCTGGAGAGTCTTCTTCCCTTGACTGGTGGGCACAACCAGTTTACCTTCTTTGCTCGCATCCAGGACGTCTTGTGGTCGAATTGCCCGTGCCAAGCACCCCGGCAACCGGATAGCCACTTGCCACTGGACCGCGAATAAAAGGACCGCTCCTTTTAATTGAGAACTCCGTGGCTGGTTTCTTCCCGGGCAGTGCAACGGACTCCTGTTTTCCTCCACGACGAGATCCTCTCTTCCCCCGGACGAAGCACCGACTTGCACCCGCTGCCAGGAACCACTGCCCCCGCTGGAGCGTTCTCACCATTTTTAAGGCACTGTGTCCGCCAGGCCTCCCTTTCTAAAGATTGCTACAAGGTAATAATAATCCCTTAACCTTCTGGACTGGGCTGGCCGCCTTGACCATCTAACTGGTCCATTTATATTGGTCTAAACCTTTCTGAACCCTTGTGAGACTTTTGGGCACTTTCAACCGTGTGACCTTGGACACATTTCGTCCGGAGCCTCTTAAAGTGGGTCCGGCCTTGTTAACTTTGACTTTACGGTTTTAATCTGCCTTCTTCTCCTACTGTGTTCTTCCGAAAGTGTTGGGATCTGTTTCTATCTTTGCTCTGCCTTTCTCTCCCTTTTTAACCGATTGATTAGAGTGTCATCTTCGTTAAGCGCTCACCGCTGTCTGAAAATAAGTGTTGCTTTACTTAAGACTTGTCTAAATAATCGTTGAAGGGAGTGTATATCTTTTAGTGACCGTGTTTTTGAACTGCTTAATATTTGTGCCAGTGTGTTTAACTAGATGTGTTTTTAAATAAATAATTCTATCTCTTTTACACCAAGCTCTGGTCAGTGTTTGCTTGTTCTTTGTTCCTTTGACCTATTGTGAATACTCTGTATACTGCCTAACTCTTCTTGAGAGATGTCTGACTGCTCAGCCACAGCTACCAGGTAAATCTGGGTGGTACAGACTGCTACCAATTGGGTTTACAGCCAACCACCTGTAGTCTTAAATCTTTTGCAGTGGTCCCAGAGGGAACTGCACAGGTTTCTGCCTAACAGGGGATTTATATTTGTGTTGACCAATGATCTGGCAGAAGGTAAACTGGGAGCATTTCCAGAAGAGGAGCACCCAGAAAAGGATCTGGTGTACCAGAATCCTGAAAAGAACCGGGGTTGTCGAAGGACCGAAAGCGAATCCAAAGCTGTTCAAAAAATAGAGAGATTGGTAAGAGATCCTGGGGTCGTGGAGAGACCTGGGAGAAATCAAAGTTCACAAATAGACCTGATAGATTGGTGCTGAGAAGAAGATTCCTGAAGAGACCTGATGGAGTTGGGATGAACTAAGAAACCTCTGTAACGTTTTTTTGAAAGGCCACCCTCAACATGGGGAGTTCCTTCTCTCCCCAATGAAGGTGTCACACAACAAACCGTTTAATGGATTCTTTGTTCAGCCCTATTTCAGACTCATATCATGCCACTTGGATCCCTCCCCCTGTGCCACCAATGAGCCAAGAACCAGGCCGGTGTACAGAAAATATATTTATATTTATTTGAATTATAGGTAATGGAGATTGCACTAAAACTACACACGCCACCTACTCTGTGGCTCACAATTAAACTTCTTTTTACATAAATAAATCACACAAATTTGTTTGGAAAACACAAATTACAATACTTTGCTTTATGCAGATTTCAATTTAAGGAATAATCAACATTGGCCAATGAGCTAAATCAATTTACATATGCAGTGCTGTGCAATTTCGATTTTCCTGCACGCTTAAACAGGCTAGTAGTTTGGTTTACAGATTTGTACAAATGCATATGGCAATTATTATTTCACCCCAAATTTTGCTTCGAAATAAACACAGTGTGACTTTAAAGCAAGACATACATCACATATTCAGTGTTGAAAACATGATGTCTCACTTTTGCAAAGCACTTCTCCCTCCAGCCCCAAGAACCCAAGCATCAATTGCATGCAGCACTCTCCTATACAAAGGCCAAGTCTAGGGAGTGGGGACAGTTAAGAAGTTTGTTTTTCAGACCGCCCCACCCCATCACTTAAAGGCAGGTTTTAGGGAAGTTGGACAGAAAAATGGGGCTGGTTAGGACTTTTTGATTTTCAGACCCCCCTTCACTTGAAGGTCCGTGTTGGGGAAGTTGGACAGAAAAATGGGGATGATTAGGAATTTTGGATTTTCAGACCCCACCTCCCCCCTTCACTTAAAGGCCCATGTTAGGGGATCTAGGCAGTTTAGGGATTTTAGTTTAGGGACCAGGACACCCCTCTTCCTGAAAGAAGTCGGGTTAACAGGAAAAATAGGATCACCCAATTACATTACAGGCTATTGTTTTTAGCGTACACTCGGAATGAGCTTTGTTAATTTTGAATGTTAACAAAAAATCCCCCCTGGGTGTTTTGCTAAAGGGGAATTAATTAAATTAATATTCAGTCAAATAGGCTAAGGATCTATACAGTTTGCCCCTTCCCCTCTAATGGAAAAGAACCCACCAATGAAAGGGAATGAGTTAATTAAGTAGATCCCCCCCCCACTGACCTTTTGTTGGACAATCTACTTACTTTTGGAAATCTCTGGGCAGAGCAGAGCTTGTAGGGAAAACAGGATTTTAGCCAGTACTTTAGTCAACTGGATCCCACAGAACTTCTCTCTCTCTCTAGTTCCAGTGAAGAACCCGATCCTCTGCTTTCTAGTCTCCTCAGCAATAGGAATCTCCAGCATCCTTCCAATATTTCCCCCAGATGAAATTTCAGTAGCTCTACTTTGGTGATTATTGGCAGCTGTCTCTTGGTAATGTTTTAGCAGCTCTTCCTTTCTCTCATAGTGCATCCACTTTATATACCAGTGATGACACAATCAGGATTTCCGTATTGGGCAGTGCCCTGCAAGAATTTTCGCACCTTGATTGGTCCTTCACATTTCTCTCTAACCCCTAATCCCAGCCCCTGTCTAAGAATTGGTTCAGCAGTCTAGACCAGAAATATTGCAACTCCCATTTGAAATTCAAATTTTTTTTCTATGTCCATTTCAGCCAGCTACATGGCAAAAGTTTGTAATTCATCAATAAATGCTATTATTTAAAATGCAATTTAACCTCCAGCTACCTAATTTTACTCTCCATCAGCTCGCTAATTCTTAAATTCAGAACATTTTCAGGGCATACAGCATGTTTTAGCTTGCAATTGCAACTCCACAAGTCTCATGTGCATAACATTTATTTTAACAAAACCGCCTTGAAATTATCTTTAATAATGACCTCTTCCACAAGTCTGTAACTATAACCATTTATCAATTGCTGAATAAAATCACATGTCCAATATAAGTCTACGGCCACATCATAAACATATATAATATTTAGTTTCACATCACAGCTCCCATTTCTTGGAAAGCATGTGAACGGAGCCTCCTGGACTGTGTGTTTCTAAGGCCGGAGTAAAAGTCATTAGTCTCTTTTTTCTTAAAGGTTGATGGGTTGAGGAGATCCTCATCAGGCCGCAAAATGTTCATCACTTCCCTTTAATGCCATTAGGCCATACTGACATCTGGTACTTTTTTCTATTATCTGAAGTTGACCGCAATTTTGATTTTAAGCCTCTATTTTCTTGTATTGTTCCCCATTCATCACTGGGTCTGTGTTGATCAGCCCCTGTCGTCAATACTTGGAATGTACATTAGCTCCACAGAGATTTCCCTTTCAGATAAGTAACCAGGCAGGCCTTTGGAAATCTTCCCAGCAACAAGCAGAAGGGTCTGTCTTGGGCCTTTAGAAATAAAATAGCCTTTTCTTATCAGTTGTTGCCGGTATTTTGCATGTGAAGCATATTATCTATATTAATACATTGCATCTTGTCAGCACATTCAGTCTTTTCCCTGATATCTTTATTTTATCAGGGGAACATTTTCTCATTTCTTGCTTTAAAAAAACAACAAAATGCACATGCAAGTCATTTTAGTTTCAGTTTTGATTTGCACAAAGCAATTTTTATTAATGTTGCAAACTTTAATGATGGGCTTCTGTCTTGGAAGGTGGGCCTTATGTTGCTTTAAATGAAAATGTTACTTGGTTTTAGCACTGACGTGCAAGGCCAAGATTCCCTTATTTCAACATTTCAATGTGTGTCAGTTTCAGTGAAAATGCTGCATTTATCTCTCAGCCAGTCATTTGATGTGGCTTTCCAATCTGCACTTTGATTATATTTTTTTCAGCATTCCCTGAATTTCAACTGCAGAAAGACACATACTTTCCTTAATCCACTATTCTTTGTGTTATCTTCAGCAAGACACATAGGTGCATTCACCAGGCCCTTTCACTGTATTAATGTCATGACCCTTGCCCCTGGCCCTCATTGGCAAGTCAGCCTTCCAGTTAGGGCCAGGTCATGGGCCTTAAGACCTCATCCAAGATTCTCTTGGAGTCAGTCCTGGAGCCAGGCTCATAACCATCATGAAGACCAACATTAGAATGGGACTATTTACTTGGGACTATTTAACTTGGTGGGGGTTCAGCCAACATGGAGGCACACACATAGCTCAGTTACAAGGAACTGAGCTATGCGGTCTAGTCTTTTGGGTGTGGCAGGCCTGGGACTACTTTACCTGGACTACTTTGGGTATGGCAGGCCTGGGACTATTTTACCTGGACTACTTTACCTGAGACTATTTAAACCGCACCCAAACAGCAAAACATGCTTCGCGTTATTCTGCTGTGGGCAGCGTAACGCTCACCGTGTCCAGTTCTTTGATGCCAGCTTACCTGAAACCAAGGACCTGCAGAGAGAGAAAGAACACTACGGAACTTACCTGGAACAGTATCCTGTCTTCAATCCATCGCCTACTTCAGTTCCACTCACCTGAAGGTACGAACTCCATCATCCGGCACCGCATGCATCCTGGAATACCAGAACCTGGAAAGAGGAGACAGAAAGACAGCATTAGTAAGCGTTTACTCACGTTTCCTCCCAAATGAAGAAAGACACACAATTGTTACCTGGGTAGTCATTGTCATGATGCCTGCCCCCGGAAGACCAGACCAGGCCCAGCAGCCCCGGAAGCAGGCATCATGCCACTTGGAGCATGCCCAAAAGCCCCAGTTAGGGGCTGTTTGGGTACAGTCCTGGCGCCTATGGAGCCATGTTCATAAAGATAAAGTCAGTCCTGGCGCCATGGGCGCCAGGCTCATTAGTGATAACTTACCTGAAGGAGACCATGCTGCATACTCACCTGAGGCAGACCATGCTGCATGAAAACTCATGCCAAATGAGGCTTAGGAGGGACTATTTTACTGAAGGAACTATTTTGTTACTTAGGTGGGGCTGTGGAAGAATACTTACCTGGATCTTCTTCCAAGGCTATTTAAACCACGCCCGGACAGCCACACGTGCTTCGCGTTATTCTGCTTGCTGCAGCGTAACGCTCACTGTGTTTTCAGCAGCTCCAGTCTTCAGCCACGCCCGCTTCAGTCCTGGGACTCCTGAAACAAGAAGACAAAAAGGATAAAGGTTAGAACAGGAGTTTTAACTTTAATCCTTACCTGAATCCTGATCCATTTCGCCACGGAACTGAAAGACAGAAGTCTTTGAAGCATCGCTTCGCATTCATACGGCGCCGCGCTGAACTAACCTGCTTGGCGGTACTTCAGCATTCCATCACGCTCTCTCCATCTCGCGGCCGCCCTCCGACACCTAAGGAGACAAAGACAGCAAGGTGAGCAAGGGGACTCTCTAAGGCAATACAAGCTACCCCCAAGGACTTACCTGATTTACCACGAGAGGTACTCACCTCATTACGGGTCGGCGCAGTCAACTCTGCTTCATCGCCGTACCCCGGCCTCTAAGGGGAGAGAGCAAGTACAATACCAGTTAACCCCCCACAAAACTTACCTGATTTACCATGGGGGTCTCACCTCATCTCGGGTCGGCACAGTCAACTCTGCTTCATCGCCGTACCCCGGCCCCTAAGGGGAAAAACACAATAGACTTACCTGAATCTTACCGAGTGCCATTTGGAAATCTTCGAGTGGATTAATCGGCAGCCTGCAAGGAATCGGACAGAGTGAAGAGCAGACATTTGAACTCTTATGAACAATTGGACTTTAGAGTCAATACTGGAACTCACCAATTCCTCTACGCCACTGAAGTAACTGGTCATCAACGCGCCCCTGCGGTCGACGCAGGATGGAGAGCTCATCCTTCCAAACCATCAGGTGAGACTAAGGAGGGGACATCAAGAGTGATCAGTGGGAAGACACCGGGAGTGGGGAAGGTGGGTTGACACTCAATTCCACGGGTGGTTAATTCCTCTTCTCCTTTGCAGAAGAATATTCTTGCGAGCCAGACAAACTAGGCTGAGCGGGCCAGTCCAGTCAGTCATCTCGGCGCTACACGTCACGCTGGTGGAAATAGCAGCGGCCCAGTTCCGGTCGACGCCCCCGTGGGAACCAGGTGAGCGTAACAGTCATCTCCTGGTCAGTATCATCGCTGGAAAATTACGGCACTCGGCGAGGAACATCGCAACCTGCAAGGAGAGAAAAGACACAAGTTAGCAATATAGAAGGCGAAACAGCGCCGCGCATCGCGCATTACTCACCGGACAGCACCGCGCACACCGCGCTTTCGTCTCCCGGCCCATGCTCATCTTCAAACTGCATGACAACACCAAAATACCTTTCCATACCTAAAAGGAAAGAAGCAAGACATTATTATTCGAACTAAGAGGAACATACAAACTGCATATAAAGACTGTAAAGCGGCAAACCTATGGAGTCGCAGCAGGCCTGGATTCCCACAGGGGGGCTTGCACCAGTGAAGTAACTTGGTCGCTGCTCGCCCCCCACATCTACGCGCCCCTGCCACCAGGAGCAGGACAGCAAATTCACCTTTTACAATATTAAGGTGAGGAGAAGGCCCAAGGGGGAGGAATGAGTTGAGGCCAAGGGAGGTGGGAAAACATAAAGACAATCTGGTATTGAATCCAGCCCTCCTATATTGCAGACCCATCTTTAACCAGAGGCCTTACCAAGGGACCGGGAGAGGGTTCGAGAGTACAAATCATCCAACCCGGGCTGGGTGGCGTCCCCGTGGATAGCAGGTGAGCATAACAATTACATTTTTATGCCTGTCATTTTCTTTAGTGTGCCTGGCCATTAGATGCAATGGGCCTTATTACAAGTTTTCCGGTAATTCACTGGTAATTCACCAGTGATTCTATGATCCCAGTGGCACAATTTCCGGCAACCAAAATCACAGAATCACCGGCATAAAACAAGTATGTGAGCACGTGTATTCCGGCATGCCGGTAATGGCGTAGTCATTCCGGAAACACTGTTAAGTCGCTGTTCACGCTGCTTCCATCACCAAAAATGCTGGTGGCACCGTTTCTGGCATGTATGCAATAGAAACAGCGTTTACGGTAACACCGCAACCGGAACAGCGTCATCGCAGGAACTGGCCATTTTGAAAAACTCAATCCACATAAGATCACCCACTTCCTGTAGCCATCTGGAAACGGTAACACCGGCATCAAGTCAGGAGTGCAAAATCCCGGGTGCCCCAAGTCTGCATGCGTAAACCACCGTTTACGGAGCCAGAATTAAGCATGCTCACAGACACCATTGTGGACAATGCTGGGGAACTGTTCACATCTGACTGCAGGCACACCAGACAAATAAGGAGGTCTGCCATATGGGAGGAGGTGGCAGAGAAGGTGTCGGCTGTGGGCCCCATCCGCTGCACTGCACGAGATTGCCACAAGTGGTGGGACGCCCTCTGCCTGAGAGTTTGCAACCTGCTCTCAGCGCGCACGAGGGAATGCCTGGCAACTGGCGGCGGGATGGCAGGAGCACATGCAGTGGGCGGTGAGTACAACGTGCAATACCAGGAAGATATCAGAGTGAATGCCAATATAGCGCACACCACACGGAGACATGTCTAACTGCGCAACAACAGAACACAGCCAATAACCATAGTTGTCGGCCAAGTGTGCACACACATTGTCCCCCCAGACACAGAAACACACAACTGACCACATGACTACTGGTCATGTGTGGACAAACATTACATGAGGTCCAACACATGCACAAAGCCCCTTTTTGACCCTAAGCTAGCATGTATGTACCACAGCTTATGACACACTGCCCACCCTCAGACCCACGTCCTGTACCGCCACCCCATCCCTTCCAAACATGATGGCCTGACTGCATATCATGCAACATGGACTGCTGACGATCCCTTCGTTGATCCATGCAAGAGGAAGAAGGCCCTCACCATGATGGCAGTATCCTGCCACCAACCAAATCCCTGGCAACCTCCATGTGCCCTCTCCCCACACAACCCTGAGAGCGCGCAGACGCTGTGGCCACACCCGACCCATCCCCACTTGCACCCGCACATCACAGTCCATGGCAGGAGGGCCAACACACCACACCATCACCCCAGAGGCAGCCACCCCAACTACCACCATAAGTTCAATTTATCTGGAGCACTGCTTCCCACTGGACCGGATGACAGCAACAGCCATCCCTTATTGTACCCCTCAGCTCCCTTTGCCTCCTCATACAAACCCAGAATGGTCTTCTGTGAATCAACCCTGCTCCCATTCCCCAGGACCTCTCCCCTCCAGGATTGGGATCCCTGCACTGGTGTCCTGTGATGTCACTGACCAATACCGCGATACCTGGCCCCCCACACCAGGATGTCTTTGGTCTGGTCCCCCTTGAGTCACAGTGAGATGAGGACATCCACGGCCAGTCATTACCATCGCCCCTCACAGGCACTTGGCCATGGACACTGTACTTCTCTCCCCCTTACGCCCCTTTCACCTGCCCCTGTTGCTGTCACCAAAATGTGATCAGCCCCTTGTGTCCACCACCCCCTGCACTGTGCCCCCTCCCATACTGCTAGCCATAGCCAGCACCCCCGCGCACGACAGTGTGCCCTGCATTTGCATGATGACCATGACACGAGGCCCAGTATGGCTGCATCTGGTAATTACTCCACCCATGCACAGCACCAGCTCACTGGTGGTGCCTAGTAACATTTGTGCATATGTGCTATGCCACTTCGGAATGCATGAACTGTATATGATATGATATGATATTTTAGTTATAGAGTGCCTATACACAAGTGTTTCAAGGTGCGACAAGGCAGGGGAGGGGAGCAAGGGGGAACAAGACAACAATCTTACTAGGTCCAGTGATATAGTATGCAGCATGCCCAGGCATTGTGTGAGAAGCCTACTGAACAGCATGTAGGAAGGCCATAGGAAGGCACAGACTCCAATGACCGCATGCCCTTCTCACCCCCACAAGCACGTCCTCTGACAGCGAAGAAGGTGGCCCCAGCACCTCCAGGTCAGCCCCATGGAGGAGGAGGAGGAGGAGCGAGACGCCACACCACATCACTGCAGCAGCACCTCAACCAGCAGCTGCCACCACTCTGGCCGCAGCAGCACCCCAAACAGCAGCTGCCACCATTCCAGCAGCAGCCGCAGAGCACCTAAAACAGCAGCTGCCACCACTCCGGCCGCAGCAGCACCCACAGAAAGTCAATCCATTCCTTCCCACCAGACACCTGTGTACATGGCTGCATCCATAGACGAGGATGACATGCAGGATGCCGGGGACACCACCAATGGCACCTTGGAGCATACCCCTATCACCGTCCCACGTTCAGCCCCCACTGCACACACAGCCCACCACAACCCACCAGCCCCAGCATAACGGACATGAGCATTGGCTACGATGCATGGAGGAGAGACATAAGCAGATGGCAGAACTCGTACGCCAGCACCTTTAGGAGGCCCATCTGATGCTGAGCAGGTGGGGTTGATCCGCGAAAGTGTGCAGGCCACTGGCCGGCAATGTGCCCATGCCCTGGGCCAGTCTACCGCTGCAACGGTCCTCCTGGCGCAGAAGGTCCAGGAGGGAAATGAGACTGTGTCAGCAATGTCCGAGAGCCTCACCTTTACCCTGCGGGCAGCACTGGAGCGCAGGGAAATGGCTGGTCCAGAAACACCCTCCACAAGCACCACAGCTGCTGGCTCCCAGCAGACCAGCCCAAGGCACCGGTCCTTGCACCTGTCAGCCTCGCCACAGAACGGTAGCTGATGTGGCAAAAAGCCACACAAATTAACCAGGGACACACTTGCAGTGACACTATAGCACTCTAGGGGGTTTTGAGGGGTTTGCGTGTTGGGGAGGGGTTGGTGGGAGGGATAGTTGGGGAGGGGGTGGTGAGGGATAGTTGGGGAGGGGAGATGGTGAGGGATAGTTGGGGAGAGGGTGGTGGGGAGGTATAGTTGGGGGGGTAGAGGGCCACAAATTCCTTGTTACACATGGTTTAGCATTTGAATTTATGTCTCGACATTTTTTGTGGTATTTAATATTGGTGCAGTTTCATAAGCGGTGTGTGGCACGGGCCGTGTTCTGGTGCTGTGTTCACAAAAGTAATTGTGGATTAGTTTATGGCAGACTGCACACCCGTCCCTGTCATCTGTGCAATGGTGCATTTGTATGTCTGCATCGGCATCTGATTCACTGCCGTCATCTTCGGCCGCTGGAGGCATATCAATGTTGCGCTTGATGCACATGTTGTGTAAAATAGCACAGGCCAGGACTATCTTGCCCACTTTCACTGGCCTGTACATCAGTGCCCCCAACTCCTGAGCAGCTTAGGCAGCAAAACCGTGACTTCAGAAGTCTAAAGGTCTGCTCAATGGTGCACCTTGTGCTGATGGGCGCATGGTTGTACGCATTTTCCTGGTGGGACTGTGGATGCCTGACCAGGGTCATCAGCCAGGGCAGCAAGGAGTAGCCGGAATCACCTGCATGGGAGGGACACAAGGATGGCAATGTCATTGAGGTGACCGGGCAACGCAGGCATGTCTGGATGTGGGTCAGTGATGCATGCATATGGACCTGTGCACTTGTGGGCCAACAATAATCTTTCTGAAACCTGTGACAGTTACTGCTGGTCGGGCTATGTGTGCGATAGGACTCACATAGATGTGTCAATGCTAGTGGTGTATGGGCACAGTGAGGATATGCAGTACTAGGTCACATGGGTGTGATGCATTCTCGTACCTGTGGTGCATGTCATGTGCCTGTCCATCTGTGACCACATTGTGATGGTGTGTCCTTCCATTTATTCATGGGGTTCATGCCAACCATGGGCACCCCCTCTTGCATGCAGTTTGTGTCCATACATTTCCATGTCGCCTGCACCCCATGCTCTGGTGACAGTGAATAACCCCCCGCCCCCATTACCCAGTACACATGCAATGGTGTGTGTGTGTGTGTAGGTTCTTTGACTCACCCAATAGCCAGGTTCATTGTCCGACGTAATGCTCCATGTACCCAGGCAACGTGCTGTTGCACAGGACCATGCAGTCATGTGTAGATCCATGACCACTTGCACAGCAGTGTGTGATGGTCAGGTCTGCATCACAGACAAACTATACATTCATTGAGTGGTAGAGATTTCTGTTAAGATATACCTCCTCAATGGCGTGGCCGCCACTCACTCAATGTGTGTGAAGTCGACTGCACCAAGTACATTGGGCATGCCAGCAATAGCATGAAAATGGACCTTGGTGGCATTGACCTGGGCCTGTGTCATGGGACGGATGATGTGCTGGGACACATGACACAGGAGGTCATCCAGGACCTGCACAAGTACCTTTGAATATCAGGGCTGGGAGATTCCATGCAGCCTCCCCAACTGTGTGCTGGTAAGGGCTGGTGCTGAGAAAATGCAGCACAATCACCACCTTCAGCAAGGGGGGTATGGGAGTCCGGATGCCAATTACGCTCCAGATATCTTCATGGACGAGGTCCACTATAGCGAGGATGGTCTCCCTGTTCAGGTGATACAGTGTGTGTATCTGCCTGTCAGTCAGAGTCCAGGGTGTGGCCCTTGTACAGGATATGGGTGCTTGCCTCCAGGGTGGTACTTGCTGCCCATTGTTCTTATGCATCGTTCCTGCATGCAGATCCTCAAGGTCCATGACTGCTGCTACGAGTGGCAGCATGGTTGTGTCGAAAGGGGTGTGGGGTGTTGGTGTGGTCCTTTTCAGCAGTCACAGTGCTCATGATGTGCAGCTGGGTTAAATGGGTGCACCTGTAGGCTGTTTCTCCACACCTGGGCCTGCTTACTCTCTGCTCCACGCTGTCGGTGTTTCCAGAGCGGTTTTCACATTGTCACCGCCATATTGGTGCCAGTGTTTCCATGAAGACAGCAGATGTAATGCAGAAATAGTACTGTGGCGCCAGTGTTTCCGGCATGGCTCCTCAGGGTCCATGCAGTTTCCGCTGCCGGGGCTGTCGGCTACGGTCGCGCAGTGTGCGATGTTGCAGGCAACGTTGTTACCGGCATCATGGCTTGTAGGTTAGTCAGTCTGGAAATTGTGCTGGTAATCAGTTTTACCTTCACGTTTTTTCCGGACTGCCATGTTTGTAATGAGGCCCATTGTCTCTCGCAGCAGAGTCCTACTTTGACTTTCAGTTCATGTCATGTGAGGCTATCGCGCTCAGAAACACTTGTGTACGAGTGTGATAGAAATAAAATATCAATATCAACACATATTCCCTCCCCAGGCTCTTTTCCCTGGTGAGTCATGGGAAAGAACAGGGGCAAGTGGGATTTTCCTCCAGCGTCTTTTATTTTTTTCTTTGGACCCCGTCTGGCTCATTTTCTTTTCTTAGGAAGTGGGCACTCCGGCCTCCATTTCTGTTTTTCCTTGGAATTTGGGGTATGGTCATGGAACCGCTCCCTCTCTTTTCCTTCTCTTCTTCCTCCCTGGACTCCACTCTTGCCCCAGGCTGGAAGTGAAGGAAGTTAGTCGTTCTGGATATGGGAAGATAAAGAGAGGTTAAGTATTTTATAAACAACTTATTTCTCTGGAATATTTACAAAGAATTGACAAAAACATCAGCACACAATTATTACACCATTTCACAAAACCTTATTTATTTTCTTTCTCTTTACAGTGAGCATTAATTAAATTACTATATTGAACAAAAAAAGGGATCGAAAAGCCGAAGACCGGCTCGGGCCGCACTCCAAGATTGAGAGACAAAAAATGTCAAGGCGACAGCGTGGCGAAAATGATACACAGATCTTTAATGAAACTAAAATAGAACTGACAAGGATCAAGGTACACAAAAAGGAAACATTACACGTGCCGCGGTAGCGGGCGTGTAGTTACGGTTAAGCTGCTAAACTCATAGGAAGAGCACTTTTTCTTATAACTTCGGTCCGGTTTATAGTGATAAAATCGAATGACATTATGTCGAAAGTAATAATGTCGGGAAAAAAAAGTCGAAAACAAATATTTCGTTTTTTTAAAATTTATTTATTTATTTATTTTTTTAATTTATTTATTTACTTTTTTGTGCGAAATGGGGGGTCCCCCCCAACCGCCCTTTTAAATTTTTTTGGGTGTTTTACCCTTTTTTTTTACTCCTGGAACTCAAAATAAACATATAATTAAATAAAGAAAACATTCAATTTTTTTTTTTTTTACTTTTTTTTGTTGACATTATGTCTTTTGACATAATGTTTTTGACTTTTTGACTGCACACCCTTCACTCCCCCTCGACGAATCCTTAAGAAACTTTGCAAAAAAAGTATATGGGCGGCTCTGAATTTTTTCGCCAAGTTGGGCGAGGTTTTGTGTGGAGGGGGTAATAGTGGGGGCCCAATTTTTTTCCCCATAGTCTGAATGGGGAAAACTTTGTGCACAGCTACAGGTCGAACGGCTGGACGGATTTTCACCAAATTTGCTCCAGGAGCAGGGGCTTGGGCCAGAAAGCATGCTTTTGTGTGTGTGTTCGGTGTAAATCGGACCGGTACATCTTTTGCAAAACACTGACATGTACGTCCCAAAAAATGAGTGATATCTGGGTCTGCTCCGCGGACCTATTTCCCTGTTTGCTCCGCGTACCGATGTCTGATTGGGTCGCGGTACGGCGTGGTTGGCTGGAGGGAAGCGTGCTGTGCATTAAAGATTTTGGGAGACACCGCCATGGTGTATCGGAGGATAGTGGTGCGCTGAAAGGCGTTGGAAAGATTGCTTTGCAGGATTGGCTGGGTGAAAGAGGGGGAAGCAAAGATATTGCCAATATTTTGTGCTGTAGTCTACGGCTGCCGGTGGTTATGTTGCAGTGGGTTTGTGAGGAAATATTAACCTGCTTTTTTTACTTGGCTTGCTGTGGGTCTGGGTAAGGCGTAGCCTTTTCACTGCATGGCCATGCCATGTATAAAGAGCGTAGCGCTTGGGTACGACCCCCCTAATGTAATGGCTGAATGTATGGGAGAGCAATGAGGCACTTAGCGATTAAGTACGCGGGCAAGTTTGCTTTCACCGTTGCTGCAAGGGAGTGCATAACGACACGGATAAAAAGGATTGTTTGGCAGCACACTGTCAAGATATGCACCAATCTCGCAGCTATTGACATACACTGGATTGGTGGGTAGTTGCACAGGGAAATATGATATGTTGGTCACTGTAGGCAGACTGTATAGGGGATGGGGAGTGCCTTGGAGATAATATGAGGATGTTAGCAGTCGGTGTACTATGTTGTGTTGGGCCTCCAAAGGCCCTACTGCCTTGTGTGTATGGCAATGGCCTTTGGCCGTAACAGTGTGGCCACTGGTTGAAAGTAGGTGTGTGAATGCTGTTTTGGTTTGCTCCTTTACTGTAGGTATACGTACGTGTAGGTGTCACGATCCACGCCCCTGATCCCCCCAGGTATAACAGCCCCCTGGCAGCAGTGGGGCTACAGCCCTTCACAGTGGCCCCAAGGGCCTTTAAACTCCATCATAAACCTACATGGAGTCAGTCCTGGAGCCTTTGGCGCCAGGCTCATTATCAGGAATAGGGCAGTACCAATTTTGGACCTTAATCCAACATGGAGGTCTGTTACACAGCTCAGTTCCTAGAACTGAGCTATGCAGACTAGTGTTTTGGGTGTGGTCAGCCCTTCATGTGTGGCTGGCTATATAAGCCATGCCCAAATTGGAATACACGCTTTGTGTTATTCTGCACTCCTGCAGTGTAACGCTCGCCGTGTCTAGCTCCTGCTCATCTGCTTCTCCCGCGGCCCGATCCTGAAGCCATCGATCCGGATTCCATCACCAACCTGGAAGAACAATAACAAAATTTGCAAGCAATACACTTACCTGTGAGTAGCCGGTCCTGAAACCATCTGGCACTTCATTTGCCTCGTCCATCTCCGGATTTCACAGCAAGCTGTAAAGATAAAGAAACAAGGATAGCATTAATAACAACTCTTACCTGGGCATGCAGCAGATCCTGACATCACTCTGCGCTTCGTTTACCTCACCCATCTCCGGTTTCACTGCAACCTGCAAGGGTGAAGGAACAAGGACAGTATTAAAGCACTTACCTGGGCAAGCAGCGCTTCGACCGCTCATCACTCCGGAACATCACCGCAACCTCCACGAAGAAGGGAGGAGAACACAGGTTAACAATTAACCCTAAACAGTGCTGCGCTGCGCTCCGCGCATTAACAACTTACCGTAGCCATCCAGTGCTGCAGCTCCGAAATTGCAACCATCACTGTGGAAACAAAAAGAGACACTATTAGTGGAGCAAAGTAACGCCGAAAAGACAGAGAAAACAAAGGGAGAAGAAAGAGACAGAATAAAGACAGAAAGACACTATAACTCACCTGAACATCACGGGCCAGTGAAGCAACTAGGCCCACGGAACGCTCGCACCTGCCACGCGCCCCTGCACAGAGACGCAGGATGGAGAGTTCAACGCACAAAAAACCTAAGGTGAGAAATAACCCCAAGGGAGGGTATTTGGATCAGAGGGAGGTGGGAGTCCACCCATCACGGGCCCAGTATCTTAACCTTCCATTCTCCTGTTATAGGCGCTACCCACCGTCTGGCACATAACAAAGGAGAGAGGGGTCCGGGATAGCGCTCAGCCTTCCATCCAGTATCGTGTGGCTCCCCCGTGGATACCAGGTGAGCGTAACAGAATGCAAAGCCTTTAATTAAACATCCACGTGGGCGTCATTGAAACATCAGAGGCTGACCAACTAGCCCAGTTACTGGGGAAATTACGGGCCGAGGTGCACTCCGTCCGGCAATAAACCAATGCCCTTAGGAGGGAGTTGATTGTCACCAAGGATTGCACCAATGAATTAGCCAGACAATTCCCCGAAACACAGACTGGGCAGGCTCCATTGCCAGGAAGTATTCCGTTGGTTTTGGCCACATCCGTCAATCCAGTGCAGGTGGTCCTCCCTGGGGCAGTTCCTCTGGCCCCACCGGAACGTTTTACGGGATACCCAAAAAGATATGCGGGTTGACTTCGTTCTGTCATATCTGAGCGGGAGTGCTGCGGATTGGTCCGTACCGTTAGTGAGCCAGGATGACCCACTCCTGCTGGACTTCGGAGGGTTTCAACAGGAGATGGAGAAGCTGTTCGTCTGACATACCCAGGGCCAAGCTCTGGATAACGAACTTCTGTTTCTCCGCCAAGGCCACCAAGATATGTTAACATATATCGCCACTTTTAACAGACTTGTCGTTGAAACTGGGTGGCCTGAGGAGAAATGAACCACGTTATTCCATAAAGGTTTACGGGGGGAATTGAAGGATGTCCTAGCCCAGGTGGTAAACCAGTCAAAAGACTGTGCAGAGTTCATCAACCTAGTTGTGCAGCTAGACCACATGCTGCAAGATCGAAGGACAGATCGAGCCAGAACGGATAATCGTACTGTATATATACGCTCAAAGGAGAACATTCCGCTTTCATCAGAAAACTCTTCGGAACCCATGCAAATCAGGGGGTACGGCGTCCATTAACCAAGGTCGAAAGAGACAAAAGGAGACAACCGCAATTATGCCTGTACTGTGTGAAATCGGGTCACTTCCTCAGAGAATGTCCTGTGAAACCTCCTAGGAGAACAGTGGGAGCTACAGAGAAAGAAGGAGGAGAACAAGAGTTGGAAAACCTCCAGGCCCGGCAAGCGTAGAGGTCCGTTTGTTGATCGAAAGGAAAGAGCCACAGACCTCACACCTTGCCCTACCTGTGATTTTGATCAGTCACCATTAACCATCTCGGATGCATGCTGTGGAGGCGTACATAGACAGCGGAGCCGTTGGTAACTGCATATACCAAGGCCTAGCAACAAGGATGGGGCTTCCCCTCTGTCAGAAAATGACAACTGAGATGGTCACCACTGTCGACGGCACAGAGATAGCTTCTGGTCCTGTAACTCAACGCACAGAAGAATAGACCCTCCTGTGCCAAGACGGACATCGGGAAGCCATTGCCTTCGACCTTATCAAGGCCCCTCAGTTCCGAGTGATTCTAGGGATGCCGTGGTTGGTGATTCACAATCCTAACATCGACTGGCGCTTAAAAAATGCCTTTCTCCAATGAGTGTGCTCACACGTGGTACCAAGTGGAAATGCTGTTGTCTGCTGTTGTCGTGCTACCAAGATTTCCAAGACGTTTTCCAAAAAGCACATGCCAATACCCTACCCCCTCACAGGCCATATGATTGTCAGATCGACCTCGTGTCTGGTGCACAAATCCCATGTAGTCGGATGTATGCACTCAACGAACCTGAAAATCTCCATTTGAAATCCTATCTGGACCAATAACTGGCAAACGGTTTTATCCGCCCATCCAAGTCCCTGGCAGCCTCACCCTATTCTTTGTACCCAAGAAGGAGGGGGACTTGAGAATGTGTATTGACTACCGTGCACTAAATCAGGTAACAGTAAAAAAACGCTATCCTCTACCCCTTATCCCAGAACTGCTGGATCAAGTTAAGGATGCCCAGATTTACACCAAATTGGACCTGAGGGGGGCATACCATCTCATGCTTGTAAAGAAAGGAGACGAATGGAAGACCGCCTTTCGTACCAAGTATGGGCTGTAAGAATATCAGGTGATGCCCTTTGGGTTTTGCAACGCTCACGCTGCGTTCCAGTACTTTATGAATGACGTACTGCGGGAGTTGATCGATGTATGTGCCCTAGTTTACATCGACGACATCTTGGTGTACTCCTCTTCTAAACAGGATCATGTCTGGCACGTTCGCTCCGACAGCACCAGCTATACGCCAAACTTGAAAAATGCTCCTTCCATGTCACCGAAGTCGAGTTCCTTCGTTTTGTTCTCACTCCCAGAGGCGTCCGGATGGATATGCACAAAATTGATGCCATCCTTAATTGGCCATCACCGTCTTCAGTCAAAGGTGTCCAGAGTATGCCCGGCTTTGCAAACTTTTATCGCCGATTCTTCCCGGGTTTCTCCCAAATTGTGCACCGTTCACTTCTTTATTACGAAAAAAAACAACAAACATTTCCAATAGACAGAAGAGGCGGAAAAGGCCTTTCAGGAACTCAAGAAAAGGTTTACCTCAGCCCCGGTGCTGCGGCACCCCCACCCAGATCTCCTGTATGTAGTGGAAACAGATGCCTCCAGCATGGCAATGGGGGCTGTTCTTTCCCAAAGGGATCCTGAAACCGGCTAGTTACATCCCGTGGCCTTTTGGTCACGTAGGTTTTCTACACCTGAACTTAACTATGCAATAACAGACAAGGAACTCCTAGCGATTAAGGCAGCCATTAAGGCTTGGCGGCATTACCTCTTAGGCACCAGACATACCATCACAGTAATCACTGATCATCGCAACCTACAATACCTCAAGACGGCAAAAGCTCAATCATCCCGTCAACTCCGTTGGGCCTTATTCTTCGCAGAATATGATTACATAATCACGTACTGACCTGGAGTCCAGAACGGAAAGGCTGCCGCCCTATCCCGCATGGGTATTGATGAGAACGCATATTCTACCACAGACCCTGTAGCCATTATTCCGAGTGGCAGACTACTAGGGCTTACAACAACGTTATCTCTGGACGAACTCCAAAAAGAAATTCAGCTCAACACCAAGGCTTTACAAGACTGGACCACTCAAAGTGAACATCACACAACAAAGGACCAACTCCCATATTTCAGAGGGCGTTTATATCTACCAAGTAAAGTATTACAAGAACAAGTAATTTCTGGTTATCACGACTCCCTGATAGAAGGACATCCAGGAATTGCCAAGACCTTAGCCGAGGGGAATGGAAATTATTGGTGGCCGACCTGGCGAAAGGACATTACGCAGTTTGTTCTGTCATGTGGCATTTGTGCACAGAATAAATCCCAGAAACAAAGACCTGCGGGCCTTCTTCAACCCCTGATAATTCCACCAGCACCTTGGCATACACTCTCCCTCGATTTTATCACAGATCTACCTCCCTGCCAAGGATTCAACACTATCTTGGTGGTAGTTCACCTATTCTCTAAAATGGCCCATTTCATCTCCCTTAAGGGTTTACCAAATGCATCCAGTCTGGCAAAGATTTTTTTAGAGAAAATCATACGATTACATGGTTTCCTCTCCGTCCTGATTTCAGACCAAGGTAATCAGTTTTTTTTTTTTTTTGAAAATCTTTATTGGTTTTTCGATAACATGTAACAAACAGCGCATAGGCAAAGCATTGTAGTATATATGATAACAGAACATTAACTTTAACATACCCTCCCCACCCACCCCACCCCCCTCCCCCCGAGACCGCAATAAAAACCTAGTCTTCCATGGGCTCACGTGCCGGGCTGGGGCTGGCAGGACTGTTCGGTGTGCTGTCAGGTGTCGCTGGACGGAGAAGTGGCTCCGTCAGCTCTATCCAGCGAAGAAGATCTGCACTGGAGTCCAGTTTTTGTACTTGGATTGCCATTTCCCAAGCCGCCGTTTCCGCAGCAATCCACCTCTTGAGATCGCACCACCAAAGGGCCTCGCTAGGACCCCGTACGCTCTTCCAGCCCATGGCTATGCGCCTTTTAGCTGTTATGTAAATCAAGTCTAGGAGTCTATTTAGGGGTTTGTTCTTGCTGCTTCGCGTGTATGTCCCCAATATGCAAGCTGTAGGAGTATGAGTTTCCACTTCGATCCCGGCCGACGCCACCCTCTCCTTCACCCGGGCCCAAAACCTCAGGACCTCTGGACAGCTCCAGAACATATGGGTCATTCCTGCCCGCGGCGCGTGGCATTTGGGACAGGTCTGTGGCGAGGCCCCTTTGAACTTTGATATGGCATCAGGCGTAAGGTAGGCTCTGTTTGTAATATACAGCTGTATTAGTTGGAGGCGAGCATTCCTGGAGGTCTTTTTATGGTAGAGGGTTATTTTCTCCCATGTGTTGTCCTCAAATACAAGGCCCAATTCGCACTCCCATCTCTTTTTGCATTTTAGTTCGTTCTTTGTCGAGGCCAGCAAGAGGGCTTTGTAAATTCTGGAGGTTTCGTGGCCTCCCTCGGCAGTGTCTAGTAGGGTTTCGATGGTTTCGTTCTCGGTAAATCGATTGTCTGTATCAGGCCACCTATTTTTTAAGGCCAATGTTACTGCCCTGTGGAGTAGAAACTGCCCGGCGGGCAGGCCCATCAATTCGCAGAGGTCGGGGAATGCCAAAAGTTCATGTTCATGCATGAGGTCGCCCAGTACTGCCACACCGCAAGGCTCCCACACCGAGCGTGTTTCAGTGTTCCCCCAGGATGGTTTCGCCATGACTGCGGCGATGGGGATCTGTGGGGAGTATGGGTCTTTCAACCCCACAGCTTTGCAGGCCCGCTTCCAGAGCTGAATTCCTAGTTTAGCCAGGTATGGGTGACCCTGTGGAGCCCCATTCTTGACCCACAACAAGTCTCGAAGTAGCAGTCGCGGCAGAGCCGGTTGGAGAAGTCTGGTGTCTGTGGTGGTTTCATCTGCCATCCAGTGCGTTACGTGCTTCAGTTGGCTGGCCAGGTAATATAGTTCGAAATTGGGGACTTTCAGTCCGCCCTTCTCGTAGGGCCTCTGAAGGATGTCAAGCGCCACTCTGTGCCTGCCTCCCTGCCACCGAAATCCTCTGCAGAGTTTGTTTAGGTCTCTGAAAAAGGCTGGGGGGATGTTGTAGGGGACATTGGTAAAGCAGTGCAGTAGGCGTGGGAGCGCTACCATTTTGAGGAGTCCCGCCCTTCCTGCCACAGAGAGAGGGAGTTTCCCCCAGAAAGCCATAGAGTTAGTGAGTGCGTCCTTTGCTCTGACTGTGTTGAGAATATGTTCAGTAGCCGGGCTACGGTGTATGGTGATACCCAAGTATTTGAAGGAAGTCACCTGCCACTGAAGGGCCAGTGGGGGCAGGGATCCACACTCATTGCTATATAGTGCTGCGAGGGGGTAGAGACACGACTTGTCTTTGTTTATCTGGATGCCTGTATGTTTTTGGAAGCAGTCCAGTGTCTCCAAGATGTAGGGCAGGAGGTGCTCAGGGTTATGTAGGTAGAGAAGAGTGTCATCTGCGTACATGGAGATGAGGTGTGTCACTCCATCTAGTGTGATGCCTCCCCCACCGTATTCCTGCCGTATATACGCGGCCACTGGCTCTACAGCAATGATGTATAGCATGGGGGATAAGGGACATCCCTGTCGTGTGCCTCTGTGGAGGGGCCATTTGTCAGAGAACGTCTTGTTGGTGCGCACTCTAGCTACAGGGTGGGTGTAAAGCAATTGGGTCCATTTAAGAAAAGTGGGTCCAATGCCCATTCTAATCATGGTGGCGTATAACCATTCCCAATTAACCGAGTCAAAAGCCTTGGTGGCGTCGAGTGATGCCACTGCGTATTTCTGGGTATCTCGCTCGGTGCAGTATATGACGTGGTGCAACCTGCGTAAATTTTTGGTGATAGAGTGCCCGGGTACATAACCTGTTTGGTCATGGTGGATTAGCAGGGGGATCACTCTGCGTAATCTATTGGCGAGGAGTGCCGACAGTATTTTGCAGTCGACATTGAGCATGGAGAGTGGTCTATATGAACCGCAATCTGTCCCATCTTTGCCGGGCTTCAGTAAGGGGATGATTATTGCTTCCCTCATGGAGTCAGGGAGCGTTCCACGTTTGAAGGACTCGTTGTATACCTGTGCCAGCAGTGGGGCAAGGGTCTCCTCATATGTCTTATAGAATTCCCCAGGGAGACCATCCACGCCTGGCGCCTTCCCAGAGGGTAATGATCTAATGATTGCCTTGACTTCGTCTGGGGTAATCGGGTCTTCCAAGGCTAAGGCCAACTGTGGGTCCAGTTTGGGCAACTCTATGCAGTCTAGGGCGTCCTCGATCCCGGTGTTCAGCGAGGGCGGGGTTGTGGAGTATAGGTCCTGGTAGTACTCAGAGAAGGTTGTGTTAATTTCTGCCTGGGTGTGTACCGTAGTGCCATCCGATCTACGAATGTGGCAGATAGGGGTCCTAGGGGTTTCCCGCTTGTACAGCCAGGCCAAGAGTTTACCAGGCTTGTCTCCCAGGGCGTGTGTCCTTTCGGTGTGTTTGGCGTAGCTTAGTTTCCCCAGGGACTCCCAATGTGACAGACAGGCCTGTCTCTGCGTTATTATTTCCCGTACATGCTCTGGGGTCGGGTCTGCCTTGTTCTCTAGCACCCCTAACTTTCTTTCTGCTTCCGCCAGAGCATTCGTAGTGACCCTTTGTGCCCCTCCCACTGCAGCCAACATGTCCCCCCTCATGACCACCTTATACGCCTCCCATGCGGTGCTGATGCACTCCACACTGCCTAGGTTATTGAGCCAGTATTCATCTATGCTGTCTTGTACGTGGTCCCTGAGGGCCACGTCCAGAAGTGCCTCTGCCCGCAGTCTCCACGTGGGAACCGGGGGTCTGGCGGGTACACCTCCCAGGTGACCAACAAGGGCGAGTGGTCTGATAATACTCTGGGTAAGTACTGTGCCTCGCTGAAAGTGGCTTGTTGCTCCTGGCTTACCAGCATGTAGTCTAACCTTGTGTGGACGCTATGCGGCGGGGAGAAGAAGGAGTACTCTCGTCCCTCCGGACCTAGTTCCCTCCACAGATCGCAAAGTGACAACTGAGAAATCAGTTTGGATAATATCTTGGCTGGGGGGGACGGTCGGGAGTGTTTGGTGTCAGACCTATCTTTGAGAGGATCAAGGGTGCAGTTGTGGTCTCCACCCCATATCAAGCTGCTATTTACATAGGGGCCTAATCTAGAGTACAGGGAGTGGAAGAAAGTCGTGGCGTCATGGTTAGGTGCGTAAGTGCTAATCAGGCATAGGTCTTTTCCCTCCAAGGTACCCCGCACCAGTGCCATCCTGCCCTCATTGTCTGTCTTGGTGTCCGTAACTGTAAAGGGGACTGTCGGGTTAATCCATACAAGGACCCCTCTAGCGTATGAGGAGTAGGAGGATCCCACCAAGGTCCCCCGCCAACTTTTAGCTAGCGCCGTCAGTTTCTCCCCAGTTAGGTGTGTCTCCTGGAGCATGGCGATCCCTACCTTGCAGCGTCTCAGGTATGCTTGGATCCTTCGCTGTTTGACATAGCTGTTCATGCCTCTGACGTTCCACGTCATCACTTTTATTCTCTCAGCCATAGTCGTGGTGGTGTTCTCTCTCCTGCCTCGGACCTGGTCGAGGTCTCGTTAGAGGTGCTGTAGTAATAGGGTACTCATGCGGTCTCTGTACTTTAACTTTAGGGTTCCCAACTAGGGAGCGGGTTTCTGGCTCCCCCTTCCTTAAGAAAAAACTTCCCCAACAAACAACTGGTCTGACAAGGTACTCCTCGTCGTGACTGTCCCGTTTCCGCTCCTTAGGACCAGGCATGGTCTTCGGGTGCCCTACGGGCGGGTAAACGTACCCTGTAAAACAGGAAAAAAAAAACAGGCTCCAGGGGGGTCGAGGCAGTTGGAGCTTCGGTGTTCCGCGAGAAAGGATCATTTCAGCTGCTCTTGGGGTTAAGTTATTAAGCAAATTCGTTACAGCAGTCTCCAGTAGGTGCGTCAGCGCGGCTTGCGCCTCTTGCCTTCGATGTCAGGTAATTGCTGCTCATCCATCCAGTCCCGGACCTGTTCCGGAGTGTCGAATAGATGGGCTCTGTTCTTGTGTATTACTTTTAGCCTTGCAGGATATAGGAGCATGTACTTCAAGCCTGCGGCCTTCAACCTGGCTTTGGAGTGAATGAACTGAGCTCTGTTCATCTGCACTTGGAAGGTGTAGTCGGGGTAAATAGCGATCTTGGCCGAATTCCTTAGTATCTGGCCCCCTGACCGAGAGTACGCCAGGACGACTTCACGGTCTCTGTAGTTTAATACTTTTGCTATCATGGGCCTGGGCGGGCCTCCTGGCGGGGGTCTCCTGGCAAGCGACCTGTGAGCCCTTTCGATGGAGAACCCCTGCGATAGTTTCTCTGCGCCGATCTCCTGCAGCAGGAGGTTTTCCACGTAGTTGGTGGGGTCCGAACCTTCGATGCCCTCCGGTAATCCGAGCAGCCGGATGTTGTTCCGGCGGGCCCTTCCTTCGGCCTCCTCCACTCTGTCCTCCAGGTTCTTGACCATTTGCTGGAGGCCCTCAATGTCATGCAGAAGCTGGGTATTCGCTTCAGTGTTCTTGCGTGCTTGGGTCTCGAGGGCTTCAGTTCTACCAGCCAAGGAGCGGACGTCCTGGCGAAGGAGTCCCAGATCTATGGCCACAGCGTCGATTTTATTCACCATAGTTGTTTGGATTAACGTGATGGCCTCCAAAAGTTGGGAGTTGGTGGGTTCAGACGTTTCTGGCGAGGGGCTTATGTCTTTACTGGCAGTTGCCATGGTTGGGCACTCAGGGCTGGGGGGTTCGGCGGCTGTGTAAGCATCTAGGGTGGTCTGCCGCTGCTTTGACCTGGCCCCCCTTCCCGTAGACTTATCTAAGCTGGACATCCTCTCAGCTCAGCGGGTATCAAGTGCTGCAATCGGGTGCTCCGGCCAGGGTACTTTAGAAAATTGCCAACTCACGGTTCTCCCGGTAACCAGTCCGCGCTCTGGGCCCTCCGGCGGGGTGTGTTACGCTCCGGCGCCGGTCCCCCAGTTTCTCCAGGCCCCACGAGGTGCAGTAGGTCAGCGTTTTGCTTCGTCGGGCAGAGTACAGCAGAGAGGTACGACCCGATGGGTGTAGGTTGGTAGGCTCCCCGTGGTGGTTCCAGGAAGTCCCCCACCAGGGCCGCACGAACGTGCAGTGTAACTAGGCCCCCACACACTCTCCGGCCTGTAGTCGTGGCCAGGGAGCCGGGGTCGCGATGTAATTCGGGCGGACGGATGGTGTGCGCGGCGCGAGGCGGCCAGCGTCCGCACTCGATATAGTGCGCGATCTCTAGGCCCCACTTCCGGTACTCTCTTCGCCTCCGGCCGGTCCTCGATTACCTTCGATCCCCACAGCAGGGCCGGCAGGCACCCTCGGCTGCTTCGGTCGCCCTTTTCGCCCACACCCAGGCCTATCGTAGTGGTCGCTTCAGAGGGGCCAGCAGGGGTTCTACCCGCACCAGCTCCGCCCAGCAGCGTGGGGCGGCCTTCTCCCAAAATGCTAGGCTGACGCCGGGCTCTCTGGGCTCAGCAAGTGGAGGCCGCCATTTTGGCTGCCCGTTCCGTCAGGCGCAGGATCTCCCCGACGCGGCTCCCGGGCATCTAATCTCGAATGTGGGGAGACCAGGAGGTTCCCGCCGCTGCCGGCAGCTCTTGGGGTAGTTTGCAGGCACTAAAGACGACTTAAATGTTAGATAACAGCTTATCAGTAGCTCATTGTGCGGAGCTTGCCGAAGTCGCGTCCGCTCTACATGGCGGTTGGCCACGCCCCAAGGTAATCAGTTTTTGTCCAACTTCTGGAGGAATAGTTGTGCAATTGCCCAAATCGATATCCGTCTATCCACTAGTCACCATCCCCAAACTGATGGCCAAACAGAACAGACAAATCAGACACTAGAGCAATAGCTACGGTGCATGTTACATCAAGTGGAAGAAAGTTGGAAGGATGTGTTGTGGACAGCCGAATATGCCTACAACAACTCGCTACACACCAGCACCGGACAGAGTCCATTCTATACCGTGTATGGAAGGCATCCACGTACTTCCTCTGTGGCCTTGGAAATGCCTGCGGTAAAGACTTTACATACAACCATCACTCAGGCCTTCAAAAGGGCAGCAGAACACTTAATCCAAGCCAAAGAAAGACAGAAAACATTCTCTGACCAACACCGAAGAAAAGCCCCAGACTACCAAGTCGGAGATGAAGTCTGGTTGGCATCTCGGCATGTGCCCATAAAAGGAACTCGAACATTTCATCCCAGATACGTAGGACCCTATACCATCAAAGCTAATATAAACCCTGTGGCAGTAAAACTAGCTTTACCACCAAACATGCAGATCCATCCCGTATTCCACGTGTCACTCCTAAAACCTGTTCAGCCTGGAACTTGGGTCAAAACACCACCAAATGCAGTACTGGCTAACGGAGAACCCGATTTTGAAGTCAAAGACATCCTAGATTCAAAACTCACCAGGTCCAAGTTGTATTATTTAGTGGACTGGAAAGGTTACGGCCCTCTGGACAGGACATGGGAGCCTAGCGAGCACATCCATGCGCCACGTCTGCTAAGATGTTTTCATCTGAACCATCCGACCAAACCAGGGCCAGACGGAGAAAATACCAGCTCCCACATTCTCTATGGGAGAGCATTTTGATGCCAAAGCTGTACAATTTTTGTGGCAGTGTTTTCTTAGAGGATATGTCATCCCAGAGGTCTTTGACTTGGTTAAGTAGGCAGTGACATATCGTGCAACAGTAGTGGAATTGTCTGCAATGTTCTGTCTATCAACATTGGCATTCCATAAGAGGGCAATAATTGCATTGGAATAATTGATGTACTTGGATGCTTTGCTCCTTTGTATGTAGTATGTGTTTTTAGGAGATTTTCCTATGATACTGTGTCAAACTGAAGACATGAAGCTGTATACTTGGCCTGTTGTTGAAACTGGTCTAGGGAAACCAAAGCAGCATTTGGTGTAGTATTTGCCTCTGTTCTTGTATTTGCATCAACAATACTTGCCACACTTGTGTCGCTGGAATTGCAAAATTTGTGCTTGTAGGTCACTATGGGTACTTTCTGGAGGGATTTCGCAAGTGACATATTTGTGAATGAAATGCAAAACAGTTTCATCACTCTCCTCACCAAATTTAGGATAATTTTTAATCCACAAAAGCATGTTAATGGTTGGTGCTCCTCTGGCTTGATATTCTTTTCTCCAAAAGTAGTGTTGTACTTCTCCGAGGGGGGGGGTATTTTATTGCAAATGAAGTGCAGCATCGCAAGGAAGCGATGATGAAAGTAGCGTGAAACATTTACTGGATCGACAGAGCCCAGCTCTCCTGGTGTTTTCATGTCTATACCTGTTTTGTTTTTGTTTGCTATGCGTAGGAAAGTGTGCAAGTCTTCCCATGCATACTCAGCACAACTTAAAGTGACAAACCATGTGGGTGGGCCAAGGTTGTGTAGCATACACTGTACATCTGCGTGCCGTCAGAACTAGTCCTCTTTGGTGCCACGCATGTTTGCCAAGACATTTGTAACACTTTTGAAGTAGTTGTGTAGCAGACATGTTTTGGAAATGGGAACCTGTTTTTAATGTGTGGGCAACTCCATAACATAGGGTTGCTAGTTCACTTTCAAAGAGCCATTGGAATATGTACTCCACGCTCTGTCTAAATCTTGGATCTTCAGCATACATTCGTAAACAGCGGTATTTGATGCTGTTATTTGTGTGCTTCTTTCATCATATCTTCCACCTTTTCCAGTGGGGAAGACTAGAGGAAAGGCTTGTGCTTCCAAATTTTTTTCCCATATACTGATTGGGACTCGGTTGGCTTGCCGCATTTGATATGTTTCTAGTGCATCGTCTCAGTGTCTCTGGAGTGCAATGGGTGAATTGTATAGTGGTATAAAATACTGGAGGCTGCACTAGGATCTAGGCATTCAAATTGGCCACTTGTCGAGGAGTCCTGAATTATTTCGGTTGTTTCTCTCAGGTTTTCTTCAATGTTTATTTTCTTGTAGTATTCATTGTTTTCTTTAAGGTACTGCAACGCCTCTCTGACTTTGGTTAAGTCCACTAGGTGTTGCCAATTTATTTTGTCTTTTGTAGTTACACCATTTACCAGGATAATCAAAGATTCGTGTATTGGCCTTTGCACTCGTAGAGTGTCTACATTTTCTTTCAGATCTAACGGTAAATAAACTACTTTACCACAAATGCCTTTCAGTAATTCGGTGGGAGGTAATTTTGCAGTTTTTGGTTAAAGATGTATTATTGCTTGAAATGGGTGCACTGTTTGTATTATAATGCTCTCATACAAATTAAGCTGCTGCAGTGCATTTGGCACTGGAAACAGTTCCAAAATATTACTAATTGCACATGAAGGCCTTTGGTTTTTCACAAGTTTTGAAGTGCATTATGTGCATAGTATGGAGGTGTTGGTAATGTCATACTTGTTTTCTGCTAGAGGGTACAGAGCTAATTGAAACCATTGGGATTCCTCATTGCCTTCTATTTTCTGAATTATATCAACAGTTTTGGTGCTCTTTTTATAGAAAGTTCTACGACAACACACACATACTTGGTTTGGCATTTCAGCAGAAGTGCTTTAGAACGTTTGTATTTCTTTTGTGTATGTGTGATGTAAAAAAGTTGATAGCTGCACTGTTGTCAATATTGTTGGCTGACAATGTTGCAGTGGGTAAGTGCTCTTCAGTTTCACAGTATTTCCTTAGGATGTGTTCAATTTCATCGCGCACTTGTTTGGCTGTACCGTGTAGGAGAATATCATTTAAATGTTGGAGTGCTAAGCTGGAGTTTCTGCATAGTACAGTTTGTGGACTACATTTCTGATAGTTGAATGGTAGGTTGCTAACATTTTGATATTGCGGAAGGTGCTTTTGCAAGCTGCTCCACAAATGCAGGCTAAGGAATGTCTGTGTATTCCAGTGTACTTCCACACTGGACAGGAGTCCATACTTTGTAGTATTTTCATTTTTCTTTTGTTGGTGTCTTTGACATACTCATTGAGGAATTGCTGCAAATTTTTGATTAGGCATGGGCGAACGTTGCACATTGATGTGCAAGGCCATTTGTAGGTGAGGCGTGTTGGTTTGGTGGATTGGAGAGTGCTATCTAAGTTTGATGGGGATATTTGTGAAAGAAGTATTTCTTCTTCCATTATGGTATTTGCTATCTTTTCATATCCTTGTCCACTCTGATGTAAGGTAATTTGGTTAGTTAGTTAGTTGTTGCTTGTAGGATTCTTCATTGAAGTATGGATCTGTGTTGAAAGGTAGCGAAGGTAGCATGCAGTGCCTCTGGGATGGACTATAGAATAAAGGTTGTAGGTTGGTTCGTATAGCAGGAACCGCAAGTGGACATGCAGGCCCATAGTGTTCGGCCCAGATAATAACGATGGAAAAGACATTGCTTATGGTAATCTTCCAATGGTTGGTCCACCAGCCGTCTATTGGAATGTGGGAGGTGTGGCACGCGCAGTAGGGTGCATGATATCTGAGTAGAAAGAGGAATATGGGTACATGTAAGTAGCGGGTATTAGTTGTAGCGTACAGGGCAAAACTTTGCGGGAAGGATAATGTAGTAATAGCTGAATGGTTGAGGAACAATGAATTGTGTATTAGTGCGCAGCGACATATCTGAACTCACTGCCTTGGTGTCTGGTTTGAAGGTAATACAGTGATTGTACGGGTGCACAGAAGAAAATGTGTTGGAACCGTTGGGACAAGATGATGTTTTCATGTGTTGCTTTTTTACAAAAGTTGACAGTGGTAGCGAGTGTAGTTGGACACACAGCGCAATGTCTCAGTGTGTTTACAAAGAAAGTAATACAATAAGAAACGTAATGGGGGTTACCTTGGATTGCTGGAGAATGGAGTAGCTGCTTTGGTAAGAAGCGCGTGAAAGAAAGGTGAGTTGTAAATATTTGTGTGCCGGTTGACCGATGCGTGCACCTGTGTCGGTTTTAACGTATACTACACTGAGGGTGCGTGGACGTAGTAATTGTGTGAAAGGGAATTCAAAGGGGAGAACAGGGAATGTAGCAGTGTACGAGTGCATAGAAGGTGAGGTGCTTTAGTGTACGACTTGCGTTCCATGTTCGTGGAGCCTTGTATGTCTGCATTTGGAGGGGGTGGGGAAGAATGGAAGCAAAAGAAAGTACAATGAAAGTTGCAAGTTACTGGGAATGGTGGAGACATGGCAGTGTGACAACGTTTTTTTTACTGCAGTCACAAAGGTCTGTGTAATGTATGGAGAGAAAGTGAGCGGTAGAGCAAGTTTGTAAATATGCATACTGTGGAGCACGTAAATAACTGTTAATCGTAATACACGTGTGGTGTAAAGGTGTACTTACATAATTTCGGCAAATTCCATGCTTCTATTGGGAGGCTGTGAAATTGCAGTGTACGGCGTATGAGATGGTTGCAGAGTACCTTTGGGGCACATGGACAGAGGAAGTGCAGTGCGAGTTATGTATCTTTTTTTGCTAGACTTCTGTACAATATATGACCTTGGAGCTAAACATGCTCCCCCCTCAAGGCTGTTTTACAATGAGCTTGTGTTCTGTTTAAGGAGAGGTATGTTAGGTTTAGATTTCCGGAGATGAGTCAGGAAAAAAAGGAAGGAATTATCCAGGAACGTGTTGCGAGTGTAGCATGTATTTACAAATGTTGGTGGTGTCATTACGGTGAAGGTAGTGGAACGTACAAGTAGATATGATGATGCTGTACAAATGGTCACGTGAAGGCACAGATGGCAAAATACATAAAATGTGTTTTTACAGTGTGTAAGGATATGTTAGATGTGCACTGTGTTACGAGGCAACAGTGGGTAATGTGACACTGTGTTTGCTGTTTGAGAACACGTGGGTGGGTGGTCCATAGTACGCAGTCTGGTGTTGTACTGCATGACCTTTTTTGGGGCTACTGTTTAGGAAAGGAAAGCAGTTAGTGTGTACATTGGTTTAACATTTTAAGGCGATTATGGGCTGTAAATGGTGTTTTCTTTACAGAAGAAAAAAGGGTAACAGAAGTTGAAAAAGTTAAGAAGTAAGGTAGTGCTTGCAATGTGGCTGGGGAGCTATGATGTATGCGCTGTACTGAAATATGGGTTGGCTATGTTTTTTTTAAATGGTGTACATAACAATGAAAGTGACCTAATGACGAAAATGGTGGCAGTGTAAAACAAGCAGTTAAATGTTGGAGAAGTTAGGAGAGTTACGTAAGATGTATTGATGCATGCATGAAGTGGTATTGTTGTAAAGTGCAGATTGTAGGGTAGCTTACTGTAGTGTTGTTAATTCAGTGTGTGCATTTATGATAGGGTTAAGTGGCTAGTGTACGTAGCAAACAGGTTATGTATTCTGTGGAAGAAGTAGTAGGCAATATAAACTGCAGTGGCTAAAGGTTAGGTGGCTGTGTTGTGTGGGGTTAGCCGTACATGCATAGATGTTTGTATGTGTAGTTTTGCAGTGCAGCGGCAATAGTGGGCAGGGTGTATAATGTTTAGTGTATGGCTGGAGGCCCTACAATGTAGAGGATGTAGTGAAGCGTGTAGGGCATGGCCACAAGCTGCATAGTGTAACATAGGTGTGCATTGTCAATGGTGCTATTTGTATGTGTATAGCAGAACTAAGTGCACTTATTGCACTGTGGATATTGTACAGAAGCATAATAGCAACCGTTGAAGACTTACTATTTGCGGGTAGGAAGCCCTGCACTGTGTTTTGTGTATGGAGTGTAAAATGTTGTCATACTGGTTGCTGTATTATCTGTGGGAAAAGAGAACACAATATGTTAGCGCAGGTATTTTGTTACTTTAAAGTACACTACTTTTTGTGGACTCTCATAACCAGCACTTCGTAAGTACTATGCTTTGAACCAGTATACTGTGCAATCAGTGCATTTCCTGTGGTTCTTTGCATAATCATTGGGTCTGTGGGGGAAACAAAAATCCATGCTGGATTTAAAAAAAACGTCGAAATTGAATTGCTAATATAGCGCACAATGAGTGATAGTGACGTTTGGAGTGGTTACAGCACTTTTTAAGGTATACTGTTGGAGTAGGAGGAAATGTAATGGTGTACGATATGTGCATTATACATGTTGGTAGGATGGGTGGGGTTCTATAGCAGTTGCTGATTTGTAAATGTTTTTCTGATTCCTTTTTGTTCCATTGTTTCTTTATGCGTTTGGTTTCTGCTGGTGGTTTGCAAGTATTATGATATTGTTCAGTGCTAATGCAGTATTATGACTGTAGTTATGTAGCAGTTGGTGTATTGTAACTGCGTATACTTTGGAAGTGTTTGATGCTATGTTTGTAGCACAGTAGTTGTTGAAGGTTGAGTTGGGTAGTTCTGATGCTGCAAATAACATTGTCGTATTCAGGTTGCAGTTAGATACCAGGTGGCTTATTCTAACTGTTTACAGTGTACTGTTTGTGAAGGGTACGTAGAGAAGCTTGTGCATTCTTGTGGTTATTTGCACATCTCTCTACATTTGGAACTGGTACTGCCGAAATACGAATGTACGTGGTGCCACGGCCATATGTGTTGGAGTTGTTTGAGTATGGTTGGAGAGCTGGTGACTTATTTTTTGTAAATTGTGATTTCGGAGGTTACTGAGGATAGTTTTGAACCCTCATACTTAGCACTTTTCTTGCCACGTATGCAGTGAAAAATACTGGTACTGTGCTTTGTGTAGACATATTGTTTGCGTGACTACTCCTTGGGTTTATTGGGGATAAAATTGTCCAACACACACTGTAGTGCATTTCGTCAATGTTCCAGTATGGTACGTTGCTTTAGGTAGATGGTGTGGAAGGAAAAATATTTTTTGACCACTTATTAAGGTAGTGCTTGGTGCTGGGGAGTATAGTAAGTTTGTACATCAATGAGTAAAGTTTGGCTTCCAGAATATTAAGTAGGCATTTCCAAGATTTGTAGGTATTATGTGCTTTGGACTGATGGAAGTTTCATTGCATTCCTACCATGACCACTATTTTCTAATGTATGCACTATAGTGGAATCCATTGGTGGAGTCCCTGTTAGTGCAGAATTTGCATGGTAGTTACGTACTTGTTGGCATACTGTAACTGATGATACTTTGGAAGTGTTTCATGCTATGTTTGCAGCACAGTAGTTGTTCAATTTTGAGTTGGGTAGTTGTGATGCTGCAAATAACATTGTCGTATTCAGGTTGCAGTTAGATACCAGGTGGCGTATTCTAACTGTTTGCAGGTACCCGTTTGTAAAGGTTACGTAGAGAAGTTTGTGCATTTCTGTGGTAATAATTTGGGGGTGTACATTTTGAAGTGGTACTGTCCATTTGCGGATTTACGTGGTGATACGTAAATTTGTGTTGGTAGTTGTAGGACTATTCTTGGAGAGCTGGTGACTGATTTGAGTTAGTGGTGATTTTGGAGATTACAGAGGATAGTTTTGAATCCTCACACTTAGCAATTTCCCTTCCACGTATACAGTGGACAATACTGGTACTGTGTTTTGTGGACACATACTGTTTGTGTGACTGTACTCCTTGGAATCATTGGGGATGAAATTGGCAAATATACACTGTAGTGCATTTCGCAATGCTTCATGTATGGTACGTTGCTTTAGGTCAATAGTGTGGAAGGAAAAACATTTTTTGTCCACTTACGAAGGTACTGGTGGGTGCTGGGGAGTAAGGTATACTAGGTTTGTACATTAATGAGTACATTTTGGCCTCAGGAATATTAAGTAGGCATTTGCAAGATTTGCAGGTAGTCTGTGCTTTGGACTGATGGAAGCATCATTGCATTCCCACCATGATGATAGCTTTCTAATGTATGCAGTATAGTGGCCTCCATTGGTGGAGTCCCCTGTGTGGTAGATTATGGCTACAGTTGTGAAAGTTTTCTTGCCAAGTGCTATCTGTCCGTGTGTGAAGGCAGTAAGTTTGCAGTTGTTTTTGGTACCGTCGGCATTGTATCTTAAGAGCATTAATATCACATATTGACCATGCGAGTGTATATGTAGCGTTGAACGATTATCAGAATTGCACGACGTACAGAACCTGCAATGGTTTGCATTTTGCACCAGTTAATGAAATGGAATGGAGTCACAGTTGGATATTGGTATATACATGAAGGATTCGTTAGGGACTTGCTCCTCAATGACATGGTTGCAAAGAGTGCATGTATGTCTCCACATGTAGGAAATGTGAAAGATTTCTATTATAAGTATGTTTTTTCCTTCCAGTATTTGTAGTAAGTACATTAGAAATACTTGGGGATCTTCTTGTCGGTTTAAAGTGAATTTCACCATGCCAGCACTGTAGTCCAATTCTTGCCTTATTCCTGAGACACTGTAAATGGTGTCAGGATTGCTTACTGCATTTCTGTGAAGGATGAGCATTTGCAAACACAATTGGTCAGCGCCATTTAAATAAATGTTTTCAACAACTGCTGGTATTTGGAATAGAACATTTATTGTTACATTTGCATAGCAATTAACACCTGTTGTATTGGAACATTTGAATGGAACAGGTCCTTCTGTGTCTGAGCCCTTTGATGGAAAGGTACGTGGTTTCTTAGCAGAGAATTTCTTTTTGTGGCTGGAGTTGGGTTTGGTTTGTCTATTTTACTCCTTTTGTATGTGCTTTTGGTAGTTGCTGTAGTATGACTTTCTTTGAATTTCTTTGACGGTACTGTGGCCCAATCATTTAGTACTTCTGATGGAATGAGCCTTCTTTTCAAAGCTTTTGGTTTTTGAGGCATAGGGTACATTTTTAGATGGGGTGTGTACAGTGCACATAGTCTATTGTACTCTATGATGCAAGGAATGTCTGCACTGACTGCAGTTGCATCAAAATTAACTAGATACAGACCTTCCAGTGTACGTAGTCGTGACAGTGCTACGTAACTCATGCCTACTTTGAAGACTGTGTTGCCAATATAAATCAATGCTTGATCTAAAGTGAGAGCTTGCTTTTTATGAATAGTTACTGTATATGCTAGCAACAGAGAAAACTGTTCTCTGCGTACATACATGTCTTTGAAAAGAAGGAATCACACCGTTGTGCGTCCTATATTTTTGACTTCTGAAAGTTTGTCAAACTTGATGTTTACAAACTGAATGCTGCTGTCCAGTGGGTATGTGTGGAAGGCAACAACTGTTCCAAGTGCTCCATTAACTAAATTTTGATCTACGTCAATGTTACGCTTTAGAATAACTCTGCAGTTGACCCAATGTTAACATTATCTCCAAACCAGCTGTGTTGGGGATAGAGTTATCTAAGGCTTGTAGTCGGGATATGCCTTGCTGACACATAGGTATTGTCATACCGTGTACGTCCAGTTTGTCGGTGCTATGAATTTCTACTAGTGGTTGTTTCTCTTTTTGCAGCATTGTTGCATTAAATTGTGCGCAGCTTGCTAGAGTTGGCATTAAGGCCATACAGCTGACATTTTTGTGAGCTAATTGTTCCATGACATCAGTAGCACATGTGTTACCCCCATATAGCTCATGGATGTGTCTACTATTGAGGGTAGACGGCGCCTACTTTGATAGTACATCAATCCATATGTTTTTTAAATATTGGCATATGTGAGGTCTGCGGACTGACGCATGTTTTGAGTTAGTTCTCGGTATTGGAAATGTTGCCAAAGATTTATCTTGCCAAAGCTTCCAAGACTTTTACGGCACTGTTTGTGTCCTAATGTTTTGAAGATAGGTTCACCTTTGAATGGTGTCAATTGAAGGAGATCTCCGAAAACAATGACACGTTTTCCTCCCAAAAGTTCTTCGTAGTCTGTTCTGAGTACCTCTTGCAATCTGAGGTGAATCAGAGCCAACATTAGGTTGGAGACCAGGCTGACCTCATCTATTAGGAGTATTTTCATTTGTTTGAAAACTCTGCGTAGCTCCATAGCAGATTGTGCTGAAAGTTTATAGTACTCTAATTTGTTTTGGTGTTCCACTGAAAGGAGTAGCAATCGGTGTAGAGTGACTCCACCTATGTTGTACACAGCCAAACCTGTAGGGGCAGTTCTAACCGCAGAAAGGTTGTTGTTTGTTATTTGTTGGACATATTTACTGATCATTTTTATTAAGGATGTTTTAACTGATCCAGCTTCACCACTTACATACAGTAGTATATGTTTGTAGTTCTTACTGGTGCAAGTTGTACTTTCGTGCTGTATACTAGGCTCAATGGTTTAACTTACTTCTTCAAAAATGATACGCTGTTCATTGTTTAGTTGGGAGTTCAGTACTGAAAACTCTTCTGCAGATTGCTTGTACTGAAGCATAGTGGTGGTTACCTTTGTCATGGCTAATTCTGCCTCATTTGCTATGAGTGGCTTTCCAAGTGGTTCTTGGCTGCCTGTTTGCGAAGGTTCATTGCTTTCAGAAGTGTCTGTATTTAGTTGTACTTATTCTTCTTCTTGTTGGCGTTCACTGTCCAATTTGGTTTTGTACCGTGTAAAGTTTTCATCAGTAATTGTACTTGCAGTGGCTTTGAAAGCATCTTCGTAGCACGTGTAGGTGGCTAATAAATCTTCTTCTTTTATCCATGGTTTAGAAAGTTGCATTAGAGCCATGTAGTACAGTTCTTTGTGTTGAGGAGTTTTTAAGGAAACTTGATATGATTAATTAGGCTTTGTTTGGTTAGTGTCATGAAGCTGCCTTCACAACTTTCCACTCTGTATCTACCTTTTTCCTCATTTGGTGTAATGTCGTTTTTGTACGAGAAATTTTGGGCTACCTGGTACAAGGACAAGGCTTCTAAAGTAGTACTCCTGTTTTGGTAGTATGTGTCCAATAAGTTGTTCTTTAAAATGTCCTGGCTGTTGGGATCGTTTTTGGCTAGTCTTTGTATGTCTTTGTACGATTTAAGTACTCTATTTCTGGATGCAGCAGGCTCAAGGCTTAGCCACACTATGTTGTCAGATTTCGCATATATGGCTGTGCGGTTAAGCCGTCAGTGGATTCGTAGCTCCCACATTCTCTATGGGAGAGCATTTTAATGCCAAAGCTGTACAATTTTTGTGCCAGTGTTTTCTTAGAGGATATGTCCTCCCAGAGATCTTTGACTTGGTTAAGTAGGCAGTGACATATCGTGCAACAGTAGTGGAATTTTCTGCAATGTACTGTCCATCAACATTGGCATTCCATAAGAGGGCAATAATTGCATTGTAATAATTGATGTACTTGGATGCTTTGCTCCTTTGTATGTAGTATGTGTTTTTAGGAGATTTTCCTATGATACTGTGTCAAACTGAAGACATGAAGCTGTATACTTGGCCTGTTGTTGAAACTGGTCTAGGGAAACCAAAGCAGCATTTGGTGTAGTATTTGCCTCTGTTCTTGTATTTGCGTCGACAATACTTGCCACACTTGTGTCGCTGGAATTGCAAAATGTGTGCTTGTAGGTCACTATGGGTTCTTTCCAGAGGGATTCCGCAAGTGACACATTTGTGAATGAACTGCAAAACAGTTTCATCACTCTCCTTACCAAATTAGGATAATTTTTAATCCACAAAAGCATGTGAATGTGTGGTGCTTCTCTGGCTTGATATTCTTTTCTCCAAAAGTAGTGTTGTACTTCTCCGAGGGTGGGGGGGGGGAGTCTTTTATTGCAAATGAAGTGCAGCATCGCAAGGAAGCGATGATGAAAGTAGCGTGAAACATTTACTGGATCAAGAGAGCACAGCTCTCCTGGTGTTTTCATGTCTATACCTGTTTTGTTTTTGTTTGCTATGCGAAGGAAAGTGTGAAAGTCTTCCCATGCATACTCAGCACAACTTAAAGTGACAAACCATGTGGGTGGGCTAAGGTTGTGTAGCATACACTGTACATCTGCGTGCCGTCGGAACCAGTACTCTTTGGTGCCACGCATGTTTGCCAAGACATCTGTAACACTACTTTTTTTAAAAAAAAATAATAATTTATAACAACTTTATTTTAGTTTTAAGAGCATTGTAAACATATGGATATTAACAAGCGTACATTATTTAAGCCAGCACAATTACCATAAACCTGGGATTTCAATGCAATTTAAATCCATTGCTCATATTTAAAACATACATAGTAAACCGTAACTATACCCCCCTCACCCCCCAAACATATTCCAACAAAGGGGTGAAAAAAAGTTATGCTTTAATGGCCAGCTGGAGCTAGTAAGATCGCTCTCAGGTTTAATGATCATATTTGTCAAATAATAGAAATTGCACAGAGTGCTCTGGGTTTGAAGTACATCTGCTCTCTGCCGTCCATAAATTCATGTAGTGGAAGCCAAGTATTTAAATATTTCGAGTATGAGCCAAGGGCTATTGCTGTCACCTTCTCCATAGCCATTACTCCCCACAGTCTCACCCACCACATGGCCACTATAGGTCCATCCTTGGTTTTCCATAATTGTGCAACCGTGATTCTGGCCGCACTCAACATGTGAGTGATAAGTGTGGCCGTGGGTCCAGAGTTTGCGTAACAACCCTCCAGCGCTTCTCCCAAGAGCACCACTAGTGGGTCGAATGGAAGTTGCGTGCCAGTTATATCTTTAATATGACTTAAGATCTCCTTCCAATATGTTTCGGCTAGTGGACAGGACCACCACATGTGAATAAAGTCCCATGGAAGGCCACAATTTCTCCAGCAAGTTGCAGGGTATTCTGGGTTGATGGAGTGTATTCGAGTGGGCGTAATGTACCATCAGAGACATAGTTTATATGCTGCTTCTTTAATTGAGGTGCATCTAGAACTCTTGGCGGTTCTAGGCCAAATGCGGCCCCAGGCGTCCCCGGGGATTGTTCTGCCCAGATCTGTTTCCACCTTCTGCATGTAAGAGAGGTTTTCCTCGGGATCTGTTCCCCCCATTAGGCAATATAGTCTGGTTATTCCTTTATCTGCTAGGCCTTCTTGTATTGTTAGTTCCACCCCCGTTGGATTCCTGGTTGCCTCCTATTTCACCCGTGCATTTGAGACCCAATGCCTGAGCTGAGCATGGTGAAAAGGTTCTCTTTCTGGTATGTTAAACCTGGATTTGTAAACCTCAAATGTCAGAGGTGACCCATCCATGTAAAGATCCTCCAAAACCAAGCTGTTTTCTCTGCCCCCCCAGTGTGTCCAGAAATTGGTCTGCATTCCTGGGGTGAAGTCTGGGTTACATGCAATCGGTGTGAGTGCCACCCCCCCCACTTTGATCTTTCGGTTTCTCAGTACCTTATCCCAATACCAGAGAGTGGTTTTGGTTGATTCCAACAACTGACCACCTTGTTCCCTGTGACGTGTGGCCAGGAAGCCCAGGTTTTTAAGGGGTATCTTGGTAGCGGCTTTTTCTAATGTGACCCACCGGTTTCGGTCTTCTCCAGCGGCCCATTGTAGTATTGGGGCCACCTGTGCTGCCCATAAATATCTATGGAATTCTGGGACCCCGAGTCCCCCCAAGGATTGTGATCTAAAAAGTACTTTTTTGGGGACCCTCGGCTCCACCCCCCCATATGAAATTCATTACTTCTTTCTGTAAGGATTGGATTGCTGGGCCCGGGATTCTGATTTGGAGGGCACCCATTACATATAGAAATGTAGGGAGTAGTCATTTTAACCGCTGTAATGCGTGCTAGCCAGGAGAGTTCCTGCAGTTGCCAGCGTTTCAAGTCCCCTGTTAGTGTTTTCAGAAGGTCCGGGACATTGGCCCCGTATAGTCTATTTTAACTGGGGGTCAGTTGTATCCCGAGATATTTTACTGCCTTGCGTTCCCATTTCAGGGCGTATTGGTTCTCCCACTCCAGAATTCGTTCTGGGGTTTCAGTAATGTTAAGGGCTTTGGACTTGGGGTAGTTGACATTGAATCCTAAGACTTTCGCGAACTCCTCCAGCAGTTGTATGGCTGCCGGTAGGGAGTGCCCGGTGCCCCCCAGGAATAGAAAAATGTTATCCGCATAGAGGGCTATTTTTTGTGGTCCGATATTGCCCACCTCCACCCCATGGATTCCCGGATGATCGCAGGCTCTGCATGCAAGTGGCTCCCATAGCCATGGCAAAGATCAGGGGCGACAATGGGCACCCCTGTCTTGTGCCTTTCTGGATGGAGATACTCTCTGTCAGTTTCCCATTGACCATTAGTCTTGTGGATGGGTTTGTGAAATTGGCCATTACCATACGAGTGAATATTGGTCCACAACCAAATCTTTCAAGGACTAGCCTTAAAAATCCCCAGTGTAAGCTGTCGAAAGCTCTGGAAGCATCCAGAGCTGCCACTGAGAACTTTTGAACCGATCTCCGTCCCCAATTAATCACATCTATGGCCCTTCAAATGTTATCGTATGTGTGCCGCTCCTTTATAAAGCCTGCTTGATCTAGATGAATTATCCCCAGAAGTACCGTAGCTAATCTCCGGGCTAAAATTATAGAATAAATCTTTGGGTCCCCATTCAGTAAAGAGATCGGGCGGTAGCTTGCACAATCCATTGAATCTCTGTCTGGTTTCAGTAGTAGTATTGTAGTTGCTGGACCCATATCCCCGGATATGCACCCTCTGTCTCTGATGAGGTTAAATAGTTGGGTCAGGGGGCCTACTAAGATGGACCTAAAAGTTTTGTAGTATGCGTTGCTTAGCCCATCTGGGCCAGGAGTCTTGTGTCCTTTCAGTGCCCCTATTGCCTCCCCTACTTCCTCCTCTGTTATAGGACCTTCCAACTGTTGCCTATCCGCCTCACTGATTTGTGGCAATACAACTTGGTTTTAAAAAGGTGACTTGGGCTTCTTCCTCTAAGTTTTCTTTATTTAGGTTGTTAGTATAGTATGAGAACATCACCTCTTCTATCTCTTTCTCCCCCCTCACTATATCCCCGTTCCGGTCGTGGAGTTGGGTTATCCGGTTCTGAGTTTTTGGTGTCGCAACTTGGCAGCAAGAAATCGGTTAGCTTTACCCCCATGTATATAGTAAAATTGTTTAGTTTGCACCAGAAGGCGTGCTGAATCATCTGCTAGATGTGTCTCTAGGATTGCTCTGGCCTTCGTTAGTTCCCGCCATGCCTTCTGTGAGCCCCTGTCCTTGTATTCCACCTCTGCTTTCAGTATGTTGGTTTCCATATTGCGTCTCACCCTTTCCCGACTCTTAATATAGTGTGACGTTTGGGCAATGAATTCCCCCCGTATTACAGCTTTGCTGGCGTCCCAAATGGTCAACCAGTCCATCCCCGCAGTCATGTTTTCCCGAAAGAAGTTCTGTAGAGTTTGTTCTATATTTGTTCGGACCCCCAGGTCCTTCAACAATACTTCATTTAGTCGCCAGGGCTTATGGGATTGTTGTTGCGGGTGGTCCAACTCTATTTTGAGTAGTACCGGGGCGTGATCTGATAGGCACCGCACTCCGATTTCCAGTCCGGTGACCTGTGGGATCACTGTTTCGGAAACAAGTATCATATCGATTTGGGAGTGGCCTCTGTGTACTGCAGAATAATGGGTGTATGATCTGTCGTTTGGGTTAAAGAAACGCCAAGTCTCTAGGAGGTGTAGGTCCCTCAGAAACTTGGCGAGAGCCTATCTGAATGTATGATCATTAGAAGTGGCTGGGAGTGTTTTGTCTAGTGTTGCATCCATTACTCCATTAAAATCGCCTCCAATTAGAACTTTCCCAAACCCCCATTGTGCAATTTTGGGCAACAGGTCCAGCAGAAAGTGGTCTTGTCTCGTATTGGGGGCATATATTGAGATCAAAGTAACCAATTGATCCATCAGTTTTCCCCCGAGCATCAAGTAGCGGCCTTCCGGGTCTCTTTTGATAAATCTTTTCTCAAAATTAATGCCTTTTGCAATAGAATACCCACTCCCCGCTTTTTAGTCCCACTAGAGGCCAGGTATTGTATGGGAAAGGCTCTGTGTCTCAACCTGTGTTCATCCCCTGGTAGCAGGTGTGTTTCCTGCAGCCATACCACTGATGCGTGCATGTCTCTCAGCCTGCTTACCACAGATTTCCGCTTAATTGGGGAGTTGAGCCCTTGAACATTTAATGAGACGAATGTCAACTCCGACATAACTACAGCTCAAGTATTGGCCCCATTCTTTGCGATCCCACTCACAGCTTTTTTACCAGTTATAAGCACTTTTGGAGCTTTATCACCCAAGAACAAAAAAACAGTTTCCCCGCCCTGTCCCAACTCTAAAATCAGAACTTCTCAAAAACATTTCCAACATATTATATTCACAGTTTGTCACTGGGTTTATACTCACCCGGGAAAATTGGGATCTGGATTCCTGTCTCCTCCCCTGGTTTTGCACCCCCTCCTTTGGTTAGATGATTGGTTTGTTTGTTTCTGTGCATCTGAAACAGCTCGAAATCACATCCTAAGAGTAGATCTCTCCTTTTTTATAATATCAGCATCTCCTTCCCCCTCCCCCCAAGGTCTTCCCTGATCTCTTGGCTTTTGGCGGTTGTTCAGGTGGGATCCGAAGGCTTAGGCTCCTTGTTACGCCCTCACGGTCGGGGACGTCCAGGCCTCCACTGACCTTTTCCCAGTCTTCCTACTGTCTCTTCACTCCAGGATGGGGATCCTTCCTTGTCCGTAAGGGTACTCTCTTCCCCTTCCTGCATGAGTTCTGCCATATCCTCTTCTTTGGAGACGGAGAATTTTTGGCCCTTCCACTCAAAGCGTAGGCATGTCGGATGTCCCCAGCGATACTGCACTTCCTTAGTTCTCAGCCAGTCTGTGACCACCCTCAGTTTTTTCCTTCTGGCGAGTGTGGCTTGGGCCAGGTCATGGAATAATTGGATTGAGGTGGAGCGAAACTTAATGGGTTACTTTTTACGGGCCGCTCGCATGATGTCCTCTTTCAGTTGGAACATATGTATCCTGGTTAGGACATCTGGAGTTAGATTCTTACTGAGTTGGTATGCAGAGTAAACTCTGAGTCCGGTCCAGCACAATTTCTTTGGTCTCGTCTGCGTTCAGGATGAATCGGAGCAGGTCCACGACGTATTGCTGCAGGTCAGGATCTGGTATCGATTTCGGAACCCCGCGGATGCGAATGTTATTTCGCCTGGATCTATTTTCAGCATCCTCCTGTTTACTCTGCATCCATTCCATTTGTTGTTCCAGCTCGAGTACTCTATTTGCCAAGATGTCATGCTTGTGGCTTTGCTCCGTCACCACTGTTTCAACTTCGTCAATCCTTTTTTCTTTTGCCACGACCCCTTTGTTGAGATCCCAAATGGACCTGGCTAGACTATTTGCGCTTTCTTTGATGTCTTTTTTAAGCTCTTGCAGCATTTCCAGCAGGTCCGATCTCCGGATAGGTGGGTCCTCAGGTTCAACAGCATACTCCGGAGGGGGGGCATGCACCTGGGCCTGCACCTGATTGCGCTTCTGAGGGTCTGTCGTCTGCAACATGGCTTTAATATCTCCCGAGCCTTGGTTTTTGGTTTTCGTGGTTTGTTTGGACATCTTGAACGGGTTGTAATGAACTTGTTTGTTGCTTCGGATTAGACTTGGCGGTCAGAGTTGTTTGTCGCCTTTTCTCATCTGACGTGTTTTCCCCTTTTTCCACGACTTTGAAAAGTCCTTTACAGACGGGTCGAGTGTGCTTCCCCTCTTCCCGGCTTTAGGCTGTGAGGAGGGCAGCTGGCGCCTTTTAGACTGCTCAAGTTAGTGTTCTGTCGTGTGGCCCATTTCCCTGCTTCCTTGTGTATTCCGCGCCTTTTAATTAAGAGTTATATGCTGCAGTGGCGTTTGAGAAAGAGCCACTTGAGTGCAGCTCTTACAAGTGTCAGAAGCGGTTGAAATACAGGTCCACCATTTCCCGCTGCAGGCACTTCGTCTCTGTAGTACCCTGCCCCCCCGAGGTTGCGTCCCGGGCTATGTTTGTGGCCTCTCCGCTACACGGGAGTTCCCCGCTCACCTCTGCTCACCGCCAAGCTCGCTCATTGGTTTCCAGCCCGCAGGTCTTTCAAGCCGGGTTCGGGGACGGACCTCGCCCGCTTTCTTCCTTCCGACTCCTTCGTGGATTGCGGCTCCTCGACTGCAACACGTCTCAGGTTCCGGGGTGTGCCGCCTCTACCAACAGCAGCCCATGCTTCGTGCTACGTGCCTCAGAGGGCGAGCGCCAATCTTCTTTCCTTCATTTCTTCCGCAATTAGCCATGATGCCAGGGCCTGCAGGGACAGCGATGCGTTTCGGGACATATCCATGTCTTTTCAGGATATTGCGGCCTTCACCTTACGCGAGGAATGCAGCGGTCGCCATCTTGGAGGGAGATCGCTGCGCGGGATTTTCGCCTATAACTTCAGTCCCTCTCCATTGATGCACAAGGCAGTTATGACTACCTAGGTGGCCTTCGCATGATTTTCGGGTCGTTTTTGGGGGTTCAGGGGCTCCGCGGATGGGTGGAATCACGGAGCTCGCCAAAGAGCCATCCGCACGGGTCCTCGGCTGGCCACACCCCCCCTGTAACACTACTTTTTAAAACTCTGTCCTTTTGTTGGACCTTTTGAAGTAGTTGTGTAGCAGACATGTTTTGGAAAGGGGAACCTGTTTTTAATGTGTGGACAGCTCCATAACATAGGGTTGCTAGTTCACTTTCAAAGAGCTGGTGGAATATGTACTCCACGCTCTGTCTAAATCTTGGGTCTTCATTATACATTCGTAAACAACGGTATTTGATGCTGTTATTTGTGTGCTTCTTTCATCATATCTTCCACCTTTTCCAGTGGGGAAGAGTAGAGGAAAGGCTTGTGCTTCCAAACTTTTTTCCCATATACTGATTGGGACTCCATTGGCTTGCCGCATTTGATATGTTTCTAGTGCATCGTCTATGGTGTCTCTGGAGCGCAGTGGGTGAATTGTATAGTGGTATAAAATACTGGATGCTGCACTAGGATCTAGGCATTCAAATTGGCCACTTGTCAAGGAGTCCTGAATTATTTCGGTTGTTTCTCTCAGGTTTTCTTCAATGTTTATTTTCTTGTAGTATTCATTGTTTTCTTTAAGGTACTGCAACACCTCTCTGACTTTGGTTAAGTCCACTAGGTGTTGCCAAATTCTTTTGTCTTTTGTAGGTACACCATTTACCAGGATAATCAAAGATTTGTGTATTGGCCTTTGCACTCGTAGAGTGTCTACATTTTCTTTCAGATCTAACGGTAAATAAACTACTTTACCACAAATGCCTTTCAGTAATTCGGTGGGAGGTAATTTTGCAGTTTTTGGTTAAAGGCGTATTATTGCTTGAAATGGGTGCACTGTTTGTATTATAATGCTCTCATACAAATTAAGCTGCTGCAGTGCATTTGGCACTGGAAACAGTTCCAAAATATTACTAATTGCACGTGAAGGCCTTTGGTTTTTCTCAAGTTTTGAAGTGCAGTATGTGCACAGTATGGAGGTGTTGGTAATGTCATACTTGTTTTCTGCTAGAAGGTACAGAGCTAATTGAAACCATTGGGAATCTTCATTGCCTTCTATTTTGTGAATTATATCAACAGTTTTGGTGCTCTTTTTATAGAAAGTTCTACGACAACACAGACATACTTGGTTTGGCATTTCAGCAGAAGTGCTTTAGAACGTTTGTATTTCTTTTGTGTATGTGTGATGTAAAAAAGTTGATAGCTGCACTGTTGTCAGTATTGTTGGCTGACAATGTTGCAGTGGGTAAGTGCTCTTCAGTTTCACAGTATTTCCTTAGGATGTGCTCAATTTCATCGTGCACTTGTTTGGCTGTACCGTGTAGGAGAATATCATTTAAATGTTGGAGTGCTAAAGCCGGAGTTTTTGCATAGTACAGTTTGTGGACTAGATTTCTGATAGTTGAATGGTGGGTTGCTAACATTTTAATATTGTGGAAGGTGCTTTTGCAAGCTGCTCCACCGATGCAGGCCAAGGAATGTCTGCGTATTCCAGTGTACTTCCGCACTGGACAGGAGTCCATGCTTTGTAGTATTTTCATTTTTCTTTTGTTGGTGTCTTTGACATACTCATTGAGGAATTGCTGCAAACTTTTGATTAGGCATGGGCGAACGTTGCACATTGCTGTGCATGGCCATTTGTAGGTGAGGCGTGTTGGTTTGGTGGATTGGAGAGTGCTATATAAGTTTGATGGGGATATTTGTGAAAGAAGTATTTCTTCTTCCATTATGGTATTTGCTATCTTTTCATATCCTCATATCCTCGTCCACTATTATGTAAGGTAATTTGGTTGGTTAGTTGTTGTTTGTAGGATTCTTCATTGAAGTATGGCGGTGTGTTGGTGTTGTGACTCCACTCGCCTGTACATATGTGGCCGAAGGTATCTATGGTGACATTGCATTTGTTTCGTGTACTGCTTGTAATTTACCAATTAACCCCTTTAGTGCCAAGGACGAGCTAGCAATCCTTGGAATTACTTTCACAGTGCCAAGGACGAGATAGCTTGTCCTTTTTGGCACCCTGTTTTGAGCGATCCGTGCAGAGCAGGGATCGCTCAAAACTGTAATCCAACCGCCGGGCTATGTCAGGGGGAGGTCCCCCCTCACTGCCAGGGGGCTGGATTACCTTCCGTTTCACGTCGGGGTGCGTAAAGCATGCTGCGTGAAAGTGAAATTAATTTTCAACGCAGCAGCCATTTCGGGCTGCTGCAGTGAAAATAAAAGGTGAGTGTTCACCTTTCTCCCCCTCAATCTCAGGCTGTATTTCCAGCCGGATATCGAGGGAGGTGTTGTTGGAAAGGGGAGGTTCTCCCCTTTCCAATAACACCCTTTGTGACAGCATTGCCGCTCACAGATCGGGCACAGGGCGCTCGTTCCGCAGGCAGCAATGCCCACTAGACCACCTGGGATGTCTTTGAATGCGGGGGGAAGTGGGGCTCTCCCCCGCGGCCCCCAAAGCATGGGGGCACATATGTGATAAACCCTGGGGGCAGATGGCTGATCATCTGCCCCCAGGGAAGGGGTCAAAATAAAATAAAAATATATTAAAAAAAACAACTGGGATGGGGCTTGGGGGAGTGGGGGGGATTTATTTTGCCCCCCCTGAAAGGGTGGTGGCCCTCCCCCTCCCACACCACGTGGAAAGGAGGGGCACCCCTTGTAGCCCTCCCTGGGGGCAGATTTATGCCCCCAGGCAGGAGTACATGAGGTGGCCCCCCCATCCAATTGGGGGGTGGGGGGAAGGGCCAAAGTATGGGGCCTGCAGGTTAAGGCCCCCCTGGGGGCAGATGGCTGATCATCTGCCTCCAGTGAAAGCGGCAAAAGGAAAAAAAGGAGGGGGGAATTTGGGTGGGAGTGGGGGGCACTAGCCACCAGGGATTTATTTTACAGAAAAGGGGGGTGGCCCTCTCCCCCTCACCCCAAGGGGAAATGGAGGCACCCCTTGTAGCCCTTCCTGGGGGCAGATATCTGATCCTAGGAAGGGGCATCTGACCCCAGGGAGGGCTGCATGAGATGACCCCCCTCTTAACTGCCCCCAGGGAGGGCTGAATGAGATGCCCCCCCTGCATTTGGTGTAGGGGGAGAGGGTCACCCCCCATTACATTAGAAAATTACCTGGCGGTTTAGGGTGCCCCTCCGCCATTGTAGTGTACCATTTTCCATTTTTTTCTTTGTTTACGAAAATTGCCTTGGCGCAGAGGGGCACATTGGTGTGCCAATCTGGCCCCATGTTGCCCAAACCTTACTGCCCCACCCACCGGGGTGCCTGTCCCACACATTTTTGGTGGCCCTCTCCCCCCCGCCCCAAATGGAGGGGGGTGTACCTCACACAGTCGTTTGTAGGAGGCCCAGGGAGGGCTGCATGAGGTGCCCCCACCTCCCATTTGGGGTTAGGGGGGAGAGGGCCCCCAGAAATTGTGGGACAGACCCCCCAGTGGTTGGGGCAGTAAGGTTTGGGCACCCCGGGGCCAGATTGGCCCACCAATGTGCCCCTCTGCGCCAAGGGGAGTTGGGTTACCAAAGGAAAGAAGTGAAAATGGTCAAATGCATTTTAGGGGGGCTGTGGGGCACCCCAAAGGAAGGGTGAATTTTCGAATGGGATGGGGTGTTGACCCCCCCACCCCCCACCCGCAATGGAGTGGGTGCCATGTCATGCAGTCCTCCCTGGGACCAGATATCTGCTCCTAGGAAGGGACGCCTGAGCCCAGGGAGGAGTGCAGGACAGCCCCCCCTTATCTGCCCCAGGGAGGGCTACATGAGATGTGCCACCCCTCCAATTGGGGTGGAGGTGGAGAGGTGCACCCCCCTTCACATTAGAAAATTCCCCAGCAGTGTAGGGTTCACCTCAGCTCCTGCTAAAGGGCAGCCTGCCATTTTGAATTATTTTCTTTGTTTGCCAAACTTGCCTTGGCACAGAGGGGCACATTGGTGTGCCAATCTGGCCCCGGGGTGCCCAAACCTTACTGTCCCACCATCTGGGGGGCCCGTCCCACAATTTTTCGGGGCCCTCTCCTCCCTCACGTCAAATGGGTGACGGGGGCACCTCATGCAGGCCTCCCTGGGGGCAGATATCTTCCTGTAGGAAGGGGCAAATAGGTATTCACTGGGTGTGAGGCTCAGTAGACCACCAGGGATGGCTTGCAAGGGGGGGCATGCTTGCAAAGTATTTATTTGTTTTTGCTGGTGTGACCGTAGGTAACACATGTTTTTTGTTTTGTGTACAGCTTTTTCTACGCGAGCAGCTGCAACGTTATGTGAGTACTGTTTTTTATTATTCTATGGTTAGGGCCCACTGTCAGTGGGGTGGGTGAAACTGGGGCTGGATTGTTGGTGGTGTGGGCGGGAATGGGCCCTCTGGGCAGATATGTTGGTGGGCTGGGACACAATTGCAGGGGCAGGCCACAAATTGCCCCCCATGCCAGCAGAACATTGGTGTTTCCCTGGGAGCGGATCCTTCCCATGTGGGTTGTCTGTCTTCAAGCCCAGGCTCCACGTCTGGCTGTGCTACGTTACAGATGTCACCTCCGGGGAGGAATGGGGATCCTGCTGGGGCTCCCTGGAGCTGCTGCTGTGCTTAGGGAACAGTACACCCACATGGTACATGGATGTCCAAGGCCAGGGACATCCCCTCTAACCGTCCTGGAGTTGCGGCTGGGCTGCATTACAGCTTTTCCCTTCGGGGAGGTATTGGCACACTGCCGGGACTCCCTGGTGGGGAGAAGCTGTAACGCAGGGCAGCCAGGGCTCCAGCAAAGTCGGCGGTAATATCCCTGTTCTTGGGTACCCTTCTCCAATGTGGGTCTTTGCCCGGGGTTCTGGGTAATAAATTATGGGCTGATTTGCGCAAGTCAGACCTCTGCGGATTCCCACGGGTGTCCTCTTTTCGTAAATGCATGCGGTTCCCTGTTTTTGTTGGTGGCTTGGACACCCGAGGCCCATATCTGTATGGTGTGCCTGTCTGGAAAAAGTGTGAAATTCAGCTGTCAGAACAGACTTGGGGGTAGGTGTATTTTAGGCTTTCCCCTTGGTGCCCCGGGTAGGTGCACCCACGCATGTGAGGTACCGTTTTCATCGGGACACCTGTGGGAACGTGGGACGGTAGGCCATGCATTGTTAGTGGTGTGTTTCGATGGGTGAGCCGAGTGAAATGTGCGGAAAATGCGTTTTTTTTGCCAGATTTCGGACTTTGCCAGGGTTTCTGGGTAATACATTCTGGGCCGATTTGCGCAAGTCAGACCTCTGCAGATTCCCGCGGGTGTCCTCTTTTCGGAAATGCATGGGGTTCCTTGTTTTCCTTGGTGGCTTGGACACCCGAGGCCCATATCTGTATGGTGTGCCCGTCTGGAAAAAGTGTGAAATTCAGCTGTCAGAACAGACTTGCGGGTAGGGGTCTTTTAGGCTTTCCCCTTGGCGCCCAGGTAGGTGCACCCACACATGTGAGGTACCGTTTTCATCGGGACACGCGTGGGAATGTGGGAAGGTATGACATTTGTTGTGTTTGTGTGGTCCTCATAACGTTTTGACCAATTTGCTGGTGCCCTTTGTCACACAACCCTTTCATTTCCCAACAGTGCAAAAACAGAATCAACCCTCTGATTGGGAATTAACCCATTGTTTTTGGACACTTGCTCAGGTAATATGTTGGCCAGGAATTGGAGTGTGTGCCTCGCCCGTGCTTTATTGAACATTTAACTTGTGGAGATCTGGACTCCAGAGGCTGCAGCACCAGGGTTATTTTGCCCTACACTGGAGAGCCATAATCATGGTTTTCACCCCTCCCCCTGCTAAGGGTATGATATGTGTGTTGGAGGGGAGTCTTTCACTGGTCACCTGAATTCTTTAAATGGGTTCACTACATTGACCATAATTCCTAGAGACTGCAACTGCATTTATACTGGTTTCACCTGAATTAAATCGCAACTCGGCCTCCCTGATGAGTATTGCAGATACGAAAGCGCTTGGAGGAGTACAACAGTGCAACAAGGGAATCAACCCTGTGAACTGTTGAGCAGCAAATTGGGATTTAACCCTGTGAATTTTTTGAACACTTGGAGGAGCACAACAGTGCAAAAAGGGAATCAACCCTGTGATTGGGATTTAAACCTGTGATTGTTTTTGGACACTTGTTCAGGTAATATATTGGCCAGGAATTGGAGTGCACGCCTCGCCCGTGCTTTATTGAACATTTAACTTGTGGAGATCTGGACTCCAGAAGCTGCAGCACCAGGGTTATTTTTCCCTACACTGGAGAACGATGATCATGGTTTTCCCCCCTGCCCCGCTAAGGGTATGATGTGTGTGTTGGAGGGGAGTCTTTCACTGGTCACCTGAATTGTTTAAATGGATTCACTACATTCACCATAATTCCTAGAGACTGCAACTGCATTTATATTGGTTTCACCTGAACTGAATGGCAACCCAGCCTCCCTGATGAGTACTGCAGATACGAAAGCGCTTGGAGGAGTACAACAGTGTAAGAAGGGAATCAACCCTGTGAACTATTGAGCAGCAAATTGGGATTTAACCCTGTGAATTGTTTGGACACTCGGAGGAGCACAACAGTGCAAAAAGGGAATCAACACTGTGATTGGGATTTAACCCTGTGATTGTTTTCAAACACTTGTTCAGGTAATATATTGGCCAGGAATTGGAGTGCACGCCTCGCCCCTTCTTTATTGAACATATATATATATGTATAATTTTCTATCGGAGTTCTTCATTCTTCCTTTTCATTCTTTCGATGGTTGCTGCGCTCGACCTTTCGATCTTCATGGGGCTCCCCAATCAGTCATAAAGCTTTGCTGGGATGACAGCTTTTCAACTGATTGATGGGGACACATTTTTATTCTGTTGTTCTCTTTTTGGGATGCAGATCTTGTAGGCAACAGGTGATATTTTATCTACAATTTCAAAGGCACCACGCCAATATGGAAGGAATGTTCGTTCCTTGTTCTGATTCCTTTGAAAATTGTACAGGTAAACCATGTCCCCTACCTCGTACTCCTTCTTGGTGGTATTTAGATCATGCTATGTTTTCATCCTTTCAGTCGACTTTTCTAAATTGCGCTCAGCATAAGCTAAATCATGCTGAAGGTGCTTCCTCAAATTTTCAATGTACTCATGAGTAGTGGACGCATTTATCGGGGTCTGTTCCTGAGTTCTGTAGAGCAGACGCTGAGGTAACGCCATGTTCCGTCTGGTCATAAGCTCAAATGTTGACATCTTTCTTGCAGAAGAGGGTGTAGACCTAATTGCCATCAGGACAAGCAGTAATCAGATGTCCCAACTGGGTCCAGAGTCTGTCCTCAACTTCTTTCTGATACTTACAATTGTCTTGTTTTATAGCTCTTCCTCCCTGCCCCAGGGCTGGGCGGTAGGCAATGTGGAGTTTTATTTTTGCCCCTAGAATCTCCTGCAGCTTCGCCATCACCTCACTGGTACAATTACTTCCTTGATTCAACTCAGTCCTTTGCAGGAGGCCAAAATGTGAGACAATGTGGTTGATCATTAGTGCAGCAGCTGTGTCCGCCTTACAATTTGGGGCTGGAAGACGCTCTACCCACTTTGCGAACAAGCATGTCACAGTCAACATGTACTTGATTCCTCTAGAGGAGCGAATCACTGGCCCTGATGAAATTGACTTGCAAATCTGAACAAGGCAGTGCCATTCCCCTTTTTTGTAGGGGAGCTGTGTGTGAGTGAACTGGGCTGAAATTGAGCACACACAAGGCACCCCTTTAGGTAAATGTCGAGGTCCTGGCCCATCTGTGGCTAGTAGGCAGCCTTGCGTACGATTTCTAATGTTGTATGAAACCCCCTATGACCTGCAGTGGCCGTGTCATGGGTGTGGTTCAACATCAGTCTTCGGAATGAAGTAGGTACCACCCACTGGTCACAGCCAGATAAGGCTCTCCTTACCAACAAACCATCTTGGATCCGGACATCATGGAAAACTTCATCAAGTCATCATTACCGGCATAATGTGACTCTGTTAGAGGAAAACTCACAGGGTCTTCAATGTGCCAATAGAATTTTCCAATGATCGGATCCTTTTTCTCTGCAGTGATCAAATCTGCATCTCAGGTATCCTTACCTCCACTGGGCAGTCAAGAGTTCAGTTAGCACGAGTTTGTGACCTGATGACAGAAGCAACTTGGATTCCCCCCAGCAGGGATTCCGTTTCTATGAAACTGTCATGATGCATACCCCCGGGCATCCAGACCCCGTCCATCAGCTCCGGGAGCAGGCATCATGTTGCCTTGAGAAAACCTAGCAACCCCTGCTAGGGGCTGTCTGGGTTCAGTCCTGGCGCCTATGGCACCAGGCTCATATGGGACATCAGTCCTGACGCCATAGGCGCCAGGCTCATAGGTGCATACTTACCTGATGCAGACCATTCTGCAAGAAGATCCAAGCCCATGTGAGGCCTGGAAGGGACTACTTTACCTTAGGGACTATTTTGTTACTCGGGTGTGGTCAGGGAGGAATAACTACCTGGGACTACTTTGGAGGCTATTTAAACCACGCCCGAAGAGCAGCACACGCTTTGCGTTATTCTGCATCCAGCAGCGTAACGTTCACCGTGCCAGCAGCAGCATCCAGCCTTCTGCCACGCCCGCCTCGAACCTGGAGCACCTAAAAAGAAGGAAAGAAGCAAAGGTTAGAACAAGAGTATTACCTGATTTCTTACCTGATCCCGGATTCATCGCATCTTCAAACCTGAGGAAAGACTTTGTTTTAAACGCGTCACATCGGCAGCAGCAGCGCCGCGCCATACTCACCGTTCCATGCAGCATCTCTTCGATCCGGCGCTGTCTCCATCTTCACATCGCCGAATTCCAGCACCTAAGGGGGACAAGAAACAACAAGGTGAGCAGAGAGAACAGACAGAGACAATGGGCCTCATTACAACCCTGGCGTTGGACCATGGTGCTATTAGCACCATGGTCCATGCCGGATTCCGCCATGGTGGATGGCGGATTTACCACCCCATTCCAACGTTGGAGGGGCTGTTAATACCCATTCACCATGGCCCCTTCCCCATTCCCATTTTTGGCCCATAGGGCTCAATGGGAATGGGGAAGGCGCTAATTACGGCACCGTAAATTACAGTGCCGTAATTAGCACCAAGGTCCCTTGGCGGGTTGGACTTTAATGCCTGCAAAAAGCAGACGTTAAAGTGTGAATCGGGCGTTACGGGTTTAACGGCGCCGCAGCCTTTTACGGCACCGTTAACCCCTTAACGCCAGGGTTGTAATGAGGCCCAATCTCTTTAGCCTCCATATGCTTACATGATTTTACCGCCAGAGGTATTATTCATCAGCACGCCACATCTTCTTATGCCGCACCTGTAAGAAAAGGAGAAAGCAGCAAGTTTAACCCTTGGCATTATTTACCGGACAGTGTAGGGTAACACAAGACTTTTACCGGAGCGCTTTCAGCTGTCAATCTTCTTATTGGGTCAAAGCTGCAAGATAAAAGAGGAATTGGACAGGAGTGAATTCCAGACATTTTGAACTCTTACGAACTATATACTTACGGCTTTTCGCCAGGACCTTTTGGAGTCAGGATTCGTCTACATCTCTTCCAATATCTTCAGGCCAGTGAAGTAACTGGTCATCAACGTGCCCCTGCGTACTTCGCAGGATGGAGGGCTCATCCTTCAAGAATATAAGATGAGATTGCTGAGAGGGCACTTCAGAGGCGATTAGAGGGGAGGACAGTGGGGGGTGCTATCACTTGAATCCACAGGTGGCTAAATCCATCTCTCCACTTGTAGTAGGAGAATATTTCTACGGGTCAAGCAGACAAGAATTGGAGGGCAGATCCAGTCAGTCATCGCTGCACTACGCATCACGTGGGTGGAGGCCGCAGCAGTCCGGGTCCGACCGATGCCCCTGTGGGAGCCAGTTGAGCGTAACAGAACGCAAAGCCTATCTACAAATCCCCACCCGGGCGTTATGGAAACTTCAGAAACCGACCAACTGGCCCAACTATTGGGGGAACTTAGGGCGGAAGTGCAAAACCAAGGTGGACAAACACCCCTACCTGGGTTTGGGGGGAATCCAGCCCCAGTTTCATCAAGCAATCCTGTGCAAGTGATTTTACCAGGAAATATTCCGTTAGCTCCACCCGAACGCTTTGCTGGGGACCCCAAGAGGTTCGCCGTGTTCATGAACCAATGCCGCATCACTTTTTATGCAGACAGGGAGCCTTTCCAAACGACCAAGCTGAAGTAGCCTTTGTATTATCATATCTTAGTGGCAGCGCAGCGGATTGGTCCATTCCGCTAGTCAACCAGGATGACCCTCTTCTCCGGGATTTTCAGGGTTTTCAAATGAGCATGGAAAGACTATTCGCCAGACATTCACAGGGACAAGCCCTGGATAACAAACTCTTATCCTTGCGACAGGGTAACCAGGATCTGTTAACCTATATCGCAACCTTCAATAGATTGGTGGTGGAAACCGGATGGCCTGAGGAAAAACGAATCACGTTATTTCATCGAGGGCTTCGAGGAGAACTGAAGGATGTCTTGGCTCAAGTCATGAACCTACCTCAAGACTGCGCTGAATATATAGATTTAGTGGTCCAGTTAGATCACAGACTTCAGAACAGAAAGGCTGATCGAGCCAAGTTTGAGAATCGGGTGTTGGTCAAAACACATGCTAACCCCAAAGGAGCAGATGCTTCAGAACCCATGCAAATCGGAGGGGTTAAAGGACCCCTAACCCAGAAGGAAAGAGAAAGGAGACGGCAAATGCAATTGTGTCTATATTGTGGAACTTCTGGACATTTTCTACGGGATTGCCCTATAAAACCACCCAAGAAGGTGGTAGGAGCTGCTGATAAAAGCCATATGGAGTCAGACTCGGGAAACGACCACGCCCGACAAGCGTAGAGGTCTGCTTGCCGAGCTTGAAGAAGGATACTCAGACCTTGCATTTCATCATACCAATGGTCCTCGTAGATCCAGGGCAGCCATCGCGTATGCACGCAGTAAGGGCATACATTGATAGCGGGGCCATAGGAAACTATGTGGACTATGAATTGGCTTCCAGGATGAATCTACCTCTCTGCCGAAAAACCACCTCAGATGTCATCACCACAGTCGATGGAACTGAAATTGCCTCTGGACCTGTAACTCATTCCACCGCAGAGATGACACTATTGGGTCAGGATGGGCATCGAGAGACTATTGTGTTTGATCTAATCAAAGCCCCACAGTTCCAAATAATACTGGGGATACCTTGGTTGGAAACACATAATCCTTGTATTGATTGGCGAGAGAAGAGAATAACCTTCCCGGATTGTGCACAAACCTGTTACCCAAAGAAAAATCAGAACGCAGGCCTGGCCACAGTAACCACAGCAGTCATGCAACTACCTCCAGAATACCAAGAATTCCAGGATGTCTCCGAAAAGGAACATGCAAACACCTTACCTCCTCACAGATCGTACGATTGTCAAATCGATCTCATACCCGGTGCACAACCCACTTGTAGCAGGATCTATGCCCTTACTGAACCTCAGAACCTTCACCTACGACATTACTTAGACCAGTACCTTGCCAATGGCTTCATTCACCCATCCAAGTCCCCTGCATCTTCAGCTTTGTTCTTCGTACCCAAAAAGGAAGGTGACCTCAGAACATGTATAGACTACCACGCATTGAACCAGATAACTGTTAAGAACCGATACCCGTTGCCTCTGATCCCTGAACTACTAGACCAAGTGGAGGATGCTTGTATCTACACTAAGTTAGATCTCCGATGGGCATATCATCTGGTACGTGTAAAGAAAGGCGACGAATGGAAGACGGCCTTTCGCACCAAGTACGGATTATTCGAGAATCAGGTGATGCCCTTCGGGTTGTGCAATGCACCAGCAGGCTTCCAGTATTTTATGAACGATGTCCTTCGTGAACTCATTGACATCTGTGTTGTCGTATAGATAGACGATATTCTAGTGTACTTCTCCTCAGAATCAGACCATGTTAAGCACGTATGTGCAGTCCTTGAGAAACTACGCCAGCACAAGTTATATGCAAAATTGGAAAAATGTGTTTTTCATGTTACGGAAGTTGAATTCCTTGGATTTATCCTGACTCCAAAAGGAGTCCGAATGGACTCCCGAAAAGTGGACGCAATTCTCAAGTGGCCATCACCTAGTTCAGTTAAAGGGGTACAAAGCATGCTCGGATTTGCCAATTTCTACCACAGATTCATTCCAGACTTCTCACATGTTGTACATCCCATCACAGCACGTTGGCGAAAGAACAAACGCTTCTTGTGGACCGAAGAGGCTGAAAAGGCCTTCCAAGAGCTGAAAGCGAAATTCACGTCTGCGCCTGTCTTAAGACATCCACGCCCAGAGCTTCCATGCATAGTGGAAACTGATGCATCCAGTTTAGCCATGGGAGTTGTCCTGTCCCAGAAGGATCCTGAAACTGGGCAACTTCACCCAGTGGCATTTTGGTCCAGAAAGTTCTCGGCACCTGAGTTAAACTATGCGGTTACCAATAAAGAGTTATTAGCCATCAAATCCACCTATAAGGCTTGGCGACACTATCTTCTCGGTGCCAGGCATACCGTTACTGTAATCACCGATCACCGGAACTTGCAGTATCTAAAAACAGCCAAATCCCAATCATCGCGCCAACTTCGATGGGCATTGTTCTTTGCCGAATTCGATTTTGTGGTCACTTATCGACCAGGCTGTAAAAATGCCAAGGCAGATGCCTTATCCCGAATAGGAATGGAAGAAGCATATGCGAACCCGGAGCCGGTGCCTATAATTTCTGAACAAAGAATTCTTGGCATAACTATTTTACAGACACTAGAAGAAATTCATTTAAAAATCCAACAACTCTTCGATCCAGCAGCCCTGCAAGACTGGGTAAAGAAAGGCCCGGATTACTCAGTCATCAATGATCTACCCTACTATCAAGGACGACTATTTCTACCACACAAGGAATTACAGGAACTTGTCATCTCCAATTATCATGATACCCTGATGGAAGGTCACCCAGGTATCGCTAAAACCGAAGCTAAAATTAAGAGACAATTCTGGTGGCCCACCTGGCGAAAAGATATAAAGTCATTTGTGATGTCTTGTGGCATTTGCGCCCAAAACAAAAGTCAGAAGAAAAAACCAGCTGGCCTTTTACAACCTTTGGATATTCCACCTACACCATGGCACACCTTGTCTTTAGACTTTATTACTGATCTACCTCCATGTAATGGATTTAACACCATTCTAGTTATCGTGGATCTTTTTTCCAAGATGGCCCACTTTATTCCTTTGAAGGGACTACCTTCCGCTTCAATTCTGGCCAAGGAGTTCCTCGAAAACATCGTTCGAATACACGGGTTTCCTTCCGTATTGGTCTCTGACCGAGGTAGTCAATTCATTTCACATTTTTGGAAGAAATGTTGCCAATTGGCGCAAATTGAGGTAAGGTTATCAACCAGTCACCATCCCCAGACCGATGGTCAGACGGGGAGGACCAACCGGACCCTTGAACAGTACCTACGTTGCATGCTTCACCAGACCGAAATTAATTGGAAAGATATTTTATGGATTTCCGAATATTCATACAATAACTCTGTACATTCAGGAACCGGACAAAGCCCCTTTTATACCATGTATGGACACCACCCACACTTAGAAATGCCCGCAGTTAGTCATTTGCATTCTACTATTACACAAGCTTTCAAGGAAGCAACAGAACATTTGAAGCAAGCAAAAGAGAAATACAAGAAAAATGCTGATCTACATAGAAGTGAAACTCCACAGTACCAAATTGGAGATCAGGTTTGGCTAGCTGCAAAACACATATCTCTGAAAGGAACTCGGACTTTTAATCCTAGATATTTAGGACCTTACATCATTAAGGCCATTATCAACCTGATGGCCGTCAAACTGGAATTACTCTCCAATATGCGAATTCATCCTGTCTTTCATGTTTCACTTTTAAAACCAGTTCAACCAGGAACAAGATTAACCAAACCACCAGATCCTATCTTGATAGATGGAGAACCTGAATTCGAGGTGAAAAACATCCTGGACTCCAAGGTGGTTAAGTCAAAACTTTTTTACTTCATCGATTGGAAAGGTTACGGGCCACAGGAAAGGTCATGGGAGCCTAGTGACCACGTTCATGCACCTCGATTAGTGAAGAGATTCCATCGGGACTTCCCAGACAAACCAGGACCAAGGGGAAGAACGACTTTAGGAGGGGCCTTGAGGGGGAGTGCTGTCATGATGCATACCCCCGGGCATCCAGACCACGTCCATCAGCCCCGGGAGCAGGCATCATGTTGCCTTGAGAAAACCCAGCAACCCCTGCTAGAGGCTGTCTGGGTTCAGTCCTGGCGCCTATATGGGACATCAGTCCTGGCGCCATAGGCACCAGGCTCATAGGTGCACACTTACCTGATGCAGACCATGCTGCAAGAAGATCCAAGCCCATGTGAGGCCTGGAAGGGACTACTTTGCCTTAGGGACTATTTTGTTACTCGGGTGTGGTCGGGGAGGAATACCTACCTGGGACTACTTTGGAAGCTATTTAAACCACGCCCGAAGAGCAGCACACGCTTCGCGTTATTCTGCATCCAGCAGCGTAACGTTCACCGTGCCAGCAGCAGCATCCAGCCTTCTGCCACGCCCGCCTCGAACCTGGAGCACCTAGAAAGAAGGAAAGAAGCAAAGGTTAGAACAAGAGTATTACCTGATTTCTTACCTGATCCCGGATTCATCGCATCTTCAAACCTGAGGAAAGACTTGGTTTTAGCAGCAGCGCAGCGCCATACTCACCGTTCCACGCAGCATCTCTTTGATCCGGCGCTGTCTCCATCTTCACATCGCCGAATTCCAGCACCTAAGGGGGACAAGAAACAACAAGGTGAGCAGAGAGAACAGACAGAGACAATCTCTTTAGTTGCCATATGCTTACCTGATTTTACCGCCGGAGGTATTATTCATCAGCACGCCACATCTTCTTATGCCGCACCTGTAAGAAAAGGAGAAAGCAGCAAGTTTAACCCTTGGCATTATTTACCAGACAGTGTTGGATAACACAGACTTTTACCGGAGCGCTTTCAGCTGTCAATCTTCTTATTGGGTCAAAGCTGCAAGATAAAAGAGAAATTGCACAGGAGTGAATTCCAGACATTTTGAACTCTTACGAACTATATACTTACGGCTCTTCGCCAGGACCTTTTGGAGTCAGGATTTGTCTACAACTCTTCCAATATCTTCAGGCCAGTGAAGTAACTGGTCATCAACGCGCTGCTGCGTACTTCGCAGGATGGAGGGCTCATCCTTCAAGAATATAAGGTGAGATTGCTTAGAGGGCACTTCAGAGGTGATTAGAGGGGAGGACAGTGGGGGTTCTATCACTTGAATCCACAAGTGGCTAAATCCATCTCTCCACTTGTAGGAGAATATTTCTACGGGTCAAGCAGACAAGAATTGGAGGGCAGATCCAGTCAGTCATCGCTGCACTACGCATCACGTGGGTGGAGGCCGCAGCAGTCCGGGTCCGACCGACGCCCCTGTGGGAGCCAGGTGAGCGTAACAGAAACCCCCTTCCAGAGCTCCAGATTTAGCCAGCTGGTCAGCCAGGTCATTCCCAGCCTTATCTGGCCCCTCTCTTTTAGAATGACCTCTTATTTTCTTCCAATAGATGGTCATCTCACTGGAGGTCACCAGATTATTAATTGACTGGATCAGTTTGGCACGCTTTATTGGCTTGTTGTTGGCACAAAGCATGCCTCGATTCTTCCAGTTAATCAGGTGCTCCAAGAACCCATTCCTGACATGATCAGAGTCAGGGATTATTTCATCAAGTTGGTGGTGCACTGTTGTGATGAATGGCCATCAACTCTGCACACTGTTAGGACCTGTCTTCATTCCAACGCAGGAGCTGCTGAGACCCACAGTCCCACAAAGATGTAGCGCACTCAACTAGTCTTAACACAGCTGAGCCTGTGACACCCGAGGGGGAAAGGGGAAGTGGAGAAAATAACAAACTCCGACACAGGAACTGGAACCTCCTTCCGGTATCTGCATAGAGGAAAGATTCATACAATTTTAATAAAACTCTAACTTTCTCATCCTAAAAATACCATATCCCATACACAAGGGTTAAGTTACCTGGATTCTCCTCTGCTAATCCTTAGAGGAATTTATTTCTTGCTTTATCTTGTTTTGCTCATGACACCTTTATTCCCAGTTCAATCCTCAGGAGACTTGTTCTGTAACCAAATGCTCTACTGTATCTTATTCAGAGAATACAAATGTGTACACTTTAATTCACTCCTGGTATAGTTCTGGTCAAAGGGCAAACACTAGATATTTCAGAATAGTCTTAACAGGATTAAGTTCTTAGTTGTGCACAAATAGTTTCCTGCTCATACTGGGTTGTAGTGTTCAATGAGATAAACTATTAATGAAGAATTTTCCATTGGAACTCAGATCTGCCACAGAATACTTGAGATTTCCTTATAATGCTCAACAAAGGAAAAATGGGGCTTAGCAGATCAAGTTCCTAGTTCAGCGTGAAAGTAAGCTTCAAAAATGTGTTCCGTTTTAGATACACTGCAGATGCGCGTCCGTGCATACATGCCCTTCTGACAGGGCAGAGATTTAATGCAACTTGCACTCTGGGAAAGTGTCCTCACTAGTATGAGAGTCGACTCATTTGCTTGTTTTCACATGAAAGGAAACTCCTTCAAGTTGCTTGCTGGGGCAGTGCGTACTGCACCTTCAAGAGTTCAATCTGTTTGCTTAAGTCAGTATGTAAACACTGCTGCCTGCAGTTTAACAAGTCGCTGCGTGTATCGCGCAGTCAATAGAATTTCAAGATTCAAAATACAAACAGAGAAAGATAAGGATTTAATTTACAGTCGCTGTGCTAACCGAGAACAGGAAAGAAAACAAAGTACTCCGTACCGAAGGAAAAAACGTGTTTGCTTACCTCGCAGAGGAAAGGGAATCCGGATGTTTTTTCCATACCTCACCTCAGGAAACGCGTTGCTGTAGACAGGTACGCAGTCCTGATACTACGTCATTAAAATCAGCTGTTTGCGCCGTCACAGCTGATCTTCCCAGCTTTATAGGAGCCGCGCGAACAAGCGTCTGGCGAGGTAAACAAATAGGACGTTAGAGAATCTCCGGCTAACCTCTCAACAAAAATCACATGCGCACACTCGCGCAAAAGAAAGTCAGCACAATTAACTCTTTATGAACTAGACCTCTTATCCTAAATTAGGTTTTCTTTTCCCAAGCAAGGGTAGTCTTTAAAAATGGTAAGCTGAATAAGAAATTGTACTTAGCTTAGATTTTGAAGGTAAATGTTAAACAACCAGATCTTCTTTTCTTCAGAACTTTGACTTTAACTTCTCAGAAGGAATCTTGTCTTGATTTCTTCTTTCTTCTGAACTTAGATGAATCTTTCTTGAAACCATAGGCCAAAACTCAGGAGCTCTTAAAAAATATGACCTTCTTAAATGGGATCTTAAATGAAAGGCAGTTTAGAATGCCAGAGTCAGTCCTTTTGTTTTCCCATCACCCAATTAGGACTCCTGCTCCTTCCCTCCATCTTGGCTTGGGTTCCCATCAGCATTGTGAAGACTACAGTTAAGGCCTAAACCACTTCAAGGAAACTTTAGTAAATAGTTAAATATGTAAAACTCACTAAAAAGACAAACAAGCACCAAACAGATATAATGTCTATTTACCCAGGGACCTTACATAATGTCTATTTTCCAATGTCTTTTTACCCAGGGACCTGACATGCACTGACTACATCAGGGTCCTATTTTGTAACCATAAGAGGGTTCCAGGTTATCATTCACCCAGGCATTCCCAATGCAAGCCACTAGTGGATGGGTGCTCCTACCCCGTTGTTATCAACATGGTAGGAGCACCCATCCACATAAACTGTGGGTATCCCCTGACACGTGTCTTTTTCGTAGACCTTGTGTGGGGAAGTTAAGAACACCTCCATGTTGTTGTTGTTCATTAGACCTTCGTCCTCTAGACAGTTTTCTTGAACACAATCATGCAAGTATGCCAACCCTCGCGCTAGGGGTCTCTTCTTGTTTTGGCCATATCTGACCTCCACAGGAAAGCCTTGCATGGACAGAATCCAGGAAGTAATTTGGGAATTGCTGACATTCCCCGCCCGGATTCTGTCACTTTGGAGATATTGCAAGGGTTGGTGAGGAGTCTCGACAATGATGTGCTCTCCCTAAATGAATGTGCGGTAATTTCTTAATGCCAAAACCGTGGTCAGGAGTGTCTTCTCATAGTCATTGAATATTTACTCCACAGAGGACAACGTTTTGCTCATGTATGAGATGACTTTGTTGACCATGTCACGCTTTTGATAAAACGCCGCTGTTAGGCAAGTATCTGAGACCCCGTCCCTAAGACAAACTCCTCGTTCTTTATGGGGTAAGCCAAACAAGGAGTCTGGGAAAGGCTTCTTTTCAGTTGCTTAACTGCTTCGGCGTGTTCCGGACCCCACTCCCACTTGACGCCGGCCTTTAACCCCTTAAGTGCCAGCGACGAGCCGGCTCGTCAGTGGAAACCCCTCCAGGTTGCCACCGACGAGCCGGCTCGTCGGTAGCACTTAAGGGGTTAATGAAGGAGAAAATGTTGGAATAGTTTGCTCGGTGAAATACTGGAATTAATAAAAAGGCCTTGGCACTGGGGGGGAAAACCCATGGCGGTTAAGGGGTTAATAAATGAACCAAGGGTCGAGTGACCTCTCCGTAGTCTTCCATTAACCTTTGATGACAATTTGTGAGTCCAAGGAGGCTTCTTAATTCTCGCAGAGCAGTAGGGTCTTTTAATTTCATTAAGGTTTCCACGTTCTTTTCCTGAGGATTAAGACCCTGAAGGGTGATCTCGTGCCCTAACACTCGGGTCTTACACCACTGTGCCTTCTGAAAGGGCAGTTTTGCTCTGGCTTTCTGCAACTGAGTTAGAACATAGCGGATCTCTGCTGTATGTTCCTCCACAGTTGATCAGAACATCATCCACATAGGCCAGGTTTCCCCTTTTGCCCAAGTCGGGCATGGCCTTATGTAGAAAGATGTTGAACTCATTGCCGGGCTTTATGTATCCAAAGGGTGTTCGGATCCATGTGTACTGCTGCCCCCCAAAGGTAAAGGCAAGCTTGTACTGGTCTCCGCTACTCACGGGTACTGTCCAGTAGCTGTTGGTCAGGTCAATGGCGGTGTACACCTTTGAACCTTGGATCTGTGCCAGCCCCTGATCCATGTAGGGAAGTGGCCATTTTACATGTGGAGCCGTTTCCACAAATCCCTCAGGTCTGCACATAGTCTCCATTGGCCATTTGGTTTGAGTATCCCCAGTCCCGGGTTGTTGAAGGTACTGTGAATTGGATGAATTATCCCACGTGATTCTAAATTCTTAATAATCTCTGTGAGTGACTCCATGGACGCTAGAGATACCCAGTATTGTTTCACAAATACTGGAGACATCTCAGGGTCCGTGGGTATGTTGGTTGAATGAATGGATGTGTGTCCACAGTCCTATGAGTCCACTGAAAAAATATCTTGGAATTCCAGGAAGACCTGTTTCAGCTTTTCTTTCTGCTCCTTTGTCTCACAGGCATCAGCAAGATTAATCCCTTCCTCGACCATCTGCTTGAAACCTGGAAAGACCTTGGGCTTGGCAATTTCAGTGGTATCCTCCAGTTAGGTGGAGTGATCTCTTTTGATGGTGTTGTTCGGGGCAGGAGGTGTCAGGGATTCCAGGTAGTGGTCCTTGACTCTGAACACTACCTCCTCCCCCCCAATGTCAAATGTCACCTCTTACACCCCATATGGGCAGGAAGAGTACACCAAGAATTCCCCCCATGACTAGTAAAAATCTTTTCTGGGGGAATACTGTCGCTGATGTCGAAACAGTCATTTTGGATTGGTTCCATGATGTCATTACCTAAATCAATGGAATAATGTTGGGCATCAACCGCCATTCCAATAAAGGTGTCTGCGCTCTGATGGCATTATGAAGTACACACAGAAAACAGGCTCAAGTTTGGTTTACAATGGTTTTATTAAATTAAAAAGCAGGATGGAGTAAAGCCTAACTTGCCCTATGCTAAGGTAGGATTTCCCTACCTAAAGAAAACTAAGGATAATCTGTGTCAGAAAGTCCAAATAAAATCTGTGTCCAAAACCTATACTTGCCCTCACAAATAACTGTATGCAATGGGCCTCATTATAAGCTTGCCGGTCCGGTTAGCAGACTGTCAAACCACAAGTTCTGCTCGCGAGTGCCATCCCGCCTGCCAGGTTTGACCTGACGGGCGTACCGGCACCCGCGAGCAGAGCATGTCGGATGCACCGCCACCATTCTTAATGGTGCCGGTGCATCCGACCTCCCCGTTCCCATTGAGTCCAACATTATTTCCATACACCTGGGTCACACTCTTCTGACACTGTACCATTGATTGGCTGCCCACCATGTACTTATATTCTCCTGTCTCTTGCCAATGCAGGTTTCCTCATAACATGCAGTTCCTTTGGCTTCTGTCAATACTTGATTTTTCATACCATACCCTTCTAGGTATTCTCTTGACTTTGTCAATACTTGTATCTCAGATAATACAGTTTGTGGTATCAGGTAATTGCACCCCCTTTCTTTCACTCCACTCACAAATGCTCAAAGCTAGATTTTACTCTGTTTGGCATCCAGAAGTACTTATGCTGACTTTCAGTTCATCCAGTATTCATAACTACTTTTAATTGCTCCAAAAGTACTTATAATTACTTTCAGTTTTTTCGGTATTCAAAAGTACTTATAAAGGTTTTCATTTTGTTTGGTATTCAAAACAATGTTAATATATACTAAGCAAGTTCAGAGGGCCCTTGACAAGCGATTGGATATGTGGGATTGGTTGGAGAACTTTGCCCACCTCAGTACACTGAAAAGTTATGAATTTGTGAAATTCAGGTTGTACACCCATATGAAACCGCAAGAATATCTTAATTTATGCCCTTGTAAAAGACTGCGACGTTTTATACTCCTACTAAGACTGGATCAACTTCCGACATTATGGGTTACGGGCCGGAGAGACCAAACACCTGTTGAACTAAGGATTTGTAGATTGTGTAAAATTAATAATTCTTCGGAGACAGCACATCATGTCCTGACACAATGTAGTAGCATGACAAATATAATACAGCAATATATGGGAAAGTATACTCACGATCCTGCAGCAATCTCTAAGGCATTATTTTGGCATCATTGTTTAAATTCGGAAAATATCTATATTTTAACCTCTTTATATAATATCTGGTTAATCATTGAGGGAAAACTGGGCATTAAGATCTGAATAGGTGGGTTTTAATTCTATTTTGTGAAGTATTACTATATAATTATGAATTATAATTCTTAATTGTTCCTTCTCAGTTACAGGTTGATAATCTGTATTTTGTTGATTCGATGTATTTAGGGCTTGATTTAGGTTGTTTTAGGTTCTAATATGCATGATGTTATTTAGGTCAGATTCATTATTATCACTAATAGTATTGCTATTTTATCTAACTGCGTAATTTAAATGCCAAATGGTTATTAATAGTGATGTATGGTATCTTTTATCCAATGTAATGATATAATAGCTGATTTTGAAATTAATTAATTAATTTGATTATTTATTCATGTTTCTAGATATGTGTAAAGTTTATTAATTTAAATTGTAACACATTAAATAAATAAATAAAGTTAATCTCATATTTGCCTGCCGGCCTGGTGTTTCCCACACTCACAGGTCGGAGCTTGCGGTGCTGGGAGGTCTCTACCACCACAGGTTTCTCACCTTCCCATGTGGGACCTCGTGGGACCTTGTGGGACCTCGCGGGACCTCGTTTCCTCTCCCAGAGGCTCTTCGTGGCATTGCTCCCCAACATGACTGCAGTTAAGGATTCTTGTGACCACTTCGCTCAGTCACGCCGATCTCCTTCTCGCAGTGTGCTACCGGCCTCCAGCGTTCCTTAGCTTCGCTTCCTGCTGCATACACTCTGCATCTGTAAACGGGTCTTGAGCGCTCCACTTGCCACACCACTGATCTGGAGATGCCTTCCCAGCTGCTGCATCTGCCTCCACAGCTGACTCAATTTACAAAAGGATGGTGGCTTTAAAGTTCCTGCCACCATGACTAGTGCCGGAAAGACTAGACCGCTCACCATTAGAACAGTAATTCTGCCTTACTCGTGCTGTCCTACTCCTCGTCCCAGTATACAGCTGAGGCTGATATGTGTCTGTATTAACAAAATGAGGCTAATATGTGTCTGTATTAACAAAAAGGAGGCTGATATGTATTTGTCTCAACAAATGAGAATGTATCTTCCTAGTTGGTCTCTTCCTCATCCCATTCTTGAGCTGGGGTTTCTTGGGGAAATTCTGAAGGGAAGAACAGGGAAAGGGCTGACAATAGCCTACACAGTTTTGAGGGATGGAGGGTTCTTTATGAAAAGGAAATGGGGGATACCATGTCTCACCTAAGGACGTCCTCTCTCCACTCCCCAAATCTCCTCCACCCAGGTAATCCTCCCTCGCATATCCAGCCCCAGGGTCAGGATCCAAAAGGGATGGCCTTTCCCTGGCCACCCAAGAGGAGAATACAAGGGGAAAAGAAGTGGGGATTCCCTCAGGTTCCTCACAGCGCTGTGAGAAATGTGACCGTCTTCTCACTTCTACTCCCCCTGTATCCTCTCTGCATGTGACCAGGGAAAGACCATCACATTTGGATCCTAACCCTGGGGGTGGACAAGGGAGGAAAGATCACCTGGATAGACGGTACTTGGGGATTGGAGGTGAGATGCCCTTAGGTAAGACACAGTATTTCACATCCTCCTTTCTGGAAGGAACCCCTATCCCAAAAGTGGTTATGGGATATTGTGCACCATGTTGCATTATCTTTGAGAAGATCAGGAGATACTGTAATCCCCAACGTGTTAGACAGAGAGGAAGAAAGGCTATAGCCCCTCACCCATTTTAGCAACGCCTCTGTCTCAAACGCTCGAGAAGCTCTGCATTTCTTTCCCTCACTTTGGTGAGTTGCTGGAACCCAGGTTCACTGGCTTGTAACTGGGTAATAATTCATCCAATTTCTGTGGTCTTCATTCCTCGCCATCATTAAAAGGCCACAATAGATTTTTTACAGATTTCCCCCAGGCCCGTTCAATCCATTACATTGCTGCAGTTGATTACTCCCACTTGTACTGAAATACCACATCGACGTTCTCGTTCTGGTTTCCGACACCTGTGCAGATAATCCTCATGGTGCAGAGGATTGCCATTCCAATACCTGCAGGATAGCTTGAGTTCAACAGATTGTTCCCTTTTTCTGAACTTGGACAAAGCTGACACCATCTGATTTTAGGAAAACCAAGCAATTGCGTGTCAATTATAGGGCAGCTCGAACAGCCTTCTGTGCTTCTTTTTTCTCTTTTTTTCTACCAGTCTTTTAATGGTCTTCATGAGGCCAAATACATTGGATACAATAATTCCTTAATCCCTTCAAATACAACAGGTGAATATGCAATTTTCCTCAGAGAAAAGGCCAATAAGTGGTTTTAAAACATGTGAACAAATAATTATCTTGAAATTTTGAAATGGATGAATATTGGCAGTCGTGCTTAGACTTTATTATTCACATGTCCCTTTTCCATTTTCGTAATTGAAATCATTGTTATAAACATGTACTCGTAAAGCTATAATTAAACTTCAGAAGATTTCAATTGTTATAGCATCCGAATATTGCATTTCTTTCTGGCCACATCTGGACTAGAGAATAATATAGTGACTCAAAAGGCAAACACATATCAAAAACAGTTTTGCATTGGACAGGTTGAATACATATTGCATGCATCTCTGTCTGAAAGGACAGTCATTGTGCCTCGTGATGGGACACTGTTAGCTGGAGGTTGAGCTACATTATCAATCATCAAAAACTAGGCTAGATATTCACCCATTATGAAAAGTTACCATGAATTGTTTTGATAAAAGACAGAGTAATAAATAGGGCTACGAGTTTGGATTTGTCACGCGCAAGAATGAAGGTGATGCAAAGGTAGCATCACAAGCTATGAATGGACAAATGGTGTGACGCTTGATGGGTGTCAGATAGTGCTTACCTGGTAGGCAAGTCCTCGGATGGAGCATGAGGTTGTGGTGGCCACAGAGAGAATACTGAATGGACATGTATATTGTGGCAAATCCAGAGTATTTGTTCCTTCTCCCCAAAAAGGAGCTCCCCCATTGAGGCTAGTGTGGTAAGCCTGCTTCGCAAGACACTCGCTAAGGGCTCGGCCAAGCGGGACCTCACTTGGAGTGACTCCCCCTTTTGGGACGAGGACTCCTGAGTTAGGCTAGCTAACCCTATCAAATCTGTACTTTCCGCCTATTTATGGACCACAGAAGTTGCACGGGCGAGAATACCTCTTTGACTGACTCCGGTGCTAAACCCTCCTCTGACTCAACATTCGGTCCTCAGAAGCCCATTGCCTCTCGTTTCAGCGATGACGAAAAAAGCTCTGAAGTACTCACTTGGAGGAGGAGACTTCCTGAAGCAGAGCTGAACGGCAGGGGAGGAGATGCACACCAGAGACTACCTGGAGGCGGGACCACGCAGAGGACATGGAGGGCCTGAGTCCCGGCAAAACCCTGAAGAAGTTACCACACCAAAAAGCAACCAAACGTCGGGTGGTGACCAGCACCGCCGACACAGTCATCACCAGCACTCCCTGGTGGAAACGCAGTGAGAAAGCAGGTTTGTGGCCCACTCAGGAAGAAGGGAAGGGGGCGGGTGATCGCTTCGATGGGAGAATCTGTACCCTGAATTCTTTGATGGCTAACAAGCCCCGAAAGAGAAGGAGTCATTACCGGAGAGTCCTAAGTGCGATAAAACAAGAGCAGAATATATAAAGTCAAGAGAAGGTGATTGTAAAGTCTCCACAGGAGTAAGGGACAGTATCTTCTGGAGTAAGTATGACGATTCACTAGGTGTCATCAGTCTCTTTTCTCATGAGGATATGGAAGTGAGGCTGCTACCCAATAGTTCCCCCAGGGTGGCTTAATGTGGGAGGACCTCAAGGAGAGGGACTCCCCTACTGGGGATAAGGATGACCACCAGGGTGATAGACGGCACAAGACCCAAACCCAAACTTACCCAAAACATCTAGCACTGTTTCACACAGCCCCTTTGACTGACACAATCATGTGCTATTATAATATCAGGTCAGTATCACCATCTGAGACAAAGAAGATCATCCAATATGTAAAATGTAACATCATGTCAGTTTCATTAACTGACACTAAGAAGATTGTGCAAAAAGCAAAAGTCAACCCCAATGCAAGCACTGAGAAGGGGTGGCTCAAAGGAGCCAGGAGGAGTGACTCATGCAATGAGAGAAACTGTTCTTGTGCTCCGCATGGGAGTGGTCACCAAAACAGAGTAAAAACACATGAAGCACTGAGTGACGGAGAGAACCGTACAGGATGTGGGCCAGCCGAGAAGGAAAGCAGCACAGAGACAGCCCTGCCAGGGACAATCAAAGATGGAGCAGAGAACACTCTGGGGAAGCCAAAAGCAGTCATCCGCTGGATATGAGAAGCAGGTGGCAAGAATTATTTGTCAAGTGGTGTGGAGCTGGTCAAGAACATGGCTGGAGGCTGAGAAGTAGTGGCATGACCTTAAGAAGTTGGACTGCACGGTCCTGTAATTGCACCTACACTGCTGGTCCGACGGGTGTGAACGAGGAACATCGAGCAAGAGCCGCAGAGACAAAGAAGGCCAATGCAATGCTCCTGAACAAAGCAAGGCCCCCCGGAAGAACCGGCAGTGCGTCCCGAAGCCAGCAAAATTAACGGGTGTAACGCAGTAACCGATGGGGGCATAACGTTTGAGATTAAATACAAGTTAATATGAAATACTGAGTGCAAGTTAACTACTTGTATCATCAAGCTCAATCTTCTTCGTGGCAGTACTTGACAGGAGATTTGAACCGAGTGGGTTTAGCGATAAGGGGAAGAAAGAAAGGGTTTGGAACACAAACCAGATAAGGGTCTGGAACCCGAAATGAAACCAAGCAAGTTTCACCAGTGAAGGGTCTAGGATCCTGTCCACAATCACAGTGGGGGAGAAGCAACCACTGGCCACCAGGGAAGAGTCTGGGACCCTGTCTATCGTAAACAGTGGGGAAGAGGAACCCACTGGTGATGGAAGAAGGTTCTGGGACCCCAACAAAGAGACATTAAAGCAGAGAGGAAATATTCCTCATCATAGTGGCGGGGATAAGTCCACTAATCACAAGGGAAGGATCTGGGATCCTAAGAAGATAGGGATATTGTTGAAAGCATGTTACAAATGCAACGTGTATATCAATCTGAAAGCTCTGAATATCAAGTAATACCAGGAGAAGGGAGTCATTCTCCTGGTTATAAAGCACAAGTAGAGAGATGCCAGAGGAAGGGAATCATTCCCTGTGGCTTTGTGTGTCAAGAGCAGACCAAGAGAACATAGGCATTCTCTTGGTCACGAAATAGAATCAAATTGGTGATTTGCGGGCAAGGGAGTCATTCCCTGTGGTTCTTTTTTGGAAATTGTACCGAATCATCCCAGGAGAAGGGAGCCATTCTCTTGGAGAGAACATTGTGTAAAGACTTTTTGAAACCTGCAAATCAGGGAAAGGGAGTCATTTCCATTGGTGTTTATGTTTGAAGGAACAAGAACTGAAAGTGTTGAGAATCTTGAAGTTGAAAATGTAACGTGCGCACTACCCTGCAGTGGGGAATCCTGAGGGGGCAAAGTGGGCTTCAAGCTAAAAGAAGTTGGAGAGAGACTAATCGAACAAGACGCTGGATAGAAGCACTGAAAAGGTTTTATGTACTGAGTAAGACGAGGAACTGGGAAAGAGGAGGATTTACTTCATGTGAACGGTTGAACTGCAAAAAAACCTGTCAAAACTTTATACAAACGCTTGCTTGACCCAGGCCAGGGTTGTCCTGGGAGGAACTCAGATTTTTTTAATACTGTTGAAGAAGAGGGGGTCAGCTAAAAGGTGTTGACAGACCCCCAGGGTGAAAGCCTGTTTCTTTATTTAGTTTTCTATTAGTGATGGGGTCAGGTAGTTGCACAGGTTAGGACGGAGGACTGTTTTCTTATTTGTACATTCTGACATGCACCTTAGTTTTACTCTGTAGGAAGGGAATCCCCTTTTAACAGTAGGGCTAGTGAGGCATTTTCTTTTAATTTAAATAAAGTTATGAACCCTTATTCAGGTGGTCCGCAAAGGGCTGGTGCTCGCAGATCCCAACCCTAGGGGTGGATGAGCAAGGGAGGATCACCTGGATAGGGGAACCTGGGGTTATGCTGGGGGGAATGCCCAGATGAGACACGGTACTATGCAGAGGAAGGAAAGGCGAATAATTTCTCTGAGGCCTTTATAGGCTATAACACATCTGCCTAACCTCCTCCCATTCAGTCTCTTCTACCTAGATCCAATGACCCCCTTGTACAGAAACAATCCACTGAGATTTTAAACCCACTTACACCGAAGATTATCCATCCCGGAATCCCTGTTTGCCTGTTCCCTACCTGATTACTCCTGGTCACTGTTCTTCCCATTCTTTCTCATGTCCCTCTAATTATTCTTCCCCGAAAACCAGGTATATGGTATTTACTAAACACTAGGATCCCCACAATCCCCTTTGTTCACTCCATGATCACAGTTACTCTCGTTTGTTTCACAAACCCTACCAATCCTGTTTTTCTGATTGTCATATTTCGAAACCCCAATCTTCTATGACAGAATACTACCGTTCCCACAATCCCCTATGTTCTGTTCTTCATCCCCATCATTCTTGTCCATTTTGCAAACCTTCCCCATCATACCCTGTAGGACAATCCAACAATACCTTTTTCCCCATTACACCCCCTAGGACACTCAGGTACTCTACCACCCTCCTTTTCCACCCTGAACACTTCTTCACATTGCGACAGACAACAGACTTTTAATGCACCTGTTTACCTGACATATCCCGACACAAGGGTCAGGCAAAGTCAGGCAATTCATTTAAATCACACACACCTGATGGCTCTTCCTTTTCCCCACAGGGATAAAAGGTGGGGCCAGAGAGCAGAGGACGAGCAAGGCGAGCATGGCAGACAGCACAATGGTACAGTTACGCAGGCGCGACAGTTCAAGAGAAGGAAAAGGTGGCCGGAATCGAGATGGTGGTGAGGAAAGAAGTGACCTTGCCCTTTTCATCCCAGACTCGTGGAACCTTCGTGGAAGAGAGCCTAAGACTGCGAACAATAGCACAAGTGTCTTGCAGCAGATGTCAACGGTACACTGTGCAAGCTTATGCCGATAAGCAGGACCGAGGGAAGCTCCTGCGCCCGTGATACCGGCCTTGACCCTAGGAAAGCCAAAAGCCAAGCGGATCATCACAGCCGGTGAGTTGAGGGGAGAATCGATAAGAACCAGGCTGTGTTCAATGAGAAATGCAAAGTGGCAAGTTTGAACCAATTTTAATGAACTGTAAAAAGTGTTAAGGGGAGACCAGCCGCAGAGGGAAAACCGGCACCACGTGGGTGCTAATTCAAGAGACTCTGTTCGATCCCCATCTGAGCGAAACTATGGGTACCAGAAGGCCGTAAGAGAGTCGCTGAAAGAGGTCAAATTGGTCATACAGGAGGCCTAGGAAAATCCCTGTACAATCGAAAGACTTTGATCTACATCAGCGTGAAAGCAAGGGAAACAAATCCCGCCACATGAGAAAGCAAGGGAAGTGAATCCCGAAAATGCAAGCGAATGTGAACTTGACAAGAGTGAACCCAGCAGAGGGATGTCCATTGGAACTGTTTAAAAAGACATTAAGATTTGTGAAAGAGGGATCAATGCACGGAAGAGGGGGATCCAGGGGTCAAAGTCATCAACCAAAGCCCATGGAAAAGAGACAGTATTTGTTTTGTTAGTTGAATACGTCAGGTCCTCGAGGGCAAGAGACTTTCAAAAAAACGAAACCTAACCACCGACAGTCCAGGGAGCTGCCATTAGAACTGTTGTCTCGTGCTGGAGAAGCCACAGACTGTACTGTGCTCCAAGCTCCCATCTTACTCCGTGTCTAAAACATGGTGAAGAAAGACCCAGGCTACCACATCCTGACATATTATTTGAGAACACTTCTTTCTTTTCTTGAGAACTATCCCACACACTTTTTCTATTAGTTGAAAGGTTTGGCAATAGGTTTCTTATTATAGGCCCTTTTTATTTGACACAACGCCACCAGGACTGCCTTATTTGCATTTGATGGTCGACGCTTGCTCCCATCCTAGATTTAGCTTTAGCTTAGGCATTTTTCCAACCTGCACACAGCATTCATTGTTCAATAAACACCCTTGAACTGTGATCACTTGTGTCTGTTTTACTTATTGCCACCATGAGTTTCTTACAAGTCCTACTTTTGGTTTGCCACAATATTCACAAGAAGATGGTTAAAACAGTAACAAGAGGAGTGGTAACTATGATATATCCACACTCTTTATGGCTGTTGTGGCATTAGGAGTAGAGGAAACTAGAGCTCCAGGGAATCTTACTTTGACTACTAAATGCCTGCAATGAAATATTCTTCCTGGCTTAGCATCATAATTTCAAGGAATGTATTTATGAATGTTTTAGTGGAATGCATGCTTCTAAGGAGTCTTTAGCCCAGAGTGTTAGGTGCGATTTTAACCTTGGTGCTAAATCTACCTCACTTATGAGATCTCCAGAACTTTTTGCTGGACTGGTAGATTATTTTCCATATACCTCAATGGGTGGGAACCTTTTCCACACTCACAGATCCTTTTACTCGTTTTATGGGTGTCATTGTCAAGACTCTCCATAGTTTTAATTTGATCCTCTTTGACAACTTTTGGTATATACCTTTTTATTGTTACAGGGTTGCCCTTTGGGCTCCCCTTTTACTTTCTCTGGCTAACCTTGTGAGAACTACAGTTCCCAAGGGTTGAAAGGATACTGCTATCTCCTCCACATTTTGTTAGGTGAAACCCGAACAGCCCACCTTATGTGGAGTGCTTGGGAGATACAATGATCCCCTTTCTCACTAGCACTGTAACAATTCTGATGCAGGGACAAGTTTACCTTAAATGGCTGGTGACAGTGAGTCTTTTTACTAATTTGGTGCACCTTAACCACAGGCAGTTTGCACAGCTGCGGTAAATGCACCCACGGGTGCCCATTTTACCAAATTGGCCCTTGTCTTCTTTTTTGCCATTTTCGTACTTCTTGTACCTTCCCCTGCCCTCTGGGGTGGTAAATTCCTTTGCGAGATTTTTTATCTTCGGCGGGAGACCTTGGTCAAGCCCACCCAGGCTACAGAGTGTCTGTGAAGGCAGGAAGCGAGGGAGGAGTCCAAAACTCTGCAGCCCTTTGTCTCCCAGCCTGCCTGCGAGAATCCAATTCCAACTGGGAGGCTGGCTGTCTTGAAAGAACTACCAACCCCCAAGTTTGAATGTTGCACGTCTGTTTGATTGGTCCTGCTTAAAAGTCTAATCCTGGAAACTGAAGAGGTAGTCGGCCACTGGACCTGAATCCGAAGAGGAATTTGAAGAAAACACATCTGAGACAAATTCCCATTCCTTCCAAGGGACCTGGGGACTCCGAAAACGACTACCCCGACACATAGCCTGGTGAAATCCACTAGACTCAAGAATACCTGCCTTGTGAGCCATCCCATGTCATGCTTCAACCTTGCGGGCTTCAATACACAAATACTCTGGGACCTCGTGCCATTTTGCAGTGCATGGTCTTCCAAATTCTGAATCAAGCTGAAACTTTGGTGGCATCCTGCTGGACCTCTAGAGACGTAATTCCAGTCTTTCAAGTCCCCTCACCAGAGTGCTGGACCAGATTAGCGACGCAAATCCAATTAGCGATTTTCTGTCTTCTTCTGGCTCCTGAAAAGGGGGCACCAAAGCTCTTCTTCTGCACTGAGTTACTGCGTCGGCTGGGGTATTTACCTACCTTAAGCCTTTGTGATTGCTGTGTAGCTTTGGGGTGTTTCTTTTGATTGGGTGTCCCCTCACCCAGTTTACCCAGGCCCACTGCTGGAATCCTCCTAGGGTGTCTTCTGTTTTTTTTTGTTGTATATGGTTCAATAGAAACTGAAAAAATAACAATTAAAAAAATATACTATGAACCTTTACAAAAGACGAAGCATTAACACATTCATTCATCAATATTATCCAAAAGTTAAAATAATTCTTCACTCTCATCTATACACATTTAAGATTCATCCTAAATTTTACAAACAACATAATTTTAGGGATCATTACTTTCTCACTCAAGATTCATAGCTTCAAAGAAACCTGCCACCGCAATTCCCATTGCTGTTGTTTGCGGGGACAAACATTTTTTCCATAGTTTGTCAACATTCACCCATGCTATATTGCGCCTTTTCCCAAAAAACCTTGCTCTTAAGGCCGACAACGCCTCACATTCCATTAACAAATGCCTGATATTTTCACAGCCCTCAACTTTTTTACAGAACCTACAGCCATTTACATCGTCCTCCACTAGTTTCCTTCTATTTAACACCTCCCTAGTAAGAATGAGATTCCATCAAAAGCGCATAATTACGTTCCTGTATATTTTATTTGGAAACTGCAACATGTAAGTATTCACTACCCCTCTTGTTTTATGTTCGTGTTTCAACTATGTTAGAGACTTGTAACTGGGAATGCCATCCAGTGTGCTGACCCAATCAAGATCATACAATGCTTTTTAAACTATCATGGGGTTTGTTTTCAGAGTCTCTATATCGCGGCTGACACCTTCCAAAAGCATGTTTCCATACTCAAACAGTTTGCCCATGAAACCTATTTTAATATTCATCTGGACCAAGAACTCTATGTACTCAGACAAATCCATGTACAACGATCCCTCAAGTCCAGTTAATACCTTAAAGAGCAGTGTTAAAATGTTCCACTGTACTCTTGCTCTCAAAGACAGGAGACCCAGCTCAAAACAAATTGCGGTCAGTGGCACGCAGTTAGGGACCTTCAATATCTTTCTCCATAATTTAGCTTCAATCTTATCTAGTTGCACAAAAGAGTTCTTCCACCATAATTCGAGGCCATAAATTAATTTGGGTACTATCTTGCCTTCATAGTATGTAATCGCCGGTTTTATGGAGAATCGGCCAAACTTACTGTCCACTCTTTGCAACTGGTTTAGGAGAGCTGCAGCCTTTTGCTCTAAGACAAGACACGTATTTCCATAGCCTCTATTCGCAGCTATTGGAAAGCCCAGTTATGTGACACTCTTTGCTCTCTGGATCAATGATTTACCTAGTCTCCAACTAAACAAGCCGGGCCTTCTCTTATTTGAAAATTCCAGGATTCTTTTCTGGGTTTATCACCAGCCCATTTTCACTGGTGTATTCCTCGAAGGCTCCCATAAGACGCTGGCGGCCAATTTGAGTTTTTATCAAAGAACAGGAAATTGTTGGCATATATTAAATGGGGTACTTTTAGTTTACCCAGTCTCGGAGCTGCCAATACCCTGCCTTTCAAAAACTCCCCAACATCAGACACGTACATATTATATAACCAGGGAGCTAGCACACATCCCTGCCTCAGACCTTCTTCTGTTTTTATCTTTCTGGAAACATGGCCCGCCTGATTTAATCTAACCTTTATGCCAAAATTCTCATGGAGTTGCTTTATGATATTCAAGAGGTCCCCCGGCAGGCCCCATCTTTTCAATTTTCTCCAAAGCTTACTACGATCAACACGGTCAAAGGCCGCCGAGAGGTCCACTGAGCTCATAAATGTGCAGTCCATTTTTCCTGTCCAAGCCCCCTCCTGAATTTCCCTCACCACTAGCCCGTTCAGATTAGTTGAGTAGCCTTCTATGAAGCCTGTTTGCAGTTTTCAAAGGCCCTCCCACTGAGCGTGCCCAATCATGTAAATGTTTCAAAAAGTGTGACGCAAAGATCTTGCTGTCAACGTCCAAAAATGTGATCGGCCTGAAGTTACTGGGATTTTCACGGTCTCCTTTTTTAAATATGGGCACCACTAGACCTGTATTCCATGATTCCGACATGCGCCCTGTTGCAACAATGTCGTTAAAGAGGCAAGTTAACACCTCTGCCCAGGCTTCTGGATTAGCCTTCAGTAGCATATTAGTCAATCCATTACTCTTCACAATAAGATCTTTTATCTCTTGGTGGTCAAATATCATTACCTTTCCATGCTTTGTCCCTTCTTTACCTCCCTCCTACTCCTTATCCGCCAACTGAGTATACACGTTAGTGAAATACTCCCACCATGTTTTCTCATGTACAGCATTCTATAGGGCAACCCTGCTCTTACCGGCATTTCCATTGACTACTTCCCAAAATGCCCTCGATTCTTTACCATTTAGGGTGGCCAACATCAATTCAGCATCTCTTTGTAACAAGTTTGCCTGGTTACTCTTACAAAAGTGTTTATATGATTGTTTTCACGGCTTTCCGCCGATTCGCCTTCCAGGCCCCTGTGTTATCTGATGGTTTTATTTCTCGTAAACATTGTCTTATTTCCCTCTTTCTTTGTGCTACCTTCTCATTATATTGATGTTCGTGGGTCTTTTTCGTCCCCCCAAACCTTTTCCTGCCCTTCCCCAGGTTTTAGCTAACAGTTCTACAATCGTCTGATCAAAATTCTTGCCATTAAATACCTTTAATTTCCAATCGTACAATGTATCCTTTATCATTGTTGTTAGATTCTGATTCATTTTGGACAATAAGGAAGGTGTCCACCGTAATCTGTTTCCAACCACATTTGTGGCAACATTCACACACATACTTTCCTCCGTTTTACCCACCGACACATTGAAGTTCACCTTCAACTTAGAGTGATCGCTCCAAGTATTATCACATATTTCCATACCTTCATATAGACGGAATAGGTCAGTATTCACAAATACCTAATCAATTGTTGACTCGCTTACACCTCTATTACAGGTGTACTTTGCACCCAGGTCTCCTTCCACATTCCCATTTAGTTTACTCAAACCCACTGCGTCCAGCGCAACCAGCCATTTCCTTCCTGCCTGACTTTTATGGTCACTAGCGATCATGTCCGGAGTTATATCCCATTCTTCCCCTTCTATCCTTTGGCACTTTGCATTTAAGTCCCCCGCCACAATGATATTCGCTCTAATATTCGAGAGTTGCCAATCAGCAATTATCTTGATCAATGACTTCAAGAAGATGTTGAGTAACGCGATTCCCCTGTGCCAGTAAATGTTAAGAATGAGCATAGGGCTATCGCCTTCACTTCCCCTTACTTCCACTCCTATCACTCCAAATGGCATATTGGGCATTTCTTTGGCTGTCAAGCCATGCTCTGATTTAATTGCCATTAACAGGCCACCCATATTACGGCCCCCCTCACTCGCCCTTGCTTTTTGCTGAAATACCTTGTAACCGTCCAAGGACAATGGGGCTATAAGCCAGGTTTCCTGTAGCAAAATAAAAGTACTCTGTCTCAGTTGTTCTATTGCCCTCTGATTACTAAATAGATGCATATCCCCCCTGGAATCCCAGGAGGTCAGAGAGAGGTTATTTATTCTGCTACGGATGCCAGCCTTCGCCTTTTCCTCCAAAGGGCCCCTTGCAATTTAGGACAGACATCACTTCTGACCAGTGCATTGCCAACTCTTTTTCCTCTCTGCCCCCTCATTTACTTCTCTAGCCTCTCCCTCTCCGGTCTTAACCACTATGCAAAGGTTTCCCGGCTCCCTTGGCCCCTTCTTTTCCTCCCTATTCTCCACCCTCTCCACTCTGAACCCCATTCTGGCCAAGTCTCCCCTTTCTGATGATAGACCATCTCTTACCAGATGGAATTCAGAGTGCAACAGACAGGCACAGCTATTTGACCTGTCTGGGAATGAGACCCTATCAATATCCCTCGACGATATGCCCAACAACCTTGCTACTTCGTTGAATATTGCTAGCACATTTAACCGATTCAAACAAACTGGCCTTTCCTGGCCTAATAAAATGGTTAATAGAGGTTTATGGTCCACTTTTCCTTGCGCCGATGAGATGCAGTGTTTTATAGGTGGTGTCTCCCTCCCTAGCCCCCTTGGTACAAACCCTTTTACTCCCTTGTCACAGTTCCTGCCCATTCTTTAGAATGCTGAATGGGCGCTCACCATGGTGGACATGTTTAAGGCGACTTTCAAGGTGGTCCAATCTACCCCCTGTGTCTACCATCATGTTCTTTTCCTGAAAGTTGCTGCAATTCTTTGTCGCCATAGCCTTTTTAGTAGGGGGTTGATAGAATTTTTCGGAAAAAAAGTCCTTTAGTTATTGTGTCGATAGACTTTTCCCCTCCTTGACGACCCTCGTCTGTCACATGCTCTTTGCCAACGTTCGTCCCTGCCCCTTCACCTCTGGTACAGCACACAATTTGTCTTCGATGGTACCCACTGGACCGTAGTTTGTGCGGCCGCGTCCGATGTACCTTTAATGGCTTCATTCTCAGAGGCCGCCCCCCACCTTTTGCAGGTTTTACTGCCTGTGCACTTTCCGCAGTTGGTTCTTCTTCTTCGAAGTTTTCCTGGACTCTGGCAGCTGTTTGCCCGGACTTTTTCTCCTTTTCGTCCGGGGTCTTCCTTGGTGCTTTAGGTGCTTTCTTCTTTTTACTCTGTTGGGGGCGATTTAGGGCTTCTATTATCGAGATGTCCTCAGAAATTTTCTGAGAGGAAACAGAAAAGGCTTTCTTGCCCTGCCCCTCTCTTAGATGTCTTTCCTTTTTCCTTTCCCTTAGGAGAAGAAGATTCTTTTTCAGGATTCATCAATATGTTCTCGAACCGTGCCTCATTTTTCCTACAACACAGCTCTTGTCCCGTGCCAATGCTTTCCTCCCTGGTCTCAGGTTACTTATTGCTAGCATGACCTAGCACTGTTTCCTGCACACCCATGTTGGCTGGATTGGCTTCTCTGGGCTCCAACTGAGTTCCAGGCCCATCATGTGTTTGCTGGCCCTGGGGTTCAATGCTGCAGCCACCCTCTTTTATTGCCAACCGTTGGGCATCCAAACTGCTGCCTTTGGCTACACTCTCCTGTTGGCCTCTCGCCTGTACTATGTCTGTTAATATGCCCAAATTCAACTTTATTTCACTTAGGGTTAAGGTATGCAATCTAACATCAGACCAACTGTTGTCATAGAGCTTGACAAACAAACGTAGTACTGAGTTCAGTGCCGAGATGGAAGGAGAGGTTAGTCTGATATATTTGTCCGCTTCACGCAGGGTATGGTGTAATGAACCTTGCATACCTGCTTCCACCTCCCTTTCTTCATCTTTTTCAATGAAGTTGGTCAAATCCGCAGGAGAACCTCTCCCGTTCTGTGCATCAGGTTGTCACCACTTCCATTGATACTTACTATATCTTTATTTACACTTCCTCCGTTGTTGTCCGTGAATCCTATCATGCTGATGTCCTGAATTTGAGAATAGTCAGTGTAAGCTGTTTATCTCTCCCTAGTGACCGATCTGTGTTCCGTAGTTGCCCTCATAATAGGATAATAGTCCGTGATTTTTCGAGCTATTACCGGGGAGGCCAACGGGTCCTGTGTAGCTCCCGTGTCTTTCCTCCCCTGAGTTCGCCCTATGTGGTTTTTATTTATAGTCCGCTTTTTGTTGTCCTGGTTGTTTGTTTCTCTTAGGCTCCGCTCTATTACTGCTGCCACATCCTCTTCAGAGCGGCAGCTGTCCGGTCTTTCCTCAAGCGGGCCCTCCTCTGAGAAAGAGTCAAAGTGGGGACCACCGTTATAGAGGCCATACCGCAGCATATTCAGAAAAGTATACTTGCAGGTTGGTTTCCTAAGTGATTCCTTAACTGAGTGTCACTGCACAACTGATAGGGTCTACTACCCCTGTTTTACTGAATGTAATCGGAAAGTAATTTATGGGTTTACTCCCCATGAATAGGTGTGTCCTATACTAAATGTGTTTCATAAGGTCTGACTTGCCTAGACATACTGTTAGTTTTCTAAACAAGGTTTATGCTTTGGCCTGTGTACCTTCAAGCATTGTGTTGTGTTTTTATAATGTGTTTATGACTCTACGACAAAGTACTTACCGCAAGACTTAACTTGGCCTAACTGTATTTATAATAAACCTTTACCTTTTATAATACATCAGGTTGTAAGTGTTTCTGTTGAACCCTTGGTATACTAGAAGTCCTTTGTACCTTTCTACAGCCCTCTCTCTCTCTCCTAAAATAAGCCTCGCTGCTCTGTCTACGCTACCATGTAGTCCGGTGGTACAGCCTTATACTAAGAGTGAAGTCTTGTACTGTCTCAGTGGAATGGTTTTACTAAGCTCTTAGTTGGACTACGAAAAAACTGTCCTAACACAGAGGATAGGGTTTTCTGTCACAGGATGTAGCCAGAAGGCTAGCAGATCTCTCCCAAATTGGTCTAGGGTACACTGCTGGCCTCCTTATGAATTTTATGATTGCTTAAACATGTAGATTTGTTGCATGAAATCCAGTGCATACCTTTGCTGGGAACTGTTTCTGCAAAGACTACGGGGCAGTTGATCAAGGAGGCCAAGTCTCTTTAAGGTACCACTTTTCCTACATAGCTTTAGCGTTGAAGTCTTACTTTGTTTTCTTTTCCATTCCCCAAATACCTCATCTCCAAAATTCAGGTTGAGTTTGATGTTCTCTTCTGGATATTAATGATGTGATGTGGAAGGACATGGCACATACCTGTAATCTTAGTTCTTCATCATCTTTCCCTTCTTTAGATTTTTAAACAACCACCCACCTGAATTCCGTGATTAACAAGGTGAGGGATTTCAGAGGAAATAAGGGAACATCCATACTCTCTATTACCAAATAATACGTTCTGGAGCCGTATCCGATATGTTGCTTTTTTCTTTTCTTTCAATTTTTACAATGAGCAGTAGAGTTGAATTCAAAGCCAACACTTGGATGCTTTTGTGATAAAATGAAGGTCCAATTCAGCATTTCAGATAATCGACAATAGTTTTTCTTAATCATTTTTGTTGGGGGATGTTCTCTGCTTAAATGTTTTCCGTTATCGCACACCCATAAGTGTAAATATTGAGTGCTTATGAGTTTAATGAAGATGGCCACGATCTGGAACGCCGATTACAAGTAGCTTTTCTCTACCTTAGTTTACAATGTGGTAAACATTGTACAAGTAATTCCCCTAGTTGCTTTGATGTTTTTTCTCTATTGTATTGTCTGTTTTCTCCTTTTCCACGCGAATGCATATTGGTTTCGTTTGAAGCACACAACACACTCGTGATTGCTTGCTTTTACTGTTTTGTCCTCTGGTTACAAGCTTTTACGGATTTAATGAAAAGTGTAATCACACTTTCTATTTCAGGGTTTAGTACTCAAAGGATGGGTGGATTGTTCTTCTGATAAAGAACTGGTTGTGAAGAAGTCTATCAAATACCTTGAAGAAGGGATCAAAGACAGCAGTGATGTATTTGGAGTTCTGGGAAAGGTATGAGTTATAGTTATGGCCATTGTAGTCAGATCATTTCTGCTGTACCTACTGATGTAATCATTTTTGCATATTCTATCTGCCCTTGACGGCTAATGAATATCAAGTGGTTATTTCTACGAGGGTGGCAACCTGCAGGCCTCCTTTCATTAAGCTGATACCACCATAGATATCAGCAGTGCTACCCCATCCTTCACATTCAAAAACACTCAAACTCTCTCTCTCTCTCTCTCGCTCTCTTTCTTTCTCTCTCTCTCTCTCTCTCTCTCTCTCTCTCTCTCACACACACACACACACACACTCTCTCTCTCTCTCTCTCTCTCTCTCTCTCTTTCAAGAACTCTTGCACATACATGCATTACATTCAAACACACACTCATAAAGAATAAACACGTTCGCTACTAACCTATGTCTTTTGCTCTGGAGTGCTCTTTGGATGCAGAGGGAGTTTGACGGGCAGGAGGTCCGGAACAAATTCTGACAGCGCCAGCGTGGAAAGATTTTAACACATGTGGTACTCTGGATGCTTTCTGATCACCGTGGTTGCTCAATAACCTGCAGGTCAGAGGTTGTTGCGCTATCCCGCGTGCTTTCACTTAAAAAAAATATATTAGTGTGGTGGGCCCACCAGCCCCGTGGTAGGCAGTGGGTGCACCTGGCATTGAGGAGGGGCGAACACTACGCACTTCCTCCCAGCCCACACCATTGGATGAATGAGCTGAGAACGTTGCTTAGGAGACATCAACATATTTGCGGCTTAATGATGATAACTTGCGGCTAATACATGGACATCTCTCCAAAAAAAGGCTGTTGAATACTCATGAATGGTGTCATGGTGTTCAGATTTGCAGGAGCTCATAAGCCAATCTTGCATTGCAAACCACCTGGGTTGGTTAAAGAATAGGATGTGATATATTCTCAACAGGTGCTGGTCAGTTTGAGAGTTCAAGGCTGGGATTCAGACTCCTATAAGTAAAACAGCAATGTTCTGTTTTTCTTCTGTATTCAGTAGGCTGGAATAGTGTAAGGGTGTCCTAGATCACAAAACAGTAAGAAAACAGAGGTAGAGAAGGAGAGCTATGGCTGCAATGATTTATTTTCAGCATTTAGGATTCGCTTAATGGGTTATATTTTTTCATTGCGGTTTTAAGATGTTTTTCTGTTTTTAAATGGGTTGCCTTGTAGTTTTCATTGTAGTTAACATCTATTGATTTCCTTTCACCTGGTGTTTTTTGTGGCTGTTTTGGGGTGGTACATTTAATTTGAAATTGTCAATACCATTGAGTTGAGTAATTTTGACAATGAGATGTTCTTCTTGTTCTTTTTATGGGAAGTTCGTAGATACTGGGACTGGGGCTGGGCTTGACCATGAGATGCCGCAACCATTTGAGACACTGATTATATTAGTCCATTGAGAATTTCCATGGAGGACAAGAAGATGGCCACCCTTTTTGTCAACCTCTTGGGCGTGACACTATTTCCGGATGCCACAGGGATTACAGCAGCAGAGGACTATAGACTATAGATTTTGGACTAAGTTTAAGATGACCGTGAGAAGGGACAGTTTTCAAACCCCAGGCTCAAAGGAAAGAGCAGACTGTTAGTGCAGAGGAGTATTCTCTGTGCTGACATGAGTCTATGCCAGGATGATGATGCCATTGTGCTGCTCGTTCTGTGGTGTGGAAATCCACAAATTGGTACCACCATTACTAAGCCATATCTCTGCATGGTCTGTTGTGAATATACCTGAGAAGAGGGAAAGAAACAACATTATCCTGTTGCTCACTCCTATCATCCAAGGTAAAATGGATTTGTCCCTGTGGATGATGAGTGGCTGTCTGAATTTCTTTGATCAATAACTACACTACACTTGAAAATGTCAATGGGATTGAAGGGAGGACTTGTGAATAGTATTTCTTCCTAAAGAAAGGAGTGTGCAAGGTCGGGGTAGTGTATAACTTTTGAAATACGTGTGAAAGTCACATTTTATCAACAGTACATCTAATTCATTAGAAAACAATCAGCGGCATACAATTTAATTCCAGTAGAGCACAAACCAAGCTAGATCTTAAAAGAAACAACATAAACAGCAGTGCAGTATGTCCTGGAAAAAATACCCACAGGCTATTCTGATGGATTGTTGAACGGTTTTATTAGCTTGAGGAGCCAGGAATGAGACACAGACAAAGAGAACTCATGATTGTGGTTACAAACATTTATTCAAAATAATAAAGGGGTTGGAAAATACCTTACTGTCCCTACTCAAAGAGGTATTTCCCTACCACAACCAAAACAAAGGGTCTGTCCTGTGTCAAGATGTCCAAAACAAAACTTCCTGTGTCTGAAATCCTATCCTAGCCCTCACATTCTAAAAGTAACTATAAGGCGCTAAGGGTGATGTCTTTGGGTTTGAAAGTGTACAAATGTTCAAGTTCAAAAGAAAGATGCAACTCCAACACACAGGTTCCCAATGGATAGTGTTCACAGTTCCATGGAATGGCTCCCTTCCCCAGGTATCTCTTCACCAACACAACAGATCAACAAGACAATCCAAATTCTTTATAGCCCAAGATGATAACTCCGTCCTGTTGGCATTGCACTCCACTCCTAGGGAAATGTCTCCCTTCCCCAGGTCTGTTCAAACAATTCAAAATCCTAAAGGCATAAGTCTTCCTTGGAATTATTTGTTCAACAAAGCAACTTGGATGCAAAACCACTTGTATCCGGGTCCCAGCCGCGAAGGAGACCTGGTATACTCTGTGCCAGGTTCTTCTCCACATTCAATGCAATTTGACTCGCAAGCTTGTCTTTGCCTGGTGTACTTTCCTGCCAGGCTTTTCTCCTGTGGTTAACTTTACACACTTGCAAACTTGACTTGGCCTATTGTACTCTCCTGCCAGAATTCTCTAGTACAGTTCACTTTATAAAATTGCGAACTAGGCTTTGCCTGGTATACTCTCCTGCCAGGACCTTCTCGTACAGTTCACATTTCTGCTATTATTCCTTTTGATGTATCAGGTTTCAAATCCCTTTTCATTCACTTCACTGGCTCTTATGTGTCCTTGATAGCATTGTTGAAGCGCCCCGTTGTCCCAGCTTCGCTTCTCAGGACTCACTAGCTTTTTGTGGCTTTCTTCATTTTTCTAGCGGTCAACATGAAGCAACGCTTGGCATCCCATGTCTGCTTCACCGGCTCACCAGTTTTGAATACTGGCTTCCATGTCCTTCACGGCTCCCGCTCTGCTGCTGAGCTCTTCTCCATGTTCGGGCGGTGCTTGTGGTGCTTCTCGGTTCATGTGGCCACAAGGAAGACTTGCCTTCTATTCCCGCTACGGTCCCAACATGGTGAAACCGCACCAGAAAGGGGGGGCGGTTGGAGTTGGAACGTCGAAAAATACTATAAAATAGGATGGGGTATGGGCGCGGGAAAGGGGGGATACCGCGTCTCACCATCGGTTGCCTCACCCCCACTCCCCGAAGGTCACTCACCCAGGTGATCCTCCCGCACTGGTCCACCCCCAGGGTCGGGATCCAAAGGCGATGGCCATGCCCTGGCTACCTGAGAGAGAGATCCCTGGGGATTAGTAAGTGAGACACCCTTTGGTTTCTCAGAAAGGGCTAAAGCGCCTCTGTACTTCAAACGGTAAAAGTAACTGGGTGAAATTCTAGCAATAATTGGAAAATGGGCACATTGTCACTGGGCATATGATTGCTTTGAGTCAGGTGCAACCACATGTGCAAGTGCTACCATCATATGCCAAGTGCAATTTCAAATGCCCCAAAAGCTACAAACTGAATACAACCTGCTGGTCCAATATGTACTCTGGTGCAAATGCACCTTTCTTGTTTATGACTTCAAGTGAACTGATTCATCTTTTAAATGTTTTGATATTTTTAAAGCAAATAATAGGATTTTGGTCTCTGCTAAACTCAGCTACTTCAGTGGCCAATATTTGCAAATTATTGACTTCATTTTTTGTGTATTAGGGCTAAGAGTTGTAACACATACAACTCTGTCTTCTTATTTTCTGTGTGCTAATGGATTCATCAGACTTTTTCTTGGTGTTAATTTAGCTCATTTCTAGGATTTTCTTCAATTTTGTTTTAAATCCAACCTTATTAAGATTTTCATCATTATAAAATACGATACTGCCAATTATAAGACATGTGCCCAACAATAAACCAATCACACAATCACTTAACAATGGGCCATCATCATATCATCCAGCTGTTTCGCTCCCGTCCCTCCCGCTCCCACAGCCCCTCTCACATCATAACACCAACACCCGATCCAAGTCAACCCACAGATATTAAGGACAGCCTAGTCTGATCCACCTAAAGACCTGATTTTCCCTCTCAATCCTCTTTACACAGGATCATTCATTTCTTGCACATCCCAGGGTAGCTGCCCCTTTCCCCATCATGCCACACTCCAATCAACTTCCCTCACATCCCTCATTCCCCTTCACTCCTCCATAGGCATATACTTGGCTCGGAATCCCTCCCATTCCATTTCAGTATTCCCCCCCCCTGCCATGTATGGCCTGCCATAATCCTCTCCATCACATATATATATTATTCCCCGCATTTATCCATTCCTTCTTGCTCGGGAGCGTTGCCCTCTTCCAATGCGCTGCTAAACACGCTATTCCCACTAACAGCAAAAGATGCAGCAGTTGCAGCAGACTATTATATTCCCCCTTCACGCCTTCTAAACCAAATACGACCAGTAACAGTGACTTTGTTCTGGGGACCCCTTCCAGGTCCTTGATCCACCCCAGCACCCCATCCCAATACATCTGGACTCTTGCACAGCCCCACCACATGTGCCAATAATCTGCCCTTTCCCCACATTCATGCCAGCAGAGAGGACTCACCCCCAGGAACATCTTGGAGAGACGCACTGGGTCATTGCCATCTGTGGAGCAGTTCAATCGTGTGAAGTTTGTACTGAGATGCGATTGAGACTCTATATGCCCTGCAGCACATTTTCTGCCATAGCGTTTCATCCACCTCCACACCTAAATCCCCTTGCCACTTGATCCTAAGCTTCTCTGTGCTGTGAGAAACCTGAGGGTGTTCCCCTGGCTAAACCCCATGGATCTGTCATCCAGGTAGCCAGGACATGGCCATGGCTATTGAATCCAGTTCCTGGGGGTGGGACACCGACTGGTGAGATGTAGTTTCCTCCTTCTTTCAACACCTTTTCCCCATCCTACCACGTAGGACATTCAAAAACACTACTCCCCCGCTTTTCTGGCACAAACATTTTCGCACAACACTCAAGAGAATGGACTAACACCACAGCTGTTTACCTGACATGTCCCAATACAAGGGTCAGGCAAAGTCAGGCAATTGACCAGAATCACACACACCTGATGGCCCTTTCCCTTCCCCACAGGGATAAAAGAGAACACAGTACGAGCAAGGCAGACTGTACGACGAGACAGCTATGCAGGCCCAGCAGTTCAAGAGGAGGAGAAAGAGGGCGAATATCAAGATGCTGACAAGGGAGACGCTTCCTTTCCCTTTTCGACGCAGACCCGCAAAACCTCTGCAGAGGGAATCGTAAAACTGAGGACAATAGCCCAAGTGTGCTGCAACAGATGTCGGCGGCACCCACAGTGGACTCCAGTGGAGAGGAATGCCAAGCGGTCATCACAGCCAGTGAGTCGAGGGCAGAACCGATAAGAGCTGGGCTGTGGTGAACGACTGTCGCAAAATGGCAACTTGAACTAAGTTCAAAGAACTGTACAAATGTTAAGGGGAGACTAGCTACAGAGGATACCGGCACCACGTGGCACAAGAGACTCTGGTCGATCCCCGTCTGAGTGAAACTACAGATACTAGGAGGCAGCAGGAGAGCCGCCAAGTTAGGTTAAAGTGGTCATAGAGGAGGTCAAGCAAAATCCACATACAGTCGAAAGCCTTTTATCTAAGAACTGTGAGAAAGTAAGGGAAGTGAATCCCGTGAACATTTGAAAGTAATGGTGAATATGAAGTTGGCAAGAGTGAACCCGGAAGAGGTATGCTGACGAGAGGGGGCAAAGTCTGAAGCCACAAGAAACAGTGTGTTCACAAGTGAACCCGACCGAGGGATGTACACTGAAATAGTTTAAAAGGACATTGAGAATTGAAAGGGGTCTGAGCCCGAACGAGGAAGATCCAGGGGTGAAGATATTACCCAAATGTTCAATGAAGGCATAGTGACCCGGTGGAGGGAGGCTGAAAGTAAAGAGGGGTCAGCGCCCGGAAGAGGGGGACCCAGGGGTAAAGAATCCTCATCCTGAGTGAAACCAGGAAACAGGCAAAACCACCGAAGGCCTGGGTACTGATGGGGATTTTGAAGGGTCTGAGCCCGAACGAGGAAGATTCAGGGGTGTAGCATCACCCAAAGTCCATTGAGAGAAGGAACTGTTGTTTTGAGATACGATTTGTGAAGGGTAAGCGTCCGGAAGAGGGGGACCCAGGGGTGCATCCATCCCCTCCAGAGAATATGTGAAAAAGGAACTTTGTTTTGTTGTTTGAATAGGTCAGAAATCAAAGGCAAGAGACTTTGAAAGTAGAAGAGACTTGGCCACCGAGGCTCCTGATAAACTGGGAAAGCTCGAGGGTGTGCTGTGCTCCAAGATGCAACCTTACCCTGTGTTTAAAAGATGGGGAAGGAAGACCCAGGCTACCGCATCCTGACATATTATTTGTGAACACTTCTTTCTTTTCTCGAAAACTATCCCACACCCTTTTTGTATTAGTTGTAAGGATTTACAATAGTTTTCTTAGTACAGGCCCTTTTTATTTGATTCGATGCCACTAGGACTGCCTTATTTTCATTTGATGGTCGACGCTTGCTCCCATCTTAGATTTAGGTTTAGAGTAGATGTTTTTCCAACCTGCACACAGTTTAATAAACACCCTTGAACTGTGATCACTTGTGTCTGTCTTTACTGTTGCCACCATGAGTTCCTTACAGTGCTCTCCTTCCCCGCCTCCTCCAAGGCCCATGGAGTACATGGAGGAGATCAGCCCTTTTATGTCCCCACTTGAGTGCAGGACTTTCTCAGACGGGGTCAGCTCCATCTGTACCAGTTCCCTACAAGGCTCGGCTGTAACTACCCCCTTCAACTGGAGATAGGAAAATACTGACACATTCTCAATGCCCAGTGCCTCCTCCGAGTACACAAGCAAAATAAACTGATTGTCCCTCCACAACTGCCCCACCCTTTTTAGCTGTGCCTCAAACCATGACTGAAACCTGTCCAGATTCGGGATCTGTTCCATCACTCCCGGGGCCCAAAGATCACTCAAGGGTGAGTGCCATGTTGTCATGCCCTTCATCTCTGAAAGCTTTCGCCAAATCTTCCAAATAACTCCTAAGATGGGGTGTTCCTTAATCCTTTTCGGGAGCAGCTCCATCTGCGCCCATATCCATTCCCCTACCGTATCCGGTTGGAGATGATAATTGTCCAGTGCTACCCTTTGACAGCCCCTCAGGTACCTCAAATGCAGAATCAGAACCCTAAGCTGCGCTGCCTTATAGTATAAATATATGCCCTGGGAACCCTACTCCACCTCTTTCCTTTGGGAACAATAAGGTCTCATACGCGACCCCGGCCTTCTTTCCCTGCCACAAGAATCTTAGGAGGCGACCTTTAACCTTGCAGAACTTGGAGTCCCGCATTTGATTTGGCAGCATCTTGAACAGATAGAGAATTCTGGGGAGGAAGTTCATCTTTATAGTGTTCAGCCGTCCCAACCACAAGATTGTCAATTTCCCCTATTTCTCCAAATCTCAGAATAGCTTCTCGAGGAGAGGCAGTACATTTGCTTCATATAAGTCCCTCATTTCTCTCATGAGATTTATGCCCAGGTACCGTAAATGATCTCCTTTGACCTTCATCCCCAGCATGACCAGTCTCCTCAGCTCGTTGTCCCCCAATTAGTCCAGTGGGAATAAGATGGACTTCCCTTTGTTAATTCTAAACCCTGAGAGTGCTCAGTATTGCTCCACAATTTCCACCACCGGTGGGACCGTGGACATTGGGTTTCTGAGGTGTAGCAAAACATCATCCGCATATACCCCCAATTTGTATTCCACACCCCACCCCCGCCACCACGGGAATGCCTGCCACTCTGGGGTCCTCCCACAACCTCTGGGCCAGAGGATCCATTAAAAGAGCAAAAAGTAAGGGCGAGAGGGGCAGCCCTGTCTCGTGCTCCTTCCCAAACTGAACCAACGTGAGAATTTCCCATTAACAGCCACGCAGGCTTTTGGATCAAAGTTAAGTGCCATAATACCTTGCAAAAATGTGGCCCCTATCCCAAACTTAACTAAAACTGCCTTCAAATTCTCCCAGTCCACTTTGTCGAATGCTTTATGTGCATCGACCGAAAGAAGCGCAGGGTCTCCACCCTCTGCCTCGGGCCTCTTCAATTAAGCGTAGGGATTTCTGCATTCTGTCTGCTCCTTGTCTCCCTCTTATAAAACCCACCTGGTCGCAATGCACCAACCGTGGCAAATGCTTGTCAAGTCTTGAGGCCAGGAATTGCGTGAAAAGATTCTCATCCACATTGAGAAGCGAGATTGGGCGATACGAACCACATGCCTGTGGGTCTTTGCCCTCTTTGTGTATCACTGAAAAAAGAGCCTGTACAAACGTCTTGGGGGCCCAACCAGTGTCCAGGATTGTTAAGGAGAATTCTCTGTTTAGGCTGAATTTCCTAACCTAGTGAGTTCCCCAGCAGCTTTGCTGGATTTCTGGGGTTTGTTTTTTTCCCTCCTGCCAAGAGTGAGACTCTTTTCTCCCACTCTTGGACATGTATGTGTGTAATTCCTTCGAAATGTCAATGTGTTCGATGGGCTATGGGGTCTTTTACTCCATAGGGTCTCATATGTTTTTCTATGTGTGTTACACCGCACCCTACATGCCGTAACACTGGGGCGTCCTAGCGGACCCCCACCATAGACTCCATACCTGGGGACCGACTACTGTCTCCCCGGGCATGTAAAGTCACCATTAGCTTTACTAGACCTAAATTTACTAACAGAACTAGTACAAACCATCTTATTGTGGACGTACTAGTAGGGGTAATTCGATTACTCCTAGATCTGTTACTCGAGGGGGCACTGTCCCGTCCCCCCTCGTCGAGTTTTGGCTGGTGGCAGTGGAAACTACTTGTTATGTTCAACCCCGAACATAACCCTATGGGATTCGTCCCATTGTTGGAGATTGACCCTTTTTCTCGTTAATCTCTAACGTACCACCGGTCTCCTTATCTTAAATAAGTTTATCGGATGGTATTTTCTGCCAGAACTCGGTTTTTAAAATGGCGTCTGTGTTCGTCTCTGTGACTCCTAAACCAAAGGTTGAGCCCTTTGTTCCACTTTTGGTGGGCCTCTGGACAGAGACCCTCCAAAGTGGTGCCATTCTGTCTGGGTTACCACAGAGGGGTGGGAGGGGGTTTGGGCACCCTGGACCGAGTTGCCTTGCCAACTCCGGTCGCACTCTGGAGTGATTGGCCCAAGTGGTGAGCCTTCCCGCTCACCACTTAGCATGTGTTGATTGACAGCTAGGCTGAATGAATGGGGGTTTTCTGCATAAAAGCAGGGCTTTTGGGACTGGATCTTCAGAAGTCGCCACAGGACCTAAGAATCCGACGAGGGTAACGCTGAGCCGACCTGCACGACGACACCTCCGGTGGAGCCCTGCGGAACCGACTCACCACTTCCCGACGACAAAGGAGATCTCCCTGCCGGAGAGTCTCTTCCCCTGGCTGGTTGGAACAACCAGTCCCCTTTACTTTTTATTCGCCTAAGGACGCAGTGGTCGAATTGCCCGTGCAGAGCACCTCGGCAACCCGATAGCCACTACCCCTGTACCGCGACCAAAAGGTGGTGCCTTGTGACAGAGCACTCCGCGGCTGGTCTCTTCCCTGGTGGTGCACCGGACTTCACTTTTCTTTGACGACGAGATCATCTCTACTCTTGGCAAAGACCCGACGTGCATCCACCACCAGGAACAACTGCCCCCCCCCGGAGCTGCCCTCCACAACAAGGTACCGTGTCCGCCTGGCTTCCCTTTCGATCGGTTCGAGTGAGGTGTCTTAATCCTCTCCGTTCCGTTGGGCCGCCTCCAAGCTTTTCTCATTTATTGTTCTGAACTGGTTCAATCTGCCGATAACAATTTGCTACAAAGACTTGAATGCATCTCCACTAGAGACTTTTTGGGACATCGCGCCTTGCCTCTCCGAGTGAGCCTGGCCGCTGGACTTTATGATCTATTGTGATTCTTGCCTTCCCGCCTTGCATTTTATCCGCGAAGGATTGAACTGTGTTGATTTCATAACCTGCCTATCTTTTTCTCTCCCGTCCTAACTAATGTTCGAGTGTCATCTAGGTTGAGGTATACACCTCTGTTTGAAAATAAGTGGTACCAGTAGAAGCTAGAGTTGTCGAAATATTACTAGGGGGATTGATCGTTTTCTGCTTCGTAGAGTAATTGTGTTTGATTTGTTTGCCGTGATAGTGCTATAGTGTTTTTCATAGATGTTCTGTTATAAATAAATACCTTAATTTCGAAGGGATTGTGTCCTCCGACGTATTCCTCATCTTAGATATCTCCTTCCAGCTCTGCTGGCCTCGGAAAATTTTTTCTCTAGAGGGCGCTGCGCGTCGACGTCCTTCGAGTCGATGTCCCTCGACAGCCGCCGTATCGACGTTCGACGTCATCCTGCCTATAAAGGCCGCGCGCAGCGTCCGTTGCTCAGTTCCGTTTTTCCGCGCTTACTCGGTGCCTCGGAATACCGTTGCTCAGTTCTTAGTCAGAATAATCCTATTTACCTCGAGTTATTCGATCCGTACTCGATGGCTTCCTCGTCGGAACCGACAACTCCTCGATCCGGCTTCAAAAAATGCCGAGATTGTGGGAAAAAGATGTCGTTGACCGATCCTCACAGAATTTGTCTGTGGTGCTTGGGAGCTGAACACCATTGTTCGGAATGCGAGGACTGTATGTCCATGACAGCTAAGGCCCTGAAGGAGCGTAGGGGGAAGCTGGAGAAAGGTAAGACTTTTAAAGCTTCTTCTTCGTCGACGAAGTCGAGACATTCGTCTCCTCGTCACCATTCGCGCTCCACGTCTCGGAGTGGGTCTCATCACTCCTCGAGATCGAAGCACTCGAAGAGGAGACGTCGAAGATCCCCTTCTACGTCTTCCTCTTCCTCTGTTTCGCCAAAAAGAATCCCTTGCCCCACGAAACATAGTTCCCGGGCTGAATGGGAGGAATTCCGAAAGAATATGATGAGCGTCTTCGAGAAAGCGGCCTCGACCCCCTCGAAGACTGCCGAGAGCGATGCTCTGGTCGAAAGACCCAAAGGTCAAAAACGCTGCGAGTCGCAGTACCCGGCGAAAGAAACCTCTCGAGCGCGTTTCGAACCCTCGAGCAGGACTATGACCTCCAAACCTTCCTCGAAGGTTCCGTCGACGCCGTCGACGAAGGTCCCGTCGACGTCGAGGTCGATGTCTTCGACGCCGTTGTCGAGGGGACCTTCGACACACGGGTCTGTCGACTCGACGCCGACCTCGAAACTGGCGTCGACGCCAAGAAAAGTCACGGTTTCCACACATCCAGTGACTATCCCCAGGCCCTCGACGTCGATGACTTCGATATTGTCGAGTAGAATTCCAATACTGTCGAGGTCCTCGAGGCCTCCACCTCTGTTTTCGACGCCACGCTCGAAGCCTTCGACGTCGGCGTCGACGACATCGACGCTTTCGAGGCCAATAATGACAAGTTCGGCACCCTCTGCCTTGGAAATGGGATTTACTCCCTTTATGAGTTCAGAACAATTGAGAACTATATCCTCAATTTTAGAAGAGGGTGAATTGTCTGAACAAGACATATTTGAGTTACAGGGACCTGTAACCCCAGTTAGAGAGGAATTTTCCTCTGAAGAGCGCAGATTAAAGGATCTTCATGATTCTTTACATGAGGCAAGTGGGTTAGACACTTCCCCTGAGGTGGAGTTTGCTAAGCCAGACCCGGGGGAGCATGCTGAAACCCCCTACAGAGCCTTAATGGCCAGAATTACAGAGTTCATGTGGTGGTCTGCACCTTCACAATCTTTCCAACAAGATGACCTCACGGATATTCTTGACAAAGGCCCACAAGAGGATCCTGTGGTGCCTTTTCATAAAGCTCTTCAGAGAAAGATCATGACAAACTGGGAAACCCCAGATGTAATACCTGCAGTAAATAAAAAACTGTCTACAAAGTACAGGGTATCTTCCACAGACCCAGAGTTTTTGTCTAAACACCCATCCCCAGAAAGTCTGGTGGTACAAGCAGCATCCTCTACCGATGTCAAGACGGCTTATCCTACAGTCCCACAGGACAGGGACGATAAAAAATATGATGCTATGGCAAAGAAAGTCTTTTCAGCATGTAGCATGGCGTTAAAGTCTGTTAATGCTACTTGCACCCTTGCTAGGTTCAGCCATACACTTTGGGAGTGTGCTTCTACAGCGGCTGACTGCATCCCGGAGGGAGAAGAAAGGGATGCGTTCCTGAATATTATACAGGACGGTAAAGACGCTATGTGCGAATCCCTCCAGACGGGCATTGACTCGGCTGACAGTATCAGCAGAGCAATGGCGGCAAGTACTTCAACCAGGAGATTTGCTTGGTTGAGAAGGTCGGGTTTTGCCCCAGATGTGCAAGCCAGGCTCTTGAACATGCCATTCGATGGCTCTTCTTTGTTCGGGAAAAAGGCGGATGACAGTTTAGAGAAACTGCAAACTTCAAAAGCTGCAGCAAAATCCCTAGGAGCTGCAATCCGTCAGACTCCTTTTCGTCCCACAGGAACCTCTGCGAGGGGCAAGTCCTTTCGCTTCTACTCCGCATTCGGAAGAGGTAGAGGACGACCGGCTCAAAGGGGTCAAAGAAGAACTACCCGAGGTGGACGGGGTAGATATTCTAAAGCCGCAGCAACAGCAGGTGCCTCTTTACCATCGGCATCTGCATCAGCCGCCCCAAAACCACTCTGAGGACTCCCCTCACAGGACACCTGTAGGAGGCAGGTTGACTCAACATCTGGCGGTATGGCAGGCTATCACGTCAGATGCTTGGGCATTGGAAACAGTCGCCCAAGGTTACTGCCTGCCTTTCCTACGTATACCTCAGAGTCATCCACCGGGGATCAGCTCTCAGAAAGCTCCAGATCCGCTCCTCTTGCAGGAAATTTTGGACCTGCTAGAGAAAGGTGCCATAGAACCGGTACCTGTAGCGGAGAGGAACAAGGGCTGGTACTCCCCTTACTTTCTCATTCCGAAGAAAGACGGAGGACTGAGACCCATCTTGGACTTGCGAGAATTGAACAAATTCCTCAGAAAAGACAAATTCAAGATGGTCACTCTTTCTCAGATCCTCCAGGCCCTTCAGTTCCAGGACTGGTTTGTATCTCTGGACCTTCAGGACGCTTATTTCCATGTGCCTATCCATCTCAAACACAAGAAATACCTGAGGTTCGCAATTGGCAACTCTCACTATCAATTTCGAGTGCTGCCATTTGGGCTGACCTCCGCCCCGAGGGTCTTCACCAAGTTAATGTCGGTAGTGGCTGCAAGCCTAAGGAGGGAAGGGATTCACGTCTACCCTTACCTGGACGATTGGCTGATCAGGGCTGTTTCTCCGGAGCAAGCTCAGATCCAGCTAAATCACGTGTGCCACTTCCTTCACAGACTGGGCTTCTCCCTCAATTTAAAGAAGTCACAAATGATACCATCGCAGAGACTCCAGTTCATAGGAGCGATCCTGGATACTTCCCTGGGAAAAGCCTCGCCACCAGAGGTGAGGGCTCAAGATATTCTACAGATGGTTACCAAGTTCCAGCATGCCCAACGTCTCCCAGCCTTCGACTTTTTGAGGTTGCTAGGCCTCATGGCATCCTGCATTTTCCTTGTGCCAGAGGCTCGCCTGAGAATGAGATCCCTCCAGTGGGCACTGAGGACTCAGTGGTCACAATTCTCAGGGAGAATGACAGATCTTCTTCAGGTTCCCGACAGAGTAGCTCGAGACCTTCAGTGGTGGGCCTGTCAGGAGAACATTCTGAAAGGAGAACAGTTTTGGCAACCCTGGCCGGAGATAACAGTAGTCACGAATGCCTCACTCACGGGGTGGGGAGCCCACGCCAACGATTTGACCATCAGCGGTCGTTGGTCTCCATCGGAGTCCAGACTACACATCAACCTGTTAGAGCTGAGAGCCATCAGACTTGCGTTGAAGGCTTTCCTGCCAGCTGTACAAGGGAAGAACGTCCTGATAATGACAGACAACACGGTGGCCATGCATTACCTCAACAAAAGAGGAGGCGTAGGATCACTACCCCTGTGCAGAGAGGCGATGCAGCTCTGGTTTTGGGCAATCCAAGAAGGAATCTCTCTATCGGCAGTTCACCTAGCCGGAGAGAAGAACTTGACAGCGGACGCTCTGAGCAGGCAGAACACAGTCTCCCACGAGTGGGAACTAGCTCAGGAAGTCCTTCAAGAGATCTTCGCCCTTTGGGGAACCCCTCAGGTAGATCTGTTCGCCACCAGCCTAAACAGGAAATGCGACCTGTTCTGCTCAAGGGAATTTCCTCCGAGAGGAGCTCTGGGAGACGCGTTCATAGTGGACTGGGAGTTTCCGCTTCTGTACGCGTTCCCATCGGTCCCTGTCATTCCTCAAATGATCAGGAGGTTGAGAAGATTCCGTCGAACCATGATCCTAATTGCCCCGGATTGGGCCAGGAGAACGTGGTACCCGGACCTTCTAGACTTGTCCATCTGCCCTCCAATTCGACTTCCGCTCAGAGAGAACCTACTCTCACAGAAGGGAGGTCAGGTTCTCCATCCAGACATCAAAACCCTCAACCTTCACGCTTGGCTTCTGAACGGCTGAGGTACAAGGATTGGGACCTCCCTGATGATGTTATGGAGGTGTTGCTTTCGGCAAGGAGGCCAGCAACAAAGTCTTTATACCGCTGCCGTTGGAACAGATTTTGCAGCTGGTGTAGAGAACAGAATATTGACCCATTTTCATGTGGTACACCAATGGTTTTGTCCTTCCTACTATATTTGGCAAATTCAGGCCTTCAAGTTGGCACCATTAAGGGCTATCTCGCAGCGCTATCTATCTTTAAGCGTACTGCGGAAGAACCATCCTATTTCAAATTACCCTTGGTAATACAGTTTCTAAAGGGGTTAACCAATGTTTATCCCCCAAGACCATTCCAAGTTCCCCTATGGGATTTAAACTTAGTACTAACTTTCCTGATGGGTACACCTTTCGAACTTCTCCATTCTTGTTCGTTAAGATTCCTTACCCTTAAAACTGTTTTATTAATAGCACTTACATCTGCTAGAAGGGTGAGCGAATTACAAGCTCTTTCTTGTAAACCCCCTCATACAATCTTTCACAAAGACAAAGTTGTCCTGCAAGTGAAGCCTAATTTCCTCCCAAAGGTGGTTTCTGAATTCCATATCACTCAGAAGATTACCCTACCATCTTTCTATCCTCCTCCTCACCCGGGGAAAGAGGAAGAGAGGTTACACAGACTAGACCCTAGGAGGGCTTTAAGTTTTTACATTAGTAGACTAGCCAGGATAAGACAGGCAGACCAGCTGTTTGTAGGTTACACAGGTCACAAGCTGGGGTTACCAATAACTAAGCAGACCATTTCCAGATGGATCATTCTAGCCATTCTGGAATGTTATAAACTGGCAGGGAAAGAGCCCCCTCAAAACCTTAGGGCTCATTCGACCAGAGGTATTGCAGCTTCATCGGCCCTCAAAAGAGGCGTGCCGGTTAAAGACATCTGTGCGGCCGCTACATGGTCGTCTGTCCATACCTTTACACGTTTTTACAATTTGGATTCCTCCTCCAGTCAAGAGACTAGGTTTGGAAGGGCTGTACTACATTCTATTCATCAATAGAAGACAGCGTGAAGTCAGTACTCCCTCCTCCGAATATAGAATACTGCTATGGGAGCCTATCTAAGATGAGGAATACGTCGGAGGACACAATCCCTTCGAAGAACAAGTTACTTCTTACCTTGTAATGTTCTTTCGACGGGATGTTCCTCCGACGTATTCCTCATCGACCCTCCCATCCATCCCCGCAGTTCTACTTCCCTTGTTGTTGCAGCTTACGCTCCTTCAGGGTGATTAGTCTAGTCCAGACAGTAATACTGTGGGCTACAAAACGGAACTGAGCAACGGACGCTGCGCGCGGCCTTTATAGGCAGGATGACGTCGAACGTCGATACGGCGGCTGTCGAGGGACATCGATTCGAAGGACGTCGACGCGCAGCGCCCTCTAGAGAAAACATTTTCCGAGGCCAGCAGAGCTGGAAGGAGATATCTAAAATGAGGAATACGTCGGAGGAACATCCCGTCGAAAGAACGTTACAAGGTAAGAAGTAACTTGTTCATCTTTACACTAAGCCTCGTTACGTGTTTGCTTGTCTTGCTGTGAAGAATTGCCCTATTTTGTATACTCCACATACTGCTCAACTCTTCTTGAGGGAATTCTGACTGCTCAGCCACAGCTACCAAGTGAATCTGTGTGGTACAGACTGCTACCAAGTGGGTTCACCGCCAAACGCCTGTAGTCCTAAATCTTTTGCAGTGGTCCCAGACGGAACTGCACAGGTTTCCGCCTAACACTGGTGTACAGCGGTGGGATTTGTATCGAGTATACCGTTTAGAGTGCTTTTCGACACTGTAGGATAACTAACCACAAAACTTTGCACAAAAAGCAACTTTCAAAAAACATGTCTACGATGGAAACTTACAGTCAAGAGTCCTTGTCAGGTGAAAATACCGAGAGTTTGCGAGCTCTCTGTAGGCAAGAGAATCTTTCTGTAAGAGGCAAGAAGTTAGAACTAATCGAGAGATTGCTGGCGAACCAAAGTCTGGGTACTGGTTCAGAGGAACCAATCGCTCCAGCAAATGTAGATAACAGTAATGGTGTTGATCTGAATCGCGATTCTGATGATAGCGATGAGGAGGCTGACGAGGACGGAGAGGCTAATGAAACTGTCTCCCCTGCTCCTCTACCTGCCTTACCGGCTGTGCCTACGGGGCCCATACCAGGTCCCACAAGTAACCCTGCTTATTTTGAACTTGAAAAAATGAAGCTCGAACTAGAATACAAACGGTTCTTGGCTCAATCTGAACGAAACCAAGAGCTCGAGTTCAGACGGATGAATGCCCAGGCTGAGCAGAAGCAAGCTGAGTTAAGACTCAGAGAAATAGAACTTAATCACGAGTTAGAGATGAAAAAGTTGTCTATGGAAAATGCTTCTCTCTCCTCTGGTTCCTCTAGGAGCTCCAGTCCCAAAAGACCCCGGATGCCGAAGGAATTAGTGGGTATGTATGAACCGAGATTGGATGTGTTGGATTGGTTAAAACTGTTTGAATACAATCATGGGCTCCAGGACATCACCGGGAATGCATTGCTTACCTTGTTGTTCTCTAGGCTCCCTCCTGTTGCGACTGATGTGGTAATGGAGTTGGGAGAGGCGGATAAGACAGATTACGAAAGTGTGAAACTAGCTTTAATAGCTAGATTCGGGAAGACCCCTTCCCAGTATCTTAAGAGGTTTAGAACCCTCAAAAAGCATGATGGTACCCCTTGGGCTACCTGGGTGAGTGAAGGGTTGAAAAACTTAGAGGGATGGATTAAGGGTTACAAAGTGAACACTTATGAGGGTATGAGAAATCTTTTTATATTGGAGTCTATTTATGATGCCTGTTCTCCTGAGCTCAGACAGCACTTGGCTGATTCGAAGGAATTGGATTCCAGGGAGCTAGCTAAGGCTGCTGACTTGTGGGTTGCCAACAGGGCTACTCATAAGGATTCTGGGGCAACTCAGAAAAAGGATGAGGGAAAACAGCCTAAAAGAGACTCAAAAGAGAATTCTAATACCTCCCAACCCAAAGAGGGCCCCAAACAACAAAATAACCAGGGTAGACCCCAGGGAAAACCACAACAAAATAGTGTCCCTTCTGGCCACAAACCAGAAGGAGGTCAGAACAAGCCACCCTTCCAGAGAGCATTTGGTACATGCTATCTCTGTGGGGCAACTGACCATATCAAAGGAGATCCAAAATGTAAGGGTAAACCTACTGGGATCAGCACAGTCTCCTTAGCCTTCACTCCTGAGGAGGAAGTCCAAATGACTAGTGCTCACTTTGAAGTCTTTGCTGAAGAACCTTGGGTTCTTCAAGCAAGAGTATCCGTAGAGTCAATGGATCTGGTTAGTAATCAGAATAGGAATGTGTATGACTCTATACCAGAAAACTCTAAAAGTTATTATGTGGACAGTGTTCTTGTCAATGGCCAGGATACTCTTGCCAGGCGAGACTCTGGGGCCAGCAGAACAGTAGTGGCAAAAGCTTTTTCAGGCCTGAGGATGTTGCTAAGGCACTCAAAGGTCCCGCTAAGATGTCTGGAGGCCCTGTCCAAATGGTTCCAATTCTACCAGCCCTCATTCAGTGTAATTACATGACAGTGTTGATTCCTGTCAGTGTTCAGACTGAGGTGCCTGGGAAAGTCCTGTTGGGGAATGATCTAAAAACTCTAGGAGTAGTATCCAGTACCCCCAGGCCTCCCAGTATGGAGACCCAGAACCAAACCAAATTGGCTAGAGAGGCCACCTTAAGGAACCCCTCTAAGCCTGTGGGAACCTCTACTGAGAGCCCCACAACAAGCCCTGGCGTTAGTAAGTTGACCTCTGACCCAGGCAAATTTCAGGCTAACATGTTAGGGAAATGGGAGCCCCAACCAAGCTCCATCATTGTTCCCCCAGTTCCAGAGTCTGTGACTCCCCCTGCTTCTGAGGAAGAGGTGGATAGACCTACTGGAACCCTAACTAGGCCTAAGAGAACTGGTAATTCTCAGTGCTGGTGGAAAACCAGAAGAGAAAAGTCTAAGGTCAAAAACCTTCAGCCTGTTGGACCTTCGACAGAAGACTCCAACCCAATTCCTAGACTTAAGGGGGAAACTCCTAAAGTAGGTAAGGTAAGATCTCAGAGGAAGGAGAAGCATGTACCTTGCTTATCTTAATCCCCTCCTGCCAAGAGGCCTAAAACTCAACCTTCTCTCAACAGAGAGGTAGGGAAGACCTCTGGAGGCCCCTCTAGATCTAAGGGAATCCTTTATAAGGACCCCTTGAAAAAGCCTAACACAGGTTCAGAAGTTGTAACAACTTCTGAGGGACTGGTCAACCAGATCCCCTATAAACTTAAAAAGACTGATGTTCTTAGGAAGGTTTGTAGGTCATACAGCTTACAAAGGAAAACCTGGGAACCCATTGAACATAGGTCAAGGTGTCACCACCAAAATGCTGATGGTCTCTCTAGGATGTATGTCATCGACTAGAGGTATGAGATTCATCCAGGAGTGGATTAAATCCTCCTGTCCCTTAGTCTGGGGGGGGCGAGTGTTAGGGAGAATTCTCTGTTTAGGCTGAATTTCCTAACCTAGTGAGTCCCCCAGCAGCTTTGCTGGATTTCTGGAGTTTGTTTTTTTCCCTCCTGCCAAGAGTGAGACTCTTTTCTCCCACTCTTGGACATGTATGTGTGTAATTCCTTTGAAATGTCAATGTGTTCGATGGGCTATGGGGTCTTTTACTCCATAGGGTCTCATATGTTTTTCTATGTGTGTTACACCGCACCCTACGTGCCGTAACACTGGGGCGTCCTAGCGGACCCCCACCATAGACTCCATACCCGGGGACCGACTACTGTCTCCCCGGGCATGTAAAGTCACCATTGGCTTTACTAGACCTAAATTTACTAACAGAACTAGTACAAACCATCTTATTGTGGACGTACTAGTAGGGGTAATTCGATTACTCCTAGATCTGTTACTCGAGGGGGCACTGTCCTGTCCCCCCTCGTCGAGTTTTGGCTGGTGGCAGTGGAAACTACTTGTTATGTTCAACCCCGAACATAACCCTATGGGATTCGTCCCATTGTTGGAGATTGACCCTTTTTCTCGTTAATCTCTAACGTACCACCGGTCTCCTTATCTTAAATAAGTTTATCGGATGGTATTTTCTGCCAGAACTCGGTTTTTAAAATGGCGTCTGTGTTGGTCTCTGTGACTCCTAAACCAAAGGTTGAGCCCTTTGTTCCACTTTTGGCGGGCCTCTGGACAGAGACCCTCCAAAGTGGTGCCATTCTGTCTGGGTTACCACAGAGGTGTGGGAGGGGGTTTAGGCACCCTGGACCGAGTTGCCTTGCCAACTCCGGTCGCACTCTGGAGTGATTGGCCCAAGTGGTGAGCCTTCCCGCTCACCACTTAGCATGTGTTGATTGACAGCTAGGCTGAATGAATGGGGGTTTTCTGCATAAAAGCAGGGCTTTTGGGACTGGATCTTCAGAAGTCGCCACAGGACCTAAGAATCCGACGAGGGTAACGCTGAGCCAACCTGCACGACGACACCTCCGGTGGAGCCCTGCGGAACCGACTCACCACTTCCCGACGACAAAGGAGATCTCCCTGCCGGAGAGTCTCTTCCCCTGGCTGGTGGGAACAACCAGTCCCCTTTACTTTTTATTCGCCTCAGGACGCAGTGGTCGAATTGCCCGTGCAGAGCACCTCGGCAACCCAATAGCCACTACCCCTGTACTGCGACCAAAAGGTGGTGCCTTGTGACGGAGCACTCCGCGGCTGCTCTCTTCCCTGGTGGTGCACCGGACTTCACTTTTCTTCGACGACGAGATCATCTCTACTCTTGGCAAAGACCGACGTGCATCCACCACCAGGAACAACTGCCCCCGCCGGAGCTGCCCTCCACAACAAGGTACCGTGTCCGCCTGGCTTCCCTTTCGATCGGTTCGAGTGAGGTGTCTTAATCCTCTCCGTTCCGTTGGGCCGCCTCCAAGCTTTTCTCATTTATTGTTCTGAACTGGTTCAATCTGCCGATAACAATTTGCTACAAAGACTTGAATGCATCTCCACTAGAGACTTTTTGGGACATCGCGCCTTGCCTCTCCGAGTGAGCCTGGCCGCTGGACTTTATGATCTATTGTTATTCTTGCCTTCCCGCCTTGCATTTTATCCGCGAAGGATTGAACTGTGTTGATTTCATAACCTGCCTATCTTTTTCTCTCCCGTCCTAACTAATGTTCGAGTGTCATCTAGGTTGAGGTATACACCTCTGTTTGAAAATAAGTGGTACCAGTAGAACCTAGAGTTGTCGAAATATTGCTAGGGGGATTGATCGTTTTCTGCTTCGTAGAGTAATTGTGTTTGATTTGTTTGCCGTGATAGTGCTATAGTGTTTTTCATAGATGTTCTGTTATAAATAAATACCTTAATATCTTTACACTAAGCCTCGTTACGTGTTTGCTTGTCTTGCTGTGAAGAATTGCCCTATTTTGTATACTCCACATACTGCTCAACTCTTCTTGAGGGAAGTCTGACTGCTCAGCCACAGCTACCAAGTGAATCTGTGTGGTACAGACTGCTACCAAGTGGGTTCACCGCCAAACGCCTGTAGTCCTAAATCTTTTGCAGTGGTCCCAGACGGAACTGCACAGGTTTCCGCCTAACACTGGTGTACAGCGGTGGGATTTGTATCGAGTATACAGTTTAGAGTGCTTTTCGACACTGTAGGATAACTAACCACAAAACTTTGCACAAAAAGCAACTTTCAAAAAACATGTCTACGATGGAAACTTACAGTCAAGAGTCCTTGTCAGGTGAAAATACCGAGAGTTTGCGAGCTCTCTGTAGGCAAGAGAATCTTTCTGTAAGAGGCAAGAAGTTAGAACTAATCGAGAGATTGCTGGCGAACCAAAGTCTGGGTACTGGTTCAGAGGAACCAATCGCTCCAGCAAATGTAGATAACAGTAATGGTGTTGATCTGAATCGCGATTCTGATGATAGCGATGAGGAGGCTGACGAGGACGGAGAGGCTAATGAAACTGTCTCCCCTGCTCCTCTACCTGCCTTACCGGCTGTGCCTACGGGGCCCATACCAGGTCCCACAAGTAACCCTGCTTATTTTGAACTTGAAAAAATGAAGCTCGAACTAGAATACAAACGGTTCTTGGCTCAATCTGAACGAAACCAAGAGCTCGAGTTCAGACGGATGAATGCCCAGGCTGAGCAGAAGCAAGCTGAGTTAAGACTCAGAGAAATAGAACTTAATCACGAGTTAGAGATGAAAAAGTTGTCTATGGAAAATGCTTCTCTCTCCTCTGGTTCCTCTAGGAGCTCCAGTCCCAAAAGACCCCGGATGCCGAAGGAATTAGTGGGTATGTATGAACCGAGATTGGATGTGTTGGATTGGTTAAAACTGTTTGAATACAATCATGGGCTCCAGGACATCACCGGGAATGCGTTGCTTACCTTGTTGTTCTCTAGGCTCCCTCCTGTTGCGACTGATGTGGTAATGGAGTTGGGAGAGGCGGATAAGACAGATTACGAAAGTGTGAAACTAGCTTTAATAGCTAGATTCGGGAAGACCCCTTCCCAGTATCTTAAGAGGTTTAGAACCCTCAAAAAGCATGATGGTACCCCTTGGGCTACCGGGGTGAGTGAAGGGTTGAAAAACTTAGAGGGATGGATTAAGGGTTACAAAGTGAACACTTATGAGGGTATGGGAAATCTTTTTATGTTGGAGTCTATTTATGATGCCTGTTCTCCTGAGCTCAGACAGCACTTGGCTGATTCGAAGGAATTGGATTCCAGGGAGCTAGCTAAGGCTGCTGTCTTGTGGGTTGCCAACAGGGCTACTCATAAGGATTCTGGGGCAACTCAGAAAAAGGATGAGGGAAAACAGCCTAAAAGAGACTCAAAAGAGAATTCTAATACCTCCCAACCCAAAGAGGGCCCCAAACAACAAAATAACCAGGGTAGACCCCAGGGAAAACCACAACAAAATAGTGTCCCTTCTGGCCACAAACCAGAAGGAGGTCAGAACAAGCCACCCTTCCAGAGAGCATTTGGTACATGCTATCTCTGTGGGGCAACTGACCATATCAAAGGAGATCCAAAATGTAAGGGTAAACCTACTGGGATCAGCACAGTCTCCTTAGCCTTCACTCCTGAGGAGGAAGTCCAAATGACTAGTGCTCACTTTGAAGTCTTTGCTGAAGAACCTTGGGTTCTTCAAGCAAGAGTATCCGTAGAGTCAATGGATCTGGTTAGTAATCAGAATAGGAATGTGTATGACTCTATACCAGAAAACTCTAAAAGTTATTATGTGGACAGTGTTCTTGTCAATGGCCAGGATACTCCTGCCAGGCGAGACTCTGGGGCCAGCAGAACAGTAGTTGACGAAAGCTTTTTCAGGCCTGAGGATAATGCTAAGGCACCCAAAGGTCCAGCTAAGATGTCTGGAGGCCCTGTCCAAATGGTTCCAATTCTACCAGCCCTCATTCAGTGTAATTACATGACAGTGTTGATTCCTGTCAGTGTTCAGACTGAGGTGCCTGGGAAAGTCCTGTTGGGGAATGATCTAAAAACTCTAGGAGTAGTATCCAGTACCCCCAGGCCTCCCAGTATGGAGACCCAGAACCAAACCAAATTGGCTAGAGAGGCCACCTTAAGGAACCCCTCTAAGCCTGTGGGAACCTCTACTGAGAGCCCCACAACAAGCCCTGGCGTTAGTAAGTTGACCTCTGACCCAGGCAAATTTCAGGCTAACATGTTAGGGAAATGGGAGCCCCAACCAAGCTCCATCATTGTTCCCCCAGTTACAGAGTCTGCGACTCCCCCTGCTTCTGAGGAAGAGGTGGATAGACCTACTGGAACCCTAACTAGGCCTAAGAGAACTGGTAATTCTCAGTGCTGGTGGAAAACCAGAAGAGAAAAGTCTAAGGTCAAAAACCTTCAGACTGTTGGACCTTCGACAGAAGACTCCAACCCAATTCCTAGACTTAAGGGGGAAACTCCTAAAGTAGGTAAGTTAAGATCTCAGAGGAAGGAGAAGCATGTACCTTGCTTATCTCCATCCCCTCCTGCCAAGAGGCCTAAAACTCAACCTTCTCTCAACAGAGAGGTAGGGAAGACCTCTGGAGGCCCCTCTAGATCTAAGGGAATCCTTTATAAGGACCCCTTGAAAAAGCCTAACACAGGTTCAGAAGTTGTAACAACTTCTGAGGGACTGGTCAACCAGATCCCCTATAAACTTAAAAAGACTGATGTTCTTAGGAAGGTTTGTAGGTCATACAGCTTACAAAGGAAAACCTGGGAACCCATTGAACATAGGTCAAGGTGTCACCACCAAAATGCTGATGGTCTCTCTAGGATGTATGTCATCGACTAGAGGTATGAGATTCATCCAGGAGTGAATTAAATCCTCCTGTCCCTTAGTCTGGGGGGGGCGAGTGTTAGGGAGAATTCTCTGTTTAGGCTGAATTTCCTAACCTAGTGAGCCCCCCAGCAGCTTTGCTGGATTTCTGGAGTTTGTTTTTTTCCCTCCTGCCAAGAGTGAGAGTCTTTTCTCCCACTCTTGGACATGTATGTGTGTAATTCCTTTGAAATGTCAATGTGTTCGATGGGCTATGGGGTCTTTTACTCCATAGGGTCTCATATGTTTTTCTATGTGTGTTACACCGCACCCTACGTGCCGTAACACTGGGGCGCCCTAGCGGACCCCCACCATAGACTCCATACCCGGGGACCGACTACTGTCTCCCCGGGCATGTAAAGTCACCATTGGCTTTACTAGACCTAAATTTAATAACAGAACTAGTACAAACCATCTTATTGTGGACGTACTAGTAGGGGTAATTCGATTACTCCTAGATCTGTTACTCGAGGGGGCACTGTCCCGTCCCCCCTCGTCGAGTTTTGGCTGGTGGCAGTGGAAACTACTTGTTATGTTCAACCCCGAACATAACCCTATGGGATTCGTCCCATTGTTGGAGATTGACCCTTTTTCTCGTTAATCTCTAACGTACCACCGGTCTCCTTATCTTAAATAAGTTTATCGGATGGTATTTTCTGCCAGAACTCGGTTTTTAAAATGGCGTCTGTGTTCGTCTCTGTGACTCCTAAACCAAAGGTTGAGCCCTTTGTTCCACTTTTGGCGGGCCTCTGGACAGAGACCCTCCAAAGTGGTACCATTCTGTCTGGGTTACCACAGGGGTGTGTGAGGGGGTTTAGGCACCCTGGACCGAGTTGCCTTGCCAACTCCGGTCGCACTCTGGAGTGATTGGCCCAAGTGGTGAGCCTTCCCGCTCACCACTTAGCATGTGTTGATTGACAGCTAGGCTGAATGAATGGGGGTTTTCTGCATAAAAGCAGGGCTTTTGGGACTGGATCTTCAGAAGTCGCCACAGGACCTAAGAATACGACGAGGGTAACGCTGAGCCAACCTGCACGACGACACCTCCGGTGGAGCCCTGCGGAACCGACTCAACACTTCCCGACGACAGAGGAGATCTCCCTGCCGGAGAGTCTCTTCCCCTGGCTGGTGGGAACAACCAGTCCCCTTTTCTTTTTATTCGCCTCACGACGCAGTGGTCGAATTGCCCGTGCAGAGCACCTCGGCAACCGGATAGCCACTACCCCTGTACCACGACCAAAAGGTGGTGCCTTGTGACGGAGCACTCCGCGGCTGGTCTCTTCCCTGGTGGTGCACCGGACTTCACTTTTTTTCGATGACGAGATCATCTCTACTCTTGGCAAAGACCCGACGTGCATCCACCACCAGGAACAACTGCCCCCGCCGGAGCTGCCCTCCACAACAAGGTACCGTGTCCGCCTGGCTTCCCTTTTGATCGGTTCGAGTGAGGTGTCTTAATCCTCTCCGTTCCGTTGGGCCGCCTCCAAGCTTTTCTCATTTATTGTTCTGAACTGGTTCAATCTGCCGATAACAATTTGCTACAAAAACTTGAATGCATCTCCACTAGAGACTTTTTGGGACATCGCGCCTTGCCTCTCCGAGTGAGCCTGGCCGCTGGACTTTATGATTTATTGTGATTCTTGCCTTCCCGTCTTGCATTTTATCCGCGAAGGATTGAACTGTGTTGATTTCATAACCTGCCTATCTTTTTCTCTCCCGTCCTAACTAATGTTCGAGTGTCATCTAGGTTGAGGTAAACACCTCTGTTTGAAAATAAGTGGTACCAGTAGAACCTAGAGTTGTCGAAATATTGCTAGGGGGATTGATCGTTTTCTGCTTCGTAGAGTAATTGTGTTTGATTTGTTTGCCGTGATAGTGCTATAGTGTTTTTCATAGATGTTCTGTTATAAATAAATACCTTAATATCTTTACACTAAGCCTCGTTGCGTGTTTGCTTGTCTTGCTGTGAAGAATTGCCCTATTTTGTATACTCCACATACTGCTCAACTCTTCTTGAGGGAAGTCTGACTGCTCAGCCACAGCTACCAAGTGAATCTGTGTGGTACAGACTGCTACCAAGTGGGTTCACCGCCAAACGCCTGTAGTCCTAAATCTTTTGTAGTGGTCCCAGAGGGAACTGCACAGGTTTCCGCCTAACAAGGATGCTATTAAACAACTTCACTAAGTGAGGCACCAAGGAGCCTGCAAAGGTTTTATAAACCCTCTGGTATACCCGTCCTCTCCCCTTGCCTTTCCCAGTTGCAGTTTACAGATTGTCAATAAGATCTCGTCTCCCATAATGAGGGTATCCATTTATGAGGCTTGCACTGGGGTCAGCGATGGCATCAACACTTCTTTTAGATAGGTCTCTATCCCCTCTCGGTCCGATCAGTCCCTACCCTTATATAAACTTTCATATAAAAACCTGCAAACGTCACCCCTATTCTCCCCGCTGATGTCTCCAAGGTACACCCCGCCGCCCGGCCCCCCACTATCGGCACACTGGCCCCGCAGTCATGCAGCAAGGAGGGCATCAGCCTTATCCTCTTTCTCATAATATCTCTGCTTCAGTTACTGAAGTTTCCGAGTTATCCATCCCGCTTCCAGAAGCCGAAGTACCTCCCTCTGTCCCCTCGCTTCCTCTACCCATGCGCCTGCTATCCCCTCTCAACCCTGTATTCTCCCTTCCAGCGCCCCTATCTCCTTTCATAGCCTATTTTCCAGCAAAGTCCTCTCCTTCCTTCTGCGAGCCCCTTCTCTGATCAACAGCCCCTGCCATGTCGCCTTCCCTGCATCCCAAACCGTGGCCTGACCCACTTACACTGTGTCATTTAAAGTAAATGCTCCTAAATCGCCTCTTCTGATTCCTCCCTAAACACCGGATCCTTCCAGAGGGACTTGTTACACCTCCACATGGAACTATTTGAGCCTATATCCGTCCAAGACAAAACTAGGGACACCATGTCGTGATCGGACCGGGCAATAGGGTGGATGTCAGCTCCCATCGCAACCTCCAACAGATCTGTTGAAATACAGAGGTAATCTATGTGGGAATAGGTCCGATGAGGCACGGAAGAAAAAGTAAATCCCCTTTCCTACAGGTGAAAAAACTGCCACACATCACATGGGTTGTGTGTTTCAAAGCATGCCTGAAAGCCTTGCCCCCCCTTCGAAGTGGACCCTGTGCCAGTCGTTCCCATGGACCATCTGTCCAGCTGTACATTTTCCCACATATTAAGGTCCCCTCCCGTAATCAGATTCCCCCCCCACCCTCATTCAAAGCCCTTTCCAACATGGGCTCCAGAAATTGCAGCTGGCCTTGGTTGGGGCCGTATAGCATTGTAAGGGTAAATCGTGCCCCTCCTCTCTGCCCCTCTCGACACATTTGTTACTTCCATTCTCAATCTCTTATTTATCAGGATGCCAACACCCCCCTTTCTCGCCTCCACCGAGCCCCAATAGAGCTGCCCCACGACACAACATGGAATCTTCCTTTCCTCACCGTTAAAGAACCGTGTTTCCTGAAGGAAGAGAATATCCATACCCTATATCTTCAAAACTCTCTGGCTACCAAGGACCTCTTAGTCAGTGCATTTAACCCATGGGCATTTAATGTTTAATTTGCATTGGGAGGATAGCTCAGGGGCAACATACTCGCCTTGGAAACAAGATGACACGGAGCACCACAGGTTCGACCCCCGGCTCCGCGCTTAGAAACCTCTGGGTATTAAGCACGTTATAAATAACCTATCATATCATATCCTCAGACGATCCCCCCTCTCCCCTCTATTCTGGTCAGCCATCATCGTACTTCAGCATATTCATATGGGCTGACCGCCTTCTATTCAGAACAATTTTCCCTTGGATCCTTTAAAGTCGCATTACACTCTTCCCAATCCCAAATCTTCACCTTCCCCAACTCCCCTTTCCCCCTCCCCATCCCACTCCCCCCTCCGTCACCCCCTGAAGTGCCCAGACCCCTCCAGTTAACATCACTGGACCAACACCGAGCCACCAATAGGACCCAAACCACTGCGTCCTCTCGCACAACTCCACCCAAATACGAGCCTCTTCATCAGCGTAAGCGAGGACAGATCCTGAAAAATAGTGATTTTCGCATTGCCCAGTGCCACTGTGCCCTGCCCCCTCGCTCTTTCCAGAATCTTCTGTTTGTCTGGATAGTTGTGGAAACGAGCGAGGACTGATCTCCGCCCCTACCGCGACCCACCCGTTCTGTGCATCCTGTCAATTTTTGGTTCATCTATAACTTCATCCCCAAACAAAACTTTTGCCACCTCATGGATGATTCTCTGCAGGTCCCTGTCCGATTCTTCCTCCTTCTCGAGGATTCCGAAAAATCTCTGATTATTTCTCCTGTCACGGTTTTCAAAGTCATCCATTTTAAGAGCCATTTCCCCCTCTCTTCTGTACACTTCTGGCAACCTCATATCCATCTGAGTCTCGCGTGTTTCAAGGAAGGATTGATTATTCTCGACTGCTTGCAGCCTCTCGTCCATTTTGCCGATTCTGCCATTCATTTTGTCCACTTTTCCACCAATATCGGCCCTTATACCCCTAATCTCTACTAGGCAGTCCCCTACCTCCAGCATGATCTTATTCGAGGTGTCATTCTCGAATCCCCGCCTCTGTTGAAATTCAAATTGCTCCAGCTTTGTGCTCCAGTCTATGGAGGGGTGGGCCCACTATCCGGGACCAGCTCAGCCAGGTCTCAGTGGTTCCCTTCTGCCACAACGCAATCCGGAGTTTCCCACCAATCACTCAACACACACCCAGGTCTCCTCCAAAGATGTTTCTTTCCAGGGGGGCCACAAGGAGGGCAGGTGGCGTGGTAGACCCCACCTCTCACACCACTGGTGTTGCCCTGCCATGCCCTTCACCTGTATCAGAGTCCTCAAGAGCTCCTATTCTGCTCCAGTGCCACATCCACTGGGCCTACACCCCATGCACTTGACTCCAGGGTAGATTTCATTCCTCTCCCCCTCTGTTATTGCCCTGCAGAACACTGAGCCCACGAGGCAGTTGATCCAAGTCAGCTAGCGAGGGGCCCCAAGCGACCTTTCTGGCCCAGGCCTAAGCAAGAGGCTCCAGTTGCCAAGCACTGATCATATGCGAGTGATGGTACCACAAGGCAGGCGCACGCCCCAGGCTGTCACCTGGGGGCCCACACCTTAGTTTCCAGCCTCAGGGTCCGGATGCACAGCCTCTCACAGTCTTCCACTGAGTGTCCGTCGCCAATCCTGCAGACGCTCCATCTTCATTGTCTCAGCCCCAGAGTCCTGGGGACCTGTTAACTCAGTGGCCCTTTGAGTCTCCCGGGGCCCCTCGGCCCTGATCCCCCCCACTCCTCCTATCACTAGCCTCCTTCCGGGTCCGTCCAGTCTAGCTGGACTCCTTTTTCCCTCTGTTCCTAACCCCTCACGGCCGTGCCCTTCACGGCATGGAGTGGGGGCTGCGGGACACAACACCAGCTGCTCATCCGATACTCCACAAGTCCCAGCGCCCCTCCGCAGTGCAGCCATGACTTATGGAGCTCTGTGTCCGGGAAGGCACTTTCACTTTTGCACCGCCGACTTCCTCGCGGCGTATCTCTGCTTCTCCTATTTTGGGCTCACGCCCAAAGCTGCGAACATCAGCGCTCCCCCTCTAGGAATTCTTTTAATAACTTCTTACTGTATCGCTAAAGAGCACTGAAGGTGGTGGTCTAGTAATCCTGCATTTAAAAAATACATCTCTAACTGCAGTAGGGCCTTATGTGTAGATATTGTCCATATGGGGGGTTGTTTCAGAAGACACAGGGATGAAAACACTTGTAGTGGAAAACGGTTTGTGGAATAAAAAGCATGTGTGTTTCTATTTGTATGGTCTGATCTCTAGATCGTAAACTACTATCATGAACTACTTGGGTTCTTAGTGAACTGTATGTATGGATTGAGGCTAGCTTGCCAAAATCCACTGAGAGAATCAAGGTCACCTAACTATATAATGATAACAACATCATCAATGTAACATTTCTGCATTGTCAAATTTTGAATCTATTTATTACGGTGTGTTAGTAAGAGGTTTTCCACAAATGCAGTCATGAATGTAGATAGCTAGACTGGGCAAACGCTGCCCCAATGACGTTCCTTTGTTTTGCTAATAGTAAAGGTCCTTGAATTTAAATAAAACTGTATTCAGGTGACAGATGCATCAGTTGAGCAATAGGTTTTACTGGGACTTCCTGTTCAAATTCCATCTTGTAGTGGATTTGCTTGTATAATTGATTGTATTGTCTTGCTCAATATTACTATATAGTGCCTAGATATGAAGTGTGACCAGCAGTTGGTTTTCTGGAATAAATGGAATACCTTCAGATATTTGGATTACTGTAGTTCTGTGTGGAAGCTGGTAGCATTTTAGGTTTGGTATCTAAATGGGGTAATCCAAGTCGCGCCAACATGGTAGTTTAAAGAGAAGACACTTTCAAACAGTCGGGTTGGCAAAATGAATATTTATTCTCTGATAATTCTCATTTGTAGTAGACTTTAAGTTCAAAGCAAACTAGTTATCTTATCTTCATTACTTGTATTGTAGATACTAAGATTGTTCCATGTTTGTTTTAACAATCAATATAAAGACCTCATGTTTGTTTTAACAATCAATGTAAAGACCTGATGAGGTCTTTACATTGATTGTTAAAACAAACATGGAGCAATATTTGAATGGTGTGAATTTGGATTGGATCCTAAGGCCAAAGTTGGAAGTATGTTGCATATTAGTATGGTCTGTAAAATATTATTTTAGTAAACCTTTTCGCAAATATTTGATGAAGTTCCACCTCATACTGTAATCATTCTGTTCTGCAGGTTGTGGCAAATGATAACGCCCTACTTAAGAGGGAGATGTGATTGAGTTCACATTTTACTTAGAATGAAAGTAGTTGTTTCGTTTTTAACCTACTTTGAGCCTTGTTCTGGGAGATCCTTGATTGGGGTAACCTTCTAAAAATGGGTCCCACATTTGCCCTCTTGTGGAGCCGCTCCATGAATTAGGCCATTAAGCAGACTCCTAGTTTGCCCTTCAGATCCAGACGAACTGCCAGCGGTGAGGCAGTGCAGATCTGCCTTCTCAGGAGTCTTCAGGCAGTTTCCAAACAGCAGTGCCGCATACCATGAGCACACCCACTGCGAAGTGGCAAACGTCTAGCTGCCCCATGACACTGTAGATGACCAGCACATGTCTTAAATAACATGGATCAAACCAAAGCTGAATAAGGTAGAGTGCACACTTAAAGGCCCAGTGTACCATTGAGGGGCTATTTTGAGATTTGGCTTAACGTTCGGAAGATAAATGTGAGCCTCATCAAGTAAAAATGTTGATTACCACACCTTCTACCTGTGCCTTTATATTGGTGTCAATTCCCTCTGTACATTGTCACAGGAGATTATGTACTGTGTATATTTCGTTAAAGAGAATGCATCTTTTCTACTGTATGAAGACATTTTTTATGTTTCTTCTGTTTGTTTTATGGAGTGCATTGAAATGTTAAAAAAGGGTATTCGTTAAAGTTTCAACTTGAAATTACTTCAAACACATAACATCATATTACTGATGGCATGTATGACAAGTAAGAGAGAGTGACCGAGTGCAAATATTTAAATAGCACCTATCACAGGTCAATGTTCACTGGGTGCTGTATGCATAGAGTTGTTTCCCCTTTTTACAGTCAGGCCAGTCAGGAGGTGGAGTTGATCTCTGTAATACATTAAGCAAAGATATTCTGTAGAGAAACTATGTGATGATTTGTATTTTATGTCTGGGCAGGTTAGATATTTCTTCAAGCAGCATAACTTCTCGGTAGCCTTGGATATAATCAATCAGATTATAGTCGGATTCCCCACTTTTCTGCCAGCACTTATTTTCAAAATGAAGCTCTTCTTAGCCCAGCAAAACTGGGATCAAGCTTTGGAAACAGCACAAAGGTAGGTCTTAACACCGTTAAAGATGTGTACTTAATAATGTTTGTTTTTGCAAATCTTGCTTGTAGTACATATACAGAGGCAAGCGTATTGTGTTCCGGATTTGCAGTCTTTATTGTTGGCAGTAATTTATGATCATTATTTGTTTAAGGCTGTGTTTTATTATTTAAAACATATTCAATATTTGTTGATTTGCAAGATAAACGAATGCCTACTGCATTGCCTACTGGCAGAGGCTTCTTGGAAATGCAGACTCACGGAAGAATAAACTCTAGTTATTGAACATCTCCACTGTTAGCTGTTGATAGAGGGAGCTGCGACAGATAGGTAGGTGACCTCTCACCATGCTCACAACAGTCTTTCTAGGCTGACAGTGTAGCTGTGTTACACTGCACGCACTTCCCCAGTCGCCTCATGAAACTACACCCCCCTTGCCCTGAAATGAGTCTACGCCGTTGCATTGATTAAACAGGCGGCATATTTTAAAATAGGAGCATACAGGTGATCCTTGTTTAAAAGTTATTAGTTTATGACCAATCCCCAACTGCCACCTCGTCTTATCTTCTTGAGTAGAGTGCCGTGTCGTTTGGTTGACAGTCTTCCACAACCACCCCAACACAATTTTCTGCTCCTTTAATGTTCCTAGGACCACTTTTCTGTAACTCGCCATCTTATGGCGGTACCAACCTCTAGTACTTCTAGAAGCCCATTTACCACAGCTGAGATGGCACAAACCCTGTTAGTAGTTTGCTACCTATCTATCAAGCCAGGGTGGCAGTACCTGTGTAGCCCTTACCCTAAATATGCCCCCCATCTCCTATTGCCTTTTTGGGCCCCAAAAGGCGACCTCAACTTTGCACCAGCTGACTCTTACCTTACTGTTGCTCATACCTAACCAAGGTTCACTAAGTCACCTTGACTTTTCCCCATTACTCCTAGCAGCAGGCCAAAGGGCTAAAGGACACAGCTACCAGCATCCCAGCCCTTTGAGGCCCCCTCCTGGGCGGATAGGTCCACCAAAATACTTATCAGGGCCTTGAATTGCTTTCTAGACCGACAGACAGCTGTCATGTTGGCTTCGGTTTTTTTCATAAACCGTTAGCATGTTGTGTGACTTTGTGTTGCTTTTCTAAACCGACAGAATCTCATGCGAGTTTTTTTGACAATATGCCATTTGGCCATGCATTGTTTTTCATGACAGTATGACATGTTGCCCCTGGCATCCTCACATGTCGTCCTGGTTTTCGTTCCCAGAATTCTCGACTTAAACTGTTCATTGTTTTCCCTAGACAGAATTAAACCAAGTCTTTATTTGTGCACTCCAATAGCTCGATGCAGCCTCACTTGTACGCTACAAAAACGTGTCACGTGCCCTGGCCTTGTGCTCTTAAACAGCATGACATGAGGCAGTGCACTGTGCTATCCTGCAGCCTGATATGTGGCATGGCACACTGCTCTCAAACAGCATGTTGAAAGATCTTGCATTGTGCTAGCTAACTGCATACTCCATAGCATGAAATGTGCAATACATTTTGCAATTTTACTCACCACCAGCTTGACATGTGGTTTTGCATTGTGCTACCCAGCAATCCAACATGTAGACTTGTATCTTCTGCCCAAGAGCTTGACACGTGGCCCTTCATTGTGCACCCAGCAATATGGCTCACAGTCTTGTAGTGTGCTTACTAACTGTATGATACCCAGCCTTGCATTGACTCAACAACAGCATGGCACGAGGTCTTGTATTGTGAACTCATACTGCCTGACACCCAGCTTTCCATCATGCATCTTGAGATCATGACTGACACCCTCATATTAAACGCACCACAGTATGCAGTATGGCCCTAGGGCATGCTACACAACATTCGGACAAAAGGCCTTGCATTATTTGCTGCGAAAGCATTGATTTCAAACTTGCATAAAGTTGCCTATTGACATTGCACACTCCATTGGATCATGCTATTGAACAGCATTTTAGGAGGGCTTACACCTTCCTCACCATCTCCCTGGCATGCAGCCATGCAACATGTTCACTACCACGAAGACTGGCACACTTGCAATGCGCAGGCGTGCCAATGTGTTTTTCTCATGTCCGCTGCCTTAGCCTACAAGCAGTACTTGACGATGAAACTTTCAGTAGCTAAAATGTACAAGTTACCACAGATGTAGGTCTGTGGAGAAAATGTATTGACATATGAATGATTAAAGCCTCCAATATAATTGAAACCTCAAATAATATTATTATGATTAAATTATTTATTATGCACAACCAATTTGGCCTGGGGGCGTACGGGCACTGGTTGTGAACCAATCACTTCCAAAAACTGGGAGTTTAACCCAATTTATTTAAAAAAGTGAGTCTTGGGTTTGTTTTTAAACTCCTTGATCGTCCTGCAATTTCTTATGGTAGGCAGTAATGCATTCCATTTGATGGGAGCAGTCGAGCAGAACGCACCCTTTTCTTACTAATTCCAGAGAAGTTTTAGGAACCTGTAACTTCCTATCTCCATTAGAACGAAGTGAATGCGATGCCTGCTTAATTTTTAATCTGTTAACAATATAAGGTGGTGCGTCACCGGATAGTGCCTTGTAATAGTGAGAAGTCTAAACTCAACTCTTTCTTCAATTGGCAACCAATGTAACTTTCTTCTTAACTGAGGCACATGTACATATTTACGTAGGCCACTAATGGCTCTTATTGCGCTATTCTGCAATATTTGAGTTTATTTTTTTGGCCTTATTGATACCGATGAGGAGTGATCCGCAATAACCTATCCATGCGGATACAATCGCTCTAGCAATAGTTTCACACCCAGCTTGTGATAGAAAAGGTTGTATGTGTGCAAGAAACCCGATGTAATCGACTGATGATGACACCAGATTTTTTTACATGAGCTGATATACTCAGGGATTGATGGAATGTAATTCCAAGAATTTTTATTTTTTCCTTAACCTGAATGTCATGATCTGCAATACGAAATGATTGATATTCCGGTGCCAACTTGCTGAGTTTGGGTTTAGAGCCAACCAACATAAGCTCAGCTTTTCCATGATTGAGGGTCATGCCATTAGCATCCATCCAGACACAAATGAAATAATATATTTCTGCCACCATCGTGGCATCCTGCTCTTAATTCCTTGAAAGTGTAATAAGAAACTGAGAATTGTCAGCATAATTCGAAAAACAAATATTCCTTTTTTCTAAATCATCAAAAAAAGGAACCGTGAATAAATTGCATAAGATTGGAGACAGTGCTGCTCCCTGAAGTATAACGTAACTCATTGCTATTGAGTCTGCCTCAGCTTGTTTACTGCATACACGTATTGTCCTTGAACCTAAGAAAGACTGCATCCAGTTTCTTGCAGTAGCACTAAAATTGGCTCTGTTCTCCAATCTCTCCAGGAGGAGCTGATGTTCCACCAAATCAAATGCGGCTGAGAGGTCCTGGGACAGCAGCAACATGGTGGATCCTTCGTTGAATTTTTACCTCATATTTGATTTAAGTTCCAGGAGGGCTGACTCCGTACTGTAACCTGAACGGAAGCCTGATTGGCCATTGATCAGAATTGGGTGGTCCTTAATATAGGCCGCCAGCTGCTCATATGCTACTCTATCCATACTTTTTAAGATAAATGGGGAATTGGTGATAGGCTGATAGTTTTTTGCCCCTCCAGGTTCTAGCTCAGATTTTTTTTAGAAGGGGGGGTGGTCCAGAAACCCTTCAGCCTAGTAGGGACTTTGCCCTCTTTAAATGATGTATTGACAATCTTAGTTAAGGAGCAAATGAGCAGTTCCGAACAAGCTTTAATGGATGTGGCTGGGAATTGGTCGCCTTTGCAAGTAGACAGCTTCAATTTGGCGAAAATGACCCTAAGTTCATCCTCCGATATATACTTGAAGCAGAACTCAGGTATTGTTTGTGACTATCTCAACTCAGCATCCTCCCGTTGCAAAGGCCATGAGGTCATACCTGATATCACTGAAGGGATTCACAATGAGATACAACATGACATCCTGGAGGGCATCAAAGGGGGACGCTGAGTTAAGATGGTTATCACTTCTCACACCCGCTGAATTTCAAGGTTTTTTTTGCGATTAATCAGATCATCTTAACTTTCTCTTAATTAAAGATTGTTCACTGAATACATATATATGTCGATAGATATATATATAGGATAAGGAGATAAGAATTTTGTTTAAAATCATAACTCTCTTTTTTTAAATTGGTGTTAATGTGGGAATGTGTTGAAGTGTTATTAGTGGTTTGTTTTTTTTGTTTGTATATTGCTTTTGTGTGGGTGCTTGTTTGTCCTTGGAATGGGATTTTATTTGTCGTTTGGTGTGCAAAGTGGTATGAAGATGGTAGTAAGAATATGTGTTGTTTTGCGCTAGTAATTGTAGTTGTATGTGTACTAGTTGAAGTAATTCAATTTTAGGGGTTACAGTATGTGTATCTTTTGAGATAATTAAAAATAGGGTATGATTGTGGGTGCATGTGTTGAAATAATTTAATATGTAGTGTGATTGTGGTTGCATGCTTTGAGTTCATGTCACATAAGGTGTATTATTATTTGTATTTATTTCAATGGTTAGTGTTAGGCAGAATCACATGCAGTACCCTTTGCGAACAACACAAAGAATTAAGACTACAAGTGTAAGTACAATTTCACCTTTGATACAAACCTGTAATACACAGTAATGAGGTAGCAGTGGCTGAACAGCCAGACTTACCTCAAGAGTAAAGTGAGCAGTACAAGGGGTTACACAAAGGGTTAGCAATCACAGTGGTTCAAACAAACACTTACTCAAGGTTTTTTGGTAAAAGAATATACATTTATTTACACAGTCACTTGGAAAACATTCCACTAGTAAGAGCAGCTCAATATCACAATCTAATATACTACAATACACAAGCAATCAGTTTCTGAACAAGTTCAGCTCCCCTGAAGTGGGAGCAAAATGGCACTTCAGTTACTTTAAAAAGGGGTAAAAAGACAAGGTTAAAAGAATTAAAGCACAAATAATTTCAGAGGTAGGGCAAATAGTTTCAGTTCACTACAACCAGCAATTCAATTCAATAGGCCTGGGCCAAAGTCAATGGTTCAGAGGCTTGGATAGGATAGCACAGTTCTGGTAGTAAATGGTTAAGTCTTTGCCACAGTTTTTAGAAGTAGTTGGTCAGACGAAAATTTATATGTCATTTATGGAAGGACAAGCCTTCAAAGTTGGGAAAGTTTCACAAACTTTGACCGCGCCAGAAAGGATTTCTTGACCGCACTGGAACAGTACCTTTTCAGTGAAGAAGAGCTGTAGCTGAGGCAGTTGTTCCTGGCAGTTCCTGCAGATCTCTCTGTTCCTGAGGTTCAGTCGTGGGGACAAGGAGGACGTCGGGAGGTTCCTGCACTGCCCAGGGAAGAGGCCACAAGCTTGGCAAAACGTCGGTGTAAGGTGTGAGTGCGTTAAAGACCACAAACTGGTATCCTTCTCACTGGCTATCCGGTTTTCAACAGAACTCTGAAGAAAATTCAACCAGTATAGAGATGGTGTCCAGGTGACTTGCGAGTTGGTTATTCCCACCAAACTCAATGGAAGAAGTCGTCCTTGAAGGGCTTCTCTGTCGAGGGAGTTTCAGGCAATTCGGACCTGCAGCAGGGCTTCACCGGTGGACCAGGAGTTGCAGCAGTCGTCTTCCTTCAGCTCGTCTTCGGTTCTCTCGTTCCAGTGGTCGAGGCCTGCTTTTAAACCGTTTTCCCCCATTCATTTCAGCCTTGCTGTCACTCACCCAGCAGGGTGACTGTCCTTGCCGGACAGCCAGCCGGCCAATCACGCCAGAGTGCATTCAGGTCTCCTAGGAGATGAAGCACGGAGTTTCAGGCACCTCCCTCACATCCTGTCCACCCCAGACACTCAGGCACCAGAGGAGGGCTTCAGCACTGAAGCCCGCCAAAGGCCAACGAACAAAGGGACCAAACCTGGTTTGGCGCGCAGAGTTAAACACAAGAAGGAGCTTTTCTAAAAGAAACAGCGAAAAAAGTTGACAGGGTCTGTTTTTACAGATAGGTCTTGGGCGCCATATTGAAAAACATGGCTATCCCGATTTTTATCTACCGGTGTTCACGGTCGGGAAAAATCATGGTAGTTTGTTCTAAACCACTGCCACCAGCCATTTCAAGAGGGAAAGGGTAACATTTGACTGTTACATGAGTGTTTAGACTCAGGGGATGCAAGGCAACCCCTCCAGCACTCTATAGGAAGATAGTGTGGGCTGGGTCTGTACATTTAAAAAGACTAGTAAAGTGAATTTAACTTTACATGCTCTGGGAGACAGTAGTAAGTCCCAGAGGAGGTATTTAAATCTTGGGAAATCTGAAGGTGCTGTGTGACACACAAGAAAACGATGATGCCTATGGAGTTGTTTTAAAATTCCATATCCAAAGAACACAAAAGTAAAACACACATCAAAATACATGAAAGAGTGGGGAAAAAGGCTCACACTCTTTCCAGGTAAAAATTAAAACCCTAGAAATCCAGCAAAGTTGCTGGGGGTCTCAAAAGGTAAGGGAAATTCTTGAGAATTCTCCCTAATATTTAGTTTTGCAGGGTTTGTGGCAAACTAGTAGAAAGACTCAGACTACATTGTCTCATGTTGTTTGGATGCTTTATTCAAGTAAAAAGGAAACTCTCATCAAGTCCTTCTGCTATGAGGGGAAGTTCCCTACCCAACCAACTAAAAATAAGGGCGCTCGTCATAGTCCAAAGAAATAGTCCTGAGTCCCAATCATGTTCAGCTAACTGGCACTACCACTTGGGAAAACTTAACAGAAAGAAGGAGGCTGGAGCCTCTGTCCTTGGCTTCTGCATGGCCCAATCATTTGGATCTCTTTTCCATAGGTTTTAAAAGTTCATTAATGTTCACAACCTCTCTGCGGATTCTGCATCTCAAATCTCAGTTCTTTACAATTCTCTCTCCGGGAAGACAAGGTTTTCCTAAAGCAATTCCTCCAATTTTGACTTGACGTTGGACAGTGATTTTGTTTGATACTTAAATACTGGAACCCTCTCAAGTGCTCTCTTTCTCCAGTTCTGTTCATTATATTTTGTGACTCTTTGACTTCCCAAAGTCCCCTCGTGCTCTGACAGGCTTACTTGATCTTGGTCTCGGTAGGGCGTCTGCCTGTATGGGTTTTCTCAGCTCCTGTAACCCTTGTGGCTTTCCCAGCCTCGACTGTTAGTCTCTCGGTTTCCCGGGGCTCTCTAAAGCCCTCTGACCCTCTAATTGTATTGCTACAACGTGACTTCGGTAGGGTGCCTGCCCACTCGTGTTTATCAGGATCCTGTAACCTTTGTGGCTTTTCCAGCCTCAAATGTCTCTGTTCACCCGTCTCCACGGTGCTACCTTTTGGGAGTATTTACTTCTCTTCCGCTGGTAGGTTCGGCAGCTAACACACTTCTCTTGTGGAGCTTGGGCTTCCGGGCTCTCCACTGCAGTCTGGTCTCAGCGTTGGTTAACGGGCCCCAGACCCACCACGGCTTCCGTGTGGTTGCGCCACCTGGTGAGATGGTTGCTTTACTGTCTCTCTTCATACCTTGGCTTCTCGGTTGGTCTGGACACAAGCCTTCCGGCATCTTGTGAGCGTTTTGATCACTCTCCACGCTACCGCTGGCTCTGCGATTTAGCATGGCTCTGTCCCTCCAGGGTCTCTCTCCGTCAGAGGCTCTGCCTTTGCATAGGTTTCTTTCTCTCTGATTCAAACTTCCTCATGGTTTCATGTACGTCATCAGAAACAAAAGGGGTTTGTCATTCCTCTTTGACTCGAGAGTTCAGGCGAGATCCAGCATTACCTGAAGCCAAAGAGTTTGAGGAAATGCCAATATACAGTGAATCCAAAATAGTACCACAAGTAACAGGGGTGTGTTGCTGCTCTTTGACTGGGGAGTTCAGGCGAGATCCAGCATTACCTGAAGTCAAAGAATTAGAAGAAGTGTCACGGTTTGGAGGATTCAAAACAGAAGTAGCAACATTCTTTCCAATTCCCATGTAGGCGGAAAATGTGTTCTGGATTTGCAGTTCCGCACAGGAACAGGAGTCCTCTCACTGAGGTCCCACTTGCTCAGAATCCTAGAGAGGGTCTTGTTGAGCGGGTGCCCCTCCCTAGCCTCAAGGCGGTGACTCTGGCGTGAAGGGACAAATTGTCCAGATTAGTCACAAGTTATAGAAAGTATTGTGTGTTTGTCATGTATGTTGTGTTGATGTATGTTATAAAGATACATCTTTGCACTGGGGTTACTTTTTTATTTGCCATTTGTCAGGCTGAGTTAAGGTTCCAGCTATAGTTTTCTTTTTATATTATGTTTAGTGTTAATGTTGGTTTTATTTTATGTCATGTTTAGTGTTTAATAATTTGTTAAGCCTTAATAGTGGCGTTGCCAATGTTTATAGACTTAAGCCCTTCATATTCAGTAACCTTAACCTTTTTTTTAAATGTCTCCACTGATTTCCTCGAATGTGTATGCATTTAATTGTTAAGATACATGTTTTTATGCAGAAAAGATCTTAACTGTTTCTGAGTTGACCAGTTTGCATTGATTTTCTATTCATTTTGCATGATTCTTCCCACATTATATAGCATTTACTCAGTGTTGTAGTATATATTGTACAAATGAATATGGCAGCAATTCGGAATGTTTTATGTGTTGCCGCTACAGGTAACAACAATCCCTTCATGTGTACTCTTTTTTATATCTGCTACAACTAGTATCATCTTTCAATTAGTATTGTTTTTATTCTGCTATTACAATTGTATAAGCATGGAGGTATTTTTTAATGCAGTTGGTTCTGCATTACTCCCTGTGAAACAGGCAAACTTTCAGTATGTCACAATAATTTAGTTAGTACTATTTTACATGTGCTATAATTTTTTTTAAATATTTTTTTTAATTAATTTTCTTAAATGAACAGCATACAACCATCACATTATACTAACCAACCCCCCCATCTGTCCCCCTCCCTTGACACACCATAGCTTGACATTGACCACCAATTCTGTGGGTATAGTCTATGTGGGTAATTATTGTCCTTAATACCCCCGATCAGACCTCACAGTCCTCCATGAACGCCCGTCCATGGAACGGCGACCAGCGCTTACCCCCAGGCCTACCCACCTCAGTCTTTTATCCAGTGCCACCCACTGCGACCTCAGCAGCATCAATTGCAGGTTGTTGGAGCAAATAATGTGTATACGCATCCCACATACCCGTATCACAACACTGTTGCCCATTCATCGAACCCCATCTATTCTCCATATCATTACAATACATGATGTCATCTTGACATTGTGAAATTTTGGGAGCACTTCCCTTCCCCCACAGCATGGCCACTCTCCGCTTAGCCAATATGAGGAGCAGGGTCACCAATTTCCGCGTTCCTCTAGGAACCTCTTTAGTATAGCCCAACAATCCCATCTTTGGATCTGGGGTCACTTTTTGGTCCATGATCCCACCAATCGTTTCAAACACTCCCTCCCAGAACTGTCGTATGTTCAGACAACCCCAAGCTACGTGAAGGAAATCAGCCATCTCCCCGTAGCACCCGGGAAGAATTCCTTTAATCTAGCTGGTGTGTAGTAAAATTGGTGGATATATTTGAAATGAATCAGTTTGTACCCAGCGTTGATGGCTCCCTTCCTAATTCCTTCGCAGCAATACTTCCAAGCATCCTGCGAGATCTCCCTTCCCAATAACCTCTTCCATTTTTCCAGAGGGTGCGATGCTCCCATGCCTCTGGTCTGAATGAACATCGAATACAACCCCGTGGTTAAATGCCTTCCCATCAGGCCCTCGAGCGTCTTATCCAAAATGGGGGATATCGGCGGCTGGTCCGGAAAGGTACTAAACACTAGTCAGAGACTCACCTTAAGCCTAAAGAATAGAAATAGATCCAGGGCTGAGAGTGTCCCTTTCCCCTTCAATTCCTCCAGGGACACGAACCACCCTCCAGGGAACAGATCGCCAAAGCACGTAATACCTAGTTTTTTCACCATATCTACAAAGCTTTTTTCACTAGTCAGGGGTATTCCTGGCGTGTATATAACCGGGAGCTGGGGTGAATATAGAACCTCAACTTTCCTTTTCCTTTCTAATTTAGTCCAGGCCTTACATGTTACTTCTACCAGGTTCCTTGGAGACTGCACCCGACTCGGGGCTAACAGAATGACCGACCTAAGCAGATTAGGCACGGCTACCGCCCTTTCACCTCTATATGGCGCCTATCATGTTGTAACCTGTGCCAATATACCAAAAACCCCGCTTGAGCTACCTCGTAGTACGTCTCAAACTCTGGGAGCGCTAGAGCACCCTTGGACACCGGGGCCACCAACTTATCCCACGAGAGGTTTATCTGCCCATATGAATTGAATTATTGCAACCTTCAACCTACGAAAGTACTCCCCTGGGACCTCCACTGGGGCGTTCAGAAAGATATAAAGGTACCTTGGGAGAAGCGTCATCTTTACCACGGACACCCGCCCGTATAGATTCCATCTACCCAAAGCCTCCTTAGCCCTGACCAAAGTTTTAAGATAGTTATTATGGTACACCACCCGCGGATGCCACGTGATTGAGATGCCCAGGTAATTTGTGGAGGTCATGTGCCATTGAAAACCCCATGTGTCCTGAAAGTGGGACGTGGCTTCAGTTAGTGGGAACAAGACTGATTTAGATGTATTCACCTGCAGCCCAGACACCTCCCCAAATCTCTGAACCTCCCTCATCACTGGATCCAAATTCACCCCTGGATCTTTAAAGAACAATACCATGTCATCGGCGTACAGTGAAATTATTAATTTGTGGCTATACAATTGAATCCCCCTGTGCAGATGTTTGTCCCTAATCCTTTCTGCCAATGCCTCGATCGCCAAAGCAAAAAGTAGGGGTGACAAGGGATATCCTTGTTTTGTCACCCTCTCTAGAGTGGGATGGGAGGCGTTAGTTGACCATTCACTCGCACTCTCGCTGTCGGTTGTGTGTACAATAGTTTCACTATGTTTATATAGTGGACCCCCATTCCCTTACGACAAAGAACTGAGAACATAAATGGCCATTCAACAGAATCAAATGCCTTAGTGGCATCCAATAGGGCAGCCACTATCGAGTCCCCAGGAGGCACTGCCGCCATTGACCCGAACATTCGCCTGAGGCCATATAAGGTAGAGCGGACCGGGACAAATCCTGCCTGGTCCGCTAATACCATCTCCGGCATAAAGGGCGCCAGCCTTGAGGCCAAAATCTTTGCTAGAATCTTATTGTCCATGTTAATTAATGAGATAGGGCGATAAGACGAGCATTCGCTACCTGGTTTATCAGGTTTCAACAGAACTACTACCATTGCCTCCCGCAACGAGTCCGGAAGGATTCCCTTTTCCAAACTGTGTCGATACATCTCTAGCAGGTGAGGTTACAGAGAGGCCGCAAAACATTTATAGAATTCGGCCGTGAACCCATCGGGCCCCGGCGATTTCCCAGACGGTAGAGATTTAATCGCACTTAATACCTCCTCTAGCGATAATGGCCAATTCAAAAGTTCCCTCTGAGCCTCCGTGCACCAATGTAGCGCAACCCTATCTAAATAATCCTCAATGTCCCCAAGGGATGCCTGCAGACTCGAAGAGTACAAGCGACTATAAAACCGGAAGAACTGTTGGACTATCTCTGTGTCCTCAAATTTGTTATTCCCCTGCTCATCTGCAATCACCTGGATCTTTCCCGTAAAACTATCCATCTTTGTCGCCTTCGCAAGAGTGCGGCCGGGCTTATTGCCTTCCCCATATTGCCGCAGATTAGTCGCGCGTCCCAGAAACTTAACTTCTGTTAGCGCCAGCATTTGGAACTCCTGTCGGTGCTTAAGGATCTCAGCTCGAGTTTGGTCTGAAGGCGCCGGATTGGCCGCCTGTTGCTCTTGTAGGATAGCTTCCTTAGCCGCCAGTTCCTTCCTAATTAATATAAGAATACCAGCCTCCCTGGATATGCATTCACCCCTTATGACACACTTCAAGCTCTCCCAGAGCATCCCCGGGGATTGCACTGAGCCCACATTTAACTCGAGGGAAGTGTTAATCGCTGCTTGCAATCCATCCCTAAATACTGTATCCGAGAGGCCATCACTCTTGAATCGCCACAAGCACTCCCTGCTAGCACACCCCACTACTCCCAGGTCAAGAAGCACAGGCACATGGTCCAAGAGAGTGGGAGCAAGGATCTCGATCCCCCTTACCCTACCCAGCAATGACTGCGAGATAAGAAAAAAGTCCAGCCTCGAGGCTGACCCATGAGTATCAGAGTGACACGTGTATTGCCTTGCCCCCGGGTGTCTCACCCTCCACACGTCGGCGACTTCCCACATGAATGCCAACTCCCGCAAACAGATCATCCCTCTGTTCCCGCCTCCCTGCAGGCCCCTAGATCTATCTAATTCAGGCTGCATCACAGTGTTGAATTCTCCCGCCCAGATCACTTCCCCAGTTGATATACCTCCAAGCTGCCGATCTGTCCAGTCAAGGACCTCCACTGTATCATTATTGGGCCCATAGTAATTTATTAATGTGTATAACTTCCCTTGTATGGTGCCCTGCACTATAAGGCACCTGCCCCCCTCATCCTTTATCACCGTGATCTGATGGAACCCAACCCCATGGTGAATCAATGTGCAAACCCCCCGGGCATATGTGGAGTAGGACGAGACATACCAATGGCAACCCCATGTTTTCCCGAAGACAGATTCATTGTCCTTCGTTAAGTGTGTCTCCTGCAGAAATGCTATTTCGACCTTATGCCTCTGCATATACAGCAATATCATACGGCGTTTTATGGCGCACTTCAATCCACGGACAATCCACGCAAAAGAGCGACCCTAGAAGGGCCTAAATCAAGTGTGCCAAGCCCACCCCCAGCCCCCACCAACAACCCCAACTTGTCGGTGAACATATGTCCCCACCCCCCCTCCAGTAGAACCCCCCAACCTCCAGACAGGAGACCAAGTGCCATACCACCAGATAGTTCCTGCCCCATCCCCATCAACCCCTCCCCAACATGTCGATGTGGTCCCACCCCCAAACCCCCACCGCCCATCCCAGCCAACCCTCCCGCCCCGCCCATCCCAGCCAACCCTCCCGCCCCCGCCGAGTACCCCAACCACTCGGCCCCCCATATGCCAATGGCATGCTTACAACCTGCTTTCGCAACGGGAGCGGCTGCAAGCCCGACCCTCCAGCATACCGCTCCAAGTATAACAACTCCTGCTCAGACGAGTGAAACCAAATTTAGCAGTGAACTTATCATTGAAATAACGAAACACACTCAGACTCCTGCTCAAGCAACATTCCCACGCTGCACGGAGGCCCCCAGTAACATGTCCAAAATGGATGCAGCTTCCTCCGGAGACTGAAAAAATAAAGACTGACCATTATGTTCAACCCGGAGCTTAGCCGGGAATAGCATGGCGTATTTCATATTCCTGTCACGCATCTGTTTTTTCACATCCAAAAATATTCTCCTGGCCGCTTGCACCTTATCCGAGAAGTAAGGAAAAAATGTGATGGTATCCCCCTTGTATGTGACAACACCCTTTTCTCGCGCTTTCCTAAGCGCAGTGTCCCTGTCCCTATAGTTCAATAGACGAGGAATCAGTGGCCTTGGCGGTGCTCCGGAATCATTTTTCTCCCGCTAGGAACTCTATGCGCTCTCTCCACGATGCACACGGGGGAGAACCCTTCGGCCCCCAGTGCCTCAAACAGAATGTTTTCAACCAAAGATTCCATGGCCCTCTGGTCATTCGATTCCGCCAGGCCCACTATCCTTATATTATTCCTTCTTGACCTCGATTCGAGGTCCTCCTGTTTCTCCTTGAGTTCGTTCAGGGCCTTCTTTACCCCAGACGTTTCCCTCGTGACCGAGTCGTCACATCTTCGACACCGGACAGACGACCCTCTGCTTCATCCAGTCTCTCCCCATGCTTGTCCAGACGGACCTGCATGTGATCCACCTTGCAGGTCAGGGTGTCGAGCTTTCCATCTAGAGACTGTATCCCTGACTGCAACTGCGTGAGTATGGCCTTGATGTCTTGAAAGGCGGCAGCAGGGTCAGGGCCCGTCCCCGAGGCATTCGTCGCCGAAAGATCCTCCACTATTGCACAGTTCTTAGCTGGGATGGACATCTCAAAATGAAACTTCGATTGCTGTTTGCCCCCCCTACCAGATTTTGACATGCTGTGTAAGCGGGGCAGGCCACAGGCTGATGCCGGCCCACTACTGATGAGTCCAAGTGCCTGTGGTTTTACGAGGATTCCCCCTGAGCCTTTCTGACCCAGGGATCCTTCTCCACTCCACGTGTCAGGGCCCACACGCCTTTGCAGGCCGACCAGGCCAGGGGTCTAGATTCGTTCCCCGATCGGAGTGCAGCCGCCACCTCCCCACCAGGGCAGGAGCACAAGAGCAATGTCTTAGGTTCCCCATAGCGCAGGTAGCACCACCAAAAGGGGCTGTTTCCACAGACTCAACGGCCCTTGGGTGCAGCACAGAATGTCTATTCACATATATCACAGGTGTGCAGGGAGACTTCCCATCAAACCACTCAACTTCCAGGACCAAGTAATTGTGGGGGGGGGGGCGCAGCAGCTACACCACCCCACCCGAGCCCGTAGGTCTTCGCCAGCACTCTGTTGGTTCAACCGTTTCAAGTGTGCGCCCTCAATGAAGTGTTTTTTTTGTTTTTTCCCCCAATTTATTTTGTTATTTTGGGCCCCACTGCCCGAAGTCAGCTGAAGTGCGCCACTCCCAGGGCTCCGCTATGATCCCGCCCTGAAACCCAGCGTGGCGCCCGAGGGCCAGCCGCCCTGACAGCCGTCCAGCAGGTTCCAGCTGCTCCCTGCCGCGGCTCCATCCCAGCTCCACGGAGGCAAGCGGGAGCCAACCGACGCCGTCGCAGCCACAACTTGTCCTCCCTGGCCAGGTGTCCCGAGGGGGCGAGGACTCACCCCACTCCGTCGCAGTCGGCGGCAGCCCCGCTCCTCTCCTACGGTGCTCGCCTGCTCCGCCTCACCAAGTCACAGCGCACAGCTGTCTAGCTGAAGCCACCAGGCTGGGACACACACCTCCCAGCCGCCAGGCCGGGACACACACCTCCCTGGACCTGCCCGGGCCACACTGACTCTGCGCTCCCTCGACCTGCGCGGGGGATAGACACAGGCAGTACGCCGCACCAACTCCCCGCAGGGCTGCCCCTCCTCCACACCTCGCTGCTGAGTCGGCCCGCGGCCGCGACACGGCTCCAGGAATTATGGCACCGATTCTCACTGACTCTCCAGTTTTGGGAGCCCCGACGTTATTAAATGTAGATCACCGCAGTCCGTGCATGGATTTAGAGCAGGAGTTACCGGATGGCCTGCCGGATAGAGTCGGGTGCTGGAGAGCTTTACGGACCTACAGCCATCTTGGCCGGGCTCTCTAGCGCCCCCCCTACATGTGCTATCATTTTGCCGTTTCGTTGTGGTACGTTTGTAGATGTGAATATTAGTTAAGAGCCTGTGTGCTACTATTAGAGCCAAACGTTTGTTTGATACATTTTTCGGTTAGATCTTTTAACAGACTTAGCAATATCTATATTGGTGGGAATCTTTATTTTGCCCTGAGTAGTTATACATGTGCCGCCGGTGTGAGGTCACACATGCATGTATAATGTGCACATGCATTTTTTCGGCATGATAATGGTTGTATTTTAAGTTGGTGAGTGAGTTCTCTGTTTTAGCCATGGTACTATCCATTTCCATGCTGTAATGGTATGGTGTACTGTGACAGTGTATGCTTTCTGGATATTTTTCTTTTTTTGCTTGATAAATTCCTGTTTGTTGTTGCACCATATCGTCCTCATATTGTTGTATCCCTCTGACCCTATCTTCTATGACATATTTTCGAATTGGTTTGGTCACTGCAACTGTTTTGCTTTTGCAGTGTTCGGTGATTGTATGTTTTTTAATAGTGTGTTCTGTTTGGCTAAGTTTGTGTATTTTTTAATGATTGCATGCAGAGATGGTGTGCTATTGTGGTTAATTTTTAGTTTTGGCTATTAGGTGGCGCTGAAAGGGCTACCTATAAAGCTGAAACTATTGTCATTAAAATAAGAGCTTTAACATGAGAGCTTGAAACAGGCTTTGGATGCAGGTTTGTTGTAATGCTTTTCAATGCAGGTTGGCATATGAGGATGGATACATGGTAGTTTGACCATGTGTCTCAGCCATTTAACGGCCATCGCCAAGTGAAATGTATAGGAATTTCATCCCATTCCCACTTTTCCTTCCAGCCACACCTCCTTTTGCACTCTTTGGCTCAACTTCTACTGTGTGGTGAATTTGTCTGCCATTTTTACTTCCAAAATGGCAGCCATCTGTCACGCTCACCTGATTCCCACGGGGGCGCAGGTCTGGCTTCGAGTGCTGATGCTTCTTCAATGGTGAAGCGCAGGACTCTGAAGATGGACAGGAAGGGCCCCTCTACTCTGGCTTTTCTGGTTCGCAGGAATATTCCCCTGTGCGTGAAAAGGGAGTATTACCTACTGACGGAATAATGCTCAAGCCTCCCACTCCCTTCCAACCCTCCACGATACCCTTCCACGATTCCCCGTGAAGTCTCACCTTAGGGTCTGGAAGGATGAGTTCTCCATCCTGCTTCTGATGCAGGGGCGCGTTGAAACCCAGTTACTTCACTGGATCGAGGTTTGATGGGAGTTCAAAATAAGCTTGACTATTCAGGTGAGGCGCTGTAAGAGTTCTGTTGCAAGTTCAAAAGTTCAAGCTTGATAATAATGTTCATTGTCTTATTGCAGCAAGCGCTAATGCTTATGTCTTTTTCCCCTTAGGGGGGGGCGGGGTTCGGAATGCCGGAGATATGGCGCCGACCCGAAGTGAAACGTGCAGTTCCAGTAAATGACAGGTAAGTTCTGGATGAGCGTTCAGGTAATGTCTTTGCATTCGCTCATTCAAAGTCTTTGTCTTTTTTCCCCATAGGGGCCGGGGTCCGGAATGCCAGGAAGCGGCAGGACCCAAAATGAAATGGGATGACCCAACAGGTAAGTCTTAGAAGGAAACTGAGCCTTTTCTATTCCCTTCCTTCTCTCACCTTGTTTTCTTGTCTTTTTCTCTCTAGGCTCTGAGAAGTGGGTGCGGATCCGGATGATCGCTGCTGAAGATGGAGGCGCCCAGGAAAGGTGAGTGAAATGCAGCGCTGCAGCGATCGAAGCGAAATGCTTTTAAAATGATGTCTTCCCTTTCAGGATCGTCGGTGTGATGTCTCCGTGATGCAGCTTTAGCTGGTAAGGTCTTCTTTCGAAGGGATTGTGTCCTCCGACGTATTCCTCATCTTAGATATCTCCTTCCAGCTCTGCTGGCCTCGGAAATGTATTATTTTTTTTCTTTAGAGGGCGCTGCGTGTCGACGTCCTCCGAGTCGATGTCCTTGGACAGCCGCCGTATCGACGTCGACATCATCCTGCCTATAAAGGCCGCGCGCAGCGTCCGTTGCTCAGTTCCGTTTTTTCCGCGCTTACTTAGTGCCTCGGAATACCGTTGCTCAGTTCTTGTCAGATTAATCCTATTTACCTCGAGTTATTCGATCCGTACTCGATGGCTTCCTCGTCGGAACCGACAACTCCTCGATCCGGCTTCAAAAAATGCCGAGATTGTGGAAAAAAGATGTCACTGACTGACCCTCACATAGTTTGTCTGTGGTGTTTGGGAGCTGAACACCATTGTTCGGAGTGCGAGGACTGTATGTCCATGACAGCTAAGGCCCTGAAGGAGCGTAGGGGGAAGCTGGAGAAAGGTAAGACTTTTAAAGCTTCTTCTTCGTCGACGAAGTCGAGACACTCGTCTCCTCGTCACCATTCGCGCTCCAGGTCTCGGAGTGGGTCCCATCACTCCTCGAGATCGAAGCACTCGAAGAGGAGACGTCGAAGATCCCCTTCTCCGTCTTCCTCTTCCTCTGTTTCGCCAAAAAGAATCCCTTGCCCCACGAAACATAGTTCCCGGGCTGAATGGGAGGAATTCCGCAAAAATATGATGAGCGTCTTCGAGAAAGCGGCCTCGACCCCCTCGAAGACTGCCGAGAGCGATGCTCTGGTCGAAAGACCCGAAGGTCAAAATCGCCGCGAGTCGCAGTACCCGGCGAAGGAAACCTCTCGAGCGCATCTCGAACCCTCGAGTAGGACTATGACCTCCAAACCTTCCTCGAAGGTTCCATCGACGCCGTCGACGAGGGTTCCGTCAACGTCGAGGTCGATGTCTTCGACGCCGTTGTCGAAGGGACCTTCGACACACGAGTCTGTCGACTCGGCGCCAGCGTCGACACCGGTGTCGACGCCAAGAAAAGTCACGGTTACGACACACCCAGTGTCTATCCCCAGGTCCTCGACGTCGATGGCTCCGAGATTGTCGAGTAGAATCCCAATTCTGTCGAGGTCTTCGAGGCCTCCGCCTTTGTTTTCGACGCCACGCTCAAAGCCTTCGACGTCGGCGTTGACGACATCAACGTTTTCGAGGCCGATTATGACAAGTTCGGCACCCTCAGCCTTGGAAATGGGGTTTACACCCTTTATGAGTTCAGAACAATTGAGGACTATGTCCTCAATATTGGAAGAGGGTGAATTGTCTGAACAGGAAGACACATTTGAGCTGCAGGGACCTGTAACCCCAATTAGAGAGGAATTTTCCTCTGAAGAACGCAGGTTAAAGGATCTTCATGATTCCTTACATGAGGCAAGTGGGTTAGACACCTCCCCTGAGGTGGAGTTTGCTAGACCAGACCTGGGGGAACATGCTGAAACCCCCTATAGAGCCTTAATGGCCAGGATCACAGAGTTTATGGGGTGGTCTGCACCTTCACAATCTTTCCAACAAGATGACCTCACGGATATTCTTGACAAAGGCCCACAGGAGGATCCTGTGGTGCCTTTTCATAAAGCTCTTCAGAGGAAGATCATGACAAACTGGGAAACCCCAGATGTCGTACCAGCAGTAAATAAAAAACTGTCTACAAAATACAGGGTATCCTCTACAGACCCGGAGTTTTTGTCTAAACACCCATCCCCAGAAAGTCTGGTGGTACAGGCAGCATCCTCTACCGATGTCAAGACGGCTTATCTGTCATGATCTCTGCTTCCAAAAGGTCAGGGTTTTCCCGACTCCCTTGGAAGCAGATCCATAACCCAGGTTCCGAGTGCCAACCAGTCCCAATTGGGACCTTTTGGACCCAGTCCTGGCGCCAGTGGCACCAGGCTCATAAATATGCCCAGTCCCAGCGCTGGAAGCGCCGGGCTCATAATGCTTGGGTGGACTTACCTGCAGCAGACCATGCTGCTTACGTGCCTGCCAGTTGAGCCTCTGATCCTCTTCTGTTTGGAACTACTTTTCCTGTTGGGTGGGGCAGGAGCCACTCCCTAGGTTCAGAACACTGGAACTGTTCTGGAAAGCAGGAACTCTTTTCTTACCTAGGCGTGGCTGTGGAAGGAGACACCTAAGCACTACAGGAGGCTATTTAAACCACACCCGATGGATGAATCTTGCTTTGCGTTATTCTGCATCCATTGCAGCAGAACGCTCATCGTGTCTTCTGCATCTGATCCTGGGCCTAAGGAAAAAGGCTTACCATCCTGAATCCAGTCTTCAGCAACACCTATAAAGACAAGAAAGAACAGGTTAGCATTACGGTCTTCAGTGACAGTGCTTCACTTACCTGGTCCATCGGCTGTCACCAACGCTTCGCACTGCATTCCGGCATCTGAAAGACAAAGGCTTACCTACTCTTCGTGCGCTCCGGAGGTCTTCGCACTGCATTCCGGCATCTGAAAGACAAAAGCTTACCAACTCTTCGCACGCTCCGGAGGCCTTCGGCGCTGCATCCCGCATCTGAAAGACAAAACAAGGTGCGTTTAAAGACATTGGGGAACTTTAATACTCACGTGCTATTACTCCTTTCCACATCTAACCCAGTGGGTATTCCGGCACCCTGCAGCCGCTCCGAACTTGTACCTGCAAAATAAAAAGACAGTTAGAGCGCATCGTGAAGCAGGCAACAAGCGCTTACTTACGTGCTTCCAGGCGCTTCTATTCATCACACGGGCTCCATCTTCAACTCACATCAGCCCGTCATCCGCCATCGCCGGAACCCTGCAAAACAAGAGACATCATTACTAAAGACTTTTAAAGACATTAGAATTACTCGAAACTTACCGTTCGTGCAGTAAACGACAGAGAGCAGTCCTCTGAAGTCAAGAGGCCTGCTCCCCTTATCCAGTGAAGAAACTGGTTACAGCACCCTGCCCCGAGGCAGATGGAGAGCACGGCGTTCACTTACCTAAGGTGAGAGCGTTAACCCTTGGGGTTCTACAGGAGAAGAGAAAGGGAAGAAGAGAGAGACATTCAATAACCCAGTTCATTAATCCCATATTTTCTATCTGCAGACATCTTACCCTTCGAGTCAGACATACAGTGCACAGAGGTCCAGCCCAAAGAGCCAGCCGTGTGTTACACATCACCTTTGAAGATACGGTATACGCCCAGTCAAGACTGGCGCCTCTACGGGAATCAGGTGAGCGTTACAGAACGCAAAGCCTACCGCAAAACTCCCGTCCAGGCGCTATGGAAACCTCGGATACCGACCAGCTAGCCCAGTTACTTGGGGAACTAAGGGCAGAAGTGCATGCAGCCTGTCTGGAAACGAACGCTCTAAGAAGGGAACTGATTATTTCCAAGGAGCGAACAGATGATCTCGCTAGACAATTGCTACAGTCACAAGCCGGACAGACCCCGTTACCCGCATCTGGGGGAAATCTTCCTACTACATCCTCTATGAATCCAGTGCAGATCAACCTACCTGGGAATGTACCTCTGGCTCCGCCCGAACGATTTTCTGGTGACCCAAAGAGGTTTGCAGTATTTATCAATCAGTGCCGGTTGCATTTCTTATGCCGGCCAGCAGCCTTTCCAACTGATCAAGCTAAAGTAGCTTTCGTGCTTTCGTACCTTAGTGGCAATGCGGCAGACTGGTCGATCCCTCTAGTAAATCAAGATGATCCGGTCCTCCATGATTTTCAAGCTTTTCAGCTCAGTATGGAAAAACTGTTCGCAAGACATTCACAGGGGCAGGCCTTGGACAATGAGCTTCTTTCGTTGCGACAAGGTAATCAAGACCTTTTGGCTTATATTGCGTCTTTCAACAGACTGATAGTGGAAACTCAATGGCCTGAGGACAAAAGGATTACGCTGTTTTATAGAGGTCTACGTGGAGAGCTCAAAGATGTGTTAGCCCAAGTAGTGAATCCCCCACAAGATTGTTCGGAATATATAGACTTAGTCGTTCAAATAGATCACAGACTGCAGAACAGGAAGGCCGATCATTCCAAGTTTGATGCTCGAGTATTTTCCAAACCGCCAACTCCTTCCAAAGGAGTAGACTCCGGGGAACCCATGCAAATAGGGGGCCTGAAAGGTCCTCTAACACAAAAGGAGCGGGAAAGGAGAAAACAGTTGCAATTATGCCTCTATTGCGGAAACTCAGGGCACTTATGTATCGTCCTTAGCAAGGGTTCGATGATTGACAATTTTATGACGAAAATGACACTGTCATGATCTCTGCTTCCAAAAGGTCAGGGTTTTCCCAACTCCCTTGGAAGCAGATCCATAACCCAGGTTCCGAGTGCCAACCAGTCCCAATTGGGACCTTTTGGACCCAGTCCTGGCGCCAGTGGCACCAGGCTCATAAATATGCCCGGTCCCAGCGCTGGAAGCGCCGGGCTCATAATGCTTGGGTGGACTTACCTGCAGCAGACCATGCTGCTTACTTGCCTGCCAGTTGAGCCTCTGATCCTCTTCTGTTTGGAACTACTTTTCCTGTTGGGTGGGGCAGGAGCCACTCCCTAGGTTCAGAACACTGGAACTGTTCTGGAAAGCAGGAACTCTTTTCTTACCTAGGCGTGGCTGTGGAAGGAGACACCTAAGCACTACAGGAGGCTATTTAAACCACATCCGATGGATGAATCTTGCTTTGCGTTATTCTGCATCCTCTGCAGCAGAACGCTCATCGTGTCTTCTGCATCTGATCCTGGGCCTAAGGAAAAAGGCTTACCATCCTGAATCCAGTCTTCAGCAACACCTATAAAGACAAGAAAGAACAGGTTAGCATTACGGTCTTCAGTGACAGCGCTTCACTTACCTGGTCCATCGGCTGTCACCAATGCTTCGCACTGCATTCCGGCATCTGAAAGACAAAGGCTTACCTACTCTTCGTGCGCTCCGGAGGTCTTCGCACTGCATTCCGGCATCTGAAAGACAAAAGCTTACCAACTCTTCGCACGCTCCGGAGGCCTTCGGCGCTGCATCCCGCATCTGAAAGACAAAACAAGGTGCGTTTAAAGACATTGGGGAACTTTAATACTCACATGCTATTACTCCTTTCCACATCTAACCCAGTGGGTATTCCGGCACCCTGCAGCCGCTCCGAACTTGTACCTGCAAAATAAAAAGACAGTTAGAGCGCATCGTGAAGCAGGCAACAAGCGCTTACTTACGTGCTTCCAGGCGCTTCTATTCATCACACGGGCTCCATCTTCAACTCACTTCAGCCCGCCATCCGCCATCGCCGGAACCCTGCAAAACAAGAGACATCATTACTAAAGACTTTTAAAGACATTAGAATTACTCGAAACTTACCGTTCGTGCAGTAAACGACGGACAGCAGTCCTCTGAAGTCAAGAGGCCTGCTCCCCTTATCCAGTGAAGAAACTGGTTACAGCACCCTGCCCCGAGGCAGATGGAGAGCACGGTGTTCACTTACCTAAGGTGAGAGCGTTAACCTTTGGGGTTCTACAGGAGAAGAGAAAGGGAAGAAGAGAGAGACATTCAATAACCCAGTTCATTAATCCCATATTTTCTATCTGCAGACATCTTATCCTTCGAGTCAGACATACAGTGCACAGAGGTCCAGCCCAAAGAGCCAGCCGTGTGTTACACATCACCTTTGAAGATACGGTATACGCCCAGTCAAGACCGGCGCCTCTACGGGAATCAGGTGAGCGTTTCATTATCCTACCGTCCCACAGGACAGGGACGATAAAAAATATGATGCTATGGCAAAGAAAGTCTTTTCAGCATGTAGCATGGCGTTAAAATCTGTGAATGCTACTTGCACCCTTGCTAGGTTCAGCCATACACTTTGGGAGTGTGCTTCTACAGCGGCTGACTGCATCCCGGAGGGAGAAGAAAGGGATGCGTTCCTGAATATTATACAGGACGGTAAAGACGCTATGTGCGAATCCCTCCAGACGGGCATTGATTCGGCTGACAGTATCAGCAGAGCAATGGCGGCAAGTACATCAACCAGGAGATTCGCTTGGTTGAGAAAGTCTGGTTTTGCCCCAGATGTGCAAGCCAGGCTCTTGAACATGCCATTCGATGGCTCTTCTTTGTTCGGGAAAAAGGCGGATGACAGTTTAGAGAAACTGCAAACTTCAAAAGCAGCAGCAAAATCCCCAGGAGCTGCAATCCGTCAGACTCCTTTTCGTCCCACAGGAACCTCTGCGAGGGGCAAGTCCTTTTGCTTCTACTCCGCATTCGGAAGAGGTAGAGGACGACCGGCTCAAAGGGGACAAAGAAGAACTACCCGAGGTGGACGGGGTAGATATTCAAAAGCCGCAGCAACAGCAGGTGCCTCTTTACCATCGGCATCTACATCAGCCGCCCCAAAACCACTCTGAGGACTTCCCTCACAGGACACCTGTAGGAGGCAGGTTGACTCAACATCTGGCGGTATGGCAGGCTATCACGTCAGATGCTTGGGCATTGGAAACAGTTGCCCAAGGTTACTGCCTGCCTTTCCTATGTATACCTCAGGGTCATCCACCGGGGATCAGCTCTCAGAAAGCTCCAGATCCGCTCCTCTTGCAGGAAATTTTGGACCTGCTAGAGAAAGGTGCCATAAAACCGGTACCTGTAGCGGAGAGGAACAAGGGCTGGTACTCCCCTTACTTTCTCATTCCAAAGAAAGACGGAGGACTGAGACCCATCTTGGACTTGTGAGAATTGAACAAATTCTTCAGGAAAGACAAATTCAAGATGGTCACTCTTTCTCAGATCCTCCAGGCCCTTCGGTTCCAGGACTGGTTGGTATCTCTGGACCTTCAGGACGCTTATTTCCATGTGCCTATCCATCTCAAACACTGGAAATACCTGAGGTTCGCAATTGGCAACTCTCACTATCAATTTCGAGTGCTGCCATTTGGGCTGACCTCCGCCCCGAGGGTCTTCACCAAGTTAATGTCTGTAGTGGCGGCAAGTCTAAGGAGGGAAGGGATTCACGTCTACCCCTACCTGGACGATTGGTTGATCAGGGCTGTTTCTTCGGAACAAGCTCAGATCCAGCTAAATCACGTGTGCCACTTCCTTCACAGACTGGGCTTCTCCCTCAATTTAAAGAAGTCACAAATGATACCATCGCAGAGACTCCAGTTCATAGGAGCGATCTTGGACACTTCCCTGGGAAAAGCCTCGCCACCAGAGGTGAGGGCTCAAGATATTCTACAGATGGTTACCAAGTTCCAACATGCCCAACGTCTCCCAGCCTTCGACTTTTTGAGGTTGCTAGGCATCATGGCATCCTGCATTTTCCTAGTGCCAGAGGCTTGCCTGAGAATGAGATCCCTCCAGTGGGCACTGAGGACTCAGTGGTCACAATTCTCAGGGAGAATGACAGATCTTCTTCAGGTTCCCGACAGAGTAGCTCGAGACCTTCAGTGGTGGGCCTGTCAGGAGAACATTCTGAAAGGAGAACAGTTTTGGCAACCCTGGCCGGAGATAACAGTAGTCACGGATGCCTCACTCACGGGGTGGGGAGCCCACGCCAACGACTTGACCATCAGCGGTCGTTGGTCTCCATCGGGGTCCAGACTACATATCAACCTGTTAGAGCTGAGAGCCATCAGACTTGCGCTAAAGGCGTTCCTGCCAGCTGTACAAGGGAAGAACGTCCTGATAATGACGGACAACACGGTGGCCATGCATTACCTCAACAAAAGAGGAGGCGTAGGATCACTACCCCTGTGCAGAGAGGCGATGCAGCTCTGGTTTTGGGCAATCGAAGAAGGAATCTCTCTATCGGCAGTTCACCTAGCCGGAGAGAAGAACTTGACAGCGGACGCTCTGAGCAGGCAGAGCACAGTCTCCCACGAGTGGGAGCTAGCTCAGGAAGTCCTTCAAGAGATCTTCGCCCTTTGGGGAACCCCTCAGGTAGATCTGTTCGCCACCAGCCTAAACAGGAAATGCGACCTGTTCTGCTCAAGGGAATTTCCCCCGAGAGGAGCTCTGGGAGACGCGTTCATAGTGGACTGGGAGGTTCAGCTTCTGTACGCGTTCCCACCGGTCCCTGTCATTCCTCAAATGATCAGGAGGTTGAGAAGATTCCGGAGAACCATGATCCTAATTGCCCCGGATTGGGCCAGGAGAACGTGGTACCCGGACCTTCTAGACTTTTCCATCTGCCCTCCAATTCGACTTCCACTCAGAGAGAACCTACTCTCACAGAAGGGAGGTCAGGTTCTCCATCCAGACATCAAAACCCTCAACCTTCACGCTTGGCTTCTGAAAGGCTGAGGTACAAGGATTGGGACCTCCCTGATGATGTTATGGAGGTGTTGCTTTCGGCAAGGAGGCCAGCAACAAAGTCTTTATACCGCTGCCGTTGGAACAGATTTTGCAGCTGGTGTAGAGAACAGAATATCGACCCTTTTTCATGTGGTACACCAATGGTTTTGTCCTTCCTACTATATTTGGCAAATTCAGGCCTTCAAGTTGGCACCATTAAGGGCTACCTCGCAGCGCTATCCATCTTTAAGCGCACTGCGGAAGAACCATCCTATTTCAAATTACCCTTGGTAATACAGTTTCTAAAGGGGTTAACCAATGTTTATCCCCCAAGACCATTCCAAGTTCCCCTATGGGATTTAAACTTAGTACTAACTTTCCTGATGGGCACACCTTTCGAACCACTCCATTCTTGTTCGTTAAGATTCCTTACCCTTAAAACTGTTTTATTAATAGCACTTACATCTGCTAGAAGGGTGAGCGAATTACAAGCTCTTTCTTGTAAACCCCCTCACACAATATTTCACAAAGCCAAAGTTGTCCTGCAAGTGAAGCCTAATTTCCTCCCAAAGGTGGTTTCTGAATTCCATATCACTCAGAAGATTACCCTACCATCTTTCTATCCTCCTCCTCACCCGAGGAAAGAGGAAGAGAGGTTACACAGGCTAGACCCTAGAAGGGCTTTAAGTTTTTACATCAGTAGAATAGCCAGGATAAGACAGGCAGACCAGCTGTTTGTAGGTTACGCAGGTCACAAGCTGGGGTTACCAATAACTAAGCAGACCATTTCCAGATGGATCATTCTAGCCATTCTGGAATGTTATAAACTGGCAGGGAAAGAGCCCCCTCAAAACCTTAGGGCTCATTCGACCAGAGGTATTGCAGCTTCATCGGCCCTCAAAAGAGGCGTGCCGGTTAAAGACATCTGTGCAGCCGCTACATGGTCGTCTGTCCATACCTTTACACGTTTTTACAATTTGGATTCCTCCTCCAGTCAAGAGACTAGGTTTGGAAGGGCTGTACTGCATTGTATTCATCAATAGAAGACAGCGTGAAGTCAGTACTCCCTCCTCCAATAATAGAATACTGCTATGGGAGCCTATCTAAGATGAGGAATACGTCGGAGGACACAATCCCTTCGAAGAACAAGTTACTTCTTACCTTGTAACGTTCTTTCGACGGGATGTTCCTCCGACGTATTCCTCATCGGCCCTCCCATCCATCCCTGCAGTTCTACTTCCCGTGTTGTTGCAGCTTACGCTCCTTCAGGGTGATTAGTCTAGTCCAGAAAGTATTATTGTGGGCTACAAAACGGAACTGAGCAACGGACGCTGCGCGCGGCCTTTATAGGCAGGATGACGTCGACGTCGATACGGCGGCTGTCGAGGGACATTGACTCGGAGGACGTCGACGCGCAGCGCCCTCTAAAGAAAAAAAAATAAATACATTTCCGAGGCCAGCAGAGCTGGAAGGAGATATCTAAGATGAGGAATACGTCGGAGGAACATCACGTCGAAAGAACGTTACAAGGTAAGAAGTAACTTGTTCTTCTCTCCAATTCTCTCTTATCTCCCTTTGCAGGCGACCCAGGATGCTGACAGGCGTGGCTGAAGTCCAGATGCAGGAGCTGACACGGTGAGCGTCCAGCTGCGAGGAGCAGAACAACGTGAAGCGGGAGTTGCTGATCGGGCGTGGTTTAAATAGCTTTGGAAGAAGTTCCAGGTATGTATCCTTCCACCGATCAGGTATGTATCCTTCCCGACCACACCCAGATGGAAAGTAGTCCCACAGGTAAAGTAGTTCCATTCAGGCCTCAAGAGGGCCTGGATGTAGCAGCATGGTCTGCATCAGGTAAGTGCACATTAAAACACTTGAACACATGTCTAGCTTTATGAGCCTGGCGCCTAAGGCGCCAGGACAGGGGTCTAACATGAGCCTGGCACCTAAGGCGCCAGGACTGTGTCCAAAGGGCCCCAGCTTGGGCCCGCTGGCACTTCCCTGGGGGGAATGATGCCTGCCTCTGGGGTTGCTGGGTCGGACCTGGCTCCTTGGAGGTAGGCATCATGACAGTACCCCCCCTCAAGGCCCCTCCCAAGGTTGTTCTCTCCGGGGGTTTTGGCTTGTTCGGAAATCTCCGGTGGAACCTTTGTATTAATCGAGGTGCGTGAACATGGTTACTAGGCTCCCACGACCTCTCCTGAGGTCCATATCCCTTCCAGTCAACAAGATAGAAGAGTTTTGACTTTAACACCTTGGAGTCTAAAATGTCTTTAACTTCGAATTCTAATTCCCCTTCAATTTGAACTGGGTCTGGAGGCTTGGACAGTCGGGTCCCTGGTTGTACTGGCTTCAAAAGTGATGCATGAAAAACTGGATGAATACGCATGTTAGACGGTAAATCCAGTTTAAAGGCCACGGGATTGATTATAGCCTTGATGGGATAAGGTCCTATGAATCTGGGATTGAAGGTTCGCGGGCCCTTGAGGGGTAAATGTTTCGTTGCTAGCCATACCTGGTCTCCTACTTGGTAAGGAGGAGTTTTACTTCGGTGCAAATCAGCGTTTTCTTTATACTTTTTCTTGGCTTGCTGTAAATGAGTTGCAGCTTCTTTGAAGGCTCGGGTTATTGTGGAATGCAGATGATTTACTGCGGGCATTTCCAGGGTCAGAGGTGGATCTAGGTCAGAGGTCCGAGGATGGTGACCATACAAAGTATAAAAAGGAGTTTGTCCGGTTCCAGAATGCACTGAATTGTTGTATGCATATTCTGCGATCCAAAGGATGTCTTTCCAATTTAACTAGGATTGGTGTAACATGCACCGAAGATATTGCTCGAGAGTCTGATTGGTTCTCTCGGTTTGTCCGTCGGTCTGGGGGTGGTGGCTGGTGGATAACCGCACATCTATTTGTGCTAGTTGGCAACACTTCTTCCAAAAATGGGAGATAAATTGACTTCCACGATCCGAGACTAATATGGAAGGGAAACCATGTATGCGAACTATATTCTCCAGAAATTCCTTGGCCAAGGTGGAAGCTGAAGGCAAGCCTTTTAAAGGGATAAAGTGGGCCATTTTGGAGAATAGATTCACAATTACAAGGATAGTGTTGTAACCAGCACAAGGAGGCAGGTCAGTTATAAAGTCCATTGACAAGGTGTGCCATGGTGCCGGTGGAATATCCAAGGGTTGAAGTAGGCCGGCTGGCCTTTTATTTTGACCCTTGTTTTGGGCGCAAATTCCGCAAGACAATACAAAAGACTTTGTCTTTTGTCCAAGAAGGCCACCAGAAGTGGTCCGTTTTAGCGATACCAGGATGTCCTTCCATTAATGATTCATGATGATGGGCAATAACAAGTTCTTGCAATTTTTTGCTTGGCAGAAACAACCGCTCCTGGAAGTAGGGTAAATCATCCTTAACAGTGTAATGAGGTCCCTTTTGACTCCATTCCAGTAAGGCTGAAGAGTCTAGAAGTTGTTTTACTTGCGTTTTGATGTCCTCAATTGTTTGCAATGAAGTTAGGCCTAAGATTCTTTGTTCAGGTATGATTGGCACAGGTTCTAAACTCGAATTGGGTTCTTCCATGCCAATCCGGGATAAGGCGTCCGCTTTACCATTCTTGCAGCCAGGGCGATAGGTAATTACAAAATCGAATTCCGCAAAGAATAGAGCCCATCAGAGTTGTCGTGAAGATTGAGCTTTGGCCGTCTTTAAATACTGTAAATTTCTGTGGTCCGTAATTACGGTGATGGTGTGTCTTGCCCTGAGAAGGTAGTGACGCCAAGCCTTGAAAGCAGATTTAATAGCCAAACTCTTTGTCGGTAATTGCGTAGTTGATTTCAGGAGGAGAAAATTTCCTGGACCAAAAGGCCACAGGGTGTAGTTGGTTAGTTTCTGGGTCTCTTTGCGACAGGACAGCTCCCATGGCCGAACTGGATGCGTCGGTTTCCACAATGTAAGGGAGATCTGGGTGCGGGTGCTTCAATACAGGTGCAGAGGTGAATTTGGTTTTCAGGTCCTGAAAGGCTTGTTCGGCCTCAAGAGTCCATTCAAAGCGTTTGTTTTTCTTTAGGAGAGCTGTGATGGGTTGGACTGTTCGGGAAAATTCCGGGATGCATCTTCGATAGAAATTGGCGAAGCCGAGCATGCTCTGAACTCCCTTCACCGAGCTAGGAGATGGCCATTTGAGGATGGCGTCCACCTTTCGCGAGACCATTCGGACTCCTTGAGGTGTCAGGATGAATCCGAGAAACTCAACTTCTGTGGTATGAAAAACGCATTTTTCGAGCTTTGAAAATAGTCTGTGCTGGCGCAATCTCTCAAGAACTGCCCTAACATGTTTTCTGTGATCGGATTCTGAAGAAGAGTACACCAGGATGTCGTCAATATAAACAATGACACAGACATCGATAAGTTCCCGAAGAACATCATTCATAAAGTACTGAAAGGCGGCAGGTGCATTGCACAAACCGAAGGGCATCACCTGATATTCAAAGAGCCCAAATTTGGTGCGGAATGCAGTCTTCCATTCGTCGCCTTCTTTTATACGCACCAGGTGATAAGCTCCTCGGAGATCTAACTTGGTGTACACACAAGCGTCTTTCACCTGGTCGATAAGCTCAGGGATCAGGGGCAGAGGATAGCGATTCTTAATCGTTATTTGATTTAGGGCGCGATAGTCTATACATGTTCTAAGGTCGCCCTCTTTTTTCGGCACGAAGAACAGAGCTGAGGAGACAGGAGACTTGGATGGGCGAATAAAACCATTGGCTAGGTACTGATCTAAATACTGACGCAAATGCAGGTTCTCAGGTTCCGTAAGAGCATAAATCCTACTACAAGGTAGTTGAGCATTGGGTACCAGATCGATTTGGCAATCATAAGACCGATGGGGAGGTAACGTGTTAGCCTGTTCCTTCTGAAAAACGTCTTGGAATTCTTGGTATTCTGACGGTAGCTGTACAGGGGTGGAAGTTGCTGAGGCTAGACCCATAACTGGATTTCTTGGATAACAAGTTGGTTCACAATCAGGAAAACTTATCTTCTTTGCTCGCCAGTCAATTCTGGGATTATGTGTTTCTAACCAAGGAATTCCAAGAATTACTTGAAATTGTGGGGCCTTGATCACATCAAACACAATTGCTTCCCGATGTCCATCCTGACCCACCAGTGTCATTTCAACAGTGGAATGCGTTACAGGCCCTGAGGCTATTTCGGTTCCATCTACTGTAGTTATGACATCTTGGGTTACTTTCGGGCAGAGAGGGAGCTTAATCCTAGAAGCCAATTCACGGTCTATGTAATTTCCAATAGCTCCACTGTCGATGTATGCTTTTATAGCATGCAACTGCTGAGGCTGTTTTGGGTCCACGAGCACCATTGGCATGACAAAATGCGAGGTCAAAGAGTTTGTTTTCAAGCTCGGCAAGCGGACCCCTACGCTTGTCGGGCTAGGTCGTTTCCCGAATCAGGTGTCAATAAATCGTTATCAGTGGCTCCAACCACCTTCTTAGGTGGTTTAACCGGACAATTTCGAAGAAAGTGACCGGAAGTCCCGCAATACAGACAAAGTTGCATTTGCCGCCTTCTCTCTCGTTCCTTCTGCGTTAATGGTCCTTTAACACCGCCGATTTGCATAGGTTCGGATACGTCGGGACTCTTGGAGTTAGCGTGGGTTTTGATCGGTACTCGGGTTTCGTACTTGAACCGATCTGCTTTTCTATTTTGAAGTCTGTGATCAAGTTGAACCACCAAGTCTATGTAGTCTGCGCAGACCTGGGGTAGATTTACAATCTGAGCTAGAACATCCTTAAGCTCTCCGCGCAGGCCTCGATGAAACAATGTGATCCTTTTGTTTTCTGGCCATCCAGTTTCCACAACCAGTCTATTAAAGGTGCAACGTAGGACAGGAGATCCTGATTACCTTGTCGTAAGGATAGCAGTTCGTTATCAAGGGCCTGTGCTTGAGAGTGTCGAGCAAACAGTCTTTCCATGCTGGCCTGGAAGCCCTGAAAATCCTGGAGAATGGGATCATCCTGATTTACCAATGGAATAGACCAATCGGCAGCACTGCCACTGAGGTAAGATAGTATAAAGGCTACCTTGGTCTGGTCGTTTGGGAAGGCCCCGGGTCTGCATAGAAAGTGTAAACGACATTGGTTCATAAAGACGGCATATTTCTTGGGATCCCCCGCAAAACGTTCAGGCGGGGCCAAAGGCATGTGTCCAGGTAGATTGATTTGTACCGGGTTATTCAAACCCATTGATGTGGAAGTACCTCCGGGATTAGGTAAAGGAGTGTGCCCTGCCTGGGCCTGCAGTAACCTTTTGGCCAGGTCATCTGTTCTTTCCTTTGATAGGATCAGTTCTCTTTTGAGAGCGTTAGTCTCCTGGCGGGCTGAGTGCACTTCTGCCCGTAATCCCCCAAAATCTGGGCCAGCTGATCTGTCTCGGAAGTCTCCATAGCGCCCGGGTGGGAAATTGTGGGTAGGCTTCGCGTTCTGTCACGCTCACCTGATTCCCACGGGGGCGCAGATCTGGCTTCGAGTGCTGATGCTTCTTCAATGGTGAAGCGCAGGACTCTGAAGATGGACAGGAAGGGCCCCTCTACTCTGGCTTTTCTGGTTCGCAGGAATATTCCCCTGTGCGTGAAAAGGGAGTATTACCTACTGACGGAATAATGCTCAAGCCTCCCACTCCCTTCCAACCCTCCACGATACCCTTCCACGATTCCCCGTGAAGTCTCACCTTAGGGTCTGGAAGGATGAGTTCTCCATCCTGCTTCTGATGCAGGGGCGCGTTGAAACCCAGTTACTTCACTGGATTGAGGTTTGATGGGAGTTCAAAATAAGCTTGACTATTCAGGTGAGGCGCTGTAAGAGTTCTGTTGCAAGTTCAAAAGTTCAAGCTTGATAATAATGTTCATTGTCTTATTGCAGCAAGCGCTAATGCTTATGACTTTTTCCCCTTAGGGGGGCCGGGGTTCGGAATGCCGGAGATATGGCGCCGACCCGAAGTGAAACGTGCAGTTCCAGTAAATGACAGGTAAGTTCTGGATGAGCGTTCAGGTAATGTATTTGCATTTGCTCATTCAAAGGCTTTGTCTTTTTTCCCCATAGGGGCCGGGGTCCGGAATGCCAGGAAGCGGCAGGACCCGAAATGAAATGGGATGACGCAACAGGTAAGTCTTAGAAGGAAACTGAGCCTTTCCTATTCCCTTCCTTCTCTCACCTTGTTTTCTTGTCTTTTTCTCTCTAGGCTCTGAGAAGTGGGTGCAGATCCGGATGATCCCTGCTGAAGATGGAGGCGCCCAGGAAAGGTGAGTGAAATGCAGCACTGCAGCGATCAAAGCGAAATGCTTTTAAAATGATGTCTTCCCTTTCAGGATCGTCGGTGTGATGTCTCCGTGATGCAGCTTTAGCTGGTAAGGTCTTCTTTCTCTGCCAATTCTCTCTTATCTCCCTTTGCAGGCGACACAGGAGGCTGACAGGCGTGGCTGAAGTCCAGATGCAGGAGCTGACACAGTGAGCGTCCAGCTGCGAGGAGCAGAACAACGCGAAGCGTGAGTTGCTGATCGGGCGTGGTTTAAATAGCTTTGGAAGAAGTTCCAGGTATGTATCCTTCCACCGATCAGGTATGTATCCTTCCCCGACCACACTCAGGTGGAAAGTAGTCCCACAGGTAAAGTAGTTCCATTCAGGCCTCAAGAGGGCCTGGATGTAGCAGCATGGTCTGCATCAGGTAAGTGCACATTAAAACACTTGAACACATGTCTAGCTTTATGAGCCTGGCGCCTAAGGCGCCAGGACAGGGGTCTAACATGAGCCTGGCGCCTAAGGCGCCAGGACTGTGTCCAAAGGGCCCCAGCTTGGGCCCGCTGGCACTTCCCTGGGGGGAATGATGCCTGCCTCTGGGGTAGCTGGGTCGGACCTGGCTCCTTGGAGGTAGGCATCATGACACCATCATCTGTTAATGTTATTTTAAAGTTATTTCACTTGATTTATGCTTTTAAAAATATTTACAGCATCTTTTAAACTATGTTACATATTTTGATGTATTTGGTTTTCAAAATTAAGAAGTTTTGTTAAAGATACGTGTTTTGCAAAACGGCTTTCAAATTCTCTATATACTGATTTGTGGGTGGTGTTTCTAGTGTCTTCTGATGTAAACACAATCTGATTGGCTGTGCAGGATGTCAGGAGGATGCCATTGGTTCTGCAGTCTGTGTTTCTGTACGGTGGGCAGACATTTTATTTCAGCATTCAGTCACTCTTGTCATGAGAACATGAGGACTCAGCCCATTGTGTTCCAAGCAGCGAGCGCTATCATGGACGCCTACAGGATACAGTGTGATGTGTTCCATAAAAAACAATTTGCTAATTTTTCCATCCCCAAAACATTCTTCTGCCTTCGAAATCCAACTTCAAAAGGCGTGCTGATAGAAAGTGCGCTAAGCGAGTGGTACACTCGTCACTATGCTACTTAAGAAAGCTGATAGTGTCACTGCTCAGCAGTTGCACTAATAGGGGATGATGATATCATATATGATGTGATCGTCTATTTATATAGCGCCTATACACAATGTGTTTCAAAGCACTTCAAGGCAAGGGAGGGAACAAGGAAAAATACAAGACGTTCTTACAGGCCATGAACAGTAAGGATGTGAAATTAACTATCGTATTCGGCCTGACGACATTTCAGATAGTGAAAGAGCTAAGACATAGATAAGGAAGGGAGGGGGAGAGTGGGAAGGAAATGGAAGCAGACAGGTGACTACTGTACTAGGCCTGACAACATTTCTGGTAGAGCCGGAGAAAAACAAAAGGTGAGGGAGAGGGGTGCAGAAAGGTAGGGGAGGAACAAAACAAGCGACTATCGTACAAGGCCTGACGACATTTCATATAGTGCTGGAGGGGGTGCACCATGTCCCAAACGTTGCACGCAGATACAGCGATGCACACAAAGTAGTGGGCTGTGATACAGAAAAGAAGCCACAATTCCCAACATGCATTTGCTAAGCATCCTGCGCTGGAAACGTGAGTGTCAATTCCATAATCAATTCCATCATCCTGCTCCAAGATGGCCGAGGATTTACCCTCAGAATTTGGTATGCTCATATCCATTCTTGGAATGGATATGAGCATACTCACCTGCTTGACGAACCTTGCTGGGGAGTGGGAGTGGGGGGGTAATAGATGTGTAGAAAAGGAGGCACTGATCATTCTTTTCCGTTGTTGTTTGGTAGTAGCACATTTAGGCTAAATGATGCAGCATTTACCCGCATCCTGTTAGTGTACCCACACTGTGCCTGATGATGTATGACTGAGTGTCCATCGCACGTTAGTGCTGTACTTAAAAAAACATATAAAGCAGAGGTTTTGTGCCTCGCACCAGGGTCTCCGTATAATAGTCTTGCACATTCCAGTGGCTCGTTTCGAGCCTTGCCGCACCCAGTGTCAAAGGCACAGCTATAATGCGCTGCATATATTGCTTCACCTTGCTGAGATTGCCCCATTACCTGCCCGTAGCAGAAAGTGCTGTAACCCTTAAATTATGGGTGACACACGAGTGTCATATTTTAGGACGCCTGTTACATTGACACTTATGCTTGGTACCTCATAGAGGGTCTACAGCAAAAGCACTGTACATTATGGTGTGACTTGCAGTAAAGAGTGCATGTGAAGAAGCAGCATTGTTCCATAATATTCGTGCATGTGAGTCGTGGCACACCAAATATGACTCAGTATTTTCAAAAGTGAAGCACTGTCCTTCATGGCATGCAGCACTGTGAAGAGCGCCGTGTTCAAAAAAGTATTTGTGTAACCCGGAAGAAATGGTTACTTTTAAAAACAAGCATTGGCAATACCAACCGTTTTGGATTTTGTATAGGCACGGGAAAGCCATTTCACAGACACTGCTGAAGTGGTATTAACTGGCCATCGATGGTAGCAGCTGCAAAATGGTGCGAGTACCTAGGCATCGAATAGCATGCCTAATATTTGTATGCAAGTCAAAACTGTTGGCTTTGCCAATGCTGCTCTTCTTGTTTGCGTGGCTACCTCCTTTTTTCACGCTGCGAAGGTGTGCTCTAGTGTGGTTGTGGCTGTGTTGTCACAGATCTTTTGTTTTTTAGAGCTGCACTCCTCTTTTTATTATGTCCCTCTGACCATATATTCCGCAGTATTGTTCTCATTTGTTTGGTCCCTGCGGCTGTTATTCTGTTCCTGTTAGTTGTGAGATTTGTAATTATTTATGTTGTTTTCCCAGTTGTGGCAGCTGGATTAACTGTTGTGCACTATTTCCTCATCTGCATGCTTTGATGGTGTGATGAAATGCGGGTGTTGAGTTGTCACAATTGTATTTACTGCAATATTCCTCATTTTGTTCTGTCTCTCTGGCAGCAATCTGCAAGACTCAATAGGGGTATTTGTCGGAGGCTCTGGATGTTGTTGCGTGTTTTACTGAATGTTTTTAATTTTGCTGTACGTTTTTCAGCTCAGTTGTCGTTTTGACCCACTCGCACGAAAAGTAGGTCTACTGCATGTTCGATGTGGCAGATCGTGTTCTGTGTTGTTCAGAATGTTTCATTGTGCAGCATATTTTGTATTGCGTTTTGTCCCTCCAAAATGTGTATACATGACTGAATAGGGTGTGAGTGGGTTTATTGGAGGCTGCAGATGTATTTGGCCATTTTGCATAATATTCCACTTTATATTGTTCATGGCAGTTTCTCCCTCGTTAACTACTGTGCCTATGAGGTGGCCCTTTGGTGTGGCATATCATCTTGTGCGTTTGGCGGTATAGTTTTCATTTTGTTTTGTCCCTCTGATTTTTCTGCACATTAACTAATTCTGGGGATGTTTCTTACTCTGTGGCTGGAGTTCCCACAATACATGCACAGATTCCCTTTTCCCCACCATTCTCTTTCTGCGGGGGTCAACGTTCGTCTTAGATTCACAATCTGCATATGTTCTCCTCCCCTTTCGGCTCATGCCGTTAAGGGAGTCCCAGCTGCAGCCGAGTTCTCCATTATTCCGCTTTTATTTACTGATTGCTGGATTGAGCTTGTTGTGACAGGGTACTGGCCTTGTCAAGAGGAGATGGGAACCCTTCTCACATGAGGCGTGGAGGCCTACCAGGGAGTAATATAGAGCCAGTCCTTCCCCTTAGGAGGGTGATGGCAGTTGAGAGGGTCCCAGTTCCTATCCCCCCCTTTTGCCAGCATATTGCTATGCACTACCCATTGTCTCACAACATACCTCCTAAACAAATCGCTCCCCAGACACCTTCTATTTTTCGTAGAGCCAGTGAAACTGAGATGAGCCCAGGCATGCAGCAACAAAGGGAGAGAAGCCCACCACACACGGCCTGGAACTTGAAATCACTCAACAAATGTGCCTCGCTACCCAATGACCCTACAGTCCTAGTGGACACCTTTAACCAAACCCTGCTCAAAGCCATCAACACCATAGCACCCCTCAAACTACGGAAATCTAAACAGCGAGTCCACCTGAACTCATGGTTCACCCCACAACTGAGAGTACTACGCAAAGAAAAACGTAATGCCGAAGCTCTCTGGAAAAGTCGCCCATGCGAGACCAATAAAGACAATGGGCCTCATTACACGGATGGCGCTAAGGGATTACCGGCACCGGTAAGGGCACCAGTGCCGGTAATCCCTTAGTGCCATACTACGAGGTCCCTCAGCGGGTCCCGTCCTTAACGTGTGGCCAGACCACACGTTAAGGAAGGGACCCGCTGAGGGACTTCAGGGCAAATAACGGTACCGCTAATAGCGGTACCGTTATTTGCTCCTTCCCCATTCCCATTGAGCCCTATGGGGGCTGAAATGGGAATGGGGAAGGGCCTTGGTGAATGGGGAATTAGCGCCCCGCCAAACTTGGAATGGGGCGGTAATTCCCCCATTCACCAAGGCGGAATCGGTATAATACCGGCGGCAAACATGGGGATAATAGCGCCATGGTTACCGCTGTCCGTGTAATGAGGCCCAACCTCTTCCTAGCATCCCTGAATTACATGGAAGCGATTGTTCAAGCCAAAAGAGAGTCATATAACCTACGCATCTCGCAAGCAGAATCCAACACTAAGAATCCCCTTCGCCTATCCCAGATACTTGTAGCAAATATAGCACGAGGTGCAACAATATTCAAAAAGCCCTCCTCACTAAAATAACCACCTTATAGTCTAAAATTAACGCCAGACGAAGCTGCCTTCAAACCACACCCCAATCGAAACATTCGACACTCAAGATGACCTCCCCCACTTTTACTCATTCTCCGTTCAGCTTCGTGCCTCTCACCATCCCAGAGGAAGAAAATATCATCAGCAAGTTGAAACCCTCTAATTGCCAGGGCGATTCCTGTCCTGCCCCCATCATCAAGGAATCCGCACATGAACTTGCTCCTTTCATCACCACCTTTATTAACTCCTCCTTTCAAGCGGGCATTGTCCCTGACAATCTTAAGGATGCCTGGGTCATCCCTTTGCTGAAAAAACCTGCCCTGGACCCATGTATACCTTCTAATTAAAGACCCATCACTATGGTCCTGTTCCTTCTAAAAATACTAGACAGAGCAGCTTACTTACAGATCCAGAAGTACTTGGAAACCAACAATTTTTTGTTACGCTCACCTGGTTCCCACAGGGGCGTTGATCGGACCCGGACAGCTGCGGTCTCCACCAACGTGATGCGTAGTGCCGAGATGACTGTCTGGACTGGCCCGCCTAATCTCGTCTGCTTGATCCGTAGAAGTATTCTCCTGCAAGTGGAGAAAGGGATTTAGCCACCCGTGGATATGAGTGATAGCCCCCTCCCACTGTCCTCGTTCTCCCTTCTTGTCACCTCCGATATCCCCTTTTAGGAACCTCACCTTATGTTTTTAAATGATGAGCTCTCCATCCTGCGTGGATTGCAGGGGCGCGTTGATGCCAGTTACTTCACTGGTTTGAAGGCGTGGGAGAGTTCCGGAGAGTATTGACTCTGAGGTTCCTGGCAAGGTTCAGTAAGTATCAAGTTCATAGAGTTCAATATGTCCGATGATTCACTCTTGTCCCCCCTTCCTTCCTTGTCTTGCAACTAAGATCGTGAGAAGATACCCCTCGTGGCAGTTGGTGGCGCTCAGGTAAGAGTCTGTATTACCCGACGCCGCCCGGTAAATGTTGCCGGTGTTTAACGTGTTGTTTTCTCTCCCTTTGCAGGTGCGGCACATGAAGATGTGGAGAGTTTAGAATAATGCCTCCGGTGGTAATCAAGTAAGTCTATGATGATAAGTGTTTTATTTGTTGGTTTTCTCGACTCACCTTGTTGTTTTCTTTTGTCCCTCAGGTGCCGGAGTTCGGCGAAGAAATGATGGAGGCAGCGCCGAATTGAAAGATGCTGAGAGGACTGGTGAGTATGGCGCGGCGCTGTAGCTGGAGATGCGACGCGTACAGAAATGATGTTCCTTCCAGGTCTGGAGGCGAGATGGATCCGAAATCAGGTGAGGAATTCGAAATAGTTCATTTTCCAATCTTGTCCTTTTCTTTCCTCTTGGTTTTAGGAGCTCCAGGTTCGAGGCGGGCGTGGCAGAAGACTGGATGCAGACTGCAGGCACGGTGAGCGTTATGCTGCTGGATGCAGAATAACGCTAAGCGTGTGCTGTTGTTCGGGCGTGGTTTAAATAGCCTCCAAAGTAGTTCCAGGTAAGAAGTTCCCTAGAACCACGCCCGAGTAAAAAATAGTTCCTTTAGAAAAATAGTCCCATCCAGGCCCACGTTAGCTTGGATTCACTAGCAGCATGGTCTGCATCACGTAAGTAAAGTCTATGAGCCTGGCGCCTATGGCGCCACGACTGATTTCCATGATGACCCTGGCGCCTAAGGTGCCAGGACTGAACCCAAACAGCCCCCAGCCGGGGCTGTTGGGGTTTTAAAAGGTTTCTGGATGCCTGCTTCCGGAGCTGATGGGCTTGGTCCTGATGCCCGGGGGTAGGCATCATGACAGCACTCCCCACCAAGGCCCCTCCTAAAGTTGTTCTTCCCCTTGGCCCTGGTTTGTCTGGGAAGTCCTGATGGAATCTCTTCACTAACCGAGGTGCATGAAAGGTCACTAGGCTCCCATGACCTTTCTTGTGGTCCGTAGCCCTTCCAATCGATTAAATAAAAAAGTTTTGATTTAACCATCTTGGAGTCTAGGATATTTTTTACCTCGAATTCAGGTTCTCCATCTATCAAGATGAGGTCGGGTGGTTTGGTTAATCTTGTTCCTGGTTGAACTGGTTTTAAAAGTGAAACATGAAAGACAGGATGAATTTGCATATTAGAGGGTAATTCCAATTTGACGGCCACCGGGTTGATAATGGCCTTAATGGTGTAAGGTCCCAAATATCTAGGGTTACAAGTCTGAGTTCCCTTCAGAGGTATGTGTTTTGTAGCCAGCCAAACTTGATCCCCAATCTGGTATTGTGGAGTTTCACTTCTATGTTGGTCAGCATTTTTCTTATATTTCTCTTTTGCTTGTTTCAAATGTTCTGTTGCCTCTTTAAAGGCTTGTGTAATAGTAGAGTGCAAATGACTAACTGCGGGCATTTCTAAATGCTGAGGCAAATCTAGTTCTGAGGTTCGAGGGTGATGTCCATATATGGTATAAAAGGGGCTTTGTCCGGTTCCTGAATGTACAGAGTTATTGTATGCATACTCGGAAATCCATAAAATATCTTTCCAATTACTCTCGGTCTGGTGTAGCATGCAACGTAGGTACTGTTCAAGGGTCTGGTTGGTCCTCTCCGTCTGACCATCGGTCTGGGGATGGTGACTGGTTGATAACCTCACGTCGATTTCCTCCAAAAATGTGAAATGAATTGACTACCTCGGTCAGAGACCAATACGGAAGGAAATCTGTGTATTCGAACAATGTTTTCAAGGAACTCCTATTGAAGCAGAAGTTAATCCCTTTAAAGGAATAAAGTGGGCCATCTTGGAAAAAAGATCCACAATAACTAGAATGGTGTTAAATCCATTACATGGAGGTAGATCTGTAATAAAGTCTAAAGATAAGGTGTGCCATGGTGTAGGTGGAATATCCAAAGGTTGTAAAAGGCCAGCTGGTTTTTTCTTCTGACTTTTGTTTTGGGCGCAAATGCCACAAGACATCACAAATGACTTTACGTCTTTTCGCCAGGTGGGCCACCAGAATTGTCTCTTAATTTTAGCTTCAGTTTTTGAGATATCTGGGTGCCCTTCCATCAGGGTGTCATGATAATTGGAGATGACTAGTTCTTGTAGTTCCTTGTGTGGTAGAAATAGTCGCCCTTGATAATAAGGTAGGTCATTGATGACTGAGTAGTCCGGGTCTTTCTTTACCCAGTCCTGCAGGGCTGTTGGATCGAAGAGTTGTTGGATCTTTACCTGAATATCCTCTAGTGTCTGTAGAGTAGTTATGCCAAGAATTCTTTGTTCTGAAATTATAGGCACCGGTTCCGGGTTTGCATATGCTTCTCCCATCCCTATTCGGGATAAGGCATCTGCCTTGCCATTTTTACCGCCTGGTCAATAAGTGATCACGAAATCGAACTCGGCAAAGAACAATGCCCATCGAAGTTGACGCGACGATTGGGCCTTGGCTGTTTTTAAATACTGCAGGTTTCGGTGATCGGTGATTACAGTAATGGTATGCCTGGCACCGAGAAGATAATGCCGCCAAGCCTTGAAGGCGGATTTGATGGCTAATAACTCTTTATCGGTAACCGCATAGTTTAATTTGTGTGCCGAGAACTTTCTGGACCAAAATGCTACTGGGTGAAGTTGACCGGTTTCAGGATCCTTCTGGGACAGGACAGCTCCCATGGCTAAACTGGATGCATCAGTTTCAACTATGTATGGAAGTTCAGGGCGTGGATGCTTTAAGACAGGTGCAGACATGAATTTCGCTTTCAGCTCTTGGAAGGCCTTTTCAGCTTCTTCGGTCCACAAGAAGCTTTTGTTTTTTCGCAAAAGTGCTGTGATAGGGTGTACAACATGTGAGAAATCCGGAATGAATCTGCGTTAAAAATTAGCAAATCCAAGCATGCTCTGTACCCCTTTAACTGAACTGGGTGATGGCCACTTGAGAATTGCGACCACCTTTCGAGAGTCCATTTGGACTCCTTTTGTAGTCAGGATAAATCCAAGGAATTCGACTTCCGTAGCATGAAAAACGCATTTTTCCAATTTTGCATATAACTTGTGCTGGCGTAGTTTCTCAAGGACTGCACGAACGTGCTTCACATGGTCTGATTCTGAGGAGGAGTACACTAGAATATCGTCTATGTATACAACAACACAGACATCAATGAGTTCACGAAGGACATTGTTCAGAAAATACTGGAAAGGCTACTGGTGCATTGCACAACCCGAAGGGCATCACCTGGTATTCGAATAACCCGTACTTAGTGCGAAAGGCAGTCTTCCATTTGTCGCCTTTCTTTACACGTACCAGATGATATGCCCCTCGGAGATCTAATTTAGTGTAGATGCAAGCGTCCTTTACTTGGTCTAGTAATTCGGGGATCAGAGGCAATGGGTATCGGTTCTTAACCGTGATCTGATTTAATGCGCAGTAGTCTATACACGTTCTGAGGTCACCTTCCTTTTTAGGCACGAAGAACAAAGCTGACGATGCAGGGGACTTGGATGGACGAATGAAGCCATTAGCAATGTATTGGTCCAAGTATTGTCGCAGGTGAAGGTTTTCGGGTTCCGTAAGGGCGTAGATCCTACTACATGGAGGTTGTGCACTGGGTATGAGATCGATTTGACAATCGTATGATCTGTGAGGTGGTAAGGTGTTGGCCTGTTCTTTTTGGAAAACATCCTGGAATTCTTGATATTCCTGAGGTAACTGCACGACTGGAGTAGCAACTGTGGCCAGGCCTTGGTTCAAGGGTTTTTCCGGGTAACAAGTATGTGCACAATCCGGGAAGGGTATTCTCTTCTCTCGCCAGTCAATACAAGGATTATGTGTTTCCAACCAAGGTATCCCCAGTATTATTTGGAACTGCGGGGCTTTGATTAAATCAAACACAATAGTCTCTCGATGCCCATCTTGACCCAATAATGTCATCTCTGCGGTGGAATGAGTTACAGGCCCAGAGGCAATTTCAGTTCCATCGACTGTGGTGATGACATCCAAAGTGGTCTTTTTGCAGAGAGGTAGATTCATCCTAGTAGCCAATTCGTGGTCCACATAGTTTCCTATGGCCCCGCTATCAATGTATGCCCTTACTGCGTGCATGCGTGATGGCTGCCTTGGATCCACAAGGACCATTGGTATGATGAAGGGCGAGGTCTGAGTATCCTTCTTCAAGCTCGGCAAGCAGACCTCTTCGCTTGTCGGGCGTGGACATTTCCCGAATCAAGCTCTGTTTGATTTTTATCAGCAACTCCGACTACTTTTTTGGATGGTTTTATAGGGCAATCCCGTAGAAAATGTCCTGGGGCCCCACAGTACAGACATAATTGCATCGGCCGTCTCCTTTCTCTTTCCTTTTGAGTTAAGGGTCCCTTGACCCCCCCTATCTGCATCGGTTCTGGTGCATCTGTTCCTTTGAGGGTAACATTGGGTTTAACCAATACCCGATTCTCGATCTTAGCTCAATCAGCCTTTCTATTCTGAAGTCGGTGGTCTAACTGGACCACTAAGTCTATATATTCTGCGCAATCCTGAGGTGGGTTCACAACTTGGGCCAAAACATCTTTGAGTTCACCCCGAAGTCCACAATGAAATAATGTAATTCGTTTTACCTCTGGCCATCCGGTTTCCACCACCAACCTATTGAAGGTTGCGATATAGGTTAGTAGATCCTGGTTACCTTGTCTTAAGGATAAGAGTTGTTATCCAGGGCCTGTCCCTGTGAAAGTCTGGCAAATAGTCTCTCCATGCTCAATTGAAACCTTTGGAAATCCCGAAGAAGAGGGTCATCCTGGTTGACTAGTGGAATTGACCAATCCACTGCCCTGCCACTAAGGTATGATAGTACAAAGGCTACTTTGGCTTGGTCGTTCGGAAAAGCTCCAGGTCTGCATAAAAAGTGCAATCGGCATTGGTTCATAAACACGGCCAACTTTTTCGGGTCCCCAGCAAAACGTTCGGGTGGAGCTAAAGGAATGCTCCCTGGTAGAACCACTTGCACAGGATTGCTCGATGAAACAGGAGTTGGATTCCCCCTGAGCCCAGGTAATGGTGTTTGCCCAGCTTGGTTTTGCAGCAATTGTCCAGCAAGATCATCAGTGCGCTCCTTTGACACAATCAGTTCTCTCCTGAGGGCATTAGTTTCTTGGCACGCAGAGTGCACTTCTGCCCTAAGTTCCCCTAACAATAAAGCTAGTTGGTCAGTTTCTGAGGTTTCCATGACGCCCGGGTGGGGATTTGTAGATAGGCTTCGCGTTCTGTTACGCTCACCGGGTTCCCACAGGGGTGTCAATCGGACCCGGACAGCTGCGGTCTCCACCAACGTGATGCGTAGTGCCGAGATGACTGTCTGGATTGGCCCTCCTAATCTCGTCTGCTTGATCCGTAGAAGTATTCTCCTGCAAGTGGAGAAAGGGATTTAGCCACCCGTGGATATGAGTGATAGCCCCCTCCCACTGTTCTCGTTCTCCCTTCTTGTCACCTCCGATATCCCCTTTTAGGAACCTCACCTTATGTTTTTAAATGATGAGCTCTCCATCCTGCGTGGATTGCAGGGGCGCGTTGATGCCAGTTACTTCACTGGTTTGAAGGCATGGGAGAGTTCCGGAGAGTATTGACTCTGAGGTTCCTGGCAAGGTTCGGTAAGTATCAAGTTCATAGAGTTCAATATGTCCGATGATTCACTCTTGTCCCCCCTTCCTTCCTTGTCTTGCAACTAAGATCATGAGAAGATACCCCTCGTGGCAGTTGGTGGCGCTCGGGTAAGAGTCTGTGTTACCCGACGCCGTCCGGTAAATGTTGCCGGTGTTTAACGTGTTGTTTTCTCTCCCTTTGCAGGTGCGGCACATGAAGATGTGGAGAGTTTAGAATAATGCCTCCGGTGGTAATCAAGTAAGTCTATGATAAGTGTTTTATTTGTTGGTTTTCTCGGCTCACCTTGTTGTTTTCTTTTGTCCCTCAGGTGCCGGAGTTCGGCGAAGAAATGATGGAGGCAGCGCCGAATCGAAAGATGCTGCGAGGACTGGTGAGTATGGCGCGGCGCTGTAGCTGGAGATGCGACGCATACAGAAATGATGTTCCTTCCAGGTCCGGAAGCGAGATGGATCCGAAATCAGGTGAGGAATTCGAAATAGTTTGTTTTCTAATCTTGTCCTTTTCTTTCCTCTTGGTTTTAGGAGCTCCAGGTTCGAGGCGGGCGTGGCAGAAGACTGGATGCAGACTGCAGGCACGGTGAGCGTTACGCTGCTGGATGCAGAATAACGCGAAGCGTGTGCTGTTGTTCGGGCGTGGTTTAAATAGCCTCCAAAATAGTTCCAGGTAAGAAGTTCCCTAGAACCACGCCCGAGTAAAAAATAGTCCCTGTAGAAAAATAGTCCCATCCAGGCCTCACGTTGGCTTGGATTCACTAGCAGCATGGTCTGCATCAGGTAAGTAAAGTCTATGATCCTGGCGCCTATGACGCCAGGACTGATTTCCATGATGAGCCTGGCGCCTAAGGCGCCAGGACTGAACCCAAACAGCCCCCAGCCGGGGCTGTTGGGGTTTTAAAAGGTATCTGGATGCCTGCTTCCGGAGCTGATGGGCTTGGTCCTGATGCCCGGGGGTAGGCATCATGACATTTACTCGGTACCAGACAATCTGGATTTAGACCTAAGCATGGGACAGAAACAGCCCTATCTCAAAACTCAAATTGAGGATTTAAAAGACAATGGCAAACTGGCCCTCCTACTACTCCTCGACCTCTCGGCAGCTTTTGATTTGGTCAACCACCAAATTCTCTGCTGCCACTTGAAATCATCTGCCCAATTTTCAGAAAAAGCCACCAACTGGATCAGATCCTTCTTGGACAATAGACATATGAGAGTATTCTCACCTACCTCATCCGCGGATCCAACCCCAGTGTTGTGTGGAGTGCCACAAGGTTCTTGTGTTTCACCCACACTTTACAATGTATTTACCAAACCGCTGTTTGATGTACTTGATTATCTGGGTGTCACCTAAACCAACTACGCTGACGACACCCAGATACTCATTCCCATCACTGATGACTACATGGCTGACTCTAAAGCACTAAATGACATCTACCAAGTCATTCAAGCTTGGATGGCACAACATGAGCTCTGTCTCAACGATGACATGACTGAGCTTCTCATCTTGGGTACCCAACAGAGACTGATCAATCTTGACCCATCATTCAAAACCTTCAATATTGATGGTAATTCCAAAAAGTATCTAATGACACTGAAACCATAGGAATCTATCTAGATTTTACGTTATCCCTCAATAGACAAACTAATGCTGTTGTTGCTGCCTCTGCTTACACATGTAAGCTCATTACTGCCTGCTGCCCCTTCCTCTCCACACAGAATTGCATTACCCTGGCCAGGACGTTGGTTATGTCTAAACTCGATTACTGCAATGCACTATATCAAGGGACTAATCAACGCAACCTCAACAAACTCCAGGTCATGCAAAACAATGCCATTAGAGCGGCCCTCAACTTCCCCAGATCTGCGCACATCTCTGAAACAAGGAAGAGCCTACATTCGTTTTTTGTTGCTCAAAGGATATCATTGAAATCCCTTGTCCTCACACACAATTTTGTAAACAACCAGGCCCCTATCTACCTAGCTTCTCGCTTCAGTCAGTATGTGCCCACTCGGTCACTCAGATCAGCCCAAGCACATAGCCTGACCATCCCTAGATACAAACTTCAGAAAGCCGGGGGTGTAAGTTTCCCAGTTCTAGCCTCTAAACTATGGAACTCACTTCCTTTAACCATCAGATCCTTTCTTCTCCAACTTTATTCAAACAAAAAGTTAAGCTATGGCTTTCCTCCACACTCGACTAACTGCCACGTGCCTCTTTACTCAACAGTCTTCTTCATACTTCCTGACACCGCTGGATTACACCATATGCCTTACTTTTATTAATTGTATTCTCCCTCCACAGCCGCATTAACCACCTGTTTTCTCTCGCACCTGCTATGTCCTTTATTTATCCTGCTTACTATGTACTTCGTTCATGGCACTACACTCACGTATACTGCCTTGTATTCCAATGTAACTGTAACCATTGTCTTATCTGTACCTTGTTGTTCTAAGATACGCGCCCGGATGCCCTCGGGCCTGGGGCGCTATACAAATAAAATAAATACAAATACAAATGAAGACAAAACAACCCTTGAGCAGCCAACGCTAGTGGCATTCCACTGCTGAAAGTTGAGAACCGTCATAGCAGCAACTACACAGCGGAGAGAAAGCCACTCGGTGGTCTCCAGCTGCAGCATCCATGCACCACAGTCAATGTTTCATTTCCTAGACCACCAGGGACATAACAATGGGGCGGAGGTCCTCAAACAGACCAAACCTACTCACCGGGATGCAAGGAACAAACCCCGTAACACCAACATGAACGTTAAGTACCTCAGGCCTCAATCATGTTGCCACAACCTGCCTGCACGGATAAAAGGGACGGGGCTTAGCACACTATTTCACGGTCTTGCTGATTATGTCCCAACCCGGTGGGAAAGATAGGGATAGATTGGACAGGGGAAGCAATCCAATAGCTGGAGGAGATGGGGCTTAAAAAGGACAGGAAGCAGGAAGGTATGGGTTTCTCTGGTGAATTCAGAGGAGTTGGAGGTGACAGACCAAGTGACCAGCAGAAAGAGGGAAGGAGCAGCAGCATATGCAGGTGATTTCTTGAGAAGGTGAGCTATTGTTTAGTGAGTGAAAGTGGTATTGTGGTGTGAGTGTGCGTGACAGTGTGTCGCGTGTGGTTAGGTGAGATGGAGTAAAGAGTGATATGAAGTGTATGTTATTGAGTGAAAGGAGGGTGTCTGAGTAGGAGGTGGGTGGACTCATAGTAGTAGTGTGGCCAAGGGCATACTATAACCGAGTTGGGAGTAGTATTGTGGAGTGGGAGTAGTAGTGCAAAGGAGGGAGTCGTAGCTTGGAAGAAGCAAAGATAGATAGGAGGGAGGAGTAATATCAAAGGGTGAAGGCAAGGCTTAGAAGGTATGAGGGACATCACAGTGACAGAGGAGGAAATAGAGTAGAGGTAGGTGGACTTGGAGAAAGAGTGTAGAGAGGGTCAAAGAGAGACAGAGGAGAAAGTGAGCAAGACATAAGAAAACTGCTAAAGGTTTTAGGATCACCTGAAAATGTCTCTGCATTGCCCAACCCTAATGTTTAGGGAGGGACATTTAACAGCAGCGTCCTGTTGCTTTCACCATCATTAATTGTCTGCTGCCCACAATGATATATGTTGGTTTGGAGTTTGTTAATCCTATCTAAGAAGATATATTTTGTACTGGCTGGGCTGTCTTAAGCTCATTTTTAATTTCTTGAATGGGCTGTGCCTTTCCCACTAAGAGGTAGCCATCCATTTTTATAAAGGCTTGGTAAATTGTCATGAAAAGGCAGTAGTTTCTGCAGACTCCAACTCAAACCGCTTCCTTCCTACTAGTTCCTCGAGCTTTTGAGTGAATTTCACAGCCTGAAGGCCCACACGAAGGGGGAGACAAAACAAGGGGCGTTCAGGAGCCGGAGCTTCACGGGATTCCTATTAAGAGTAAAGAATACAAATTAGCTGCCAGCATCAATTAGAGCAGAGTCTCATACAGGGGAGTTGTTAAGTGCACTTACCTGATAGAGGGTGTTCGGCCGTGGTGCCTCGCCAACACCTACCTGCCACTTCCTGTCCCCCATGCTTCTGGAGGAAAGGCAGAGAAAAATCCTGACGCTTCAAGGAAAAACTGCCACTGGAATATAATATCTTTTAAGGGGAACATAGCATTTTGAACAGAGTCAAAGATAAAGATGTGAGAGGGTCAACGGGGGAACAAGTGCAGAATGTGCAGGACAGGAGTGGACAGGCAAAAGAAGAAAGTGCATAGAGCTAGAAGCCATGTAGTAGCAGGACCACCTCTCACTTGGAGTGTACCAAGGGAGCCATGCTGCAGGAAGGCTTTAGTCGAGAGAGTTCTGAGAGTGTTAAAAATCATGAAGGTGGGACAAGGAAAAACAGTGGAGCGGGACGGTAGTGTGCGTATGGAGAAGAAAAATGAGGAGAGAGAACCCAAACAAAGCTACAACCCTGGGGCAGTACAAGGAGTGGACTGAACCGCCATCAAATTCACTGACGCAAACACAAATCTCTTAATTGTTTGACCACCCAATTCCATGTCAGACAGATACCCTACCTACCACATTGTCCTCTTTTCGCCCAGTTACTCTTTCCCTTACTCACTGCTCACTGGATCCTGACCTAGCGAGACCATCCAGGTGCTTGGTGGCTCATTTCCCCCACTTAACAGGAAGGTGAGTTCAGTCTCCTCATCACACTCCCCTTTGCTCTCTGTGAGGCTCTTTCCTCTGAAAGGTCTGTGGGGAACCTGCTTAAATAATCCACATCGCTCTACTCCTGCCGTTTCTGATTGATAACTGAAAGTACAGGACTGTAATTAACAGAAACCAATGGACCACTGCATTGTTTAAAACATGTTGTCATGCCAGCAAAACTGTCAGGACATGATCAGTATTCAATGTGAATTTTCATCCTTCAAGGTAATACTTTAAGGATTCTATTGTTCATGGCAAGGTCCGTCACCTCTATAGTGGCATAGTTCTGTTCCAGAGGGACTAGCTTCCTGCTTTTATATATGATAGGGTGATCCTTTCTGTTTCCCCGCACAGGGTTATTATGGATGTTCTCCCCCAAAAACCTCCCATAATTACATGCATAACACAATACAAACATTTCAACAGTACATTAAAATGCACACACTGTACAACGGTATTCCTATAAATAATAATCATGCAATCCTCGTGTAAGTGCGGCAAAGAAAGGCCATCGGCCTACAGTGGGAATCATCAAGGCATGCACAGCTAGCGCTTAAAGAAATAGGGCTATGCACTTCTGCATATTTACTTCATGCAGTCAAAAGGCGAAATTGACCTCTGCACGACTTGGTGTAACATAAAATATAGTAGATCAAGTTAATTGACTAATTCTAAAAATCTCTGTCTTCTGTGCAATGCCGGGTATATATAACATGCCACACAAAAATTGTATTCTGATGGACAGTAGATATGCACTATTCCAAGGCAAGATTTAGAGACCTGATGCTGTTTTTTCTTTAACAGGCGCTCAAGACAATTATGGCAAAAGGTCAAATGTAAAAGACAAAGGGACAGAAAATGTACTTCTAATTGAAGGGTGCAGTGGCACCTCAGACAATAAGATGATCTATCCATTACCCACTGAGTTGTATCAGCAAACAAAGCTAAAATCCCCAGACGGCTAAAATCCTCAAACCGAATTTAAGAAACAATTGCCTGTTTTTGAAGAGTTCAATCCAATCCAGGCATGTCAAGCTTGTGCCCATGAAGTATTTATAGGAAAGGGGCTTAGTTAAAGGCCAAATACAAATATCCACTGTCACCCAGTGGATATCATTTTCTTGAACTTTTTCTGTCTCTTGTACACAAATAATATCAGGGGTGTTTGCTAAGTTGGAAAGTCCTAAAATTAGTAAAACCTCTTTCACATAGACTAGCCAGGGCTTCTAATTACATTTAACAATGTTTTGTTGTAGGGGTGCAGTTCAACTACTGACCAAAGTCTTTTTTTTTTCTTTTCTTTTTTTTAAGGTATTTTATTGAGGAATAGTAGTACATAGCACTATAGCAGAGAACATCCTTAACAAAAGTGCACAAATACAGTTGTGCATAAAATAGGATGATTAGGGAATACAGATTGAAATAGGGCATATATATGCAAACTGATTTGAAAATCCATTTTAAAATGGAAGAGAACCACAACAAAGACAGACACAGACCAAGACAGACAAAACAGACAGGGACAAGAGTGTGGGGATGGGGCAGGATAATAGGATAGTAACAAGTTAATATTTTGAAATTGGTACGTAAACAATCGAGGAACATGTTCTATTTTAATTCATGTCTTTCGGACAAGACATGAAGATGAGGCAATACATCCCTCTAGCCTCCCTCTAACCTATGAATATTACAGAGAAAACCAAATCGTATAATTAGTACGATCAAGATTTCTCCAATTGATAGTAATAGTTTGGATGGCAACAAGAATAAAAAGATTAAACAAATGATAAGTATTATTCTCTAATGTATCTTGAAGAAGTGAACTTCTTAAAAAGAGAAACTGAAAATGAAAGTTACATTGTATTTCGACGATAAGTTTCATAGTGTCTGAAACACTTTTCCAAACTTTTTGAACAAATTTACACTCAATAAACGTGTTGGAATGTACCTTCTGTATCGAGACAACTCCAACATCTGTCATTTTGTGCAATCTTACATTTGAATAATTTAGACGGAGTAATAAACACTCTATGATGGTAGAAATATAAAGTTTGAGTCAAACTGGCAGATGAGGTAGTCCTTGAAATGTTTTGCCAAATCAAAGGCCAGCACTTGTCTTCATCGGTTAAAACACAATCCTGCGGCCAGGCCACCAGTGACCACCATTCCGGATAAGTATGTTCAGCCGACAGACTTTTATAGAACATTGAAGCAGTAAACTGGAGATTATGAAACTTTTGAAACCTGTCTTGCTGAGGAGCATGTACATTGGACACTAGGACCTCAAAGATCTTCATTAACACATCAATTAGAATGGCCTATTGATGCCAAACAGATAGGGGGATAGAGAATTGTTCTCAAAAGTCAATAAAGGTAGTGGCACCCCTTGTTCAATAATTGGTGACCATATTTAATACATTTATGCAGCCATTACTGACCCATTGGTGTGTGAAAATAAATACAATTCGTCGCTATAGTTGGGAATCCCTAAAACTGGAGCTGTGCTCTTTTTAATTCCTCAAATCCTTCCTCCATTTCTTAAGTCCATTCTATCTTTTCCTTCCCAACTTGTGCTTTCTTATGTGCTTGCAAAAGCGGTTTTGTATATGTGCTGTAGTTGAACGCCCTGGACCTGCAATAATTGCATAAACCCAGAAACTGCTGCATTCGCCTTACTGTGTTTGGCTTTGGTGTCTTCATGATAGCCTCAGCTCTTCCAGGTGTCACTTTCTTTCCTTCATGTGAGATTAACTGGCCTATGTGCAACACCTCTTCCTGACAATACTGTAATTCCTCCTTGTCAACCTTGTATCCCTTGTCTCCCAATATAGTCATTAACTGGACAGCGTCTTGTCTACATTCATCCTGTTTCACTGCAGATTAATATGTAATCTACGTACTGAATTACTGCACTCTTGAGTTCAATGTTGCCTAGATCCATCTGCAGGACCCTGTTAAAGTGTATCAGGGACTGACAATACCCTTGAGACAATCAAGTATGTTTTAGGCTTTTTTGTCTGAACGTCAAGGTCTTGTGAATCCTTGTGCAACAAAGTTGAGAAAAACACATTTTTCAAATCTATCACTGTGAAATAATTAGCTTCAACTGGGATGCTACACAATATTGTCTCAGGATTTGAAACTAATGAAAACACGGCTTCTACAATCTGATTAAGAGGGTGCAAGTCCTGGATAAATCTCCACGACCCTTTTTAGATTTCTTAATCGGATACACTGCAGTATTGTACAGGGATTCCGATGGCACTAGGATTCCCTGATTCATCAGCACTGAAATAGTTTTAAATATGCCTTCATCAGCTTCTCGAGACATATGGCATTGCTTTGCTCCTGGTAAAAACGTTCCTGGCTTGAGTTTTATTATAACCTCTGCTATTCCCTTCAAAAGGCCTACATCACATGGACCAGTAGTCCAAAGGACACTTGGCACATTTTCTAGGTCTTCCTGAATGAATGCTGGTCATTGCCGCATTACCATCATTCACTGTGTTACTTCCCTTTTCTCAATTCTTATGCTTATGTCAGTCAATCTGTATCCCTCCTCAAGAGCTATCACTGTTCTCTATGATCTGCCTTGGTCATCTACTCCTTCAAGTATTGCTATTTCTCCTCATACTATAGCTGCTTCCAATTCTATAGGAATTGTCTGCCCTTCTTTCTCATCCATAGGTTCTTGTGGTCTGAATAAGAACTCATCCGGTATCCTCACAATCTTCCCTACTTATCCAGATAGCCATGTTAATAAAATGCTCACCCCATACATGAAGACTTCTGGATTTAACGGGACTCCTCGTAGAGCCACTTGCCCCGTAAATGCCGGTATAAACTCGCCTACGTTTAAATAGTGTATTCCTGGAGTGGAGCACACTATTCCTTGATCAGTGAATGAAATGATCATGTTAAGTTTCATCATTAAATCTCTTCTCAAAATGTTAACTGGCGTTTGTCGTGAATATAACAAGGGGACAGACATGTCACATTCCCCTATAGAAACAGGTAATTTATCAGTGAAAGGAACTAAATTCGTATCTCCAGAGAATCCTTGAGCATTCATGGCCATGCCTGACATTGGATATTTTACCTCTCTTATACAAGAGCGAGTTATCCTAGTGTCTACAAGAAAAGGATTTGCCTCCTATCTTCACATCGACCCTTGGTTCCTCTTGGGGGTCTGGTGTTACTGATAGTACTGAACACATCAAATCACCCTGTGAGCGGCCCTATTGAGGGTATACATTCATCCCTGTCCCTGTGAAAGGGTTCCCTCTTACCACAGTGACACCCCCTATCCTAGGTGTTAATATTTGCCCTGTGTTTGCATTCTGTTGTGTTTGCATAGGTGCTTGTTGCGATTGCCCTTGCGGTGGGTGCATTTGCACCAACCCCTGCTTCTGTGCCTGTTGTGCTTGTGGCACATGTGTCTGATAGGATGTGTGATCCTGGGCAAAACCCTCTCGTGTCTGTGTACTCTATGGCAGTGGATAAGCTATTCCCCCTCTCAAAGTTTGTCCATTTTTTTGCATGTTTCCTCGGCTTCCACATATACGCACAATATGCCCTGTCATCCCACAATTCCAACATATTGAGGGTGGCCCTCTGGCAAAACCACCATTATATCCTCGCTGAGCATTCTGACTTTCACTCTGGGTATTTTGAAATCCAGCTTGGCCATTCTAAAACCCACCTCCTCTTCCTCTGAAGCCTACACCTCTACCTCATGACCAAAACCCATACACACTTTGATCCACTGGGTGTACATTATTCACCTGTGACGCACCCATTATTTCTTGCGTTCCCGCTGTTCATGCTGCCCCTTCTATAGCAAATTTTGACAATTTCTTCTGAACTAACTTGGCTTCCTCAATCTTCCCGCTCTCCTCTTTCTTTTTGTTCTCCTCTTGTAATAACCGACAATGATGCACAATGGTTCACTGTATTTCAGCCCACGGCTTTGCTTCCATCCCTACTTGTTTTTTTCATTTGTCTCTGTATCTGTTCTGGCAATCCCTGACACAAAATATGATAAAATAACACCATTATTTTCCCCACGGTTCACACGTTTCAAGCTGCCATCTCTCTTGAATTTCCTGAACTTAAGCAATTGGATGCTCATCTTCTTTCATTTTACATGTCATAATTACACCCATATCTGATGTTTCAGGATACTGTATCATGAGAGCCTTCCAAACATCTGCCCTGCAATTATTAAATGGTGCACCATCATGCGCTGTGTTTTTTGTTGTCACACCCGCATATCCCGCTCGTCTCCAAATGGCATTGGCTCTCTCTCCAAGAATAGTTGCCAGTAGACCTTTTATGTCTCCTATGGCCAGCGTGTTTCCCCCTGTCATTTTCTGTAATTCGTGTATCCATTTCCCAGCCCCCGAAGTCAAACTAGGGAGCTTGCATTTTAAGTTTTTCCTTATCCATCTGAGGTTATGGAATATATTGCAGTCTTGCTCCCCCTTCTCTAGCAAGGGGAACTGTGGGAACTCCATCCCATAGTCGGATCCCACTATTCGTTTGCCTAATGTAGGGGTAATCATCCCTATTTGTCTTCGTGCTGGCAACAACCTTAACCTACTCAGATATGGTGGAGATTCTCCTCTCACTACACAATTGTCTTCGGGGAAGTTCAGGATATTGTATGGGAACTGGTGTTCTTTCTTTAGGATGTTCCACATCTTACCATCTTACCTCTTTATCCATCTGTTGACTTTCCAGGGGGACGCATGTACCCTCTCCCTCTGTCTCACAACCTGACTCTCTTTACTCGTCTGAAATTGCTAGACCCCAACTAGTGTGACTAAAATCCTCCTCTTCTCTATCTAAATTTAATCTACTCAAAGACAATGCTCTGTGTTATCACTAAAAATGTTTTCCTCCTCATCCCATGGTTTAGATATCAGGGATCGGTTGACGCTCCCTCGAGCCCCATACTCTCTGTCCTGCTTTATTTGCTGATATATCTTATCAATCCTTTCTCCAATACCTTCTGCATCATATCTTTCCCCTTCCTGTGCTACTTTAGGTGGCTTTTGACTCTTTCTCTCATCAGGAGAACTTCATTTATCGTGTCCCATTGCCCCTGTATTTCACAGCTTGGTGTTATTCATTCTTTAAGAATAAGGCTGGCATCCAGACCTTGCTGCCTTCTATTCTGTTTTATCTCTTCATCCACTTCCCTTCGCTGTCTTGCATCCCTTCTTGGCCTGTCTTCTTCTTGCCTTCATTCTTCCCTTCCCACTTCCCGTCTTCATTCTTCTTCTTCTCTGTGATCTTTTTTCCTTCACTTATTGTGCTTCTTTTTCCTTCCTCTCGCTTTCTTTCTCTCCTATCCCTTTCTTCTATCTCTTTCTTTATAGTATTGTACTTCCTTTGTTCCTCCGCCTGCTTTTCGTCTTTCTCTTGTTCTTCTCTATATATCTGTTCCGGTCGTTCCCTGCTTTTTCGTCCTTGCTCGTCCTTGTCTTCTCATTGCCTAACTTCCTCAATGCGTTTCCCATCTAACTTGAGTAAAATGTGTCCTCCCAGCCATTCGTTCTGTACAAGCATTACCTCATCAACCCTATCCTTTTCTCCTTTCCATCTCTTAATTTATCTGTCTATAACTGTCACTATATCTGATCTCTTGCCTCTTTCTTATTTATCTCGTACAAACGTACAAGCATCTTCCTTCTTCTTTCTTCTGGACTGTCTTCACTACTGAAATTGTGGGTTCATAGATTGGGTTACTATAGCCCCGGTGCTGCTTTTAATTCCTATCTCCTCTGTATCTACGCTCTTAATCTCTGACAAAGTAAGAGGAGCTGAGGGCTCAATGTCCTCCGCGTTAGGCTGATTAAGCATCCACTCCTCCTGTACTGGGTCTTCTTTCTCCTATTGGTACATTTTCCCAAAGTTCTAAAACTGCCAGTATTTTCTCTAATTTCTTTCCCGTGTATGCAGCGTGCACATATGTGGTCATGTGTTATAATGCTGCTTTTGACAATTATCCCCCTTGTGGCCATGGCATGAACATTTTATAAGCTGTGCCCTTTACCCATTCCGCACTGTACTGCTTGAGCTTGGGCGCATGTCTTGGTAATGTTTTACAAAGGTGCATGAGAGGAGTGTCCTCCATAATGACAAGTCGCAGTTGACTGTCGATACATACCAGATTGTGAGTAAATCTCTAGCTCTCTCAAGATGTATTGATTAGCACCTTTTAATGTCAAAACAATAAATATAAGCAAGCCCCATCAATCAGCGCTCAATCCTCTTTTGCTTCCACAACCTATCTGTCTTCTGATTGGCACCAATCGTTGAGATTTCATACATCAAATAATACTTGAAACAATAACACAATACACTTTAATAACTTTTGTGATTATTTTCCCTTTAATCATTTATAGTAAGAGGTATTCTCTCCTCGCCTCCAATTATATTACCCTGTATGGGGTTTAAGACGTCACCTTACACAGTCCTGACTGTGTGTATTCTCTCTCTTAATGTTTCCGACTGGAATTTGAGACGTTGTCTTCTATCTCCCTTGAAATAAGATTACATAGGATTACTTAGGCGTTCTTTTATCTACACAAAATTTCCCATTACCAAAAATATCACAATCCCGCCCCTTTATATTGCCATTTCCCAACTTGAGGACTTTGTTATCGACTCCTACTCCAATCTGACCACTTCGCGTTCCGTCTGCGAAGCGCCTATGGAAACCGAGCAGGAATTTTTTCAAAGAGGGACCTGGCCACCCTCTCGGTTCTTCTTGCAAGTTTATTTCTATTGGCCGCTCTCCACAGGAAACTCCACGATCTTCCACCTAATGGCGGAGGAAGCCTGATCGTCCGAAACTCTGAAGTCAAACCACTATAGATCTGAAAACATCCGCACTGCGACCACGTAAGCTCATGACTGTCACAGCTCCGGCTTCCAGGCTTCATTGCCATCTGTTTCCGAGGCGGGGAAGCCCTGCGGGACCGCTCCGGCCTCCCTGGCACTTGTCATGGTGCCTCTCAGAGCGGTGCATCCTAAAACGGCTCCACCCCCCTTACTCTCTGCTTTCTGCTTCAGTGGTCATGTTAGCGCGACAGACGCTAGCCTCACATTTACACCCACCTCTACGCCCGAGTAATAAGCCCAGAAGTATAAGAAGACTTGCATTCCAATACACAAGTGCTTCTGATTAAAGTTGTTAATACGTCTTTGATCCTTCGCCTCCATTCTGTTTTATCACTTCCTGTTTATCGACTTCTGCATTTCTACAGACCTGCTTCCTCCTGCTTCGACCCCGGATCTGGTATTTTGACTTTGCTTCTTGGATTATGAAATTATACTTTGCCTTATGCTTACCTGGTCTTTGATACATTTTACTCCTTACTGGATTGTCACTAGATAGCTCTTCATTTGATAAATTATTCTTGCTAAACCAGAGTGCTTTGAACTTTGGACGCTTTGCTGTTTACTTTGCACTTCTGTTCCCATAGGAGAGCCCTTGTTGCGTACGGAAAACAGGTCCCTTTCTAACCATATTAACTACCCTTCCTTTTTACCCTACCTCATTCAAACCTCCTGATTTATGTGCTACCACTCATATCCCGGAGTTCCATCAGAAAAAAACAACATAAAAAATACCAAAATAGAGAGTTTTTGCCACCTTCTTCTAACCTTCAGTTCTAAGGAAATTCCCAGTACATTCAGGGTAGTCTACATCTAATTAATAATTACACTTATTAATTGCTTGTTGTGCTGGTACTAAATTGTCCTTCAACTCTCTCTTCCTAAATATCTTCCTTCTCAAGGTCTTCGCTCATCTGCCTCCAAAGCCCTCAGGGGCAGTCGCGTGTTAGTGGTAGATCTCTTTCTTCGGCTGGAGCCTCCCTCTGGAACAGCCTCCCTGCCTCCCTGAAACTTGAGGAGAACCATCTGTGGTTCCAGAAGCACCTCAAAACCTTCCTCTTTGCTTCTGCTTTCTCTCCTCCTCTCCCCTGCTGAACTCCTTGTTGAAACTGCACTGGTTACCTAGCCACCCTCTGATCTCGGGCCCAAGTCCCCTCCCCCTCCAGTTGCACACCTGCACTGCCTCCCTGGCAACCCCTGCACTTGGAGGACTGTTTTCTGTATCCTACAGTCCCCCACCAGCACCTGACACCTGATGTCTGCACTTACCCTTGCACTTGCCACCAGCAGGCCGTACTTCTCTTATTCTTCTTATTTGTTCTATTTATCCCAAGTACTGCACTGTCCCCACCCCCTCCCACCCTGCACTTTTCCCCTTTCCCTGTACTTGCACGATCTGAATGACACTTGGCCTAGTACGATCGTTGTCTCTGTCTTCCCTCTGCCATCCCCCCCTTGCTGCGTCACGCCTTGAAACACTTGTGTATAGGCACCTTATAAATGCTATATCATATCATATAATTTCTTTTCTGGCTGGTGAATACCTGATGGTATTTTGCTCTTCCAGCTGAACTTCTATCCCGTCCGTATCTCGTTAGCCTGGACTGGGTGGTATTTCATAGGGAAGGTCACCCTCTCAGAGGGGGCCCTTAGTGGGCTAATTGATTGCCATTCAGCAACGGATCTACTGCCCTTCCTGAGGATTTCTAGCCGCTTCCTATTCCCTGTGAGTATTTACAATGGCCCTTGGGACGTGCATTTATTGATGGGTGGAATTTCACAGAATAATTCTGAGTCCAGATAACCGGACAAACTCAAGAAGATGGCAAGTTACTGTTTTATTAACAATTATCTAAAACAGGGAGGTTACAACGAACATCAACGGACGTACGCTCAATCTCTCAATGATTTCCACAAAAAATACACTTCATATACTTCATTATGCTTCACAATGACGTCATACTACGTGGCAATAATGAAAAACCTATCAAGGGTCAGGATTGGTTAAGGGAAACATCCAGATATACAATCATATAGGAGGTAGGATTGTTATTGGCTGTCCTTTATCAGGCAGACAAATTATGCCTACCTCTTCAAACATGTAATTTAAGCAAAAATTGTTACACGGTACTTCATTGATCTTCTAAGCTATAAGGTCCTTCATTATACTGACTATACAATTCGTTGGCACGCTTGTGCCATGTCTGGAACATTCGGTTCATTTAGCAGCACATAAGCCAAGATCCAGGTGCAGGGAGATAGGACATGACGCTACCTCACCACCCAATTAACCCAGCATCTCTCATCACCCATGCCTTCTGCCATGAAATTGTCTTTGTACTTGGCCTTGCAGAGTATTCTCGTCTTGGGAATGCACGGGAATGAGGGCACTCGCTAACATCTTTGGAACTCCACGGTCGAACTCTATTTTCATCCTTGGCTCACGTGACAAGAGACCATGATTCGGTCAATTTTGCAGCCTTTTAATGCCTTAAATGAATTAAAACTTGGCATCCTTTCTGTTCTTTGTTGCACCTTAACATGAGAGGATTCATCCTCTACCCTCTGCACTCTCGTTCTTCTTCAAAGTAGATAGCTGACCTCGATTTCTAAGATCTTGACTTCAGGTCCGACCGGCTCGCCACTGAGCTTCACTAGTCTGCTATTCTGCTGCGACACAGATTTTCATTCATTCTTAATGATTCCTTGGCTTACTATTTCATGATACCAATACCCAGTTTCTATACAATGGTGGCTTCGCCTGTATTGTATTCACTACTCATAGCTAGCCTTTATGATGACTTGATCTACTTTGCATTTCAGCGTCTGTACATTCATTGATCTTCTGTTTTCTGCAGCACTTTGCTAACGGGTAATCTTCTTTTCCACTTTGGTAGTTCACTTGATTCCTTACTTCGTCATTTGTCCTCTAGGATCCATACATCGTCTTCATTCAGTATCTCAGGGCACGCCGCGCACTTTCTTATGACGTCATCAGTTCACTTACTTGGCTCTTTTTCATATTCCTTCAGGGATTTCCTCCTGTAGGTTGTCATCAACTGAAGGGTACATTTGATAGGGTTGTCTCAGTGGATATCTCCTTCCAAATACTTGCCACGGTATTGGCACGATCGCTGGTGTCAGGCAAGGCATGGCCTCTTGTCTCCAATACAAAGGACGTAGGGGGCGGGATCTCCTGCGGATGTATACATCTGCTCCTCTACAATAGGATAGCGTCTGAAAAGGATCAGGCTTGTGCTTTATTACACAAGCACAATTTCGACTCTACAGTCAAATAAAGGAAAAGAATCCTTCGCAAGGAGCGAGAAAGGATAATCCACCCAGATAAGGCTCAGTAACTAATTTTGGGTAAAAAAAGAAAGCAACAATATACAAATTGGTTAGCCCTATACAAAGGCACGATCTACCAAAAGAACTCCGAACATATGCTCGCTGCCTTAGTCATATCTTAGCCTTAGGATATGAGTTGCTCTTGGCAAATGCTTAACGAGGCAAATGTACTGCGCACACACTCACTAGCAAACGCGGTTTCGGGGGAAGCATGGATTGCTTTCTACAAAAAATAGTTTCATCTCAGTGATGGGTTAAAAGAAGCAGTGGATATGAAAAATAATTTCCGGTTGGCCCTTCCCGCTGGATCACTTGGATGTGAAACTCCTGCGAAAACAATCTAATCGCTCTAGGGCTCCGGGCATCACAAATAATATGATCAATGAATATGCCTGAAGCCTGCATCCCCTTTATTTTTGACCTTTTTAAACAGATTACGAGAAGAGGTGAAATTCCTGAATCATGGAGAAAGCCAATAATTGTCCCAATCTACAATCGCCCTCCTTGACACTCTGGGTAACTGTTTGCCGCCTTCCTTTTAAAACAACTTCAGCCTGGATCAAGACTACAGGGAGAGCGGTTTCTTTAAGGGTGTGGGAACTGACCTAAACCTCTTTTTGTTGAACATTCTGAAAGCTGAGGCCTTCAATAGCAAGCGAAAAACTTCTTTGGCATTTATCTGTCTTGAAAAAGGCCTTTGCACAGCATAGACCGTCAATTACTTTGGGCAAAAATGGAGGCTTGGAATTGTATACCCATATTACTGGATGCTATCTAGTCCCTTTATTAATCAACCAGTGTGCAAATACAACTTAATGCTGCAGGACTGCTGACCAGGCCCATGCTCACCTACAGAGGACCGAAACAGGGATGCCAATTGGCTCCAACCTTGTTTAGGCTGTTCTTCTCATATGTAGGAGAATAACTGGACATGGTCGGAGCGTTTCCTGCTAAGATCAGAGAGGAGAAACTTGCACGGATGTTCTACTTGGATGATCTTGTGCTATTGGACAAAACTCCTGTTGGGCTACAGAGGAGTCTAAATACCTTCAGGGAATATATGAACATCAATGGACTTTCAATCAACTCCATAAAAATGAATATCATGGTCTTAGATTCTCACAATGGTAAGCCAAAGCCCTGTTATACATAATATGTGGGCTGAGAGCGGCTGGCTAAAGTCACTCAGGTTACATACTTAGGCGCATTCATCAACAAAAGTAGGAATGATCAACCTCAACAGATGACCCTGAAATCTAGGTTGAAGCGCCTGACTGGCCAGGGAAGATTGATTCAAAGAATGTATGGCAAATGTTCCATTTCACCGGTCCTATCCATCTATAATCTAACAGTGTTGCCCTCTTTAGTATATGAAGCAGAAGGATTCCCCATGACTCTATGGGAGATTTACTCCTCATTGGAGTGAGCCTTCTGGAGAGAAACCATGAAGCTCCCGAATCTAACCTCCACCGCACTAATCAGATACGAACTGGGCCTTGCCTTGTTGCCAGCAAGGGTCTCATGGAAAACATTGGCACTCTTTCGGAATGTCCATTCCAAATTCTGAAAAACAAACTACTTAGAGGTGGTGATTCTCTAATAGAGCAATGGTTTGCCGGATGCCAGTTGACCTTGGACTATTTGCAATCCGATCTAGAAGAACTGTTTAACATTCCTGGAAAGGTTTATTGGTAGATTGATGCACCCCGATCAGACTAGATATGTTCCACATAGAAGCATATCCAACAATCTTAGAAGACTACACCACGTCATAGAACAGTCTGAGGGGTCCTCAGGGGAGTTAGCTATAGTGTCATTGCATGCAGTAAAGGCCTTTGACTCGGTCAAATGGCCATGGCTGTTGGAAACCCTGAAAGAAAATGGGATGGGACCAGGGTACCTGAAATGGGTGGAATTACTATATAGCTCACCATTAGCCAGAGTTAGAACGGGAGCAGTCATTTCGGAAAGATGGCAGCTTGGTAGAGGCACCAGACAGGGATGCCCCTGGTCCCTGATGTTGTACATTCTAACATTAGAACCTCTGGCGATATACCTGAGACAACAATATGAGGAAGTGGGGATCTATACAAGGGGTGGACCCCACTTAATATTGCTGTACGCAGACGATGTGTTACTATACCTGAGGTACTCAGAAGAAAACGTACAATATATCCTTGAAGTACTGGAGCGATTCACATCGCTTTCGGGTATCGCAGTAAACCTAAAAAGTCCTGCATATTCCCCCTAGGACGGTATATAGGGGTCCCGCAAGATAAGCTAGCGGTACTGCCGATACCCTAGGTGACAGACCCTTTAGAAACCTGTGAATTGACATTTACCACACAACAGAGGCAGAACACACATACAACACCGAAAAAGCGCTGACAAATGTTGTTAAAAGCATGAAGTTCTGGACTAAACTCCCCCTGGCCATGATGGGGAGGGGAACGCTACTGAAGATGGTTGTATTACCCAGATTAATGCACCTCTTTGGGACTATACCGTATATCATACCGAGGCGCTTCTTTGCCAAACTTCAAGGCATATGTAGAGCATTTCTATGGGCTAAAACAAGGAATAGGATAGCCTTATGAAAATTGCAAAACTCATACGATAAAGGGGGCATTAATCTACCCAATTTTGGGATTTATTACCTGGTCAGCCAACTGCGATACGTAGCTGAATGGCTAGCTGAAGACTCTACATCAGGGTCCAGGTTGTTGGGACACGAATGTGCCCCGTACTTCCTAAAATAATGGATCTAGCTTCCTAAACGTGAGATAGGGCAGAGCTCAGGTATGCTGGAACTAGGATGGCAAGTATGGCATAAAATGTGCCAGACCATAAATAATCCGACCCGTTATTCACTGCAGGTGCCGCTAGTGACACTAACCGGAGGAGACGCCCAACTAAGGAAATCGATCCGTAAACACTGGGAACCGGTGGGGATTGTAACGACGGGCAATATATGGCAAGAGGGGTCGATAAAGGGATTTGATGTGCTGGTGGATGAAACGGGTTTACATCTAGGACAACATATAACTTACAACAGACTAGCATGAAGAGTGAAGGAGACATGGTCGGAAATAACGCTAAAGGAGCAACCAGATATAGCCATTGAAACACTGTATGATATCACGGAAGGGGGACACAAGGTTTCCTGAATATATGAACTACTGATGTCAAGAGTGGGAAGGGAAGAGACACAGCTGAGACAGGAATGGGAGGAGGAAGCCGGAGAACCAATGACGGATGGGCTATGGGAAAGGGTACAAGGGTATCACAAAAAAGTGTCTATAAATGCAAGGCTACAACAAATACAACTGTATATAACGCATAGAGCATATATGACCCTCCCGGAGAATTTCACGATTTAAAGGAGCGGAACCACAAACATGTCCTAAATGTGGGGAGAAGAATGCCGGGCTGATACACATGTTTTGGGCATGTTCCGAAATTAGAAGGTACTGGGGAGAAGTGGCCCAAAGATTGAACGAGAGGGAGATTAATTTGAATGTAGACTCGATATGGGCATGTATGGTGGGAGGCTTCCCCAGGCCACACCAATTGAAACATGTAAGCAAACTCAGAGACCTGGCCTACATACTGGCCAAGCGCAGGATAGCCATGGGGTGGAAAGCACCTACTAGACCCAAGGCAGAGGTCTGGTGGGCTGACCTCCGTAAATGGTCCGAGGCTGAAACAGTTGTATGGAGTGAGGCGGCTAACAAAGTGGGAGAGGAAGAAGCGGAAACCCTGACAGCCTGGAAACACCTAGTGGCTCCACTCTGGGGTCCTATCCATGGTGGCTCGAGCGAGGAATCTCCCGAAGACACAGATGAGGAAACACCTCCAATGAATAAAGAGCAAGGGGATGGAGCAGGGTAGGCTTGTTGGAGGGAGGAATAAAGGGAACAGTAGACTTTAAGTATATGCCCGCATTATGCAAGATAATACAAAGTACTGTGGAAGTTGTTGGTTTATTGTTGACTGTTAAATGTACTGTTTGTTTGGAAATCAATAAAAAATAGTTTAAAAAAAATAAAATATTCCTGGAAAAGTTACATGGAAACTTTGGCAAGATGACTGGATTCAAAACCAAGAGGAGAAAAAGACTCACCGACTGCAGAGTACCCTGAGGCTGGAAACCAAAGTTCAGGGTGTTCTCCCCAAGTATCTAATCAAAGCCCCCAATCTGTGGTATAGGAGTCTGTGTATGTGCTTCAGACTAGATGTATTCCTTACATATCAGCTTTTACAGATTCATAGGAAATCCGTCACATTGGGATGTAGATTGTGTTTGAACAAAGAGCTGACTGAGTCATTAACACACATGACATTATTCTGTTGTGGTTTGACAGATTTGAGAACCAAATATGTGGGCAAATTGATTAAAGAGCGCCAAACAATGGAGGCAGAAGAAATGTGGTTGTTTTTTCTAAAAGGAAAAAATCTTACAGCTACAATTAGTTTGATAACATTTTAAAAGGGTGTGTTTTAATCAAGCGTTTTAAGTACATTATGTTTTTAGGAGACCACAAGCTCACTCTTCATAATTGATCTTGAAGGGGGGGGGGAGAAGAGTTGTTGTCTGTATGATAAAGGTTTGTTAAAGTTGTAGATCATTTAATACATTTATAAAAAAAAAAAGAAATAAGTTCCTGCAGACTCCGTGTGCATTGTGGCCCTAAGGAGTGTTTGTTGTTGCTGATCTTCTTGCATGTTTTACAAAGTACTTTCGATTTTGTGGTTTATTTTGACTTTCATTTTGTCCTTACCATACATGAATGGTGCATGTACATTTTCACCATCACTGGGGGCCGGCCAAGGACCAACTGTGTCAGACGGTCTCTGATTCGAGAATTTACTAACTTCCTCCTTCCTTGCAAAAAAATCCCCAAATTCAAAAGGGCGTTCAAAGTTCCACCTGAAAAATGACAACAGGTTCTGGCTTTATGATCCACTGACTGAGAACCAGGCACCGGTTGCTGTACCTGTCAAGATCACCAGATTAAGGGTTTTCTTTGCCAGAAGCTAATTCTTTAAACTCGTGGTATGTGGCTTTTATGAAGATCCGGTCAACGAGGAAGTATAAAAGCACATGTCACTTTTCTGCTTCACTGAATGTGAGAAAACTGGGGGTATTTTCACTCCTACTCCCCTTGGATCCTATGGGCAGATGGCCAGGGAAAGGCTATCGCTCTTGGGGTGGAGAAGCGAGGGAGGATCACCTGGGTGGAGGGTCCGTGAGGATTGGGAGTGGGGAAACTTTGGGCAAGACATGGTACCCCCTTCTTCCTATTGATGACAAACCTAACCCTCCCCCAACCTCTATGGGTTATTATAAGCCAGCTTGCCTCATTTTCCCACATGTGACATTTGACAATACTGGGACGAGGAAGAGATGACTAAGAGTTATGTACACCAACATGCAGTGACACCACTTTGGTACTGAGATGAGGAAAAGGGCCTCAGAGGAGTACCATTGCAAAGATCAGGCATATCTTCCTAGTAAGCCTATCAGGCAGTTAAAAGAAAGAACCCGTACTTACAACCCTTTTAAACAACACAGGTGTATAAAAGATGTGTGGACAGGAAGGTAGGGCGAGAGAGGCCGGACGTTGATGGGAGCCGTTCTTCAGCCTGAGAAGCACACTGGGGACTGAAGCAGCTGAGGGTCCAGGCGAGTGTGGTATTGGAGCAGGAGCCCTGTGGGGCAGAGGTGAGATGAAGGAAGAAGACCAGTTGAGGGATCGTCGTCATCCCATCTAAGGGAGTGCTTGTTCTCCCGTGGCGCTGCAAGAGCACGAGAGTGTCTGCGGGATGAGAGAAAGACCCCCTGGAAGGAAGTTACAAAGTTTGTGGCCAGCGCAATATGGAAAAGGACTTCAATGTGAGTCGGTGAGTTTCCAAGATGGAGAAACCCAGTGTTATTTTAACCGTGAGTCTCAAGTAGTGAACCGCTATTGATAAATGAAACCAGAGACTGGTACAATGTATCAGAGTGGTCCCGTGTCTTATTAAAGAAAAAAGCACCTTTTCTAAAGTCTCCGAATGTTATGAATCCTTCCTTTTTAAGCAATTAACGTATTGTTGAAATAGTTGCGCTCCTTGGGGAAAAGAGGGAACATTGTCGAAAGTCTTCAACAAAGGAATGAAAGTAAAACATGTAAAGTGTGTGAACTGTGAAATTATTGGAATTCCGAATTACAGAGAATCCTAAAACTAAAGAAAGCCAATGCATATTGAATACCGAATTAAAAGCAAATTTAACATTGAAGCAAACAAGTAAACTTTGAACACTGAATATAATTAAGCAACATAAGACTGCATTAAACTCTGAGCTGCAATTAAATAATATGTAATGCATGCTGCACAACGAATGAACTTAAAACTTAAAGTTGAATACATAAAAGGCTGAAGGAAGCCCAGTGAACTTTAATGAGTGAATGTATGGTGGCAAGGCTACTGTTTGGAAAGGGGTTTGTGACACATGGTGGCAGAGCCACGAGGCGACTAAGGGGAAGCCAGAGGATCCCAAGAGGACACCCTAAGCCCAAAGGCCAACAAAAGGAATCAAGTGCAGGTAACTTGGTTCACAGGAGCAAGTACCAAGGAACCTGTGTGAGACATTGAAGTCTTGGTGAAGGGAACCCTGAGACTGGGCGGCCTATATGTGTTGTCTTGGAAACAGAGTCTCAAAACCCCTTTTGCTTGGATTTTATTATTTGAAACTTGGGGAAGGGAAGCCCAGGATTGGTTCTGAACTATCTTGCCTTGAACTGGAGAAATGTAAACTTTAAGGTTCTTTTTCATGGAACATTCTTATGCTTGAGGAATGGGAGAAGAGAGAAATATGTGAGCTGGAAGAAGCTCAGAACGTTGAGTTAAACACTGTTTCTTTTGACTTTGACATCCCTAAACATGTGTCTGTTCTAGTTGTGAGGACAAGACTAGTTTTTGGACACAAACGGACTATTAAGTTGAACTCTTTGACTCAGACTGTCCTTAGTTTTGTTCAGGTTGGGAAATCCCACCTTAGCATAGGGCAAGTTAGGCCGTCAACCATCCTGACATTTAAGTTAATAAATATCGTTTGTTTCAACTTGAAGTCTGTTGTCTGTGTCGTACTTCATGATGCCTTCACAAATGGTGCCGGGCGTGGGATGTGGCTTCACTGATACAAATTGGGGACCCTACAGTTTGGACAATTAAGCACCAGAGCATCAGACCCCTGTGAGGCAGGCCTGGTATCAAGAGAGATGACACAGACAACAAAATTATAGTTCAACCAAACTTTATTAATAATCAGGATGGTGTAACGCCTAACAAATCCTATGCTATGATGGGATTTCCCTGCCTAAAGAAAGTCTATGTCAGTAAGTCCAAAAGCAAAAAGTCTGTCTGTGTCAAAACCTATGCTTGTCTTCACAACTGCAACAAAACTATTGGAGAAATGCTCTCAACCAAAAAGTCAGAGTTACAAAACAAATGTTCAAAGAGTGGAAATGTAAGTTCCTCTATAATTCTCTGGTTCAAGTTCAACACAGTTCCAATGTAAGTTCCTTTTGGCAGGTACTGAGCAATCTCTGAAGTTACTTTCTGTAGATTCACAGGTATCACAGTTCACATCAAAGGAGTCTACCTTGCCCTAGTTCAAACGCAACAAAAGTTGATACACAACACTGTGGTCTTGTCAGTGGCGTAACACAAAAGGTGTGGGCCCCCTGCGAGTCATGCTGAGCCCCCCCCCCAAACTCGGCAACAAATCATGGGTCGTGCTACACTCTGGACCGGCCTGGATCATCACACTTGCACAATAGGCACAAAAGTGCTGCAGAAGGAGTATGCCGCACACTGTACTAGGAGAAAGATAAAAATATGTGTTTTAATGCAATATACAGCACGCTTTCTGCAAAAAATTGCTAAAAGCCAGAGTGTGTGCAATTGTTTTGTAGGGTAACACCAATCCAATGCATGCAAGTCACCAACAGTGCACAGTAACATCAATGCTTTGCTATTCAAAATGCCATGCCACATTGAAAACATGTCCCACTGGCCGCACAATGTAGACCAGTGTAGACACGTAATAACATTACAGTAAAGCATGGCAGGCCACATTGAGAAATACCTAGACTGATTGCACAAAAATGACAGTCGAAGCAATAACACTCATCAAGAAGAGGGCACACATCCAAGGCCGGGTCTCTGTGGCCTCTAACAACATGGCCAAACTCTTTAAAATCTGCAAGGAATTGATCAATCCTGTTGCGGTCTCTATCTCTCCTGTTCTCTCCCAGACCCTCTGTACGGCTCTGGCCACTCACTTCTCTGCTAAAACTCAGGACATCCTGTCCTCTATCTCCTCTTCCTCTGCCTCTTCCTCTCTCTGTCTGCCTTTGGCCCTCTCTACCTCTCATCCTGCTTGCTCCTCTTTCTCTCTGCCAACACCTGATGTGGTTTCTAGACAAGTCCGATCTATGAAAGTGTCATCCAAACAGGTGCTCCCCTGCTCCTCCAGAACCATCAAGGATCATAGTGACATCCTTGCTCCATCCTTGGAACGTTCCCCTCGCCCCTTAAGCACTGCCTTGTGCACCCACTCCTCAAGAAGCTGTCTGCCGTTCCTACCGGCCTGGTAAACTATCGCACAATCTCCATTACCCCTTTCCTGGGAAAACTCTTGGAAGAGCTGGCCATCTCCCAGCTTACTCTCCCCACTGAATCTGTTGGTTGTCTCCATGACAATCAGTCTGGCTTCAGAGCAGCCAGAGGCACGGAAACTGCTCTCTTGAACACCCATGAAGATTTGCCCTCTTACCTTGATTACAGCATTCCTTCTGTCCTAATCCTCCTTGATCTTTCCACTACTTTCGACACGGTCAACCACGCCATCCTGATCAATCAACTGTGTGAGAACCTGGGCATCATGGATCAGGCCCTGGAGTGGCTGACCTCCTTCCTCTTGGACTGCCCCTCCCAGGTCCCTTCCTCTCTGCCACCTCTCTCTCTCTCTACATGTGGTGTTCCCCAGGGCTCTATCCTCTCACCCTGGTTTTTCAACCTCTACTTGGCCCCTTTGGCCCACCTGATCCCTACCTTCTCCTCTTACTTTTAGTGTTATGCGGATGACATTCAGCTTTCCTTGAGGTTCCTGTCCTCTCTCGCTCATTCCTAACTTTCTATCCGTGATTCAGTGTTGGTGTACCTCCAACAATCTCTGCCTTAATGCCATTAAGACAGAGATCCTTCTCATTGGGACCCTTGCCCCTGCTTTTCCTCTCTCACTCTGGCCGCCCTCCTTGGGCCCTCTTTCTTTGCCTTCCTGCGACGCAAAAAACCTTGGCGTCATCTTTAATTCCACTCTCGCTTACTCTCTTGGACGTCGCCAGGAAGTGACACTACTAGCTGCTCCTCCTCAAAGGGACTATTCCCTTTCTCACTTTCCCACAGAAGCTCACTGTCTCCAGGGCCCTGTTTCTTTCTAGGCTGGACTACTGCAACAGCCTCTTTCTCAATCTGCCTTCCTCTACTCTCCACTCTTTGTAACTAATCCAGAACAGGACTGCAAGACTTATCCTTGGCCTCAAGCCCAGGGATCGTATCTCTCCAGCCCTGAAATCTCTCCACTGGCTCCCGGTGGCTGCAAGGATCAAATTCAAAACCCTTTGCATTGTCCACAAGGCTTTCTGGGGTCTGGGCCCACACTACATCCAACGCTCTCTTCCAAAATACCTTCCTCCTCAAGCACCCCCCAGCTACCTCCAACTCTCTAAGGGTTAGACACTTCTCCAGGCAGAGAGTGGGGAGTAGATCCCTCTCCTCTGCAGGTGCCTCCCTCTGGAATAGCCTTGCTGAACCCCTCAAACTTGAGCGGACCACCTGAAGTTCCGGAAGCCGCTCAAAACTTTCCTCTTCTCCTCTGCTTTCTCTCTCTCCCACCCCTGCTGACCTACCTGTCTGCCGTTTTGACTGGTTGCTTGGCTACCCTCAGAGTCTCACTGAGTCCAGGCTCTTCTTTGATCAGTCACCCTTGCACTTCCGCCGGGCCTACCACAAGCTGTAACCATTCAGTCCCTTGTTCTCCTTGCACTACCCAGAGCCCTTGCTGCACTGGCTGCACTTACTCAGAGCATTACTGCCCTGTTTTCCCCTCCCCTCTTCCTTGCATTTCCCCCCTCCCTTTCCCCTTGCATTTCTCGTTCTCACACTTGCACGATCTGAATGACACAAGGTCTAGTAAGATTGTTTGTCTTGTCCTCCCTCTATCTTCCCTCCCTTGTCTTGTCGCGCCTAGAAACACTTGTGTACAGGCGTGTTATAAATGATTTATAGCATATCATATTTTATTACAGATGCCCAAAAAAATGTACAATGCCGCAGTAAGAAATGGCTAGACTGACAGCACCCAAATGCCAGTCTAGCCAGGTAATTACACTTAGCAGTACTGCTTTATCAGAAATGCGCAGTTAAAAAAGACATACCAAACTGAGGAATTACTAGACTGGCTGCACCAAAATGCCTCTCTAGCCACTAACACCACATATCATGCCTGCTTAGTCTGGACATGGACAACCATTATGATTTATCGCACACTCCCGCCCCCACACATCCCCTCGCCTTCCCACCCCCTACCACAACCTCCAAAATCACACCCCTCTTCCTTTTCCCAGAGCCGATGCTTGAGGCTCCTTGCCTTATAGGTAACTACTGGGATGAGGAAGAGTGGGACTAGGAGTAATGAAGATTATAGATGACTAAATCAGGCATTAGCTCCATGTACCTCTACCGCATGCCATTACTTGTGTATGAGGCAAGTACTGCCTCATACACAAGTACAGGGACGACGAAGAATAGGGCTAGGTTGAATGACAATTGGCAATAAGTAATCAAGGCATTAAACACAAGTAGTGGCGTAACACCATTGAGTTGACTGGGCTTCAACACTCCCCACCTGAAATTTTGGGGTATGTTGACTCAACCTGGCTGACGTTGAGAGCAGTTGCCGGACAGAACAGGACACGAATGTTAAACGGCACCTGGGTTTCACTGTTAGTGCCTGCATTCAAATAGCAATTTAAATCATGATGTGGGTTTAGTACTTGAATGCCAGGGGAGTGATTGGAAGGATAGAGAGGGAACAGGAGACTACTCATTCTCACAGCAGTCCATAAGTGGGTGCTTTCAGACTTAAAGGAGAGCGTTAACTGCTTGTAACATTGAAGCTGCACTAGAATAGTCTCATTAAAATGTGTAAAGAAGTTGGATGCCCCCACACAAATAGGTTTGCCCCTTCCTCACTGCCCTTGAAGTTAGCGCCTCTCCCAATATTTGAAGGATTAGCCCCCCCAAAATGTCGGTTTTGTTGCGCCCCTGAACACAAGCAAATGTACCATTCACCATATACACACACAGCCATCCATACATTTAAGTGTGCACTTGTTCACCATACAGGCACACCCAAACAGCCATCCATACATTTAAGTGTGCACCCTTCCACCATACAGGTACACCCAGGTAGCCACCGATACATTTAAGTGTGCAACCTTTCACTATACACGCACACCCAGCCACCCAAACATTTGTGTGCACCCTTTCACCATACACTCACACACACACACACACACACACACGTCATGGGGTTGATGGGAGCCCTATTACTTCAAAAAGAAATTGTTTCTTTTTGTAGTCATAAAGAAATGACTTCCGTTAAGGACCGAACCATGATGGAAATAATTTCTTTTTGAAATCATAATGATCCCCAACCCATGACATATGGAGGCCTCCAGTCTGGGGTCTTCAATGTCATGGGGGGGGGGGAGCCCTTGGACTTCAAAAAAAGTTTCTTTTTGTAGTCAATCTGCCTTCATAAAGAAATAATTTCCGTTACAGAAATTATTTCTTTATGAATGCAGAGTGAATTCAAAAATTATTTAGTAAAATAAAAAAACATTTATTTATTTTCTCCAAGTGGGGCCCCCTCCCAGGACATGTGCTAGCGGGGCCTCCCGCACAGTGGGGGCTGCGGGGGGGCCCCGTTAACGCCAGTGAGTCTTGTGACTCCTTTCCCCAAGACAAAGGTTCTCCAAATTTAACTCTCAAGGTTCCCTTCCAAAAGAGTCACTTCTAGCAGTTGATTTGCTACTAAACTTTTATACAACACAGTGGTCTGGAGACTCCTTTCCCTAAAGTCAAGGACTTCTCCAACTTAAACTCCCAGGGTTCTCTTCCTCAAGAGTCACAACAGTTGAGATTCACAAATACACAGGCTGTTAAATTCATGAGTTCATGAGAAACGTAGTGTCCGCTTGACCCCTCTCTTGGTTAACTTCACCAATGGTTCACACCTCTTATTTGCTTATCAAATCTTTCGTGGCTTATGATCTAGGCACAGTTGTCTGACCACACGGTCCACCCATCACAGGTCACACAACCAGCAACCACATCTCTTCCTTGTGATTGAAGTCTTGATGTTAGCAAAGTTGACCCTAGGAAACTTAATGGTCTAGGCGCAGTTGACAGACCACAGGACACGCATCCATACGTTTCCCATAGCTGATATTCAGTGGTTCACAAGTTTAAGTCTTTCACTTTACTCTGGAGGTGTCTCTTTGGCAATGATGGCGTTATACAATTTCTGTTGTGCAGGCTCATTGATTGATTGATTGATTTATTTATTTATAGAGGGATTTACACCAAGGCGCTGTACAATGGAACAACAAAATACAAGATAACAACAACAAATAACAGTGGGAGCAAAAATTACATCATGAATCATTCAATAAAACAGTGGAAAGAGCAATTAACTGAAGGGGGAGTGGAAGTATGGGTGAGGTGGTTGGAGATGGATTGGGCGAGGGAAAATGGAAGGGAGAGAGAGCAGGAGAGGGGAGAGAGGAATCAGGGAGGAGGGAAGGGAAGTAGAGAGAGCAGAGGGGGAGTTTTCAAGGTGGAGAATGGAGGAGGAGGGATTTAAGGGAGGTCTGAAATGAGGAGAAGGTTGTGGTAGAGCGGATTGTGAGAGGGAGCGAGTTCCAGTGCAGAGGTGCAAGGAGTTGGAAGGAGTGGAAACGGGAGGAAGCGCAGGGGGATGGAGGTACAGTGAGAAGGAAATGGTCAGCAGAACAAAGGGAACGGGAGGGGGAGTAGAAGGAGAGAAGGGAGGAGAGATAAGGAGGAGCAAGACCATCGAGGGATTTGAAGACAAAGCAGAGAAAGTAGAATTTTAGCTGTGAGTGGAAAGGTAGACAGCCAAGGTAAGAGAGCGAGGAAGACATGGAGTGACGGGAGGTAAGGAGACAAAGGGTATGAACAGCAGAGTGGTATATGGATATAAGAGGGGCAAGCTGAGATGCGGGAAGACCAAAGAGTAGAGAAGGGCAGTAGAAGAGGCGGGAAAAGATGAGAGAGGAAATTAGGAGTTTCATGCAGCCACTCTTGCCAAAGTCAGCAATATATACAAGTGTTCACTGTATGGGCTCAGTACCCCCTCTCATCTCGTTCAGCATTCAATGTTGCTCACCTTTTCGTGGTTTGGGCTCAATAGCTCCTGTTGCTACGTTCTGCAATCAATATTAGCAAGCTGCTAGTGCTGCAGGCTCATCAGCCCCTTTAGTTATATTCGATCTTCAAAATATGTAAGCATCAGGCTTTTCGTTACATTCAGCATTCAAGATTGCAAATGTCCAGCTTTTCATTACGTTTGGCATTCAAGATTTCAAGCATTCCGCTTTTCGAATTCAAGTGTCCAGCTTTTCGTTACGTTCGATATTTAAGATTACAAGCATTCAACTTGTCAGTATGGTCAGTGTTCAAAGTTTCAAGCATGCAGCTTTTCATTACGTTCAGCTTTCAAGATTGCGAGCATCAGGCTCAACAGCCCCTCCCAGAGTGCCCTGGTGTCTCAAGTTACCGGACTGCAACTCCGCTTCGCTGAGTGCTCCCCTCTGCGTGTCCCAGCCTTTGTGCTGGGCTCCGCTTCCGCTCTTCGTAGAGGTTGCTTTCCGCCTTCCTAACAAGGGCTCCTACTCTGGCACTGCACTCCCGGCGGGACCCCCAGGAACCTTGTCGGCATCTTGCCGCTTCTGCTTCTTGTCCCCTCTGTGCAGCACTTGTCAGGTTCTCCAGACCTTCTGCAGCACTCAGACTTCTCAAACCTCCCCCTTCCTCTTTTGCACGCCACCTTTTATGTTTCCTGACTGTTGATAGATTGCAGGTGGAGCGAGTCATTCCTAATTGCCTGACTTTGTTTAAACTCATTAGTGTGACATGCCGGATATTTATGGCTCTATGCATCGGAACCTCTCTTCCTCGTCACAGTACCATAGTGGTTTTTACAATGGGAAATCTGCATTGCTCCTGGTTGCCTCTTTTTCTTCCCAGTACTCAAGGGGAATTTACAGGGGATTATGGAATGAGACTGGCAATAGGGAGGGGAGGGTAGGTCGATGTCAGGAAAGGGGGGATACCATGTCTCACCATCAGGTACCCTCTCTCCACTCCCCAAAAACCCTCCACTGAGGTGATCCTACCTCGCTTGTCCACCCCCATGGTCGGGATCCAAGAACGATGACCCGTCTCTGGCCACCTAAACAGAGGATCCCAGGGGAGTAGATGTGCAAGTACCTTCAGGTTTCTCACACCCCTCAGTAGCCACTACAGGCTCTATTGGGTTTGATATCTGTACTAGTAGGGATGAGATCGTTCCTCCAGATGAAAGAAGACTGATACCCTGGCCTGATATTGATTCCATCCCCTGATACATACATAAGATTAGTACCCAAGTTAGATTTACCATGGAGATTTGGGATTCATGATTTGGCGGGGGTGATAGACCCAAACCTCTGAGGTAACGTCGAGGTAGTGTTATAGAACCATGGACAGGAAGCATTTCAAGCTTACCAAGGTCATAAGATTGGTCAAGGGATAATTGAGAGAGCAATGCTTCCCAGATTCAGGGAGGAAATAGAGAAGGAAAGCACTGATGGAGGAATCCAGGGATGTGGGGCAACCAATGAGACATCTGGTGGCCCTTCCAACTGTGAAACCCAAAATGATTGAGGGAGAACCAACCACACTTCTAGATTTAGCCACAGCCCAAAGAAACAACCCATTGTGGACAGAGGCCTTTTTGCAAGTGGTATTGGAAACTGAGGGCTGTAAGAGGGGGGAACCTTGATTCCTTGTGAAGCATGGCTTTCTTTATCGGGGAAACACCTCTCCAGAGGGCAGGATAAGATGCCAGTTCGTGGTCCCAGGGAGTCGTAAAAAGGTGGTCCTAGAAAGAGCACAAATAGATTTGAATGAAAGCCATCTGGGGCCCCCTAAGCTTCTGAGTCATTTAATGGATCATTTTACTGGCCTGTAATTCGTACTGATATTGACACCTTCATGCATATGTTTGTTTAATCTGTCAAGAAAATAGCCAATATGTTCCATCTACTTGTTTCACCAATAGAATAGCATCCCAAGAAACAGAGGCGTGCCTAAAATAATTGATGTTACAAAGTACGAGGCCTTGGGAAAACACCACCTTCCCCAACCAGGTATCGCATGTGGGAGTAGTCTTTCAAGCTTTGACCTCACAGGCCATCCGCCCCATCAGGAAGTCCACAGAAGGAACATATTTTCAACTCTTTTGTCCTCATGTCTGCCGAGTACCAGAAAGGGACAAAATAATAATCTCTCTAGGTTTACAGCTTAATTTCCCTTGTGGCATGGGCATCTATGTACTATCCCTAAAGGAAAAGGATTGAGAAAACAACCTATACTTTCCTGGGGAGAGGAATTAAAAAATGTCCTTTTGAATTTCTCTGATGTGCCCATTGAGGTCCAACCGGCCAGTTGGTAGGAATTTTAAGGTATGAAAGTTTATGGGACCCCTTCTCTGATCCAACTTTTATTAAAAATTATCAAGAGAATATCTTTGGTAAGGAGAGGAATCAGGACTTTGTCATTGATTCTTTAGAAACAGAAATATTGTGTCCCCATGGGGGCGATATGTTATCAGCATCAATCACTTCCCCAGAGAAATTGGGAGGCCAGAAAGCCTGGGGATAAGAGGGAAAGAATTTAATCTCTGGGAGTACTTCTGAAGAAACCCCAGGGAACCCCAAGAAGTCAACACCTGATGCCCTATCTTCTTCATTGGGGTTACTCGATATCCAATTTCCCCAGATAACGACAACCTTAGGAAAAGTGGTAACAGGATTCAACACCCCAGGGAAAACAGCAGAGAAAGGGGGTTACCCTTCAGTAATAAACCCATCTCTTGATCCCTATTGAAAGTGTTACTCTTGTAAAGGGTACGGATATGTTGCAAGGTGTTGTCCATTGAACAAAGATGACTTTCCTAATCTTTGGTCGTCTAAAGAACCTGGCCAAACTGAAGGAAAGAAGAAAGATTGTAGAAATCAAAGAGATTCATATGCCTTCTTGTATACCAGAGGAAAAGCCTCATATAAGGTCCCTGTTACCTTGGAGTGAAAGATTGTATGGGCAGAGTTGGATACGGGAAGCAAGGAAAGTGCCCCAGACAAGAATTACTCCCTCAGGGATGGAAAGAAGTTAGAAAGGAGAAAGTAAGCTGTGTACATGGCCATATGAAAAGATACCCAGGGAGTAAAGTCCCGATTTACCATTTTGGGAAAGAAAGTAAATCTCATGGTAGCAGCAATTTCCAACTTGCCAGCACAATTAGTCCTGGGAAGGGATGTACCCCAGTTAGATCAATGGGTTTCATGGGAAGCTCAAACTAAAATCAAAAGTTCTATAGTTGGACCTCCTTATCTAACGAAACTAGAACTTCCTAAATTTGAAAAGGAAACTAGCAGAGGAAAGAAAATCAATAACATGGAAACAAACCTAATGTGCCAGCGAAGAGAAGCAAGCCCTCGAGGTATGTGGTTTGTCTTGGACTGACAATTAAGTTGTTCCACAGTGGAATCCCATAAGGATCGAGAGCAAGGTATCGCTCTGCCGTGTTCCATGTGAAACACCTCGGTCCAACCCGCATTGGGGAAGGGTATGTGAGAAACCTATATGTGTTTATTTGGATTGCATTATTTGAAACTTGGGGAAGGGAACCCCAGGATTGGTGCTGAACTATACTGCCTTGAACTGGAGAAAGGTACATTTTAATTCTCTTTTTCATGGAACTTTCCTCTGCTTGGGGATGGGGAGCTGAGAGAAAGTTGTGAGCTTGAAGAAGCTCAGAACTTTGAGTTACACACTGTTTCTTTTGACTTTGACATCCCTACACATTTGTTTGTTCTAGTTGTAAGGGCAAGATTAGGTTTTGGACACTGCTGGACTATTAAGTTGAACTCTTTGATCCAGGCTTTCCTTAGTTTTGTTCAAGTAGGGAAATCTCACCTTAGCATAGGGCAAGTTAGGCCTTCAACCATTCTGACATTTAAGTTAATAAATATCTTTTGTTTGAACTTGAAGTCTGTTGCCTGTGTCGTACTTCATGATGCCTTCACAAAATTTCATAAGAAATGGCAATTCTAGCAAAATAGCCAACCACAAGTGTTTCGAACCTAGGAGTGCAATGCTGCACACTTGATCACTCGACGCGGAGCCAAGCAACTGATAGTATGGCTATGTGGAGCCAGTGCATAAACTTTCATGTTTCATAGATGCTAAGAACAAAGAGATTCATTTTCTTGATGTCTTCATGTGCATAAAAAAGAATGGGGGACTGTGGACATAAAAGCATCCTTATGGACACACAAAATGTCTGTGTAACCCTTTTGTGCAAAATGTTTACTTTTATGAATGATATGCTTTGTTGCTTCAGAATTCAGATGAAGGATGTGATCAACATAGACGCTCTACAGGTCCTCGCCGTATTCAGTCTGGCCAGGGATGGAAACATGTCTACGGTGAGTGCTGCTAACATGATGGGGCACTGCAGGTATGCTGTACTTTTAAAGAGTATGTGACAATAACATGCTTATTTAGCAAAATTATTAACTGTTTACTTGTTTGCTATAGATGATAGACAAATGTTTCCAATTGAAAACATTATCAATAAGTAACATCACAAAGTATCCCATGCTTTCTTACACCACTGGTGGCTGCCGCTTAAAAAGGTTCTTAGTGACTTTTTCAAATGCAATATTTTCGAAATGACATTTAGCCGAAAAAAAAATGTTTGAATGATTTTTTTTTAAATGGGTGGGGGGGGGGTGCTCCCTCAAGTCCCCTTTTTTTTATAAACACTTTTTTTTTACTTGCGAAACAAAAAAAAACATACATTTAAAAAAAAAACATTCCACATTTTTTTTCCAGCAATTTGTTTTTGACAAAATGGCATCTCGAAAATATTTTGTTGATAATTTTACTGGATACCGCTTAAAAAATATTGCCAACCCTGATGTGGGCCCACCGATACCATGGGCCTCATTACGACCCTGCCGGTCCGGAAAGAACGGTGGTGGTAAAAGTGCTGCCACTGTTCTTTCCGGACCGGCTGATTGAGAGTCCTGCAGGTCTGACCTGGCGGGTTTAACACCACCCGCCTGCAGGCGGACATGGAAACAACGGCTCTGTCATAGACGGAACCGGAGGCATGGGGACTTACAGAATTCCACCTCCGGAATTACCAGGTCACCCGGGTTGTAATGCCCCGGTGATTCCGGGAATCACAGAGGCGGAATGGTAATATGGGTCAGGCGGTAACCTGCTGGTTTTTCCCGCTCGGTTACCGCCTGACTCGTAATGGGAACCCATGTCTTCCATTTCTTTTGCCTTTATGACACGGAGCCCCTATCACACATATTTTTGTACCATAGATGCTGACTCTTCATCGTGGACCAGAGAGCTAATATAGCCAATTCTTATTTGCCTACCTTAAAGATCTTTATTGTCTTTGTTTTCCATGGAAAGAAAGAAGTGAAACGTATACTTGACAAAAAGATACCCATTGCATCCTGTGTCTTTCCCATCTCTCCTTGATAAGCTTCTTCCTGTTAACGCTTAGCTTATTTTCTTGCTACATCTTGACATCTGGATAATAACTGTGTAGCAGATCTCCATGGTTCACTTATTTACAGTTAGGTCCTGTTGCAAAAGCTTTTGGTACTGTAAATTATATTACCATGTCCCAGTCTTTGTGTATGTTTTCTTGATTTGTTTCCAGTTTCTAAGAAGTACCCTCCTGACCAATATCCGTGCTGCATCTCTCCATTTTACTCTGCCCCTGCCTCAGGTCTTTCACTGATTCCAGGAGTGCCAGCCTTAAAGTGCTCTCAGACTACATTTATAGTGTCAAATAGAGCTAAACACCTGGAGTCAGAATGCTGTGATATTTGGATAATTCTTTTTTAATTTGAGTCTGTTCAAGCACACCGGGGTCTGGGTGGTTCCCATGTGGCTGCTTTTAAGCTGGTGTCACCATGTACGGTTCAGAATGTTGTAGAGAGGCAAATGTATGCGTCATTTATAGAGCCCAGCCCCTCTCCTCCGTCATACTGGAAGAACAGCAAGAAAGCACTGCTTTTGACACCTGGTATCATCCCGACACCACATCGAAGGTATGAGAGACGTTATGTGCTCAGACAACCATACTGAATGTACCCTCAAACCGTTGTGGTAGACATGAGCCTGCAGACACCACTGGATATAGAAGAACTATAAGTAAAGTCTGACGATGTAAAGTGACGCCACTAAAGAGAGAAGATATGTGGACGCACTGAACTCGATGCATGGATACCTAAAGAATAAAGAAGTATTTGAAGCTACGAAGTAAACATCTATGCGAATGGAAAGGAAAACCATATATACTAAGTAGATAAGTGATAAGAGATGTAATTGATGTATATATGCAGAAACACAAGGTAGATAAGACAACGTAGAAGCTTTCTAAAGTAGGAAATAAAACATGAGTAAAGCAACCATGTTGAGAAAATGGATGTCGGCATTGTATAAAAATGAGCACAAAGCCTCAAGAAGAGAAACTAAAGCTGCAAAGCTGACAGGAACAGGAATACAGATTTGTGCAAGAACACAGGATATTTGGTTGGCTCAGAACCAAGGATGACACAGCAAGAAACAACTGCAGGGCTTAAAAGGAGTAAAAAAGGATAAGCAACATACGCAGGACATATTTCTCTTAGATTAAGTAAAGGAGTGAACAGTTGTGAGTGCCAAGTATTGTACAGTTAAAGATACAAAAAGCACACGCAGGATGGAGCAAACAAGTCTCCAGAGACCAAGGAGAGTAATAGCACCCAATATAATTGAATCAAATAGCATTACATAGAAGGACGGAATGGACAAAATCATGGTCTCCTTGCAATTGATATAGGACCAGAAATCAAGGCCTATTCATAACGCTCCAGACAAAGATAGCTTCACTCCCTTTAAAGTTCTGAGCAAGAGAAGAAGAAGCCTTGGCTTAGTGCCTAACTGATGAGAGACAGTAGGCGAATTAGCTAAGAAAGGCAGTTGTCTGACATTGTTCCCTTGCACCTGGGTTTCGTTGTTTACATGCTGCTTACACGCCTAATGTCCACGGTTGGTAAGAGAGTGGCAACCAATCATGAGGGTCTATGTAATGTTGGACCATATATTGTTGCACGGCCCTATCCGCTGCTGTTATTTCATTATTATCTGTATTTTACATAGTTAGAGGTAGTTTATGCCAGTCCTAGAGCAACTCACAGGTATGGCTCTGGAGGACCCAGGGATTTTTGAAGTGTACAATGTACTTGTCCACCTCACCCAACCGTTTGTAACAAAAGTGGGTAAAATCATAAAAAGGCGTGCCATCAAAACAAACCTGTAGTACGATAAGGAATGTAGGTGGGCAAAGAGGGGTGTATTAAAGTGTTTGGAAAAAGGAAAATATGTGGATAAACCATTGCTGAGATCACAGAGATTGGCTTATAAGTCATTAATTAAGACAAAAAAGGAAGCCCATGTCCGGGCTGAATGGGACAAATTGTATGTGGCCTCCACCTCTGGCAACTGCCGTGCATTCTGGCGATTAGTAAGGGTGAACACCAATGACCAAGCAAGGGATTTGGTAACAGAGATACCTGACAATGCCTGGATACAGCATTTCCAGGAATTATATAGTTTGGATCCAATAATGCAGCAACTGGATGCCTGACCATTATGAGAATGTGAATGGTCATGAATCAATACAGCTGCAACGCCCTACTCTCACAGAAGGGAGGCAAGCCCCTGGGACCCGGTATGTTGCCTGTTTACCTGTTTAGAGATGAGGTCTTTTTTTGGGACCCATTTTTGCGCCTTTTGTTGAATGCCTGTTTGAAACAGAATAGGGTCCACCACTCTTGTTGCAAAGCCATCCTTGTACCAATTTATAAAAAGGGAGGGACTTGGTGATCCATCTAATTACAGGCCAATCTCCCTACTAGACGGGGTGGGAAACATTTTTGCTAAAGCCCTACTAGCACATTTACAAGAATGGATGGACGGGAATGGTATTATTGACAATTTGCAGGCACGGTTCTCTATGGGAGTAAGCACATTGGACCAGGTGTTCCGGCTATATTTGATTGCACAAAAATACACGGTCCTGAGGGGGATGAGGGTATAGCAATATTTATCGACCTCAGGACCGCGTTTGATAGCGTCTCGAGAGCGACCCTGAGGAGAATTCTTGCCAGGAGGGGGATCCCTGCAGGGCTTCTACAGATACAGATCCAGCTCTACTCTGATAATTCAGCCAAAGTACGCTGGGGAATGAGGGGGACCTTACAGATCCCATTGCAGTAGTCAGAGGGGTTTGACAGGGATGTGTCCTAGCACCCCTATTTTTCCTGATTTACATTAATGAGGTAGTTAACCAAGTAAATTTAAACTGTTTAGATCTTCTGAACTTGGGGCGGGAGATCTGTCCAATCCTCCTCTTTGCGGATGACGCTGTCTTGCTATCACCTTCCGTGAAGGGCCTCAAAATCACACTGGAGGATTTTGTGATGAAATGCAGAGAGCTGAGTCTTGAGATAAATATGGTTTAGACCAACACATTGGTCTTTAGACCCAGATGTAAAAGGTTGATCCCAGTGTCATTGACTATAAATGGGTCACTAATCGAAAGTGTACATAACTTCGATTACCTGGGTGTTAGACTCAATGGTACTGGTGACTGGAGCCACCAGCTATTACAATCTAGTCTGACTATGGAGAAATACGGTGGAGGCATTATAAGGTTTTTCTACTCGCATGGCCAGGGTGCCGTTTGGCTTGAAATCAAGATGCTCTCGGCTCAGGCAAAACCAGCAGCGACTTATGGGGAAGAAATATGGGGCCACTCAAAATCAACAAAGTGGGCCTGGCTGAGAGGACATGTTTGAAGAAGCTATTGGCACTCACAACAAGTTGTCCCTCTGCTCCCATTTATTATGCATTGGGATTAACCCCAATACAGTAAGAGGTGCTGCATCGGCCTGTGCTATTTTGGCTTAGTTTATGGCTGACCCCAGAACTACAGATTTTCCGAGAGGTGATATCCCATATTTTGGATTTGGAGGGTGGGAAGTCCTTACCCTGGTTCCAACATTTGGTTCGTATGGACATGGCTGGCCTATCGTTATGCCCAGAGAGAATGACTCGGAGCAATGTTGTTGAGGCCAAGGTGGCCTTGTGAAGGCTGCTAGAGATTGACCTGGCTAGCGACTGATTAGAGGTGGCTGGTGCAGACTTTATCTGAACTCCAAATTAACAACTGGGTTTGAACCCTACCTTGACAATGTTGTCCCTCCATTGTCTCATAACCTTTATTTAAGGTTTACATTGTCACAATTGAACCTGGCTTATCGCACGTCAAAATGGTATCATAGTGAGAATCATCTTTGCCCAGTTTGTGGCTTATCCAAGGAGACGGTGCTCAATTTTTTGTTCTTTTGCCAAGGTTATAGGGTTGGACGAGGCAAATACCTAAAAACAATATGTAATAATTATGGTATTCGCTGTACAGGCCTGGCACTGCAGCTATTTAGGAACAGTGAAAATATGAGTGTGGTGTACTGTGTTGCAAGCTACTTAGACTTTGCATTGAGAGTAAGGGGCAAAATCATAAAGGAAGGAAGAGGACCGTGGTTATGGAGGCACACATGCTTCCATCAACAAACTTATGAACGCTATATAATTGTACTTTACGTTCATTTCCGATTGTAAACTATGCCCTGGTGACAATTGAGAGTAGTCGGAAGGGTAGGCTTGTCAAATCATGTATCAAGTTACATATTTACTTGCGCTTTTATCTTTGTTGATTCTGGTTGCACTTATGTAATATATGAAATTATAATTTGCCTCCTTGTTTTTAACACATCACTATGTAATTAACAGGTAATTCTTGTTTACTATATCTTTGTACTTTTATGGTATTTACGCCGAAATAAAGGTGTGTCTACCAGGTAAGTGGCATTCACTGATGATACTAACAACATTTATACAAACATATGTATGTTTCCCCTAACCTATCCCTCCACACAGTAGGTTTTTACTGTTAGCCACATAGGATGACGTCATAGCTGACGTATGTCGAGGTATAAAACCTTTTGTGTAACTGAAGCGCATTGAGAGTGTGTGAGCTATAATCTGTTTGTTCGCCTGGTTTCCCTACTTTATTGAACTGAAAAATCAAGTAGTATTTTTCTATATTCCGTGAGTCTGTCTGGTGGTTTGGGCCTGAGATCATTTATTGTGGTAATCCCATTCGGCACTTGGAACACTCAAGGTGTTATTGCACAATGTTACAATAGGTAATCCACATGTTGGCATCTCTGTCCATAGTTCCAAGCTGTTTGAGCATCTTTGCACTCCTTCAATTCTGCTTTGATCCAGTTTGGTGTTCCACCTGTGTCATAGTGCTCTCCCAGTTTCAGAATCCCACAGGCATGGCAAACTGTTCTTCATAAGTACTAGTTTTCAGATGTACTTATCCATCTGTGTGTCTTTTTGACCTACTTTCCGTAGGTCTTTCAGCCTTGTTAATTCATGTAAACTCCCTCTTTCAAACAATATTCAATCAGCCTTTACCCTGCCTTGTCCCACCTTTTCAATTGTATTTTTCTATTTGAAAGATTATGTTCTACCATATATCAGCACTGTGCAAAAAGTAGGAGTACAGGGACGTCTCTACGTATATAATTCTCCACACCTCTCTATAATGTACTATTGGGTTCCTACGTGTTAACTGTGTTGCCTGTGTAATCCAGTGTTGAATTTTTAAAGGTTGTAAGGGAAAATGTTCACATCTTAGCCGTAGAAGAGTTTTGTTGCCCTGAATCTGTTCCCTGGCTAATTGGGCTAATCTATTCGTCCATGTGTACACTTGAGGATTGGTACTCAAGTCCTCCCTTATTTGATCCTTGCCATAGATGTTTGGTAATCCAGGATTCTCTTATCTTGGAGTATTGAACTTGTGTGGGAAATTCAAGACAATTAGAGTGGTGGTCACTATAAAACACTATTCTGCCTACGAGAGGCATAGGGAGCTTCCACTTCTTCCTAAAGTTTGTTAACTTTTTCCTTCACTGATTGCTTAAGACTTGTATGTAGATCTATCCTGAAATATTTCAGGATATTACTTGTTCTTATCACATTTTGCAGGGTGTCCCTGACCCCATTTTAGCACCTCTGATTTTATTCTAGTCTAGTCCCATATCTTCTGCAGTTCTAATTTCAAGTGCTCCAATGTAAATAGTATGCCATATAGCATTAGCTTGTTTTATTCCACACGCCTGCCTGGGGCTATATTATAACTCTGGTGAATGTCTTATCCTGCAAGCCAATGGCTCTGGGACTAATGGTGGTAGTAGAGGTAATAAGGGCAGTTGTCGGAACACGTCACTTTGGAGGATATCTGGGTCTTCGAGTTATTGCACAGAGTGAATATTCATCCAATAATGGGAGTTGGAGAGCTGAATTACTTTAGGTTTCTTCTCAGGAAGGTCCTCTCAATTCAGTCAAATAATTGTGTTTGATTGATGGAAATTATTTCTGATTTGCATTATACCCTGTGATGTTTGTCTATGATGTACATAACCCTTCTCATGTAGCCAGAAGATTGTTAGTCCTTTATGAGGCCTCCTTGGTCTGTATGCACTCTTTGGCATACCGTTTCTGTACTCTGTTATCTGGCATCTTGGTCCCGTGGAGCAAGGAGTGGAGGTATGGGGGGGGGGGGGTCGGACACCACACTCCATAAAAAACGTAGTTAAAGATGTCACAATTACAGTGACACAACCAAACTTGCCACTTAAAAACATTACATGGTGTAACACTCAGATAACATATTTCAAGATGGTTTATTAAAGTAAGGATTATAAGGCCTAAATTCCCTATAACTGTGGGTGGTCCCTGCCTGCCTTACTAACTAAGGTGCTCATCAGTCTATTGTGGTAGTCCAAATAAAGAAGTCTACTGTCTGAAACTACCCTCACTGATCCTACCACTTTATAAACTAACTTATGCTAGGAGAATGGCCCTCTTCTCCTTAGGATACTTCTAGTATCAGTCTGTAGATTAATATATGATTCCTAAATAGCCTCTTGTGACTTCTTTGATCAGTATCTTTAATTCCTCAAATGGAATAGTGCATTTTCCTAGTTCTTTGGAAATCTCCTTTAGGGACCTCCTTATAACCTTTACACCCTTGGTTGTGCTTCCCAATATATCCCTAGATAGATTTGTTGTTTGGGGTGTCTGCCCCTTGGTTTATTATAGCTCAGTTCACCTTGGCCTTTCGACCTTGTCTCTGCTGTACTACTTTTGCCTTTTCCCAAGGTTTTACTATCCCTGGTTCTTTTCTTTCTTTATTCAGCTTCTCAGTAATATGCTCTTTTGTGTTCTCACACTTTAAGTTCATCAGGTTGCAGTTGACCGTAACCTCTTTTCCTTTTCCCAGGGTATTGGAATCACTGGCACTTCTCTTTCTATCTTTAGCTTTTCAAAAATCTGTTCTTCGATATTATTACACTTTTTGCTTCAAGATTAACTTTATTTCATGATCAACACTGGGACAAGTTAACTGTACAGTATAATGATTCCCTCCTTGAGGCCACCCGTGACTCCCGTGACTTACCTTCGTCTTTACCGGAGAACGACTTCTGGAGTCGGGTTCCTTAGAATCCTCTTTGCTTGGTCTGGCCACTGGTGCCTTTCCTTCATCGCTGATTGCTGTCTCGCGGTCCCTCCTCTCTTCCTGGTCTCTTGTCTCTTCTCGGTGCTCTGGTGCTCAGATGTGGGACCCTGGGGCTTCTCTATCACAATGGTTTTGGCGAAGTTTTGCAGACCAGCGGTCCACCACGAATCCTCTTCTGTGGTTTTGCTAATATCTATTTCCAGGCTTTGGGCCTGCTGGATCATTGCGCTTTGGCCTCGCCGGAGCTCTGGCGTCTCACTCTCTACTGTGGAGCCAGTTTGAAACTCGACGGTTTTCTCGTTTCTGCTTCCTGCAGGTGGTACGCAGATCGGAGCCTTCCTGGGCCGATGTCTGTGTTACTTTTGCTCTCCTCTCTCTCTCTCTGGCTCATCAATGTTGCATTCATCAACAAACTAGTCTCAGTAGATTGGTTATTCTCATTTAAAGGAACATATTATTTTTCAATAAGATGATAGCATCTTTGCAGAGTTTTTTCATCTCAGTCTTGATGTGAAAAGGTTTCTGATTTTTGTGAGCATTGCAGGTAGGCCATAATGAACACAGCTTGAGGGAGTTCCTCACAGGAACAGGATTCCTTGTCAGAGGAGTCTCTCCCGGTGAGGTGCCACTTGCCTCTGCCCCTATGGAGGGTATGGTGGAGTGGGCTCACCTCCCAAGCCTTACAGGAAGGGGCTCCCCCTTGGGGAGAAGGGACACATTCCTTTGATTCGTCACATTATGTAGAACCATTCTGGAGACTTTCTTGTGTCTTTTTCAGAGAGCAAGGTGTAACCACACCTTCACTGGATTAATTATCTCTAGCCATCAACCAGGCCTCTATCTTTTATCCATTTTTGGAAAACTTCTCTCAGTGTGCACATACTGGACCTCTCAAGGACAGGTCCAAGACCTTGTTTCGAAACCTCCCAACCACACTCCCACCCCGCACCAATTACCAAGAATCTTTCCATCCTGGAACTTGTGTCGGGTTTCTGAAATAAAAGGCTCTATCCAGTTATGGTTATATGGTTAGATGTATGTTTATTACCTTCCATTTGTTTTTTGAATTTCACTTCTATTAACCATGTTGTCAAGGCCCACTAGCGGTTAATTTGCACAACTTCCCCCTGACCATGGAAGCCGAATGAAAGTCTACCCTCCACCCAAGGTTGGTACGGGTTCCTGACTCAGAATAACAGGGCACCACGTGGCACGCATCAGGGCGGAAGAGGGTTAGGAAGAAGTTGTGGATAGGTAAGGGGATTTAGGAACTCCAGAAAGAGGGTTAGGGAAACATAATGGACAGGAAGGGGGAAGTACAGGGAAAAACCTTAAACATCATGACCTTACTTTGCACATAAACCTCACCCTTACCTGTTTGCACAATTCTGCTCCACTCCTGCCCTTCCTGAAACTCTATGGAGACTAGACACCCCTCTTTAATCAGAGGCTCAAGTCATAGGACACTCTCCTACTCTCCTGTTCACCCTATGCATTTCACTCACTCATTCCCAAATGTAAATGCTGGCACGAACAAAGCGGATGTTTTGCAATGGCAAGGTACTACATATGGATGCACATAGCCAGCCTCAACTGAGACATGGAAGCATGAAAACTATTGACACAGTTAACATATTTTGCAACACAGAAGCGTGATCATGGATTTAGCGGCAACATGAACCCCTCCTATCATGCACTCCCTGTTCTTCCTCAGTAGCTCCTTGGGAGCTGCATATGCATGACTGTCCAAAAGACTATAGTCTGTGGAGTCTCCAGGCTTTGTGCCGACCCTGGTATTGTGTGAACATTCAGTTTGACCACATGTTACAGCAAGTGATTATGCAGGTACTTAGCTCAGGCCTGGGGAACCTTCTGCGGTCTGCCCAGGGGTAGATGTATCAGGCGTTGTCTCAATCACCAGCACATGACACAGAATGCTGTCCGATTCTCCGAGACCTTCCCATTCAGCGAGTGCCGGCCTCCCAGCAGAGAAAGAATGGGAAGAGGAGCAAACACGGGCATTGCTGAAATTGTGCTCTCCTGCTGCCTCCTCGACTCTGCATCCTCACCTGGTCCTGACCTCGGCCCGTGCCTGCATAATTGTGAATCACCAGCAAGCATCACGGGCAGAGACAGGCTTAATAAGCCATCACGTCTGCCCGCCCTGGGCACGTGACCCTTCTCGTATCTGAACGACGGCCTGCTGGCACCAAACACAGTCCCACAGATTCTGGAGCGACAACCCACATCCCCCAAACGTCTCCCACAATGCACAACACCAACACTCCACCTCCCAAAAGTCACATTTCCCGCCCTCACATGCCCCTGTCCAGGGCGGGGTTTGCCTGGATTCAATTTATGGAACAGTCTGACCAACCTCGCAGCATGAACCGCATTTGCAGATTCCCAGGAGTTATCCTCAGGATCATAACTGATCCACTCAGTGAGATACCACAAGCGCCTTCCTCACCGTCTGAAGTCCAGGATGCGATGAACCTCATACACCTCATGTCCATCCTTTAGCAACACCGGTGGTCTTTTGGTTTGGGCTGTCGTCATCGCTGGTTTCACTAAAGAGAAATGAAAAACAGAATGTATTCTCAGAGTTGCTGGAAGCTTCAATTTAACTGCGAGAGACACATTTCACAATCACACAGGGGCCAATGTACCGGGGTAACAGTTTCCGAGACCAAGAAAACTTAATATTTTGTGTAGACAGCCACACCCAAACGCCCACCGCATACTGGGCCCCTCTTGTCTCTTCTTGTTAGCATATCCCTTATAAGAGTCCTTTGCTGTCAGTAAGTGTTGCTGAGCCTTTTGTCAAATACTGGCAATCTCCTGCTTATGTTCTGTTATTGCTGGTATACTCGTGTCAGAAGTTAACACCTCAGGGATCATGTTTAACTCTTCGGCATATAAACACATGTTGGATGACATGCCCAAAGATGCATGATCTGAATTGTTGTAGCAAAATTCTGCCAGTCATAGCACTTGCACCCAAGAAGTTACCCTGCCAGCGATAAAACCATGAAGAAACTGTTCCATTGTTTGATTGACTCTCTCTGTCTGGCCATCCGTCTGAGGATGGTAACTAGTAGACAGAGCGCAGGAAATTCCCACCCTAGCACAAAAGGCTCACCAAAACTGTGACGTGAACTACGCCCACCGATCAGATACAGTTGACCGTGGTGAACCATGTAAGCATACAACATGCTGTAAGAACAACCTGGCCAATTCCCCTGTACAAGGTATTCCTGCACAGGGAACAAATAGGGCCTGCTTTGAAAATTAGTCAGCTACCACCAATATCGTGTCATAAACCCCCTCTTTAGGGACATCCATTACAAAGTCCATACAAATGTGTGTCCATGGTCCCTCTTGTATGACTAACCTTAGATCTCATACACGTGTCACAATGCAAAATGTAATCATGAGTATCCCTACCCATACCTGGCCACCAAAAATACATTTGTAACATCTTCACCATTCTTCTTTCACCTGCATGCCCAGCCAACCAGGACTTATGGCACCACAACAGCACCTTCTCACTCAAGTATTGTGTGGGAAGAAACAACTTACCTGCCTGAGGGCAGTCAATTCTGTACACTCCTGCCCTCCTTCGTATCCTCCCATTTCTACAACTCACTAGCGGGAATTGTACTCCGCACTTTCTCCAGAATGTCTCTTCTTACTGCCCCTACAACTCGGTCGACTGATATTATTTGTCTGTTCACCTGAGAAGCAACCTCTGTATTTCCCTGTCTGGTTAATGCATCTGCCTTTCCAATATTCCTCCCAGGTAAATACATGACCACAAAATCTAATTCCTCAAAAAACAGAGACCAGCGCAACTGCCACAGACTCAAGGTTTTCACCAACGTCACAAACTGTAAGTTCTTTTAATCGGTCAGCAGAGTCACTGGATGCCATGCAACCCATCAGTTAGTGCCATCACTCCTGAAACGCTGCTCGCATAGCCAACAATTCCTTATCGGTAATGGGATAATTCTGCTCGCAGCTGGTCAACTTTCTGGAAAAAAAGCCACTGGACATCTCACACACAGTACCTAGGATCATTAAGGAACTGCAGAGGTTTGCAGTGACCTTGGGGTTTACAATAAACTACTCTAAATCAAAAGCACTGAACATAACGGAGAAAGGAGAAGACATAGCCCTCATTGAGGAACTCTACCCCCTAAAGTGGGAAAAGGAGTCCCTGAAGTATCTAGGGGTTCAGATCACTAGAGAACCGAAGAACTTACAGAAGGCAAATATTACACCTCTCTGTAGGCGCCTCCAGGAATACTTGCTAAGGTGGGACGCTCAGGAACTCTCATGGTTCGCAAGGATAGCGGCAGTAAAAATTACCTTACTCACCAGGCTACTATATGTAGTAAGCTCAACCTCAGCGGAAATATCCCCAAAGCTAATTAAGGAACTTCAGAGGGCAGTGTTCAAATTTATCTGGGGAAATAAGAAACCGAGGATCCAAAGACAGATCCTGATGCGACCAATGCTTCTCAGAGGGCTGGGAGTCCCAGACATAGGGAGGTACATATAAGCAGCCCAATTAACATCAAAGTTAAAATAGGCGGGTCAGGACCCTCTCCCTGGATGGGGGAAGATGGAACAAACAATAACAGAGATCCCATTAAAAGTGCTACATCTCCTAAAGCCAGGCACCCGTGAAAAGGGGGGCTCTCTATTGGAGGCCAATAAGATGACCCTACGCAGCTGGCATAGAGCAATCCAGGGTAGTAAGATAAGACCAGGGCTGGGTCTGCTATCCCCATGGTGCACAACACAGATTTCTCACCCGGACTACATAAAACATTTTGGGTAGGGTGGAAGGACGCTGACACAATAACATTACAAGATATGTATCAGAAAGGAGCCCCACTCTCATTTGAAGAGTGCAAAGAGAAATTTGGCATTGATGAAAATCACAGATATAGATACATACAACTCCGCCATTGGATCTCACATCCAGTCGTAAAGGAGGCTGGGTTAAGACCTCCAATAGGCCTAGAATTAATAATAATGGAGGGAACACCTACGAAAGGGATGACTAGATTATATAAACTCTGGGACAGGGCGCAGACAGATGATACCCTCCAATATATGAAAGTTTGGAAGCGGGATATGGGGGAGGAGATCACGCAGGAAGAGTGTACTCAAATATGGATGAGGGCGCATAAGTTATCCAAATCTACAGCAATCAAAGAAACTGCATACAAACTCTGCTACCGCTGGTATATGCCCCCATATAGACTACATAAGATGATCCCTACGTATCCCCCGGAATGCTGGCGACAATGCGGGGAAAGAGGAGATATGTTCCATATGTGGTGGTCGTGCCCGAAGATGACCATGTATTGGAAAGAAATCTTGGGCCACATTAGAGACATAATGGGATCGGAACTACCATGGTCACCAAAAGTAATCCTGCTAGGCGTAGTAGCAGAAGGAAAATATGTGGCTTCAGGGAATAGAGCGGCCCTCATAACCCACCTTTTGACAGCAGCGAGAATGACGCTGGAGGGCCCCACTGCACCATGGTGGTGGGTCAAAGTGTGGGGAGTTATGGCAATGGAAAACATCTGTGCCACGAAATCGGGAAGGTACCTAAAATTTCTCGCAATATGGGAACCCCTCCAGGACTACGTAAGGGAAAGAGAGGCTCACTACTGCAAACCACGACTGCTCAGAAACATCCATATCCGATGAAGAGACATAGAGGAACCACAGCAGAGGGTTGGGCTCAATGACATGAACTGGTCAAGAACCAAGGTGATTTGGTAAAGACAATAGCAAGGGTGGGTGGGAAGGTTGGGAGAGGGTGGAGGGGGGTGGTGGGAGAAAATAAGACGAGGGTAAATTCAAGAGGACAATCACTGGAAACAATGTGAATGCTCCCAATATGGCTGACAATGATATGAGGGCAGTAATGTTTCATAATACAAGTTGTAACTGTTTACAATCTTTTTTGTCGTAGTAAAATTGAAAATAAAGTTGGTTAAAAAAAAATATGAAAAAAAGCCTCTGGATGCATAATTCTCTCCTCTTGTGATAGAATGGCACCAATCGCAAAATTGGATGCATCAGTCTCCACTTGAAAAGGTTCTTCCAGGGTTGGATGCCGCAAGATCAGAGCCTCTGTAAAAGCAATCTTTAGTTTCGAAATGCAGCCGCAGCCTCCTCATCCCACCTGAACCTTGTGGCCTTCCTCAACAGTCGCGTTATTGTGGTAATGATATGTAAAACTCTGCTAATAAAGTGCTGGTAAAAGTTAGCATTTATGCGCTGAGGGGAAGGCCACTGAGTGACAGCTTGCACCTTCCTCTCATCCATAACCACCCCAGCCGGAGTGAGGACAAATCCCAAAACTTCCACACGAGTGGTATGGAATTTACATTTCTCCAATTTTGCAAATAGATGATGTTCCTGCAAACGCTGAAGCACAGCCCTGACCTGCTGCACATGTAATTCTACCGAATTAGAATACATCAGAATGTCATTGACCCAATGATGAACACATCCAAAAAATCTCTCAACACCTCCTGCATGAAATGTTGGAATGCATCAGGGACATTACACAACCGAAAGGGCATCACCAAATACTCAAAAAGGCAGAACTTCGTCTGAAAGGCCGTTTTCCACTCATCCCCCTCCTTTACTTGAAAGCCCCTCTCAGATCTAACTTGGTATACATCTTGGCTGTCTTGAGCTGATTGAGCAGAACAGAGATGAAGGAGAGTGGAAACCGGTTCTTCATGGTAACCCTATTAAATGCTCTGTAGTCAATTGTTCACAAAGTACCTTCCTTCTTTGGTACGAAGAATAAAGGTGAGGAGACAGGTGACTTGGAATGTCCAATAAAACCACATGTCAGCATCTCATCCAAATATTGCCGCAAATGCTGTGTCTCTTTCTCTGAAAGAGCATAAATGCGACTGCAAGGTAACTTTGCATCAGGTTCCAGATCAATTGCACAATCATAAGGTCGGTGCAGAGGTAATACAAAAAACTGAAAGGAGCAGGAAAACTCTAGCCTCTGGACCAGAGTATTATAATGTCATTAATAAACAGAAAAAATATGTCCAGAGAAAGAAATATTGATAGTGCTGTATCAAAAATGCCTCTGCCTTCCTCTTGTGAAACAGTTCAGAAAAATCTTGATATTCCGTCGGCAGTGAACCTGTCACTGTTCCAATGCTCGCCATCACCCCTCCTTCCACCAGAAATGCTGTCGGACCCATAGCCTCCCTCAAATGGTCCCCACAATTCTGTGAGTCAAAAGGTAATTAAGCTCCACCCAGTCTATCCTCGGGTTATGCATCAACAACCATGGAATGCCCAATATCAACCCAAACTGTGGGGCGGCTATTAAATGAAAAGTAATGTTCTCCTCATGTCCTGTCTTGCACAGCATCTTCAAGTGCTGGGTTTGGGTCGTGATGGGACCAGATAGTAGACCTGACCCATCTTCTGCTGGAACGGGTTCTGCCACCTCCTTGGGCATAGTGGGTGCCCATAATTTGGTTGCTAGATTAATATCCTGAAAATTCCTCATAGCTCTGGAATCCACTATTGCCTAAGCTACCTATTCACAAAAAGCAACGTCACCAAGTACAAATGGGGAGTCTTATTTTGAAATGTGTTGACAACCAAGCTCAGGGAACTCAGGTACAATAAGGCTCGGTGTAGTTCCCCCCTCTACTGAGCCAATTATTTTCCAGACTCACTCTTTTTCCGGTCTATATTGTGTGCCAGTGTATTAGGACCATTTCTGATGAAGTTACCTGATTTCCCACAGTACAAACACAAGTTGTTGGACCTGCGCTTTTCTCTTTCCTCTGCCGATAATGGCCCCCTAACACTGACGATTTGCATGGGCTCCCCCTCAGATGATCTAAATTGCGTGTCCCTTCCCCTATCCAACCGAGCCAAGGGAACCCCTTGTATCTTCTTTTCCCCTCTCCTCTCACCAATCCTATGGTCTAGTCTTAAAGCAAAATCGATTAAAGCACTAAAAGAATCAGGTTTGGGCCCTACATGTGCAATAGCATCCTTTAATTCATTGCGAAGGCCCTGATAGAGCAATACTGATTGCTTGGATGCAGGCCATTCTGCCTCGAACACTAGTCTATTGAAATGAGTAACAGACGTTACCAAATCCCTATTTCCCTGCTTTAATCCAAATAGATCCTTGTCTGTGCTAATGACATATTTCTTCGGCCAAACAACCGCTTAAACTCCTCCAAAAACGGATGCCAATTATACAATATAGGATCGCCCTTCTGAACTAATGGGATAGTCCAGGCCGCAGCATCTCCAGACAGATAAGAGATCACAAATGCAGTCCTTGCTTGCGTAGCCTCAAAAGCCCAAGGTTTGCATAGAAAATGTAACTGGCTTGAGTCAAGAACATAGAACATTTTCTCGGATACCCAAAAAACCCTTCGTATGAGGCCAAGGATACCCCCAATTGTTGCTGCACCACCACTGTACTGGATTGACTCGATGAGGCAACATGCGTGGCCTCAGCAGCACCCTGCAAGGGAGTACTCTGTGCTATTAATCCACTCACTTGTGCCTTTAACACACTTGTCTCTTGCTGAGCGTGAACTCATTCTGATTGTATATCTTGTTGTGGAAATGCTGCTCTCCTGCTGCCTCGTCGACTGTGTGTCCTCACCTGGTCCTGACCTTGGCCTGTGCCTGCATAATTGCGAATCACAAGCAAGCAGCACGGCCCGAGACAGGCTTAGTAAGATGTCACGCCTGCCCACCCTGAGCATGTGACCCTTCTGGATCTTCCCACCGGCCTGCTGTGAAGCATAGCTCTTGGCACCAAACACAGTCCCAGACACCCTGGACCTGCCACCCACATACCCCAAACGTCTTCCGCAATGCACCACACCAACGCTCCACCTCCCAAACCTCACACCTGTGTCCATTTGAAGGGTTATTGATTGCATACATGCCAACAGTCTGGTGTACCTGAGAGGGAGATTTCAACACAGAAAGTTGGAGAATTACATTTTCTCAAAGTATTGTATTGGGGCTGGAATTATTTTAGGCAAAAGAAAGTAAGTAATTGCAATATTTTGAATAGAAAAATTGGGAGTCTCCTGCCTAAATTGGGAGGGTTGGCATGTATGTAATAGTTCCTCTCATTTGTTATGAGTCAGGATTCAGAGCACTGGGGACCATTTTCTTTCATGCAACTCTACAAGCACAATTACTTTGATTTCTGCCAGGAATCCTGGCTTAAAATATTTCCTGGGGTCGGCATATCAGTGACTAAGGTTTTAAATTGCATTTCATTGGCAGTTTTCCATGATCTTACTGGCGACTATTGATTATGGAGAAGAGGAGGCAAGGCAGGCATATAATCCACCTACTAAAGATGTTTGAATCTGCCTTCCGCCATGGATGCCTACGAGTATGGAAATGGAGCTTAAAATGTGTCTTCAACTCTAAATGGCTTATTGTCAAAACCAATACTAGAGGAAAGTATGTGGACACTCTCCCCCGAACCACAGGAGCCGAATGAAGTCGACCCTCCACCCGTGGTTGGCACAGATACCTGATATATATATACACAGGATACCACGTGCCAGCCAATGGGGGGAAGAGGGTTAGGAAGAGGTTGTGGACGGGGAGAGGAATGTTAGGGAAACCGGATAGAGGGTTAGGTAACACCTAAGTTGGACAGGATGAGGGACGTAACCAGGAAAAAACCCTACTCTGCCTAACATGAAATAAAGTACCAAGGAGTCTAAAATAAACACTGGTCAACAGTAATGTCCTCTTAATACTGGACACTAGTACACAACTACTAAGGTTCCAGCACCTCTTAGTACCTTCTTGCTACAGGTACTCATAATGCTCTTGTTACATGAAATACAGATTATGCAAGCACGAAATGAAACAAACTCATGGGAGAGTATCCCAACATGAAGAACATAACACATGACCCTATGGGCAAGCAGTAGCACATGGAGGACACACATAAAACATACATGACCCAGGGGTCTGAGTAACAACATTAAACATAGCACTGTGTTTTCAAGAACCCCCACGATGTAACTAGTTCATGACACTAGCACTCAACCGTGTAGACTGTCCTTTTTGTCAAGGAAATGCCCTCACACATACATAACTTCAAGAGTCCCTGTTAACTCATTGTGAGTGGTAATTGCGGAGTTTATTGCTGCCAAAATGTAAGTACACAACAAAGAAAAAACCCAACCAGCACTTATCTGAATGTCTGGGAAGCTTGGAAGCCTCCCCAGACGTTAGCTGTTGACGCCGTACTAGCAGCGCGAGTCAGACTTCCACTGCCTCGTGTTCCGTGCCGCGTTCAGGAAACAATGCAGAGCGGCATGGAAACAGCGCATAGCCTCAGTGCACTGCTTTTCCGTAGTTCAAGTTGCTGCTTGGCCCAGCAAGCGGGCGTTATTCCGCGAGATCCTCCGACATGGCTTCGCCTCCAGACACAAAATAAGCCACACCTGCCATGCGCCGTTAAGCCCTAATAAGTTGTTACTAATTACAGACAGCTGGCTCAATGCGCGTATGGCCAGAACTACACAATTCCCAAAGACTGCTGGGTAATGTAGCTTTTTTGTCATAATATGTTTTTTAAGCATTCTGAAGACCCTGACACCTTTTCCTCCTCCACCGCCCCAAATTCCTGACATTACCACCTCTCCCAGGGCCCTTCCAAGGTCCTGGTTTCTCCGGATGTTGCCTATGAAACTGTCGGACCAACCTTGGAGCCTGTACCTCCTCTGCGGGTTCCCAAGAACAGTCTTCTGGTCCATAACCTTTCCACTTAATCAAATACCAAATTTTCAGATTTCTTTTCTTGACATCCAAAATACATTGAACTTCATATACTTCTTGTCCTGCTTTCATGATAGCTGGAGGTTGTTTCTCTGTTTATTCCCCATTTCCGGCAAATGTTCCGGTATCATATTCAGTTCATGACCATATAAACATTCATTAGGGGCCATTCCCAGGGAAGCGCGATAGGTGTTATTATAGGTAAATTCTGCCAGCCATAAAGCCTGTACCCATGAATCTCTGCCATCACTCAGATAACCACATAAATATTGCTCAGGAGTTTGATTCACTCTTTCAGTCTGTCCGTCTGTTTGGGGATGATAGCTGGTGGACAGAGCACAGTTAATTCCCAACATTTGACAAAAAGCACGCCAAAATCTGGAGGTAAATTGTGAACCTCTATCCTACACCATACTCTTTGGCAACCCATGCAGCTGCACCACATGTTGCAGAAATAACTCCGCCAATCTACCTGCCCCAGGTATCCCCTCACAAGGGATGAAATGGGCTTGTTTTGACAGAAAATCTACCACCACCCATATGGTATCACATTGCTTATCGGGCGGCAGATCAGTGATAAAATCCATAGAGATATGTGTCCAGGCTTGCTCAGGAGTGGGTAATGGCTCAAGTAAACCTCTTTTCTTAACATGCTCTGCTTTATTACGTGCACAATTTTCACATAATTCCACATATCTTTCCATGTCTTGTTTTAAAGAAAGCCACCAAAAGTATTTTTTCAGCATTGTCTGCATTTTTCTCAACCCTGCGTGTCCTGCTAAGGGAGACTGATGACACCAGAATAAAGCCTTGTCTTGTAGTTCTTTCGTTGGCAGGTATAGTCGCCTCTGATGGTACGGCAACCCTTCCCGTATACTACGTGCCGGATGTCTATTGCGCCACGCTAACATTTGTTGAGGATTTAAAGCTTTCTTGACTGAATCAGTGACCTGTTTGGTCATAGCCCCAACAATTTTATCTGGTGAAATAACAGTTTTAACTTCACCTACGGTATGATCCAAATTTTGTTGTCTAGAAAGGGCATCTGCCTTCCCATTTCTGCTGCCTGGTCTAAAAGTAACCACAAAATCAAATTAATTAAAGTATTGCAACCATCTCAATTGCCTAGGACTAAGTGTGTGAGCTGTTTTGAAGTATTGCACATTTTTGTGGTCAGTTACCACCACCACCTGGTGCCGTGCTCCCAGTAAATAGTGGCACCACTCAAGGAATGCCGCCCGAATTGCCAACAACTCTTTCTCTGTTATAGAATAATTTTGCTCACATCTTGTCAATTTCCTAGAGTAAAATGCTACTGGGTGCCATACCTCTTTCTCATCTTTTTGCGACAAAATGGCTCCTATCGCCACGTTACTAGCATCTGTTTCCACTTGAAATATTCTCTCTGTGTTAGAATGTTTTAACACAGGAGCCGTAGTAAAGGCTACTTTCAACTCCTGAAAGGCATTCTCTGCGTCAACACTCCAATTAAATTTCACTGCCTTTTTTAACAACTGCGTGATTGGTGTAACAATTTTAGAGAAATTGCTGATAAAACGCCTATAGAAGTTGGCAAAGCCTAGAAAAGATTGCATGTCCTTGATGCATTGTGGCGAGGGCTAGTCTCTAACTGCTTGCACTTTCTTAGAATCCATCAATATTCCTGTATTAGTCAAAATAAATCCCAAAAATTCCACCTGTGTAACATGAAATGCACACTTCTCCAACTTGACACACAGTTGACTCTCCTGCAACCGTTTCAATACTGTCTTTACTTGTTGTACATGCTGCTCTGGAGTTTCAGAATAAATCAAAATATCATCAATATAAACAATAACAAAAACATCAATGAATTCTTGCAAAACTTCTTGCATGAAGAACTGAAAAGCGGCCGGGGCATTGCATAAACCAAAAGGCATGACAAGGTACTCAAACAAACCAAATTTCGTTCTAAATGCTGTCTTCCACTCATCTCCTTCTTTGACCCGTATCAAATGATACTTCGTCGTCCCATCCAAGGGAAGAGGGCAGGAGCCCTTCCCCATCGCTGGAACCCTGAAACAGCTGGTAAGCTGCAACGAAGGCCTGCCTGGCCTTGTCCTACTTCCTGCTTGTCCCCCGCATGCCGGGCGCATCGCGGCGCCACAACGAGGCTAAGGGCCTCATTACGACCCAGGCGGTAAGGGGCTTACGGCAGCGTAAACAGCGCCGACCCTTACCGCCTGAGTACGAGGTCCCTTAGCGCCATGGAGCTTTTAACACCTGCTTTTAGCAGGTGTTAAAATCCATGGCGCTAAGGGACCATGGAGTTAATTACGCCACCGTAATTTACGGTGGCGTAATTAACGCCTTCCCCACTCCCATTATGCCCTATGGGGCAAAAATGGGAATGGGGAAGGGTAAATGGGGATTGGTGACTTACCGCCCCGCCAAGGTCGGAATGGGGCGGTAAGTCCGCCAACCACCATGGCGTAAACATAGTTTACGCCATGGTGGTAAAGTCACGGCCCAGGCGGTAACTTACCGCCTGGGTCGTAATGAGGCCCTAAGCCTCGCATATCCAGCATCTTACATCCGCCGGCAGGCGGATGTGCCGGCGGCTCCTACGAAGGCCATACAAAGGCCTGTTGAGCGCCTGTTTGGCGCACGTGAGGCGCTATATGGCCCTTTCAATTATCCATCTGCTTCAAGGTGGCAGTATCGTTAGCGCGGCACCATTGACCTCCTATTAACACGGTAAGACCGGGGCTTCTGCGTGCACACTTATCTGGCCATCTAGTTGGCTGTACTGCCGAGACTTATCAACTAAATCCGTATCATCGCGCGACACTGCTAATGCTATCCTCTGCACCTACGCTTCCTAAACCATTGTCAGGGCTGCACACTCTGCCTCTTTGAACATTGCCCGTAGTACTAGGGCATAACTTATTCTCTGTAGCTTTCGTGCCATTGCAAACTTTGCACGTTGTGCCTTTGTATTTCAACTTTTGCATGGTCTCTTTATGTAGAGGCACACTAATGATTATACTGTGCCTTATGGTCGCCTACCAACCACACTGACTATTGTGTTGTGCCTTATGGTCGCCTACCAACCACACAGACTATTGTGTTGTGCCTTATGGTCGCCTATTGACCACACTGACTATTGTGTTGTGCCTTATGGTCGCCTATTGACCACATTGACTACTGTGTTGTGCCTTATGGTGGCCTACCGACCACATTGACTATTGTGTTGTGCCTTATGGTCGCCTATTGACCACATTGACTACTGTGTTGTGCCTTATGGTGGCCACCAACCACAATATGTGGACAGTAGGCAAAGTGTACGAAGCATGTGAACTAATAATGTATGCATCTGATAGATAATGCTGCCACAGTTTATGACCTTGTTAAACGTAACGTATATGAACACTCAGTCACCAGTCTCTATAGCTCGGCAATCAACTCTATCTAATTACTGTGTCTTACTAGACTGAAGCTATTACGTATGTGCTCTACAGCTTGTTGCCACTGATTACTGCCCTTATCACCTCTGCCTTGTAATCGCCTAGCTTCCAGCCCTACTGCACCTCACTAAGCCATCCGCTAGACTGAAGCTTTGCTCCTCTCACCTAGCTTACTTTGTGCTCGCCACCCCAGTCCTGAATACTGAAACTGTGCTTCCAGGTCCATTGCACATACTCGTAATCGTACAACATGTACCTACCACCTCTCTACACAACACTCCTAAGAGCCCTTCTTTACATAATCACGCTACAAGACATCACCATGCCTCAACATACCCTACCATTGGCTCCTGTACATTACTCGGCCAAGCAGCTCACCAGACCATGCACTCTAATACAAAGGAATCTTAAACTACGTGCAAGACTCCCAAGATTGCATGACTACTTACCTAAAACAGTATCTTACACCACTACTGGCCCTAGTAAATCCAATCGACATCACCACCTGCAACTCAACAGCAGACTCTTCAGAGAGACTGTTACACCCCCCAAGCCCATTCCCAAGGCACTGCCCCCACCAGCTCAACCAACGATAAAAGGGGCGTACATAAATGCACGCTCTATGGTCGCCCACGCAACGGAGATTTCAGACATACTACATAATGGAAACTTGGATTTTCTAGCCATCACAGAATCCTGGCTCCACCCCGCAGCCAGCCCAGCAATTATGTTAGCCATCCCAGATGACTACACCCTCCTCAGACTAGACCGTACCACATCGCGAGGTGGAGGTCTTGCGATCATACATTAAACGAATCTCACACTGAAACTCGATCCACCTCTTAGTACAAACTCTTGTGAAGTCCTCACAGCCAAGCTATCCATAACTAACTCACATTTTGTAACTATCCACCTTATCTACCGCCCACCAGGCCCTATAGGACTCTTCGAAGAAGATCTCAATAATATCCTATCTAATAATCTGAAAAGTTCCTCCCAGAAACTCGTACTAGGAGATTTCAACCTAGGACTCCATGACCCCCGAGACTCGAATGCCACACTAATCAATAACTCCCTAGAGGAACTAGGTTTCACCCAAAAGATTACATGCCCTACTCATACTAAAGGCAGAACCCTTGATTGGATTGCTGTGCACAATTGCCCCATTTCGGTACTATCCACACTACCTCAGCTTTGGTCAGACCACTATCTGATCACATTCGCCTTAGAGGCCCCACCTGCGCTACTCATTGATAATGTAGCCCCAGCAGTCCCCACTAGAAATAAAAGAAACATCACACCAGAAAACCTCATCCCGCTGATCATACCCACCCTCAATTCTATACCAGACAACACTGACCCATTTACCATGGTAGACGTGTACAATAAAGTGATGCTATCATCCCTTGATGCCATAGCTCCCTTAAAGATTAGAAAAAGCAAACAACGTAAACATGTGAACTCCTGGTTCTCCCCACAACTAAAAAAACTCAGACGTGAGAAACGTCATTGTGAGAAAATATGGAGACTTGATCCTTCAGAGACCAATAAGCGCAACCTAAGTAAGCAATCAGCCCTCTACAAAAAAGAAATAATTTCCGCCAAACAAACTTCCTACAACCTCCGAATCACCCAAGCTAAGTCCAATACTAAAGAGCTCTTTACAATTCTGAAGGAGTTAGAATCTCCTATCCAAACCCCAGACTCTTGCACCAAGGATAAAAACTGGTGTACAAACATTCAAAATGCCCTGTCTAATAAAATCACCACCTTGCAAACGAAGATCCACCATAAAAAGGCTCCCCTTCTCACCATTACGAAACCCAATATTAACGATGTGACAGTGACACCTTCCATCCTGACCCCCTCACTTGATACCACCCCCCACTTCAACTTCCGCAAAGTATCCATCAAAGAGGTTGAGAATGTCATCCTCACTCTTAAACCATCGAACTGCCACAGGGACTTATGCCCAGCACAACTTATAAAAGATGCAGCTCGTGAATTATCACCTTTCATCACTAAACTAATAAATGCATCCTTCAACTCAGGCATAATACCCAATAACCTGAAACAATCATGGGTCCTCCCACCCCTCAAAAAACAAAACTTAGACCCCGCCATACCCACGAACTATCGTCCTATCACCACAGTACCATTCATGGTTAAAATCATCGACAAATTGGCATATTTACAAATCCAACAATACCTAGAATATAACCACCTTCTAGGAATCCGACAATCTGGTTTCAGACCCCAATACGGAACCGAAACCGCTCTGGTTGACCTTAAGATACAAATTGACGAGTTGAGAGACCAGGGCAAAACTGCACTGCTGCTGCTCCTTGACCTCTCAGCAGCTTTCGATTTAGTCGACCACGAGATTCTGTGCAAACATCTCGAGTTGGCCGCACACTTCTCCCATGAGGCTATAGGCTGGATTCAGTCCTTCCTCAGTGATAGAACAATGCGCGTCTTCTCACCATTAGCGGCTGCTGACCCCACGCCCATCGCCTGTGGCGTGCCTCAGGGCTCCTGCGTCTCACCTACATTGTACAACATCTTTACAAAGCCCCTTTTCGATGATCTCGACGGTCTGGGTATCACCTACACAAACTATGCAGATGATACTCATATCCTCATCCCGTTGTCGGGGGATTATGACAAGGATTTGGCCTTTGTAAACAGAGTGTACCTCATCATTCAGGCATGGATGGCCTCACACGGACTATGCCTGAATGATGACAAAACAGAACTCCTCATTCTTGGTACCTCAGCCAATATCAACAAACTCGGCCAAATTTACTCATCATTCGTAATTGATAACAACACCATCACTGTGACCAAGGAGGTAAAAACTTTGGGTTTTTACCTAGACTCCTCACTATCATTTAACAAACAGGTAAACGCAATGGCCTCCGCCACTGCTTATACTTGTAAACTCATCCGAGCTGCCAAACCACTCCTAACACCTAATAACTGCACTACCTTGGCCAGAGCATTGATCCTATCTAAGCTGGATTACTGTAATGCCCTTTACGTAGGCAGTAACAAACATATCATAAACAAGATCCAAATCCTTCAAAATAATGCTCTAAGAGCAGCTCTAAATATCCCCAAGAAAGCCCACATCTCAGATACCAGAAGATCTGTTAACTGGCTTTCCACGAAAGGCAAAATTTTCCTTAAGTCTGTCTCACTGACACACAAATGCCTTCATGACATGGCCCCGAAATATCTGATAACAAGATTCTCTAGACAGGTTTCATACCGCCCCTCCAGAAGTGCCAACGCCAATCTACTACTAGTCCCAAGATTCAAACGGTCCCTGACTGGAGGGAACAGCTTCCCTGTTAAAGCAGCTACTCACTGGAACTCACTACCGCCACCTCTAAGGAAAGACATCCCTTACTTTCAGTTCAGGACATACATTATACAATGGATGAAGGACCATGACAAATAATACTCCCTGGTGGCTCCTCATGCCATTATCAGTGCCATCACCAATTGTATTATTGTTCAGTGTACCCCCGCTACCTCCTGCTACTATATAAACTGCACTAGATAAAATGTCTTTGATATCTGTTTACCCATGTTACCACTGTATCCCTATTGTAACTCCACGGGACGTTATTTAATTTGCTGTATGTAACTAAGCTATACAACCCTCTTACTATGTTCGCGCCTAGTTATCCTTATGGTTATGTGCGCATTATAAATAATAAAACAAACAAACAAACAAATGATACGCACCCCTGAAGTCCAGTTTGGTGTAAATCTGGGCAGACCTCACTTGGTCTAACAAAACTGAAATCAATGGCAATGGAAATCTGTTCTTAATAGTTACCTTATTTAAGGCCCTATAGTCAATACAAGTGCGTAAAGTACCTTCTTTCTTGGGAACAAAAAATAACGGTGAGGAAACTGGAGACGTGGAATGGCGAATAAACCCTTTAGTCAACATCTCATCCAAATATTCTCGTAAATATTGATTCTCCTTTTCTGTAAGGGCATAAATTCTGCTGCAAGGCAATTTTGCTCCTTCCTCCAAATCAATAACACAATCATAAGGTCTATGCGGAGGAAGTTGTTCAGCAATTCTTTTATCAAACACTTCACTAAACTCTCTGTACTGTGCAGGAATTCTCTCTGTCACTGCTCCCACAATCTGATCTTCCGATCTTTTTTCCACTAGCCAGGTAGCTGGTCCTGCTTCCGGAAAAATATGCTCTTGACATCTTTCATCCTCAAACCACACCCTTTGTTTTACCCAATCAATCCTAGGATTATGAAGCACCAACCAAGGCATTCCTAGAATTAATCCAAATTGAGGGGCTACTATTAGGTCAAATGTGATTTCCTGTCTATGCCCTGGTCCATACATTATCACCAATTTATCTGTTTGCTTTCTTATAGGACCTGATACCAAAGGTAAACCATCCACTGATTGTACACCTTCCACCTTGATTTTATCACACAAAGGCAATCCTAACTGCTCTGCTAAAGTAATATCCACAAAATTGCCAGTAGCCCCTGAATCCACCATTGCCAGCACCTCCTGTTTAGTCAAAGCAACACATAACATCACCAGTATGTATAAGTGTGAAGTCCTACCTCCCACTGTGTTCGCAATCCATTTGGGGAACCTAGTCTCCAGCGGGCCTGTCACCTTTGTTCCCCTTAAGGCCGGCCCATCTCTTTTCCCGCTTCCGTTGTACTCTTCTCACCTCCTCCACTTTTCTGCGGAGTATTAGGACATGTACGTATGAAATTTCCTGCTTGTCTACAATAAAGACACAATTTGTTAGCCTTGCGCTGTTCCTTTTCTGCTACAGTCAATGGTCCTCGGATACTACCAATTTGCATTGGCTCCACTTCCCCCATCCAGCCTCCTCTACTTCTATCTAAACGCACAAATGGTCTTGCTTCGGGTCTCTTTTTATCCCCTTTCCTTTCATTCATGCGATGATCCAACCGTAATGCTAAATCAATCATGGCTGTGCAAGTGTTTGGCTGGGGTTCACTTGAGCTATCGCATCCTTCAGTTCCTCGCATAGTCCCTGATAGAATAACACAGTCTGTTTAGCCACTGGCCACTCGGTCTCAATTACCAACCTGTTAAACTGAGTAACGTATGTGACTAAATCCCGACCTCCTTGTTTCAAACCCAACAACTCCTTATCTTGAACTAAGGAAACCTCTCGACGATCAAATAACCTACCAAATTCTCGTAGAAAACCATCCCAGTTGTATAATAAAGGATCGTCTTTTTGTACCAAGGGCATGGCCCATGCAGCTGCATCCCCAGTCAGATATGAGATTACAAATGCCGTTCTAGCCTGAATAGATTCGAACGCAGTGGGTTTACACGAAAAATGAAGCCGCCATTGTGTCAAAAATGTCATGTACTTCCTAGGGTCACCAGAAAAATGCTCTGGCGCTGCTAATGGCACACTACTAGGTTGTTGGACAATGACAGTGGGATTCTGAGTCTGAGCACCTCGCACCCCACTAGCCCCTTCCAATGGTGTTCGCTGAGCTACCAATCCCTGTACTTGATTTTTTAACGTATCTGATTCCTGTCTTGCCTGTAATAATTCTGCTTGAATATCCTGAAGTGCCTTAAGCACGTCTGCCAAGGCCGGAGTGGTTGCCTCCATTTGACTCGGGTGGTTCTAAGTATCCCAATTTGGGGGTGGCTTATTATGTCAAAACCAATACTAGAGGAAAGTGTGTCGACACTCTCCCCCGAACCACAGAAGCCGAATCTCCACCCGTGGTTGGCACAGATACCTGATATATATATACACAGGATACCACGTGCCAGCCAATGGGGGGAAGAGGGTTAGGAAGAGGTTGTGGACGGGGAGGGGAATGTTAGGGAAACCGGATAGAGGGTTAGGGAACACCTAAGTTGGACAGTATGAGGGACGTAACCAGGAAAAAACCCTACTCTGCCTAACATGAAATAAAGTACCAAGGAGTCTAAAATAAACACTGGTCAACAGTAATGTCCTCTTAATACTGGACACTAGTACACAACTACTAAGGTTCCAGCAACTCTTAGTACCTTCTTGCTACTTGTACTCATAATGCTCTTGTTACATAAAATACAGATTATGCAAGCACGAAATGAAACAAACTCATGGGAGAGTATCCCAACATGAAGAACATAACACATGGCCCTATGGGCAAGCAGTAGCACATGGACACACATAAAACATACATGACCCAGGGGTCTGAGTAACAACATTAAACATAGCACTGTGTTTTCAAGAACCTCCACAATGTAACTAGTGCATGACACTAGCACTCAACCGTGTAGACTGTCCTTTTTGTCAAGGAAATGCCCTCACACATACATAACTTCAAGAGTCCCTGTTAACTCATTGTGAGTGGCAATTGCGGAGTTCATTGCTGCCAAAATGCAAGTACACAACAAAGAAAAAACCCAACCAGCACTTATCTGAATGTCTGGGAAGCTCGGAAGCCTTCCCAGACGTTAGCTGATGACGCCGTGCTAGCAGCGCGAGTCAGACTTCCACCGCCTCGCGTTCCGTGCCGCGTTCAGGAAACAATGCAGAGCGGCATGGAAACAGCACGTAGCCTCGGTGCACTGCTCTTCTGTAGTTCAAGTTGCTGCTTGGCCCACCAAGCGGGCGTTATTCGGCGAGATCCTCCGACATGGCTTCGCCTCCAAACACAAAATAAGCCACACATGCCGTGCGCCGTTGAGCCCTAATAAGCTGTTACTAATTACAGACAGCTGGCTCAACGCGCGTACGGCCAGAACTACACAATTCCCAAAGACTGCTGGGTAATGTAGTTTTCTTGTCATAATATGTCTTTTAGGCGTTCTGAAGACCCTGACACCTTTTCCTCCTCCACCGCCCCAAATTCCTGACACTTATTATTGTATGAACCCAAAGGCCAATGCATGATTTTGCATCGAAAAGCGATTCCCATCTTGCAAATAAGGTACACTGTCTGGGCAGGATAAAGTTACCCAACACATAAACGTGACCCTAATACTCATCACAATTATTACCCTTTCTATTTCCCATTTGTATCCTAGCATACTAAGGTCATACACCCAGATCTCGGAATTAATCTGAACCAACGGTAAAGCTAACATGAGTATCCCTTTGTAGTCATACTGGCATACATTGGTGCAGCTAATCTGGACACAAGTCCTTACTTTGGCATGGCATTTTTTTTACCGCAAATAGTAAAGCCAGCCTGATCAGTGTTCTTACATGGTCGTACTGGTATACATTTGTGCAGCTAGTCTGGACATGCTTTTTTACTACGGGATGGCATTTAAAGGTAAAGCTTGCACTACGAGTGTTTTTACGTGACTGTTCTGTCCTATGTTGGTGTAGCCAGTTTGGACATATGTTCTTACTATTTCATGGCCTTTTTTTACTGGCAAAGCAAACAGGAGTATGTTCTTACATGGGGATACTGGCATATATCGCCCAAGTTTTCTTATAGTGTTATTAATGGCATTATGGGCAAAGCAAGCAGGAGTTTGTTCTGATATAAGAATACTGACATATATGGGTGCAGCGAGCATGGACATATATGGGTACAGCCAGCATGAAAAATGTTTTTTACTGGCATATACTGTGAGAAAAAGCATCATAAAAATGTTTTGGAAAATGCAACTGTGCACCGTTGGTTACATGCATCTGTTGCATTTATTCATCTGATAATCTATAAAACCAAATGAAATTTTCTCTCAGTGTGCTGTAAATGCACCCATTATTTTTTTTATTGACATTTTTATTAATTTTGATCCTGTAAAAACAATCCAAAGAAACAGAAGTAGGAAATTCCAGCAGTGTGCAACCACAGTTACAATAAAACACTTGTTAGTAGGAAGCAGCAACTTTGAAAGTCCGCTTTACCAGGTAGCTGGTAAGAGCCTCTGGGCCAATGCCCACCTAGGATGGTACCCCAGGGACACCTGCAGCTGTATATTAAAGTATCAGCAAACACACAGCGGGGGTCAACGGAGAAATATATTCACACTAAACAGATCGCATTGAAAGGAACAGGAAACCAGATAATAGCGGTATTAGGCTAACAAGGACACACGTCATTCAACAGCTACCACACTATTGTAATAAATATTTAAGGTTGCATTGCACCCTTGTCTCAGATCCACTGCCCTGTGCCATCGCCAGATGACTTTCCAGCTGGAATGGATAGTAAAAGCTTGTCCGCCGCCTCTGCACCCCCAAAAAGGTATTCCTTCTCATTCCAGGAAACCCTGAGCTTGGCAGGTCGGAGCAGTCCCGCTTTGACACCTCGCTCCAGGAAAGCTTTCTTTATAGTGTTCCAGGACCTCCTTTTCGTATTGGTGGCAGGTGAAAGATCTGGGAAAGGGTGGACTGTGTGCCCCTGATACCCCAACGTTTTCTTCGCCGCTGCTGCCTTCAGGATCCGGTCTCTGTCGCGTGAATCACTGAGCCTAACTAGGAGCGTGGGACTCCCAGCCAATGTCAAATTCTCTGCTCATGTTTTGAGCATGTAGCATTTATCTATGTAAATAGAGTCTTCGTCCTCCTCACCAGCAACTAAGGTAGCAATGTAGAAACAAAGTATGTTGGGTCATTGCCCTCTACCCCCATGGGGAGACCAATCACTTGCAGCTGTGTAGCCCACGCTGCATTCTCAAGATGTTCCAGCCTGGTTTCCATTGCCTTGTTACCCTTTGCCACCAGTTCCATTTCCTGACTAATGCTCTGCACCAATGGTAGCGACTGTGAACACTGTTTATCTAACTCCCTGGTCTTTTGTTCCAGCTTGGAGGATATGGCTTCGAGCTGGGCCACCCTCTCCGAGAGTTTATCCAACTTGCCCTCCATTCTGGACATGTATTGTTGTATCCGACCGAGCGTCGCCATGACAGGGTCCTGGGACGCTGGTTTGTCTTGGCTATGTTGCACACTGCGGTCGAGAAAAAGTAATTGCCCTCAGGAACAGTTCTCTTCTTCTCTTTTTGGACTTTCCCGCTGCCATTCCGTTTTCCGTCTCCTTGGTAAATGCGATACCTAGAAGTACGCTGCCAGAGTAGATTGCACCCTTACCCCCGCTCTACACACATTGGAGGTTGAAATCACACTCTCTGCATGCCCTTATATGATGTGACTCACTCCAACTTCATCACTCTTTTGGCTTCCTGCATGCTATCACTTTGACCTTCTGAGTTATCTCCTGGTTGGTGTTTCTGCTTTTATTTGATCACTGTCTACTTGCCCCTGCCAAAAGTCATAGATTCTCTCTACACCGTCCTGTGCTTCAGCCTGTTACCGGCCTCATGCAGTCAAAGGGAGCTTCTATTGCCAGTCATTGCAAACCGGGAACCACTCACTGCGCTCCAGCGCGGATCCGTCCCGTGCAGATCTGCCTTACAATCCCCCAGCACTCATCTAAGGCTACACTTTGGCAGAGCCCCGCGCCATCCCACATGGCGGGCCGTGCTGTCTGTGCTGGAGCAGCTGAGAGTGTGTCCAGAGGCGAGGTTACGAGGTGTAACGTCGAAAAATGCCCATTGTCGAAAAATGCTTAGGGTGCTACTGCGCATGCGTGAATTTCAATGGCAAAGCAAAATTCGACGGTAGCTGTTACCTGAACTTGCTTGCTGATTGTTCCATATATTAGCCTTTTGCCAGTCTGCACAAAATTCGAATTAAGTTGTTACCTGAACTTGATTGCTGATTGTTCCATATATTAGCCTTTTGCCAGTCTGCACAAAATTCGAATTAAGTTGTTACCTGAACTTGCTTGCTGATAGTTCCATATATTACCCTTTTTTGCCAGTCTGCACAAAATCTGATTCTAGCTGTTGCACTGCCTAGACCTAGCACGTATGAATGCATTCCTGTCTTAACCTGCCTGCACCATTAATGATTCTAACCAACTTGGTGATTGTCCTAGCTACAAGCCATATTGACTGTTTGTATCAAATCTGTATTTAGACAGCTGCGCTTTGCCAAATCACACCATACTATACCAGCTATGTTAAATCCCATAGACTAAGTTGTACCTAACCGCTTGTAACTGCCCTGGGGGCCTACATGTACGAGTTCAGCTAATAACACCCGCAATCTATCCGGCATCACGTCCCAACATTGCCTCTGAGCTATGCCAGCCTGGCTCTTCCTCATCATGTTCCCCTTCTGTGTTATGCCCAATTGCACACCATGTAGTAGAAACAGCTACATCCCACTTAGTAATGGTCTAGCCAAGCTTGGCTGCCCTAGACACTACCCCATCCCCTGCCCCACAGCCTTCCTACCTACCATGCCTCCTTTCCCCTATAGCGCCCCTACAGACCATACCGCTAAAATTAGCGGCCCTCTAGGTAACCCGCCACCTAACCCTGCTGACCTCACCAAAGACGCCCACTCTGACACCAACCAAAACTTATCCAAAATACCAGAACATCGCCCTACAGCCTACCCTAACCTCACTACCCGCAACAACAGACTAGGCTGCAGACTTCCCACCCTACCTAGCAAAATGCCCACTACTCCTATAATGAAAGTTACCAAGAAAAATACTAGTGCCAACACTGTGCCACTCAAAGGAGCCTTACTTAATGTCAGATCCCTGGTTGCTCACCCCACCGAAATCGCCAACATCATCCGTTCAGCAGATCTGGACTTCCTTGTCACCACAGAAACCTGGCTTCATGCTGCAGCAGGCCCCTATCTAACCCTTGCGGTTCCTGACAACTACTCCATCCTCAGGGCCGACAGACCCAATGCTCACGGAGGAGGTGTAGCACTTATATTTAAATCCTCGCTTGGCATTAGATCTGTTACCTCCCCTCTACTAAATTCATGAGAACACCTCTCCATCAAAATTCAAACTACCCCTAAGAACACTATCACCTTGGAACTCATATACAGACCCCCTGGCCCCATAGGTACCTTCGAGGAAGATATAACCTCCCTCATAGCAGAGAAATCTAAACCTCTCTCTCAAAATATCATTCTAAGTGACTTTAACCTGGGATACAATGATCCGCACGACATTCCTGCATCCTCCCTTGCCAATGCCCTCTGCGAACACAACTACACCCAACTTAACACTCTACCTACACATCAGAACGGTAGAACCTTAGACTGGCTCGCTGCCCACAACTGCAACATCATCTGCAAGGACCCCCAACCACTTATATGGACCGACCATCTCTTTCTATTATTTGACATCAGCACGAATAACCCACTCAATGCACAGTGCCCCCCTGTACCAGCATATCTGACTAGAAATAAGCGCAACATTACCGCGGAAGCCCTCATTCCACTCGTTCTACCCACCCTAAATAGGATACCCGACACATCGGACCCCAACCTACTAGTAGACACCTACAACAACGCCATGACTAAAGCTATTGACACCGTTCCCCCACTAAAATTACGTAAAGGTAAACCCAGAGCCCATCTTAACTAAGAAACAAGAAAACCAAATTGGAAACCCTTTGGAAAACGAATCCATCAAAGGAACTTAAAACTAATCTCATAAATGCATCCTCCCACTATAAAAAAGAAATAATCCGCACTAAAAAGGAAGCTTACAATGTAAGAATAAGTAACGCAAGCTTCAGTGCTAAAGAACTATTCACCATCTTGAAGGAGCTAGAAAATCCCAATCCACCAACGGACACGTCTGTGAAGGACCAACTATGGTGCACAAGCATCCAAGATACCCTCGCAAACAAAATCACTGGCCTACAAACGAAAATTGAAAACAAAAGATTACAACTCTCTAGTAATAACTCCACCCCCACCCCTAGCTTACCCACTACCTCTAACACTAACCTTGGTTTCACCTTCAAAAAGGTAACTGCACTAGAAGTGCAAAAAATGATAACCTCTCTCAAACCGTCAAACTGCAAAGGGGACAGCTGCCCCGCACAGATCATAAAAGATGTAGCAAGAGACCTCTCCCCATTCATTTCCAAGCTAATAAACGCCTTATTCTCCACTAACTCAGTACCCAACAATCTGAAACAGTCGTGGGTCCTCCCACTTCTGAAAAAGCAGACCCTAGACCCAGCCATTCCCACCAATTACAGGCCTATTACCACCGTTCCCTTCCTACTGAAAATCCTCGACAGAGTTGCCTACTTGCAAATCCAGAATTACTTGGAGTCCAACTAGTTACTTGGACTGCGTCAGTCTGGCTTTCGACCTTAACATGGAACAGAAACTGCCCTTGTTGATCTCAAAAGTCATATTGACGACATTAAAGATAAGGACAAGGCTGCCATCATACTCCTCCTAGATCTCTCAGCAGCCTTCGACCTGGTCGCCCATGAAATACAATGTAACCACCTTTCCTCTGCCGCCCATTTCTCCTCTTCTGCTGTCACGTGGATACAGTCCTTCTTGGCCAACAGAACCATGAGGGTTTTCTCCCAGCTAGCAGCAGCCGACCCCATCCTGAAAGGGGCCCTTAGGGGTCCCTCGCGATATGGAAACAAGGCAATAACCATACTCGAAAGGATGCGCCAGACACAAGGTTAAAATTCCCAATGCTAGGGTTTATTGCAAGCAAAATAGTCCCAATTGGCCAACTGTGGTCTCACGCCCAGCAACGTGCATTCTCTAGACCTCGAGGGACGCAAGAGAGCAAATTACGTACATCAGTTACATATATACAATATGCATATCATACAATCAGCTATGACATGTTTAACACCCCACTTTTATTGAGTTTCTTTGAACTCGGGATGATGATGGACATTTCCGACGAGTATGACAATTATGACACTTTCGATGTCTATTCTAGTAACAATGTGCAATTTAGAAGTGCGGAGGCATCTTCTAATTGTTGAACAGAACACAGTGCTTCTGTTCTTGGAAGCAAGCTGCACATGGGGGAAGAGTCACATTCCAAGCTTTGCTATCTATGAGGTGTTATTCGTGTCCTGGGAGCCGACATGCTCTAAAGGGTTTTGTTAAGGGGGGCCGTAAGAACAGCATAATTCAAGCCTTTAGCTGCTTTATTCTGACATATTCTACCATAGTACGAGACTGGCTGGCAGCTGTGAAATGATTAAATGCCCTGCAGCTCTCCCTCAAGGCTACAGAGAGGGAGCATGGACATTCCTTTCTGGGCTGCTCACAAGGAGTTTCAACGAACTCCTCAGTCCCGCGGCCTTGCCCTTTCATATTCAGACAACAATGTTAACAGTTGAGCAGAGTAAGCAGAATTCGCAAGAATTGCAAGCTGCAAAGCAGTTTAGACAGAAAGCAATGAGCAATGGTTAACAAGCAAAATGGCGATTCTTGCTATGCTTAAAATGGCCGCTTGTTGGTCAAGCATAGCAGTCTGAATTTCTATAATTCTGTGCATAAGACGATTGGCATTCGGCCATCAAGATATGTCTATCATCCAAATGAAGGGTATTCACTTTTCCAGATTGACAAACCCTCCTTTTGGCCGTATGCCAAGCGTCTTATTCATTCATTGTATCCTCCTCTGATGAGGATAAGTCTGGGGTATCTATGTCTGAACCTTTCATGCTATCATAAGCATCATCTTCATCATTAATGTCTATAGCCATGAATTGTTTTACTGTTTTTGTTTCATCAGTGTCTCTGTTATTTCGGCCATGCGTTTGTTTTCCTCTCGACACCATGTGCATACATCCCTTAGTACATCCATCAGTTATCTCAGTGCAAACTATTGGTAGGCATTGTATGCAACAGCAGCATGTTATGAATATACCAAGTACCACCACTAGTATCGAAATTAGCTTCCATCCCCAGGACCGCAATAGTCCCCAAAACCAGGATCCTATCCCCCAACCCCCTTCTTCAGTAGAGAGTGTGGAACTAAGGACATGTAGTTTCCTGATGGCTCTGAATATGGTAAGGGAGTAGTCATCTATGAACACACAGCATGCAGTTTTTACGAGTTTGCAAACTCCCCCACGATCAACTAACATTATGTCAAGAGCCATTCTGTTTTGTAGTGCCATTAGTCTTATTCCTTTCTCTTCTAACGTCATATTGAATAAAATATCCTTTGTTGAATCTATTGTATGTTTTAATATTCTAGACAGTTTTCTTATATTATAGGAATTTTCTATTTGGGCCAAGAATGGTATAAACGATTTGGCTACATCCATTGCTATCATTCCATCTTCACTACTCCTTCGGGCTCTACCTTTTAATCGCCTCACTACTTCTGCAGTTTCTAAGAGGAACACTCCTGGAAACAGTAGACCCAGGTAACATGTACCACCCCAGTTCCTAGGTAACCATGGATATGCTTTTTCCCCACATATAAAGTAAACAGGGTCCCCTACGTACAGTGGTTCTATTTCGTGCTTTAAAACCACTGTATTCATGCAGCTACTAAACGTTCCTACTTTATAGGAACCTTTTTTCTTTAAACATAGGGGAGCAGTTCTTGGGCTGTAATCTACTGTATAGGCAGGGGGCACGGCATCTTTATTCCATTCATCTTTCATTCGAAATGTCATTACTGATGTTTTTTCTGCTGGCGGGGTCGGTCTATTCTGCCTATTTAGTCTATTTAGTCTTGTTATCTTTCGTATATTTTTCTTCGTGGGGTCTGGTGAAAATACACAGGTTTTATGGAATATGGAACAACCCACAAGTCTCATGATCACTTCCTCAAATTCATTCATATTTGTCTCATCTAGCTGACCCGTATTACTCTTGTTCCATTTCCCAAAGAACATTGGACTCAACGATACTTCACATGCATAACTCCTTGGTAACGGTTGTACATACCAGCCTATCCCTTTCCCACCATGCTGTGGTAAAGGGGCACACACCCAGCAATGTTTTTTCTTTAAAACCGCATGAGTCATGTTCATGATGAGCAACAATGTATTGTTGCCATATCCTTCTCTATGTTTTTCTTCCAGTGGGGACAAAGTACCAGTGATTACATGAACCGGGCTTTCAGTAGCTGCTTTTGGCAAAAGTGTTTCTAATGGGTGTGCGGACTCCAGGAACCATAGTGTAATAGCTATTATTGTTGGTACTACCATACTTGGAGAACACAGGACCAATGTCCAAATCAGTACCTTATTCCTTTTACCATGCTTTTTCTCTAAATTTACAGTCTCTAAACCTATCCTCTTTTCAGCAGCGGTGCAGGAGGAGGCTGAAACCGGTCTTGATTTGTTCTTCATCGTCCTTCTTCTTGCTGGCAAAGTTCATCGCAAATGTCTCTCGTTCTTGATGCCAAAAAGTTCAACGGAAATATCACAGTTCAATTCTGCCAGCCCTTCACAGCCTCGATCACTTATCCACTCCGAGCAAGATTAGTTGTTCTTCCTTTCACTGCTCAGACTATTTCTGAACAGTTCTTTATTGACAGAGAACTATGTGCATCCAGCTTGTCCCGCTCTGGCTTAGGACACATGTACTCTGTTTGCCTCAGTTCTTATGTGCGTCCAGCTTGTCCTGCTCTGGCTCCTGACACATGTACTCTATTATAAGTGCACCGAGGATCCGTGAGTCTTGAATTGTCCGACTTGCACAACTCTCACTCTTCTCTCTTTTACACCCCTGGCTCCTACTCCGTCCGTGAGTGGAACCAAAGGCACAAGAAAAGCACCAAAGATCTGTGGATCACTTTGCCTGTCGAGGCCGCAAATTATTCCGTTTCACTCCTGGTATTGTGTGATCCGTAAATAGTGCCGATGCACTTCCAGTATCAGGCTCAGTGTCAGCCTGCGGCGCAATGATGGGTAGCGATGAGCGTCGTGGCAATGATGTAGTTTCTTTCTTTGTCTCTGGTGCGTTTGCAGAAGCTGGTGGGCGCCAAAGGGGTACACGCGTTGTTTCTGCTGGTGTTTGCAATGCAGAGTTTGTGTTGCTCGGCAGTGATGTTGTTTCTGCTGGGCAACGTTGGGGCACTTTTCGCCCTTTCCCCTTTCTGGCAGCCTCCTCAGGCTCTGTTTCGAGTTTCACTTCTCGCTTAGGCTTTGTTTCAAGTTTCACTTCTCGCTCAGGCTGGTGCTGTATCATTCGATTGGCAACAGTTTCTTTCGTTTCCGAGACCGTTTCCTTTCTCTGGTCGTCGGAAGTTGTCAGCAGTCCTGGGAATCTTTTGGCATGTGTCGCATGGATCCATGCCTTGTGACCGTCCACTCGAATGGCCGTCTGTGTCGCCAAAACTACTTTGTAGGGGCCGCGCCACCTGGGTGCTAATGACGTCTTCCGTTGAAAGTTTTTAATCAGGACCCAGCTTCCAGGCTCCAGCGCGTGCCCCGGTCCGGTGTATCGCACTGGTAACGCCTCCTGCACCTGCTGATGAATCAAACGCAACTTCTGCATTAAAAGGCCACAGTACGTGCTTAACACAGGATGCTCAACCTCACATAATCTTTTGGGCTGCGGTGCGCACCATACATTTGCCGGTCTCCCCATGATGATTTCATAGGGAGAGATCCCAGTTTTAGCCTGTACAGATGTGCGCATGCATAAAAGTGCTAGAGGTAATGCATCTACCCAACTCAACTTGCTTCCGGCACATATTTTTGCCATCTTGGCTTTTAGGATGCCGTTATGTCTCTCCACAAGTCCGGCGGAACTCGGATGCCCGGAGCTGTGGAATCGCTTGTCAATCTGCAGACCTGCACAGATCTGTAGTACTACTGCGCCCAAAAAGTGTGGGCCGTTATCTGACCACAGGACACGGGGCAGCCCGAACCGGGAGAAATACTCGTTCAACATTACTTTTGCCGTTGACATGGCAGTACAGTCTTTTAAAGGATATGCCTCCACCCACTTGCTAAATGCACAAATCACCACTAACACATATTTGTAGTTCTGGCACCTTTCCATTTCTATGAAATCAAAATGGATCACCTCGAATGGCATAGAGGGTGGGCCAAAACTACCTACTGGAGTCACGGTTCCCTTCCCTACATTGTGTTGTAAACACGTAATGCAATTCCGCACTAACCTTTCTGCATTTTTCTTTGTGTGTGTTCTTCCATACTGTGGATAAATGCAGGACCATCTTCCTCGCACAGATATGAGTAGGGCTATGCGCCATCGTGACCATTGCAGTCACGTAGCAATTTGGCAACATCCAGTTTTTTGTTTCTTTGTCCACCCAACAACCCTCCAGATCTAACTCGGCAGAGCCCTCAGCCCACCCCTGAATCTCTTCGTTCGTGGCCTCAGCCTGCATTTCTTTGACAGTTACTTTTTTATGCGCCTCGCATTTCACTATTGCTAGGCGTTTTGGAAACGTGAGTGCAGACAACAATCGTACAATCAAAGGCACATGCTGAATCCTGGCCCCATGTGATGTCAAGAAACCCCTCTCAGCCCAGAGTCGACCAAAGTTATGAACCACCCGAATGCATACTGACTGTCAGTATATATATTTACATTCAAATTTTCAGACAGTTCACAGGCTCGGGTCAGTGCTATTATTTCTGCGGCTTGTGCCGAATTGTAGGAGATTATTCTGCTTTCTACAACACTCTCTAGGGTAGTAATTGCACATGCGGCAGTTGATGTGCCATCAGGTAATTTAAAACAAGAGCCGTCGCAAAACAACTCTCCATCTGGCTCTTTCTGTGGGGTGTCACTCAGATCAACTCTTCCCTTTGTCTCTTCTTCAGTGACCATTAAACAATCATGGGGTGGTGATTCGTTATCACCAATTTCTGCTATGGGTAGTGGCATTAATTCTGCAGGATTCAAGGCGCTACACCTCATAATTTGGATGTGGGGTGCAAACAAGATGAGCTCATATCTTGTTAGTCTAGCAGAGGTGAGGTGTTGCGTCTGTGTTCTGTTTAATAGAATGTCTATGGCATGTGGCACCATCAGAATTAAAGTATGCCCCAATACCATTCCTTCCGTTTGTTTCACTGATGCAGCAGCCGCTGCAACAGATCGCAAACATCGTGGTAGTGCACGCGCTACAGGGTCCAGCGCGGAAGAATAATAGCCGCACTGCCTATTTCTTCCACCTTGTTCCTGTGTCAAAACCGCCAATGCACATCCTTCACTCTCGCTCACAAATAGTCTAAATATTTTCTTGTAGTTCGGTGTGCCTAAAACTGGTGCGGAACATAATGCAACTTTCAATTGTTCAAACGCTTTCTGACATTCCTCATCCTACTGTAAAGGCATCACTGCATCCTTTTTAGTTAAGCTTACCATCGGCTTCACAATCAATGCAAAGTTACTGATCCACTGCCGACAATAAGAGGCCATGCCTTTTACAGCTCTCACTCTTTTTTGAGTTTTTGGAATAGGCATACTAGAAATACTTTCTATGCGTTCTGGTGTTAATCATCTCCCTTCTTTCGAAAGTAGGTAACCCAAATAAGACACCTCCTTTTGATTATACTGGAATTTCTTCAAACTTGCCTTGTGACCATGGGTCGCTAGGTGTGTCAATATTAATATAGTACTTTCTTTTCAGATCTCTTTTGTGTCAGCAGCTAGTAACAAGTCATCTTTGTACTGCAAGAGTGCGTAACCTGTTGGTAGTTCTAGCATATCTAGTTGTTCCTTTAGTACCCTGCTGTAAATGCTCGGGCTTTCTGTGTATCCTTGTGGAATGCGTGTGAATGTGAATGATCGACCTCCTAGAGTGAACGCGAACAGATATCTACTGCTTCTATCCAATGGAATGCCAAAGAACGCGTTCTTCAAATCAACTACACTAAAGTATTCTGCAGTGGCCGGTATCATTGTCAGTATTGTTGTGACATCTGGGACCAAAGGGAATTGTTGGTCTACCACTTTGTTCAATGCGTGCAGATCAATTATGAAACAATATGGTACTTCATTGCCTCCTTTCTTGTAAACTGGATGAATCGGGCTGTTGCACGTGTTACCTGCAATTTCTTCAACCACCCCAATCTCACCAGGTCAGTAACAATACTCTTTAATCCCTTCTCACCTTCAACAGAAATGTTATACTGGGGAATTCGTGGTAATGTAACACCTTCTTTCAAAGTTATTTTTGCTGGCTCTATTTTCAAGCATCCTACATCGTTATCATGCATTGCCCACAGACAGGTTGGTACTCTACTTAGCTCTTCTGGTAACGCTTCTGTCATAAATTCCGTCACCGGTGCATCGTGAGGCCAAAACGTGAGGAACCCCCCATCTACTGTACAATGTATAACTGCCCCCAATTTTCTCAACAAATTTAATCCTAGCAAGTTCTCCCCACATTTTTCTGTCAGAAGAAATGGACACTGTTCCGTAAATGGTCCTATTGTAATTTGGACAGCTTCGGACATGGGGTTAATTACTGGTGTACCTGCGAACCCTACAGAAACATTCTTTTGCCCCGACAGTGGGATCTCTGGAACCAAGTGGTGGTCTATCGAACACTTTTGTGCCCCTGTATCTTCAAGGAAATGGTGCTCCTTATTCCCGACTCTTATTTCTACGTAGGGTCCTCTCTGATTCACGGGAATAGACACTGGTTCCGACCCCTGCCGTGGGCTGTCCTATTGCAAAAATAACACATCGTCCGATGTGTAGTCACCGCTGCTGCTATAATAAGTGTTTGGCTGTGTATCGAAAATATTCCCATTTCCCCCTCGGTGTCCTCCACTCTGATAATTTCTCTGTTGGCCCTGCCTGCCCTGATTTTGGTTCGGAACACTTTGGTTCAATGCCTGGTTCTGTTGAGCTTGGTTTTGACCATGGGGTTGGTTTTGATTACCTCCATTGGTATATCCCTGCTGCTGCATGCTATTTCTGCTTGGGCCATTTGACCCCTGATCTCCTCTATGAGGCCTTCTCTGGCCAAACCCACCTCTATTCTGTAGGTGCGGGCATTGCGCTCGACAGTGTCCTTCCTCTTTACAGTACGCACATTGATTTAATCCCAATGACACCCCGTGCATATTATTCAAATTTCCCCTGCCTTGTGCATTTCCTCTACCTCTTTTATATCCAATTACCTGCTGCAGTAACACCCCTACCATCGTTCGCATCGCTTCTTTTCTCATCTCCAATGGGTACCCATTACACATCTCACTTACTTCCTCCACTGACGTTCTTTTGTTCGACATCCATCGCATTGTTTCCCCCACCCATGCCTGCAATCTTTGTTTATCACCTATTTGTCCCGGTGCCGGCAAATGCTTTGCACCACCTGGAAAAACTGTCGGCCACGATTTTTGCATATACAACCTCGACGCCTCCTTCCTACCTTTCTTAATACACTCATGACTATATTCAGGTGTAGCAAACATTTCAGCATATCTATCTTCCATTTCATTTTTCAGTTCAATGAGTTTGTACACATGTTCTCTTACATCTTCATCTCTTTGCTCACTGCGTGCTAACTTATTCAAACCTAACAATCGTTGTGGCGGTAAATTCCCAAGTAACTTTTTCCATTCTTCCACCGAAAATTCCCCCATGTATTCCAACACTACCTGTCTCTCGTTGCTTCTTCGGTGCCCATATAATGAGGTCAATGCTGTCGTCCCATCATTTCCTTCTATGTACATTTCTGCCTCTTGCTGTAATTCAACCTTTCTTTCTTTGCTGATCGCGCTGCGAGTTACCTGTCCAAATCCTGTTCCTTCAGCCCCGCCTCTCGCCTCCCCAGTCTCAATTTCGACTTCGGGAGGGGCGGATGATGCTGAATCTGTCTCTGGAGCGGGAGGTGCGGATGGGACAAGTGACACAGGTGGCATCTGTGAAGGGCCTTGCTGGATGCTGGGAAATTGCGCTTGTGCAGTCTGCGCATGTGGGAGGGCTCGAGCGGTGGGTGGGCCGTGGGTTGATGCTTGCGTGAGGGGAAGTGCTAGGGCTGCGGGAGGGGGTATGAAAGCTACTGGTTGGGCCTGCGCAGTCACTACTGGCGTGCTTGGTTTCGTTCCTGGTTTTGGGCCTCGACCCGTATGGGTTAACAAATGTTCCATTAATTCGTCTGCTATGTGTAGTTCCCGCTGCGGGTATATTCCTTCTATGTTCATTTGCTCACGTCTCCCTTCCCGTCTTAGACTTGCTGTCCACTCCTCCTCCTCCTTTCTTCTACTACCTCAAGCTTCAATTTGTGCCTACGCGCATGCTTCTCTCTACTCCTAAGTCGGAGCATTGCTTCCCTCCTCCAATCTTTGATAGTCTCAAAAGCTGCGGGTCGTGCTTTTTCCCTTATCAACACCCTTTCTAGGTTATCTATCCTCGCAATCTCAAAGCTACCATTAATCGGCCACTGATGGTTCTGTTGCTTTCTAGTTTGCCTATGCCAAATTTCACAAAATATTTTCGCTCCCACACCATATTTTGCATACATGTCATAAGCCGGCGTTCCCCCAGGCGGTGCACTTTGGCCATTTTCCAAGGACTGTCTACCGCAGCGGAAAAGCCCCGCTAAAGTGGACAGTACTCCAGGCATGTTTTTAACCTTCCCCTTGGTTAACCAACCTTACTCTGGATGTTTGAATTTGCAAAATCAACACTCTGCCAATAATCAGGGTTTCGTTTGAATCGGGGAATGACTCACCTGATAAAACAAGTCGCATGTGTCCTGACGCAACCCCTCCCAACGTCGTGTCTGCGCTTCTCTGGCTTCTGCCTCGTTTCGGCACCCTCGCCTCCTTTGTCCTCTGGCCCGGTACGTCGATCAGGGATCAAATGTGTGCAGATCTGCGAAGGAATCTCTCCTCACTTCTACAGGGTGCCCCGTACACCTCTTGATCCCGGCTCGATCGTCCCGTCCTCGCCGTTCTTCTGCCTCTACTCAATTACAACGTCTACGAAGGGGCAAGTGGGAGTGGGTCCCTATTTGGGCGTCACTTATATGGACCGACCATCTCTTACTATTATTTGACATCAGCACGAATAACCCACTCAATACACAGTGCCCCCCTGTACCAGCATTTCTGACTAGAAATAAGTGCAACATTACCGCGGAAGCCCTCATTCCACTCGTTCTACCCACCCTAAATAGGATACCCGACACATCGGACCCCAACATACTAATAGACACCTACAACAACGCCATGACTAAAGCTATTGACACCGTTCCCCCACTAAAATTACGTAAAGGTAAACCCAGAGCCCATCTTAACTCGTGGTACACACCTGAACTTAAAATACTAAGAAACAAGAAAACCAAATTGGCAACCCTTTGGAAAACGAATCCATCAGAGGAACTTAAAACTAATCTCATAAATGCATCCTCCCACTATAAAAATGAAATAATCCGCACTAAAAAGGAAGCTTACAATGTAAGAATAAGTAACGCAAGCTTCAGTGCTAAAGAACTATTCACCATCTTGAAGGAGCTAGAAAATCCCAATCCACCGACGGACACGTCTGTGAAGGACCAACTATGGTGCACAAGCATCCAAGATACCCTCGCGAACAAAATCACTGGCCTACAAACGAAAATTGAAAACAAAAGATTACAGCTCTCTAGTAATAACTCCCCCCCCACCCCTAGCTTACCCACTACCTCTAACACTAACCTTGGTTTCACCTTCAAAAAGGTAACTGCACTAGAAGTGCAAAAAATTATAAACTCTCTCAAACCGTCAAACTGCAAAGGGGATAGCTGCCCCGCACAGATCATAAAAGATGCAGCAAGAGACCTCTCCCCATTCATTTCCAAGCTTATAAACGCCTTATTCTCCACTAACTCAGTACCCAACAATCCGAAACAGTCGTGGGTCCTCCCACTTCTGAAAAAGCAGACCCTAGACCCAGCCATTCCCACCAATTACAGGCTTATTACCACCGTTCCCTTCCTGGTAAAAATCCTCGACAGAGTTGCCTACTTGCAAATCCAGAATTACTTGGAGTCCAACGAGTTACTTGGACTGCGTCAGTCTGGCTTTCGACCTTAACATGGAACAGAAACTGCCCTTGTTGATCTCAAAAGTCAGATTGACGACATTAAAGATAAGGACAACGCTGCCATCCTACTCCTCCTAGATCTCTCAGCAGCCTTTGACCTGGTCGACCATGAAATACTCTGTAACCACCTTTCCTCTGCCGCCCATTTCTCCTCTTCTGCTGTCATGTGGATACAGTCCTTCTTGGCCAACAGAACCATGAGGGTTTTCTCCCAGCTAGCAGCAGCAGACCCCATCGTGAAAGGGGCCCTCATGGGTCCCTCGCGATATGGAAACAAGGCAATAACCATACACGAAAGGATGCGCCAGACATGAGGTTAAAATTCCCAATGCTAGGGTTTATTGCAAGCAAAATAGTCCCAATTGGCCAACTGTGGTCTCACGCCCCGCGACGTGTATTCTCTAGACCTCGAGGGACGCAAGAGAGCGAATTACGTACATCAGTTACATATATACAAAATGCATGTTTAACACCCCCGTTTTATTGAGTTTCTTTGAACTCGGGGATGATGATCGACATTTCCGACGAGTATGACAATTATGAAACTTTCAATGTCTATTCTAGTAACAATGTGCAATTTAGAAAGTGCAGAGGCATCTTCTAGTTGTTGAACAGAACACGGTGCTTCTGTTCTTGGAAGCAAGCTGCACACGGAGGAAGAGTCACATTCCAAGCTTTGCTATCTATGAGGTGCTATTCGTGTCCTGTGAGCCGACACGCTCTAAAGGGTTTTGTGAAGGGGGGCCGTAAGAAGAGCATAATTCAAGCCTTTAGCTGCTTTATTCTGACATATTCTACCATAGTACGAGACTGGCTGGCAGCTGTGAAATGATTAAATGCCCTGCAGCTCTCCCTCAAGGCTACAGAGAGGGAGCGTGGGCATTCCTTTCTGGGCTGCTCACGAGGATTTTCAACGAACTCCTCAGTCCCGCGGCCTTGCCATTTCATATTCAGACAACAATGTTAACAGTTGAGCAGAGTAAGCAGAATTCGCAAGAATTGCAAGCTGCAAAGCAGTTTAGACAGAAAGCAATGAGCAATGGTTAACAAGCAAAATGGCGATTCTTGCTACGTTTAAAATGGCCGCTTGTTGGTCAAGCATAGCAGTCTGTATTGCTATAATTCTGTGCATAAGACAGTTGGCCTTCGGCCATCAAGATATGTCTATCATCCAAATGAAGGGTATTCACTTTTCCAGATTGACAATCCCCATCACTTGTGGTGTCCCACAAGGCTTATGTGTTTCCCCCACCCTTTACAATATCTTTACAAAGCCTCTCTTTGATACATTGGATCGTCTGGTTGTCACCTACACAAACTACGCGGATGACACCCAGATACTCCTCACCATCTCTGGCAATTACAATACTGATGTTAACAGGATCAATGAAATATTTTCCGTCATTCAGGCACAAAAGCTGAGCCCCAACTATTCCAATATCATCATCGATGGCAACACCATACCTGTTGCCAAAAATGTGAAAACACTTGGCTTTCATCACGATGCCAATATTAATCTCACTAAACAAGTCAACTCGACCGCCTCAGCCACCGCTTATACAGGAAAACTAATCGGAGCCTGCAGACCATTTCTCACCACTAATAGCTGCCTCACGCTAGCTAGAGCTCTCATACAATCTAAGTTAGACTACTGCAACAGCCTTTACCTAGGTGCCAACCAAGCGATAATTAGCAAACTCCAAGTCCTTCAAAATAATGTGCTACGTGCAGCATTAAATATTCCTAGACGCGAGCATATCTCTGCCACCAGAATCACCTGCAAATGGCTCACCATTCAACAAAAAATTGATCTAAAAACCCTCTGCCTCACCTCTAAAGCCCTCAACCAACTAGCCCCCCCTTACCTTACCAACAAATTCACCATGAAACCTTCCATCAGAACTACCAGATCCTCCAACACCCTTTCACGGTGCCCAGAATCTTTTCCAAAAGAGCCGGAGGCTCGAGCCTCACTGTCCTTGCCTCCCAACTCTGGAATGCCTTGCCACTGAACATCAAATCCTCCAAACTCCCCCAGTCTTTCAGGAAACTGGCCATTGTGTGGCTACTGACAAAAAAAGTCAACCTCTGAGCTAGACCTAGCTACAACTTGTATATATTGTACATGCCTCATTTAGGTCATTACTGGTTGTATTTACCTCCACTGTCTGTATATTTTGTAAATAACCTTTGCTAAAGTATCACTGCTAATTACCTTGTACTGTGCCTTGTAACTTGTACTAAGCACCCTCTTACTCCCGGGTCCGGAGCGCTATATAAATAAATAAACAAACAAACAAACATGTTGTGGCGCACCCCAGTCTCTCCTGCCACCTTGCTTCTTCCCCGCTCATTATGTACACTGCTATGAGCTGGATCTCAGCCCAGCCAGGGTCGATTGCTTTTCTACTTCGGCCACAGGAATTCAGGAGCTCATAGAATGGGTAGGGCAAGCCTCCCCATCCGACAGTGCGCAAAAGCAGTCCCCCGCAGTGTCAGCCTCATCTTTCACTCCAGAGTTTCGCAGTGGAGCCGCCATCTTGTTCGGGCTCACAAGTGCCCCTGTTCTGTTATGCCGTTATGCCAGTGTTGTGCAACATTTGGTACCCCATACCGAGGCTCGGAACTCTCCTACTTTGGTCTGCGATCTACAAAGACAGCCGAAGACAGGGGATACCGGATTGGTATGGGATACCAAATATTACAGAACATATTTTAAAGATTTATTCAGGGGAGGTGATCCAGCCTGACATTGATTAGTTTGGGCTCCCTCAGTACCGTTTGGTCACTCCCTCATATTTCTGGAAACATTTGCGCCTAGTTGATTTACCCAGTGGGTTAAAATAGATAGATGTCACCATTTTATTATTTCTCTATTGGAATCTGAATATTTCAAGATGGTGGACCAGAAGAGAGATGGCACTTTGAGATACACTGTCGTAGACTTTCATAAATACTGTTATAGTCCTGTCATGTATGCACATACTTCACAAATGTAGTATTTTTCAGTATTACGTTTCATATCTTTACAATCTCAGGTAAGGCAAGTGTAGAGATGTTGTAGTGCATCCCTGCCTTATGCACGTCAAGCACTGTATTTCTCTATTAGAGTTAATTTAAGTGCCTCTCTGTTCAGTTATATATAATGTTCCTACTTGTAAAGCATGTCTGTTATTTATGCATGTATTACCTTCATGCAGCTAGTGAACAATGAAAACCCCCAAAAAGTACACTAAGAAACAAAGGGTTTTGTGTTTTTTTTGTAGGTTTGATGATTGACTATTATAACAACTTATTATAAATGTCTTTTGCATATTAGTAATTTTCGTAGCAAGCCTTGCGAAACGTTGCATCTCCTGACATATACATGCTAAGCTACTTTCTTGTCTAAATAATATAATTAAAATTAAATGTTTTGTTCACTGTCAGGGATTCCATTTCAGTTCTTTGTCATTAAGAAGACCGTAAGGGTGCAGAAATGCGTTAAATGTATGCACCGAATAACTATATAGCAGTCTCTGCATTTTCCAATTGCTTGCATACTTTACTTTTACAGGCGCTGGATCACACCAAAAACCTTATCAGTGCTCTTGAAACAATGGAGCCTCACAATCCAGAAGTCCATCTTAAGAAAATCATAGTAGTCAGTAGACTGGTAAGTGTTCAAGGGCATACATATGATTGAATTAATTTTATTGATTGCTTGTATAGCGCTTCAAGCTGCTTCAAAGAGCAGAGAAGGAACATGTGGCAAATAGGAAGCAATGGGTGAGCAAGATGGATTATAAGGGAGGGTGAGTGAGGGACAAAAGGAAGGAACTGAAGGAAGGAGACTAGGAACGAAGGAGGGGTACAGGATGAAAGAGTGAAACAGGAAAAAGGAGGAAGAAGGAAGAAGGTAGGAAGGGAGGAAAGAAGGAAGCAATGAACAGAGAGGGGGGTTGGAACATTACAGTGATATGGAGGCACAGGATAGAATTGGAAGCAGGAACGAACAGAGGAAAGAAGAAACAGTAAGGTGGGAACAGGGGAGGATGGTCTTTGATATTTCTAGAGAATTTAAAACCTGCAATGAAAGTTGCGTCAAAGTTGAAACGTTTTTGTTGCTGGTGTTTGCTTCTTCTCACTGACATAACCTATATGTCACACGAGTGGAAGCTTTATGCCTGCCTTAAAGTGATTTGCTTCCTGTTGTCACAGAAAATTTTACAATAACAACCCAATATATAAAGTACATAATAAATGCTTCTGCTCTGGATCGTAAACAATAGCGTCATCGATTTTCTCCAAATGTTTCTGATTGGTACTACAAAATACTTTCAAAAACTCATTTACATTACTGATCCAAAATGGCTCTGTGGTCATAACTGTCACGTTTTGTCAGTGCAGCCTATTTTTTTATTTCTGTTGTAGAGAAACATTAAGGGTTTGGAACTCCATGCATATTTTTTACACTCTTCTGTTGCTTGTGCCAGCCTTTCCAGTCCCGTTCGTCCGTTCTGCGTACAGGTTCACCATTGTCTCGCTAGCATTCCAAGTCAAGTATTATTTCTGTTAACTATGAAAGAAGTTTACACTTCTAAATTATAGTGCAGCAGTCTGAGCCATAGGAAGTCCAGGGAATGCATAAAACAAACTGCCTCATTCACAAATATGTTCAGTGTAAATCAGGAGATGCCAATATGATATCCTTCTGAGAACTTATAACTGATTCCCAAAACCTATAACTTTAGCAAATCTGGGGATACCTGGGGCATCTTTATTTATGATCAAATATTTGCTCAATGACATATTAGGGATGCTCCAGGCCTCTCCAGATTGGCACTTGTTTAATGCTTTGGGAATTAGGGCAATTAACGCTTTGCAAATTAGGCCAAATGTGTCAAAATATTTTGATAGAACCTGTTTTCAATGAGTGCTCTCCTGGTGTCAAGACATTATTCAAGATGGTGATTCCCAACATGGATAATAAGACTGAGAGCGGACCGCTCAACGTACTGGAACTTCCTCGTGTATGCAAATCTGTACTTCATAAAAGAATACTGTGCCTTTTTTGTTACTGGCAGTGTGGAAAAAATCAACCAATCCTGCAACAGATCCATTCTTTTACGGAACGGGCATTTAAAATGGCTCCAGCGAATGCAGAGTTTGCTGCAGAACTGGCATATCAGAATATTCTTCAGGGGAAGGTGAAGGAAGCCTCTGCCTTGTATTCTGCTGCCATGAAGTTGGACGAGAGCTCCGTAGCTGCACTCACAGGTACATTTTCAGTTATAATTTGGGAACACAGGATAAATGATATTAATAGCATGTTATGATTTTTATGGCTACCATTTAATTCTCATTGCTGTTAATCCGCAATACTGTACCTGTTTGATTTCCTCTTGAATGTGAGTGACAGGCTATTGTGAGAAGCCTGATGGTATTCTCCCACCCACTTCCTCAGGATCTTCCATTCAGGTGGCCAGTGAAGGGCCATCGCTTTTGGATCCCGACCCTGGGGGTGGACAAGCGAGCCAGGATCACTTGAGTGGAGGGTCATGAGGGATTGGGAGGAGGATGCCCAAGGGTGAGACATGGTATTCCCCCAGTCCCAAAAATACCCCAACCTACTCTCCCACAGACTTTGTGGGGTATCTCCAATCTCACCCCATCTCCCTCTCCAACAGATACTGAGACAGGGAAGAGGCAACTCAAATCAGTAAAGGTTATCCATAGGAATAACATGGGGAAAGTAAGGGCATTACTTTAGTATTAAAGTAAAGAATAGAGTTCAGTCTTTCTTCACAATTAGGCACACACAACCACTTCGTAATTTAGTTTTCAAAGTTCAAAGACTGCTATTGAATGGTTTTCCAGTATGAAAGGGAAGGTTAGAGTTCAGTCCTCCTTTGGAAATCACAACTAGGCACACACGACCACTCCTTGATGTAGCTTTCACAAGTTAAAGTTTCAAAAATTGAGTTTTCAAGGTTAAGTCTTCAATAAGGTTATTACAACGTTCACTCTTCCAAATTAGTGACACACGACCACTGCTTCAGACAGTAACAACGCCTTGTTTAAGGGTTGGACAATGGGCCTCATTACGATCCTGGCGCTAATGGGTTAATGGCGCAGTAAAAGGCTTCAGCGCCGTTAACCCATTAGCGCCTGATTACGAGGTCCCTTTGCGGGACCCAACCTTAACGGCTGGTCTACACCAGCCGTTAAAGTAGGGACCCACAAAGGGACCTTGGTGCTAAGTAGGGTACCGCATTCATTCCAATGGGCGTCTCACCTGCCAAAAAAAAAATCGGATGATTTCACCCACCTTTGCGACACAAATGGTTGAGAGCTATGATGTGGTACAGTCTCTAGATGCTGCTGTGTCTATTGAAGTCTCTTCCTTTTGATTTTCTTTAGATTTACTCTGAAGTTCTGGTTTCTGTGGCCTTCTTGGTGCTAAGCTGGAATGAGAGGCAGTTTAGAATATTGTTGAAGATTCCAAACTACCTCATGTAACTCTTTATCCAATCAGTGCTCACTAACATTCCCTCCATCTTGAGTTGGGACTACTCCAGCCTGCTGCAAAGGCTAATGTTAAGGAAAAGATAAGATAGCTATTTCTCCACCTTCACAAACAAACCACTGCTCTTGCTTTCTTGCAACACCTCCCGCCTTCCTCGTGTCCCCGTCCTGCACTTGGGGATAATACTCAGTGGAAACCTAACATTTCGTCGTCCCTCTTGTTCTCCCACTTCTGCTTGGTTTGCCAGCCTCACGCCTTCTTCCTTCTGCTACTACTGCTACAGCTTGCATTCCAGTCACAGTACCAGCTCCTTCCAATTGCCTGCACCTCAGGGGGGCTTTTATGCCTCCTAGGTTCCTTCAGGTGTGGGCTTTAGGCTTAATTGCCTGACTATTGCAACTGCATGACTCTTCGGCCCTCTCCCTCGTCGCAGCACTCCTGGGATTATGGGACTTTTAGTCCCCTTCAGCAAAGTTAGATCTTTTAACAATTGAGTTAATTTTAAGGGTAGGTTTATTTCCCTTAAACTCATTAAAAGATGGACTGTTAGAATTGGGTGTTACAGAAGAAGACATTGGATTTAAGACACTTTCTCTAGATCCTTTCACATTACACCTTTGGGAGTAAGGAGGGTGTTTAATCTGAGATACTTGGAAATACCCTTCTGTTAATAAGGATTGCTCAGATTTAACAGAACTTGTTCCCCAGATCACAGATCTTGTATGTGGGGCAGGGACATTATAATGACAATATGCCATTACCTGTTTTGGCAATCCAGAAAGGCACTTTCCTTGAGAGGACATATAATGCGTCTCATCCCACGGGATCTTCTCACCACCCTGGGCCCTGTTTTCTCCCAGGTGATCCGCAGTACACCAGACCCATGGTCAGGATTAGGAAGCGTCTGCCTTTCCCTGGCTACCTGGGAGGAGACTTTAGACAGGGCTTAGGTGAGGGATCCATAGGATTCTTCACAGTAGGTTTAGTCCAGGTAGGTGGTACATGACTGAAGTTAGGTGAACAGATGAGTCTTTAGGTGCTTCCTGAAAGTTGGTAAGACGTCTGAAAACGCAGGTGAAGTGGCAGATAGTTCCAGAGGTTGGCCACAACAGTAAGGAAGCTAAAGCCCCCTGCTTGTTTCCTGCTGGCTGTTGGAAGAGCTGGGTAGTCTGGCTGGTGAGTCTTTTTTTATCCTCTGGACGAGGTAGGTGGAGGCTTTATTTGCCAGACAGTGGTGTGCAATCATGAGGATTTTAAATTTAATTCTTCCCCAGATGGGGAGCCAGTGGACTGACCGCCTAACCTTATCGATGTGGTCCAGGGCAGTTCTGAGAGCATTGTTTTAGATGAACTGAAGCCTATTCGGGTTCTTGTCTGAGATCCCACAGAGTAAGGCATTAGAATAATTCAGCTTGGACAGCACAAGATCGCGGGCAACCGTGATGCGGCTGGTGGTGGGTAGAAAAGGTCTACTTGCTGGTATACGTTTTGTCGTGTAGGCTGTTGCAGAGGCGATGTTGTTGATTTGGCAGGTCATATTGAGTGAAGCGTCCAGGTAAATGCCCAATGTTTTAACTGAGGTGGAGGCAGGAATATTGTGACCATCTATAGTGAAGAGACAGTATGCAGGGTCGAGGTTTGGAGATTGGTAGGGGGTCCATCAACAAAAAGAACAACAAAAGAAGCTTGATATTGTCATCATTAAGACAGAGGCTGTTTTGGGCCATCCAGGTTTGGGTTGTCTCGTAGATGGCATTGACAGTGGTGCTGTCCTGGTCATAACATCCTGTCAGGGGGATGAGTATTGCTACAAAGTTGAATGTTAGCCAGTCTATGTAAATGTCTTTTCTCTCACAAACTTTGGGCCTGTCTAGTCGGTGCTCCACACTTCTTTGAATATGCTTAGGGGCTCTGCATATCTTTTTACTAGTGATATTGTTTTGACCAAAGCATAGGTCTTACTTGTCTCTGAAGGGACAGAACTTTGTGGGGTTGAGTAGAAGTTCTTGGTGCATCCCAAGGTCCTAGTGTTTTCCCTTAAATGGCCAGCTTTTGGAATAAGGTTGCCCTTGTGACTGTCCCCTGTTACCCATGAGGGGTGAGGTGAGGGTGTGAGTAAATCATCCCCTTACTACTCTGAGCTCATCATCATTTGGCTTGGGGAGGCATCTTATCACCATAGTCACCTCCTCTGGAGCTCCCCAGAGCCAGGAAGGAGACTTCATAACAGTTTGATATGTACTCAAGCTCTTTCTCTGGAGTTCCTTTGAAAGACCTCAGCAGTATTGCAGTCACAGGGCTACCTCCCCTTTCTTTCTCCCTTTTCGGCATGTCATGCTCTTGTTCGTTGCTAGAATTTTGTCCACTTTCAGAACCTCCAGCCTCTGCAACTGGAGGTGCTCTACCTCAGTGGGTGCTTTGGGACCCTGTATACAAGGAACGCGGGGCTGGTGATGCAGGCATGATAAGTCCCAAAGCCTGGGATATGGACCATGGTAGCTTGGCAGGGTGGAAGGATGGCCAACTACTCTGCTATTTTCTCGTTGACTTGCTCTTCCAACCAGTACTCCCAGTGAGAAAGCCTCCCCCTTGCTCCCTTCAGCCTCCATTAGCCACCCTAGAATCCACACCATATCCTCTGTCTCACAAAGTAATTGCTTTCCTGATTTTTATTCTGCTCATTCTTCTGCCCAGACCCCATCTCTTCAGTCTTCTACCTCTCATCAGCTCTTGCACCAACTCCTTGTTTCTTCCTTCCAGTTCTTCCTTCCTCCATAACACCTACTCATCTGTATACCCCTTTGCTGGCTCCTCACTGTCCTTACCACTGTCTCCTCCTTTGTGGGAAGTAGTTTTCTCCCCTACTTTAAAATCTTCTTCCACTATGTTAGGCAGAATTATATGCAGTACCCTTTGCGAACACCACACACAATTAAGACTACAAGTGACAGTACAAATTCACCTTTGGTACAAGCCTGTACTACACAGTAAAAGTGGTAGCGATGGCTGCACAGCCAGACTTATCTCAAGAGCAAGTGAGCAGTATCAATAGTTACTCAAAGGACAGCAATCACTATAACATTTCACTAAAGTAAAGCAGTTTAAAAAGAACACTCTTAATACACCACACCACTCCCAATAGATTCCAGACAAGTTAAGCTCATAAATGAAGTGTGAGCAAAATGGCACTCCAGTAATTTAAAAGGGAGGGAAAGACAAAGTTCGGCAGAAATTGAGCAGCATCAACAGGTAAGTAAGCAGGGCAATCTAGAAAGAGGAACTACAGTGATGGAATCATATCAAAAAGGCTTAGGGCCAAAGTCAATAGGACAAATGTCTTTTTCTCAAGATCACACAGTTCAGGGTAGTTCGCGGTTTAGTCTTTGCCAAGAGTTCCGGACGAAGTTGGTAGGTAGAAAGGTTAGTTCAAAGAGTAGAGAAGGACAAGCCCTCGGATTGGAGAAAGATTTCACACAGTTTCACCGTGACTGAACGAAACGTAACTGGATTTGCACAGTACCTTTAAATGGAGAAGAAGCATAGCTGAGGCAAACGTTCCTGGCAGTTCCTGCAGGCTCACGGTTCCTAAAGGGACTGTCTGACTGACACGAAGTAGGAAGACTGGAGGGTCCTGCACTGCCCAGGGAAGAAACCAGCAGCAGAGCAAAGCAACGAATAAAAGGTGCACTCCTTAAAACCCAAGCAGGGTCCGACCTTCCTGGCTACCTGGTTCATTGTAGCTCTGTACAGCAAATTCGGCTAGAGGAGGGAGTCCTGGCTTGCAGTTTGGGTGAACTGGTTGGTCCCACCAGCTCAGGTGAAGAAGATTCCTGGTAGATCTTCTCTGTCGTTGGAGCTTGAAGATTCGGACCTGCAGCTGGGGGTTCAGTCATTGTAGGGGTCCTCTTCCATCTGCTCCTCGTCGGTTCTTTCGTTCCAGTGGCGACTCTGCCTTTCCAGAGCCAGAGACCTGCTTTTTATGCAGTTTTCCCCCATTCACACAGCCTGCCTGTCAATCACACAGCAGGGTGGCTGTCCCGCTGGGACAGTCACCACAGCCAACCATTTCAGAGTGCGACATGGAGACCCTGTGCAGTGAGTCCTAAACCCCTCCCTCACATCCTGTCACCCCCAGACATACATGCGCCTAAGGAGGGCTTCTGCGTAGAAGCCTGCGAAAAGACAGTGAACAAAGGAATCAACCCTGGTTTGGCGCACAGAGTAAAACACGAGAAAGACTTTTACAACATGAAATGGCGAATAAACCTAGCCGGAACCTAAATAAAACATCTATGGTCTAGTGGGTTTAAGTTCGAGGCTACCAAGATAGCCTAAAACAATACCAAGGTTATTTAAGATAACTGCGGTAGGAAAAATAGGGTAGTTACCACTGCCACCAGCCAAGTCTTGATGAAAAGGGAGCGAAACAATGTCCAAGAGAAGCAGACAAAAAGGGATAACTAGTAACCCTTTCAAAACTCTGTGTAAGATAGGGTGTACTGGTTCTGTGGTTTTACAGAGTCTAATAAAGTTAATGGCAACTTGATATGTTCTGGAAGACAGTAGTCAGTCCCAGAAAATGGAGTCTGAGTTGGGAAGTCTAAAAGACAACCCTGTGTCACTGCACTGAAGGTGCTGTGTAACACACAGAACAAAAGATGCCTGTGGAGTAGGTGAGGCTCCACAGTCTATGAACACAAAAATGTTAAACACACACAGTAAAACACATGCAAGAGTGGGAAAAAAGGCTCACACTCTTACCAGGTGAAAAAAATAAATCCTATAAATCCAGCAAAGCTGCTGAGGGACTCAGTAAGTAAGGGAAATTAGCCATTCTGAAGAATTCTCCCTAACACTCTAGTAGTACATCCACAATCTTCCTTGCTCACTTTCCCAACGCTTTCCCCATCTGTAACCACCTGATCTTTCATGCCTTCTTCACCACTCTAGGCACCACTCTCCTCTGCACTACTTTGACACATTTTCTGTTTCTTCACCCATCCTGGCACATGCTTTGCTCCTCTTGGGACCACTCTTCCACAATACCAATTTTTCACCCTGTGTTTGTTCACACTCTGGACGCCTTCTTTGCTCCTGTGGGCACCATTCTCCTCTGTACTACTTTCACCCTTTGTTTCTTCACCTCTCTGGGTGCCTTCCTCACACCTCTTAGCACCACCCCCTTATGTACTACTTCCACCCTCTGTTTCCGCACCCTTTTGTCACCATCTATGACTCTCTCGAACTTCTTACCTCTGTACTACTTTCACCCTCTTCTTCTTCACCCCTCTGATTACCCCTCTCCTCTGTACTTGACCAGTTCAATAGTCTGCAGATTTCTCACACCTTTCCCCCTTGATCATTTCACTCTCTTTAGCCACCACTCTCCCACCTTATGCCTTTTACTTCAGCTCTCCTGGCTCCATGGCCTGGTCTCCTGGGTCACTCCTTCAGCTCAAAGGCCCCAGTGTTGCCCAGGATCCTGCACCTCTTCTGCAGTCTGCTACGTGTCTTGATCTCTTCTTCAACCTGTTCCAATTGCACTCTGGTCCCCAGTCTCCAGCTGTTACCCCATACATCTACACTGACAGACTAGAGATGTGTGTTTTTATAGGGCAGTGTTCCCACGTTCTAGTGTCTATCTGGTGATTCAGGTCTGCTAGACTGGATGGAGATGACTGTCGAGGTCTGCCCCTCTTGGGTTGCTTACGGTCCAGATATAGGGCTTGACTTGTTCTGCCCCTTGGGTGGTGCTTTCTGCCTGCTCCACCCAGGCCCTACCTTCCTGCTGCTATTCGGGGGTAAAGGAACTCGGACGTGCCTATTTAGGCAGATGGTTTAGGGTTTGGTTTGAGGACCCCACCCATGGGGATGGTTTCCAGTTCTCTTGTGGTACTTGGGGCTGGCTAGTCCCTTCCCTTGGGTGACCCTCTCTATGGCGGACACGCGCTAACCCTGCCCCATGTATCGACCCCTTGTGTCTATCTGTTCTAGACTGTATGAGAGTGAAGGCCTTGTGCGATAGATAGCTGACAGTCGAGGTTCCCTTCCTTTTCAGGTCCCTCTTTTTCACCTCGTAAGGGGAGACAAGTGTGCAGTTGCTGCTGGTTCTGCTGGACTTCCTGTAGAGCCTGAGTTCCCTTATCCCATAATGTCTACTCTTTCCAGGTATGGGCTCTGCCTCTTAAAGGTATTTTATCCCTAGTATTTGTATATTATTTGATATTGTTCTATAGGTTCTTACACGAAAGTGCTTCACAAGCAAACAATACGGTACTGTAACTGGTGGGTAGATAAACAAGCAGGAAAGGAAATTAAACGAGGAAAGAAGATACTCCTTATGTTGAGTTTTAAACTGTGGAAAAGTAGAGATAGAGCAGAGACAGAGGGAAAGCATTCCAATACTTTGGCACAAGCAAGGAAAAAGAACAGAATCTGAAAGGTGCACATGGAGGGCGCAGGACTAATAGTTGAAACTGAGATTGAGACCTGAGTGTATGAGTGGGAGTACAAAGAGAAATTAAAGAAGAAAGATAAGGAGGCGCAAGTTTATTAAGACACGTAAAGACCATGCAAAGAAAGTGGTAGTGGAGACGAGTGGAGCCAGTGGAGAGAAAGCACGGCTGAGAGAATAGAATCCCTGGTAGAAAGTGAGAAGAGAAGATTTATAGAAGAGTTATAGATTGAGTGAAGGGGAGCAAGACAGTGAGCAGGAAAACCAAAGAGAATAGATGAACAGTAAAAAAGTTGAGAAAAGACACAGGACATCCAAAGTCGGGTACACAATTGAGGCAGATGCAGGGATACAGTTCTCAACCTTCTGGCTTATTCATGATGAAAACAAAGCAACTAGGAGAACCTTCCCAACCAATCCAAAAAGAAAGGAAGATCTCACAATCAGTTTTAGGCCAGATATGCCTAGGCCCTGGTTTTTAATCCACCGAAGTAACCCTGTTTTTTGTCTTCAAGTTGCAGGCTGTGGAGTTCCCGATTCCTCCTCATGCTTTCGAAGGCATTTTCAATCAAAGGCCCTCCTCCAAGAACTGTAGGTGTTTTAGCAGCTTCTTGATGAGGGCTTCTTTCACCCGCTTAGTTGGTGTGGGGCATGGAACTTTAGCAGAGATCCCACAGAGTAAGGCATTAGAATAATCCATCTTGGACAGCACAAGATCGCAGTCCTCTTCTCCCTACTCCTGGGTTTTGATATTATTTGCTGGCCTGACTTGTGACCCCCTCACCCATGACACCAGCCTCCCTGCCTGAGATGTAATGTTATGTTAATTAGTTATTACATAGCCCCAAAAGGCCTAAAACTACATGAATTCCCCAGAGGCAGACCAGAAAATGGTCATAATAGTAAGAATATGCAAAATAATAAGTTTGGAAAGAAAACCCCATAGGATTGATTCTTTTTTATGTAGAAGGGAATTCCAGATTTAAGTGCACTGGACTGTGAAAGTTTTGCCTCCGACAGATTAGATAGCTACTCTCAAGATAGAAGAACATAAGATTTAGGACGTTTTGTAAAAAAACTATTTGGGGAGCCAGATCTGGTTGAGCAATGCTATGGAGGCCTTTACAAACTAGAGTGAGTACCTTAATTTAATTTGAGCTTCTACTGATAACTAGTGTTGGTGTAAGAAATGTTTAGAGTCTGAAGATTTTCTAGCAAGAATTTTGGGGCATGTACATAAATGGCATTAACGTGATCTAATTGTAACTATCTGATTGTAATCTGCTAACAGATTTTGAGGCACTTCACCATGAAACTCAGATTTAATGTATTGCCCTCTCTCATGGTGATTGGAGCTAGAAGGCATATCCCTGTGGAAGAGCAAAAGTGCAGAATTTGTGGCAGCGAGCAAGAAACTACAAGGCACCTGCTCACACAATGCACTGAATTGCTAGAGACTTACAGAAGGAATTATGGCTTTTTTTTATGCACCATGAAGAAGGTTTTGATGAAAATCAATTCTGGTCGTATGTGTATAGCACAACTTTGCAAGTTTTATTGAATGCAGTGTAGCTAGTATGAAGATAAGTGGATAGTACAATTGGTAATATGGACACATGAATGGTCATAGTTTAAAGGTATTAATTGATCATGAAATTGTTGGGATTATTGGATCTTTTTAAGTAGATTCTTATTCCCCGTTCTATGGATGTCAGGATCCCGTTGAGGGCCCAGGGGTGGCAGGCCAATATGAAGGGGGGATCCCCCTCTAGTACACTAGGGAGACGGTGGACAGGGATGCTGGCTGGCTGGTGCGAACGTGTGGGTGGGCGTGACCCTGTTGCAGCCCGTGAAGAAGGGCTGAAAGCAGGAAGAGCACCGCCCAGCACGAGCCAAGGAACATCAAGCACATGCGAGCCCGGCACGTGCAGCGAATTACCTTGCATGTGCAAGATGCCAACGCCCCTGCACATCTAGACCTGACAGGGTGTGGCTCAGGGCTATAAAGCTGCGCCCCGGACCGCACACTGTGCTTAGCATTTCGTCTGCTCCTAGCAAGAGTAGTTTTCCGCTTACCGCTCCTGTGTTCAGCATCTGCTACGTTGAACTTCTTGGTCTGCAGCATACTTCAGTATCCTGTTGGGACCCTTCAGTTCTCCTGCATCCTCAGCAGTCTTCAGTATCCTGGTTCTGTCCTGCTCTGCGGCCTTCGGCATCCTGGCTGCCACAGTTCCACTGTGGTCTCTGGTCTTTCCTTGCACCTCCATTCGGACTCTGATCCTGTCTTTCGTCGCTGAGGCCAGTCCCGCTTCTTGTACCCAATGCCCTGTAAGAAAGCAAGCAACAGGGTGAGCATCTGGATCCAGCCTCCTTCCCCTTACACCTTAAACCTCCTCTTAAGAACTCGAGAACTCACCTGTTTTGAGACTCAGTCCTCCTCTCTCGGTGCTTCGCCGCTGATGCGTCGTGGTTTGGGAGAAGGACACAATTTCGTTAGTGGTGGACCCACATCCGGAGAACCATCTCACATCAGTGCCAGCCCCCCTTTGATCGGCAAAGAGACTTACCTGTTCGGTGCCACGCCCAAAACGCTGTGGCGATCACAGAGACACTTACCTGTTTTGCATTCCCTGCTCGCATCTCTTCGACGAATAACCTGGGGAACATCCATTTCAGAAGTCGGAGTCATCATTACAGAATCACAGGTGAGTCGCGCCCATGCGCTCCAGCCAGCCTCATTCCTTAAGGGGATTGAAGGCAGGTGGGGAACCCCAGTTATTATTCTACAGTTGATTTACCCTGTGTTCATCCCTAGGTGGACTCGACATTCCCCCAGAACATCACTACCAGAATTCCCGAACACACCCAGGCCCCTCCCAACCTCACGGTCTCTTGGAGGGTTTCGCTCCATCCGGCCGGCGGGGGAAGGTGTGGCTGGGATATACGACCGGGCGAAGGGGACCAGTGCGGGGGTCACACTGCAGTACAGTCCAGACCAGGCACTCCTGCAGGGTACCAGAGGTAAGCGTGACAATGGATTTGTAACACCGCATTTTTTTAATGAGGTTGATGTTGCATTTTTTCACTATTGATCTGTAATTTGGTATATTTATTTATGAGCGTGATGTAATGCCCCCGTTCCGAGCTTCCTCATTGGCTGAGAAGCTGCCACACCCCTCATCCCCCGCCGGGTAATAAGAAACCAAATATACTTATAAATAAACAAAAATTTAAACAATTAACAAAATTTAACGTGATCTAGTTAAGAACCCATGATAGCTCTAGCAATATTGCCACAGTGTTTATATGAAATATATGGTCTAATTTGGCGAACAAGTCTGATGTAATAATTTGACGATCTGGTCACCTCATTAATTTAAAGATTCATTTTAAGTAAAGGATCAAATATCATGCCATGGCTGTTAACCTTTGAAGATAAGCCGGAAGATTGAGAGGTCTATAAAGAAGGTGGAAGATGGTGCTTGAGTGAGGACTAGATCCTGAGCAACACTTTGTGTAGCATGACCCTTCTGATGCCAAAAAGAGCCAATAAAATGAGATGTACCAGATACAGGAACTACAATGTATTGCAATAATGTATTGCAATAGACTGCCAGGGCAGGGAATTATCTAACAGACATACACATTCTAATGGAGTGAGTACATACTTATATCATATTCGCAAAAGCAAGAGCAATACATGTCTAACAATTCTCTCTAATACGATTGGCTAGTAAGTATTGAACTATACATGATTTGATTTTTTTATTGGTTTATTCTAAGTAGGTGGCAGGCTAGTTAGCTCATTGGGCACTGATGTTACCGGATTTCTCACGCCTTCCAATTGGACAGAAGCAGTAGACACATGTATCAGTAAAGCCTTCTTTCGCATTGACTGTTCCAGGGTGAGTGGAGGTGAAATGAACAATTTAGACCAAACAGCTTGGTTACATATGACAAATTACAACAATTGATTTTCCTTCCTCAGGAACCTTACGCAGTTGGCACCAGCACTCTGTTCTCATCTTATGACCTGTATCTATCAGTGTACTTTGCACTCTCTCTTGGTGGCAAGATGACTTCATTATGCATGGTTTAATCTGCCCTGTGTGTGCTCTTATGTTTCGACACTGCAGTTCACAGGCATTTACTTTTGACAATAGTGATGCTATGCAGAAATGTTTGTACATTATTATAATAGATGATGCATTCAGTATTATCTGCTGGTAAAGTGTTGCCATTATACTAGTTTCAGGGTCTAAAGTAATTCTACTGAGTGGCAGAGGTACTCATGTGAGTTATGATTGTTATTAACATGTCCCTATTACTCTTGCATTAGCTTGATGTGAAAATATGAACAGCTGCATTTACTGTGATTTCTATTTTAAACTGTGTGAAGGCACCATGAAGTAGACACAGACAACTGAATAGAGTTTGGGCTACACGCTTTTATTAATAAAAAGAGGGCTGGAAAAAGGCCTAACTTGCCCTATGCTAAAATGAGATTTGCCTACCTAACTGAAACTAATGATAGTCTGTGCCAGGAAGTCCAAAGCAAATGTCTGTCTGTGTCCAAAACATTAAGTTGCCCTCACACCTAATTGTATACAATGTGTAGGGATGTCGGCACCAAATGAGAAATGTTAAAAAAAAGTTCAGAGCTTCTTCCAGCTCTTGGGTGGGAAATGGGTTTTCCTTCCACAAGGTTCAAACTGTTCACTTTACAAAGGAGGGGTTCCCTTCCCCAAACTTTCAAGTCTGTCAATGTACCAAAATTACACAATTCCTTGAGATACTTTCCAGCTCTTCGGGTTTGGTTACCTTTCACCAGTTTATGAAGTTCAGTTCCTCAATTTCAATTCACACAGGTTATCCTTTATTCAATCACAAAGTGGCTTTCTTTAGGTGGGTTTATTCGGTCTAGGTGCAGTTGTCGGGCAACACGGTCCACCCATTACAGGTCACGCAACCGACACACCCTACTTGTGTCTGCTTCATAGGTATCTTGCCACAGTTTAAGCTTCACAGTGAGGCTTGACTTATTATCTTTTGAAGTGCCCTTGATACTTTATTATTGTGTGTTTTATCACCATTCACTTGTTTATTGGTTTTCATTTGCAATTATCAACATTGGTTTCCCAGTACACTCTCCTGCTAGGAAACTCAGTTTATAGTTCTTCTGCACCAGCCATCATAAGCATCCCAGTACACTCTCCTGCTAGGAAACGTGCTCACCGTTTCTTGATCAAAACATCTGACACCCTTTGCCCAGGTTTCTCTTGCATGAAGTTCAAATACAGTTACAGCCTTAGAGCAACTGCTGGCGAGCCCTTATCTTTAGTATTGACTTGGTCTTAATGAGCTGCAAAAACGGATTCACTGTTATTGAGGCTTTCCAATAATCAAGATACTATATGAGTGACAAAAGGGATGGAATCCGTGATATTGCGCCAAATGGCTAGGTATTTTATTGCTTCTTCAATGTAAAAAATCTTTCTAGTTGATTCTTGTATACAATATATTGTATATAAGAATCAACTAGAAAGATTTTTTACATTGAAGAAGCAATAAAATACTTAGCCATTTGGCGCAATACCACAGAGTCCATCTCTTTTCTCTTGCATGCAGGCTTTCTTTACTCAACCATTCACTTCTTTCAGTAATGTGGAATAATATCTGCCTGACTCTTGGCAGTGCTTGTTTGACTCTTGGCAATGCTCACCACAATCATTCCCTTATGCCTTCTTGTTTGGCTTGGTTTATTAACATCACTTTTCATGTCGGTTCATAACCAATTCACTTCACTGTTATTGACGCTTGCTCTGGTTGTATCACAGTTAATTAATTTTGCTGTTGTATTGCTTCTGAACGTTCCCCAAATTGACTTCAGTACGGGAATTCAAGCAAATACAATCAATTTATTTTATCAGCTTGTCATATAGGGCAAATTCTCCCACTGAAACCTGTGTCGGTACTCCCCGGGGCTCCCAGTGCTCCTGTGCAGACTCACCGGGATTGTGTGGTGTGTCTGACGTATGGTGTGGGGTGCGGCACTGCTCATGCCTCCGGAAACTGTTCTCTGTCCTGCCGGTCCTCCTGCTGCTTCGTGGACAGCCTCTGTCTCTCCTGCAAGTGTAGTTGATGCACCTTACTGCCTTTTTGACTCCGCCGGACCCTTCTCTGCTGTGTCTTGTTTGACGTTGCTCCTTCAGTCCCACCTGACCTCTGCAGATGCTTCTTCAGTTCAGCGGGAAGCACCAGCCTTCCTATGCAGAGCTTTCTCGTGCCAGCCTGCTTTCCATCTTCCTTCCCGCTGTGCTTGTTCTGCATCCCTCTCCGGTTTCTCTGAACTTCTCAGGGTTTTGCTTCCACATGGTGGCTCTCTCCGCTTACCCCTTCCAAAGAGGTTTAGCTCCTAGAGAAGGGGAGAGTGCATTTTGAACTGTAAACTTTGAGTCAAAGTAGTCCTGCAGTGGTCTGGAAAGTAAGCCACGCACATTTGAAAGTCTTCGACATCCGAAAAGTGGTTTGGGACCGACAGAGGGAGACCTGAAGTGAAATAAGCTTGGGGAAGGGAGCCCCCTTGCACTTTGTGTTGAACTGTATCGTGAGAGGTCTGAGCTTGGCAGAGAGGGACCTACGAGAACTGTGTGGTGAAAGGTCTGAGCCCGACAGAGGGGGACATTTTTGAAAACTTTTTGGTTGAAACATTATTTTGAAAGTCGAGAAAAAAGACTTAAGCGTGGAAGGCCAGGCGAGCCTCGATCCACGTTCAAGAACTGTTCATTGGGTTTGAAGCCGAGCCAGAGTGCGTCATCCTACCTACAGGGACAGCCTTACCCCGTGAATTCTAAAGTGGGGAGGAGAGCTGGTTCAACCGCATTTATTCATTTGAACACTGACTTTTCCTTTTGCATACATTTCTCCTTTTTACACTTTTTTGTACAAGAGATAGGGCAGGAATTATGTTTTGTTAGCATAGGCCATTTTGATTTGACAGACTCCACTAAGACTGTTTTATTTTCTATTTAATGGCCGAGACTATTCTCATCTTAGTTATAGGGCAGAATAGGAGTTTCTCCAACTCCAACAATTTCAATAAAGGTTTTACAAACTGTACCCATTGTGTCAGTGTCATACTTGTGATACCATGCCTCCCCTACAGTACTCAGTTGGGTCATTGGGTTGGGACCAAAGGGCATTGTCAGGTTAGCTGTGTACGTTTGTGGGGTACCTGCTCCAGTGTTTCCCACCTGTGATGACTCATCTGTTAGGCAGCTTTCATCATTTCCTGTCATTACTGCAGTTGCATTTCCTGTCATTACTGCAAAGAAATTCTTTTTATTTAGGGGGTACGGGTAACATACAGCATGTTGCAATTACTTGGCATTTTGCACCAAACTAATATCATGAAGCTGAGGATGGTAAATGCACTGAACGCGGATCATCTAGTAGGGTATCCATGAAGTAAACATTAATAGCCAGTCGTTGTCTTCACCAATTTCTCCTTCTTTCATGTCCATTGTCAATTGGGCCATCTGTTTGAAACATATGGGGTTCTGAAGCTGCATGAGCCTGAGCGCTTTGAGTTCTTTACTTACGGTGTTGAATCCAGGTTTAGTTCTTTTTTCGAGTTCCATCAAGTCTCAGCTTAGCCACTGCAGCCATTTAAAGTTGGTGGCTACCTGGATTCTAGGGTCAGGCATTGAGGTGAAGTGCACCTTGGTTTTGGTGATCAAAATAAACTTGAGGCAGCATCCTCTCCAGTGCCTCATCATCTTCCTTTGGATAACATACACTCTTTTCCTTTCCATCCACCCTAGGTGAGTCTAAGTGTCCTGCATTCGCTGGGAGCTGTTCAGGGGCTGGGATTCCTTCTTAGGCAGTTCCCTGTTCCTTGCAGGGATGGCCATCATAGATTCATGTTGGGTGACAGTGTTGCAGAGACCATTCCAAGGTGGTGGCCGCTTGTAGTAGGCTTTTCACTCATACTGCCAGGTAAAAGCCATTACCCTGGAGGTACCATCTCTTAACGCAGGCATTTGGAACATCTTGTTGCAGTTTGTGTTAATGCCCACAGGCATACTGCTCTTGCCTCTGGAACAGAATGAAGATCGAGTGAGTTTCTGTACTTTATCAGATTGTTCATATTCACACAGACTTGACAACTTGTTTATATGCATGCCTATACATCTCTACATCTCTCAGCATACTATTTGCTTCACTTCATCTTGTGCACATCCCATTAGCCGATCAGCGCTGAAGGTTTTGTACATTTTTACCAACTATAAAGGTTCGCATGGGCAAAAAGTCTGAAAAATGCTACCACCAAAGGTTCGAACACCAAAAGTTTGCACCTTTGATGGTAGCATTTTTTGACCATGCAAACCTTTATGATAAGTAAAATTAAAAAAGAATGCAGGGGCTGCAGGGGTGTCCCCCGCAACACCCCGCTCACTATACTGTGTGGTATAGTGAGCAGGGTTGCGGGGGAAAGAAAAAAAAAGAAAAGGACCCTGCAGCGCTGGTTCCCGATCACAAAAGTGAAAGGGAACTGGCGCCGCAGGTAACCAGCGTGAAGACAAGATAAGTGGGGTTTGTTTATGTTGGGGGAGTGTGTGGGGGTGTGTTGAGGGTGTGAGTGGGGGGTGTGTAATGGGTGTGTTGTAGGTATGTAAGTGTGTTTGCCTGAGAAAGGTGTAAACCTTTGGTAGTTCGCACCTTTCTCATGCGAACTTTCCGGCCGCGGCAAAATCAGCTGCGGCCGGATCACTTAGAATCGCGCTGAATACTGCCTGCACCTTTATTTCCTTCTTATTCCAACATGTTGCTCCCTCTACCACCATCACCATCAGTTGGTTTTCCTGGACACTGCATGTCTTCTTGCTTTACCACTGTTTCACATTCTTCTGCTTATCGTGTCTCCATTCTAATATATATTATATATACTGTTAGTCCCCAGAATTAGCAAATGACTAAATGTGCTAAGCACTGCGCCTCAAAGGTCGACGCTTCCTGTGATAAGAACCGTTTGGGGTGCCAACTGCATGTGGGATTATCCCATAGATATAGCATGACTCATTTACATATGTCCTATTAAACTCTTTAATCTCTTGTACCATGTGTTTACATCATCTGAGTGATGTGTATTCAACACTCCACTTGCTTCTGTGTTAACTTGTCTTCTAATCATAACATTATTCTTAGATACACATACATTTCCTACTTGTGTATTATGTTGCTTAGTACATTTATGCTCTAATCTCAATAGCTCTGCTAAAACGATAGAAAGAAGAAGAGAGAGAAAAACGGACAGCCTATCCTATAAACACATTTTCATATGTCTACCACTTTATCTTGAGCTTTCTCCATGTTGACAGTAGCACTTGTTCTGTTAAGTCCAAATAGTCTCATTTTCATCCTGCATTTCCCCCTTAATGGTTCTGCTATACTCCACCTTCATTGCCTATTCTGATGTTGGAGATGGCTGTTCATCCAAGTTGAGGTGCTGTACTTGTCTTTCCTTGTCGCCGCGTTGTAGCTGAAGAGGTACCTTTGTCGTGCTGTGCTGATTCTTCAGGGCCCTTCCTCTGGGGGTACTGTTTATTTGTAAAGAAATTAACTTTTCACAGGTTGACATGCCCTTGACATATACATCAAATTACTTTCCTATTCCTGTACTTCTTTGTCTTCAAACAATGTTGGTAAGTGATAAGACACATCCACTGTTTTCACATACACATTTTTTCCCTGCTTGGGCTCTTTTCATCAAATGCAATGATATAGTCCTTTGATAATTCACTCTATGCTTTTGGTAACCCTCTTTTTTGGGCTGCGGTAACAGGTAACAGGTTTCTTTCACAAAGGGCATACAGCTGTCTGTTTTGTGACTGCGTATGCAGTTGCATTTCTGTTTGATGCTAAGTCTGTTCTTTTGGAGCATGCTGAGCACTTTGTGATTGTTACATGGGCATGGCTTTTTAGTGCTTCAAATATTCTTGTAATAAAAAATTGCATGCTGAACTAGGGACCCATCTGCTCTTCTATATCCCTTTCTCTTTCATCTTGATAAACCTGAATATACTGTACATGTCATGTATGCATAATCACTATATATGGTAACATCTTCATATGCTGACATTTATAATGCTTTAATGAGTACAATGAGTTATGCTGTTGGTGCTGAATAATGTGAAAGCAATTTCTGCAGTATGATTATCTGAACTCCTTCCTCCTGGTCCTTCACATATTTCACTACTGTTGCACCTGTGTGCCCTTGTCCACTTTCCTTTTCTTTGCTCAATGACCCATCTACATACAGTGCTTCTCCTGTATCTTGGGTGTCTTAACTAATCCTGCTGAACTCATCTGGCTATCCCTCATATACTGCACAATCATCACCTTTCTGGTCCTACTTGCATGGCAATATAAGTTGCTGGGTTAAGTGTGTGGCAACTCACTATGGTGATAGCTGGATTTGTTAAAGGTACCTCATGCCCGCTTGCTCTCTGTGTGGTGAGTGTGGATTTGCCGCTCTTCAGTTTGGGAAATACTGCAAGTTTTACATACAAAATGAGTGAACATTCCATGAGAGGTGTGGCCGATTTATGTACTGTGAATGCTGTTGCTGCTAATGCGTGTTTGCTTGTAAGGTGTCCTTGCATTTCTGGGTCTAGGTGTCCAATGATGATCTTTGTGTCAGTACTGCTGTCATTTCTTGGCCCCTTGTTTGTGAAAGTAAGAGATGCTGCTTTCTTGTAGCTGGTGTTGCTAAACAGGTGCACTGCTGATTGCTATTTTGAAATCTTCAAACTCTTTCTGCCATTTCCTCTTTCCGTACAATTGTATCCTTAATCTTCTAGGCTTCCTTAAGAGTCTGGAATAGGGATCTGCCATGTGTTAAATAATTGAACACCCGTGTGCTGCAATGATTGAATACTCCTCTGAATTGCTGCATCTCTCTCATTGTGTTAGACTGTAGTGTGTTTATCGCTGCCATGGATCTGCCTGTGCTTATCTTTCTTCCTGTTGCCTATATCATATGACCAATGTATACCATTTCTTTCTGTCAATATTGTAATTTGTGTCTGTCCACCTTGCATCTTTTGCCTGCTAGTATTGTCAGGAGTTGTATTGTGTCCTTTGTGCACTGTCCTTCTGTGGTGCATCATCTACATACTATAGCAGTGTACTGTCCATGTTGACTTTCCCTAGGTCCATCTGAAAGACCATGTTGAAGACACTGGGGGACTCACAGTACTTCTGGGACAACATAGTGTGTTGAAATCTCTTTTCCATGATAGGAAAATGCTGTCAGGTATTCTGAGTCTGGGTATAATGGTATGACGAAGAATGTGTTATTTAGGTCTACTACAGGGAAGTAGGTACTTTTTCTGGTTTGTTTGCTTAGCATTGCTGCAGGGCTTTGGGACTAAGGTGTATTCTGCTTCCACTATGTTGGTTTAGAGGGTGGAGATCCTGAATTAATCTCCATGATCCCCCCTTTTGATGCTTCAATGGGTATATAACTGTACTGCAAGGTGAGTCTAAAGGCACAGTGATGCCTTGGTCAAGCAGTGCCTTGGTTGTGTCATAGATTCCTTCACCTGCTTCTTTCTATAACGCGTATTGCTTTACTCTAGGAAGTATGGTACCTATTTTAAGTTTTCATTTTCACTGCCCCTGTGCTGGTCAGTCACCCTACGTCATGTGGATTGCTTGTCTTCAGTCTACTAGGCACTTATGCTAAGTCCTCATGTGTTTGTTTTTATGGAAGGCTTGTTGTCATTCCTGTCTGTGGGACTGCTCTGTGTCGTTAATGACAAGGTATTCCAATTTAAAAAACTACTTCCTCATCTGTGTCCAAATTTGCAAATAGCTGTTCATAAGTAATTTATTTCAGTGGTAGTGTAGGGTCTATGCATAGTACACTTCTCCACTCCATTCCCTCATCACCTGTGCCTGCGGCAAGAATTGTGTCTTTCCTCATAATTACTGCATCAATGTTTAAAGTTAAAATTGTTCCTGGGGCTTCCTCGTGTGGTGCTTCTGGCTTCAATAGAAATTCTGCTGGCAAGCAAAATATCACATTCTGCATTCCTGGTAACCAATCAATCAAGATGATAACTGCATATGTAAAGAGTTCCTCGTGTAAAAGTAGTGCTTTAATTGTGTAAGTATTGCAAGGTGCCTGTAACACTGTGGCTACTCTGTTGTAATGCATGCCTGGTGCTGAACACACAATTCCTTTGTCAGTGAATAAAATGGTCCTATTGAGCTTTTTAAGGAGATCCCTCCCTAATATATTCACTAGTGTATCAGTACTGTACACTACTGGTGCACCTTTGATTCCCTATAGTGAGTGGTAAATGTTCTGTGAAGGGAACCCTTACAATTTCCCCAGAACTGGGCACAGAAATGCTTGCCGTGGGCTGTCCTATTGTATAGGTGTTGTTTCTTATAAGAGCAAACTTATTGCTGTTTATAACACTGGCTCTACTGTAGTGTGTAAGTGTTCCTTGTGGTAGGGTATTCTGTTCCTATGGCACTGAGGTTGCCTGTGCTGTAGCTTGCTGTGTAATGTGCTGATCTGCATTAGGTGTTTGATACCATATGTGTTGTCCTTGTGTGGGAGCGAGCATTTGTATATGTCCTACATTCCGGGGTTGGGCAGACCCAGGGGCATACGTTGGCAGGGGACTGCAGTCAGCTGTAGGGCATACAATCCCTGTGGTGTCCCTTGTGTGTAATATGGTGCAGGGGGTGCTCCTGGATAGTATTGCATGGGGTCTTCTGTGACAATCTCTAGACAGGCGTCCCATGTTCCTGCATCTCCCACATGCTACCCCAAATTGTGATCTTATTCCTCCAAGTCCTCCTCCTTGCCCCTTCTGTAACTTGTTTCCTGCTCCCTGGACACTGCCCCTATCTCATGTGTTGTTATTGTCATGTGGATTTCACCAGTCTGGGGTTTGTTACTACTGCCCCCTACATAATGACTTTTGCTAACTTCTTCTGTACCAGTTTAGCTTCCATTCGCTGCACTTTTCTTCAACTGCTCTTTTACTTTCATACTTGTGCTTACAAAAATGCACTATATGCAGTTGTATTTCTCACTACGCCTTTCCTTCCATGTCCGCAATTGTATTAAGCTCTGTTTGCACTTCAGTGGCTAGACCCTTAATACATGGTGAAAAGAGTGGTATGTCCTGTTACTATGTTTCCCCTTTCTCCTCTCGCTATATTTCCTGAATGGACTGAACATATAATACATGGTCTTCATTATGCTTCATTATTCATGCCATTATAACACCTTCCCCAATGCATCCCATACACAGGCTCGACAATTGTTAAATAGAGAACCATCATGTGCATCACTCTCTAATTGAACACCTGGGTAACCTGCTTGCTCCCAAATTGTGCTTTTCTGATTTCCTACAATACTAGCTAGCAAGCTTTTCATGTCCCCAATTGCTAAGGTAGCCCCTGCTGTATGCTTTCCTATCACACTAATTTGTTTACCAAAACCTCCATTAAGAGGTGCTGACATCTTGATCAAATTATTCTTGTTCATAAGTGGCATGGCACATATTGTGATCTGCCTACTCTCTTTTGTATCAATAGGAACTGCCTTCCCTGATTTTGGCTGTGCCATGCTCTACCATTCTTCTTCCCTCTAACCACTACCACTGTTCTAGGATGTGGTTTCAGTCGCCTCCCCCATGAAGTTCTTTCTTCCTGGTCCTCTTCTGTTTCCTAAATCTCCTTCACTTCCCTCTCGCTCTTTCCTTCTTCCTGTTTTATCTTTCCTATAATCCATTCCCTGCAGTTCTGGTTCCTCCCTTTCTGCTTGCACATCTTAAATTACTTTCCTATGCATTGTCAATAGTGCTTCTCCTGCTGCCCAGGTCCCAGCCTCCCCTGTTAGACATAGCCCCTTCCTTATCTGGGTTGCCCTGGTTAATTCTTATTCCGCTTTGTGTACTACTGCTTCTAAATCTTTATGCGCTTTGTTGTCTAGTTTCAATTTCACTAAAGCTTGTTTTTCACTGCGTGTATTTGCTCTTATCATGGGGCTTGTTTCTGAATATGCAGTAGGCTTATATTTAGGATTTGTGTATACTGTACCTTGCTTTAAAGGTTAGTTGCCTCCACATGTATTCTAAGAGTATTCATCTTTTTTGTTTCTTTACTGCAATAAATAATCCCACTAAACAGTTCTCCTTTTGTATCACAGTGCACAAATCATAAGTCTTTATAATCTTATAATCAAAAGAATTAATAAAACAACAATAATATCTTCAGCGATATCACAAATAGTACCCACTTTTGGCACACTCTTTACCTGTGGCAAGAAACTCCAAATACAAACTCTACTGCAAAATCACTACTAGAATTAAAAACCACAATGTGTTCTTGCGCAAGAACCACAGATTTGCCAAAACACACACCCACCTTCCACACTTCAGCTCCACCCCAATCTTAACCCACATTCTAAATTTCACCACCACTCGTCACTCCGCATTCATCACTATGTATAATATGTACAAAGCAAATGAAAAAATACAAAATCACAGTTCTAAAATGTTTTACTGCTACCTGCCTCGCACCCTTTACCACATGTGGAGAGTAACTTTTTTTACTACCTGCTTTAGACTCATTAACTCTAGATGGAGGGGATGCTCTCGCTCACTACTGCAGGACCGCAAACTCATTTCTAAAGCAGTGCTGCCCCTCCCTTATCTTTACTAAGGAATGTGTACACTTCACTTACCAGTTATCTATCGTGGTGCCACAGCTCCTCGCTACAGGGACCCTCCTCTTTTTTTTAAAAACGAAATAAAAAGAAAGGAAAACTTGGCCAAAACAAATCACATCACATCACTCACATCAGCATCCACTCTTCTTTCCACATGTATACTCTCTCTCTCTCGCTCTTCCTCCATCTCTCTCTCTCTCTCCCTCTCTCTCTTTCTCTCTCTCTTTTTCTCTCTCTAGTTCTTGTATCTGGTGCACCGGCTCACTGAGGTCATCCAAAGTCTACCGGACTGCCTCTCCTTACAAAGGCATCCACTCAGGGGGGTGAGCCTTGGGCCTGGAGTGGTCCAGGCAGGCCTTCTGGTAACCCTGGCGCCTGCTGTCTCCCTCTCAGGATACTATACAGTCTTCTGTTCACTCCAGGCAGAGTTTGCTTGTCCCCAGGCTACGGCGGAGGAGCCAACAGATGTTCTGGGAGGACTGGAGTTCCCTGTACTGGCAACCAAAAATGTATGGCATGTCCCTTCTGATGACAATAATCCAAAAAGGCCAGAAAATGAGATGCGCCAGAGGCAGGAACAAAAACGTATTGCAATAGACTGCCAGGGCAGGGAATTATCTAACATGCATTCATATTCTAATGGAGTGAGTGCAAACTTATATCATATTATCAAAAGTAGGAGCAATACATTTGTAACAATCCTCTCTAATATGATTGGCTAGTAAGCATTGCATTATACATGATTTGATTTGATTTTTATTGGCTTATTCTAAACATGAGACAAGTCAGTTAACTCATTGCACGGTGATGTCACCAGACTTCTCACGCATTCCAATTGGACAGAAGCAGTAGACAAATGTATTAGTCAAGCCTTCTTTCTCATTGGCTGTTCCAGGGTGAGTGGAAGTGAAATGAACAATTTAGACCGAACAGCTTGGTTACATATGACCAAATATAACAATTGATTTTCCTTCGTGAGGAACTTTACGCAGTTGACCTCATCACTCTGTTCTCATTTTATGGACTGTAACTATCAGTGTACTTTGCAATCTCGCTCGGTGGGAGGATGACTTCATTCGGTATGATTTCGTCTTACGTGTGTGTGTGACCTTATATTTCGAGGCTCTGCTGTTCACAGGCATTTACCTTTGGCAATAGTGTGGCTATGCATATACAGAAATGTTTATACCTTATAATAGAGGCTAAATCCAATATTATCTGCTGGTAATGTGTTCCCATTATACTAGTTTCAGGGTCTAAAGTAATTCTACCGTGTGGCAGAGGCACTCATGTGAGTTATGATTGTTCTTAACATGTCCCTATTACTCTTGCATTAGCTTGATGGAAAATATGAACAGCTGCATTAACTGTGATTTCTATTTTAAACTGTTTAATGGATATTGAATCTGGAACAAAAAAGACTTTATAATTGTAATTCATCCTGTAGGGAGCAATGTTGCGCTATGTCTGCCCTGGCTCTCTGATCATATTGCTTTGACTGTGCCATTCACTCTTGTCACCTCGTATGTTGCATTTTGGTTGCTCTGCCTACAAATTGTGGCTTTGTTATAATTTGTGTGGATGTAGCTTTGAGAACTCAGAAAGCCTGCATCATCTTTGGTTAATCACTGCACAGTGTCTTGTCTAAGGTTTTGTGCTTTGAGAAAAGCTGACTGAATTCTGGGTTATGTGCACTGCATTTAGCTAGTGTTCTGCAATTGGATAAGATTGCATCTTTTTTATAGATTTTTCTAACTAAAGCAACTTGATGCTGGCCTTGCTACAAGGCACAAGATTGTGTTTTATTTGGTGTGTGTGTGTGTATATATATTTATATATTGTGGCCTAATTGAAGCAGGAATTCTGATGCTCTGCTCGTCTAAGCATGAAGCCTTTTGTTACATAGGGCTGCTTACTTCACTGCAATGTGTTTTTCTCACTGTGACTTCTGCGATTTGTATGTTCTTTTAGGTTTGGGATGTGTGAAGGCATCGTGAAGTAAGACACAGACAACAGATTCACTTTTCTTAAACAAAATGGTTTATTTCTTTTAAATGACAGGATGGAGTAAGGCCTAGCTTGCCCTAACCTAAGGTGAGATTTCCCTACCTACAGAAACCAAGGATACTATGTGTCATTAAGTTCAAATCAAAAGTCTCTCTGCATCCAAACCCTATACTTGCCCTCACAACTAAAGCTATACAATGTGTAGGGATGCCAGCAACAAAAGAAACCGTGTTCCAAATAGAGTTCCAAGCCTCTTCCAGCTCCTGGCTTGCTTTTCAGCTTCCCCTTCGCCAAGTTCAAAACAGTTCCAAAAAGCCTTGGGTTTGCCTTCCCCAAGTTCAACACAGTTCCAAAAGGCCTTGGGACTCTTCCCAAAGTTCAACACAGTTCACAAAGTCTCTGGGTTCCCCTCCGCAAGAAGGCAGCTCTTCCAGCTTCAAAACTATTATCAATCCAAGTCTCTTGGCTTTCAATAATAATTCTAGTTCACCTTTGTAACCATTCAGGCTTTTCAATAGTTCAAACAGGTTGTTCCTTTTCTTCAATCACTTCAACACTTTTTTTATACAAAAACAGCTTCGGTATCCTGACTTTTTCTTGGCTCGTTTCGAGTAGGGGTTACCCAGTCTAGGCGCAGTTGTCCGATCAGACGGTCCACCCCATTACAGGTCATGCAACCGATAACCCTTGATACTTTGTGATGCTCTTGGCATTCCTTGGTTCTTTCCAAAAAGGGGTCCCTCGGTCTAGGTGCAGTTGTCGAACTACATTGTTCACCCATTACAGGTCATACAACCAATGACCCTTAATACTTGTTTAACAACTTATGTTTTCTCTCTATGAACCTGTATCTTTAGTCCTCATTCAATGCAGTCTCCTGGCTTTGCCACAATGTGTTTTCCATACCTACATGCCAACACAGGGTGTCTCCCTGAACCTGTGTCATTAATTAACATTCACTCCTGTTTTTCCTTAGCAGTTTCTTGACTTTGCTATAACATGTATGTCACACAACTCATTCCGTGGTGTTCATCCTTTTCCACCACCTTGCTTTCAAATTGTCTATTAATGCTAATCACTTGCTTTTCACTCGGTTCATAAGCGCTCATTACAGGCTTTCATTCTGTTCATAAATGCTCATGAATTGTTTTCACTGCATTCATAATTGCACATCACTTGCTTTCCAGTCATGCTGCATTTTCATATATTTTTCATTTATTTTCTTTAGTTCGGTATTCAATAATACTTGTTGCATTTCAAAAGTACTTTGTAGCTTGTTCGGTATTCAAAATTCTTCAATTCGGTTATGTAAGAATCCTGAGGGTATCCTCACACCTACTCCCCTTGGATCCTCTTCTCAGGTGGCCAGGGAAAGGCCATCGCTTTTGGCTTTTGGATCCTGACCCTGGGGGTGGAGGATGCAAGGGTGGATCACCTGGGTGGAGGGTCCTTGGGGATTGGGGAGAGGATGTCTGCATGTGAGACATGGTATCGGGAAGAGTTCTGACACGGTTGCAAGGAACAGAAGTGCTCTGCGAATGCGGGCGATCCACAAGGCAGTACCCTGTGCGTTTCCCCTCATTAATCTGCACTCAACTCACAAATGTGACCTGGTCATTCTGAATGCCTCTGTTAAACCAGTCCCGAGGTGAGATCATTCCATACATATGTCTGTTGGAAATGAAATTAGAGTGCCAGTAATACGGTCACTCTGTACATGCCGCCAATACTTGCAACCCACTAAGAAGACAGTCCTGAAGAAGGTGGCACCAGTTATAGAGCCCACCGAAACCGGTTGACAAACATGCAGAGACAGCAGAAGTTTTCCTGCTGCATTCCTCATTTCAGCATTGGGGAGATGTATAAATGATTGGATCTACCCTTTTTTGGCTGAGTCTTCAGAGCACATTTCAATCACTCTAGCGAGAGTACTTTTTTAAATGATGGTATATTCACCTTTAGTACTGGCCAATGCAGCAAGCATTTGCAAAGTACTGGGGAGATTTTCCTCCACCTTGCTCTCTTTTTTCTGTTACAAACAAGAAAAGCTCCTTTTCAATTAACCTTTCAATATTACGACTACTCACGTTAACCCATGCTATGAGGTCTCAGTTTCCTGATCTGGGAGAGATACCCACATCTTCACCCCTAGAAGCGAATGTCTTTCCTGAGTGCATGAGCAGAAGGCCACTTCAAGTTTTATTTATTATGGCACACAGGTACATCAAGCAACATGAATCTATCAATCATATCGCTTATACATCGTTTAACACAAAAAGAAAAGGAAAAAGGAAAAGGGAAGAAAGAAACCACCACACATCACGACATTTCTTCTCTTTCGGCTTTGTCTGCCAGGTATTGTTTGTATCTGGTCCATATGCTTTTAGGTCTTGTGGGTACTTGCAGTGAATCAATATATATTTCTTCATTGTCGTTCGACCATATCATGTCACTTTCCCAGTCATACTTAGTGGGGGGGCTTTTGCTTTTCCATTTCAATAATATGGCTCTCTTAGCAAGTAGGAAGATCACGTTCAATAACTTCCGCCAGGTTGGATACATCTTCACTATGACACCCAGTAAACATGTCATCAGTGTCCATTCAACAGGGTTGTCAGCCATGTCATCCAATGTTTTGCAGATCTCCGCCCCGTAATCCCTCAGTTGCGTGCATGACCAGAACATATGGAAAGTGTCAGCCATTTCGCAACCACATCTAGGGCCTAGACCTTCAGTGGATGGATTTATAAGTTTGAGTTTGGCTGGGGTATAGTGCAGTCTATGTATTACCTTATAATGGATCAATTTGTATCTGGCATTGCATGATATGGATTTGGTTAAGGTGCATATTCGTGACCACTGGTTGTCGGTGATTACTTGTCCCAAGTCATGCTCCCACTTTTCTTTGGCATTATGTGTCACTGGTGGGCGGGTTTGAATTATGGTCTTGTATAGTGTTGATGCCGATATCTTCCCCTTCCCAGTTGTAAACATATATCCCAAGCCCAGGTCTTTCGTTGGTACTGCTGGAAATTCTGACCATTCGCATGTAGTGCAACTTATGTTTTGGTGTATCACCCACTCTGTCTTTGAGGAATTCCCATGTCACAAAGCTTTTATCTCGGAACAATTGTCCCCATTGCATGATTCCTCTTGCGCCCCAATGTGCCGCTACTTCTTTGTCCATAGTGGGTGGTATATAGTGGGTGCCCCAGATTGGCATGCTTGGATGGTACAATGTGTCTGTGCCGTGTATGTCGACTATCTTTGCCCAAGCTGTGGACGTGACCAGTGTGGTGTTAATAGTGTTATAGTGTTTGGGACGTGACATTGTCAGGTCGTGGAGTAGTGTGGCTGACTTCGGTATTGGGCCTTCACTCGTTTTTTCTTTAGGGTCAAGAAAATCTGTAGCCCATTGTGCCGCATAATGTGCCTGCGCTGCCAAATAGTAAATCTCGAAATCTGGAGCCGTTAGGCCTCCCTGCGGGTATTGGTCTGTGAGCACCCTCCATCTCAATCTAGAGTGTCCGCCCCACACCAATGCGGTGCATGCGCTCCCTATTTTTGCAAATAAAGCCCTCCCCGGCCACACCGGCAAGGTAGTAAATAAGTAGAAGAGTTTAGGAAGGATTATAATTTTTACAAGGGCAATTCTTCCCATCAGCGATATTGGTAGGGTGTTCCAACGTGTCATCTTGACACATAGGGCATCAGCGAGAGTGTTATAGGTCAGCGCGCAGGTTAGCTGTGCTGTCCTGGCCACATGCACCCCCAGGTATTTAATGTGTACCGGACTCCAGATAAGGCCATGTAGGTTAAGTGGTTCTTCTGTTGCCTCTGTGAGAGGGAAAACTTCTGATTTGGCCGAGTTTAGTTTCAGGCCCGAGTACTCGCCACATTTTTTGACCACTGATAGGACCCTACCGAGGGTGTGCCCCGGGTTTTTTAAGTATAGCAAGATATCGTCAGCATACAGCGTAAAGATCTCTAGTTTACCCTCACACGATATTCTGTATTTGCTATATCGAGCCCTGAGTATATCTGCTAGGGGTTCAATCACTAAAGCAAATAAAAGGGGGGGATAGTGGACAGCCTTGACAGGTTCCCCCTAGTAGTTCCAGCAGCTCTGATAGTGCGCCGTTTATACTTATCCTGGCATAGGGGCGTGTATAGAGGACCTTGACCCATTTAATAAAGTTAGGGCCGAACCCATAATTTTGTAGGACCCTGAATAGGAAGGGCCAGCATACCGTGTCGAAGGCCTTTTGCATATCTAATGAGACTGCCACCGCTTGTAATTCTTCGGGTATCGCTGCTAGAATTGTGTGGCAGCATCTAATATTCGTTGCCGTGGATCTACCCGTTATGAATCCCGCTTGGTCCTCATGGACAATGTACGGCATTAGTGGCGTTAGTCGTGTGGCCAGGATTTTTGCAAAGGTCTTAGCGTCTGTATTTATTAATTATAGTGGCCTGTGAGAGCCACACTCTTCGGTGGGCTTCCCTGGGTTAAGAAGTAGAGTGATGACTGCTTCTCTGGTGGTTTCCGGTAGCTCCCCTTTTTCTAGGGCTTCTGACCAGACGGCAAGTAGTTTGGGGAGTAAAGCGAACTCTTTATAAAATTCTGCACCAAGGCCATCAGTGCCTGGGGCTTTCCCATTGGGCAATGCCTTTATGGCTTCAACTATTTCTGCTTCAGTAATCAGGGTTTCTAGGGCCTCCCTAGTGGCGTCTGATAGAAGTGTTGTTGGTATCTGGGCTAAGTATTGATCTATCGCTTGTTCCGTGGCGGTATTCTGTGGTGAGTAGAGCTGTTTGTAGAAGTCAAAGAATGCCCCCTCAATCTCTAATTGGTCTGTGGTCACAGTCCCATCACTCTTTGTTGTACATGGAATACCCTTTGGGCCTCGTGCCATCCTAGCCAATGGTCTACCCGGGCGTTCTCGTTCCCCATATCGCAGCGCTGCTGCGGGCCGATCAAAGTAGCAAATCTCGCGGTCAGCTGCTTCTCTCAATTCATCTATCTTGGTTTTGATGTCAAGCCCCAATTGCGTGGACGGCGCTTGTGTGTACTGATTTTGTGTATGAGCGATGTGTCTTTCCCGTTGCGCTAGATCCCTGCGGATATCCCTCAGTACACTGAATTCGGTTGCCATTGCGGTGCCTCTGATGCACACCTTGAACAGTGAACTTTCATTAATCTCAAAGTATTCTTGGATATGTTGAGCTAGTGAGGACTTGTAGACCTGGTCTTGTAATGCTGCCGATTTGAACCTCCAGGGGGTCCTGTTTATTTTAATCTCGGAGATCTGCAATGTTATCTGAATGGGTGAATGGTCTGAGTATGTCCTCGGATAAATATGTGTGTTGGTGATCCAGCCTATTGCCTCATGGGATAATAACCATATGTCTATCCTTGAGTGCATATCATGACACATAGGGCATCAGCAAGGGTGTTATAGTTCAGCGTGCAGGATAGCTGTGCTGTCCTGGCCACATGCACCCCCAGGTATTTAATGTGTACCGGACTCCAGATATGGCCATGTAGGTTAAGTGGTTCTTTTGTTGCCTCTGTGAGAGGGAAAACGTCTGATTTGGCCGAGTTTAGTTTCAGGCCCGAGTACTCGCCACATTTTTGGACCACTGATAGGACCCTACCGAGGGTGTGCCCCGGGTTTTTTAAGTATAGCAAGATATCGTCAGCATACAGCGTAAAGATCTCTAGTTTACCCTCACGCGATATTCTGTATTTGCTATATCGAGCCCTGAGTATATCTGCTAGGGGTTCAATCACTAAAGCAAATAAAAGGGGGGGATAGTGGACAGCCTTGACAGGTTCCCCCTAGTAGTTCCAGCAGCTCTGATAGTGCACGGTTTATACTTATCCTGGCATAGGGGCGTGTATAGAGGACCCTGACCCATTTAATAAAGTTAGGGCCGAACCCATCATTTTGTAGGACCCTGAATAGGAAGGGCCAGCATACCGTGTCGAAGGCCTTTTGCATATCTAATGAGACTGCCACCGCTTGTAATTCTTCGGGTATCGCTGCTAGAATTGTGTGGCAGCATCTAATATTCGTTGCCGTGGATCTACCCGTTATGAATCCCGCTTGGTCCTCATGGGCCATGTACGGCATTAGTGGCATTAGTCGTGTGGTCAGGATTTTTGCAAAGGTCTTAGCGTCTGTATTTATTAATGATAGTGGCCTGTGAGAGCCACACTCTTCGGGGGGCTTCCCTAGTTTAAGTAGTAGAGTGATGACCGCTTCTCTGGTGGTTTCCGGTAGCTCCCCTTTTTCTAGGGCTTCTGACCAGACGGCAAGTAGTTTGGGGAGTAAAGCGAACTCTTTATAAAATTCTGCACCAAGGCCATCAGTGCCTGGGGCTTTCCCATTGGGCAATGCCTTTATGGCTTCAACTATTTCTGCTTCAGTAATCAGGGTTTCTAGGGCCTCCCTAGTGGCGTCTGATAGAAGTGTTGTTGGTATCTGGGCTAAGTATTGATCTGTTGCTTGTTCCGTGGCGGTATTCTGTGGTGAGTAGAGCTGTTTGTAGAAGTCAAAGAATGCCCCCTCAATCTCTAATTGGTCTGTGGTCACAGTCCCATCACTCTTTGTTGTACATGGAATACCCGTTGGGCCTCGTTCCCCTCATGCCATCCTATCCAATAGTCTACCCGGGCGTTCTCGTTCCCCATATCGCAGCGCTGCTGCGGGCCGATCAAAGTAGCAAATCTTGCGGTCAGCTGCTTCTCTAAATTCATCTATCTTGGTTTTGATGTCAAGCCCCAATTGCGTGGACGGCGCTTGTGTGTACTGATTTTGTGTATGAGCGATGTGTCTTTCCCGTTGCGCTAGATCCCTGCGGGTATCCCTCAGTACACTGAATTCGGTTGCCATTGCGGTGCCTCTGATGCACACCTTGAACAGTGAACTTTCATTAATCTCAAAGTATTCTTGGATATGTTCAGCTAGTGAGGACTTGTAGACCTGGTCTTGTAATGCTGCCGATTTGAACCTCCAGGGTGTCCTGTTTATTTGAATCTCTGAGATCTGCAATGTTATCTGAATGGGTGAATGGTCTGAGTATGTCCTTGGATAAATATGTGTGTTGGTGACCCAGCCTATTGCCTCATGGGATAATAACCATATGTCTATCCTTGAGTGCATACCATGCACAGAGGAATAGAATGGGTATGCTCGTCTGGCGCCATTTATCGAGCGCCACACATCCCTAAATCCCAGATCCGCAATGTGAGTGAGTATTTTTTGGGCCGCCTTAGTAAGTGTCCTCGGCTGATCTGATGTGCGATCAAGCTGAATGTCGAGAATGGTATTTATATCACCACCACACAGCAAATGGGCTGTGGGAAATTTTGCTAATTTCATCCACGTTTGGGCCATATACATTTAGCAGCAATACCTCTCTATCTTGAAGGGTACCATGAACCATAACATACCTGCCCTGTGGGTCGCTTTCTGTATTGAGGCATGTAAAGGGAATGGATTTATGTATCAGGGTTGCTACTCCCCTTGCGCGACTTGAATATGATGTGTAGTGGTGGTGCGTACCCCAGTTAGGGGCCAACTTTTCAGCTTGATGCTGTGGCAAGTGGGTTTCCTGTAGGAGCACTATTTTAGGGGATATGCCATCATTTTACTTCTTTTTATCAGGGATACCAGCCCGCAGACATTCCAGCTCAGCATGGTGATATTTTCTTTGTTCGTCTTAGCCATCATCCCGTAATCTCATTAGGTGATGTGTGACCTGTTCCCTCCCCGCTATGCGCGTGTCTGTATTCTTTTACAGTACATGTGTGCTTTTAACTGTCACTCCCTCCTTTCCCAACTGGTTTCCCAACAAACATTTTCCATGTCCCACCGCCTCCCTCATAGTTACCCAAACTTTATATATGTCCGTCTGCCCATCCCCTTTCCCTCCCATGTCTTAGATGTGCACCTGCAACAGGGGAGTGCTCCTGAGACATTCCAGGCCGGACGCTTAGTGTTTGTGGCCTTCACGGCCAGTCCTGCTTGCTGTTACTCGATCCCATGTTGAATGGTCGGAGCATACACGTTTTTTAATGCGGATCATGTTGGTATTAGAGGTGCTCCCACGAAGGGGTATCTCCGCCCCTCAACATTATTCTCTCATCGTGTCGTGTTGCTGTGAGCGCTTTAGAGTTCCAGGCTTCGTCCCCATTCATTGGCTGGCGTGTTGGCAGTGAGATGTTGGCTTCAACGAAGCTCGCCTCCTCTGGGAATGTGAAGAAGTACGTTTTTTATTTTGGTATTGTAGCCTCAACCTGGCTGGGTAAAGCATTCATAGGGAATGTTACGTTTGCGTAGCAGTTTCTTGACCCCGGTGAATGAGCATCGTTCTTGTTGTACTGCCAGCGTGTAATCTGGGAATATGCGTATAGGGTTAGCCTCCCATCTTAATTCTTGTTTTTCTCTAGCCGCTTTCATTATCAAGTCTCTGTCCCTATAGTTCATCATATGAGCTATGATGGGTCTTGGGAAGGCTCCAGGCTTGGTTTTGTGTAGATCTGTGTGCACACTCCACTATAAACATGGGTGACCAACCTGGGTCTCCCAAAAGGTCACGCAGCAGTTTCTCTACTGCTTGCTCCAGGGGTCCCTTTAATGCGTACTCTGGCATACCAATTATGCGTATGTTGTTGCGTCGAGATCTAGCTTCCAAATCTTCACACTTTATTTTGACGTCCCCAATTCCTTTGCCATCATTGTCACAGTGCTTTCTAGCACTTCCAGCGTTTCCTCTGTGTTGCTGATTCGGGTCTCGGCCTCTGTGATGTGGCTTGTAGTCTTGTCTAGTTGTGTCTTGATAGATGCCATGTTGGCCGCTATGCCATCCAGTTTTTCATTGAGAGAGGTGAATCCCTGTTGCATAGCCGCAAAGACTGCCTGCGGGTCCAGCACAGTAGGCGTTGTTAGTGTAAGTGGTTGCGGCCTTGGTTCTGTTGACATAGTGGTCTCGATCACTTTCTTCGTTGCCGTGGTGAACTATTCTATGGCGCCTTTCCCCTTTTTTGGACCCGGGCCCTTGGGCATCGTCTTGTATCAGCTATGGAGCTCAGTGTTGCGCCTGTCCTTGTTCGTGGTGGGCTGTTGCGTTATGCCGGGTGCGTGTAGATTGTCTGGTGGCTTTTTAACTGGTTGGGCGTGGTGGAGTGGTAGCGCTAATGAGCCATCTTTGTCCGCACTTCTCAAGAAGGTACTTAGGCTGATGTTGTCCCAGCTGTAAAACGGTAGTATTCCCCCTTCTCGGCAGCCGCTTACAGTCTCTGTTGCGCTATAGTTTATAGTGGAATGACTCTTGTTGTGACCACCGTCAGGAAAGTTGTGCTTGTACCACTCAGGGTTCCCACCCAGGCCCCTGCGGGTTGTCCACTGTTCAATTTTGGTTAAGGCGTATGTATGTCCAAGCCCAAGTAGTCTAGGTTATGATTTATTACACCCCGTTGAACAACGGTACCTTCATCTCTGAGATCTGTCTTGAAGATGTAACTAAAAGGATGTCAAGGTGGAAGGATTGTTTCAGGCTTCTTTGCTCTACTGATGTGGATTTGAGTGTTCAGTTCGGGGGTGAAGTGCGCCAAATCATAGAGGGGGCATCCAGCGTGCTTTGCCGTGTAGACCTAACTTTGCTGTATGTGCTGGTTATGACTCACTGTTTTATTTCCGGATTGCCTCTAATTTATGGCCCTGAGTTTTCTCGTGGGGCCCCGCGGTCCCCCAGGCAAGGGCTGATACGAAGGGGCTCCAAGTTGCTGTGGTGTCTTTAGGACGGTGCTATTGCTGCTTGATTGTACAGTTGGTAGCAGCACCTCAGATTATATGTTGGGGCATAGTATGAACGTGTTGCCCAATGTGCACTTATACAGGTGGTATCAGACCCCCATGCGTGGTCTCAGAGCTTGCGAGCTGTTGGGTTATGTACCCAATTGTTCTCGTGGTAGGAAATCTGTGTCAGCTGAGGGGCCTTAGTTTCCACTCAATACGGCCTCTTCAATGCCCAGCGTGTTCCACTGCCCGTGTCGTTGTGCAGTGTGGCTGGTTCATAGTGCGGGCTGCATGGGGTGAGGCTTGAGGGCGGGCAGACAGCGGTTCTGCCTCTGGCGTGAAATATTTCCTGACTTCACTAATGTCCTCCACCGCCCGCCTCCCCCTCTCCTTACCGCCTCTGCGGACGCTTGCTTCAGAAGGTAGCTGTGGTTCTCGCCTCGATTTAGTGGATGGCCTTGGTGGATCTGAGGGTGCTCTACGTGGAACGGAGCACCCACGACCATCCAGCGTGTTGTGTCCCTAGGCGCGGAGTCCGACGGCCTTGATGACGGTTCTCCCGCGGGTGGGCTCCTCCTCCCGCACCGCGGCAGGAAGAGCAGGCTGGGCTCGCTGGTCCCACGCAGCTGCTTGTACTGGCGTAGCTTCAAAAATAAGCCCCGAACAAAGTCCAAACTTGGACAATTTATTCTCGAGTACAAGATGAATGCCTCTGGCAATTTGCTGACGCAACCGGACCGCTTTGGAGAATTTATGATTAGTTTGGCCTGGAATGGCTCGGGAGCTCACACAAGAGCAGCCATCTCTCCGCGTGCGCAACAGCATCCCCCCCCCGAAGGTCACTTCAACTTTATATCAAGTGCTGACAGCTTTTGGATCTCCGGAATCGTCCCTATTCAGAGGCAAGTGGGAAGGGGATGTGGCGATGCTAGAACCGGAGGAGTGGGTCGAAGCACTTGTATTCCCAAGAGAAATTGGGATGGCGGCCAGGTTACGCCTGATTGAATATAAAATATTCCATAGGGTATATTACTCGCAAACATCACTGGTAAGATAGGGGGGTGTCAGAACAAGATAATTGTTTGAGATATGTGGTAGAACTGGGGGTACATTTTTTCACATTTTATGGGAGTGTGCACAAATACAAGTGTTTTGGGGGAAATGTATTCAGAGACTATCTGTAATAATTGGGTCGGCGGTCCCCTGTGTTCCGAAACTGGCTGTACTTGGAATCTGGGGGAAGCTGGGTACAACGGTGATGCTTGGAGTTCAGTTGGGCTCATCAGGGTGGAGTGTCAGATGAGGAGATGTTTAAATTGATACCTCTTGGCTGCACTGACATTTGCCCTTGTGGCCACACATACTCATTCAGTGTTCATTCTAATTCATAATGCCCTGTACATCCTACAAGTTGTTAATCTAACATCACAAGAGAAATAGCACATACCTCTGGGTGCTCTTATCTCATCATCATAAAACACTATACAATAAAGGGGCTGCTTCATGAGTTCAGGTACTCTATCAGGGGGCACATGTCAGGGATACCTCTATTATTCTGCTTTGTTAGATCTAGAGGGGGACATCTTTATAGTATGTTAGTACAAGAGTAAACATACTGCCACCATGGTTAGTCGGGGTTGGGGTGAGTTTGGATACTATCTGGTCAGAGGGCACATAGTTGGTACATCAAAAAGGCAGTGGGATGAGAGGCTTGTTGCCTATATTTCGTTTAACCAAAGTCTAAGGGTGCCAAACAAGTTTTATGGTGTTATTGTAGGTCTGGGGACTTAGGGGAGGGTGGATACTTAGTGCAGGCTTAGCAAAGGGGTGAGAGGTTACAGTTACAGCATTGCATTGTCAATGAAATAAGGGCCTTTAGTTGTCAGCCCGACCTGAGGCGGGAGGAAGGCAGGGGCTGCGTGTGCGGCGCTGCAGGAGAAGGGAGAGAGGGCCCTGTTGCTTCTAGCTTGTCTAATTTACAGGGTTTTCATGCACATCATTTAGAATGCGAGGTATTATTAAGATAGTGTAGTTATAAGTACATCGAACAATATGCGATCTTATGAGCATTGTATAGGTTACACGTTTACGTTTATCATGAGTACCATGTTACAAAGTAAATTCTATCAACAACAGTCTTGTAACTTTACTGTCTTGCATTATATACATTTGGACCCGTATGCACGTTGATCATATTTGTGAACACACGTATATTTGAAAAGCCAGTGAACATCTGGAGTGTGTGCCTTGTATTATATCGAACGAGTAAATCAACATATCATGCAAAAAGACAAGATTTGTTCAACAGTATAGGGCTTAGACATATGACCAATAGCTTCATTTGCATGAAACATAGGTGAGGATCCTCTTGTTTCGTTTTTTGGATTTAGCCCCTTATTACACATTTACATGAGAGGATTTATACCCTTGACAGAGGGATTAGCAGTATGTGTGAACCAGGGTGGCACACAGGCGTAGAATCCATATCTGTTACTTCAAAAAGGAGAACAAGGTTGGGGGGGTTATCCACAGTGTATGTCATAAATGTGGGGTCTGCAAGGGAACGGGGCATGTTTGTGGAGATTAATTGTTTTCTTGAAACCCAAGCCTTTGCCCGGTCATCCACAGGTCAGTGATGGACTGTGGAAGGTGAAAGATACAGTATTTGTCATGTAGCTTTGTTTGCGCTGTCTCTCGTGGGAACAGGCTTTCTACAGGGACACAGAGGGGAGGAGGGTGATGGAGATGACAGGCTCGCTGTACGTGATTCTCGAGGGGAGAGCTGCAGCTCTGCAGGCAACCTTTGTCTATGAGGCCTGTGGTACCATGTACAAAATGGAGCCTGGTTGTGGCACAAAATGGAGTCGGGATCAGCTTTCTGGTCAATGTGTGCATGCATATGGGTCGTCCCACAGCCATTCCGCATCCCTGGCCACAGGCGCATGGGTGGCTGGTGGACAGACCATAATCTGCATGTGGGGTTAGAATGGAGGGGAGGGGGTCTCAAAGGACCTTGCCTCCCATACATTCCCTCCTTTCGTTACTTAAGTAACGAATACTGCAACTCACCCAGCCTTTTACGCTCCTCTTCCTCAGCCACTGCTTCATCGCATGCAGGTGTTCCTTTTCGGGGCATCCATGCTCTGCACACTGCTCTGAGGCTCTTCCCTGCCCTGGAATACTCATCTGGTGTGCAAGTCATATAGATACATCCTCCATCTCCCTCCAAGCCCACCCATACCTTGTCATACCATGTTAGCTCATGGGGTTCCTTTATTGTGGCGTGATATAATCTATCTACAATGTACCCATCGTTGTATATGGCTGTCATTCTATATTTTGGTCCCAAGTCATCCCCTGTTTGTACCTGTGCATCTTGTGTCATCTGCACCACTCCTTTTGTGTTGCCCATTGTCACCATCATCATTGCACCGTTATATATGACTGTCATTCTATATTTTGGTCCCGAGTCATCCCCTGTTTGTACCTGTGCCTCTTGTGTCATCTGCACCACTCCTTTTGCGTTGCCCATTGTCACCATCATCATTGCACCGTTAGGTTCTGCGTTTTTGCAACACCTAAATCCTAATTGACACACAGAAAAAATGAAAAGAAGAAAAACAATGGCAGGTGTCAGCAGCTTGATGGTCTTTCCCAGCCACGACGGTACCAATGAAAACATGTTGTCGGACCAGGTGCTGGGCTGTACCCCTCCTTCCTCTTTCATCCGCTCGCCAAGGTTATGCACGGCTGCTATTACATGGGACAGAGTTCCATTGTTCACGTCTGCAGAGGGTAAGAAAGTGCAACATGTGCTCCCGATTTTTCGGCAAACACCTCTATCCATGGCTGTCAACAGGTCTAGGACATACCTGTTATGCATTGTCATCAACCGCAGGGCCCTTAGCTCCACCTTGATCACGTTAAATCCTTCTTCCGTGTTGTTTGCCAGTTGGATCAGCTCCCAGCGAGTGATCTGGAGCCATTTTGCGTTGGCCCGCGCTTAGATGCTGGGAATGAGGGATGCAAAAAATGTCTCTGCAGAATTAAACAGCTGCAATCGATCTGGAATCTGCGCCAAGAGTTTGGAAGATCCCTTGGAGATGTAGTTTGAGGATCTCTTTTTTCGTGAGACTGTGCTCTGCATGGTTTCTTCGGATATGGCATACGTGGGAGCTTCTTTTGTTGGCTGCACGGGTTCTCGATTGTTGGCGGTCGACAGTTGTTTTTCCCCTTAGATAAGGCTTCCGGGTATCACCATCAGAGTGGAATGCAGCGTTGCCAGAGAGCACATGCCCCTCCATGACTGTGGAAGGTGGAGGTACGCCTGTTTGTCGCAAACCCAGTATGTGTCCATTAAGGCGGCAGTTCCTTTTTTCATGTCTGGGATGATGAGTGTTTTGTTACAGTTCTTGTTTGTGCCCATAGTTACTTTTCCCTCACCCAGGAAACAAAGTTCAGAATGTATTTATTTCTGCAGCTTGAATGGCTTTTCAATGGCTGTTACCCACGTTAGTTTTGAGATGTGTTCATTCCATATCGGGGCGCATGTATGCTGGATCCATTGTAACTTCTCTTCCGCCAGCCCTCGTAGTGCCTCTGCTCTGCATATTATCTGTTGGTTTTGTCGTTTATTGTTCACATATAATGTTCCTTTTATCACTAAAAAGGGTTCTTTCAGACATATCACTCCTTTGGTTTTCGAATAACAAGTCTTTTCATTTTGCAGCATTTCAAAAGAGACAGTGTGCACTTGCAAAGTGTTTTTAATTATGCATAGTGCAAGATGAAGGAGACACTATGCATCTGCAATAGACAACTCTTGTGGTAACAGTACTTTATGAGTACCAGAGGCATGGGGTATCAGAGAGCACACATAACAGCTCTCGTTTGTTGTTTGTTTTGCAGTGTTACTCATGTCTGCGTACCATTTATTGGATTGGTGTGGGTGTTTTGGGTCCTCTATTGTATCTAACCCCAGCCTGTGGTCTTAATCATAGTTTCTCCGTCCCGCCCCCCTTTTCCGTCTCTTATATTCTCCTGTGTGCCCCCCAGTTTTCTTTTCAGCTTGCTGCATTAAGGGTACCCCGCCGTCCCCCCTTTTCCCACTCATTATATAGTGCCATGAATCTTTCGGCAGTTTCTTCATCATCATTCACTATGCGTTTGGGCATCTCGTATGGCTCAGTTGTGTCATACTGTGCTGTGCCATGTTCGAGTGATACAGTTGTGTCAGGAAAATCATTTAACCAGGGAAGTTCAGAGGTGTCCGGGTCATTCATTGCAAGTATATTGAACTCGGAGTGATTATATGGGACAGTGGAGAGCACTGTTATATAAGTTATATCTACTCTAACATTGTTGACCTGGGGGGCCTGCTCCGTTGTCATGGTTGTTCCTGCATAATGATACATAAAGGATATTAAGCATACACATGTATACATACGTTACCATTTGTCATAAATAAACTTTCTTCTCATTATTTAATTACTGTTCATTTTAGACAGTATTTACATCAACTTTATCTTTGGCCATGTGAGAGAGACAGAGAGAGACAGAGATAGAGATAGAGAGAGAGAGAGAGAGAGAGAGAGAGAGAGAGAGAGAGAGAGAGAGAGAGGGCATTTCTGTCAAGTTTTTTCATTTGAATTTCTTTACTGTCGTCATTTGCATTATGTGTTTCTTTTTCTTCATATTACAGTATACATTTCTTTTTCTTGGAGCTCCTCTTTTAAGTCGGTGTCACCTCTTCTGTCCTGCCTGTTCCCACTTCTGGTGTTACACTGTCATAAGCTTTTCTTACGTCGGACAAATGTATCCAGTACTTCAGCCCCTTAATGTTTACAGCGGTTGGTGTACAATACACCACCTCATATGGGCCATGAAATCTTGGAGTATTCCACCGACGTACGAAACTCCTCACATATACCATATCCCCTGGCTCGAGCTGGCTTGTAGGGCTGTCAGTGGCTGGTGTTAGTGTCATTTACTGCTTCATGTGTGAATGGTGGTGCAAGCTGTTTTGCAATCATACACGCTGCTTTTGTAAGTTCTGTGAAATACTCATGAAATTCTTTCCCTAGTATTGTTGCACTCCTGTGTGCATCAGACTGCCTTTGTAGTGGGGAGTGTGCAGTGTGCATGCATCTTCCTGTCACTATCTCGTGGGGGGACAAATGGTGGTCCTTACTGGGCTGATTTCTCAACTCAAATAAGGCCAGGGGTAAACAATAGACCCAATTCTTTTTCATTGTGTAACATAGTTTTGAGAGTCTGCTTTTCAGGAGTCTGCTTATCTTCTCAACAACACCATTTGATTGGAGGTGATAAATCATGCACAATTTGTGTGTTATTCCTAACATTGCTGTCACTTCTTTGAATAGATTATTGACGAAGTGCGTCCCGTTGTCCGAGCATACAACGTTGCATATTCCCCAGCGGATAAACACTTCCTGCACCAAAGATTTTACAGCTGACTTGCCATCTGGGTGGGCACAAGAGCCTGCCTCCACCCACCTTGAAAAAGGACACACTACCACTATCATGTATCAGGACCCATTGTATCTTTCGCCCATATCTGCATAATCTATGTGTAGTTCTCGAAATGGTCCTATTGGCTTGGGCAATGTTCCTCGTAATGTTCTCAGTGTCATCCCGGAGTTGTATATTTGGCATGTTGTACATTCCATTGCCAGCTTGGATATTTTTTCTTGTAATCCTGGAACAAACCAAACTTCCTGAATCTCTGCTGCTATTTGTTGCTTTGCATTGTGAGCTGTGAAATGCAGTTGTTGGAAAGCTATTTCTAGTAATTTTTGAGGCATCACTATTTTACCTGTGTTGTTTTGTCGCAAGAGAAGATCTGTCGATGACTGGCTACACCCTCTTTTTCCCCACAATTCCTTTTCCTCGGCTGGCGCTTCTTATTGTAACTCCAATATTTGTGAAATCGGCATGGAGTTGTATTCCTCCCTCTGCTCTTCTTCTACATGTTTTTGTAAGTTGTACTCACCTGCAGCTTCTTTCACTAGACATGGCGCTTCTTTTGCAGCAGCATCCGCTGCTGCTTTCCCTAAGGAGATGACGTCATTATTGTTTGTATGGGCCTAGCATTTCACCAATGCCACAACCGTTGGTTACTTTAGTGCTTCAATTAACTCTACTAACAATTTGGCATGCTGCACTGGGGATCCATCTGCTCTTCGAAATCCTCTCCTTCCCGAGCATGCTAATCCCCCATCCCCCATGCACTGTTGTGGTCATGTATGCTGAGTCGGTGTATATTGTCACTGCACATCCCTTGGCCGTGTGTAATGCTTCAATCAGTGCTACCAATTCTGCTGCCTGTGTTGAAAAATGGGCGGGCAGCCTTATTTGTACTATTACTTCGTACTCACCTTCTTTTAGGTGTACCACAGCTATCCCCACATGTTTTTCTCCTGTTTCACAATTAATTGAAGCGGACCCATCTATGAAGTAAACTTCCCCTTCAGGCAGTACATCCTCCCTGGCTGTGGGTGTACCATCATCTTCTCCTCTAGATGTAGCACAATCGTGTGTTTGCATGTCTTCCACCGTGCAAGCTTCTGTGAGGAAAGTGGCTGGGTTTACTGTTTTACATCTCACTATGTGTATATTTGCGCTTGAGAGTATGATCTCATATGCTGTGGCTCGCTGTGTAGTCAGTGTGCTCTTAGACCTTTCTAATATGGCAAAAAGTGAATGCTCCACATACAACGCCACAGAGCATCCCATTACGATTGTTGAGAGCTTTTATCGCAGGTGAAGTGTCCTTGCATCACTGCGTCTAGTGTACCACTGTAGTACACCAGAGGCTTGTGGCCCAATGATGTTTTTTGTGTCAATACTGCTGTCATTAGTGTCCCATTGCAATGCGAAAATAAATCAAATTTGCGCTCATAGGGCCTCATTACACGGACGGCGGTGGACCGAGGTGATATTAGCACCTTGGTCCATGCCGGTAAAATACTGGCACCGCCTTGGTGGAAAGGGGAATTACCGCCCTATTCCAAGGTTGGTGGGGCGGTAATTCCCCCTTCCCCCATTGCCCGTCCCCATTCCCATTTTTGCCCCATAGGGCATAATGGGAATGGGGAAGGTGCTAATTATGGCACCGCAAATTGCGGTACTGTAATTAGCTCCCTGGTCCCTTTGCGGGTTGATTTTTAACGCCTGCAAAAAGCAGGAGTTAAATTCTCCAACCCGCAAAGGGACCTCGTAGTAAGGCGGTAAGGGTTTACCGGTACCGGTAAAATACCGGTAAACCCTTACCGCCTACCGTGTAATGAGGCCCATAGTCTGTGTTTGCTAGGTCGGGTGCTGTTGATATCAGTTCTTTCAGTGTACTGAAGGCAGTATGCATTTCTGGTGTCCATTGTATTTCTACGCTCTCTCTCTGTGCTTCTTTGAGGCCCTGTAGGAGTGGTTTTGTGTATCCTGCGTATTCTGAGATCCATGCACGGCAGTAATTACACATGCCAAGAAACTTCTGCATGTCCTTCACTGTCTTAGGTTCATTCACCGCTCGCACTGCAGCTACCCTGTCGAGGATTATTCTTTTGCCATCCTTAAATATTAGCTGACCCAAATACAACACCTCTGCCACACAGTACTGGAGTTTGTCCTTGTCTAATTTGTACCCTTTCTGTGTCAAGAGTGTTAATAACGTCAGAGTCTTGCCTGCATTCGTCCTCATTCTTCCCACATATCAAAAAATCATCCACGTACTGAATGATTGTGCTCTTTGTGTCTATGTTTCCAAGATCTTCATGTGAAATTCTGTTGAATATGCTGGGGCTCTCGGAGTACCCCTGGGGTAACCTGCAATGTTCATATCTTTTTCCCCCTAAGGTAAATGCTGTCAAATATTGTGGTTCGGGGGCTAGTGGCACTGAGAAAAATGCATTCTTCAGGTCCACCACTGTAAAACAGGAAGCATCTTTTGGTATACTACACAGAATTGATGCTGGATTTGGGACAAGTGGAAATTCTTTCTATATGACGTCATTGAGTGGGCTTAAGTCCTGTATCATCCTCCACGCCCCTCCCTTTGCTTTTTTGATAGGGTAAATACATGTGCTGCAGGGTGAATTTGAGGGTACTATAATCCCTTGTTGTAATAAAGCAGAAAGTGTTTCTTTTATCGGTTTTTCTGCTTCCCGTAATAGGGGGTACTGTTTCACCCCGGGCAGCAATGCTCCTGGTTTGAGTTTTATTTTCACTGGGGTCACTTCACGCAACAGTCCTACGTAGTCCACACTTCCTTTGTCACAAGTTGCATGTCATCATTGAAAAATGTAGGTGGTGCGCCCACCACCCTCATCAGTTGTACGGGCACTTGTCTTGTCTGAATCATTATGTCACAGGGAATGGCTATCTCCATTACTATTTCACTGTCACTGTCTGAGTCAGTGAACAGTTCCTCGGTAGATAAATCTGTCAGAGCCGTGTTGGCATTGTGCGCAACACTGTTCGCCATTCACATCCATGTATGTCTACTCCAATTACTGCTATTCTCTGTGCGGACACCTGCACTCCCTGCAAGTCCAGGGACATCACTGTCCCTGGCATTATCTCGGGCCGTGCCACAGGGCGAAACACAAATTCCGTTGGCACTCTCCATTCAGGTACCACCCGTGCTAGTGTCTTTAGCCCTTGAATGAACATGTCTGCGTCAACCGGTATCCCACGTACTTCTGGTGCCGTGGCTCGTGTGTGCATTACTAGCATGGCATGCATTGGGCAAAACCCTGGGGTAGAACATACTATCCCCCTTTCTGTGAAAGAAATTGTCTTATTGAGCTTACTAAGGAGGTCCCTCCCCAGAAAATGTATTGGCGATTCTTCATAATACAATAGGGGTGCTCTCACCGTTTTGCCTCCCACTGTTACCTCTAATTCTTCTGTATATGGAACCTCGACCACCGCCCCGGAGAATCCTTGCGTCTTGAATTTGAAATTAGATAGCGAAAACCTACCTTCCCGTAGGCATGATTTTTCTGCTCCTGAATCTACCATGAAAATGAACTGTTTATTTCCTATCTCCACCCCCACCAGTGGTTCCTCTGCTGCATTGAGTGTCGTTGATAGTACGGGACACGCAAGTGCTCTCTGTGGGCTGTCCTATGCTGAATATCTTGTGTTTCTGTCATTCTCAAAAACATTTCCTGGCACTACCGCCACTCCTCCAAAGGGTGTTGGTGCACCATTTGCCGTTGTGGCGAAGGGATTACCTCGGACAGGGGCCATATGTTCTCGTGACTGTGGGTATTGTTGCACATTTTATGGGGGTGCTCGGCGATCATCTGTGTGCCTCTGATCCTGTTGCTCTTCCATTATCCCACTGCCCATTGGCAGCCCATGTGGGCTTCCTGGGTGAGGGGGTGACCATACTGCTGTTCATTTTGATAATTGTTCATTGGTCGGCTACGAAACTCCCTCGAAAAATGTCCCCACCTCCTACAGTTCCAGCAATTCCCGGGTCCCCCTCTAGGTCCCTGTCCCCCAATAACCTCTGTATCTATATCCACCTCATCTAGATCCTCTGTACCCACCTATTCCTCCATGGGCGCTCCTTGCCTGCCATTGTGGCCCTCCATATTGCTCTTCACCATTGCACTGTTCTTGTCCATTCCTTGCCCAGTTTTCTGCCATCATTGCTTGTATTGCTGTTGATCCTTCCTCCTCCTCCCGTTCTCTGTCTGTGGGGAGGGCAGCTACTGCTGCTGTGACCTTCAATAATTTCGTCTGAATTAATTTAGCCTCATCCTCCAGTCTCTTCTGTACTATATCTCTTTCTCTCTCTTTGATTCGTTTGCAATTATGTGCTATTATGCTCTGTATTTCTGGACAGCATTTGGCTTCTATCCCAGCTATTTTATCAAGTGCCTTCTGAACTTCTTTGGGGAGGCCTTGTTTTATTGTGAAATAAAATAGGGAGATGGATTGGTCCCACGCCGTGCCCGTCTCAGCTCTCCACATCTCCTGCACCCGAAGAATGAAGGCCATTGCAACTTCCTCCTCACTCATTGTGTATTGCATTACAAACTGCAAATCTGGTGTGTCGGGAAACGTCTCCCTTAATGCGTCCCATATTCTTGCTCTTACCATGTTGAAGGATGCCCCATCATGACGGTCACAATCTAATGTTATTCCGGGGAAACCTGCTTTCGCCCAGACCCTGTCTGCCTGATCACCTACACCAGTAAACTTTTGAAGTCACCTATTGCCAGGGGAACCGCTGCAGTATTTTTCTCAAATGCATAGATCCATTTACTTGCCCCTCCTGAAAGTGGGGGCAGTAATTTCAGTAAATTTGCCTTATCCATTTGGGCCCAGGGAATATAATTAGGTCTCCCCCCCTGTGTACCAGTGGCAATTGTAGCTTACCTTTTGTTGTTTTCCCGGTACTTACCTTCGTTCCCCTTTTACCCAAAATTGCCATTCGCCCCATTCTATTTCTCAATCTCCCATTCCACTCTTCTTCCATTGCCCTTCCCAAGGGTGTCTGTCCTATACCCACTGATGTCCCACCTGCTGCGATTCCCAGTCTCCTCTCCTCTTGTTCTTGCTCTTCTATGTCGCACCAGAAATCTTCCTTTCTATCCGATGTCATGCCCCCCCCCCTTCCGCCTCCCCTCCATTTACTTCCTGACCTACCTCGATTATTCTTGTAGGTGTGTCATTTATCTGGAACAGTATCTCCCCATTCTTCCATCCTTCTTCCGTTTACCTGTCAAGTGACTGGGACATTTTTGTCTGTTCTTCTCTGGGGGTGCTTGACCCAGCTTGCTCACATATATCTCTCAGTCGGGATAATTCACTCCGGGCCATTGTTAACCTTGAGTCTAAGTCTTGTGTGAATTTCTCAATATCTATTGCCGGGGTACTCACCTGTCCACTCTATCTCGGGCACTTGTATGGGGGAGTTGCTGTGGGTTTAGGTGTGGTTGGGGTCGTGGGTTTTGACACATATTCTGGGTCACTGTACCCTTCGGCTGGTACTGGTTTTGGCAGGAGGGGATACAATTGTGCAACCTCTAATTGACCCTCCTTCTCTTCCCCTTCCTTCCCGCTATTCTCTATTACCAGGAGAGATGGACCTGTTCTTTTATTTGTTCTTTTTTTTTGATTGGAGGCACCTCTTCAAATAACCTCCATAGATCTAATATCTCTCTCCTATTTTATAACTGCGTGCCTTTGTAGTTTACGAACAGACATGTTGCTACCATATCCAGGACATTCTTGTCGAATGATTCTCCCTTGGGCCAAACCTGGGGTAGCCCTTCCCCCTTTAATTCCGTGATCCTCTGATCATGGTATTTTACAATCTTGTCAGCATAACCTGGCAAACTCTGACACGTGTGATCCAGTGGTGTTTCTGCACTTATTCTCTTTCCCACACTCTTACCTACACCTGGTAATACTTATATTACAGTAATGCAATTTTCACAATAGTCTAGTGTTTTCGTGTCTTTGTATATCAATTCTGCATCACAATATTCAAAGTCTATTTTCAAGTTGTCACACTTACTCTACATAAAATGAATACATGAAAATTACAACTCCTACTCGGCCACGGCTTGTCCGTAGCCCCTAGTTGCAATGACCACAATAAGACATTCACATAACATTAACCAAAAGACTTATTACACATAACATTTAACACAGATCTTCTTCCCTATCCCCTCTGACCCCTGCTATTCACGCCTTGGTACTTGGTTTCCCCCTGTTTCTGTCCCCTTTATAGTTCCCCTCCACTCAAGAAAGGAAGAAGAAGAAGAAGAAGAAGAAGCGTTTCTAAATTGTACTACTCCGAGCCTCCTACTGATTACACTTGTTTTCTCTTTTTACTCCCAGTACTAGTCAAGATATCTCTATTCGGCGCTGCCTTCCACCCCCTTGCGGAGCTAGGTTCCCATATTCCTCTTTCACCTCGTAATCTCCTTAACTTGTCCTAATGGCCATATGCAGAAAGAAATAGAAAGAATATATTAGACCCACAAGACTTTAACTATTTTTCATTTAACTCTCTTTTAGCTCCCCTTCCCTTCATCTGACTCCGTATACTACCCCGATATACCTAGTCTATCTCCCTTTAACATCGCTCGCACTTGATACTCACGTGTCCGTCTTGATCCGAGAACCTCCAGAACGGTCTGTCCAGGCGCTGTCCCACACTCAATGGCCGCTCCCGGCTTCGGGGAACGGTACGATGGGTTTTGCCAAGTGGGACCCGTACCCTATCACCCTACTGCGTGCGCACGTCCAAGTGTACCGGTTACCGTAGGCAGGCAGCTCTCTTGAGGGGGCGCGCCCTGGGTCTCCGCTGTGGCCGGGGACGTCTCGTGCCAAAAGGAACGAAGGGACAAATAGCGTCCCAGGGTCACCACTTGAAAGTGAGCATCCCCAAAAATACAACAAACACTGCCCAATGAGAGTCAATTTTGGATACACCCCAGGAGGTAATGAGACCAAGACCAAGTGCGGGTGAACGTAAAAAGTAAGTTTATCCAAAAACCAAAATAGGGCAAGCAGAGAACTCTGCAAACTCTGAGAGAGCTCTGCCAAACATCAGAAAGCATCTACATTTTGTTACAAAACCACGTCACCTATGACGTGGGAGCTAGGATTACATGAATCGATGAGATTGGGCAAGGGGGAAAAGCAGTATAGACTCCATATGGTTGAAGCCCCAGGATTGGTGAGGCTCCACGTGGTGTCACGGTGATGCTTGGAGGTCAGCTGGGCTCATCGGGGTGGAGTGTCGGATGAGGAGATGTTTGAATTGATACATCTTGGTTGCACTGACATTTGCCCTTGTGGCCACACATACTCATTCAGTGTTCATTATAATTCGTAATGCCTTGTAAATCATACAAGTTGTTAATCTAACATCACAAGAGAAATAGCACATAACTCTGGGTGCTCTTATCTCATCATCATAAGAACACTATATAATAAAGGGGCTGCTTCATGAGTTCAGGTACTCTATCAGGGGGCACATGTCAGGGATACCTCTATCATTCTGCTTTGTTAGATCTAGTGGGGGACATCTTTATAGTATGTTAGTACAAGAGTAAATATACTGCCACCAGGGTCAGTCGGGGTTGGGGTGAGCTTGGATACTCTCTGGTCAGAAGGCACATAGCTGGTACATCAAGAAGGCAGTGGGATGACATGCTTGTTGCCTATATTTCTTTTAACCAAGGTCTTGGGGTGTCAAACAAGTTTTATGGTGTTATTTTGGGTCTGGGGGCTTAGCGGAGGGCAGACACTTGGCGCAGACTTAGCGGGGGGGTTAGAGGTTACAGTTACAGCATCGCATTGTCAATGAAATAAGGGCCTTTAGTTGTCAGCCCGACCTGAGGAGGGAGGAAGGTGGGGGCTGCGTTGCAGCGTGGCAGGAGAAGGGAGAGAGGGCCCTGTTGCTTCTAGCTCGTCTACTTTACAGGGTTACATGCACATCATTTAGAATGCAAGGTATTATTAAGCCAGTGTAGTTATAGGTACATCGAACAATATGCAAGCTTATGAACATTGTATAGGTTACACATTTACGTTTATCATATGTACCATGTTACAAAGTAAATTCAATCAACAACAGTCTTGTAACTTTACCGTCTTGCATTATATACATTTGGACCCGTATGCAAGTTGATCATATTTGTGAACACATGTATATTTGAAAAGCCAGTGAACATCTGGAGTGTGTGCCTCGTATTATATTGAAAGAGTAAATCAACATATCATGCAAAAAGACAAGATTCGTTCAACAGTATAGGGCTTAGACATATGACCTATAGCTTTGTCCGCATTAAACATAGGTGAGGATCTTCTTGTTTCATTTTCTAGATTTAGACCCTTATTCATTTACAGGAGAGGATTTATAACCTTCACAGAGGGATTAGCAGTATGGGTGAACCAGGGTGGCACACAGGCGTAGAATCCATATCTGTTACTTCAAAAAGGAGAACAAGGTTGGGGGGTTATCCACAGTGTATGTCATAAATGTGGGGTCTGCAAGGTAACGGGGCATGTTTGCGGAGATGAATTCTTTTCTTTAAACCCAATCCTTTGCCCGGTCATCCACAGGTCAGTGATGGACTACGGAAGGTGAAAGATACAGTGTTTGTCATGTAGCTTGTTTGCGCCTAGTCTCCCGTGGGAAGAGGCCTTCTACAGGGACGCAGAGGGGAGGAGGGTGAGGGAGATGACAGACTCGCTGTGCGTGATTCTCGATTGGAGAGCTGCAGCTCTGCAGGCAACCTTTGTCTCTGAGGCCTGTGATACCATGTACAAAATGGAGCCTGGTTGTGGCACAAAATGGAGTCGGGGATCAGCTTTCTGGTCAATGTGTGCATGCATATGGGTCGTCCCGCAGCCATCCCGCATCCCTGGCCACAGGCGCATGGGTGGCTGGTGGACAAACCATAATCCGCACGTGGGGTTACAATGGAGGGGAGGGGGTCTCAAAGGACCTTGCCTCCCATACAGAATCCACCCTATGTTACACGCTGAAAATAATGCCTGTAATAGCTACTTGTACAACATTGCATATGATTCCCATGTATACGAGAATGACGAACCAAAGCCGACACAGCAATGTGTTTTGTTTGTTGTAATGTTATCAGAAAACAATAAAGAGAATTATTAAAAAAATATTACGACTACTCACAAACATAGAAGTACCAAATTTGTCAGAGAATATAGCACAACCATATACAGAGTGCAAACAGTTGAGAAACCAGAAATTTATATTCCTTTTCTCCATTTCTTACTCTATCCACTGTTAGATAGGAGGCCCACAAGTGCTGACTAGGGATAGATGCTTAGACAGATATGGGTAGATAGAACTTTCTCTGTCCCCTTTTACTTCTTTACCTCTCTCTCAACCTTTCTTTGGAAGACATACAACTGCTGAGTAGTCCTAGGTTCATAGCTAGTCTAAGAAGATGCATTGATCTCCTAGACACACAACAGGTTGTAACTAGTTGCTTCTGCCTCTCTCACCTTTGAGACATTTCAGAACACTAAATCACTGAAGAGCATTATATATGCCCTTCGTAAAAAGACAATTAACCTTTTGGGTGGTTACCCCCCACCCCCCTCCCTTCCTGCTTGGGCAAAACCCACTTTTAACTATTGTTAAACATGTGAGGGGTAAGGTTGCTTATGTGAGGCCTGGTATCCCCCTTTTCCTTGTGATAACCAACCTTGCCTCCCCCCTGCCCTCATAGGCTGTTGCCAATCACTTCCCTTCATTTCCCTCAATTAATTCATATCACTATAGTACTGGGACCATGAAGAGGTAGCTAGGAGTGGTCCACACCAACATGTCATTTCACCACTCTGGTACTGAGGCCTGAGGACTGTTGTGAGGGTCAGGCATGTCCCTGGAACACCATTATAGTCAGGCAATTGTACAAAATGGCCCACTCCTGTTAGGGAGACACGGGTGTATAAAAGGTGGAGCCAACAGCATGGGAGGGGAAGCCAACAGGAGAGACGCCGGGCTGGGAGAAGCGAGCCTGAAAAGGAGGAAAGTTGGTGAGGATCCTGCCTGGCGTCCAGCACACCAGCATGTGCTGTCGGGAAGCTGTGACAGCGGGGCCTGAGTGGGCCGGAAGAGGAGCAAGGCTGAGGGAATCCCCCTTGCTGAGTGCCCACAGCCAGAGCTCTGGGCCACTGAGGACTTGCAAGCTCTGCGGGCCACCGATTGCGCCTGAGAGAGGGGGCAGAGTTATAAGCAGCCCACAGTGGAGTTTGTGGCAAGCAAGTGCTGCTTGCACGGACACAGAGAGGTATATGTGAAGCCGATAAGAGAGAAGGAGACCGCCCAGAGGAGTTGCTGACAAAGGGTGAGTGAAACAGAGGGACCACTCATACTGGGGCGCTCCAGGGGGCTACAGCGAGGCGTATGGTGATGCTGGTTGAAAGGAAATGTCTATACAAGGGACTGTAAACCCAAAGAAAGGTTTATTTTGAGTTCTACGAACAGAAATTTGAACAGTAAAGTGAGGAATCTAAATGCAAAGCATGTGATATTGAATCTTGAACTGAAGAAATGCTATACAAGTATTATTGAGTACCGAACTGAAGGAAAGCTTTGTGAAGTTTATTAATGGAATGGAAACAAAGGTGAAACACACGTAATGAACATTTTAAAGGCAAAGAATGCAACGTCATGAATACAGTGAAAAGCAAGTGATGAACAGTTATAAAGTTTATTAAAGCAAGGTGGTGGAAGAGAGTAGGCACAACAGAGTGAGGTGTGTGGAAGAACACACTGTGGCAAAGCCAAAAGACTGACAAGAAGAATTCAGAGTAAATGCAAGCTGAAGCACAGGTGTGGTGAAGGAGAAACCTATGTGGGCAAGAAACCTAGGGTTATCGGTTACGTGACCTCTAATGGGTGGACCATTTGGTCCGACAACTGCGCCTAGCCCGAGGAAACCCTGTCAAAGAAAGTCCAAATGAAGAATCTTGATTGGTAAACAGGATTGCTGAAGTGAATGGGAAGAATAGCAATCTGCAGTACCTAAATCTGAAGGGTATTCAAGGTGACCTGGAACTGGTCATGAGAATTCATAGACTTGAATTATACATCGGCAAGCTAAACATGTTGCAGCCTTGGGGAAGGGAACCCTAAGGACCCTTTTGAATTGTGTTACTTGGGGAAAGGAACCCCAAGGCCTTTTTGAACTGCTTTGAACTTGGGGAAGGTGTTAGGATATGTATAAGAGATGTTAATATGAGAATCAATCAGTTATGTCACACATCTATGGAAACATGTTATCAGATTCATTGCACAATCATAATGGTAATGTGTCATCGTTCGTCTTGGTGCTTGGAATGTGGATTCTCAACTTAAGGGTTCTGGGTTCCAAGACAGGACGAAGGAGAGACAAGGCTGCTGTGGACGGTTGTTGAATCCCTTCCGGGGGTCGTCCTGCATACTTAAATAAACCTCATTTTGTGGCATATTACGGACTAGCTGATGGTTATTGAACGTAACAACTGGCGACGAGGATAAAGGATTTTACAGACGACCCCCGGCACGATCCCAGCGAGAAAGGCTACGGATCATAAATCAAGAGTGAGCGGCCACGCATTGACATACGCTCGGAAACCACAAGAAGAGAGCTGTTTGAAATACAGATTCCGGCGATAAATATATTTACACAGGAATATATTTTGGAGGAGCGGTGGAGAAGAAGCCAATACGCACAGTGTTTATATTTGAACCTGGAATACCTGCGCGCGTAGCCCAACGCGACTCCGTTAGTAAGTTCTAAACGCACTGTAATGTTCCAGGGCAACACCAGTGACGTGACCGATTCAGCAGAATTGCTGCAACTCAGAGCCAGCATTAGAATAGTGGACCTTACGGCGTGATCTCCGACGTGTTTGACGTCTATACGCAGCACAGAAGAGCGCACACGGCGTGTCAGCCACAAGTAAACAAACCAGGAAATATTCGGCGCAGCGAAACGCTCATCGCTGCTTCGCGAATCGGCTAACAGTAGTTGGCATCAGCTGGAAGTCGGTCGAGCACTTACGCTCCAACGGACTTTGTGAGTGTCACATAACAGGCGGACAGCAAACAACTTCACATACCATAACCTCGATGGTGAGTTACAAATTATACAGCCTCTATACATGAGTGATTGAGGGATACATGTTAAATAAAGCAATCGTACCACAGCTTAGTAACTGTAGCCACTGACACCACGCTAGACAATGGCAAATGTTCCAGCTCCAGTGTTCTTTCTATCTTCACCTGGAGAACCCAGAGTGCGATGGATAGACTGGAAGGAAGGCTTCCACAAGTATGTGTTAGCAGTCTTTGGCCCCAACTATTCTAATGAACGTAAAGAAGCCTTATTGTTTCATTGTCTTGGGACAGCAGGTCAGGAGGTTCTGAGAAAATTACCAGAACCTATAGACACGCCAGATGCAGGCCCATATGAGAAGGCGTTAGCTAAATTGGACAAACATTATAAAGTAGAGGAAAACATTATTCTCGAGAGGTACAAATTTGCCACCAGAGAGCAAAAGAATGGAGAGAACATAGAAGATTTCATTACAGCTCTGAGGGGATTGGCGGTGAAATGTAGATTCAATCACTGCCAGGAAGAACATATACGTGATCAATTAATGATCAAATGTAACAATGACAACATTAGAAAAGAGCTATGGAAGGAGAAAGACCCTACCTTGGATAGAGCTATAGAGATTGCAAAGATGGTGGAACACACTGATAAATGTATAAAGTTACTTCAAGCAGACAATCAGTCAAACATTGAGAAACCCAAGTTAGAGGAAAATGAGGGGGCAGTTCAGAAAGTATCGAAAGTCACTCCAAGGATGGGTTCAGGTTTTCCAAAGAGACAGATGTAGTTTGGAAAAAAAGGTGAAGACCGACAAGAGAGTAGACCGCCAATGGGGAAAGGTTGGAATCGTCAAGGGTTGGTTAAAGACAACAGGAACTTTTCCAGAGAGCCTAATTTATCCAGAGGTTTTAGAGAAGCGGTGACAAACAGAGAGGCCACGACAAGAAGGTGTTTCCGGTGTGGGAGTTTCTCACATGTGGCATCCGACAAGGACTGTTTTGCAATACACATTATATGCAATAATTGTGGCAGACGTGGCCACATTGCCAGATGTTGTAAAAACTTTAATTCCAATTCAGGTCAAATCTTTGATGTTAGTGTGAATAATGAGGAAGATGATTACAGTGAAAGTGGTAGAGAAGTGGTGTTTATGGTGAATGCCATTGATGGGAAAGTGAAGAAGAAAAAGCCTTATGCCATAGTATTGGTCAATGGGATACAAATATCAATGCTTATGGATAGTGGGGCGGATTATACATTAATAGGAGTGCAGATGTGGAAAGAGAGATTCAATTGCTGTACATTACGTGAAAACAAAATTAAGGCGAATGCATATGGTGACAAACCCATAGAGATAATAGGATATTTTGACGCTAACCTACAGTTTAAGGATAGGAAAGCCACCTCTACCATTTATGTTGCCAACAAAGGGGGAGAATTACTGTCGTGGAGTGATCAAGCTGAGCTAAAAATCAGACTTGAAGCTGGTCATCCTGAACAGGTCTTAACAGTGAGTGGTGAGAGATTGATCGAAGAAGAACATAAGCTTGGATGCATGAAAGGGTTTGTTCATAAAATACGATTAAAAAAAGGGGCGGTCCCTAAGATCGCGAAATTGCGCACCATTCCGCTAGCACTCAAGGAGGGTGTAGAAAAAGAATTAAAGAGAATGGAGAATGAAGGAGTTATTGAGAGAATAGACTCCTCAGAATGGGTGAGTCCTATCGTAGTAGTCAGAAAACCCACTGGATCTTTGAGGATAGCCGGTCAAGTGGCACAGCGAGTAGAGCGCCCGCTTTGACACCCGTGCAGAGCCTGTTAACGCAGGTTCGAATCCCGGCGGGGCCAAACTCAGCCTTTCATCCTTCCGAGGTCGATAAATGAGCACCACACACCGTGGGTAATAATAAGCAGCGCTCAGATACCTGAGGGTTTGTAGCGCTATATAAAAGCCTAATTATTATTATTATTGACTTAAGACATCTCAATAGTATGGTGGTGGCAGATAGATTTCCACTACCTAGGATAGATGATCTACTTGTGGGTGTCTCTGGATCCAAAATATTTTCAATTTTGGACCTCAAGTCTGCTTATCACCAGATTGAGTTACATCCGGATTCAAGAGACTTTACAGCATTTATCACTCCTAATGGTCTATTTAGATGTGTACGCATGCCGTTTGGCTTGGTGTCTGCTGCGAGTGTATTTCAGAGTATCATGTACAGGTTACTAGGTGGAGAAAAAGGGGTGATGTACTACCAAGATGATGTCCTTGTATGTGGCAATGATGAGGCGGAGCATGATAGACGACTAAAAAGGGTGTTAAACATATTAGGAGAGGCTGGTTTAACGATAGCATCAGAGAAGTGTACATTTAAAGCAAGTAAAGTGGTTTATTTAGGCCACGAGATCACAGCTGAGGGAGTCAAACCCAAAGAGGAGGCTATTGAAGCCATAAGGAAGATGGAAGAGCCCAAATCAAAAGCAGAAGTGTTGTCGTTTTTGGGGTTAGTCGAATTCTATGGCAAATTCATTAAGAATTTGTCAGGCATGTCAAGACATATGAGAAGGCTTACCTGTAAAGGTGTGATATTTAAATGGAGTGATGACTGTAAGAAGGAGTTTGAAATGATAAAAAAGTCCATAATCAATGCTCCCATTCTAAAGACATTTGAAGAAGGGAAACGCACATTACTTTTTGTAGATGCTAGTGATTATGGCATAGGTGCGGTTCTTATGCAAGAAGATTCAGAGGGTCTGCACACTATAGCATTTGCCTCAAGGTCACTTAAAGATCCTGAAATTAGATATTCAGTGGTTGAGAAAGAAGCTCTTGCTTGCATATGGGGAGTTGAAAAGTTCAAAAGGTTCCTGTGGGGAAGGGAATTTGAGATCTGTACTGATCATAAACCATTAGTTGGTATTTTTACCAAAGGTGGGCTGGAAGGAGTATCGAGACGCATTATGAAATGGGTCACAGCTCTTCAAGGTTTGCAATTTACCATGATTCACATTAGCGGTGGAGTCAATGTGGTGGCGGATGCCTTATCAAGGTCTATTCATAAAGAAGACCATATCAGTATAAATCAATCTGATCAGGAAGAAATTTTTGAGATTTTCCAAGTACATGATTCCCTGAAAAAAGATGAGTGGGATAAAGCTAGTAGTGAAGATTTAATGTACCAGAAAACTTTAACATTGGTTAAAGAAAACAGAATAAGGAACTACAAAGGTGACATGGGTGGATTTGCCAGAGTTAAAGGGGATTTATGGATCCATGACAAATATCTACATAGAGGGCATCAGATGATAGTTCCTCAGGGTATGAGGAAACAGGTAATTGAACTAGCCCATGAAGGACATTTAGGTCTAGCTAGAACTAAAGGTATAATAAGATCTGAGTTTTGGTGGCCTGGAATTGATAAAGATATTGAAGAGCAAGTTAAGGAGTGTCCAGAGTGCCTTGAGGGAAACAAGGGTTTAAGTGTACAAAAAGTACCTATGGTTATTAGGGAAAGCCCGCGTGTACCATGGGATGAGATTGCGATAGATCTTTTAGGACCATTTAACATTGGAGGGACCAGAGACAGCTACTTGCTGGTGGTCATAGATTTATTGTCCAAATGGCCTGAGATATGTTTGCTTAAAGATATTTCCAGCAGCAGTGTTACGAAATTTTTGGAGCAACTATTTTGGAGAGAGGGTTTTCCCAGAAAATGTTTGTCAGATAACGGTTCCCAATTAGTGTCCAAGGAATTTAGAGAATTTTTGAATAGGAATGGAATTGAACAGACAAACACCTCTCTCTATCATCCCCAAAGTAACGGTTGCGTAGAACGCTTCAATAGGACATTGATGGAAGCCATAAGAATTGCGGTAGCAACTGGTGGGGATTGGTTCAGAACGGCGATGGAAAGGACATTCCAGTATAGAATAACACCTCATAGTGTCACAGGATTAACGCCCTTTGAGATTTTGAGAGGTAGGAAGCCAAATTCACATCTATGCCCAGGGTGGATGGGAAAATCTAGGATAGTTGGTGTGGACTTGGAAACAGTGAGGAGTAGAATGTTTGAAGCAGGAGTTAAATCTAAGGAACGATATGATAAGAGGAATTGTTGTAAGGAACTTAAGATTAATGAAGGGGATTGGATCAAGATCAAACTACCTACTAAAGTTCGTAAAGGAGCATCTTTATATTCTGAACCTAAACAAGTGGTAAAAGATTTAGGCTCATCGGTATTAGTCAGAGGTGGTGGTATCTGGAACAAGGAGAGAGTAGCAATTGCCAAATTTGTCAATGGAAGGGATTGATAGACTTACATAAGAGAATTACGGGTACTACCACCACTAGCACAGTGGGTGATATATAATAACATCAGGATATGTATAAGACATGTTACTTATTCATGGTTCTACTTTATTTTAAGTTATTTACATGTATTTGTGTTAGGCCAATATGTTAGGCTGTATCTTAAATTTTTAGTTCAAGGAAAGGAAGGAGGTGTTAGGATATGTATAAGAGATGTTAATATGAGAATCAATCAGTTATGTCACACATCTATGGAAACATGTTATCAGATTCATTGCACAATCATAATGGTAATGTGTCATCGTTCGTCTGGGTGCTTGGAATGTGGATTCTCAACTTAAGGGTTCTGGGTTCCAAGACAGGACGAAGGAGAGACAAGGCTGCTGTGGACGGTTGTTGAATCCCTTCCGGGGGTCGTCCTGCATACTTAAATAAACCTCATTTTGTGGCATATTACGGACTAGCTGATGGTTATTGAACGTAACAGAAGGGGATCTGGAAAGTAGGCTTAGGGCTGGAAGAAGCTCAGAACTTTATTTTGGAACCCTTTTTCATTTGTTACTGATATCCGTACACATTGTATTATTTAGTTGTTAGGGCGAGTATAGGTTTTGGACACAGACAGACGTTTAAGTTGAATTTACTGACTCTGATTACCCTTAGTTTCTTTAGATAGGGACATTCACCTTAGTATAGGGCAATTTAGGCCTTACACCATCATGACATTTGAGTTAATAAATACATTTGTTTTGAACTTTGAATCTGTTGTCTTTGTCTTGTTTCATGATGCCTTCAAAGTCTGCAGAGCCAACTATTATAATTTTCAGTTTGATCAGCATTTTCATATGCCCAGTTCTAGCCCCTGGAGCGCCCCAGTATGAGTGTTCCCTTTCTCACACTCACTGGTGTACGGCTGCTCCTCCGGCATCTTACTTCTCCTCTCCAGCATCCTCTTGCTTCCCTTGTGCTTGTCAGGAGCTCCAACTCCAGCGCTCACCACCTTTGAACCTTGCTGCAGCGGTCTGCGGCAATCTGCAGTCTCCTGTGTACCACAGCTCCGGCTGTGGACACACGGCACAGGGGACTGCAGGTATCTCGACCCTCTCACGGCCCATTCAGGCCCCGGCGTCTCTCTCACCCCTCAGCAACACACAGCATCCTTCCCGGTGGCCCCTCTCAAGCCTACTCTACTTTTTGCAGCTGTGTCCTCACCAGGTGTGTTTTTCATTCCTTCTGCCGGTCTCTCATTTTATGCACCTGTAGGCTTTTAATTGGTTGCAGGTGTAAGTCCTTTGCCTGACCACAGTTGAATCTATTAATGGGACATGCCTGGCCATTGCAACGGTATTTCTCCATACTTCTCTTCCTTTTCTCAGCACCAAAGTGGTGTGAATGAATGGAAATATGCATAACTCCCAGTTGCCTTTTTCTTGTCGCAGTCTTAAAAGAAATATGATTGTGGAACAATTTGTGTGTGTGAAAGAGGTAAGGACTGAACGGCATGGTGTATAATTCCCAGTTGTTTCTTCCTTGTCTTGTCATGGCTCAGATATTTCTCTGTATTAACAAGAGGAGGTTGATGTGTGTTTAACCTGCCCATATAAGGAGCTATCCTCCTAGTTGATATCTTCCTTGTCCTTCTATAATGATGGTATTTCCGAGGGTCATTTTGAAAGGAAGGAAACGGGAGGAGTCGACATTACCCTATAAGGGCTTGTGGTATTGAAGGTTACTTGTAAAAAGGAATGGGGAATACTGTGTCTCACCTAAGGACACCCTCTCTCCATTCCCCAAATCTCCTCCACCCATGTGATCCTCCCTCTCATATCCACTCCCAGGGTCGGGATCCAAAAGCGATGGCCACCTGAGCAGAGGATTTTGGGGATAAGGGAGTGAGGACGCCCTCAGGTTTCGCAGATGCAGAATAAATGTGCCCATATTTGTACACTGCCCTACAACCTTTGCATTTCACGTAGCCCTTTCACATTACCACATGTTTACTTGTGATCAGGCCATTTCTGCATAATTTAACATAGTTAAGAGTGCTAACATGTTTTTCTTCATAAAAGAAGCAAGACAAGTATTCTCAGATGGCGTTGCAGCTTTCTCTGGCTCTTATTATAGCGTGGTGCATTAGTGTCAACAGTGCAGATTTTGTGATTTGATTGTGTCTGTGTGTGTTTGTGTTTCTGTGCGTGTCAGTGTGTGCAGAATTACGTCTGGAGTTTCTGCTGAGTTTCCCAAATGCCAAAAGACTCCTAAATAGCACAATTCAAACATATGTCGTTATAAGAATAATTGCAAGGATGTCAGGAGGAGCAAATGTGTCTAAAGAAGACATTCTGCGAAATTTGAAATGGCTCCGTTATCTCTCCCCTGCCTTTCACTGGGCATCAATGGTTTTGGCCGGCTCCAGGAGACTGCTTGTGGCATCAAATAGCCTTACTTTGTGTCTCAAACTACTAAATAGCCTTTGCTATTCCCCAGGTCTTGTATCTTGAGGAATAGTGTAAATCACCACACATTTGGTGGAATGTGTAGTGACAACCAACCGGACTGTTTGCTAGCAGTCGCAGCTAAATCCATGGTGTCCGTTGATCATATTGCAAGAATGGATGTTGCATATGCATAAGAATGCTGTATCAGGCCTGTGTACATGCATAGTACTATTTAATATTTCTTTTACATGTTAAATCACTACTTTTCCTGGCTAGCTCATTTAAGCATTTAACCTCATGGACAAATTACGGCAATATGGGACATTTGGTATGCACACACGCTGTTTGCAAATATGCAACCATATTGGCGCCAGTGGAAATACATCAAAAGTAGATTTACACCTGCTCAAAGTAACTGCTGTATCACTCACAATTTTGCCAGTTTTTGCACTTTTTTTTCTACATTTGTCACATCTGCATCTTGTTTTTATTTTTTATTTTTTGCACTACAGGCATTATTTGGTGTCAGATCCTAGAAAATATGTTTTATTTTTTGTACTACAGGCATTATTTGGTGTCAGATCCTAGAAGGTCAGTTGGATGAAGCAGAGCAGCAGTTGGAGTTTCTTCGAGAAGTGCAGCAATCTGTTGGAAAATCGAAGGTTGGAGAAAACATGCATTGTCGACAGTTTTGCTTTTCCTGAGCTAAAACAAATGGTGGTGCTAAAGTGCCACTAATGTGGCAAAACTAATGGTGGTCCTAAATTTCCCCCCTTTGAGACAAATTATGTGAATTATATAGATTCACTGGGTGATACTAAGACCCACCTATGATCCAAAACTAATTTTTGGGATAAAGAGCCACCCATGAGCGGTAAAACATAAAGCACCGCCAGAGCCAAAACTAAGCAGCCCAAGGAAGCCCTTAGAACTTCTCTCTCTCTCCACAAAGCTGACTCTTCTTATACTTGCTGTACTATATTTTTGCTTTAGTAATTGCTGCTAAAGCACCACTTATAAACAAAACTAAGAAAGGTTGGGCATGAATGCAAGATTGCCAAACTAATAGCACTTGGTCTTACTCTGTGCCGCCATATCGTTCTTTAAATTTATCTCCAAGCTTGCTTGTTTCTGCCTTTCGACATCTCTTTTCAGTGATCTGAATGATACAGTTCTTATGCAGCATCTGGGAAGGAACACTGAATGGGTTCCATACCAGCGGAAAAGGTTTCCAAAGGGCTGAGCCGCTAAGAATATATCAAAATGATGTTATGGTCACCTAAGTCCTATGATCCTAAGTGCTTCTGATCTCAGGAAAGGAGACTGGCTTCAAAAGACCGCTGCCTGATTCATGTTGTGTTCCCGTGGGCAGTTACAGTTTTCAAGATGCTGTTAGTGGGTGCATGGGAGTACAAATAAGCCATGTCACTATAGTGCCGCTTGGGCAGCCTTATTGAAAGGAAACGTGATAGTATTACGTCAGTAGCCATATTGTAATTTGAGGTATTTTTAAAGTTTTAGCTGGAAGAAGTTGGCTTTATATTTTGTTTGAGCGGTGGCCGTCCCATGCTGTTAGCCCAGACCTTAAGATTTGTACAAATACACAAAGTCCATCTTTGGCTGGTTTTGTTAAACATATTTTTATACAACCAGTAGTGTGCAATAATGTGGTTTAGGAGGCTCTGTTGTGTGCTGCTTCGGTAGTTCTATGTACCACTTTGCAGTAAGAGTGAAAGTGAATTTCTGCTCCATCAGCATCAAAGTTTATTTACTCCCGCAAAGGGATTCCAGGGAAGGGCTTATTATGAATATTGTGTAGGAATCTAGCTAATGCTACTCTTCTGGAGTCTGCACAGAGAATAAGAATGCCCACCAATGTTAAAGTTCAAATCTTTTGTGTACCCTTTGAGAATATCCCTGGCACCCACGTGATGTTGTTCTGCCATGCTGCTTTTGACTTCAGCATTTTGTGCCATGGTAGGGGGCTGGGGGTTAACATGAGCAAAGGCATTAATGAGCTATTGCTAGAACTAGATTGTCATCTAGTAGGTAGTGAAGTCCCCAGGGAGAACATGCCTTCAGAATGAATGTAGTCAAGGTCAGCTAATCCCCCCCCCCCAAGCTCCGGTATAAAAACAAACATCATAATGCCAGCCGACACAGAATGCTGAAGCACAGGTTAAGTAGGCTATCCTTCATGTCACACTGCACAATGTATATAGTTATTTTTACTAGGTACTAGAATAAGTGAAACAAAATTGATTAGCTCGAGAAACCATGACTGCACTACCTGGTCACTTTAAAGCAAGTCTAAATGCTTGCAGTAGCCCTTTGCCAGTCCACTTAAGGTAAATCTGGTTAAAAAACCACCATTTGCTGTGAAATGCTAACTTGTGATGGACCAAATCAGTTTTATTGTGTGATACAAGGGTGCACGGTATATCTAACTTGGCATTCCAAAGCCTAATTTTAGCAACCTTTTATCCTGTCGGCCCTGTTCTTTCTTGATCTGATCCATTAGTGGTAGCCTGATTCTGTTTGCTTGTGTTACATGCGGTGTGCATGAATGGAAGTATGCATAACTCCCAGTTACATGTGTTTACCCCAATATATGTGTACAACAGATTGAAACTCTAAAGGGATTCCAGTGACCACTATTGCCTTTAATTATCTGCAGTGTCGAAATGCACTAAAGGAAAGGAAAGTCTTAGTTATTTCTTGATTTGGGCCGTCAATAGCCCTAATCTATGTACATTAAACACCCTTTTTTTTTTATTTGGGTTGCGGGTTTGATGGGTTCCCAAATTAGCTTTTTGTCTCTATGCCTGGGGTGCAGACTTTCCAAGGCACACTCATCCGTGGGGGCCCAAGATAAGGCCAAGCACCGCAGGTCTGGGTCCTCTGAGGTTGCTGAGGAAGCGGGGTTCCACGGCAGGCAGGGCGCGAACAACATCACCCTCTGCCTCCATTGCCAGCCCGCAATTGAGCTCCTCCTCGAATAGGAAGTCGTCCAACCCAGCTAAACTGCAAGAGAAGCCTGTGAAACCGCAGATGGAGAAGAAGGCCGAGCTGCCCAAGAAGGCCCAGGCGGCACAAGAAAAGTCTTTGTCGACGATAGAGCTGGTGGCGGCTGCTCTTCAAAAGCTAAAGGAGCTGACCCAGAGAGGGTAGCCCGCACATCGCTGAAGGTACCCCTCCCTCCGAGGCAAGAAGCTGCAGTGGTGACTTTGACAAGGTCTGCCAGCTCTCCGGAGAAGGGGACACCCCCTCAGAGCCCGGTTCCAGCTCCTCTGAGTTGAAAAAAGGGGGGGCAAGGAGGCCCCCGATCAGTCCCAGGCCGTGTCACAAGCCATGGAAATTTCATACACAGAGGAAGAGGATAAGAGTCCCTGCACATGGTCCACGAGGACATGGAAGAGGGGGACGACAAGGGCGACGAGGGCGCAGGGCCCAGTGTTCCGATCGCGCCTGACCCGCCGAGGGATGTGTCTGTGGACATCCTATCAACCCTCCACACCTTGGTGTCGGAGATCCAGAAGAGGATGCCACAAGGGCTTGTTCCAGCAGTCCTCCAGAACCCTAATCAACCGCCTACGAAGAAAAGAAAGTGCCATCCGACGCCAGCTTTTCAGCCTCTACACCCGCGTCAGGTCCCATCTCCCCCAGCTTACCCAGACACGGGTACAGGGGCGGATACAGCCATGATGACAGACGATGATATTGTTGGAACGGGCAGCGGATTTCCGCAGCCTAGCACATCCGCAGCAGACCAGGTGGGATTGTTCCATTCTATGATCGCCAAAGCCTCTGAGCTGTCCCAGCTCGTGCCCGAGGAAACCAGGAAGGAGGGTTACCTGTACCAGTGGTGCAAGGCCAAGAGGAAGATAATTATGGCTGTACCCGTCCTGGACGATGTGGGGGGAGGGGCTGGCCTTCTTGGAGAACCCTTGCACGGCTTCAGCCAAGAGAAATAGGCTGGAGAAGAAGTACTGGGAACCGAAATCCGCACCCAAGTTCCTGAGGTTGCAACTATCGCCAGATTTGGTGGTTTCGGCGACCGCAATGAAGCGGTCATCTGACCCGTCATTCGTCGTCTTCCGGCCTTCCGGACAGCGAGGGTAAGAAGTTGGACGCCATGGGGAGGAAGGTCATCTACACTGCCATGCCCACCATCAAGGCGGCTAACACACTGGGGATCCTAGCCAGGTGCAACAGGGAGCTGTGGTACAAGCTGGGGCCTATTCTGGAGTTCCTCCCTGACGACAAGAGGATGGAGGCAATCGTCCTCTTCCAGGAGGGAGAGATAGCGTCTGATCACGCTATCACAGTGGCACTGGACGTTGCCGACATGGGGTTCTGCCAGATGGGGAACAGTGTCTGCCTTCGTCCCCATGGCTGGATGAAGGCCACGAATTTCCATCAGCCGGTTCAAACGAAGGTACTGGACATACGTTTCGACAGGGATAATCTTTTCGGAAAGGCCGTCGACGAGTCTCTCCAGGCCATCAAGGCAGATAAGGAGACGGCCCATGCCCTGGGCACACTCCAACAGCAATGCTCTTCCTTTTGCTCTTGCAGAGGAAAGTCGGGCAGGTCGTCAAAAGGTTTCTCCTCCTTGTACCGTCAGGCGTCCAGATCCACGACCCAGGAAGCCCACAGAGGCTGTTCCCAGGCCTACGGAGGAGGGGGTCAGCGTTGTCGCTGCCAGAAAGGCAGGACGCTGACGCTGAAGCAAGCCGAACCGGACAAGGCATCGGGACCCCACCCATGCACCCAGCTGGGAGGCCGGCTGACGAGGTTCGTCAGCCAGTGGGAAAAGATCACCACCAACAGATGGGTGCACGACGCTCTCACCCAAGGACATACCCTGGAATTTCAGCACAGGTGTCCACGGATCCCGCCAATGGGCCGTTAGGAGCAGCATGTCCCTCAGCTCTTGGAGGAAGTACGGACCATGCTGCGAAAAGGGCCGGTAGAGCTGATTCCCTAGCAGCTCCGGGGCTCCAGAGTCTACTCCAGATAATTTTTAGTAAGAAAGAAGATTGGGGGCTGGAGCCCATTCTAGACCTGCAACATCTAAACAAGTACCTCAAGTCTTCTAACTGGCTTAAACTTAATGCCAGCAAGACCGAGGTCCTGGTTGTGGGTAGCGCCTCCCCCACCTGTTTTGGACAAATGATTTCTGGCCCATTTCCTTGGGCCCTCTCCCCACCCCTGTCTCATCCGTAATAAAAGATGGAAGATCAAGTAGCCACAGTGTGTAAAACCGGTCATATCAAACTTCGTTCTTAAAGAAGGTCCTTCCATACATCCCCACTGCGTCTCAGGCACCTGTGGTAGCTGCCCAGATCCTTAGCGAAATTGATTACTGTAGCTCGCTCTACTTGGGGCACCCCCTGTACTTACTTAGGTGGCTGCAACTCCTTCAAAACGCTGCTGCCAGATCGGTCCTATATCCGCCATTTTGTGTACACATGTCCCCCCTGTTGAGGGAACATCACTGGCTCCCTGTGGCAGCCAGTGTGAAATTCAAATCGATGTGTATAGTTCATCGAGCCTTCTGTGGCGCTGGAGCTGAGTACTTGCAAGCAAAGTTCGTGCAATATGTCCCGGCCCGTACTTTTCGCTCATGTTTCACTCTCCTGATATCCGTCCCTCGGTTTAGGCGCACCCGCACCCAGTTCATGCCTTTTCAGTTGTGGCAGCCAGGACTTGGAATTAACTCCCCATCGAGTTACAGAAGGTGGTTGATCACCTTTCTTTCCGACGAAAATTGAAGACTCTACTTTTTTAGCCACCTCCCCTTTTTTTTCTCTTTCACTGATTAACTGTTCTGAGCTCCCCAGCTCCATGATGCCCTCGGGCGAGCGAGCGCTATACACGTTTCGCTAGCATAACAAGTCTCAAAAATGCAGGATGGTCACGTTGCATCACATGCTCGGCCAACTGGAAAGAGGGGATTCCTTGATGTCACTGGACCTGGAGGATGCCTACCTCCACGTCCCCATTCACAGGAAAAACCACAAGCTTCTACGCTTCGTAGTGCAGGACAGCACTACCAGTTCAAGGGCCTAGCATTCGGCATAAAATCAGCCCCCAGAGTGTTCACAAAGTGCCTGGCATTGATTTTGGCCCATCTGCAACTACGGGCGATTCACGTATACCCGTACCTCAACGACTGGCTCAACCAGCCCCACTCACGGGAGTTGGCCGTCAGAGACACAGAGGCGGCCGTCAAGCTGCTGATGGATCTGGGATTCTCCATCAATTATCCAAAGTCCTGCTTGACACCATCGTAGAACGCTGCCGTTCCTGGGAGCCAGGTGTTATATCCTGCTTCCCCACCTCCTGGCTCATCTGTGTAGATTCATCCTGTGTGGCTGTGATGTCATAGAATGCACAGCACATGCTGATGCAGCAGCCTGGAATGTTATGCCTTGAGCTTGGTTCCGCCCAAGGAGGTTAGAGAGGGAGACATGAAGCCTGGATGGTGGGAGCCAGTGGGCTCACCCTGTAATACTCTTGCCTACCATCTCCTGTACCTGTTGTTCCTGATGTAACCTGTAAACATGCAACCCAATAAAGTAATGTAAGGACTTACTACAAAGATGACTTCTGAACTTGCTTTGTAACACCAGGCGCGATACAGTGTCCTGCCTAGCATCACCTTTGTAAGAGAGGGTAGTGGCCTTTCAGGGGAAGGTGCAGCGGCTGTTGCCGATGAAGACAGCCACAGTCCACAGTGCGGACCATCAAGTCGTTGCTCGGCATGATGTCATCCTGCATCTACCTCATCCAGCTCTCCAGGTTACAGATGCAAACTATTCAGGAATTCCTGGATGCACGCTGGGTGCAGGTGTCTGGAAAGTTCCCGGTCAAAATCACTTGGACGACGAGTTCCGTCGGGCGATAAGGTGGTGGGACGACCGCTCCAACATCGCCTGTGGCACGGGGTTTCAGAACCCTCCATTCCATCGGCTCGTCAAGGAGTACCTCAAATTACTTTTTCGATCTTTCCTGCCGGTAAAGGCACCTGACCTGCATGGGAACTCAACGTGGTTCTGACGAGGCTCCTGGGGGCCCTCTTCGAGCCTATGCATCAAGCCCCTCTCATGGAAAACGGCCTTCCTCGTGGCCATCACCTCCGCCTGGACGGTGGGTGAGATAAAGGCCCGGTCCTGCAAACAGCCATACCTGACTTTCCACGAATCGAGGGTGGTGCTGTGGACGCACCACTTTCATGCCGAAGGTTCCGTCACAATTCCACCTCAACGAACATTTGATGTTACCTGTTTTTTCCCCAAAACCATTGTCTCTGACTGAGAGTGCTTTGCACTTGCTGGACGTTGCTTGTGCCCTGAAGTTCTACGTGGTACACACAAAGAGTTTTTGAAAGATTTCATAGCTCCAGCTCTCCAGTTGCATCATGTACTGTCATCGGTTGGCAAACCAGCCTCTCCCCGGCTGTCTGAGAGCCCATTCCACTAGAGCGATCGCTCCAACGACGGCGTTCCTGGCCGGTGTGCCCCTACTGGACATCTGCAGGGCTGCTAGGTGGAGGGCCAAGCACACCTTCAGAAAGTTCTACTGCATTGACAGGGTTCCAGGGAGGAGTCCTGAGTCGGCCAAGCAGTGCTATGCAACCTGTTCGCTTGAGGTGAGTCTGTTGCAGAGGTAAGAGTGAATTGCTTCTGTTGAGACTTGCCACCTCTGTGGTTGTGTTATGTTGTACTGCTGTGTATTTGTTATTCATGAGCATGTGAATGCATGCTAGACCCCTTGCTGAAGAAGGAACAAGTTACTTACCTGTAACTATTGTTCTCCAGCATGGGTCTGGCATGGATTCTTATGCAGACCCTCCCCTCCTCCCCTCTGCAGCTCTTCTGGTTATACTGCCACTTTACGTGCTTACCAAATCAGAAGATGGCTGCCAGAGGAGGGGTTTAGGGAGAGGGCTGTCATTTGCTTGGGGAAGTATAAGCTAGAGGACAATGATCAGTGTATGGGAGAAATACAGTTTTGTAAGTGAAAGTGAAACTGTTTTTCTTTTACAGAGGATTCCCAGACAGACGACGGGGAATATTCATGAGCATGTGAATCCATGCCAAACCCATGCTGGAGAACAATAGTTACAGGTAAGTAACTTGTTCCTTGCCCCACTAATAGAGTCAGGCAGGGTCAGGCATACAATAGTAACCATTCACACCAGACTCCACTTGACTGGTCTTTTCACTTTGAAAGGTGCGGTCTGACACAGGTATATGAGCTTGGAGGAGAGCCAAGCCACCAGAATCACCCAGGACCAGAGGCCAGAGACCAGGAAGCCGAGACGCTGAGGTTCTGCTGTGCAAAAGGGCAGAAGTGTGGCAAGGGAGCTATGTCTCCAAGGAGCCAAGAACGGTCCGTACATGGGAGCCCACAGGCCTGCAGGTGCCCCACAGAACCTGTTTATGTGAATGCTCCTTCCCCTGGACTGGCGAGACAGCCCAGGAGTGTCTGAGGGGCAGGTGGTGAGGCCCTGACCTCAGAACGAAGCGCCAGAGTGAGGCGGTGGCGCAGAAGTCAGCCCGGTGAGTCGGAAAGCTGTGTCAAGCTGGGTTGTGAAGAGTGCGATACAAGGTAACACCACAAATGCGTAAGAAAGTAGATTGCGTTGGACTTTAAAACAAGTTGAATGAAAGAGATCCAGAAGCACGTGAAGAAAGTGAAAGAGGCATGAAGGAAAGGACAGTATAAAAGAGGGTGCCAGCGACCCGAAGGGGGCTGGAAGGCAGTGTAAAAGGTGCAGGAGGCATGAAAGGAAAGGACAGTATACAGTATAAAAAGGGTGTGAGGGACTCAAAAAGAAAGAAGCAAGAGTAACGGTGCACGAATGCACGAAAGAAGTGCGCAAGAGGCACAAGCAAGATAAGAAAGGTCAGTGCAAGTGTGCACGGAAAAGGCAATGGAACATAGGAAAATTGTGCTTGAAGCACTTGAAGTTAGAACGTGCAAAAGGAAGTGAAAGTAAGGAACCAAGAGAGGGGCAAAGGGTCAGAGTGGTCGCGCTGAGGAAAAGTAAAGAACCTAGCATTTTCAAAATCCTCTGATTCTACCCCACATGAGGATGAAACGCAGGAAAAGATTGTACATGAGAAAAGGCACATCCTGACCAGCTGCTTTGTGTTTTGAAAGTTGGAACAGTCATGTACTCTGGGAAGGGAACCCTGAGGGGCCTATTTAAGGAACTGACTTTGTGTTTTACATTGCAAGCTGTAAGTGAACAAATTAAAGCTTGGAGAAGAGAACCCCAAGGAACTCAGAGACATTGGAGGTGTTTGAATTCACTGAAAGTGCACTGTCGAGAAGGTTGTATGTACATCCCAGGTGAGTGAACCCCTCTTTGTGACATTGACCAAGTTGCACCTCGTGAGAAGACCACCTGAAACCAACTTTGGTGTCGCCATTTTTGTTGAACCACTATTTTTCCTTTTCAAGAAACTTCCTATCACATTTTTGTACAGCGTTAGGGCAATCAAGGTTTAGACACAGACTGACTTTTATTTGGACTATTAGACGACAATGGCCATTAGAAACATCAGTTAAGGGAACCATCCTTTTGGAGTTAGGGCCAGTCAGGCAGTCTACCACCCCAGGAACCTTAGTAAATAAAGGTTTTAAAAAGTATACTTTCAAGTCTGTGTCTCTCTTGATACCATGCCTGTCTCACACATAGTGTCACGCATGGGATGCAACTCAACTGAAACAAGTTGGGTGACCCTGAAGTATGAGAAGTTAAGGGATAGAGCTTCCAACTAAACATTTGTAAAAGCCGAACAGAAACACTCCTGCCAAAAGAAAGATATCTTATCCCTACTGATCTTGTTCTTATTCCACCTCCCGGAACTGACATCAGGTTGACACCCAAGTTTGGCATCAATGTCCTGGGTGATCGATCCTGATTTTAGAGGGGATGTGAAGGTATGACTCCAGAACTATGAGGAAGAGGTCTTTCAGATCCAGGCAGGTGACCAAATAGCCCAGGGAATACTCAAAAGAGTAATGTTGCCATTCCCTAGAGAAGAGACCGAAAAATATGTTAATGACAGAGGGGCTTTAGGCTTTGGGGAAGCAGATGCCCAACCGAGTTCTACCCGAACCCCAGCCACCCATGAAGAAAGCACTGACATGCTCCCAGACTTGACCTTTGCTCAGCAGAAGGATCCTTTACTCGCTCAAGCCTTCCTACAGGTTATACCTGAGTCTGAGGGTCGGACGGGAAGAGGGCAATTTTTCTGTGTAAGGAAAGGGCTCCTGTACAGAGGAGATGCTACATCTCAGGGGATGCCAAGAGTACAATTTGTGGTTCCCCGAAGTCGTAGACCAATTGTACTTGAGATCGCCCGCTCCCATGTCACAAGAGGACATTTAGGCCAAGCCAAGCCTCTTGCTCACTTGCCCAACAAATTCTATTGGCCATGGATACATGTCGACACAAAACACCACTTTATGCAAACCTGTGAAATATGTCAATGCACCAGCACCCACTTGCCACCACCGGCCCCCTTAAATCCATTACCCATCATCGAAGTGCCATTTTCGAGAATTGGGATGAACATCACTCGGCCCCTCAAAAAATCTAAGCTAGGGAATAAATATGTGTTGGTGATACTTGACTATGCCACCCGGCGTAATTTCCCCTGCGTAGCAACACTACCCAACAGATACTCAAAACATTTGCTTTCTTTCTTTTCTCGAGTAGGCTTCCCTAGAGAAATTTTAACAGACCAAGGTACGACTTCCATGAGTAAGCTGATGGGGGAAGTGAAAGAGCTACTTCATATAACCACCTTATGGATGTTCGTTTACCACCCCCAGATGGACGGGTTAGTTGAACGGTTTAATAAGACCCTTAAGACTATTCTTAAAAGGCTGGTTGACAAGGAGGGGTCAAATTGGGATCAGGTGATTCCGTGGACACTGTTTGCCATACGAATAACACTGCAAGCCTGTACTGGTTTCTCACCCTTCGAACTATTGTATGGGCCTCTTTAGATATGCTTCGCAAGACATGGGAGGAAAGGGAAGAAGCACCATTTCCTTTGTCCCAGACAGCTTCCTGGTTAAAAGAACATATGGCAACCGTACACTCTCTGGTTCAAGTTCATCTTGATATAGCCCAAACTCAGCAAAAAGCGTCCTATGATAAGAAGAAAACACTTAGGTCCTTTTCCATCGGGCAAAATGTCCTTGTGCTTCTCCCTACCTCAGATAACAAGTTTATGAGGTATTTGACAAGACAGGACCTTGTAATTATAAGATCGCCAGCCAGACCGTCACCAACAGACGCAAGTATACCACATACATATTTTTAAAAAGTGGAAGGAGAACACCTCTGAGTGTAATGCCACCATGCTATCTTGCCTAATACTGGAAGAGGTGAACAACAATGCTCTGATTCCCTCTGATATCACTGAGACCCAACAAAAAGATCTATTTGAATTGCTAGAGCAATGTCCGGACGTATTCTGTGAAGAACCTGGCTGGGTGAACAGGATATACCATCACATCCACACCCCTGCAGGCATGGTAGTATATCTCAAACCACATTGACTACCTAAAGCACGTAGAAATATTGTCAAAGAAGTAGAGCAAATGCTCCTAATCAACATAATTGAGCCCTTTACTATTCCCTCGTCCTCCCCCATTGTATTAGTAGAGAAGCCAGACAACAGTGGGAGGTTCTGTATAGACCTCTGAAAGGTAAATAACATCTCAGCCTTTGACGCCTACCCCAGGCCTCGTATTGATGACCTTATTAACAAATTGGGTAGTGCTGTCTATTTGTCTACCCTAGACTTAACAAAAGGGTACTGGGAAGTTCCCTTACATGGACTAGATAGGGAAAAGACAGCTTTTGCCACCCTGCTCGGCCTGTTTCAGTTTAAAGTCTTACCCCTTGGGTCGCATGGTGCCGCAGCAACTTTCCAAATGTTGATGGATAAGATTCTCCAACCTTGTTCGGAAATTTGCAGGGCATACATCAACGACATTGCAATCCACAGTCCAACCTGGGGAGATGATTTATACCATCTACATATTGTGTGAGAAACCAAAGGGTGTCTCACCCGCCAGTGCTCGAGGACTTGTCATCCAGTGGCCAGGACACAGCCATTGCTTTTGGATCCAGTTCCTGGGGGTGGATCAGTGTGGGAGAATCACCTGGGTGAGGGGTCTACAGGGAGTGGTGGGGAGACAACCGATGATGAGACGCGATATTTCCCCGTTTTGTTTATCCAACCCACCCTATGTTTTAGGAAGCTCTGAAGTCCCAACCCCCCCTTTTACACAAACACTGGTCCGAGGAAAAGTGTGACTGAGAGTAACCACATTAACTTTCACACATCGTACTGGCCATGTACAGATAATCGGGTCAGGAAAGGTCAGGCACTTAATTCTAAGTGCATACACCTGATACTGATTAGCTCTCCTCACGTGAATAAAAGGCAGAACCCAAAGACACAGTCTGAGCAAGGCGGAACACACGAACAAGCAGGGCCTCCAGGACAAGCGTAAACCTATTGGAGCAGAGCAACTGACAAAAGGGCGAAAGCAGGGGGTTGGAAAACCCCAGAGTTGCCTACTGCAAGTCGTTGACTCCAACAGGCCACGAGAGACACATGGAGAAGGCCAGATCCCGCAAGTGAAAACTGCATTGTGTTTCAAGAATGCCAGAGATCCTCCCGGGTGAACGACAGAGTTGGGGAGGTGAGGCCAAGCCTGTGGTACTAACCTTGATTTGTGAATTGGAAATCGTAAAGCAAAGAAGAAATGCACACAGCCGGTGAGTTGGCAAGCGACCTGAAAGATTGGTGTGCGTCAAAGTTTGAAATAGCTAAATGTTATCACAACCGAAGGCTGCACACGTGTGAATGAGACGCGAGTAAAGGCAGACCTGTGAATTAACTTTGAAGTAAAAGGAGGCTGCAAGTTCAGTGATACTAAGTAACAGAGTGGTCAGGCCACTCGAAAGTCTCTGTGAAAGGTAAATTGTTAGAAGCGAGTAAGCGAATATACAGCAAAACTGATATAAAGAAGTTTAACTCCTAAAGAAGGGGAAAGTAAAAGTTAAACTCTACATTTTTGAGTCGAAGTGATCCTGCAGTGGTCTGAAAAGTAAGCCACGCACATTTGAAAGCCTTCAACATCCGAAAGTGGTCCAAGCCTGACAGAGGAAGACCCAAAGTGAAGTAAGCTTGGGGGAGGGAGCCCTCTTGCAAGTTTCTGTGGAACTTTATCCAAAAGTGGTCTGAGACCGACAGAGGGAGACACAAAGTGAAGTAAGCTTGGGGAAGGGTGCCCCCCTTGCATGTTTGTGTGGAACTTTATCCGATAGTGGTCCGAGTCTGACGGAGACACAAAGTGAAGTAAGCTTGGGGGAGGGAGCCCTCTTGCAAGTTTCTGTGGAACTTTATCCAAAAGTGGTCTGAGACCGACAGAGGGAGACACAAAGTGAAGTAAGCTTGGGGAAGGGTGCCCCCCTTACAAGTTTGTGTTGAACTTTATCGTGAGAGGTCTGAGCCCAGCAGAGTGGGACCTTTGTGAACTTTTTGATTGAAATATTGATTTTGGGAGTCGAGAAAAGAGACTTAAGCGTGGAAGGGCAGATGGGCCTCAATCAGTGTTCTGGAACTGTTTATTGTGTTGGAAGCCGAGCCAGAGTGTGTCATCCTGACTACAGGGACAGCCTTACTCCCTGAGGTCTAACATGGGGAGGAGAGCTGGTTTAACCACATTTATTCATTTGAACACTGATTTTTCCTGCATACATTCGAAAGTCTTCAACATCAGAAAGTGGTCTGAGCCCGACTGAGGGAGACCCGAAGTGTAATAAGTTTGGGGAAGTGAGCCCCTACAAGTATTGTTAAACTTGTGTTGTAAAAGGTATGAGACCGAGAGGGGGACCAACATGAACTTTTGTTTTGAAGAGGTCTGAGCCCGACTAAGGGGGAACGGCGAGAACTTTTTGCTGAACGTTGTTTAAAAGGCTGGAAAGAGAGACTTTAACGTGTAAGGCCAGGCGGGCTTCGATCCACATTTTGAACTGTTTAGGTGTTAAACACCTGAGCCAGAGTGTGTCATCCTGCCTACCAGGACTGCTTTACTCCCTGTTTGACGTGTGGATGAGAGCTGATTCAGCCACATTTATTCTTTACATTTGAGCACCGATTTTCCTTTACATACATACCTCCTTTATAGACTTTTTGTACAAGAAGATAGGGCAGGCATTAGGTTTTGTTAGCATGGGCCATTATGATTTGACAGACTCCACTAGGACTTTTGTTTAATCGTTTGATGGTCGAGACCACTCCCGTCCTAGTTATAAGGCAAAGTAGGAGTTTTTCCAAACCCAGAAACCTTAATAAAGGTTTTACAAATTGTACCTTTTGTGTCAGTTTCATACTTGTGATACAATGCCCCTCCTACAGAGCTGAGAGGTGTGCTGGTGCCCCACAGAACCTGTATATGTGAATGCTCTTCCCCCTGGGCCGCGAGAGAGCCCAGGAGTGTCCGAGGTGCAGATGGTGAGACCCTGACATCGGAACGAAGATTCTACCCCACAAGAGGTTGACATGCAGGAAAAGATTTACATGAGAAAAGGCACATCCTGACCAACTGCTTTGTGCTGAAAGTGAACACATTTAAGCTTGGGGAAGGTAACCCCTAAGGAACTCGGAGACATTGGAGGTGTTTGAATTAACTGTAAAGGCCGTGTGAGAAGGTGGCACGAACAGCCCTGGTGACTGAACCCCTCTTTGTGACATTGGGCCAAATTGCACCTGGTGAGAAGACCACCTGAAACCAACTTTGGTTTGCCATTTTTGTTGAACCACTATTTTTCCTTTCCAGGAAACTTCCTATCACATTTTTATGCAGTGTGAGGGCAAGCATAGGTTTAGACACAGATGGCCTTTTTTGGACTATTAGACGACGACGGCCATTAGAAACATCAGTTAAGGGAACCATCCTTTTAGAGTTAGGGCCAGTCAGGCATTCCACCACTCCAGGAACCTTAGTAAATAAAGGTTTTAAAATGAATACTTTTGAGTCTCTATCTCTCTTGATAACATGCCTGTCTCACAGTGGTCATTTGTGCTTGTAGGGGTAGCGGGGTGTGAATGCTCTTGTGACTGCCCCTTTCCTTAGTGTGGGGACCCAGTTAGGGTGGTCTGGGGATCACCTGTGTAACATCCACTAGATCAGACCAGACTCCAGTATCTTGAACCACCCAATGTCGGTCCCCAAGGTTAGGTAGGAGACTGTCACACTCCATTATTACCTGCTTTGCGTATTCAAACAGGTGTATCTGGCAATGATTAGACAATTCAGAGATGGGACACACCTCCAAAAGAATGTGACACATCCCGTGTATCCAAAAAATAGAAAGTCACTTTCTTGTTCAGCAATATCCCCCCGTTCCAATCTGTTGTAAGTCAGTTTTGGGGCATGGGCAAATACGCAGCAATGATTGTCTTTTTTTTTAAAACAACATATTTTTATTGATTTTCCAGACACTTATACAAATTGTGCCCTTCCCTCCTCCTTCCCCGTCCCACCCTGTCCCCCCACCTTCCACACACACGGTTCTTTATAGAATGCATGTACATAGTGTTACAATTTTAAGTATCATCTTTCTGTGTAATGTTCAGCATTTTCAGATTCTGTGGGCACCATTGATGCACATAGTCCCCTCTTAGGTCCAGTATCTCGCCCCAGTGGTTCCTGAATTTATCCCTTTCACCTTGAATTCCGTATGTTACCCATTTCATGGCAACAATGTTCCAAACTTTATGGGGCCACTCAGTGTTTACTGGGGCAGGGGGAGGGGCCCTCTGTTTCCATTTCCTAGAAATTACCAGCCAGGCCACAATAATTGGTATCATGAAGGCTTTATGTAAGGGGTTTGAGGGGATTTGCAAATCGTGGTCCATTATCCCTCACAGCCATTCTTTAGGCGTAAACTGCTGTAGACCCTTAACCATCTGTTGAATCTGGTTGCTCACTTGCCCCCAGAAGGGCTTCAGAGCTGGGCATTCCCACCAAACATGTCTCCAATCCCCCTTCCCCATACACTCTCTCCAGCACTCTTGGGACGTGCCCAGATATATACTATGTAGTCTTTCCAGTGTATAGTGCCATTGGAACATGACCTTGTACCAATCTCCCTGGTCTGTATAGATATCATGAGCTTGGTGATGTTGGCCCACAGGTGCTCCCAGTGTGTCCCCAGTATTGCTTCCCCCAATGTATTCTCCCATCTTTTCATGTAAGGCCATGTTGGATCTTATCCTTCCCCCTTCAGTATTAATGACAAATGTGAGATTCGTTGTTTGTCCCCTGAGTGCGTCATTATGAATTTCTCGAGTGTTGTGAGAATTCTAGTTGTCACCAATTTAATATCGGGCTGTTTCAGCCAGTGTCGTATTTGCTAGGGTGTCCAGTTATAGTTTCGAAAACAAAAGGATCGAATGCAAAAGGTGAGAGTGCATTGAACCGAAAACCAAAGGATCTGAATTTTCTTTAAAAATGTATTTTTTTGTTTTGTTCTAGTTTAGCTTTAAAGGGTGTTTGTACACTAAAAACGGGGATTTGGTGGGGGGACCCCCCGCCCAAAAATGAAAATTTCGATCCTTTTTTTCAGTCGAATTGACTCAATCCTTTTGTCATTCGATCCTTTTGATTCGGTACTATGACCTATAACCATTTACTGGTATTCCAACCTGTCCCTTTTCGTCAAGTCGAGGTTAGTTTTACACGACTCAAATGTTATGACTCACCCCCCGCCCCACCATGTCCCCCACTTTCACATATCTCTTCGTCCTCCAGCCACGCCATGTCTCCTGTTTCGTCCTGGGGTAGAATTGTGGATTATTAAAGAGAGGGGTGAAGGGAGAGGGATGCGACGATAAGTGTCCTTTCTTTAATAGTCGATACCCATATAGTACATGTTGCTGATAGTATCTGGCTATGCACAACGCTGAGGGGCGTCAATCCTGCTTCTCTAGCCATAAGAGCCCTGCGACTGGGGTGGTTGCCACTGCGTGATCCATCCTTGCCCATTGCCTAGTCCTGTCTTCCTAGAGCCATTCCCTTAATACCCTGAGTTGGGCTGCCTCATAATATTTTATACATTTCAGAACTCCCAGTCCTCCTCGCTGTTTGGGGGCCATCGTGGTTTCCATAGCCAGTCTTGGTTTCTTATATTGCCAAATGAATTGTGATAGGATTATATCATGAGCTCTGACTTGGTCTAGTTGATCTTTAGCCCAGAAACCTTTTCCACCTCTTCCAGCTCCTGAACCAGGGCCGGGAGTGAGGTGTCAGTCAGTCAGGTTCAACAGCATGTCATCAGCGAAGGCCACTACTTTATGTTCCACCCCTGCGAACCTTATTCCGTGAATAGACAGATTACTTGTAATTGATGCCAACACTGGCACTAGGTACATAGCACACAATATAGGTGACTGCGGGCAACCCTGTTGCGTGCCACATGTAATGGGGATCTTATTGGACAAGCAGGAGTTGATTGACAGCCTCATTGAGGGGTCTGCATAATTCGCCTCTACCTTCCGTATAAAATTCGGGTCTAGCCCCATCTCGTGGAATACGTCTATCATGAATGGCCACTCTACCCAGTCGAAGGCCTTTTCGGCATCAAGGGCTCATCGGATTGCCTGCTCCCGCCTCACTCCCACCTTCTCTATCAGGTGTCCCACCCGTCTGGCGTTATCCCAGGTGTGTCGGCCCTTTATAAAGCCTGATTGGTCCGTATCTATCAAGTCCGGAAGAAGGAGCGCGAGTCTGGCCACTAGTACCCCTGTATGTATTCTGGCGTCAAGGTTCAGGAGGGCTAAAGGGCGGTAAGAGCTGCATACCATCGGATCCTTCACGTGTTTACCGAATACTACCACTTTTGCCTCCGTCATTGAGCGTGTCACTATTGCCCCCGCCCTATAGAGTTGAAGAGCTTTGCTAGTCTAGGGTTTAATTTTTGGCTAGATTTCTGATAAAAGCTTGCCGGGAATCCATCAGGTCCTGGGGCTTTCTTGCCAGGGAGATCTTTTATTTCTGCCTCCACCTCCTCCTTAGTTATATCCTCTTCCAGGGGTTCATAGTCTGAGGGGGTGATTTTGCACAGGTGGAGGTTGCTAAAGTAGTCTTTCATGGCGGTACGGTCTGGGTAGTCCGAAGGGTACAGCTTCCCGTAAAATGTCTCAAAAGAGCTTAAAACTGTCTCCGTGTGCTTTGCTATTGTCCAGTTCTGCTGCCTAATAACTGCTATAGTGTGCTTTGCTCCCGCCTTTCGCACTTGTCTCGCCATTAGCCTTCCTGCCTGATTGATACCAACATAATATCACTAGCGTATGGACAGAAGAGCTTTTTATGTGTTCTGGGTCCTTAGCATATCTCCTGTCTTCTTATCAACTTCAGCCTCTTTGTGGCAGCTTTGGCATTGTCGGTCGTCACCTCAAGCATACGTTTCTGATCCTGGAGAGCAATGCTTCCCCTCTCATTACTGCCTTAAAGGCATCCCAGATCCCTTCATGTGAGGCCTCCTGATTGTCGTTGTATAAAAAATACTCCTTTATTCTTTTCCCCCATAATGTCTGCCGTCACCCAATCCTCTAGCAATTCCCGGGGGAGTGTCCAAGACCGTAGTCCCCTGCTCTATTCCCGTCTTGCCACTTTATCTGTCACCGGGGCATGGTCGGATAGCGCTATGGCTCCTACCTGGATGTCCTCGACCTCCCTCAGGATTGTTGGAGTCATTCACACATAATCTATTCTGGACAGTGTTTGGAGTACATGAGAAAAGCAAGTATATCCTTTTACCATTCCTTTTCTATGTCGCCATGTGTCCTTTAGAGTGAGATTATCAAAGGCTTCTCTCAGGATCTTGGATGATGGTCGGACCCCGTGGGTTCTACCCGCACTTCTATCAATTTCGGGATCCCATGCTATGTTTAGGTCCCCTGTTAGAACAATCTTCCTTACTGCAAACTTTTCTAGCATCTGTAATGTGTCCCGGAGAAATCTTTCTTGGCCCACATTAGGGGAGTATACCGTGGCTAGGGTCACTGGTCTGCGATCTATCAGTATTCTTAAAGACGCACCACCCCTGAGGGTCTTTCATAGTCTGCTGAACCTCAGCTTGTAGTGAATCTCTAAGCCCAATCATAACCCCTGCCGTTTTCCCTTTGGCATTCGCCTGATGTAGTTGCGTGAAGTGATGAAAGTGTGGGATTGATTTGTCGACTCTTTTTATGTGAGTTTCTTGTAGCATTAGGATATCAGCCTTGTGTTTCACCTTCCCTTCTATCTATTTGCGTTTAATCAGCAAGTTCAACCCCCTGACATTATAGGACAATATAATGTAGCCCATCTTTCGTTGTGTGTTTGTGGCGCGTATTATTTCTCTGGATCTTAACTGGATTTCTATGCACTTTAGTCACTCTGGTGTGTGGATATTCCTCGTCCCTCCTATAATCCCCCAACCCTCTCCCTCTGTCTCTCCTCCCTTTACCCCCCCCCTCATTCCCCCCACACCTCCTCTTGGAAACCCCCTCGCCCCCCTTAACAAGGCCAGGGCCTGTAGTCCACAAAAACCACCCCAGCATCTAATCTGGGGGATCGGACCTGGTATAACCCCGGGGTTGCCCCTTCAAAGGGTGAACCACACCCTTCTAGTGATTTCCAAACAATTAACCATATTCCTCCGCCTCAGCCCAGCGCTGCTCGCCATCCATTCCCAAGTGCATTTCCGCAGTGTCTTATACCCTCCTGGCCTTGTAGCTCTGTTTTGTTGACTCCATCGGAAATGGAGGGCCGGGGCTGAAGCTCCGTCTCAGTCTGTGAGTCCTGATGTCCCTTTCTTACCTTGGGGGCCCCGTGGTCCTCTTTCTGTACTGGTTCTCCTTCTGTGAATTCTAGACCATTCCCAGGTATTCGCATGCTTCGGGAGGGCTGCTGTAGAGCTTTGCTTTGTTTGGTCTTCCCCCTCTTCCACATTCAAAACTGACAATCCCTCCTCACACATGCTCAAACTCTGTCGTCACTGGATGCATCTCTCTCCATTTTTGCAAGGTGGACAGTTCTAGGTCTTGGTAAAGCTGAACAGGGGATCCGTTGACTGTAATCTCTGTGTTGGGTCTAGCCGCCCTCAGTATATTTTCCTTTACTGCATAGGATGTTAATGCGACCAGGACATCTCGAGGCCTCAGGCCTGGCCCCAACCTTTACGTGCCCACTTTGTGTATGCGGTCAATTAGGATACCCTACGGGCGCATGCCCATCAGAAGATCCCCAAAGCATTGCTGTATTGTGCTTTTCAGGTCTCCCTATAGGGTAGCCTCGCTTAGGCCCTTCACTCGGATATTAGATCTTCGAGAACAGTTTTCCAGGTGTTCCAGCTGTATCTCCAAGTTGTGTATTTCATTAGCCACCTGTTCCAGAAGATCACTGTTCCTGACCTCTTTGGAGATGCTTGAGCGGCCTCTTTCCGTCCCATCAGCTCTGGAGCACAGGTCACTAATCTCCTGTCATACTTCTTGCAGGAAACTGCATAGGCCCTCTTTCATCTTCGTTGGCTGGTCTTGAACGGAGTATACCATCCTCTCTCCCATGCCCTTCAGACACTCCATTAGGTCTTCTTTATTCAGGCCATGGTGTGGGCATCTTCTCCTTTGTTCTTCTGCCTTGGGGAGGCTTCTGCATCTTTGTGGACCCCTTCTTCCTGGTGTTGACCCTGGCACCGTTCTAGTTGTCCCACTTGAGGGCCACAAGTCCCTTTGCTTTTGTTCAGCAGTTGTTTGCCCCCTCACACTCCTTCCTTCTTTGCTGTTTGGAGCATGGCCCTTAGGGTTAGTACCTGGGCGCTTCCGCTCGGTTGGGCTGGGAGGGGTCGATACTGAACCTCCTTCATGCATTGTGTGGTGATCTAGATCCTTTCCCCTTCTCCCTCACCTTTATCCATCCTTTGTTGACTGTCCCTTGTTGGTGGGGAGGTGCTATCTGCTTCCTTGGTCCCTTGTTGCATTTACTGATCGGGGGTCTGCTATGCTTATTTTCCTTCCTCCTCTTATCCCTAGTCAATCTGCACTGTTTATTCAGGTGGTGGTTGGTTTAGCACCTTGTAGGCTTGTTGGTGGCGCTTTCAAAGGAAAGCATATTCGGTTCCCTTTTCTTCTGGGACTTCACTCTCCCCTGGTGATCCTGCTGTCCTCTCCCCTTGTGTGTCACCCTCTATGCATGTCTCCTTGCTGGTACCAAGTGCTACTTTCACCACGCGGAGCCCGAGTTCATGAGCAAGCCATCCCTCTTCCCCGGGTGTCAAGGAGAGGCTCCTCCTCCTTACCGGCTTGATGTGGCAGGGAGTCCGTGTTCCCCAGCCTCTCGTTTTGCCCGCCAGTTCATCACCTTCCCCTGCACCTCTGCCTCCTCCTGCAGTGCCCTGCGCAGACCACATGCTATGCGTGGGGGACAGCTTCAAGTGCGGATTCCCCCCGTGGTGGGGCTCCAGCTCCCTCCTTGTTCTTCACCCCGACGCTTCCACTTCGGATGCCCAGGGGATGGAGGGGGAGTCCAGGTGGTGACAAGTGTCCCGAGAGCAGCTGCTGGAGTAGTCGGCTCCATTGCTATCCACGTCCCTCCCTGTTACCTCCGACATGGCGATGTGACCATTATGGGACGGCCCACTCCTCCTCTGGTCCCTCGCCCTGAGGGGTTGTACCGCTTAACTTGGGGGTGGGTGTTGTTGCTGCTTTGTGGCCTGGGGGCCTGCTTTGTTTAGGGCTTGCCGAAGAAGGTAAGGACGCAGCCTCGCAGTACGGCAGCCATCTTGGAATCCTGATTGTCACTTTTGAAAATATTTTTCCCCAAAAGTTTGTTCACTTCCCTGCAGTTTGATATTCATTTTTTACCATGTTACGATGAACTTCCAGGAATTGGTGGCTGCTGATTTGCTCTTTTTTGTGTTATTGACGTCCATCAAATCGCAACTTGTAGAAATGTGGACCCGATTCACAGAGGAATTCACATGAGCATGAATTGATGTGCAGTTTGCGTGTAGCTGCAGGTCTGTCCCTCTTGTAAATGCACTGGTGAAATGAGCTAACTTTCTTTTTCTGTCAAGCCTTTTGTTCCTTCCTCCTATTTTCACCTTCATGTTAAGGTGCTTATTTCATGATAGGATATGTGCAATTCTATTCTTTTTAGATTACTCAAATGTACTCTCTCTGTCCTGCTGGCAGTTTTGTATCCACCAGCTAGGTCGGTTGTCAGGGTCAGGACATTTGAGCGTATTACACTTGTGGTCATAGAACTGCATTGTCTTCCACTGGATGCCTGAATCTTTTTTTCATACCTTTCTAATGAGGCTGTATCTGTTTCCCTCCAAAGTATTATAGAACAACCGAAAGCCGGGATTAGGGCAGGTATACAAATGTCAGGGTCTGATGGGAGAGTGCGACCATGGCCCAGATAGGCATTTGGTGTCTCTCAGCTTCACTGCTCCAGTAATTTTCATGGTAATGCGGCCCTTTCCTTGTCCTTGTGGGGAGTTCACCTTAGGTGGCTGTGGGCACACTTAGCTCCCAGTCACCCTCATTTCACCTCAACCAACCCTTTCAGGTCATGTTGGGCAGGAGGCACTCTGGTGCCCCTTGCACAGAAAAAGGACATTTTCCTATGAAATGGGAGCCTTGCAGTGATTATAAGGGCACTGGGTGTGCATTGATCTAATCTGCTGCATCCCTAGCAGGACCAATTTTCTGCCTCCATTTATTCTTAAGGTGGTGTGTTGGAGGCACTTGACAACCATCTTCTGGTATCTTCACCCATCTTCTAGTATCTTCACACAGATAAAGGTTCAATACATCACCACACAAATGTTTTCATGCATGCAGAATCTGCCTCTTTTTATTGCCATGAAGCAATGCACTAGTTGAATTTATTTTGCGGCGGGGGTTGCTTGGCTGTCCACCTTGAACCCATTGTGAAATGACATCTAGTATTTGTAATTTGTGTGTGGCTTTGAATGCATTTGTGTGACCTTCATATGTAGAAGATACATTTTAATATGTGTGTGTGTTTTTTAAATATTCACTGAAAATACCTTAGTTAAAACAGAGTTGAGATGATCAATTCATCATAACGAAAACTGAGAAATTTGGCGGGTGTTGAACATTTGGAAGTGACAACCATCTTAAATGGAAATCTACTGACTGCACATTGTCCCCGACGATGTAACTCATGATGTCATTTATTATCTCATTGTTGATCCTTGCTGTGAACTCATGTCATAGGCTGAGCAAAGGGAAAGAGGGATCCAAGTTAAGGTGCCCGTCACACACCTGCCAAATTACTTTTTTCTTTTTTTGCAATGAATTGGAGCATTTTCACTCGGTCTTAACTAACGTTTTTTCACTGAATTTCAAGGGTTTATTATGCAAGATCTTCTCCAGCTCCCACTGGCCATGTTGCACCATTAAAAATAAATATCTAGGGGGCCGTGGCCGAGCGCCGAGAGAGATGGCCGCCTAACTCAACTGCTCCTTCCCACCGTCACATATCAAATGCATTGTGAGCCCTCTTGCCAATTTTACTCACTCGTTTCCTGCCATAATATCTTAGAATCACTTCGTGAACAAACGCTGAAGCCCTGATGCTGTTTATTCCTGGAAGAAGCCTGGTGCACTGTTCGGTGTCTCCTCACCGTCAGCTTCTCATTGCCGCGACCGCCCGCTGTGTGGAGACACTCAGCGTCACTTCCACTGCAACGTGCTGGCTTGGGCCCTGGCGGCGGCTCCTCCACTAGATAAACGCCACCTCTGCCGTCATTTGAACATTACACTCTGTGAAAACAGTGAGAATTCTTTTTTTTTTTTTTCTTTATCATCTCCATTTATCGTCCATTCAAGAACAACAATACAGTTGCTATAAACAAATATTTACAACTGAATGAATCTTTGGTGTTACATTTCTCTCCATATTACTTAAAGCATTAAGACTGTGCGCCTTGCTATTGCAATACTCTTCAGACTTCTGCAGGAATAGATTTATTAAGGAATCCTCTCAGGGCTGAATGCGGCCAATTTAACTAAATTCTTGTTTCAACTGGAGATCTAAGTTTTGTCATGCAACACCTCTAACAATGCCAATTTAGCAGTGTAACCAATCGCACTGACTGTGTTGTAATACACTCATAGTGTTACTCTTCTTCATACTACAGTTTGGCAACCACTGAATCAGAAAACATCTGGAGATTTTGTTTTCTAATCACTCCCAATCCAGTCATTGGAGCTTTATGGTCACACATCTCACCATAGCTGGGAGCAGGTAATACAAATAAATTGGACAAAATAATTACAAATTGGAACATATTATTTCCTTCCGCTACTAACCACTTGGTATCCGCTAATATAGACAATCCTAATTACTGATCTTAACTCTAAATAATAATAGAGCTATGTTCACCTATACTTAACTCCGACTTTTGTAGCCCTTCCGTACATACTCTGTTTAGCTGTTTGAAGCCTCAGGTCCTCTGTGTAATTGTATTTACGTTGCTTCCATCACCATACAACTAATTACTGCAAGCATGGCTACCAGCAAAAACACTCAATAAAATGCTCCGGTCGCAAAAGATTCTAATTATACTTCAACAAACCTTAAAGCCCAAAAGTGACTCACCACCTCTGCTTAGCCTCTCTGACCCAGCCATTGAAGCCCTTTTGTTAGAATTCAGAGCTCTCAAACCATTCATTGAGACAACGAATCAAAAGCTACAGCAATTGGATGACAGATGGAAGTGCTTCGAAGACAGAATGTAGGAAGTAGAAAGAAGAGTAGGTCAAGTGGAAGACGTATCCCCGAGAGTTGCGCGGCTGGAGAAGTCCATCAAGGAGCTTCAAAAACAAAATGAAGATTTAGAAAACAGGAACAGATGTAACAATCATCGAATTTCTGGCTTGCCTGATTGATGTGAAGGGTCAGACCCCATTGCTTTCCTGCAAAAATGATTACCAGCCATTCTACACTTGCCCATAGAAACTGTACTCAATATACAACGGGCTCACCGTATTGGGCAACCTAAGTCCTCTGCGTCATCTCACACTCCTCCTAGAACACTCATATTCTATCTACTCGAGTATACTCAGCTCTAACTCATCCTATCTACATCCAAGGAAAAAGAATATCTTACTTGGCATGGAAATAAACTTTATTTATCTCAAGATGTTTCTAGAAGCACAGCTTTACATAGGAAGGGATTCTTATCCCTCCGCTCTGCGCTCAAACAACTTAATATACAGTACGGTCTCTATCACCGTGTTCCTTCAAGTTCACACACGAGGGTTGCTCTACTATGTTTGATGACCCAACAGATCTAAGAGCCTTTTTTACACACCATCAAGACTGACACCATGGATACTTTTCCTCCTGTGAATCCTTCATCATCCTCCAGAACATGAAGTGTCATCTCTAGTTTGATTGCTTATAGTTTGCCACTTAATGCAACTTTTATCCTCTTATCATAATATTGTGGGAAGAGCGCTGGCATGGCGTCCCTCTTTCACCATGTGTCGTCTTTGTCTTTATTGACGGCCCAGCACATGTTACCTGCCCCTGTTACACATTCTACCTTTTTTTCCCTTTTCCTGGTTGGATATCCCTTTCTATAATGCTAAAGTCCTTATCCTCGCTTATTTCAATGTATTTCCTATGCCCTCTATCTCAACTTAAACCTCTCTTCATCAGACCCCCTTTCCCTCCTCCTGTCTCCTCATGTGTTCTCCTTTTGTGTCCAGGTTCATGGGATTATTTTAGCATTTTGACATTCCTGAAACCGGTTGCTTTGATGATGCTAATTACTTTCAGGTTTTTATTTGTGCTCTGCTTAGTATGGTTCTACATTGTGTTTTTAACACTAACTAATCTAGATTATGTTACTTAAATGTGTTACATGGAACATTAAAGGCTGAAACAACTCCATAAAAAGATGCAAGGTCCTTTCACATTTAAATAAACTGAAACCATCTATAGCATGTATCCAGGAGACCCATTTATCCAGTAAAGAGGCCATGAAACTCAAATCCTTATGGGTAAAATAAGTTATTACTAGCCCAGCAGTAGCCAAGAACAATGGAGTTGCCATATTACTCTGCAAAAAACTCCCATTTAAAATTATTAATCAAGACACTGATTCAGAGGGACGATGGGTATGGGTTAAGCTATTGGTTGACTCTCAGCATGTCTCTATTTTGAACATATATGGACCCTCCCTACCCGACCCTGGCTTCTGGAGATCTATTAAAGAGATGATCCTTAGGAATGGTTTCACTAATCTTATTGGTTGTGGAGACGCTAATCAGATCCTTGACCCGTTTATGGATCGAAAATCCAGTTGTTTATTCAAAAGCACCAAAACGCACAAGTCCTTTCTGAGTTGTCTGGCCGAGACTGGTTTAATTGACTCCTGGAGACTATCCTATCCCACACAATTGGATTTTACATTTCACTCATCTCCTCATAATACACTTTCTCGCTTGGACGATATATATTCTCCTCTAAATCTCTTTCAGGTACAATTATCGATTCCACAATTTCCAACATCATTATATCCGACCATGCCCCTGTTAGTACCTCTTTTGATTTTCAAGACATTAGTAAACCCTCCTCCTGTTGGAAATTCAACAATCACCTATTACAAGACCAACAATTTATTGAATCTGTTCAATCATTCATAGATCAATACCATAGAGAAAACCAGGATAGTGACACCTCCACAGCAAACAACTGGGGCGCTTTCAAAGCTGCTCTTAGAGGCCACATCATGGCTTATTCAGGGAAGATGAAAGAACTACATAAACAACATCTTGATGATCTCTACTCTCAGTTGACATCATCTGAACAACTCTATTATCAGAACTCCAACGCAACGTCATGTCCTGGCTCTACGTTTTCAAATCAACAAAGACCTTACTAACTTGGTTGCTGGAACCATCCTAAAATATAAACAAAGATGTATCCTTCATCTAACAATGCCGGCAAGTCACTTGTCTAATATCTAAAAACAAAGAATGAGAAGTCTTATAGATCTCAGATAAAAGACACTTCTGGTACCCTACATAAGCACCCAAAAGACATATTGAACTGTTTCAAGTCCTTTTATGAAAACCTGTATACCCCCGAATCCTCTGTCCCTTTAGGGAACAATGAGTCATTTCTCAACAAAATTAATAGATCCTCCTATCTCCAAACCAACCTCTCTCACTTAGATAACGACATTGCTATATCTGAAATTGCACATGCAATTAAGGGTTTGGGTATGGAAAAAGCCCCTGGACCGGATTGTATCTCTGCTGAATTTTTTAATGCTGTTGCCCATTCCCTTACTCCCAAACTTAAATCTTTATTTTCCTACTTCATCTCTCAAAGATCCTCTTCTGGTTATTTTTCTGAAGCTCTACTCATATTATTTCCTAAACCCGACAAAGACCCAACATCACCTGGTAACTATCGCCCCATATCTCTTATAAATGTGGAAAGTAAAATTTTTGCAAAAATTCTCGCCAATAGAATAGAGTCCTCTCTTCCTGCTTTGATTAAAACTGACCAAGTTGGTTATGTTAAAGGTTGTAATATCTCTTCCAATGCGAGACTGTTACTCAATGCCATTCATGTAGTGTCTAAAGACAAAAAAGACAGACAGGGCTATGCAGCTATTGCATTGCATTAGACGCTGAAAAGGCCTTCGACCGGGTCAATTGGGACTTACTTAAATCTCTCCAATGGCATTGTTGTTGTAAAAAATTCATCTCCCGGTGAGACTCCTCTACTCGTGTCCCAAATCCTCTGTCAATATTAACGGTCTATCCTCATCCTTTTTTTCCTTACTTAGAGGTACGCGACAGGGCTGTCCTTTATCTCCCATTTTATATGTTCTTTCCTTAGAAACCCTGTTTGAGCTCATTAGCTCTGATAGAAATATTCCAGGTATTCCCAGAGGTTCTTCGCATATCAAAATTGCTGCTTATGCAGATGACGTCCTCATCTTCATCAAAAATCCCAAGCTCCATATACCTCACTTACTTAACATCCTTCATCTATTTAGCTCAGTGTCAGGATATAAACTTAACAAAGACAAATCTGAAATCCTCAACCTAAATTCCTTCTGTTTCAAACATGATCTAGATGTCTTTGGTCTCAAGGGGTGTAGAGATTCTATCAGATGTCTTGGGATTCGTTTTGCCCCTATTATTCATGACACAATCAAACTCAACACACAAATACTGCTGGACAAACTTAAAGACTTAACTTCCAAATGGTCCCCCTTTATCTCTCTTGGTGGAGTCGGCTGGATACGATCAAGATGATGCTTACCCCCATAGTACAATATTACCTGCAGCTCCTTCCAGTTCCACTTGCTCTCTCTTTTCAAATCTGTTTATTCTATTCTTCTTAATTTCCTTTCGGGTCATGTAAGGTGCAGAAGATTTGCTGTAGCCAAGTTAAAGGCTCCTTATGATATGGGAGGAGTTAAGTTCCCAGACTATAAATTGTATCACTCCTTTTTCCTTCTCAAACGATCCCGCTATTGGTTTGCATAGTGCCAAAGTTCAGATCTTCCTTCCTGGTTCAATGTTGAAAAATGTCTGGTTTACCCAAATTAATTAGCTGACCTTGTCTATTTATTCAACTATAATTATGTTGCTATGTCGGACTCCATTAAAGCCTCTATTTCTGCAGCTATGTCGGACCCCATTAAAGCTTCTATTTCTGCACTAAGGATATTTCTGTTTCCGCACACTAAATCCCCTAATAAAAACCTTTCACCACTTTTGTGGCACAATAAAAATATTGTTATTAATAATAGGGCCCTGAACCGAAGAACTTGGTTCAAAAAAGGCATCAGGTTTATTCAACAAATCATTAACGGCCCTTCTATTACTTCCTTTCAACAATTAAGGCATCTATTCTCCATACCCAATTCAGATTTTAATTTTTTTCATAGATTGGTAAACTCATGTCTCGATGCTCTCCACATGTTCTCAAATAATATCCTTTCACCTGATGTCTTTAGGCTACTGCAGCTCACCATGCTCTCTGACGTCGGGGCTTCTAAATTTTATACAGCTCTATCTTCAAAGCAGGTTGCTCAGCCTGTGTGCCTGAGGTAGGAAGCTGAGTTTGGCCATGCTTTAGATGATTACACATGGGCCTCAATATTCTCTAGAATAAGATGTGTCTGTATCAACCAGTATTACGCAGCACTTCCTCTTCTTCGTTCATAGAGCGTTCATTATACCTGTAAAGCTCTCAAAATCCAAGAAGGTTAATGATGACAAATGTTGGACTTGTGGTCCTTCTCCTCTCCTGCCTCATATGAACATATGTTTTTCAAATGTCCTTTTGTTTTCTCATTTTGGCAAGATGTATGGAAATACCTTAAATATATATTTTTAGTAGATATTCTGCTATCCTTTTTGAACATTATTTTAGGTAGTTTAGCTTTGACTTCATATAAGTTACATCCCTCTGCAAATCTTTATGATTTATTTATTATTATTGCTTTAAAACTCATTACTGCCAATTGGAAGAACTCACGCTCTTTCTATTAGAGGTTGGTGGAAAAACATCTGCCATATACAGAGAATGGAATTATGTATGGCTAACTATCAAGAGTTATCTGAACTGTTTCAATGCTTCCTTACATGGTACATGAAATCATCCTTTAGTATCTCAGATGTATCTCATTTTAAGCTACTTTGTATTACATTATTATTGAACTTATAATGGTATATTGCTCTACATATTCCCACTCCCCTTCCTCTCAAACCTTGTGTTCCCGTATTTGTACCCTGTCTGTGTTCCCCTGTCTGTCTTTGTATAACATCATCAATTTTTAGCTTTGCAGTTTTTTGTATGGATTATGCACCTCTCCTTAGGTTTAGCCATTAATTATTGATGCCAATGTACTCCTATTACTTTTTCTCATTCATAAGTTCATTTTGCAGTGTATTACTATATTAATTAATGTCTCTCTTGTTTTATTGTATCTTACCTTTGTATCACCTCGTTCTCACAGACTTCTGCGTAGTTATTTATGATACTTCTGTTATAAATGTAATAAAAATTATTAAACAATAAACGAAATATCTAAATATTTTTCTTTGAGCGCTTCCCAATGATTAGGCTTATGGCCTTGGCCCATATCCCCCTGCCTAGTAACTTCCCCGATTCTAGCAACCATGGGCTTCGGGTATACCCACTGTCCACATTGCAACAATATGACATATCCCCCTGCCTAGTAACTAACCAGATCCCACCAGAAACGGTGTCTACTGTCGACATTGAAATAATTAGGCAAAGAATCAGATCACACTGGCCATGGGCCCTCTCCGTCTCACAACAACACAACTAAAGGTTCAATGGTCACTGACCATGGGCTGTTGCCCCCTGCCACCCCCTTTCATTTCTGTATTAGTTTTCACTGGGAAATGTCCACGGAAGCATACTGTGGTCACCTTGATGCCGCCTTGTAATCGTTGCCAGTAAACATTCCTGCCATAATGCATCTTTTGCTGATTACTGTGTTAATGGGAAAAAGCTTGAATTTAAAAGTCTTCCTCATCCCCACTGCCATTCTCCATGTGCATCCCTCCTCCTTTCCAGGTCCCCAGGCCCAATTCAGTGTAGATCCACATTTTTTTTTACTGAGCGCATCTTCCGGGATTTATGTGGGAATACAGCTGGATTTCAGTGGTAAATCCAAAACCTTCTGCCACAAAATGTACTCTCCAGCCTACGCCAAACCCTCCAACTACACATGTGATCCTCTTCCCCCTTCTTAATGGCCTAACCTCTGCCTTAATGTCAACCTACCACTTTTCCACCTCCATATCACATTTGGAGCACTTTTGTTTTTCGGCTTTCCATAGGATTCCCACATGAATTGCTTGACTTGAGCAAAAAGAAAAAGGAAATGGCGGCTTTTTATTTCTGAAAAGCTTCACTGCACCATAGGAGATACAAAAAGGTTTTTTCGTAGTGGTGACAACCCCTTCTACATCGATTTTCTTTTTTAAAAAACGTCTTCCTGGCTTTACACCAAACCAGAAACAAAGGAGTATCTGTGACACTTTGTGCCCAACTAATTTCTTATTTGATTCAAATCCCTCAGGTGGTTCTCACGCTACAGGGGTTCAGTGGAAGCACAATTTTCTCTATGGGAAAGTGAATGGGAATAGGACGAAAACCAGGTTGTTTTACTACCTTACCTTTTAACCATTTATTTCCAGTTTGGAAGGGCCGAAGCCACACAATTTTTCAGGAAAATGTCATCGAAGTCTGTCCAGCAAGTCAACATTTAATAGCAATACAATATTGGGAACCGTCAGTGGAAATATGGTTTATCTTAAATATAGGGTGCTGAATGCTGCTAAATAATGAATGCGAACACCCCATCCTATTCACTAGTCGTAAACTCTTCCCACGTGAGAAGAACTACTCTGTATTGGAATTGAAGGCCCTTGCCATCAAAGAGGCAATTGTCCATCTAAAATACTACCTTTTAGGGAGGAAGTTCACTCTTGTCACCGACCACTCACCTTTAGTATGGATAAGTCAACGAAAGGACTCTAACCATTGAGTCATGCAATGGATCTTAGACCAGCAAAAAGGGTAGAGTACAGGCGAACGTCGATTTCCTTTCCCTGTTTCCCTGTGAAACAGGTATGGCTACATCGCATAGGGGAAGGGTATGTGAGCAACCAGAGGGTGTTTCACCCGCTAGTCCCCGGGGATCTCTCTCTCTCTCAGGTGGCTAGGGTACAGCCATCTCCTTTGGATCCAGAGCCTGGAGGTGGACCAGTGCGGGAGGATCACCTGGCTGAGGGGTCTTCGGGAGGTGGGGGTGAGGCAGTCGATGGGCGACTTAGAGTAATATGACTAACTGTTATACATCGTACTGGACATATGCACTAATCTGGTCAGGCAAAGTCGGGCACTCAACTTCAAGTGCATACACCAATTAGCTCTCCTCACACGGATATAACAAGCAGAGCCTAAAGACAGAGGGCCTGATCACGACTTCGGCGGTAACCCTTAAATCCAGCGGTAGCGCTAATACCGCTGGATTTAAGGGTCCGCCGAATCAGGGCTTCGGCGGATTTCGCCCCAGCTCTGAGCTGGGGGGAAATCTGCAAAAAATTTGCGCTATTACCGCCGGCTGGAAATCCGCCGGCGGTAAGGGCCCGAAAATTCCCCATTCAGCCCAATGGGGAATGGGACATTCCCGAATGGGCTCAATGGGGAATTACTTTACCGCCGAACTCATGATCCGGCGCTATTAGCGCCGGGGAGTTCGGCGGTAGGGCTATTAACGCCGGTGGTAATACCGCCGGCGGTAACGGCCAGGTCGTGATCAGGCCCACACTCTGAGCAAGGTGGAACACAAGTACGAGCAGAATTTCTGGGGCAAAGGCAAACCTACTGGTGCAGAGTGACGGACCAAGGGACGAGAGCAGTGGGTCAAAAACCCCAAGAGTTCCCTACAAGAGGTTGTTGCCTCCACAAGGCTGTGAAAGACACATGGAGAAGGCCAGATCCCAATATCGAAGACTGTATTGTGTTTCAAAGACGCCAGCGACACTCCCGGGTGAACTGAAATCGAAAAAGCAAGAAAGAACCGCACCCTCTTAGTGAGTTGGCAAGTGACCTGAGAGACTGGTGTGTGTTAATAAAGATTGAGGTTTTACAGCAATATATCGCAAGTGAAGGCTGAAGGCATGTGGATGGGATGCAAGGAAAGGCAGACCTGTGAATGAACTTTAAGATAAAGGCAGCTGTGAAATCAGTGATACTGAGTAACGGAGGGGTCCGGCGAAAAGGAGTAACCCACTCAAAGGTCTCTGTGAAAGGTACATTGGTTGAAGCGATGAAAATTGAATGAACTTTAAAAGTGAATGAAGTTAACCCCGAGAGAAGGGGAGAGGAAAAGCTGAACATTGTTTTGTGAGTCTAAGTGCTCCGGCGGTGGTCTTTAACAGAAGCTCGTGCATTCGAAAGTCTTTGCCATACGGAAAGGGGTCTGAGGCCGACTGAGGAAAAACGAAGTTTAAAAAGATTGGGGAAGGGAGCCCCGGCAAGTGTTGTTGAACTGTGCAGGGTCTGAACCCGGCAGAGGAGGACCAAGGTTGAACTGTGAAAGGTCTGTGCCCGGCAGAGGAGGACCAAGGTTGAACTGTGAAAGGTCTGAGCCCGGCAGAGGGGGACCAACATTGAACTTTTGTTTTTCTTGAAGAGGTATGAGCCCGATGGAAGAGGACCGGTGTGAATTTTGTGTTTCGTAGTTTGGGGAGGACTGGTACAAGAGCCCGTAACGTGAAAGGCCAGATGGGCCTCAATCCACGTTCCGAAATATTCCAGTGTTGGAGCCAGGGCCAGAGTGTGTCCTCCTGCCTGCCTATTCAGACTGCCTTATTCCGTGCTGTCTAAGCATGGGGAGGAGAGCTGATTCAGTCCCATTTATTCTTTGTCGAACACTGATTTTCCCTTTATATACAAACCTCCTTTACACACTTTTGTGTGCAAGGTATAGGGCAAGCATTAGGTTTTATTAGCATAGGCCATTTTGATTTGACAGACACGAACGACTAAGACTGTTTTCTTTATTATTTGATGGTCGAGATGACTCCCATCCTAGTTATAGGGCAAAGTAGGAGTTTTTCTAAACCCCACAAAGTTAATAAAGGTTTTACAAATTGCATCCTCTGTGTCAGTGTCATACTTGTGATACTATGCCTCCCCTACAATAGTCGACATTACAAAAACATACAGAGGAACTTGTATGGCTAATAGCATATAAATCATGCTTATCCTGTATAGACCTATTTATGGGTGGGAATAATGTGGGGGATTATTGGTAGGTTCACAGTTTTTGGGGAATTCAGTGTATAACACTGTTGCTCGGATTGGGAATTTGGAATTCGACCTAAGAAGACAGAAATGCTGATGCATCCTTTGATTTCATTGTAAGCGGCCTGATGGTTTGAATTCGGATTACAAGCTTGCATGAGTCCTTGGCCATTAGTGTGGAAACCTTCATAATAATGTCTTTTGTTTCTCTCATATCAGGATTCGTGGCTTATTTAAAACCAGTATCTGTTTATTGTGGCCAAAAAACCAGTTACAACTACCTGGTAGATTTTATTGTACCCTTTAAAGTTATTATAAAGGGTTTGTGTACACAAAATGGGCACAGTACCGCTGCTATAAATTGCAGTTTATACTTTGTTATACTGTTTTATTGCATCTCGTGAGAAGAAGTATACTGCAGAATTTGTAGTGTTTTGTGAAAGTTTGGAACATGATTGTGCAAACCACCAATATAAATGTAACTACAGTCCACGATCAATCAGGTTAATTTTAGGGTAAAAAATCCACAAAGTCATCATTAATAAAATACATATAATATCAATACATAAGATAATAAATGCAGAGAATCAACTTCATAAATAATGTATTTCAGATTTGTTTGAAGTTTTGGATTTTAACATTTGGAAATTTTTAAACAAGCTTATTGTAGTTACATACATTGCATCATTGTCAGTAGAAGTTGGGTATCTGTGTTAAATATAGTCTGCATGTTCTCTGTTTAGGAACAGCAAATTAATTTAGCTATAAAGGAGGTTTGTTTCTAATGCACTGCGCCACTTAAAATGTTGGCGTCTTTCAGGGACGTCATTTCACCAAAATGCCAGGGGTAGCTGGAGTGACATCACACAACCCTTGACCCCTGATGACATCACAGGAAGTGGTGTCATTTGACCCCACCCAAAGAGATATCGCGGGAAGCGATGGAACACAATCTTTCACCTGTTGATAAAACAACGGCATCACATAGCATTGTACACTACGAAAAATATGGTTACGATATCACTATAATGTGATGTACATTTCATATGGATCGCCATATGTATCGTTAAGAGCAGTGTGTATAGGCCCATATTACCAAATTACTATGAATGCAAGCAGACGTCCATGACCAAATGATAATGATGTGTTATTATATAGCACTTACGCTTAAGCGTTTTATATAGAAAAAATATACACCCACTATCAACCAACCTGAGTTGGTACTCATTTATCGACCTCAGAAGGATGAAAGGCTAAGTTGAGACGTTAAAGAACAGACTAAATCAGTGACTCACCCCCTGAAGTGTGCCTGAAATAAACCTTTAATGAGTCTAGCAATTATTGTATAGAATTCCAGAAAGACACATTATTTGGTATTCCTATTCTTTCTTATTTACGGTCAGTGCTGAAAGTGTTAGACTTGTGGCACTCCTGTTCTTATTTTTCTTCTTTTTTTTAAGGGGCTTGAACAAGAAAGCCCGCCACTCCAGAAGTAAATCGCCACATGGTGCTGGCAACAGCCCAGGAGCTTGCATTACAAAAAAAAGGGGAAAAAATGTTTTTTTTTAATAGGTCACAAGGAGACCTCAGAGGTCACACTTGCGACCTCTGGCGACCCCTAAATGATGTCCCTGCGACTTTACAAGTATACATTTAATTTACCATTTTCTGTTATGTTATGCAGCTTTGAGACAGAACGGTATTCAATTCAAAATTCTATGTTTATCATTGGCTCTACTCAAAACCTTTATTGAAAAAAATGCATTCCTTTTTAAATTATATTCCGACATCAGCCACCTGTGTGTAGTGGTTCCGGATTGGAGCGTGTGACAGTTGAGCCTACTTCTGGATGGGCAGTTGTTGTTTCTGGGTCATATATGTAGCCGAGATATTTCTTTGAATTTTTATTTTTTACACTTTATTTATTAAACAGTGAAGACATCCAACATGAACACATTTGGAACATATTTGTGTGTCATTCTGACCTCCGTCAACAAGTGAATTCTGTTAAGTATACTGCATATTCATAGACCAAGTTAGTAAAAGCTAATCAGAGGTAGACAGTTGACCACGCAAATATTCTTGAAACGGCCCCCAAATGCTCTTGGGCCTGCAAGTAGGTGTGATCAGTGATATACATGTTTCCTCATAGTCACTTACAAGGGTCATTTCTTTCAGCCACATATCAATCTTTGGTGTCAATCTTTGGTGCAGTCCGAGATTTCCACTTGAGCAGAATGCATTTCTTCGCTACTAGACAGCGAAGGTTAAATTATCGTCTCTTTTTAGCCGAGATCTTTCCAATATCACCAAACAAATATTTGGGAAATGCTAGCATTGGCGGTACATTGGTGCATATATTGAGAATCAGAGCCACTTCATCCCATAGCCTGACAATATGAGGACAGGACCAAAACACATGATGAGTGTCTGCAACACCGGCGCCACATTTGTGACACTCAGGGCTCAACGAGGAGGCAAATCTAGAGACCTTTTCCGGGGTGTAATGCAGACAATTAAGTATGTCAAATTGAATAAGTCAGTGTCTGGCATTTAGTCAAACTTCCCTGGTGAGCCGACACCACCGTGACCACCTATCATCATCAATTGGGGAGCCCAACTGTTTCTCCCAGTACAGTCTGGCCGTGCTAGGAAGCACCTGTGCATCTTGACATTTCTTATACAGTGTGGAGATTAGCCCTCGAGTATAACCAGTGGTTACTATAAGTTCCAGGGGCTGGCACACGTCAGGCTCCTTGGGAAAGGATGACCATTTTCAACTAATTGCAGCCCTGAGTCTGTAGTATTGTAGAGTTCGGATGGGGCCTCCCCAAGCTTATCAGCAAAGTCTGATATGGATACATAGGTGCCCTCTGGGAAAAGATCCCTCAGCGTCATAATCTCCTCAGGATCCCACCCCCTTCTTACAGCTCTATCATAGGTGGGGGGAAGACCAGGACATCGCCATAGGGGAATGGAACCTGCATACGGTTAGCCGAGATATTTCTTGAGAGTTTATGTGCTATTTAATTATTTGATGATAAAAAAAATATATAAAACCTGGTACTCTAAAGCACCGGTTGACTTAAGAGAATATGCTTGACTACCTCCTTTTTTTAATGGGAAGGATAGAGGAAGACATGTTTGGCAGCATTTTGCTCTGGGTTTCCTACAGCCTGATTATCGGCTTCTCTCGTCAATCTTGGTGCACTTTAGTTAATTGCTGAGGGCAGAGGACTAGGGAGAAAGTTAAGTGTTTTCAGTTTGAGGAGGTGGGTGCTTATTTCTGCGGGGGTGGTGGATTTGGTCTGTGGGCCTAGAGAGGGTGGGAGAACAGGCAGTTAGTTAAAGAAAGGTTGATTTTACCCAATCTATGCATTGTATGCATGTTTGGTTGCTGGGAGCAAAGAACTGGGGATTTGGGGATCTTGGACCATTCAGTCTCTAACGGGATGGCATGGCAGGGAACAGGTCCTGCCCTTTACTGATGCTCCCTGCAGAAGGAAAGTCTGTGATGTTTAAAAGAAGCAGTTAAGAACATGTGAATTTATTTCTACTTCATTTTACTATGGCTTAGTTTTAACTAATTTGATATTAGTGTGCAACTGAATTGAAATGTATTTTGACCATGTGGCCATTTCTTTCTAGCTGTCTGCCCTTAGCTAGGTAAAATACGCCTTGTTCATCTACTGCTATTTTCTGACATTTTCTACCCTCCCGCCCTCCTCCTTTCTAATCCTAGAAACATATTCCTTGTCTCCTTTTCCATTCACATCAGTCACTCTTACAACCTTCTAACTTTCCCTCTTTCTAAATTCTCCACCTTATCAACATGGCATATAAATGTTTCTCCTCAGTCTAAGCCTGGTTTGTCCCCCACAACTTTATATTCTTGCATGTCTCCTTGCATCACACATTAGATTCCTGCCACACTGACCTTTCTTTAATTTCTTCTCTCACACTCAAACCCCTAATGATAGCATCTGCTCATTGTCATCCTAGTGCCATCTCAAGCATATCTCTAATCCATCTACCCACTCCTCTTAGCAATACCGCCATTCCACTTTAGCATCTGGTAGTCTTTCATCTCCTCAGCTCTGTTCTCTCTTCGCCCCTTGCTCCTAATACTTGTACATTCTCTAGAATAGGCTCACATAAAGCTATCTGCCCATGGTATTTCAACTAAGTCTCCAGGCCGACTTCCAGCAGCCTCTTCTACTATTTAGGCATTGTGTATCATTTTGGAAATTAAATTCTAGCAGGAACTGAACATGGAATAAATACCTAACTATACTTTTTTCTCTTTCAATGTTAGCCATTCAGATCATGCTATTCCCTTGCTTCACTTTACCATCCACCAACATTCACTTTTTGTACAAAATCTATTTTTCATTATGCCACACTCTGCCCCCGACTTGGCAGTCCCCTAATAATATTCCAGAAATTGCCTTGATATAACATTGAAATGTATGCCTGGGCAAATAAGCTAAAAATCCTCATAAATTTGCCTGAGTACATCTCAAGCTCCCCAGGCATCCAATCATTACATTGTGCACAAATTTCCTGTTCTCCAAATCATCTAAAAAACCTGGAGGACATACTGTTTCTTTCTTGTATTTTTGTATTTTGTTATTTGTATAGCGCTCCTAGCCCGTAGGCATCTGGGTGCATTTCTTACATTGTAGATTACAGATTACAGACGGTACATTAACAGTTATAGGAGTTACAGTTATTACATGGTTGTGAATGGCATTAATATATATAGCATTTACATAATTACAGGTGTGGGAAGTACAAATGTAGGGAGCAAATAAAGACATATAGCTAAGGTAATGAGTTTACAACAAATTCTGTTGACTGGTTCCGAGGTAACTTAAAGATGCTAAAACTGTGGCTAAGGTGATACAGTTAGGTGTGGAGAGAAAGGGTCTGCAAGCAGCAATTAGCTTGTAGGTATAGGCTATGGAGGAGGCTGATGCATTAACCTGTTTAGATAAGAGTAATGATGAGTCGATGTGTATGCCAATCGTTTTCACATCTTTAGAGACCTTGATGGTGTTGCCATCAATGTTGAAAGTGTAAAATTGTTTACTTAGTTTATTTGAGCTTGGAACCTAGGAGGAGGAGCTTGGTCTTCTCGTCATTTAGATAGAGTCCTTGTTTAGCCATCCAGGCTTGAATGATACTGTAGATAGTGTTGAGCATTTTGGCATCTGTCTCATAGTCACCAGTGATATGTATGAGTATCTGGGTGTCATCTGCATAGTTAGTGTAGAAGACACCCATATGTTAATGTTAAAGGATATTTGTACCGCGCACTATCACCACCGGAGTGGTCCCCTGGCGCTCTGGCGGCTCTGAAAAAGGGAAGGGGGTGGGTGAGTTAGTGGGAAAAGGCCGGAAAAGTGCAAGGGAGCAGTGATGTCCTGATGGTAGCCTCAGCCCGGTGGGTCCGTTGGCTGGGCTTGGGGTGTTTTACGGTCGGTAGTCGCTGTGTGCTGTTGTGCGAGTCTATGTGTGGTTTGTTTTGTTGTTGCAGTGTAGTGAAGTTTGTGCGGATTGTTGTGTGGTAGGCTTGTGGTTGTGTTTGGTTGGAGTTTGAGATTCATATGCAGAGGGGTGAGATTCTTAGTCGATTGGTTAATTGGCATTTGCAATTATGTCTAGGTGTGATGCTTGCTATTGTTCGCTATTCCATCTGAGTGTGATACTTGCTAATCTTCAATATCCTATCCAGATGTGAGGGAGGCTAGCAATCACGATTATATCTAAGTGTGGCACTTGGTGACATTCCCATTTTCATTTAAGTGTGGTGCATGCTAACTTTCACATTTCTATCTAGTTGCGATGCAAGGTAAGGTTAAGAATTCCATCTAAGTGTGTGGCACGTACTAACATTTCACAATTCCATCTGGATGGGACGCAGGCTAAAGTTAAGAATTCCATCTAAGTGTGTGGCACAGGCACATACTAACATTCACAATTATATCTAGTTGCGACGCAAGCTAAGGTTAAGAATTCCATCTAAGTGTGTGGCACATGCTAACATTCACAATTCCATCTAGATGCGACGCAGGCTAAGGTTAAGAATTCCATCTAAGTGTGTTGTCGAGGCCGTCGAACAGAGGCTTTGTAAATACGTTATAATGGGTGGGAGATACGCAGGAGCCTTGAGGGACACACTGCATGTGACTGGCGCAGGGTTGGCTGATGCTGTTGGAGAGAAGACTATCATTGATCTATTGTCTAAGAAGGATTGTATCCACATTGTGGCTTTATGGTAGAATAGTGTGGCTGATGTGAGGTGCGAGCAAAGGACTTTATGATCTACTAAGTCGAACGCTGCCGACAGGTCTAGGAGTAGGAGGAGGGCTAGTTTACCTTTCTCTTTTAGATCCTCAATTTGAGGCTTTAAGTCAATTAAGGCCGTTTCTGTGCTGTGCCTAGGCCTAAAGCCTGATTGACCAATGCCAAGGAGGTTGTTCGTTTCTAGATGCTCCTGGATCGGCAGATAGGCTGCTCTAGCAATGATTTTAAGGAGGAATGGGACCGTTCTGATCGTTCTGTAGTTCGTTGGGATAGTGGGGTCTAGAGTAGGCTTTTTGAGTAACGGGAGGATCCAAGTGTCTTTGAGGTTATTAGGCACTATGCCTGTTTCGAAGGATGTGTTAATTAAGGAGGTGATGAAGGGCACAAGATCTTTGGCAGCCTCCTTGAAAAGAGGTGCTGGGCAGATGTCGCCCTGGCATCTTGAGGGTTTTAGCTTGGAGATTATGTCCTCTATCTTTTTGGTAGTTAGAGGGGAGAAGTTAAAGGGTGTGCAGGTTTTGGTGACTGGCTTTGGGGCCGTGGGTTTTGATGCAGTGTCTTGGATTAGTAGTTTTTTTTACTCTTATTTTGTTTTGCAGCATAGTAATTTTGTTTAATATGGCTGTCTGTATATTAGAGCACCAAGAGGCGTCTTTAGTGCAGGTGATTGGAGGTGTTGCAGGTGATTCCAGTTTCTGAATGATGTATGTGTGAACATAATTCCACCCGCTGCATCCCTCCCTCTCTTTTGTCTGTGGAACCTAATCATCCTTCCCCATCCTCTTTTCTTTCCCCTTCTCCTTTTTCCTACCCTAGACTTCCATGGTGGAGGCACAGTACACCAATTTATGTACAAGCGCAAGCTCTCTGAGACTACTGTGGAGGTGACTTTGAGTAGTATAAAAACTACATAGTATAATTAGTGACAAATGATATCAATGCTGAGCTAGACAATTACATTTTCCATTTCAGGCCCTACGTGGATTTATTTTAGTATGTGGATCTATAGAAATTGAATTTGAATTCTCCCAATCATATGTATACTTTTGCAAAGCCAGACCTATTTGCTTTGCCAATGCTTGTTTTTGTAAACTAAAACCTGTGGTCACCATAGTCAGTAGAATCAGATGGATCATTGCCTATGCAATTGCAAGGAGGTGAAGGGGAGCCATGAAAATGCTAATCTTGGCGAGGTGCTGAAATTGTGCTGATTTACAAGAAAGGACAGAGTAAGCGATAGCCCAGCAATCTACTGCCAATTTCCCTTCAGCATTGCTCCGGCAAAATATATGACCAGGTGCTATTTGGGCATCTGGAGAACTGGATGAGTTCCAATCCAGTTATATCTAAATATCGAACCAGCTTCCAGAAGGGAATCGCCACAGTTGATGAGAGCTTTAGGTTTAATCTTTTAGTGGGAAAATATGTCATCCTGCGGAAATTAAACTTCTGTATGCATTTCGAAGACCTCCAGACTGCATTTGATTCAGTCCAGAAGAATGTCTTGTGGTCCACAGTGAAAGACTTAGGCGTCCAAGTTGCTTGTTTAAATGCAATCGTGGTTCTCTATAAATGGACAATAATGCTGTAGTCCGCTGTGGGTTAGATGCAAAGAAACTCACAGGCCGATTCATGGAATAATTAGCGCGGCGCAAGTGGGCAAAAACGTGCGAATCGCAGTGGAATAGCGAAAATCGCAGTGAACGTGCGAAAATCGCACGAAAAGCAGCGCACGTCGATTCATGGAAGGCCGTGCGCGAGAAAACCAGCGGATGTGCGATAAAAAGTGCGCGGCGCACGTTAGCGCACAGGCCATCTAACAGCGTGCGCCAGGTCACAGCGAAAATCGCACAGGCCACAGCGAAATTCGCACATAGCGCGGCGCACGCAATAAAAGTAGGCGGAACACGGGCGTAACACTCGGAATGGGGAACAACTTGCCAAAACGTGGGCGTCACGGGGGAAGTACAGGGCACAAGTGCGCGGAACGCCCACACGCTCGCCTACAACACGTATTCATGGAATAGAATAGGGGAAAAAAGCGCACGCTCAAACCAGCGCACAGGCACAAACACGACCGCCACAAGAAAGGAGGCGGTAGCGTCTCTGCGGCTGTAAGAAATGTGCGCCAAAAGGTGCGCCAACAAATAGCACCTATATACTGCCATGATGAATGTCCCATACTGTGGCCCTCCAGGAAAAATGACGTGCAAAGGGGTACCCACAAACACGGACACCCGCTGACAAAAAATACGTGTGCATGTATACCGGGGTGCGCGGGAAGTGTCACACGCGATCGGGCCTGGGGGAGCGGGCTACGTGTATAACAGGGGTTCGCGTGAAGTTCCTCACGCGATCGGGCCTGGGGGAGCGGGCTACGTGTATTACAGGGGTTCGCGTGAAGTTCCTCACGCGATCGGGCCTGGGGGAGCGGGCTTCGTGTATTACAGGGGTTCGCGTGAAGTTCCTCACGCGATCGGGCCTGGGGGAGCGGGCTACGTGTATAACAGGGGTTCGCGTGAAGTTCCTCACGCGATCGGGCCTGGGGGAGCGGGCTTCGTGTATTACAGGGGTTCGCGTGAAGTTCCACACGCGATCGGGCCTGGGGGAGCGTGCTACGTATATTTCAGGGGTTCGCGTGAAGTTTCACACGCGAATAGCCTGGGCGCGTGAATTTGAGGGGTGCGCGGGAAGTTCCTCACGCGATCGGGCCTGGGGTAGCGGGCTACGTGTATTACAGGGGTTCGTGGGAAGTTCCACACGCGAATAGCCTGGGCGCGTGTATTTCAGGGGTGCGCGGGAAGTTCCACACGCGAATAGCCTGGGCGCGTGAATTTGAGGGGTGCGCGGGAAGTTCCACACGCGAATAGCCTGGGCGCGTGTATTTCAGGGGTTCGCGGGAAGTTCCACACGCGAATAGCCTGGGCGCGTGTATTTCAGGGGTTCGCGGGAAGTTCCACACGCGAATAGCCTGGGCGCGTGTATTTCAGGGGTGCGCGGGAAGCTCCACACGCGAATAGCCTGGGCGTGTGTATTTCAGGGGTGCGCGGGAAGTTCCACACGCGAATAGCCTGGGCGCGTGTATTTCAGGGGTTCGCGGGAAGTTCCACACGCGAATAGCCTGGGCGCGTGAATTTGAGGGGTGCGCGGGAAGTTCCACACGCGAATAGCCTGGGCGCGTGTATTTCAGGGGTTTGCGGGAAGTTCCACACGCGAATAGCCTGGGCGCGTGTATTTCAGGGGTTCGCGGGAAGTTCCACACGCGAATAGCCTGGACGCGTGTATTTCAGGGGTGCGCGGGAAGTTCCACACGCGAATAGCCTGGGCGCGTGTATTTCAGGGGTGCGCGGGAAGTTCCACACGCGAATAGCCTGGGCGCGTGTATTTCAGGGGTTCGCGGGAAGTTCCACACGCGAATAGCCTGGGCGCGTGTATTTCAGGGGTGCGCGGGAAGTTCCACATGTGATTTGACAGTGTGGCTCCTCCCAGGTGTACCCTGTACACCCTCCACGGCCCCTGCAGGCAGCCCACACCACAGGGGACTACCCTGCATCCCTGGTCATGTCCCGCAGGCAGCCCACCCAACATGGGCATGCCCCCCAGCAAAGGCACATGTCTCCTTGAACTAATGAACACCAACACATGTCCCCTTGCACCCCCACCCCCCAGCACTGTGGGGCACCTGCCAGCAGGCCCCCACCCATGTCCAACTCATGTCTCCCACCACCCCCAAACCCCAGCCACCAGGGTCACCCTCCACCAGGGCCCCACTCATGTCTCCCACCACCCCCACCCCCCAGCACTGTCGGGCACCTGCCAGCAGGCCCCCACCCATGTCCAACTCATGTCTCCCACCACCCCCACCCCCCAGCACTGTGGGGCACCTGCCAGCAGGCCCCCACCCATGTCCAACTCATGTCTCCCACCACCCCCACCCCCCAGCACTGTGGGGCACCCTCCACCAGGGCCCCACTCATGTCTCCCACCACCCCCACCCCCCAGCACTGTGGGGCACCTGCCAGCAGGCCCCCACCCATGTCCAACTCATGTCTCCCACCACCCCCACCCCCCAGCACTGTGGGGCACCTGCCAGCAGGCCCCCACCCATGTCCAACTCATGTCTCCCACCACCCCCACCCCCCAGCACTGTGGGGCACCCTCCACCAGGGCCCCACTCATGTCTCCCACCACCCCCACCCCCCAGCACTGTGGGGCACCTGCCAGCAGGCCCCCACCCAGGTCCAACTCATGTCTCCCACCACCCCCACCCCCCAGCACTGTGGGGCACCCTCCACCAGGGCCCCACTCATGTCTCCCACCACCCCCACCCCCCAGCACTGTGGGGCACCTGCCAGCAGGCCCCCACCCATGTCCAACTCATGTCTCCCACCACCCCCAAACCCCAGCCACCAGGGGCACCCTCCACCAGGCCCCCACTCATGTCACCCACCACCCCCACACCCCAGCAGTGCAGGGTCACCCTCCACCAGGGCCCCACTCATGTCTCCCACCACCCCCACACCCCAGCAGTGCTGGGTCACCCTCCACCAGGCCCCCACTCATGTCTACCACCACCCCCACCCCCCAGCCACCAGGGTCACCCTCCACCAGGCCCCCACTCATGTCACCCACCACCCCCACACCCCAGCAGTGCAGGGTCACCCTCCACCAGTGCCCCACTCATGTCTCCCACCACCCCCACCCCCCAGCACTGTGGGGCACCTGCCAGCAGGCCCCCACCCATGTCCAACTCATGTCTCTCACCACCCCCACCCCCCAGCACTGTGGGGCACCTGCCAGCAGGCCCCCACCCATGTCCAATCCATGCCCCCCTGCACCTGGGTCCCAACATTCCCCAATCATGTCCGTAATGCCCATCCTCCCCTGCCAAAAGGCCCAACCAACTATCACACCCACCCACATATCAAAGGCAATTACATGTTACACCCCCAATGTAAATAATGCAATTTAACACATGTCTGTCACACACAATGGCTGCAAGTGAATGACAAAACACCCAACATGACATGCCTGAAAGCAATGAGATGATACGACACATTGAAGATTAAAAAAATAATATGTATTGAACAGCAAATAAGAAAAAACACAAAGCAAATCAAACAAAACAAGATGAATGTCCAAGAAAAAATTATGAAAAATTAAAATAAGCCAATCAAGAAGATCATCCTGGGTCCATGAGCCCTACCAAATTAAACCTAACTGACTACTAACTAAAAAGGGAACTATATACAAAAAAGTGGTGCATTGTCCAATCGCAACCAAAAAAAACAAAGGAAACCTAACCCTAACTATACAACTATATGCAAAGGCAGCGGGCTATTCGGACGGCTCACTGGTTGTTGTCATGGGCCAGGGCATCCTCGAAGTCCTGGTCAATGGCTTGGAGGCGGGCATGTTCCCTGGCCCCGAGGTCCCGCAGGGATAACGCAGTGTCAAGCTCAAACTCCCTGCGAAGACCCTCGAGGCACTCAGCCCGCCTCAGCGCCCTCCGCATGGAGTCCTCCGCCCTGACCATCGTGAGCCGTTCCTCCTCTGCCCGCTGCCGCTCCGCACCTATCCGCTGGCACAACCTCTCCCACACGGAAGCCACTCCCATTCCAGGGTTCTCCTTCCCTCCGGCCGATGCCTGCACCCCTGATGTTGATGGCCCCGAGCCATGATGCCTCCCACGTTGAGCCTGCTGCTGCCTCCGACGCAACTGCCTGTGCCAGCACGACGGCATCCAGGCTGATGGAAACCACCGACGCCGTCGTGCACGTGCCCTGCCCGATGATGCCGTCACATCCTCCATCTGCTGGGGTCCAGTTGCTCTGGTGTCCACCCCTGCTGGATCTCTGACTCCCGACTGTGGCAGGGATGGGATCCCCACCGAGCTGGCTGCATTGGTCGGGGCAGGTCCACAGGGGGCCCTGGTGGCATCTGGGCTGGAAGACGGCAAGGAGAACGACTGGTGGATAGCCTGCACAGAGGAGGAGAGGGCCGCCACATTGGCCAACACATGCAGGAAACCCCCGAACATGGCCGATCCCAATTGGGCCACGTCGGCACGGTGCACTTCGTGATGACGTGCGTGCTCCTCCCGGGAAGCACGCACGGCATCACGAATCGCAGCCGTGCGCAACGCGACCCCAATCAGGACCTTCTCCGCACGGCCAGGGGTTCCCACGTCCGCAGGTGGAGGGGAGTCAGGTGACATGGACATCCCCTCTACCTGCGGACAGGCCTGGGATGGGGCATCCCTGCTGGTGCATGGTGGTGCACTCACAGGGTCAGGGACAGCGACATGCACAGGCCCCTCCACGGTGACCTGTGCTGCCTCCTGCCCCTGGCCCTGGACTGCACCACTTGCACCAGCAGGGATGCCCCCACCAGGCCCCATGTGTGCCCCAGTGGCGGCCTCCTCCTCCTCTGTGCAAACCACCAACCTGGATGGCTCCTCACCGTCTCCCACCGTAGCAGGCCCCTGTGGGGGCTCACCCACCCCTTCCGCTGCAGCCGTGGGGGCATCCCCGCCGCCTTGCTCCACAGCGCCGTCTCCGCCCTCTTCTTCACTAGCCGCTGCGTAGAGGGAGACAAAGAACACAAGCATCAGGGCACTGTACAATGGTCCCCTAGACAGGAAGCAATAGCAGATGAGCACCACTGTCAAAGTACACTTCCATCATGTCCCTCCACAACACATGGGCCAGTCCAGGCAAAACACACACAGTAACAGGCATGGTGCATGCCATGGACATTTCCATGCATGTCCAATGGACTCTTGAAACATTCAATGATATGTAACACACATGCATCATGCCTCATGCCCATCACATGCACACACTTCACCTCAGTCACATCCATCTGGCCCCAAACACACCAAACACAGCGGATACAAGGGTAATTTTGCTGCTTTACTGAATCTCTGCATTGTCACACACATGTGTCATGCATCCATGGCATGCACAAGTCACAGACACGCAGGTCAGGCACACAGACATGGCTACCATATATGTACCTGGCATCAGCACCCATCCCTCACCCCCACCCATGTTCAGGTACAGAGACTGGCATGCTCTCATGTTCATAATCTGATTAGGGCTCCCCATGCGGCATTTCAACACATGCAACAACCATGTGCATCACACATCACTGGTCGCACATGCATTACCATGATATCCCTGCACACATACATGCATACATGGGCTATGGCACACATACAGGCAAGTATCATAGAACCAGCACACCGCAACATGCCCTGTCTCACACAGTAATGCATGGACACTTACCGCTCAACTCCAGACGGGCCTCCCTCTCAAGGATCTGGGCGTGGAGCGCTGGGCGTACGCGTTCCAGGACCCTCATCTGGATGGTACTCATGCGGCCCCGGCCCCCCTCCACGAGGTGCCGGGCCTTCACAAGGGTCCTGGACCTCAAGTCCTCCCAGCGCTTCTTGATCTTCAGGACATCGCGGGTTGCCACCCCCTCCGCGTTGATGGCAACCACACAGTCGGCCCAGATCCTCTGCCGTCCTTCTTTGCTGGCGCGGGACGATCCAAAGAGGGCATCATACTGCCCCAGGACATGCTCCACCAGGACACCAACTTCGGTGACAGTGAAGCTGGTGCCCCTCTGCCCCTCTGGCCTGGGGTTGCCACTGGTGCCAGATGTGGAAGTGCCCGACATGGCAACCCCAGAGGCAGGTGTGGGTGGGCAACTGGGTCCTGGGGCTGGGCTGTGGAGCGATGTAATACCAGTCGGGAGTCTTCAGTTCCAGCAAGGGTGGACACAGCAACTGGACCCCTGCAGATGGCTGATGTGCAGGCACCAAATGGCAGGGCACGGTGGCAGCAGGCAGGCAGGCAGGCAGGCAGCAGCAGATGGCACGTGGGAGGCTGCTCGGGGCACTGGGGGGCAGTAACTCGGCCTTCTGGGCAGGAGCGTGGGCTTCCGTGTGTTTTCGCGTGGCCAGCTTGATACGGAGTGATTTGGCACGTGAAAATCCTGCACGTCAGCGTGAAATCCGAGGAAAGGCCCTTAGCGCGTAAGCGCGTCAGCACGCATACGCGATTCTATTGGACCAGAGTCCCTCAGCGCGTAAGCGCGTCTGTGACGTGACCCGCACGGGTGTTCCCCACTCAGGACGTGATGACGGGGCACACGTGGAGATACAGCACGTCAGAGTGTCATCGCGTGTAATTGGACAAAAGTGCACGTACACGCGATTGGCCTATGTACGTGTATTTAATGGGTGCGCGGCCACTTACACACGCAAGTACGTCAGCGAACCTGTATCCCGTGGTGCGTGTGAATTTCCACACGCTATTGGACTGGGAACAGGATTCCAGGGCTGCGCGGGTCACACGCTGTATCCCGTGGTGCGTGTGAATTTCCACACGCTATTGGACTGGGAACAGGATTCCAGGGCTGCGCGGGTCACACGCTGTATCCCGTGGTGCGTGTGAATTTCCACACGCTATTGGACTGGCAACAGGATTCCAGGGCTGCGCGGGTCACACGCTGTATCCCGTGGTGCGTGTGAATTTCCACACGCTATTGGACTGGCAACAGGATTCCAGGGCTGCGCGGGTCACACGCTGTATCCCGTGGTGCGTGTGAATTTCCACACGCTATTGGACTGGCAACAGGATTCCAGGGCTGCGCGGGTCACACGCTGTATCCCGTGGTGCGTGTGAATTTCCACACGCTATTGGACTGGCAACAGGATTCCAGGGCTGCGCGGGTCACACGCTGTATCCCGTGGTGCGTGTGAATTTCCACACGCTATTGGACTGGGAACTGGATTCCAGGGCTGCGCGGGTCACACGCTCGCCTAGAACACGCGCTAAGCATAAATTGCGGACTTTAACAATAACAAGCTCAGACGCCAGGATGAACATACCGTTCCTAGCAGCAGTGGCAGTGGGCTACCAAAGGAGGAGGAGGAGGATAGTCAGGGCCAGAATATTCACACCCAGAACCAGCCTTTTCGGGATGCCTGATGACCAGGTGTATGGGAGGTACAGGTTTCCACCACACATCATACTGGACCTGGTGACTGAGTGGGAGGATGACCTCACATCACCCACCCTGTGCTCCCAAGCACTCAGCCCCCTGGAGAAGGTCCTCAATGTACTGCACTTCTTAGCCACTGGATCATTTCAGCGGACAAGTGCCATAGTGGGTGGGGTGTCACAGGCCACCCAGTCACGCTGCCTACACCAGGTCTTGAACATCATGACTGCACGCCCATCAGTCCGCAGGCACATATACCTGCCCAGAACACCTGCAGAAAGGCATGCTGCCGCCCTGGATTTTTACGCAGTGGCACGATTCCCCAAAGTGCTAGGTGCCATCGACTGCACCCATGTGGCTCTACGTCCCCCCAGGGCATCTGAGCACATCTATAGGAACCGCAAGCACTGGCATTCCATCAACGTGCAGGTAGCATGTAATGCCAAGGGAATCATCACCTCAGTATATGCCAACTATCCCGGCTCCACCCACGACAGCTTCATTTACCGAATGTCCACCCTAAGCCGGGACCTAGAAGCTGGGCGGCATGGCGATACATGGCTGCTTGGTGAGTATGTATGCCACTGCACATGCATGCATGTTGGATACTGAGCAAGGTCACAACCTCACCAATGATACCAATCCCCACCTCCACAGGGGACAGTGCCTACCCTCTCAGCCCCCACATGATGACGCCAATTCGGAACCCCACCACGCCACCCCAGGTAAGATTTAACACAGCCCACATTACAACCAGGGGCATAGTGGAGCGCACATTCGGAGTGCTGAAGTCACGCTTTCGCTCCCTTGACCGTTCTGGCGGGCAGCTGTTATACGCTCCCCCAGTAGTGTGCAGGATCATAGTGGCAGCATGTGTCCTGCACAACGTTGCAACACGCCGGGGCCTGGCCGTGGACATGGTGGTGGCCCCACATCCCCAACCACATGCACAGCCGCTGCGCATGGGAGGGGAAAGGGCACGGGGGGAGGCAGCCCGTACACAGCTAGTGGCTAATTACTTCACATAGAAATCACACCCCTGTGGAGTGCACACTGCCCTGGCACATTCCATCTGACAATCAATGATGACTCAACCTGACACTGATCCTGAATGTGTGGAGAATGAACCGGGATTTCCATGTCAGCCTGAGATTGTTCACCTGGAAGTGTCACAATGTGTGCATCCCTACCCACACAGACACCACCAATGCAGTTTTGTGAAGTTACACATTGAAGCAGCTAAAATGAATACCCACTTGCAAAATGCAACAAGAGGACAGTGCCATGTCAGCCAACCCAACCCCAGCACTGCCACACGACACACCGTGCCATGTCATGCTAATTGCAGGTAAACAAAGTAATCCCCACAACATGACATCACTCTCACTATGTACAGTGGCACTATTAGAAACCTGCAACACCTGAAATGCTCACAGCAATGCCGGACCAACAACATACTTGAGCACGTAGTACCATTAACATGACATCAAAAATGTTACATATTAGTAGTCTCACCACCTGGAAATGCCTGCACTCCCACCACTACCAACTGTGCAGTGTTGGCGCCATGTAGAGTTGTAGGTGCACTGCTGCCAACATGGTCCCCATCGCCAGACTAGAGGTCCTTGTGTGGACTTGAGGAAGGGACCTGCAAATTGGGAGGTAGACACAGAAGAAGAGTTACACATCAATGCAACATGCAGTGTACAACACAACAGCAATATGCACTATGAATGTATACACAGTATTGACTACAGACTGGCCACACAGCTCATGGGAGTCCAACGTCACTGTGTAATTCACTGTCACTTGGGCACACCCTTTGCAAGCCCATGGAAACGGGAAGCAGGAGGGGTGTGTGTGACTCAAACCCAAGCATCTGAACCAAATACATTACAAGCCTGCATGTGCCCAGCCACAATGCAGCGTATGCCCACAGGAACCACGGAAGCCAACAGATCGGAGCCAACAGATCGGAGCCAACAGATCGGAGCCAACAGATCGGAGCCAACAGATCGGAGCCAACAGATCGGAGCCAACAGATCGGAGCCAACAGATCCTCCCAAAAAAATTGGGAATAAAAGAAATCAAAATAAAAATAAAAATAAGAAACAATCAAAAATGGCCATTGATGGGCCCGGGGGGGTTGGGGAGGCCACCCAGGAGGTCCGAGGACAGGATGCACACCAGAACCCACCTGCGTGGATCCTGGGAAAATAAAACACCTCCATGGGCTCATGGCCCACACGGCTACCCTATTGTGGGAGTGTCACTGCTGTCGCTATTATCACCCTGTGCAGCTGCATCCGGAGGTGGTTGCACTATGGGAGGCAGCCCACGCAAGGCCCTAGTCTGCTCCTCCATGGCTGCAAGCATGCGGGTGTGGTAGGTCTGGTTCTGGAGGATGAGTGTGCGGAGGTCCCCATGCAACAACTCACGGGATGCCCGGACCTCCGCCCTCGTTGCCTGCATCTCAGCTGAGAGCGTACGGGTGAGACGCTCCAGCTGCTGTTCTGTCCTTTGGTGTGTTGAAGCCTCAAGCTCAACAAGAGTCGTCCTGAGGTGTAGGAGCTCCTGCCTCAGGGCTTCCCTGTGGCCCTGGGACTCAATGGAGATGGCCTCCTGCAGAGTCGCCAGTGCCGCCCGCCTGTCCCTGTTGGACCCCAACATGTCCTCCCTGTGTGACTGGCAGATGGAGTCAGTTGCCTGCTCTAGTCGCTCCATCAGCCTTTCTGGGGGGACAATGGAAGTGGCCACCCTATCCATGGCCTGAGCCATCATCTCGGATGATGCAGCCTGTTGGGTAGCCATACCGTAAATGGATTGCTCCCATGCGGTATTGCCAGGTGCCGTACGGCCACCACGTCGGCGGGCACCACACCTGTCTGGGGCAAGGCGAACTGCGCCTTGCTGTGCCGGCACTGCCTGAGGCTGCAGGACTGCATTCCCCCTCTGATCTGCTGGCCCAGGAACAGGATCAGATGTCGCGGAGTGTGACCCTGCATCCGTAACCACCGAAGGCGTAGCTGCCAACACTGACATCCCCATGGAGGGTACTGACCCTGGTGCAGGTGGGTGAGACAGAACAGAATCCCTCCCTGGAACACTCACCAGCGACGGCACGTAGGTCTCATCCGAATCAACACCTGAGTACAGCTCGGGGGAGGTGCAGCCAGAGACACCCCTTGAGAGCACGACCTGCAGCACTTGTGGGTTCTCCCCCACCACCACACCACGTCCCTCACTGGTGGTTGGTCGGCCCTGGGACACCTCCTGGGTCTGCACCATCTCCACAACCCCAGCAGTATCAGGTGCGTCTTCCCCTGCAAAGACATGAAAACAAAGTAATGGAAACAGGCATTAGCACCATGGCACACATTGAGGGCTGAGAAGCAAGAGAACCAGTACTTGATTGACTTGTCCCACATGACTAAAACCCTCCCATGCATGCACCCTCACTGCGTATGAAGTGCAGGCAAACGGCACACACTGATGACACCAAGATGGAAGATGAACAAATTTTCTGCATGCTGCCTGGCAGTGGCATCACACATTGGCCTGTGATTGGCAGGTGAAACACACATGCCATCACACAGATGGCATGTACCATTGCTATTGAGTGAAGATGGAGAGGAGGGCAGCACCTATTCATTCAGTCCAGTTCCCGCATGTAATAGCTTTTCTGATTCTAACAGGTCAGATTTTTCACCTGGAGCTGCCAGTCTGTAATGGTCAAATTGCACAGGGACATGTGTGTACAAATGATATCCAGGTAACAAAGTCACTCCCCTTTACCATACCCATGTCAGACATGTGACTAGTGGACAGCGACATGCCTAGTGAAAGTGGTGGAATGCAAACAAACTGACTGAATGAACAGTGAAAAATAAGCAAATCTGTTGTGTCAAGGTGACACTTCAAGGGCAACTGGCGTGCAGTTGTGCTAGATGTCTACTGTTGGCAGAAGGGATACTGCTATGGCCAAATGCAGCTGCGCAGGAAGTATTGCATGAAGCACATGGCTGACCCATACGACTGAGGCGCACACACTCTCACCTGGCACCCAAACAGAAGCCCTCACACACACACCATGCACATGTATGACACACACATGCATGTGCACTCACCGGACAATGCCTCGTAATCAGCCAGATCTCCCACGCCTTGGATCTGTTCCTCCGTGACGTAGGTCCCAGCGACTGACTCATGTGGAGTGAGTTCCATGTCTACTACTGGAGACCCACCTCCAGTCACTAGAGTTGCGGCATGACTTGAGGCCAGCTTACTCTTTGCCCTGCGCTTTAGGTCATTCCAGCGCTTATAGCAATCATTGGCTGTGCGCCTCACGATTCCAAGGGCACTTACGATGTCCGCAACGGTCTGCCAGTGCGCCTGGCGTTGTGCAGGTGTGGTCTTGGATCCTGCAACAATGACCATCTCGTTGTCATGTCCGGACACATACTCGACAAGTGCATTCAGTTCGTCATCCGTGAAGCTGGGCTTCCTGGACGGGCCGGACTGTGTAGCCGTGTCTGGGGCATCAGCCTGTGCCGGACGAGCACTCTTCCTCTTCCGCTTGGAAGGTGGTGGTGATCCTGAGTGTCCTGCGCCGCTCTGGACACTAGGGGCAGGAGCCCTGGTGGACTCTGTATCAGGAGTGTGGGATTGCACACTCAGCATGGGAGTTGGTGCAGGCATTGGCTCTAGTGTGATGGTGTCAGGGGGAATGTCAGCAGCATGGACTAGGACCGACACTGTCCTGGCTGGGTGTGTGAGGGCTGGGGTGGATGGAGCCGCAGCTGCCCCTGCAGCCACTCCGCCCTGCCTCCTTGGTGCAGCAGATGACCTTGCTGCCCCAGATCCACGTGGCATGATGGCATCAACGTGCACCAGCGCACGTGTCGTAGCCCTGCTGACCTGGAAGTCAGCCATGGAGTCAGCCAGGTCTGGTGCCACAATGGGCTGGTCCAACAAGGGCTGAGCATGGATGGTGTCAGCCACTTCAGCCTCAACGGGAGGGGGGGGGGGGGAGGGGGGGGGATGATGGGTGCCCTTGACTGGTCCTCCACACATGGGGGGACAGGCTCACCCTGCAAGTTACGACCACGTCCCCTACCGGATCCACCACGGCCACCACTTGTGGCTCTTCCACCTTTGCCACCCTTACGGAATCCTCGCCTCCCAGCCATGGCACTGATATTAATGTGCGTATGGGAGTGGCTGTAGACAATTGTCCTGGGCAATTGGGGGTCAAAGGGGTTGGGTACCAGATGGTAATTGTACCCTAGTGCTCTAGCACGGCTGATTGTAACCCCTGGGGAAAGATGACGGGTCACGCAACGCACAGGAGGCCCAAAAAAGGGAGATGACGTGCACGCAACCCCTCCTAGACCACGTGTGCAGAAAGAAAAACCTGCACTACGCTGTGGCACCCAGTAACACAAGAATGAACGTATGCGTGTCACACGCAGCCTAGAATGACCTCTGAAGGGGTAGGCAACACACGGGGCAAGCACAGAAGTTGGATACGTGCGTGACTCACCGTCTGCCAGGTAAAAGAGCGTGAAGAATGAGCGCGTTTGGCTGGCTAAACCCCCGCCAAAAGAAGATGTGTACGCTGTCTGAGAAGACAGGACAACAGTAGAAGGGGACACTGTTTGAGGGAACAGGCCCAGGTAAACCAGTAAAAGAGAAAAAAGAGAAAAAGCTGTCAGAGGTAACAGGGAATACGAACTGGAAACGCCGTGAAGTAAATCGCGTGTGAAACGACAAGAAGTACAGATTTCACCCACTCGCTCTCCACGAAAAGCACGTACAAGGAAATGGTGTTCTACATGTACCTTATATACAGGCCCACACGTACAGCGTCACTTACGCGGCGTGTACGTTCACCAATCACACGCTTTGTCACTCCTGCGTGTAGATCCATTTTCACCAATCACACGCTTTGTCACTTCTACGTGTACATCCATTTTCACCAATCACACGCTTTGACACTGGGACGTGTCACGCAACAATTTCCTGCACGTGCAGGTGACTATAGGCGCGCATATGCTGTTGACGGGTTTACGCGCTAAGGGCCTTTGCTGACGTGTGGGATTTCACTACCTATCAGGCTGTCCACGCGTTCACACACGAGAGACCACGCTCCTGGCCAGGAGGCGAAATTACTGCCCCCCAGAGCCCTGAGCACGCTCCCACCTGCCATCTGCTGCTGCCTGACTGCCTGCTGGCCACGTGCCCCACAGTGCTGGTGGGTGGGGGTGTTGGGAGACATGGGTGGGGGCCTGGTGGAGGGTGCCCCTGCACTGGTGGGGGTGGTGGGAGACATGGGTGGGGGCTTGGTGGAGAGTGCCCCTGGTGGCGGGGGGTGGGGGTGGTGGGAGACATGGGTGGGGGCCTGGTGGAGGCTGCCCCTGGTGGCGGGAGGGTGGGGGTGGTGGGAGACATGAGTGGGGGCCTGGTGGAGGCTGCCCCTGCACTGCTGGGGGGGTGGGGGTGCAGGGGGACATGAGCAGGTGTGCAGGGTAGTCCCCTGTTTTGTAGGCTGCCTGCAGGGGCCGTGGAGGGTGTACAGGGAACACCTGTGAGGACCCACCCAGCCTAATCGCGTGTGATGATTCCCACGCACCCCTGTAATACACGTACCCTGGCTAATCACGTGTATGACTTCACGTGTACCCCTGTAATACACTTACCCTGGCTAATCGCGTGTTAAACTTCCCGCGTACCCCTGTAATACACGTACCCTGGCCAATCGCGTGTTAAACTTCCCGCGTACCCCTGTAATACACGTACCCTGGCTAATCGCGTGTATGACTTCACGTGTACCCCTGTAATACACTTACCCTGGCTAATCGCGTGTTAAACTTCCCGCGTACCCCTGTAATACACTTACCCTGGCTAATCGCGTGTTAAACTTCCCGCGTACCCCTGTAATACACTTACCCTGGCTAATCGCGTGTTTAACTTCCCGCGTACCCCTGTAATACACGTACCCTGGCCAATCGCGTGTTGAACTTCCCGCGTACCCCTGTAATACACGTACCCTGGCCAATCGCGTGTTAAACTTCCCGCGTACCCCTGTAATACACGTACCCTGGCTAATCGCGTGTATAACTTCACGCGTACCCCTGTAATACACGTACCCTGGCCAATCGCGTGTTAAACTTCCCGCGTACCCCTGTAATACACGTACCCTGGCCAATCGCGTGTTAAACTTCCCGCGTACCCCTGTAATACACGTACCCTGGCTAATCGCGTGTTGAACTTCCCGCGTACCCCTGTAATACACTTACCCTGGCTAATCGCGTGTTAAACTTCCCGCGTACCCCTGTAATACACGTACCCTGGCCAATCGCGTGTTAGACTTCCCGCGTACCCCTGTAATACACGTACCCTGGCTAATCGCGTGTATGACTTCACGTGTACCCCTGTAATACACTTACCCTGGCTAATCGCGTGTTAAACTTCCCGCGTACCCCTGTAATACACGTACCCTGGCCAATCGCGTGTTAGACTTCCTGCGTACCCCTGTAATACACGTACCCTGGCTAATCGCGTGTATGACTTCACGTGTACCCCTGTAATACACTTACCCTGGCTAATCGCGTGTTAAACTTCCCGCGTACCCCTGTAATACACGTACCCTGGCCAATCGCGTGTTAAACTTCCCGCGTACCCCTGTAATACACGTACCCTGGCTAATCGCGTGTATGACTTCACGTGTACCCCTGATATGCACGTTACCCGCTTTGCGTTCCTTGTTTGGCTGCCCTGTAAACTGGTCCAGGGTTAGCGCAGCCCTTTGCGATGATTTAGCGATTTTGCTGGCTTTTCCTTGCGCGAGGGCGTTCTTGGGGGCGTTACTGGCGCTGCTGCAGGGTCGCTGCGATACTCTGCGCCACGGCTGGTTTGGGAGCATGAAATCCATGAATACGCTGTGCGCGGAAATCGGTTTTATCGCACGTGCCTGGCGCAGTCAATCGCATGCGGACACTCTGCGCCAGCCGCTTGCGACACTTTTCTGCGAAATTCTATGAATTACCCTGTCAATCTTTACTGGTTGAGAAAAGAGTAAGGAATGGATGTGTTTTGGCTCCTGCCTTATTTAACCTCTTTAGTAATGATTTTGCTAGGCAAATGTTATCTCTGATAGCTGATGCTCTGGTCTAAATGGACCCCCAATAAGTATTTTATTATTTGTAGAGGATATCGTTCTACTATCAAAAGCCAAGTCTGGTCTAAAACAGCAGTTGTCATCGAAGAATTATCTATGTGTTAAGAAGGGACATACATTATCTGAAAATGAAGGCACTTGTTTGTTATGGGGAAAAAGGAGAAAGACTCCAAGATGATGGATCACATATCAAATAAGTTGTTTCTCATTATTACCAGAGTGTTAGATTTAATAAACTGGACTCGTGGCATGAGCAAATAAATATATCTAATACAATTGTAATTCATAATTCTGCTGCGGTTTTGAGATGTGCATGTGAGCAGCGAGATAAAGCAGAAGCACTTGCACTTATAGTTTGCAAGGCAAAGGCCAGACAGGGGTGTATGTATGGTGCAAAGAGGTTGCCTTTGAAATAGGGTGATCCTCAATTCAAGCGCTAGTACATTTTAAGCCTATGTTATGCTGGATAAAACGATAGCGATCCTGTGAGCGATCTCCCCTTTTAGAGAAGCTGCAGATAATTTGCTAAACCAGTAAAATTATATAGAGCTTCACTGGTTTAAACATGCAAATGATAGTTTGAGATCGATTGGGCCATTCCATTCTTAGGAGAACATAAGAAGTATAAATGAAAACATCTGATTAAATTACCAAAGAGAAATACAGTTCCTGGTATTTCTAGCCAGCTTTGTGCCCCAGCTCGAACAGTCAATTGTTTTCTAGTTATTTGAAATTGAAAATTAAGCATGTTTTTAGAAATATCTAGACCTGGCACAGAACTCCTATAGTAGATCTCTTGTCTTAAAGCTACATTTGGGTAGTTCACTTGTTGGTTCACTTAAGAAGAAATGCAATTCAGTACGCGCAGATCTATGTCCCAGATGCAAAATAGAAAAAGTATTTGTCCAACACTTCCTATGCCCCTCTAGTATAACATCCGTCCATAGGAGACCCTGCTTGAGGAGTCATGGAGTACTTAATCTTGAGACTGCTTTATATCTGTGCATTTCATTATCCATTTCGGTATTCATTTGGTGTTTCTATGTATCTCCTTTATGTTTGGTGTCATGCCCACCCCGCTTCACACAACAAACACCTGGTGGAGGGAGGCGTGTCTACCCTCGCCTGCATTTCTCACAACGTTCATCCAGGGCAGCAAGGAGCCAAGTGTGAGCTGCAAGGACGTGCTGCCATGGCGACCAAAAGTGCCTGTCCCGTTGCGCACGTGCGTTGCAGAGGGGCAGTACTTCCATTGCGAAGTGTGCAGACAGACATGTCAACCACCGCAAGGTGCGTGGCTCCTCCGACTGGACTGCCACTGATGTTTTTCTGCTGGGCTCGTGCTCATCACGCTGCCCTCTATGTCCCTTAAGGGAAATGCAAGCGAGGGGAAATACTCCTCCCATCACCCGGTAAGCAGCTTGCTGCGTAAAGCGCAGTGGGTGGGTCACTTGGTGCCATAGGAGTTGTCTGTCTTTGGTAAATCATTGAGTTGAAGCAGCTGAATTTGTTAATTTTACTATTCATTATGCTCCCCACAATGTGTGCTCTCTGCTGTTGATTTTATTCCCTAGGAACTTTGAAGTTGGAGTCATGAAGATGTTGTCAATTTACTAGAAGTTGTGTTTATGAATTTACATGGGATTTAATTGAGTACATATGATTTAATTAGCCTTCTTTTGAAAGTACGTATTGTGATGCTTTTGATTTTTTTTTATGCATGTTTACTGAAATGTCTTATGCTCTGCTTTTGTGGCACAAGTTGAAAAAAAGTATTTTGACTGACTGAATAATGTAAACCGCCGGATGCTAGAAGAACGTCTGTACACTCCAAAGAAGCAACATGGCCCATGGTACCGGTGCTCCTAAACCCTCTCGTGGTGAGCACGTTTGGCTGTTATTGTCATTTCTTTTTGCTATTTGTGGATATTTCCCCTCGGCTCTGTTACTGTGGACTACTTTTGCCTAACCCTTATTGGTGTTTTTTTGCTGAAATGATCTGATTGATCTCCTGGTTACCGGACCTGTGTTTACCCTGAAGGCTGCTGTCTACGGATTCTGCCTATACTGTTGTGTTGGACCCTGCTCTGTTAAGTGCTTTTCACCTGTGTTTTGGAACATTGCTTATTTCTCGAGTAATACCTGGGTTAACCATTAGATTGTGTTTCAAGAACATTCCTGGATTCTTGTTGACTACTTTTGGATTTTTGTGAACTTAGACTAACTTTATAGACGCGCCCTTGTTACTCCCAGGTGTAGTCATCTCAGTGTGTCTGTGTGCCATCGGGCACTATTGTTTGGATTTCCAATTGCCGGTATTGTTGACTGTGTCAAATCCATTGAATGTTGGACTCCCGAATTCGCACAAAAGGAGGAAGGTTTCTTCAATAGGTTCCCTCTCAATCATGCATTCATTCCAGGTAGGCTGCGGATATTGGGAAGTTTAAGATCATCATAACGAATGGTGTCATAAGTATATGTTTACACGCCTTGTATTTATTTTGCTGCTTTTGATCGTGATCCTCCTGCCTTTTCACCTGAGCCCTTAGTCAATCGGTTATTCACATCACTGTGCACTGTGCTCTCAGGAGGAAAGACTCCCTATAGTAGGAGGCATGGTATCCTCATAATTGTGGTGTTCAGGCTATGATGACATCCTCATAATTGTGGGATTCGAATCTCAACAAGTACAAAGGCAAACTCCAATCAAGTACAGATGCATGAGATACCAGTGTGAGGGAAATGTTTGAGCAAATGTTACCATAGACAGATATACCAAGCACCTCACGGTATATGCTATTGTGGTAGAGCCAAAGAACTGTGAAACACATACGAAGTCCTGGCAGGTGAGTATACCAGGCAGCTGAAATTGTATCAAGATTCCTTGCAGGTGAGTATACCAGGCGATCTGCAAAGTTACAAGAAATAGCACAGAAAGACTGTTACAGAACCTATAGCTTAAACAGAAACTGTGTCCAATGAGGACAGAAAGGAACTATTTGCTAAAGAGACATTTTTGCCATCCTATTTAAGAATCCAGGGGAAGGGGACTACCCTCTGGATCCAAGGGTCTTTACGTTGGAGAACATTTTCGTTGGAGTCATCCTTATACTTTTGGTTTTGATCACTTTTGACAACATCAAGTTAAAGACATTTTGTTGCACCCCTTTATTGTTTTGTTTATAGTGTGAGGATCAGGATAGGATGTTTTGGACACAAGGATGGCTTTTCTGTTACTGACATCCTGTCAGACAGATCCTTAGTTTTCGGTTTCTAGATAGGGAAGTTCCTCTTTAGAATAGGGTCAGAGAGGTAATTTCCCAACACCTTTTTATTTAATAAGTCTCTTTAACCAAAAACATGACAACTTTGTGTCCAGCGTTCATTCCTGACTCTGCACAGTGCATAGTGAGTGTTGAGATTTCAACACCCAGAATTAACCTACTTTTGCCAGCTAGTGTGGATTCCTACAGATATGAACATCGTATGTCGGCTCCCCTGTCAGTGCTCTGCACTTTCCCTGTACCACATAAATCAAGGGAAACCATATTATGCTACAGGGAGGAATTCCAGAAGGACCAGAGTGGTTATTACTCGGGGTCGTACAGGGACAGTGCAAAGCACTGACAGGGGGGCCTGACCGTTGATGTTAGTATCTGTACTGCATATTGAGTGAGATAATAATTTGCCTAGTACAAATATAGACAAACAACTCTTAGTAAACATGATAAGAAAGGAAAGGAAGATCAGAAAAGAATTGCATCTTGTAGACCCCAAAAAATCCCACTAATACTTCTTGGAAATGTTTAATGTTTTTGAAATGTGATTTTTAATGGTAAGGACAGAAGAGTGGGACATGTCTAGTACAATGTTAATAAAGTATACTTTGGCAAATCAAGCATTTTGTGTTTTGAATTTCAATCATCTGGTGTTTGAATTGAAACCCATACAGCCGTGGCCTGTAAGCTTAATATCATAGATCGTGCCTTTATTTAATGAACATTGTCCTTTTGCTGAATTGCTCAGAGGAGTATTATAAAGTGTACGGTACAAGGGTAGGGTGGACATTGGAGCAGGCAGAGTATTCCTTGCATTTATATGGCAGTGTTTTTGTCTAGAGGTGTCCTTTACTTTAGGTACAGCTTGAATGGCTGGGGTGTTAGTCCTTTCCTAAAGGGGATGGATGTATTGTCTGTCCCTATATTTTAACAGATACATCTTCAGGCATATCCCTCAACTTTGGGAAAGTATGATTTCAACTACAACTTTGAATTCCATGTGATAATAAATATTACAAAACCCTTTAATGTCCTTAAACAAATGTTTCACCTAAAGCACCAACATCTATTTTGTTTTCTAACGGTGGGTCCTGCTTGATATGGTATAAGAATTGTTGCATCCTGTTTCTGTTAATACACAAATAAGCAGAGACAACAGTGGGATAAAGGTATAGTGGGTCAAACTGGAATATACAAACTAAATGAAAGAAGAGACCCAAACTACTATGCACTATGTATCTGGCTTACATCTCATACTTGACATATGAAGAAATTACTATATGTATCCATATTTATATGTAATTAAATAGTTATAATAACCATCAAGAGAGAGCAATACATAGTTCATATAACTATTTTATTAATATATTCTTTTAAAAACACATACAATATACATTTTAATCAGATTGTAAAATGTCTCTGTATTGCCATAAAGTGACTAGTGCAACCCATTTAAAGTGACATGTGCAATTTCATTTCACAAGTTCAAATACTATTATATAGTTGAAGGTTATAAAAGAAAATACAAGTCTAGCCTCAAAAATGTTCTGTTTTTTAAATCTTTGAGATACGCTTCTGTGGGCAAGGTACCTCTCATCACTTCTTCCAAAGCAGCTCTCAGAGGTGATGCTTGTTTAATTTTGTTCACATTGTAGCTATTCAAAAATAGTTGTGCAGTTTTTACCCCAATCTTATCACACACATATTATAGGGCCACTGCTAGCACAGTGGGATGAGATTGTGATCATCAACACTACAGTATCATGTAACTGGGCACCCAAATCATACCTGACAAAGAAGAAAAAAAATCTTTGCAAAAAGAATAAAAGTCCTCATCTTGTAGTTTGGCACGTAGGAACATTTACCTTATCTTTATTTTGTAGCTGCTAATAATTTTATTCCTATAGTATCCTTCAAAACAGTATCACATGTTGTTAATGGAGTGGGCCACCATTCAGCACAGCATTCTAGGTTGACCCTGTGTGTTCTCTTTAATTAATACCAATGACATCTTTTTTTTTTTATTTCCAGGAGCTATCTTACATTGAGGCTCTCCTAGCCTCAAAAAAAGAGAAGGATGAGAAAGTTGTCACTGCTCTCCTCAAAGAGGTTGTAGAGCTTCATTTTTCTGCCATTCGCGGAGTTCCTTTGGGTATGGAGTACTTCGAAAAACTTAGCCCTGGCTTCCTTGTCGATGTGGTGAAACAATATCTAGTCCTTTGCCCAAAACAGGTGGGAAATCTTTTGAATTCGTAATTTTTCAGTGTGTTTGCATTATTTCTATCTGTCCAAGATATATGCTATGGGATGTTGAGTGGAGCACAGGGACCGCTGCATGATGGCATTAAATTATAGAAATTCCTTCCTCATCACATATATTCATTTTTGACCCTTCACTCACATGAAAGTGTTTTTGTTTTGCAATAATGCTTTTGGAGAAGAAACTCTTGTACTTCAAGCAAAGTTATCTATTCAGGAGTTTAGTGGTCAGAAGTGGAGAATTCCGTCAGGAAAATGTGTCTGGCATGTTGGTGTTCTAAGAACTCTCTGTTTAGACCAGACTAGCTGCCTCTGTGGCCTGACTAATACACCTGTGAATAATGTAAACCAAGGATTATGGTGCTCCTTATAAATGGTCTAGAGTTAGGAAACAGTTTTCCTGAACACTCTGCCCTCCAAATCCCCACAATGGGATTACTGCCACATTCATTGCCACTGAGGCACTTCTCACTTTCCACTCTACCTACCTGCTTAGTTGCTGGATCATTTCCTAGATATGACTGATTCTAGGTATGATCTGAAGCTAGGACCATTGTAAGGCTGTCCCATTAGAGGCAGATCAGCCCAGTTTGATCATCATTGGGGAACTACCTGGGCTTTTCTCAGGTGCTACTGTAGTCCACTGAATTATGTTATTGTTTCCGATATCTTCTGGTATGATAGAGGAGTGTCTTACCCGGTTTGGACACAGTCCAGGAACTGTCTACCTGGGCTTTTCTCATGTGCTGCTATAGTCCACCGCATTCTGTTATTGTTGCTGATATCTTTCGTTATGATGGTGGAGTGTTTTACCCGGGCAGACTGTGGTGGCTAAATGGTGCTGCCACCCTGTATCGCCTGGATGATTGAAGTTAGGCAGTGCTGATGAGCATGACTGGTTGGGGGAGAAGGGGCCAAGCTGTTGCCCAAAGTGACAACACTGAGGTTCCAAGGATAAAGTGGGATTTTAGGTAATCTTTTCAGTGCTTCGAGGGATTTTGCCAACATAGTGGGAACAAGCCTCTTAACGTGTGATATGGTGTGAAACTGGATGATGGACAATCGACCCCTAATCGCAAGAAATGTTAACAATCCAGATGTTTTCCCCTGAGAAAAGATACAGAGAGGTATTGCACAAGACAAGCAATATTTTGAAATTGCAAGAGATAAGTATCACAGCAGGAAAAGCACTTTAGAGGTGACCTGGAAACGAATGTGCTAAAAGTGGGTGTCAAGTCTTTCAAGAACTCATGAATAAAGGCAGAAAGTAACAGACCAATCTAGACACCTAAGTACGGAACCTCCATAAGGAATCTGGCATAACTGAGCAGGCGGGCGTGCAAAGAATGTGTCATTGGCTACTGACCCTCTTGAAGATAATGGGCCTCATTATAACTCCGGCGGTAGCAGTGCCGGTAAAAATAGCAGGTTGCCGCTAGAGTTGTTTTTTTTCTGGTGCCGGGCTTTAGGGAATCGCCAGGCATTACAACCCTGACGGTCCGTGAAGCCAGGCGTCAGAAAATGTAACTCCCCATTCCCATTTGACTCCCATAGGACTCAATGGTAATAGGGAGGATGGTAGCACCGGCACCATTCACAATGGTGCCGGTGCTACCGTCAAAGTCTGCGAGCGGGTGCCGTTCTGCCCACCAGGTCGACAGCATTTATGACTCTCATTACTGCTATGGACGCCTGGAATACCCTGTCGACTGGAAGGTGTAAGGGCCCTGTGACTGGTCCTGGGAACCAGCCTCTAACATATAAGCCCCTGGGGTTCTCTATTTGTTCCACTCCCGGTGTCCCAGTAAACATGGTCCGTTCCCTCCTCAGTGGGCAGCAGGGGGGCATAGAGTGTACGTAGAGTCCCGTGACTCTACAGCACCCATAGCCGCTTGTGTAGCCTACTCCAAGATGGCCACCCCCAGTTCTAGCGAAGGGCCAAACCCAAGATGGCGTCTTCAAACATACGTCGGAATGACGTGGGATGTCGACACAGTACGGGACCTAAACTGAGGACCAATCTGATCCGTTCAAGGAAATGAAGATGGATGAGCCGGGGATAGACTTTGCGTCTCAATGCTCCATGAGTTCTATGCGAGCGGACGCTCTTCTATTCCTTCCATCCTTCTGCTATCTTCACTGCCAGCCCTCTCCTGCATTTGGTTGGGCTTCTTTCCTAAATCTCTTTCTGGATTCCTCAATTCTGCCTCCTGCCTCCTTTCCTGGTTGCTGATTGCTCCCTCAATCCTTGTCTTGGCCTGCTGACGCCATCCTGTCTCATCCTCTGCTGCTATACATTGGAGACAATCTTCGTTGGGTTTTTGCAGCTTTTAAATCTTTTCCCCAATTTCCATTTCTCTCTGAATCCACAATGCCCTCAGGTATTCCCTTCACCTTGAGTCACTTTCGAGCCTGAGGGGGTGGAGATGATGCTGATTTGAGGTTGCAGTGGTATTGGACTGCCCATCCCATCCTCTGTCCCATCCCCCTTTCTTTCATTGTCAACATGCGTTACTTCACCTTTCTGCAGCCGCATCATACCTATAGAGGAATGGTGCATCTAGTTTTGTGGGACACGTTAAGAAATCCACACTCCACGTTTTATCTTTTCTACTCTTCATCTCATCATTAAGTATCCCCTGGATGGTTTCATCCTCATTCTGAAACCAGTGTTATGTAGGTGCTCTAACACTAGCTAGGGGGTGGCAGTGTATGGTAGGTTGTAAGTGTTCTTTTAATGTTGGCCTTTGGATGTGTGCATTGTGTCAGAGGAGTTGTTGAAGGTCGCAGGGCTGAGAAACTGTCCCGGTCAGCGGAGGGAGCCCTATTCCCGATGCTGGAATGTCTGCCAACAGCCCCCTGTCCCAGTCGCTCCGTTCCTTCATCGGCAGACGTGGGTGTGATGGTGCTGCATCGAGACACCGGAGGGAGGCGGGTGGCCCCAGTGCCGCAAAGGAATTCGGGGAAGCCAGGCCGTGCCAGTTGGCCCAGTACAACAGTATTAAAATACAACAAACACCTTACACTACCCACTCCTCCTCTCTCTACTGATTTCAAATAAACGGTATCAGGTAATAATATCCCCATATATATGGTCGCCGTAAATAAATCGCCGGGAAAATGTCGTGGCAATATTATTTGGCTAACCATATATATGGGCACAGGGGCAAAAAAAAATTAAAAAATAAAAAAAAGACAAAAGAATTTTGGGGTTGCGAGGGTGTCCCCCGCATGTTCCGTGTAATAACGTCGCCACAAAAAACAGCCATTTTTCGGTGATATTTTTGCATGGCGAGATTTTTGTGGCGACATTATTACATGGAACCAAATAAACAGCTTGCAACTAATATGTCAACCAATACCTTCAATCACTGCACATGAAAATATAAAAATTACAATGTTATTCTTTTTCTGAGATTTACACATCTCACCTTATTCAACTCATCTAATAAAATGTCTTACAATACATATAATAATATAAAGTGCAAAAGTGTGCAATGGGGTTAGTTAGCAAAACAGTAGCCTGCAGAGCACCGAAGCAGAGAAATGGGGAAGCAGAGTCAGCGTCGGAAGGACTGCCATTGCGCAACACATCATGATCGCAGCTCCAGCAGACAGAGCCTACTGGAGCCTGTGCTCCGGGAAACACCATTAAGACATCACAGACTTCTACTAATGAAAGGCCTTAATGAAGGTCATGGTAACAACTTCACTAACCCACAAGGGAGAAAAAACTGGGCCTGCCAAAAGGCAGCAGGACTACATGAAGAAGAGGCCAGGCTTACAAACCCTTTTAAGCCCTCCCCATACCCTTCCCACGTCACACCCCTTTAGCCAGGTAAGCTACAGTGACAGTCGCGGAAAGGTAGTTGTGGTAGCATGGAAGTAGTGGTAACAGTAGAGTGGGAGTAGAAGGTGGAGCAGTAGTGAGGAGGAAGGAAGGAGTTAGTAGCAGAGGTACTGGTAGTCGAGTGGTGTTTGGAGATGGAGAATAAGGAGGAATAAGGAGAGTCTTGACATCTAAAGGTGGAGGTAGGCAGGCGGAGTGTACTATAGGAGGGACAGCAGTACCGTGGTAGGAGAACATCTTGGGACCTAGTGTAGGTTAGGGTCAGGTGAGACAGTGTGTGCAAGCAGAACAGGTAGATCTGGGCCGAAGCAGGCACTGTCCCATAATGTTCGTAGAGTACTATGCGGGTTAGGTTTGGGACAGCTAGTAGATCCATAGGGGAACAAGTAACCATTGTCTTAGGGATAACATCATTAGTCCCAGACAGAAGACCACAGGTGGCACCGATCAATAGTACTATATTAATAGTACTAATACCCGTTAAGGACATCTGGGTTAGGCAGGATGGAAGGGGCGGCCGGGGTAGGTGAGCGAGAGAGAGAGAGAGGCACAGCCCTAGCACCAATTCCTCAAGAACCCAATCAGCCCTGAGAACTACCCAAGAATACAGTGTCCAAATGTTTGTAAAGTCCCAAATAAACACCCTTGGACTTACTTCCAGAGTAAGCAGGGTTATTTGTGACAGGTCTCCCCATCACATTAGATTTCTGTGAGAAACAACCAGCGACTCTGGCCACTTCCCAGATCACCTGATGAGCGCCTAACAAATGCTGTTTTGTTTGCACGATAGGCAAAAGTATCATCTGGCCACTGGGCACAGCACTTAAATTAGAGGGATGCTTGAGACAGCTCTCCCTCAGCCTCTCAACCAATTCCTAGATCCTTGTGTAACACAGGGTACAATGTATCTGAGAGAGAAAGAGAGAGAGAGAGAGAGAGACAGACAGACAAAGAGAGAGAGAGAGCGAGAGAGGGAGAGATTGAGAGAAAGATTGAGAGAGAGAGAGAGAGAGAGAGAGAGAGAGAGAGAGAGAGAGAGAGAGAGAGTGTCATGATGCCTACCCCCGGAGCACCAGGCCAGGCCCAGCACCCCCGGAAGCAGGCATCATGCCCTCGGGTAAAAGCCCAGCAGCCCCTTATAGGGGCTCTTTGGACTCAGTCCTGGCGCCTGTGGCGCCAGGCTCATGTTGGACATCAGTCCTGGCGCCTGTGGCGCCAGGCTCATGTTGGACATCAGTCCTGGCGCCATAGGCGCCAGGCTCATAAAGGGAGGTGTTTTGTGCACTTACCTGATGCAGACCATGCTGCACGCTTCAGGCCTCCCTGAGACCTGAAAGGGACTATTTTTTCATAGGGACTATTTTTTCACTCGGCCGTGGGCAGGGAAGGATACATACCTAGTTGGGGAAGGATACATACCTGGGACTTCTTTGGAGGCTATTTAAGCCACGCCCAGACAGCAGCTCATGCTTCGCGTTGTTCTGCTTCCTGCAGCTTAACGCTCACCGTGTCTGCTCCTGCTCCTGGACTCCAGCCACGCCCGCCTCGAACCTGGAAGACCTGCAAGGAAGGAAGAGAAGAGAAAGGTGAAAACCAAGGACTATTTCAAACTTCTTACCTGCATCCGGAATCTTCTCGCCAGCATCCCTGAAGAAAGACTTCCATTTAAAAGCATCGCGTTGCTCGCTGCAGCGCCACGCTTCACTCACCTGTCCTCGAGACATCTCCCGGCTCCATCGCGGCTGTCAGCATCGGACGCCACATCTCTGCACCTAGGGGAGAGAGGAAGAAACAAAAGGTGAGCAGAAGGAACACAGAAGGAAAGCCTGATTAACAGCCATAATACTTACCGGCTTTTCTTCCACATTTCGGGTCGGCGCCGCCCCGTTGGCAGGTACCGTACCCCGGCCCCTATGGGGAAAGGACAAGAGACATTTCTGGGGAATGATAAGGACATTTAGAGGGATCGCCCTCATCACTACTCACCTCGGCAGTTTAACCTCTCGACGCATCGCCTTCATTCTGCACCTGAAATAAAGGACAGATCACAGGTTAGAAAGACAACATAAAGGGGGCCTCACTTGAACTTTGAACTTTCATGCTTACGGGGCATCGCTCAGGAAAGTCAAGTGGATTTTGCCAGCGCCATTCTGAAAACCAGTGAAGTAACTGGACGAACACGTGCCCCTGCACCAGAAGCAGGATGGAGAGTTCATCCTTCCAAACCATAAGGTGAGCTTAAACCGGGGTTTGGAGGAAGTTAGAGAGGAACGAAGGGGGAAGGGGGAAAGGGGGGATCTAGCACACTATTCTGCAGACTGTTAATCCCCTTTCTCATCTGCAGAAGGATATTCCTACGGGCCAGGCAAGCACGATTTAGAGGTCCTGTCCAATCGGTGTTCCGGGTCCTGCGCATCACGCTAGAAGAGGCCACAGCAATCCAGACTAGAACAGCGCCCCCGTGGGAACCAGGTGAGCGTTACAGAATGCGAAGCCTTCCTACAAATTCCCACCCAGGCGCTATGGAAACTTCCGAAACTGACCAGTTGTCCCAATTACTGGGGGAATTACGGGCCGAAGTACACGCCGCTCATCAAGAGACTAGTGCCCTCAGGAGGGAAGTGATTGTAATAAAGGATAGAGCTGATGACCTGGCTAGACAGCTTTTGCAAGGTCAAGCTGGACAAACTCCTTTACCCGGTTCCGGGGGGAACCCCGCTCCTGTGGTTTCCAGTAACCCAGTGCAGATTAATCTACCTGGAAACATGGCGCTGGCCCCACCTGAACGCTTTGCTGGGGACCCCAAACGATTCGCCGTATTTATGAATCAGTGTCGTTTGCACTTCCTATGCAGACCTGGGGCCTTCCCTAATGATCAGACCAAGGTAGCCTTTGTGTTGTCATATCTCAGCGGCTGTGCTGCCGATTGGTCAGTCCTACTGGTAACTCAAGATGACCCGATTCTTCGTGATTTTCAAGGATTTCAAACAAGCATGGAAAGGTTATTTGCTCAACACTCCCAGGGACAGGCTCTGGATGACGAACTTCTATCTCTGCGACAGGGCAATCAAGACCTTCTATCCTACATTGCAACCTTCAATAGACTAATTGTGGAAACTGGTTGGCCAGAGGATAAAAGAATCACGTTATTCTATCGAGGTCTACGCGGAGAACTTAAAGATGTCCTGGCACAAGTTGTAAATCCGCCCCAAGAATGCACTGAATATATAGACTTAGTGGTCCAATTGGATCACAGGCTGCAAAACAGAAAAGCAGATCGGTCCAAGTTTGAAACCCGGGTGTTGGCCAAGACCCACGCTAACCCCAAGGGGGCTGATGCCTCGGAGCCTATGCAAATCGGAGGTGTTAAAGGACCCCTAACTCAAAAAGAACGGGAAAGAAGACGACAGATGCAATTATGCCTTTATTGTGGGTCCTCTGGACACTTTCTACGAGATTGCCCGGTTAAGCCGCCCAAGAAGGTGGTATGAGCCGCTGATAAAATCCATGGAAACTCTGTATCGGGAAACGACCACGCTCGGGAAGCGTAGGGGTCCGCTTGCCGAGCTTGAAAACTAAGTCTCAGACCTCGCATTTCATTGTGCCAATGGTCCTCGTAGATCCGGAACAGCCTAAACGGTTGCATGCTATAAAGGCATACATCGATAGCGGGGCTATAGGAAACTATGTGAATCGAGAATTGGTCTCTAGGATAAACCTCCCTCTGCGTCCTAAAACCAACAAAGATGTCATCACCACAGTAGATGGAACCGAAATTGCCTCTCGACCGGTAACACATTCCACAGCTGAGGTGACACTTGTAGGTCCGGATGGCCATCGGGAGGCAGTTGTGTTTGATGTAATCAAGGCTCCACAGTTTCAGGTTATTCTCAGAATCCCTTGGTTAGAGAATTGATTGGCGAGTGAAGAGAATAACCTTCCCGGATTGTGCACAAACCTGCTACCCAGAAAATCCAAAGATTAATCTAGCATCAGTAACCTCTGTCCCCGTGCAACTACCTCCAGAGTACCAAGACTTTCAGGACGTCTTCCAAAAGGAACAGGCCAACACGTTACCTCCCCACAGATCGTACGATTGCCAAATCGATCTGGTGCCCGGTGCACAACCCCCTTGTAGCAGGATTTACGCCCTTACTGAACCAGAGAATCTGCATTTGAGACAATATTTAGATCAATACCTCGCCAATGGTTTCATTCGCCCGTCAAAGTCCCCGGCATCCTCAGCTTTGTTCTTCGTGCCTAAAAAAGAAGGCGACCTTAGAACTTGTATCGATTACCGCGCATTGAACCAGATAACTGTTAAAAATCGTTACCCTCTGCCTCTGATCCCTGAACTCCTTGACCAGGTGAAGGACGCTTGCGTATACACCAAGTTAGATTTCCGGGGGGATTATCATCTGGTACGAGTAAAAGAAGGCGACGAATGGAAAACGGCCTTCCGTACAAAATATGGACTATTCGAATACCAGGTGATGCCTTTCGGGTTGTGCAACGCGCCTGCAGCCTTCCAATTCTTCATGAACGATGTCCTTCGGGAACTCATTGATGTCTGTGTTGTCGTGTATATCGATGACATTCTTGTGTACTCCTCTTCGGAATCTGATCACAGAAAGCATGTCAGGGCCGTCCTAGAGAAACTGCGCCAGCACAAACTGTTTGCCAAGCTGGAAAAATGTGTTTTCCATACCACCGAGGTTGAGTTTCTCTGATTCATCCTGACACCTAAAGGGGTCCGAATGGATTCACGGAAAGTGGATTCCATCCTCAAATGGCCATCACCTAGTTCGGTGAAAGGTGTCCAAGGCATGCTTGGTTTTGCCAACTTTTATCGCAGGTTTATCCCAGAGTTTTCACGTGTGGTGCAACCCATCACTGCACTCTTGCGAAAAAATAAACGTTTTGAATGGACCGAGGAAGCCGAACAGGCCTTTCAGGAGTTGAAAGCTAAGTTCACGTCCGCACCTATTTTGAAGCACCCGCGTCCAGATCTCCCATATATAGTCGAAACCGACGCGTCCAGCTTAGCCATGGGAGCTGTCCTGTCTCAGAGAGACCCTGAAACCAACCAACTGCACCCCGTAGCATTTTGGTCCAGAAAGTTCTCGCCGCCGGAGATAAATTATGCGATCACCGATAAGGAACTATTAGCCATTAAGTCCGCCTTCAAGGCTTGGCGGCATTATCTCCTCGGCTCCCGGCATACCATCACCGTGATCACTGATCACCGAAATTTACAATATTCAAAAACTGCCAAGGCTCAATCGTCTCGACAGCTCCGATGGGCTTTGTTCTTTGCTGAGTTCGATTTTGTAATCACCTACCGCCCCGGCTATAAGAATGGTAAGGCGGACGCTCTATCCCGAATTGGAATGGAAGAAATAGACACAAACTCAGAACCTGTGCCGATAATTCCCAAACAAAGAATTTTGGGGATAACCACTTTACAAACCCTTGAAGACATTCAAGCACGAGTGAAACAATTCCTGGACTCTTCAGCCTTGCAGGATTGGATCAAAAGGGGGTCTAACTTTTCAGTCAAGGATGGCTTATCTTACTTCCAAGGATGCTTATTTTTGCCAGAAAAGGAATTGCAAGAACTGGTTATTTCCCGTCATCATGATACCCTGATGGAAGGACATCCTGGCATTGCCAAAACAGAGGAAAAGGTTAAACGACAATTCTGGTGGCCTTCCTGGCGAAAGGATATTAAATCTTTCGTGATGTCCTGTGGAGTTTGTGCCCAAAACAAAGGTCAAAAGACAAGACCCGCCGGTCTTCTTCAGCCCTTAGACATTCCACCAGCACCTTGGCACACCCTGTCACTAGATTTTATCACGGACCTGCCCTCTTGTAATGGTTACAATACTATTCTGCTCGTGGTGGATTTATTTTCCAAAATGGCCCACTTTATTCCGTTGAAAGGATTACCTTCAGCCTTTGTTCTTGCCAAAGAATTCCTCGAAAATATCATCCGTTTGCATGGATTCCCATCCAAACTAGTTTCCGATCGGGGAAGCCAGTTTATTTCTCATTTTTGGAAAAAGTGTTGTCAACTGGCACAAATCGACGTAAGACTCTCGACCAGCCACCACCCACAGACCGATGGTCAGACGGAGAGAACGAACCAGACCCTTGAACAATATCTACTATGTATGTTGCACCAATCGGAGGGTAATTGGAAGGACATTTTATGGGTGGCAGAATATGCATACAATAACTCGATACACTCTGGAACTGGTCAGAGCCCCTTTTATACCCTATATGGACATCACCCTTGTACTTCAGACTTGGACTCACCTCTGAGCCTTGAAATGCCCGCAGTGGACCATTTGCATTCTACGATTACTCAAGCCTTCAAGGATGCAACTGCACATTTGCAACATGCGAAAGGGAAATACAAAAAGAATGCAGATCTGCATCGAAGAGAGGCGCCTCCATACCAAATAGGGGATCAAGTATGGTTGGCTACCAAACACCTATCACTCAAGGGGCCTCGAACTTTTAATCCAAGGTATTTAGGCCCTTACTCGATCAAAGCTATAATCAACCCAGTGGCAGTCAAGCTCGATCTACCAGCTAACATGCGGATTCACCCAGTTTTTCATGTGTCACTTTTGAAACCAGTGCATCCAGGAACCAGATTAACAAAGCCACCAGAACCGATTCAGATAGATGGGGAGCCTGAATTCGAGGTGAAGAACATTTTGGATTCTAAGATCTCAAAATCAAAACTTTTCTATCTAATTGATTGGAAAGGGTACGGGCCTCAGGAAAGGTCTTGGGAACCCAGTGATCACGTACATGCACCTCGGCTGGTAAAAAGGATCCATCGGAATTTCCCAAACAAACCGAAACCTCCAGAAGGAATGACCTTGGGAGGGGTCTTGGGGGGGAGTGCTGTCATGATGCCTACCCCCGGAGCACCAGGCCAGGCCCAGCACCCCCGGAAGCAGGCATCATGCCCTCGGGTAAAAGCCCAGCGGCCCCTTATAGGGGCTCTTTGGACTCAGTCCTGGCGCCTTTGGCGCCAGGCTCATGTTGGACATCAGTCCTGGCGCCATAGGCGCCAGGCTCATAAAGGGAGGTGTTTTGTGCACTTACCTGATGCAGACCATGCTGCACGCTTCAGGCCTCCCTGAGACCTGAAAGGGACTATTTTTTCATAGGGACTATTTTTTCACTCGGGCGTGGCCAGGGAAGGATACATACCTAGTTGGGGAAGGATACATACCTGGGACTTCTTTGGAGGCTATTTAAGCCACGCCCAGACAGCAACTCAAGCTTCGCGTTGTTCTGCTTCCTGCAGCTTAACGCTCACCGTGTCTGCTCCTGCTCCTGGACACCAGCCACGCCCGCCTCGAACCTGGAAGACCTGCAAGGAAGGAAGAGAAGAGAAAGGTGAAAACCAAGGACTATTTCAAACTTCTTACCTGCATCCGGAATCTTCTCGCCAGCATCCCTGAAGAAAGACTTCCATTTAAAAGCAATGCGTTGCTCGCTGCAGCGCCACGCTTCACTCACCTGTCCTCGAGACATCTCCCGGCTCCATCGCAGCTGTCAGCATCGGACGCCACATCTCTGCGCCTAGGGGAGAGAGGAAGAAACAAAAGGTGAGCAAAAGGAACACAGAAGGAAAGCCTGATTAACAGCCATAATGCTTACCGGCTTTTCTTCCACATTTCGGGTCGGCGCCGCCCCGTTGGCAGGTACCGTACCCCGGTCCCTATGGGGAAAGGACAAGAGACATTTCTGGGGAATGATAAGGACATTTAGAGGGATCGCCCTCATCACTACTCACCTCGGCAGTTTAACCCATCGACGCATCGCCTTCATTCTGCACCTGAAATAAAGGACAGATCACAGGTTAGAAAGACAACATAAAGGGGGCCTCACTTGAACTTTGAACTTTCATACTAACGGCGCATCGCTCAGGAAAGTCAAGTGGATTTTGCCAGCGCCATTCTGAAAACCAGTGAAGTAACTGGACGAACACGCGCCCCTGCACCAGAAGCAGGATGGAGAGTTCATCCTTCCAAACCATAAGGTGAGCTTAAACCGGGGTTTGGAGGAAGTTAGAGAGGAACGAAGGGGGAAGGGGGAAAGGGGGGATCTAGCACACTATTCTGCAGACTGTTAATCCCCTTTCTCATCTGCAGAAGGATATTCCTACGGGCCAGGCAAGCACGATTTAGAGGTCCTGTCCAATCGGTGTTCCGGGTCCTGCGCATCACGCTAGAAGAGGCCACAGCAATCCAGATTAGAACAGCGCCCCCGTGGGAACCAGGTGAGCGTTACAGAGAGAGAGAGAGAGAGAGAGAGGGAGATGGTACAAAGATGACACCTGCCTGTAAGGGGTTCAGGGATAAGAGTACAGGGAGGACACCACGTTGGTTTGCCTATTAGGCCTTTTTCATGTGTTGCTATCACTCCTAATGCTTTCTGATAGCCTTCAAGCCTTTTTCCTGCCCTGCTATGTCATGTTATGAATTGCTATATGTATTTTCAGGATTGTCTGAGCCGCTCATTCACCTGCCCATTGATGTCTCTGACGACTTCCTGCACTAACATGTGCAAATTATAAATTCCAACACATGATACACATACCATCTGAGCCACCCATGCATGGCAATTGAACACATAATCCCAACAGACATCAAACATTAGAACACTACACCTCTGCCAGCAAGGTACACACCACAGGCCTGGTCAATTCCTCTTAGTGTGATGCTGGAAATACATTGGAGGGACAGGGCCTCCACGTCCTTGTCCTGTACTCTGTTATCATGTGTGTTTTGTGTGGGTTTTCTGCACAGGAGTCTAGGTGGGACACCTGGCAGTGCAGCTCTTCCTGTTTTTGGTTGTGGTGAACAGACCCCTGGGAAGCCCTTATGGCACCAATGGGTGGGGGTTACAACCATGTATCCCTAGTTTGTGTTTTTGGGCACCTGTGTGTGGCCCACAGAGCAGCGTATGGGCTGGTGGCATCTCCATGCTGAATTTGACAGGTGCTCTGAGTATCCTCCATTTTGGGATACCCAGGGGTATATGAATCAGTGTATTCCTGATAGGAGACAAGATGTCCCCTGTGGCCTCTTGCTTTCTATTGCCTGTTACCTTGTTTTCCCAAAGCCCTGGGATGCCCTGACTCTGTCCCTATCCCTGACTGGCTGTTGGGTGCAAGTTCCATATATGGTATTGTGGGGAAGTCCAGGCCAGACTGGCTGGAGCCGTCCCAGTGACTGCATGTTGTGGGTACACCCTTGGGGTGTGACCTGGGTGAATGGAGTGTGTGACCAATATACATTTCATGTTATGGGTGTCTGGTTTCTGGTGTGTGACACAATGAATGAGACAGCCCTGCCGAAACTGGTATGAATGCAGTGTGATAGTCAGTCCCTAAGAGCTGTCAACCGGAGGGGGGGTCCACCGAGAAACATTGAAGTAAGCGCCAGGACGTCGAGGCCGTTGACCACTATCACTGTCGACCAAGGTTCGGAGGACCGATGTAACCTCGTCGACCGGAGCCGCAACGCTCCCTTGCCTAAGAGCATTTAAACCAAGCCCTTGCCATCACCTTCGACCGCTTTGTCCCACCGGAGAAAGTCATGGTAGTCGACGAACCGAGGAGAATCCGCCGGTGAGTTTTACGCCACCCAAAGACCACAAAGACGCAGACGAAGATCCGACAGCCAGCCGTGGTAGAGTCCCGATCGTTGAGGCCAATGCCAACGACCCAACGCCCTTGCTGGGCCTATGTTCTTCATCGATCTGCTTTGCAGCAACAAACTCTCGTCATTGAGGTGCACCGCACGCCTCTTCACAGGACGTCCACGACCAATCGTCGACAAGCACCACGAAGTTAGAAGCTGCTCCCTTGACATCAGTGTTCCCACTTCTTCGTAGAAATCTCGATGACCCGTGGCTCCTGCTTTAAAGGGAGTCCACTCAAGAGAGATCCGTCGACGAACCATCAAAGTACTCTGCTAAACCAGGTACATTGGGGTAGTAGAACATTCTTAGCAGGAAACATATATGGACTGGGCTTGTTGATACACTTTGACAGGTTGGTGGGGGGAATCCCCACACAGAACTGTGTCTTTGGTAGGGACAAAGTATTCTGCCATTTGTTTAACCCAACTTGTCTTCCTTCCCATGTCTATTGTTGATTTCACTTTACTATTTGATTTGTATGCCATTGAGACTGTCAGTAGTTGATGCATTTTAAATGAGTCAAGAGTTAACTGTGGTACCACATAGATATTGTATATATTTACCATATTAGTATTGCCAAAGCACAAAGTGTGTTATTGGTTGTGTATATATTCTGGACCTTATTTATATAAAGAACTGTGTTATCACATGACATAGTTCGTGGATATTGCTTTGTGGGGGTTTGGGGACTACACTGTACTTAAGTACCAGCCCACATCACCTCCTGAGAGCTTAAGCCTTGATTGCTCGTCCATAGCTACCCTATAGAGAATCTTGGCTAGGGTGCTCTGTGTTTCTACTCTGCCATATAATGGTCAGGGGTACAGAAACATCCCTCCAGTCTTTACACCACAGGCACACAAGCATCTCCTTCCAAACCAAATGCTGTTATGCTCTGTACATAGATCACTGAGAAACTGACTTGTATCCAGAACTCATGATACCTCTGCTCTGTACTCATAAACACAATAGCAAAGGTATCTTTCATGTCCACCCTCCGTTATTGACCTAACTCACCCCCTGCCCTTTCTTTTGGATCTACCAAAGCATCTGGAGACCATGTAAATGGGAGCACAGAAGGGTTTAAATCCAATTAATATAAAATAAATGACAACAAAAACTGACTGTTTTTGCAAATAAAGGTAACATGATTGAAGGATAGTGTGGGCCTCTGACTTTCTCTGCCGGTGGGACTGCTATTGCTGTTTCCTGCGGGTTAACCAATGGAACTTTGACAGCTTGTTTTGATTGTTCCCTAACCCCTCTCCCTCGCAGCTGCCTATGAGCCCACACACTACTGGAGTTCGCAGAGACCAGCTTGATGTACAGAAGCAAACAAACACCCAAATCCTGGAAAAAGGAATACGCACCTGCGTCGAGCGGTCCCATCCGCAGATTCAAACAAAGATGGCAGCATCCCAAGTTAAAGACTCAGGCTACAGACCTGCTCTGCAGCATGCACTACAATTAAGTATAGCCGGGGGTTTATATTTCTCCAGCAAGCTTTCTAATGACTGAACTTGCGTGTGATTATCCCCGAGCTGACGTCAATTATACCCTTTTCAGTGGGTGGATCCACTACAATATATAAGGGAACAAATCACAAGAAATAGTGTGGGAATCAGGAGTTGGAGGTGAGAGAACCAGGAAGGAGATGGTGGAGAGCGTATGAGAGTAAATGATGAGTAGATGAGGTCAATGAGGAGTGGAGAGGAGGCAGTGAGGAGAACATCAGGTGATTGAGGAGCAGAGGACTGTAGAGGAGGTGGCGAAGAGAACATTGGCTAGAAGAGGAGTGAAGGCAGTACTGCAGGAGACGAGGATATCGGGGAGAAAAGAGTTGGTGATATAGGAACAGAGAAAGGGAGAAAAGATGTTGAAGATCAGAAGAGAGGATGTGATGACCGAGGTGCAGAGTAGTAAAAGCAGACTTAGAGAGGAGGAAAGGAGGATAACGAGGAAGTGGAAGAGCAACCAAGACGGGAATGAGTATGGCCAAATTAGAGCATAACAAATTGTCAAGGAGGAAAGAAAGAGAGAGACAGATGAAAGGGGGAAGCAGAGAGATAACCAGAAGAGTAGAGGAAAAGAATGAAGGACCCAAGAGGAGAGAGGTTTTCCCTGGAGCCGAGTTCCTAGGCTGAGTCATCCATGCCCACAATGAACTTAGGATAAGCCAAGTACATGTCAAGACCCTTATGCAAAGTATAAAATGCAGAAAATATTGCTGTCTCAGTGGGCGTGAGAGTTCATAAACATGGTGGGAATAGACAGCAAAATTAAGAATAGCCCGTTGTTGCACAGCAACCTTGCAACATGCAGCCTATTGTAGAACGTGAAAGATGTGAACAATACACAGAAAGAAAAGTTTTGCTGCAATGAGAAGGTGGGCAGTAGAAATTCCAAATTCCAAATGCCATGCTGCTTCACCATGGCATTCACCAGAAAGGGACAGAACTTAAGAAACCTGCTTCATGGGATAATGATGGGAGGGATTTCATAGATAACCTACATAAAGCAGCTTGGTCTGTATGATGATACATAAAAAGGGAAAGCTTAATTTTCTAATGACCCCAATTGCTGCTAACATTCACAGTTAATATGTCATTGTCAATGGTTTATAGCAGAGAAAGCATGCCCATGGTGATAGCCAACATCTACGCCCTGATGCGCTGGAAAACACACTGTTTTGAAGATGTTATGGGTCGCTTCTATGACTCGCTTGAATCTAAAAACTGTAATTTCACATTAGACCCAACTTTTGGCCAGTCGTCCAGTTCATGTAAAGGTTTTTGTGGATTTCTGATAAAGTTCAAGAAATAATAACTCTTACACGATTGTAGATACATTGAGGAAGCAAGAATGCATTGCATGATTCATCATCATGATTTTAGAATTCCTGCTATCTAAATCATGGACACACATGACTGTAAAGCGCTAATTCTTATCAACCACAAAATAAGATCGCCGGCTGTTGTTGCTTAAGCTGAATTGGACTGTGATTTTTGTAAGCATCTGGACCTTTTTTGTGGTGCTTTGTGTCTGTCACTGCGGGGTAAAATGGACATGTACTGCTGTGCAATGCTTTTATGATGAACAATAAATCTGAAGAATCCGTCATGCTGAAAGCGTTTAGAGTGATCTTGAACAGGATGGAGGGTACATTTACCGACATCTAATTGTGATACGATTATGGGCTACCCATAAGGGTAAGGTAGATAGGACAGCAGGGTTTGGGGGCTTCGAATTTAGTTCTGTAAAGCCCAATAGACATGCAGGAAAAACCCAGACAGTTGTAGATGCATTGCTCAGTAGGTGCACATTGGCTAATATATGCTGACAGTACGTTGTGATCCATGGGGCTGGCTCTAAAGTGCCCACGCTGGTGGCCTCACTTTTTGTAGAGAAGACTTTGCTTCAGTGCCTTGGGCATTCATGTTCTGACGTCTTGGGAGTGCAGGATTTGGATGAATTTCATAGATGGAGATAAGATGCTATATGGTGGCCCGACTACTAACATGAATGGCGGGTTGTCTGCCTGAAAAAAATATCTTTGAAAGACCTTGCCTTGGTTTCCATGTCCCCATCTTTTTTACTCAATATCATATTTCCATTAGTCAACGTAATGTAAAAAGGGCATAGTAAGCGGGGAATTAAAGTCAAGGTTAACAAATAAAGATGTGTGCAGGTGATTTGAATTGGACATCTTTCATACTGCAGGATAAAGGTGGTGTGCAGTGCAGGATCCTGCACACTCGTTTACATGTTATCCTGAACCTGGCTTCAGTTTGATAATTTGTGCAGAACATCTGTTTTTTTTAAACCTCTTAGTGGTTAGGGTAGCCAAAGGTGTGTGGGAATGAAGCACCTCTTGGTCTGCAGTGGAGGACTGTATGTTCAATAACAAACAAGGTATCCATGACACTGTGTCTTGGCCTCATACAGAAGATGCCTCAACCAACCATTCATTAGACCAGCCGACCGGACACAAAAGCATAAGGAACAAACAGATAAGAGACAGGCTATGTGTTATTATTTTCCTCAATGTCAATTAAAAGATGACTGCCATAATAAATGCAGCATTTGTAAAATAAGCCAGCTCAGGCCAAAACCACGGTACACTTTGTGAATGTGGAAATGGCTGTTGGAAAGAGGAGAATCGTATTTTGCTCGATGTTGGTGAGAAAATATTGGTAACTTCCCTGCTATGTCATATTGTGGTAGATCAATTAGTGAAACACCTGTCTCAGCTGACCTTAGTATGGACTTCTGAACTCTGAGAATGTAACCAATATATCGTCCTTAAATAACTATATCTTCATTAGGGCCCAAAGTGGGCACTTGTGGCAGATGATTCCATACCCTCTCATTAAAAGACTTCTAGGCCTGCAAGAATAGTGTTCAGCACTGTGTCTACCTGCATAGAAGTGCATATTGATTTCCACAACGCTGTTCAAACTGTTTTTACTCTTTTTATTAAGGTATATTTACACTTTTAAAGCTTATTTTATTTTTGTTTTGCAGCCTAAATCACCCGGGCAACCTGTCTCTCCGTTGCTCAAACAGGCTCTGGCTGTCCTTAATCCAGTAGTGACAGTCGCTCCTGCTTTCATGGAGGCCCTGTTTTTCATGGCGCAGGCTAAATATATGTCGGGTATGTATATAGCTAATAGTTTCAAACTGCTTAAGATTACTTTTATCTGATTGTTTTAATCCTTGTAAGAAAGTGTATTAACAAGCAGGCTCTCCTTTATACACAAATATAATAAGCATTATATTAAGAATCATGTTACATCAGTTAGCATAACATGTTGAAATTATGCTTCTTGTTTATTTAAAATCAGCACATTTTTGCTCAAACTGAGTTCAGCTCTGAATGCCAAAACAGAGCTATTCCAATATGCAGTACGCCAAAGGTAGCTTACCTCAGGGCAAATGTATGCCTATCATCTGTCCCTTATCCATCTGCTTTTCCTTTTCCTGTCAACCCTTGACACCTTTAGTTTTCCTTCTTGAACCAAATGGTGTTCCTTGGAATTCCAGACCTTCTAGGCGACACTTTTTTCTTTTCCCTGTGCCTCTACTATTACTAAAGCAAAACCTGTGTGTGGCAATGCAGCAGTTTCAAACAGGTTTGAAAAACAGCCTGTCTGCCTGCCGGATGGCAGCAATTCTCCCGGGTGTTTTCATGGCAATGTTCTGCGAGTCAGGCCCCTGGGATGCGTTGCTAAGTTTGCAATACATCTTGGGCCCTTGGAACTCCGCCAAAGTTTTCCGTTGGCATAAACCATATCTTCCTGCTGAGTGCGGGAGTGAATTTCATGAAAAAGAAATAAGTGTTCACAAAATGATAAGTCAGGATAATTAAGCAGTTGGCCTCCCTTCCCCACGTTTTGAGCACAGGGCAAGGCAGTTCAATCGAGCAAAGCGTACACTCTGGCTTCTGTGGCACAAGGATACAGTTCCATTTTCACAGTTCACAAAACTCAAAACCTTCTGTGTCCAAGTCTCTTTACTTCTCATAAGTCTCTTGATGCAGAGGGCCTTCTGTACCAAAAAACGGCACATATTCTTTTCGGTATTCATAGTATTCAATTCGGGTTTTCACTCTGGATCCCCCTCAGCTGGGCTCAGATTCTTTTCACAAACAAAAACTTCAACATTGGACCCCCCTCTTCAAGGGCTCAGATCTCTTTCCAAAACAAGGTTGAATTTGTCTCCCTCAGCCTGGCTCAGACCCATTGGATTTACTTTAAACTAGTGAAGACTTTCGAATGTGCACAGGGTTTAGCTTGGCCCGCTGCATGACCACTTCGATCTCTATACTTCTTTCACACTCAGCATTTCCCCAGAGTTCAATTATAAAGTTCAAGTAATTCCTTTTGGATTTCAATTTCAGGCGCGTCGCTCATTCCGAACTCTTCACACACTATTCTCTTTATATAATGTTGCTGCTTGCAACATTGGTTCAAAACACAAGGTGGTTTGGTATCAGTCTTTCGGACTCACCGGCTGTGTTGTGTTTTCGGACACCGCTTCGTTGTAGGAGCCAAGGACAGTACCACAGCAGCAATCACTCTTCCCCGCCTTGGTTATCTATGTGAGAGAGCCCTGGGTATCTCCGACACACTGTGCAGGTTTGATCAGCCTTAGTTCCTGGTCTTCGGTTTCTTACTTTCCAAGGCTCTTGAAAATAACGGTCTTTACAGGTCAAGGGTGCTTCCCTCCTTACAACCCTCTGCCGTCTTTCTCCTTGTATTAAACTGCCATCTTGGGACTGCTGTTTCCTCGTGGGTTTTATCTCGCTCAGAGTGTGCATTCATGCTCCACCTTTTATCTGTGTGTGGAAGTGTGATGGAAGTCAGGTGTGTGTAATGATCTGTAATTGCCTGACCTTCCCTGACCGTGGGGTTGGGACATGTCAGGTATACGTCTCTGGTGTTAGTCCGTTGTCGCTCACGGTGAACTGTCCGTAAGAAAGTGTCTGTGTCGAGACGGGGGTTAGGAGGTTGAGTTTCTAGGTATCCTACCTGGTAGGATGGGGAAAACGTGTTACAGGGAAGGGGATACCGCCTCTCGCCGTCGGTGTCCCACTTCCACTGCCCGAAGAATCCTCATCCATGTGATCCTTCCACACTGGTCCATCCCCAGGAACTGGATCCAAAAGCGATGGGCGTGTCCTGGCCACCTGGATGACAGATCCCTGGGGACTAGCAGGTGAGACATCTTCGGGTTTCTTACACTAACAGCTAGAAGACGTGTTTCACCAGAATCACTGCATTCGATTCTAGCAATGCAGAACTCTCCACCTACTGGTAAGCAGGTTCGCTTTCATCCGGTACTGCCAGTCTCAACCCCGTCTACCTCTGAGTTTATACTGGCATGTCCTCATTCAGCACCCCCAGATCTGCGGAGAGTTAAACCAACTATCAATTCTTTTGTCTTTGGAACATGCCAACTCCATGCATTTACGTTTAACAATGATCCGGAGACCAAGTATGGACTCAATCATGGGCTATCCAACCCAATGTTTGAACAGAGGAAGGAGGCCTTAGAGAGGGCCACTGCACACTATAATGAGGCTCGTCTACGAACTGGAAATTTCAATCCAGAGCCATTCCAAAGTACATCACTGACTTAGAACTTTTGACAGGATGTGACTTCAGCCTTGCATCACAGGACTCATCTAGTAACATCACGCCGAAGAACAAAGACACAGCATCTCAGACTTTGACCAGGCCATCCTTGCTGCAACCACCAACGCGTAACTGCTGATATCTCTGGGACTAATATAATTTACGGGTGACTTTTGGAATAAATCACCCCCGAATGTTTCACTAGGTGCAACATGAGGGAAGAAATGGGGCCAATTCTCAGCAGATATAAACAAAGAATTAACAACTATATATGAACAACAGGAATTGGTCTCTATGGCTGTCAGAGCCAACACTGATATCCTAAATGAGCTGAATGAGAAAATGTCATTTGTAGAAGGCTTTCTGAGGAGGTATTTCTCAAGGGAGGTGAGCAATTCAGAGTCTCCTCGCTGTTCACATAAATGTGAGGTGCGGGGCAACAAAGGGCAATATGGTAACATTAAGTTATATGGAATTGCCTACTAGTGTGGTGGATCTCACTGAGACACAGGGGTCGGTACGAGGAGATTCTCCATCACGACTAGTTGAATGTATGGCATCTTCAGCCAAGTCTTGTGCTAGCATGGATTTGTCAAGGGAGGAACTAATGGGGAAAGACGAGGGTACTGGGGAACTTAATGATGTGGAAGCTCAGGAGTTGTTTTCTCCCAAGTCAATATACAAAATTAAACACACAATATTTACCACCCGCCCCAGAGACTGTATTAGTGGGATCAGCTGGTTGTACCCCGGAATATCATATCCAAGACACAGGGCCAACTCCTCTCCACCCTTTTCACAACAGAGAAGTAGGAAAAAAAAGAGGGCTGTAGGGGGAAAAAAACGAAGAACCATCCTCCAATATGACAGTTCTGCCAACGTTTCCAGGAAACACGTGAACCAAATGTCAACAGTCGACACTATTATTGATCTAAATGTTCAGACTATAGCCAATATACAGGAGGGGGGTCCTTCCAGGCAACAAAAAAAGGGGATGTCGCGCAGTAGATGACTTGCCCCTACATATGGAGGGACAAAGCAGTACCCAGTTTGCGAGGTGCAGAGAGATAGGCATGGACCCCATCATTATCGAGAACACAGAGTCAAACTCTCAGCGAATAACTGTACCTGTTGCTTCTTTGAATCTGCCACCAAACATCCCACAGAAACAGAATGAAGCCCTAGTGCGAGGTCAACAATCTAAATTGACATCTTTCTGGGATACTAGGGTCAACTAACATTATACATAAGGATCCTCACCCAGACATTCAGTCTCGGGCGGCGTCCTTTACGGGAAAACAATCCAACATCCCAGTGGGAACGACTTTTAGCCTTGCAGTGGATAAATTACTCACTAGGCAAGGTTTTCGCCATGAGAGTTCTCTGCAACATTCTTCACAAAATATTGTCCCACAAACTACTGGGATCCGGCAAGATCTTCTAATACCATGCCCAGCTCGTTGTCTAGGACTCTAGGCTGGGAAGTGAATGAAAAAAGGCATGGTTTGGTACGCCTGAATAGGTCAAGGGTTTTAGAGTTGTTCACTTTGAAAATGGTCTGGGGACGGAGGGAAACATTTCAAGGCTTGGGTTATGAGCTGATTAACTTTGATTCCGAAGAGGCAGCAAAAGAGTTTTTGGCGCCACCTTGTAGTCTTCCTATGCAGCCGACAAGTATAGAGGGACAGACTACACGGGTCTTGACCTCTGTCCAATCAGAACTACCGTCCTTCGCTAAAACAACAGCTGGGCAGGACCGGTCATGGCTGGAGTCGCCCATCAACACCTTTGCACTATTGTCCATGGGCCTTAACCAACCCTAGCCCCTGTGGAATTACATGTGCTTCCTGGAAAGTATGTGGCCTGGAATGGTCGGGCAGATTTACACAAATTGAATGTACTTTTTATCCAGGAGACTATGCATGCGGGCAATTTTAGTGGAGGATTATTGTACTTTTTCTGTTCCTACTATGGTTGGGGCTAAAGGCAGACCCAGTGGTCGTGTGGTAATTGCCATAGACAATCATTTAAACTTCACAGCCAACATGTGGCGGTCGGAGGAGGTAATACTGGCAGTTCAGATGATGCTTCAAGCTATAGGAACTGAGGGCCTCCTGGTCATGGTGTATTGGAACCCAGCAAGAGGATCAATAGAAAGGTTCCATGCCCGATTGTCAGAGTTATTTGATTCTTGGTTAACGGTGGGGCGCCACCATTCCATGATCATTGGGGGAGACTTCAATGCACATTGCGATGAAGGTCCATCCATAACTTGAACTTGATGCATAATGTTTGTACTTGATCATTAAATGCTGGAAGTGTGAGAGTGTGTCGGAGGCAGCTTTACCAAGTAATCGAGCGGAGCAGAGGAGATGAGGTGCGGCTTGACACACAGAGGTCCTTTCCTCTAACTTTCAGAGTGAGTGAGCGTGCAAAAGCATACTTTCTTCCCATGTGAAGGGGAGAACTGGTACTACAGTGCTATATCCAGCAGCAGCCAAACAGACCTGCAGCCCCGGTTCCAGGTATTCGGTCATCTGAGAGGGTGCTATTTTTCCAAGCACGGTGGCACTGTCTGTGGAGCTTGTAGCTTTGTCAAGTGGGCGGCAAGCCTGCAGGGGGCTGGTTTGGGCTCATCACGGTAGTGCTCTGCTGGCGAGGCCCTGACAGGCTGTGTTTTACTCTCTTTGTTGCTTCACTGAGTTGTGGTGAGCTGTGTAGAGCAGAGCAGAGTAAGGCCTCACTGCTGGTGGTAAGCGGAGGGTTCGTGTAACCAGCTGGGGAATCGGAACTGCCGGCAGTCAACCACCTCACTCCCTATATCCATTGCAATTACCCACCCCTTGTCACATACGGTTCCCTACGCGGTGAGTGCAGTCATCACCCCACATTGAGTTACGGCTAGCACCAGGGAACAAGCCCCTGAAACTATTGCCATAGAGCAGGCTATGTTCAATACACCAAACGAAACCCGCAGACAAAAACCAAAGAGAACCGTCAGAAACACATTGGCAGATGGTGCAATAAGGGAAGTAACATTGCTGGGCGCAATGGACATTTGGGCAAATGTCACGCAATCGAGAGTTGGTGGTAGGACTCGATATATGCCCATAAATAAGGATAACTCTGCATCCGCTGGGAAATGCACAACCAACACACCGGGGCAAATTAAACAGATAAAACGGGGGCAATAAAAGAAACCCCTTACCCAGGGATCAAACCTCCGACACTAGATCTGCTGGCCAGAATTCTACAGCCAATGTAAAAAATACCTCCTTGGTTCAAGCTGGGCAAAAAAATAAAGATGTTCAATCAGGGGAGCCCAGGCTGGTTGATGCCAGTGATATTCCATGGCACCTATTAGTGAAGCAGAGGCTACCCGGCTCACTGCCCAGGAAAGGTTTTGGGTCCCCCTCTAAGTACCTAACAATCGTGGAAACAGTGCCAACAGCTTCTAGCCCCTTGCTCAATAGGTCCCGGTTGTTGGACCTATTTCATTTAATACCGGATCTAGAAATGATAGCCTCTAAGGACATTGAGCGAGTAGAACTTCGAAAATATTTCAGCCAGCCAAACTGGGGACTGATTACTTTTATCTCGCCCATGATGACCAAAAGAGTGTGCACGAATGCTAAATGCTAAGCTTTTCCACGAACTTGGTTTGGAAGTCTTCCTGTTTGAGTCGAACAAAGTAGTGTGTGAAGAAAGGATGTCACACAGGAGTCAAAGTATGTTCAATGGGGGCTTTTCTCAAACCAATAATTGGGTTACCAGCATGAGGCCTATGTATGGGGTGGAAGAATACACCAACTTTCTTAGAAAACAGGGAAGCTGGCTGAAAGCTTATGATGCTGGGGAATGACCACTGGCTGGTTTGGAGACTTCCTTTTCTGTTCTATCTTGGAACTCCTGTGGTCACAGCTCTTTCTTGGTAAACCCGCTAGGCGGGCAGGAACATAGGATGTCTAATCTTATTATTTTGCAGGAAACCTGGCTAACTGCCCATTCTTACATGGATGGCTACATTACAATCTTCAGACTTGCTTCTCCTGTCCTTAGGGGCCACTCGAAGGGGCAAAAGCTGAACATATGCCTAGACCATGGAAGGGTACCAAAAAACATATTCATTTATTGGCATAGTATTGAGGGGCTTTACTGGTGTCATTCTGGTTCTGGTTCTGGGTATCTATGATCATCCTCGCCACAAACACACTGGCAAACTGATGGATGCAGTTTGTGATACCATGTTTTCATGGGCTCCTTATCACAAGAAAGGAGGTATTTTGTTGGCAGGGGATTTTAATGTGAACTGTCTGCTAAGTGGGGGAAAGGACGAGGAGAATTCCCCTGGCATGGGGATTGGTCCAGATTGGACGTCGCTTTTGGTGGAGTTCAATCTTGTACCACTGCCCATGAACAAGATAGGGCCAAACTATACTTGGTGCAATGTTACCTCATCCTCCCTCATTGATTTTATATTCACCAATCAGGCGGTATGTGATCTGAAGCCCATTTTTCTGACTAAAGTGATGACCATTAGTGACCATCTCACATTGAAAATGACTTTTAAAACATTGAAACCTCACTCCAGAGAACAATTGAAGCAACCCCCCTCTGTAAATCTGCGAGGAAATCGCCTTTGCTGGTCCCTTAGAAACATAGACGATCTAAACTCAGAAATAAAAATTATGACTACCATGGTGAGGAGTTTCTCGCAAAGTAGGCTTGGGACCTTAAAACCATAGTCATTTCAATAAGGAATCATGATAAAAGGAAATGGCAGTAAAACTAAAGGGAAACACACCCTGGGTACCATATAATGCTGCCATTGCTAATAAAAAACGTATAGCGAACACTGAGTACCGTAAAGTAAAAAGGAGTTGAAGTATGTCTTTGGTAGACATTAAGAATAAGCTGTCTGCCTTAAGAAGGAATTCAGTGATCACCAACACAGGGATACTACAGATAATGGCAGTACATAAACAGGATAATTCGCACACATGACTCAAAGAAGTTTTGGTTTATGATTTGTTCCATCAGAGGTGGACAATTGGCCTTAGAGGTCTGCCCTGTTACTGATGAGGGATGGGTCTTCTATATAGATAAGTGCTTCTGGGCCCAGAGAGCTTGTGTGTTTAGTGATAAGGATTGCTTGCCGGAAACCTCAAGAGTATGGTCTCAGGCAGAGGCGGTGGACTTAGTGGCATTAATAAAGAATGCAAAGCCCTCTGGGGCAATGGGACCGGATGGGCTTTCAAACATTGTATTGAAGAAAGATCCTGCTATGTGGGCAAAGCTAATGAAACCCATTTTTCTCCACATATGCAAAACGGGTGATATTCCAAGCTCGTGGCATGAATCAATCTTGATCCCTGTGCACAAACAGGGCCCTCGCACTGACCCTGACTGCTATAAACCTCTTGCAATGATGGATTGCAGTTCTAAAATCTTTGCTGGTATTTCGCTTGATATGCTTACCCGCTGGTCAGAAGAAAACCAGCTCCTAAGTAAGCACCATTTTGGCTTCAGAAAGGGTTTTGGCACTAAGCATGCCCTATGGTTACTCAACAATCTTATTTCTGATATATATAGGTACCCTGATACTCCACTATATGTCTGCTTTGTTGACTTTAGCTCAGCTTTGGATATGGATCAACCGTAGTAAATTGTGGGTAAAACTGGTGAAGCTAGGGATAGACCCTTGCCTCCTATATTACATCAAACAACTGCACCACAAAACAACGGTGAATGTACGATCTTCACAGGATGGTAGCTTATCACATCCTATTGAGACTAATGTGGGCCTGAAGCAAGGCTGTGTTTTGGCCCCATTTTTATATAACCTTTATATGGCTGATCTGAATAAGGCCATGAAGGCAGCCCACAACCGTCCCCCGCGATATGGGTAAGAAGCAGTAAACACACTTACATATGCTGATGATATTGTTATCCTCGCTAGAACATCCATTGGCCTACAACTTTCTCTGAACGCTTTAGAGACATATGCAGAGGAAAATGGGCTTAGGATAAACTTGATAAAAACTAAGACAGTGATAATCGGCAGGAAAATACAGGGGAGAGCCAAGTTCAATTGGCATTTGGGCCCAAACAAACTGGAAATAATAGATAAATATAGGTACCTGGGGATACAGGTAAGGGCGTCCCCGTCTCACACATATCTATACGATACCATAAAACTGAAGGTCTGGGCTGAAGGTCTGGGCTAAGTGGCTTGCTATTAAGAAGGTGATTGACATGTGGGGGGAGAATCATTGGACGCTAAATTAATTGCCTATAAAACAGCAATTGTGCCTGGGCTCCTATATGCCCCGCACACCTTTCCTAGGAGAGCAATTAATTGACTCTCAAAACTGGAGGGAAAAATCTTGAGGTCCTTGTTGGGTTTACCGGGCACCGTACCAGTGGAGGTGATAAGACTGGAACTTGGTCTCCAATCGCTTGTCTCAACCTGGACAGTGGCAGCTTGTAAGTTATGGGTGAGCATTAGATTTGGCAGAGACAGGTACCTATTGCTACTGCACTCTAGTATGGCCCATTCAAAACGATATTCTCGCAGTGTATACTTTAAGGAATCTGAGCGTATGGTACAAGCTCATAGCTCTGAGATATCTTTGACATGTTCCTCTGAGTATGAGGTCCCTGTTTTCTTGGGAAAACTTGACATTGTGAGTAGGAACCATGACAGGATCCTGACCCTCGCGTCTTTAGACGCAAATGCGCATACTTTGTTAAACAGGAGGGGTTCTCTCAGGGCCCAAGGCAATATATAATCAAGTGGCACTTTCTGCCTTGATGTATTTTGTCCTACAGCTGCACCTAGACATCTTGCCAGTTTTTGGCGTTAGGGGACCTTGGCAGTGTATCTCGATTGAACAGCGCCTCTGCTTTCTGAGCTGCAAACTGAAACTATAAGGCATATCTTGACGTCTTGCCCAAACTTGAGTGCCAACTATGATAAGGCTTATGATAATTTTAGGTCGTGTGAGAGGGACCAGTTATGGAGCATGCTCTTTGCCGCTTAGTCATACGTGGTGGTTTCTGCCGCACATGATGTTTGGCTTAAGGTAGAGATTATGTTGGAAGCAAAGGGCTGATCCGCCTGGGCCCTGACTTCATATAGCTCTCTTATTGGTATCAGTTGATGGTGTGACTAGATTGTGTGTCAGTTGATGGTGTGACTAGATTGTGTGTCATGGACAGTACTACGGTTTAACAGAACTAATGATAAAAGATCATTTTTATTGTGTTATGGACTGTACTGAAGTTTAACTGAACTAATGCCAAAGGTTCTTTTATTTGCTCAAGGAGCTCTTTTTATGTATTTTAAATGTATTGTTTTTCACTGAGAAATGGCACTTTAAACTATTTCTGCAGGTGATGAAAAACCCCCACTGAACAGCCTAGCTATCACTCACACATGCTAAGTGGTGAGCCGGGTGGCTTACCACTAGGCCAATCAGAACAGAGTGTGACTTGGGTTGCTAAGGCAATGCAGTCCAGGGTGCCAATTCCCCTCCCACACATCCTGTGGAACCCAGACAGAGTGGGACCATTTGGAGGGCTTCTGTGGAGAAGCCCGCCAAAATAGTGGAACAAAGGACTCGACCTTGGTTAGAGTTACAGAGACGGACACGAACGCCATTTTAGAAAAGAGTTCTGGCAAAAAGACCCAACCGTTGATTTAATATTAAATAAATAAATCAGCGGTATCTTTAACATTGCACCAAAAAGTGGTGCGTTTAAAACCAATGGGAAAATCCCATAGGAAATATTCCGGTGGAATATTTTGCATGGTAACCACAATCAAATTAACCCCTTCCAGTACTTCCACAATATGATGGTTTGTACTGGTTCTGTTAACAATTTTGGACAAATAAAGTCAATGGTGACTTTACATGCCCTGGGAGACAGTAGTCAGTCCCAGGGTATGGAGTCTATGTTTGGGGGTCACTATGACACCCCTTTGTTACTGCACTGAGGGTGCTGTATAACACATACACAAAAACAGATGATACCCTATGGAGTAAAAGACCCCATAGCCCATAAGCACATACAAAGTCAAAGACATGCCTCAAATCATGCCTAAGAGTGGGAGGTTTGGGAAATTAGCCTTATAAGAGAATTCTCCTTAACACTGACTCTTCCAGCAAGGTGTTTTCGATTCTCCTACTCAGAGATCTTGACACTTTTCTGGCAGAGAATGACATCCTGTCTCGCTTCCAGGTGGGATTTCGCAGACACATGGGAACCTCTCTGAATGCCACGATATTGAAGTATCTGTTGCACATTGGGAAGGCTTTCCAGGGAGGCAAGATATATATGGCCTCCCTGGACTTGTCTTCTGCCTTCCATTGTGTGCAAAAGCAGTTGCTTTGAGACAAATTACTGCAATTTAAGGTGCCGAGGTAATTATGGCAGTTAATTGCACTACTGCACAATAACTCTAGGTTAAGGGTTCACCTTACTAAGGAAGGGTCGGTGTCTAGGCCAATTCTGACCAACTTGGGCCTCAGACAGGGTTGTACCCTGGCACCGACCCTTTTCAATTTATACCTAAGAGACATTGAACAGCTGTGGGCTACCCAACAAGTGGTCCCGGTTAAATTGGGACATTTACAGCCTCATTGGTTGGCCTTCGCGGACGACATTAGCATTTTTGATAGGACTCCGCAGGGCCTCCAAAAGAAGCTGAGCATCTGTTTCCAGTACACTCTCATAAACAACCTAAAGGTCAACAGACACAAATTCAAGGTGGTGGTGTTTTCAACCAATACGAAGTCTAAAACAATGTGGTGGTCCTTGGATATGGAAAGGGTCGAACAGGTGGCTTCTTTGCGCTATCTAGCTTATAACGAAACCAATGTATCATCTATCAACATGTGGACGAATATGTTGAAGAAAAAAATGGTACCCTTGTTGTCCCACATGAAGATCATTTACAGGAAGCTATGCAGACATTCTTGTCTCCCTGTCATAAAGTACTATTTCGGTAAGATCAAGCCCATCCTACTGTACGGCCTAGGTATAGCTTCAGTAAATCTGGGACACAACCTGGATTCCATGCAGGACATAATATGGAAAAATGTGCTGGGACTTTCGAGCACCATTCCAGGGTCAATTTTGAGACACAAGCTAAATCTAATCCCCCTGAATGCCCGATTCCAATGGAAACAGCTGTCAATTCTTCAAAAATGTCTCTCCCTGCCCCCCCCAATTCCATTTTGAGGATTTAAAAAAAATCCTAACCTTATCCTCTGTTAAATCCGTCAATCTTTTCAGAGGCTTGGATGTTCTGTTGGACCGTATTGGATCCTCTGAGATGGAATTGATGGAAAATCCTGAGGCCGTGAAGAAAAAAAAAATCAGGGATGATTGGAGACTGCCCCTGGAGGCTCTGGGCACCTATTCATTTTACCAGGGATATGCAAGGTTTCCGCGTAGGCTGGGCAATCTTTGTGTATACCTCAAATGCTTTCCATGTGCTAAGGTCCGTACGACATACATGCGATTTGGGTTAAATCAATTTAAAACCAAAGAACGGGTGAGGAACAACAATCAATGTACTGTTGTTTCTGAAACTTGAGTGGTAGTACAGAAAAATGCTTAAGCACTGGATTCTGGACTGCCATAATCTATCCTCGTTGAAAACGTTATCATTTCCCAAAGAAAGTGACAGTTTTTTCCACGGACAGCTCAAAGGAGATGCTGTGGTCAAGACTCATGTGGGGAAAGAACCTGTCTCTAATTCTGGCACTTGTTTGATTTTTAACTGCTATCAACTGTACATGAATTGTAAAGAAATGTTTAGGATTTAAGAGGTAATAACCAACTGATTGATTTTCATTGCATTATAGTGTGTATTATTTGTTTTTTTTCTTTTCTTTTTCTCTCTTCCGTTGGATGAATGTAACTTTTGTTTTTCTTCTTCTTTTTTTTCTTTATGTGAAAACATTGTGTAAAGTTGTATTTAAACTAAATCGCAATAAAAAAAATTAAATAGTCCCCCTGTGGGTTGTACTCAGTGGGAGAATCTCATGGGGAGGGACCCCACCTATGGGACTAAGGAAAGCTATCTGGGGAGAGCGTGGAATTCCAACACTGCACCACACTCTCACTTGCCCTCCTCTCCTATCCATGTTACCTCTATACACAACACTTCCATGTATGTCGGTAAGATAGAAAACCCAACCTCCTTGAGAAGGACTGAGATGAGGGAGGGTAGGGACTACCTACTTGAAGCATACTTAAAGAATGTGCATGGTACTGGGATGAAGAAGAACCTAATCTACCCAAGGGAAATTCCAAGAATAGGTACTGAGATGAAGAGGCGATGAAGAGTACTCCTAGGAACCACAATGAGCATTCTAGTGGTTGCCAGTTCCTCATTGGTCCAAGTATGGGTGAAAATGAAGAGAGACTCAGGAAGAAGTTGTCTAGTCCTCCCTGGAGGAACTGTGAGAGCAGGCATAGTGCAGGAAGGAAGCATACCGGGATGCCAAGAAAGGAGCAGTAAGGTAAATGGCCGGTCCAGAGTGGAAGGACCACACAGCGAGCTGGCAGAGAAAAGCTCCCAGCATTTCTGAAGCTTGGGAGGTGCGTGGAGGAAAAGCTGTGCTGCCCAGAGGAAGATTAAAACTGTAGAGCTGCCACAGCTACTTGAGACCTCTTGGAAACTGCGAGGAGACTGGAGGCGAATTCCTAGTCCACCTAGAGCCCACAGCAACGCTCCCTGAAGGTAGGGAGGTACCCAGGTTGGCTGGTGTTGACATAAGAAGGTGCAGTCAGCATTGTTATAGTCATAGTACCTGGCAAGATAGTGAACCAGGTCTGTCACGCAACAAGAGAAGTGTATGGGACTGGGGCTGTTACCAAATCAGATACTGCATTTTCCTTTGGGGTTTTCTCTGAGGCCCCTCTGATGCGATGAGACTGGGGTACAGTTGTACAGCCGTTCCAAGCAGGGTCGCATCGCTGTGGAATGCGTGTTACGCCTCAGACAGCCCCTCCTGAGTAGTACACAGCTGACGACACTGCTAGAACTGGATCGGATCCCCAAGGCCAGAAGCTGCCTCCCAGATATGACAGAGAAAGCATTTTGCAACTGCAGCAATACTTCCCCTTTTCTCTCTTATGGACCTGTTTGCTATTATACGTGCTGTGTCATGGGTGGAGAATATGATATGATATGATATGGCATTTATAACGCGCCTATACACAAGTGTTTCAAGGCGCGACGAGGCAAGGGAGGGGGAACAGAGGGAAGACAGACAACGATCCTACTAGGCCAGGTGTCATTCAGATCGCGCAAGTGCATGGGAAGGGGTAGGGGGGAAAGTGCAGTAAATGGCATAAAGAGTAATAAACAATAAGTAAAGTATGGCCAGCTGGTGGCAAGTGCAAGGGTAAGTGCAGACATCAGGTGTCAAGTGCTCGAAGTGGAACTGTGGGGATACTGAAAAACAGTCCCTAAGTGCGGGGGTTGCCAGAAAGGCATTGCAAGTGTGCGAATGGCAGGGGAGGGGACCTGGGCCCGGGATCAGAGGGTGGTCAGGTAACTAGTGCAGTTTCAGTTTCAGCCTGGAAGTCAGCAGAGGGGAGGAGGAGAAAAAGCAGAAGCAAAGAGAAAGATTTTTAGGTGTTTCCGGAACCGGAGATGATTCTTCTCAAGTTTAGGGGAGGCAGGGAGGCTGTTCCAGAGGGAGGCTCCAGCCAAGGACCAACTCGTTGTTTGGAGAAGCTACTGACCCTGAGGGAGTTGGAGGCGGATGAGCGAAGAGCTCGAGAAGGAAGATATGTAGGAAGAGAGAGCTGAAGGTATTGAGGCCCCAGAAGGCCTTGTGGACAATGCAGAGGGTTTTGAATTTAATCCTTGCAGCCACTGGGAGCCAGTGCAGAGATCTCAGTCCTGGAGAGATACGCTCCCTGGGCTTGAAACCAAGGACAAGTCTTGCAGTCCTGTTCTGGATGGCAGAGAGTAGAAGCAGGCAGAGTTAGAAAGAGGCTGTTTCAATAGTCCACCCTAGAGAGAACCAGAGCTCTGGAGAAAGTGAGCTTCTGGGGGAAGGAGAGGAAAGGAAGAATACCTCTGAGGCAGTGCTGCTGGTAGTGTGACTTCTGAGAGACGTCAGAGATGTGAGGAGAGAAAGAGAGTGTAGAGTTAAAGATGACCCAGAGCTTTTAAGCCTCACAGGTGGGAGCAGGAAGGGGGCCAAGGGAGGCCGGCCTGAGAGTGACAGGAAAGGAGGGAGCTGGTGTTTCAATGAGGAGAATCTCAGTCTTATTGGCATTAAGGCAGAGATCATTGGGAGCACACCACTCCTGGATGGCGGACAGGCAGTCAGAGATGAGAGAGGGAGAAGAGGTGGCTGAAGGTAGCCTGAAAATGAGCTGAGTGTCGTCCGCATAGCACTGGAAGTTGGGGCAGAGTGCAGCAATGCGGTGGGCAAATGGTTTTAGCCACTCCAGTTGTATATAAGGATGAGGCAGGCCTGGTGGGCTAGAGCAGTGAGCAGTCCTTCCATGCGCAGCTCTGTTTCCATTACATGCCAATTCTTTCTACTTCTGGTCTCCTGTGTATTATATGTGTTAGAGTGCACAATGGATTCTGGGGGAACAGGATGAGCTTGTAACAGGGACCCTCAATCAAGAGAAGCTTATGGGACTGGGGCTCTCAACCAATAGAAGAAGTGTGCATCAGATGCTATTCTTCCTCGTCACAGTATGTGGAAGAAGGCAAAGCAAGTCTTCCAACGCGGGTATGGGACCCGCACTAAACGAGGGGGAGCATTGCGATCACTTTTCCTTGTTGCAGTATCTGGGAAGAAGGCAAACCAGGTCTGCCAACATAGGTCTGGGACCCACACCAAAAGATGGAGAGCATTGCAATCACTCTTCCACATCACAGTACCAGGGAAGAAGGCAAACCAGGTCTTCCAACGCAGTTCTGGGACCCGCACCGATAGAGGGAGAGCATTGCAATCACTCTTCCTCATCGCAGTACCTAGGAAGAAGGCAAGCCAGTTCTGCCAATATGGGTATGGGACCTGCACCCAAAATAAGAAGAGCATCAAAATCCCTTTTGGTCAACAGTACCTTGGATGAAAGTGAACCAGGTCTGCCAAAAGGGGAAACCAACAAGAAGTATGGGTCTGGGAACCGCACCCATGAGAAGGAAGCAAAAGCATAACAACTTACTAAGGACCATGCTTGGCAGGGAAGTGAACCAAGTTGGCCCAACCAAATAGTAGAGAGAAACCAGGGGTATGGATGCATTCGCCCTGCTGTTGGTGAACTGTATAGCTGTGAAACAAAAGCCAAGAAAGGCCAGGACACGGGAATCATTCCCCTAGCACTGTGAATTGTGTTAAGAAGCCTGAAGAAGGACAGGGGAAGGGAGTGAAGGCAAGCGTCCCCAGCCAGCACGATCCTCCCCGCAATGAGAGACAATGACGGACTCTCCCAAGTCGGGAATAAAGCCAAGACAGAGTGCGGGTGAGCTTAAATGGGAGTTTATCAATCAGAATAGGGCATGCAAAGAACTCTGCAAACTCCGAGAGTGCTCTGTCTGACAATAGCAAAGACAGGCGTATATATTTACAAAAAACGTCATCAGTGCCTACATACTATAAGGGGCACAAGTTCAATGGGATTGGGTGGCGATGACTAACTATAGGTGCTGCTGCAATGTGGTTGGCCTTGGCTGGAGGACGTCACTGGTCAGCCTCGTGGTTTGGGCTGGGCCTGGCAGGTCAGCTGAGTTCATCCGGGCAGTGTTGTTGTGCCATTGTGGCCAGTGTCAGAGATGAATGTCTTTTCCTGACTTATTTGCCCTATGCCATGCACACCGCAGTCATTCAGTCATTGCAATGTTATCTTCTTTAGTAAATCTATCAATAGGTTATTCTACAGGTTAATGCAACACAGGAGGAATGCACCTCGTGAGGGGTTTGATGGTGATTTATCCGTGCATGGTTACCAGTGTCCTGTTTGACTGGTACTATAGGTCGTGGGGCTAAGTCTCCGGGCATGGGACGGGCGGTACATGTCTTTCTGTCTCGTTAGAAGTTATTATGAATGGGCTGTTGTGTGTTGCCACAGTATTGGGTGTCTTCGTTGCACCGGGTCATAAGTCTGAGGTGTTCCGGGGGGGTTGTGGGGTTTACGAGGGGGCGCCTTGGATTTGTGTATTCAAGCGGAGGTTTACTGCTGGGCTGTAAATAATGCAGGTGGCAGGCTGTGGCCTTGGGTGCTGTAGCGGGGACTACAAATCTTTGAAGCGGCTCCAGCCTAGTTGGGGGAGGTGGAGCAGCGTGGCGCTGGCCTTAGCTCTCTTATTTGGCAGACTTTGCAGGGTGGGGGGGGGGAATGACCTTGCACATATTCACAAAGGTATTTTTCTCGTGTGTTGCCGACTTTTGGTGAGAACATCATAAACATTTGAACATTCTTATAATATTCATTTGGATCACTTGAAAACATACATTTCAACTCACTACATGTCTCTCGAATATAGCCAGTCTGAGCACCTTACTAGTACATTATGTTTTAACAACTACAGCATTTAGTAATATGCATATATATTTGCATTACGTGAGGTAGTAGTGTGGTTGGTGGAGCATAGAGAACGAGACCCGCCATTGTATGCGGCGGTAATGGCATATAAGGGCTGTAGACATGTACACATGACTGGCGCATTTGCCCGCGTCTTTTCACACGAGTCTTATGTATAGTTACATTCGTCCTCCCCTGTACTCTAGCAGCATTAGTTCAGTTATGGCGTGGGACCGCGGGGTGTACGGTTTTCAATGATACATATAGAGAATAATCCCCCGGAATGCTTTTTATCATGTGCACACCCCTGCAGGGGTGTGGGTCCTTCATTGCTGGTGTCATGTAAACATGCGTTTCTCACAATAATTACACAATTTTACAGGTTTCTTTAGTAGAAGTAGTTTTATGGAAAGGATACACGTATTACAAGTGGTTTTTGTCATTCGTATTTGGGTATTTTTCTGCTTTCATCGGATGACCATTCTACAGTTCTTCCCATCACCCAGGCCTCGCTGACCGGGTCATGCTGGGAGCAGTGATACACTGTGGACGATGAAATGTTACAGTGTTAGTATCTTATGCTAGCTCATGTCCGTCTTGTTCGTGGGAACGGGCTCACAGCGGATCTGCCAGAGTGCTGCGGCGACAGGGATAATTGAAACTCTCCGAGGGTGGGGGCCGCGCTACAGTGCGCTGAGCTCACACCATCTTTGATAGACAAAATGGTTTCTGGGCCTAGCTAAATTCAATACGTGTGGGCAATGTCTTCAGCAGGTGAACCCTCCACCACCTGGGCCCGGGTGGTCTGAGGGGACGCCCAATGAGCCATGGCCCTCACCTGGGGAGGGGATGTAGGCAAGGGGGGGGTCTTTTGGACCACTCCTCCCCTACATTTCCCCCCTTTCGTTACTTAAGTAACAAATTCTTTAACTCATTCAATCTCCTACACTCTTCTTCGTCCATAATTGCCTCATCCCATGCTGGTGTGCCTTTTATCGGCATCCAGGCTCTGCACACCCCCCTTAAGCTCTCACCCCTCCTAGCATATTCATCTGGGGTACAGGTTAGGTATATACATCCGCTCTCTCCTTCCAAGTCTACCCACACCTCCTGATACCATTCTAGTATACGGGGCTCTCTGATGGTGGTGTGCCATAATTTGTCTATGATATCCTTGTCATGAAACCTAGGCACTAGCTGATACCTTGGTGTATCATCAGTTCCGGTTTGTACCTGCACTTCCTGCATAGTTTGCATTGTCCCACGGGTGTTGCCCATTGTCACCATCATCATTGCACCATTAGGTACTGCGTTAGCACAACATCGAAGACCCACCTGGCACATGCAAAAAATTAAAAGGAGGAACACCACAGCTGGCATCAAAAATTTCACAGTCGTTCCAAGCCATGAGGGGACCCAGGAGAAGATGTTGTCGAACCACGTACTGTCTTCTGCTCCACCTTCCATTTTCATTTTTTCTCCTAGGTTGTGTACTGCTTCGATCACATGGGACAGGGAGCCGTTTTCTGCGTCTTCGGAAGGTACGAAAGTGCAGCAGGCACTTCCAATTTTTCGGCAAACACCTCCATCCATCGCCGTCAACAGGTCCAAGACATACCTGTTTTGCATTGTCATCAGCCGTAAAGCCCTTAGTTCCACTTTTATTACGTTGAACCCTTCTTCAGTGTCATTTGCCAGCTGAATCAATTCCCAGCGTGTTATCTGGAGCCATTTTGCGTTTGCCCTTGCTTGGACACTTGAGATGAGGGAGGCAAAGAATGTTTCTGCTGAGCTGAATAATCAATATCTGTCTGGGATCTGAGCCAACAGTTCTGATGATGCCTTTGATATGTAGTTTGATGCTCGTCTGTTACGGGTCAGCACCTCTCCCTTGCTCCCGGAAGACAGGACATACATTTGTGACTCCGCAGTCGGCTGGGCTGCACTCTGTTGTATGCGTTCCTGTGTCTTTTTGCTCCCATCGATGTGGCTTTCTGGTATTACCATTAGGGCTGAGTGCAGAGTGGCCATTGAGCAGCTGCCACTCCTTGACGGGGGAAGGTGCAGGTATGCCTGGTTGCCGCATACCCAGTACGTGTCCATCAGGGCCGCTGTCCCTTTTCTCAGATCTGGGATGGTGAGGGTCTTGTTACAGTTCTTGTTTGTCCCCATGGAGGTTTTCCTCTCTCCTTTAAAACATAGTTCATAGTCTATTTCGTTCTGTAGTTTGAACGGTTTTTCAATGGCGGTTACCCAAGTTAGTTTTGAAATGTGTTCCTTCCATACTGGTGTGCATGATTCTTCTATCCATCGCAATTTCTCTGGTGCCACACCTCTCAGTGCTTCAGCTTTACACATTACTTCTTCATCCTTCCACTTGTTGTCCGAAAAAAGTGTCCCTTGTATTACAAAAAATGGTTCCTCCAGACATACTACCCCTGCCGTCTTTGGATAGCAAGTTTTCTCGTTCTGCAACATTCTAAAAGTAACTCCATGTGCCTGGAAGGTGTTCTTAATCCTGCATAACGTAAGATGAAGGAGACATTGGGCATCTATAATTGGCAACTCTTTGGGTAGCAATACTTTGGGTGTACCTGAAGCATGGGGAATGAGGGAGCAGACATAGCAGCTCTCGTTTGTTGTTTGTTTAGCTGTTGCACTCATATCCGCATACCATTTATTCGTCTGGTGGGGGTGTCGTGGGTCTTCCATTCTATCTAATCCTAACCCATAGTACTCATCATTCTTCCTCCTTTCCGCTCCCCTTTTTCTTCTGTTATTTCTTTTCCTAATGTACTTCCCGGCTTCAAGGGTGATAGACACAGTAGACCCCCCTTTATCCTTCCCGCCCCCCTTCACCCAATCATCATATAATATTTCATGTGTTGCTTTCATTCTTCCATTTTCTTCCATTCTATTATTTGACAATGTGTCTATAGCTATGGGGGCAGGTTGGCTGGTAGGGGTGTTATACAACCAGGATATGGCGGAGGGGTTTCGGTCGTTTAGACTGTGAGCATTGTAATTAGATATCTTTGGCGGGGACACTGTGTTATAATGCATTTCACCCTGTAGCTCTTCGTTTTTTATCATGACAGCATTGGATGGTGTTGTATAATAACCCCATACAAGTTTCGTCCCGTCCCATACCAAGAAGTCACCTTCCTTAGTATTTACACTCGTGGTTGCATTACTTACAGTAGTGCTGTTAGTCCCTCCCCCCTCGTTTATCTCGGCTAGAGATGAACGCTATTAACCAGTATGTGACCAGGCCAAACATTAGTGTAAAAAACAATGTAATACACACTGATAGTCCACATTCATACCAATATCTGCATTTCTCAGTTAACCACTCTCTAACTCTAGTAAATGTATCCGTTGCAGGCTGCCCGTTAGATGCCATGGTAGTTCCTGTTCGAGATATAAAAGTGCATTAAGTGCATGAATGTAAACATTTTGTGGGCACTACCAGTGCCAGTTATATATTGACGGGGAATGGAAGCGGGTAGGGTTGCAGGGAAGGGTATTCACAGACAAGGGTGTAAACACGTCATAATTTGATCACTTCATTAATTACATATAAGTCCACAAGATAAAAAGAAAAAATAACGTTTTTTTTTTTTTTGGAGCTTAAAAAGAATGCAAGTATACTTATCAGTCATTTTCCTATTCAGGTCCATTACTGTCACACATACACAAGTTCATATTCAGACATTCTGCTCAGCTGCATTGTTTGCTGTTGTCTGTGCCTCCTCATCTACCTCCTCCTGCACATTAGTATATGCTTTTCGTACATCTGTCAAGTGTACCCAGTATTTTAGGCCCTTTACTTTTACTGCCGTGGGCGTACAGAACACTACCTCGTATGGGCCATGGAACCGTGGTGCATTCCATCGACACACAAAACTCCTGACATAAATGAATTCGCCCGGCATCAGCTGTAGCTGTTGCTCAGGCTCCGTGACAGACCCTGTTATGTTTCCCTCCTCTCTCGTGAAGGGTGGAGAGAGCTGTTTTGATATTGCGCGCGCTGCCCTTGTCAATTTCTTCAAATAGTCTGTGAACTCTTCTCCCAATATCGCGGCGCTCCTGTGTGCATCTGAGTGTTCGCGCAGTGGAGAGTGTGCTGTGTACATTCGTCTCCCAGTCACGATCTCGTGCGGGGACAAATGGTGGTCTTTGCTTGGCTGATTTCTGAGCTCAAATAGCGCAAGGGGCAGACAGTAAATCCAATTCTTTTTCAATGAAAAGCATAGTTTTGATAACCTGCCTTTTAACAGTCCGTTCATCTTTTCAACTATGCCATTACTTTGAGGATGATAAATCGAACACAATTTATGTTTTATTCCCAATAATGTAGTAACTTCCTTGAAAGCTCATTTACAAAGTGAGTGCCATTATCTGAGCGAATAACGTCACAAATTCCCCAGCGCGGGAACACTTCCCTCACTAGGAACTTTGCAGCGCCTTTGGCATCAGGTCGTGCACATGGCCCTGCTTCTACCAGTCTCTTAGGGCGATGTTGGCATTCGTGCACAGTACTGTACGCCACTCACATCCTTCCATATCTATTCCAATCACCGCAATCCTTTTCGCTGATACCTGTACAGCGTGCAAGTCTAATGATACCACTGACCCTGGTGCTGTGTCGGGGCACACTATGGGGCGGAAGAGGAACTCCGCTGGAATCCTCCAATCCATCTTCCTCAGCTCTGGAATTATGAGGGCCAATTCTTTAGCCCTTCAATAAACATTTCCTCGTTTTCCGGTAAACCTCGTACTTCTTGTGTGGTCGTGTGGACTTGTACTACCAACATTGCACGCAATGGGCATATTCCGGGTGTTGAACACACTATACCTCTCTCAGTGAATGATATGGTCATGTTGAGTTTACTCAGGAGATCCCTCCCTAATAAATTTATTGGTGAGTGTTCATAATACAGTAAGGGTGTCTTTACAGTCTTACCCCCCACTGTTACGTCCAATGCTTCTGTGTAAGGAACTTCAATTACAGCCCCAGAGAACCCCTGCGTCTCTAACTTCCGGTTAGATAACGGGAACCGGCCCTCCCTGATACATGATTTCTCCGCTCCCGAATCCACCATGAATATGAACTGCTTGTCTCCTATCTGCGCCCCTACCAATGGTTCCTCTGCTGCGTCGTAGGTGGTAGATAGAACTGGACACGCAAGTGTTCTCTGTGGGCTGTCCTATGCGGGGTGTCTCATCGCCCCCCCTTCATTAAAGACACTTCCTGAAACTACTGACACGCCGTTGTAAGGTGCTGGTGCGGGGGCCCCGTTTGCTGTTGTTGCAAAAGGGTTGCCTGGCGTGTACTGCATGTTGTCATTGTTTTGTGGGTGGTTCTGTATTCTATACTGGTGCCCCTGTTGTTGCTCATTATTACCTTGGCCTGGGTTTCTCGGTTGTTGTTGTCCCATTGGAAGACCATATGGGCTCCCTGGGTGGGGATGGCCATACTGTTGTACCTCTTGGAACCCGTTGTTGGGTCTGGCTCTGCACTCCCTAGAGTAATGCCCCCATCTTCCGCAGTTCCAGCAACTCCCTTGTACACCTCTAGGGCCCTGCCATCCATTTCCTCCCGTTCCCCCGTACCCCGGTCCACCTCCTCTTCGGCCCCTGTACCCACCTCGTCCCCCTCGAGGGGTCCACTCTTGCCACTGCGGACCTCCGCCTTGCTCCTGCTCGTTCCACTGCCGCTGTCCTGCTCCAGCCCAATTAGTTGCCATCCTTCCTTGTATTGCTACCAGCCCCTCCTCCTCCTCATCTCCCTCCCTGCTGTGGGGGAGTGCGGCTACAGCCGCTGCGACCTTCACCAACTTTGTCTGCACTAGTTTTGCTTCGTCTGCCAATCTCTTCTGCGCCACCTCCTTCTCCCTTTCCTTTATTCGCTTGCAATGGTGTACTATTATGCTCTGAATCTCAGGCCATCCCTTCGCTTCAATACCTGCTATCTTGTCGAGCGCCTTTTGCACTTCCTTTGGGAGCCCTCTTTTTATAATGAAGTAAAATAAAGATGTCGATTGATACCAGGGCGTGCCCGTTTCTGCTCTCCACATCTCTTGGACCCGAAAAATGTAATCCATAGGCTCCTCCCCGTCATTCATTGTACACTGCATTACTGACTGTAAGTCTGGCGTATCTGGAAACGTTTCTCGCAAGGCATCCCACACCCTTGCACGCACTGTGTTAAAGGAGGCCCCGTCATGGCGGTCGCAGTCTAATGTTACTCCCGGGAAACCGGCCTGATCCCCCACTGCTGATACAAGCAAGCTCTTCACATCTCCTATTGCTAGGGGTACCCCAGCAGTGTGTTTCTCAAAGGCGTATATCCACTTACTTGCCCCTCCCGATAACGGGGGCAATAGCTTTAATAAATTGGCTTTATCCATCTGAGCCCATGGGATATAATTCGGCCTCCCTCCTCCCCTATGTATCAATGGGAGCTGTAGCCTTCCTTTTGTCGTTGCATCTACACCCGTTTTGGCTGCTGACGTTCCCAGTGATGCCATTTTCCCCACCCTGTTCCTTAATCGCCCCGTCCACTCATCATCCAGTGTTCTCATTGAACATGTACCATCCACCCCTTCACTTCCCCCTCCCATTACCATGCTCAACCTATCGCTTTCTTCTAAATCGTCCCTTATATCACATAGTAGTTCCTCTCTGTCCCCTATAGGCCTTTCTTCATTATCAATACCTCCCTCTCGTGTCCCTACTTCGATTATTCGTGTCGGTTCTTCCTCAATTCTGAACAGTATCTCACCTTTTTTCCACCCGTCTTCAAGTGTTCTATTCTCACTCGGCGCTCTAGACATGCGCCCTGATCTTGCTGCATTAAGTGCTGTTTGTTCACATATGTCTTTTATCCTTGCGAGCTCATCTTTCGCTATTGAGAGTCTTGATTGTAAATCATCTGTTAGCTTTTCTATGTCCACCCTTTGTGTACATGCCTGGGCTCGCTCTCTTGTACTTTCATATGGCGGGGGTGCCGTTGGCCAGTGGGGTGTAGTAGTTGTCAGGGGAGGGACATAAGTGGGGTCACTGTACCCTTCTGCGGGCACAGGCTTGTTTAATATCGGGTACAAGCTTATTACCTCTATCTGTGGCTCTACATTTGACGATTCTTTAGCATCTTTCTGTATCATCAGCGGATTGTCAGTGGTGGATGGTAGGTCAGGATTTGATGCTGGTGCTTTAGGCGGTGGTATCTCTTCAAATAACCTCCAGAGATCTAATATTTCCCTCCTATTGTGCAACTGCTTCCCCTTGTATTTCAAACAAATGCATGTGGCCACCATATCCAGAACTCTTTTATCAAATGACCCCCCCTCGGGCCATATCTGGGGTAACCCCTCTCCTTTCAGCTCTGTTATCCATTGGTCATGATATTTCTTAATTCGCTCCGCGTACCCTGGTAGGTTCTTACAGATATGTGATAGGGGTGTTTCGGCCCCCATCTTTGTGTTTCCCTAGTACTTGTGTGTCTCTGTGTGTCCACAATTACAATGTAAACCTATTACCAATATGGGTTTCGTCTTCTACTTCACATTCAATAATGGGCTCCTTTGTGCTCTTCCCCCTGCCTGCGCAATACAAACCTGGCTGTACACAGTCTCTATTCTATTCTCTTTGGGGGGGGCACATACAAGAGCAAACCATCAGTGATTTTGACAATATTAACCCGGAAATCAAAAAGTTACACACTCACTTCACCTTGTCATTTTTGTCTTCAAGAAGCTTTATCCGGCCACACTTACCGTGACCATTCAATTACTATACATTTATAACCATTTTACACACCCACAGCACCAAATTGTCTTCTGACACATACGAGGTGCACACACCTCTCTGTAACACTCTATTCACAATTCAAGCTGCCCTCCCTTTCCTCCCTAGCCGGCTGTCCCTGTCCGTCTTATTCAGATATATGGATGCGCATATATATATATATTGGTCTGCTCTTCCCTCTTCTAGTAGGACTCTCTCTCTCTCACTTTCTCCCTAACATGTTTTACTGATCTCACTTTTATTTTCCCCCCAACCCTAAAGAAAAGAATAGAAAGAAGAAATAGCAGTCACTAATATATTCTCCGTGTCCCCCTTTGCCAGACACTTTTATCTTATTATCCACTTCTTCATATATTCCCAGTACTAGTCAAGATAGCACTATGCGGCGCCGCCTTCCACCCCCTTTCGGAGCTAGGTTCCCGTCACTTTTATCTCTTATTCACCTCGTAATCCTAATGGCCATATGCAAAGAAAAAGCAAAGAATGTTTAGGATGATCCTTAGTAGATCTGCGTACCCCCTTTTCTACCCCTCTTCGTTCTCTGTCCTAGATTTCTTCCTCCACTCCCTTTACGATCGCTCGCACTCGATACTCACGTGCCCGTCTTGAACCGATAGTCTCTGAAACTTGGTCCGTCCAGGCAGTGTTGCCGTCCGCTCAACAGTCAGCCCCGGCTCCGGCGAGCGGTACTCAAAGGGGATTTTTCAACCGGGATCCCGTACCCTCTCTCTATTGAGTGCGCACTTCTTAGTGTACCGGTCGCCGTTGGCGGGCAGCCTCCCGGAGCCGTCGCACCGTGCGTATCCCTTTTCGACCGGAGATTCTCGTGCCAAAAGGGGACGGTAATGTTATGTCGGGAAAAAATAATAATAATAATAATAATAATAATCACGCTTTCGGGATCACCACTGAAGGCATGCGTCCCCAGCCAGCACGATCCTCCCCGCAATGAGAGACAATGACGGACTCTCCTAAGTCGGGAATAAAGCCAAGACAGAGTGCAGGTGAGCTTAAATGGGAGTTTATCAATCAGAATAGGGCATGCAAAGAACTCTGCAAACTCCGAGAGCGCTCTGTCTGACAATAGCAAAGACAGGCGTATATATTTACAAAAAACGTCATCAGTGCCTACATACTATAAGGGGCACAAGTTCAATGGGATTGGGTGGCGATGACTAACTATAGGTGCTGCTGCGATGTGGTTGGCCTTGGCTGGAGGACGTCACTGGTCAGCCTCGTGGTTTGGGCTGGGCCTGGCAGGTCAGCTGAGTTCATCCGGGCGGTGTTGTTGTGCCATTGTGGCCAGTGTCAGAGATGAATGTCTTTTCCTGACTTATTTGCCCTATGCCATGCACACTGCAGTCATTCAGTCATTGCAATGTTATCTTCTTTAGTAAATCTATCAATAGGTTATTCTACAGGTTAATGCAACACAGGAGGAATGCACCTTGTGAGGGGTTTGATGGTGATTTATCCGTGCATGGTTACCAGTGTCCTGTTTGACTGGTACTATAGGTCGTGGGGCTAAGTCTCCGGGCATGGGACGGGCGGTACATGTCTTTCTGTCTCGTTAGAAGTTATTATGAATGGGCTGTTGTGTGTTGCCACAGTATTGGGTGTCTTCGTTGCACCGGGTCATAAGTCTGAGGTGTTCCGGGGGGGTTGTGGGTTTTACGAGGGGGCGCCTTGGATTTGTGTATTCAAGCGGAGGTTTACTGCTGGGCTGTAAATAATGCAGGTGGCAGGCCGTGGCCTTGGGTGCTGTAGCGGGGACTACAAATCTTTGAAGCGGCTCCAGCCTAGTTGGGGGAGGTGGAGCAGCGTGGCGCAGGCCTTAGCTCTCTTATTTGGCAGACTTTGCAGGGTGGGGGGGGGGAATGGCCTTGCACATATTCACAAAGGTATTTTTCTCGTGTGTTGCCGACTTTTGGTGAGAACATCATAAACATTTGAACATTCTTATAATATTCATTTGGATCTCTTGAAAACATACATTTCAACTCACTACATGTCTCTCGAATATAGCCAGTCTGAGCACCTTACTAGTACATTATGTTTTAACAACTACAGCATTTAGTAATATGCATATATATTTGCATTACGTGAGGTAGTAGTGTGGTTGGCGGAGCATAGAGAACGAGACCCGCCATTGTACGCGGCAGTAATGGCATATAAGGGCTGTAGACATGTACACATGACTGGCGCATTTGCCCGCGTCTTTTCACACGAGTCTTATGTATAGTTACATTCGTCCTCCCCTGTACTCTAGCAGCATTAGTTCAGTTATGGCGCGGGACCGCGGGGTGTATGGTTTTCAATGATACATATAGAGAATAATCCCCCGGAATGCTTTTTATCATGTGCACACCCCTGCAGGGGTGTGGGTCCTTCATTGCTGGTGTCATGTAAACATGCGTTTCTTACAATAATTACATAATTTTACAGGTTTCTTTAGTAGAAGTAGTTTTATGGAAAGGATACACGTATTACAAGTGGTTTTTGTCATTCGTATTTGGGTATTTTTCTGCTTTCATCGGATGACCATTCTACAGTTCTTCCCATCACCCAGGCCTCGCTGACCGGGTCATGCTGGGAGCAGTGATACACTGTGGACGATGAAATGTTACAGTGTTAGTATCTTATGCTAGCTCATGTCCGTCTTGTTCGTGGGAACGGGCTCACAGCGGATCTGCCAGAGTGCTGCGGCGACAGGGATAATTGAAACTCTCCGAGGGTGGGGGCCGCGCTACAGTGCGCTGAGCTCATACCATCTTTGATAGACAAAATGGTTTCTGGGCCTAGCTAAATTCAATACGTGTGGGCAATGTCTTCAGCAGGTGAACCCTCCACCACCTGGGCCCGGGTGGTCTGAGGAGACGCCCAATGAGCCATGGCCCTCACCTGAGGAGGGGATGTAGGCAAGGGGGGGGGGGTCTTTTGGACCACTCCTCCCCTACAGGAGTCACCCCCCCTGGCATTGTGAACTGCCTTGTAAAACCTGTCGACGGTCAGGGGAAAGGAGTCACCCCCCTGACACTGCAAAGTGCATTGAGAAGGTAAGGGGGAGGGAGTCATTGCCCCAACATTGTGAACTGGAAAACAAACTAGAGAGACATCCTGTTCTACGTGCCTTATGAAATATCCATCCAGGAGAACTTTTTGGAAACTTTGGCTTTGACGTTAATAAAGAACTCTTTTGTTTCCCTCACCAGGAGGTGAACATTGTTCCATTGTCCAGAAGGAGGGAGTCTTCTTTCTGGACCAAGAAGATCCCAATTTTTCCGTAGTTTAGTTTATAGTGTAAGGGACGGAAATAGGTTTTGACACAGGACGGTGGACTTTTTACTTTCTTAGACATCCTGACAGAATCCTTAGTATTTAGTTGAGGCAGGAAAATCCCTCTTAGTTAGGGATAGTTAGGGGGGTTTCTCTTTATTTTTGCAGCTAAAATCTTTAGCAAGCATCATACCACCTGTGTGTCGATCTCCTCCTTCAGCACCCTTAAAATACACACAAATAACTACTGCCCAGAATATCCCAAATACCCAATAATTATCAGACATAGGTGCAGCTCATAGGAAGAAGCCTCCAACATGCATTTTGCACAGCCTTTTCTGCTTCATTAGTTAGCTTGGGCACATCCCTGTGGATGCTGCATTGAGCTGGCAAACCTATTTTTAGACGCAGTGCTACTTTGAGGTGTGCTGATAGACATACATGTGTTTATATAATGTGATGCTTCGTCTGGAAATGAACCCCAATAAAAGTCAAGGCAGGGTTGCAGATAGTGTGGGTATTTGGAATAGCGGAACAGTGATTAGCGGAGAGGAGGAGTTGAAACAACAGAGAGAGCTAAAGGTGTAGGAAGAGTTGAAGTTGCAGGAGATGATGCAGAGGTGCAGAATAAGCTGCAGGCTCAGGAGGATGTGGAGCTACAGAAAGAGTTTAAGAAGCCGGACGAGGGAAGGGAAAAGAGATGAATATCTAGGCTGAAGGTGGAGAGCAAAGGAAGCTGAAGCATTGGAAGATCAAGGAGGAGGAGAACGATTGTAGGAGGTGAAGCGCATTGTGAAAAAGAGAGAGAGAGAGAGGACGTTAAAACATCTAAAGAGAGCAAGCAAGAGACCTGGCAAGGAGCGAAGTCCATTAGTTGGAGGAGTGGAAAAGGCACAGGACGTAAGAAAGGAGAACATTGAGAGGTCCCTTGGATGTGTGGTGGAATGCCAAGGAGAGCCAACTCGTGGGCTAGATTAGATACCTAAAAACAGGCCCATCGACAATACTGGGCATCTGCCCAATTAAGCTGAGGTAAGACATGATGCGGGCATAGGTTCAGAAACCTGACCTAGCAATATGAGCCAGTGGCCCACGCAGCAGCTAGAGAGGTTCTACGGACCCCTCATGTCGGGGAAAGCCTGCAGAATCTTTTCACAAGAAACCCTGTGCTTAAACAGGAGATGGCTGAGCTATGCTACACAACCAATGAGCTACAGAGAGGGTCTACCCATCCATGAGATCTTCCTTTATCGAAGCAGCATAGACCTAAAGACTGTGAGTGACACCAGGGAGGGACCCAGAGAGAGATTATTGGTATTAGATACTTGTATTGTGGAGCAGGGGAAAGTATGGATCTGTGCATTTCACCCACATTTGGACTCATGCTCTGCCAGCTCCTATGTAGGCACAGAGGTCCCAAGAGGTGGCAGAGGACCCCTATTGAGAGTGAGAATGGTTACAGAGGGTCTCTGTGAACCTTGTGACCACCAAGTATACGAACTGTGAGTCACCCAGGAAGGGAATCCTTAAGAGACATGTGTATTATAATCCATCTATATCGGAGACTGACTGATTTACAGAAGAGGGTACGTGTTGCCAATAAGAAATCTATTAAGGAAGGTGAGGAATCAGTAGGGTGACATCCCTAAGGTTTATTTCCATTTTATTGTACTATTCTGACACCAAGAGATGTTCCTTTTCAAATTCTTACAATCCTCTCCCCACGTCTCATTACTATAAACTCCAAGTAAAGAACATATCTCTAAAACCGTACTCATCTGTAAGGTCGTGCTTTTGCAAGGTGTTTGACAGCTTCATAGCAACTCCTATTTTTAGTTTACAGCATCTTTCCTTCTGGCTTTACACCTTCTGGCTTCTCATCTGATCACTTTAAAATGTGTCTACTCTTTAAATAAGGCATGACCTGACTGCAGGGCAATGCACACTAGCAAGAAGAAAAGATATCTTTGTGTGGTCTGCTGCCCTCTGCCCTTTTATCATTCTTCACAAATACGAGATGTCCTCAAGTACAAGGTATGATGCTATTTCACAATAAAAGGGTTAGCCCGAACCAGCCTGGCCCCTATTGATCTGTACCTGCATGGTTGATTTGCATTAAGCTTAATTACAAAATTACTCATTTAAATGAATAACTCACCTTTAATATAAAACAAATGTATGTAATTAGAGGTTTACTTACAATTTCAGGAGATTTAGAAGGTGCTCAAGGAACCCTGCAGCGCTGTTTAGAGCTGGATTCCACGTCTGCCGATGCACATCTATTGATGGCCCAGATCTATCTGTCTCAAGGCAACTTCTCAGAGTGTTCCCTTTCATTAGAAACGGGTGTTAGCCATAATTTCAAGGTGAGTGCTAGGTGTGTGCAAAATAGATCAAATATGTTACCATTGAAAAGTACTATGAAAAAGACAAAGCCGATACATTCCTCCTTACATTTGTCATATTTGTACATGGTCAACAGATTTCTGCCTTTGTGTTTGTGAAGGAAGGTGGCTATATCAGACCATTTCTATTTACTTAACATTAAATGTTTCGTAATCAATGCATAATGTCTATGTGCCCTACTTGTGTGCAACTATAAATAACGGTTTAAAAAAAGGAATACCTTAATCTCTAGATAGCTTTTTCGTGAAGGATGTAAACTTCAATCCTAAATTTCTACTGGGAATGGAACAGTTGTAAATCCAAAAGTATTTGTTGAGCCAATGCTTAAAACTTAGGAAATTAAATGACCGATGGACTATTGGTTTGATAAACAAGGGCTAGCGAATAATGGTGTTCAGTGGAGGCAAAATGAGTAGTTATGCCATCGTATATAGAACACATTACTGCATGTTATGCTATTTTAGTGGGGTTTATGCCATTAGCAGGGATTATACTACTGCCATTAACATGGTCTCCAGGCTCTCTGGTAGGTCTGAAGGCGATAGAGATGGGGTGGGTTAGGTTAGCTGGGAGACAGGGTAATGCAAATAGCTTAGCAGTTTTGTTTATACATTCACATTGGAAGTACCCTGACCGCTGTGTGCAAAATATTGATTGTAGAGGTGCAGTGTTCTGTTGCTTGATGTCTGTTGGGAGGGATCTGCAATTGCTCTATACAAATGGTTTAGCTGGTACGTTTATAGTGTGTTGAAATGCAGAGGTTGAGAATGTTAATGAGTGCCGCTTTATGTAGAGCCTGGTGGTAACGTCTCGGTAGTGGATTCCATGTATCTATAACTAATACATAAATAACGAAAAACATTGTCAGTGAAAGAAAAATAACTAACACAATGTTGAATTATTTTCTCTTTTTAAATGTGGATGTCCCCCCAATCCACCTGTTTCCCCAGCTTTATTGCCCTCCCTCACAAACTCCCCCCACCCTTTTTAATCCCTTACCCCACCACCATATATACTTTTAACACAAAATGCACTGATAGTCGTTATTTATTTTTCGTTACAATCACTGTATACCTCGGTAGTGATGCCAATTGGGTTCCATCTCGTTAGTGTTGCCCTTTGGGTAAGGTTCTTGTGGGGCTATGTGCTGAGGCACCATGTAGTGGGATGGTTTCTCTGGCAGTGGACTGTCCAATATGTTGCACTTCCATTATGAGTTAGGATGTTGAGTGCAGTGCTTGAGGACTTGACACAAGAACCTCATTTGGATTCTGCCCAGTTGACAGTGCTAAAGGTCTGTTGACTATTTTTGTTTTACCAACCTCCATAATTGACATAAATTAATTGGGTTCATAGGTTTTTCTGTTTTGCCTTTGTAAGGAGAACTTGTGTTATATTTTACTACATACCATATTACTCTTTGGATTCTACTTCAGACTAATCACGGCCTTTTACGAAAGTGGCAGGGTCGGTACGACTCTGCAACCTTCATTGAGACTCTGAGACTCTCCACAGTGGAGTTCTACTTTAACCCTGCCCCCACACTCTGCAGCGGAAATGTAGATAATTCCAGAATAGATGTAAAAAATGCCAATGCTGTCAAATAGCTGACAATTGGGGAAGAACAACAAATAACATAATCACATGAAAGTTAACTTGGAAAATCGTCTAGACAGTTAATTGTTATTCCCACAGTTCCCAAGAACAAAAGGTTTAAGGAAAAATGAACAATGGACACAGATGTTTCTTATTCATTGTGTGCATTGGTTTTATCCCATTGAAATTGGCCTAGTATTAGCCAAAAGGGGTGTCTCTGAGAGACTTCAATGCCCTAGCCTAGGGCTTGTGGTCAGGTTGATATGCACGTTTTGCCTTGCACATAACAAAAAATGAATGCCTTTATCAGGACACAGCATTATGAAAATTGTTGCTGCTTTATAGTCAAATGAATTAGCAAAGTCAGGGTTAATGGACTGTGCTAACTACAATTCTCTTCATCATGAGGACATTTTGATGGGTCTTATCAATTAATATGTTGATTTGACAGTAAAGATCTCAAACGGGCCACATTATCATTTTTGAAGTAATCAGTCACTTTGATCAATGATGCAACTCTTAGGAAGGATTCAGACCGCACTGAATGGGTTATATTCTGGGACGTCTTTGCACGTAGCTCTGTCACACCCTACTAGGATTGTCACTGCTTTTGTTTCTGCTCAGTAAACCCTCAGTGGCTACATGGCATGTTGATAGAAAGTTTGTCAAAACCCATTTTATTGATATAGAATAAAATATATTTACCAGTTCATTGATGTTAACTGTAGCTCCAATAGTGGCTTAAAAGGATAACCCAGGATTTCCAGTTAAAACAAAATGTAAGTGCAAATCAACCTACATTCATAAAATGCAAAAAGATTAAAGCGACAGTCCACCCGTTCATAGAAACTGGTAACTTACAAGTATCTCGACAAAACTGCAATGCATCTGTCATATTTTGGTACAGGATATCTTTGGAAGAGATGCTGGTCACCAATTATCTCGCCAACCAAGCACGCTGTTTAGTTTAAGTCAATGGGCACAGATAGAAATGCATTGAAAATTACATAATATATGTATGCTGGAAAGCAGATTCTATTTCCAGAAAGCTCTTTGCATGACAGACATGACAAAAAAGTAATGTAGAGAAGCAGATGTCTACGTCATGTATGGTGGCTGCCCCCTCACCTCTATCATATTGGAAGAACAAGAAGACACTGTGCATGACACCAGGTATCAACCCAATACTGCATCGAAGATATGAGAGATGTTATGCGCTTTGACAGCCGTATCTAATGTACCCTCAAACTGACGTGGTAGAAGAATGTCTGCAGGCACCATTGAACATAGAAGAGCTATAAGTGAAATATGACGAGTGTAAAGTGATGACATGAAGAGAAAACACAATGACGCACTGAAACAATATACAAATACTTAAAGAATGAAAATTTGACTGAAGTAACAAAGTGAATATTTATGCACATACGAAGAGATCATATACACTGAGAAGAGATGCAGTAGATGTAAACATTCAGAAACGCAAGGTAGATGAGATATGGAGAAGCTTGCTGCAGTAGAAAATCTAACATGGGTACAGCAGCCATGATGAGAAAACGGACGTCGACTCTGTATAAATAGTAAGCGAGAAGCCTGAAGGTGAAAGACTGTTAAGATGGATTTCTGAACTCTGACCTGGTGGGCAGAGGTTCAGAAGGCCAGCCTAGTTTCTTGGAACAGGGTAACCTTCTGGACAAGCCAGATCAATCAAGGTAGCATTGGCGGCGGTCAAAGCTAGGTCTCAGGAGGGGTGAGGGTGACTGAAAGACCTCAATGAGCACAGAGTGAAGCACACTACAAATCACTCCCATTCAGGTGTATATATATATTAAAAATACATGTACATTTATTCAAGGCCTTTGAAGTTCAACACAAAGTAATTATCAATAGTAATACATCAAACCAATACAACACTACTATAACACATATATACAATACCAAGTGGCCTAAAGGATTAAAGTACAGAATGGGTGCACAACCTAAAAGGAAAGGGAGCAAGCATTGCAAATAGTATTTAGGGAGGTCCACATCAATCAATCCCTAACTGAGAGGCAGTCCAGTACCTACGAAGAGTGGAGCCTAACGCTCGAAAGTACTTTCAAGTGCTGGTGCACGCAACAGTGCAGAAGGGCAAAAACAGGGTCTCTCGTAGGGGTTGTAGCAGCTCAGGAAGGTGGCTGAGGTGATGCAGAACAGGTTCCCACTATTTGTGGAGGGTTTCCCCAAAAGGGCAGAGCAGGTTCCAGGAGTTGGGAATGGGATGGTAGCTCTGGCTACCTGTGGAAAAGTGAGTGGCCCTCAGGGAACACTCATGCGTAATAATTGATGGATGCGCTGGGGGCCACCGGTAAGGGTTGCAAGTACTCACCGACGCACTCGGGTCCAAACTTCAACAGTCGAGTCCACTTCGGTTGCAGGTTCAAATGCAGCAGTTGTGCGGCTCTGCGACTTTCAGCAGTGAAGTTGCAGCGATGATTCCCTGGTGGGACAATGGTGATTTCTCCGCTCCTGGTGGATGAATCAGGCCAGTTTTACTGTAACAGGCGTCAGGGCACAGAGGGTCACCGCAGCTAGGCACCTGCAACGTTTGTCACCACTGTTGGCCGACACGGTAACCGCATGTACTCCAGTTTGGGTGCTCTTTCTTTATTCCAGACCTGGGAATGCTAAGTGTACGAAATTCAGTGTGAGAGTGCTGTGAACACAGAGCTTGCGATGTACCAAGTTTCAAGGGTCTCCTCAAAATGGTGGCGGTTTCAGAGCAAAGGTCCTGCGCAAGCTGGTCAGCCCACTGGTTGGCCCAGGGACACTTCCAAAAAGGCCTACTTGCAGGTTTCGATGAAGGTGCCTTGAATAGTTAGTCCCACTATTCAAATGGGTCGAAGAACCTTTGCAGACCTTCTGGCAGAGGGGTCCAGCAGGACAACAGCAGGCTCAGGGTGCCACACATTCCAGTGGGTCACCAGCAGTTCCTCGACTCGGCTACATAGTTCAGGATGCTTGGATCTTATCCTAGGTTCAGTGAGAACTCAAGAGATCAACCTGGCATGGGTGTTTGGAGCCTTCTCTTATCCAGAATCTCCTTTGTGCCAAAACAGAGTGGACCCCATGGGAGATCTGCTCACATACAGGCACACCAGACATGGACCAATCACGGACCATGGTGGTCACAGTCACTCCCAGCACACCAGACTCTCTGGCACCCGGGATGTGTATTGGAACTAGACAGTCCAACCCACATCCTGGAGGCACACACACAGGGCATGCAGAAGCCTGCAAAAGCTTGGCGTTTTTTGGGAGAATGCATACCCAAATAAGGACTGACCTAGGTTGGCTCGACCTGGGGAAGGTAAAGGGGCAAGATGGCCAAAGGACAGGACAAAGAACCTTGTGGCATGGCAATTTTGGAGCCAGGCCACCTTCCTGTACCAACTGCGGTAAATGCAGTTTGCATGGCACGGATTGGTTAAAAATAAGCGAAAAGATAAGCTTCCACCAGCCCTGTCCAAGGCACATCTGCACTTCTCCTAAAAAATCCTTTGAGGGAGTCTAGGCCCTTTGGAAACAAAAGGAAGACCCAAGCACACTGTACTGTAAGGTACATTGTGTACTTGTAACATGTTGCAGAAAGGTTGCAACATTGGAAAGGACTAAGGGAAACAAAGTCTCCCAGTACTGACTGTCTTTAAGGGCATGTCCGTTTCCCCATAATAAAATGAGCAAAAGCCCAGTGGAGTGCATCTGAAGGCTGTGCTTCACCTGCAAAAGTCAGACTATGGTGTTTAAACAGCAGCAAAAAGTTGGGGGGGGGTACACAACTGGAGGGAAATTACACATAAATGGGAAACTTTCCTAACAGTCGCCCCTCCCCGATTAACGACAGGGGGAATTAATCCACTCCTGGATGAATCTCATGTTCGGGTCGGTTAAACATTCTGGACAACCCATCAGCATTGCTATGTTGGACACCTGGTCTATGCTCAGTGGTGAAGTCAAACCCTTGCAGGCTTATGGACCACCTGAGCAACTTTGGATTCTCTCCCTTCATGTTCATTAGCCACTTTAAGGGCTTATGGCCAGTTAGCACAGTGAAGTGGGTCATAGAGGTCGGGCCTCAGCTTCCTTAGTGCCCACACAACAGAGAAACATTATTTATCTACTGTGGACCATCGCAGCTCTCTGTCCTTAAGATGGCGACTAATGAATCCAATAGGGTGTTCCTTACCCTTCTCATCTACTTCTGATAGTACAGCTCCTGTTCCAGTGTCAGAGGCATCTGTCTGCACAATAAAAGGTCTTTGGTAATCAGGGGCCTTGAGAACAAGGGCCTGGCACAAGGAGTCTTTTAAGCCATTGAAGGCCTTCCCACACTCTTCAGACCAAGATACCTTCTTGGGTTTCTTAGGAGTTCTGAGAGCAGTCAGAGGGGCAGCTATGGTGCCATAGTCTACCATGAAATGTCTGTAGTACCCAGTGAGTCCCAAAAAGGCTCTCACCTGGGTTTGTTTAGTCGGTGCAGGCAAGTCCTGTACTGCTTGTACTTTACTGGGTAGAGGCTGTATCCTCCCTCCACCTACTTCATGCCCAACATAGACCACTGAACCTTGATGAGTCTGGCACTTACTGGCCTTTGTGGTCAAGTGGGCCTTCTGAAGAGCCTGCAACACAATTCCAAGGTGTTTCAAATGATCCTCTCAGGTGACACTGAAAACTGCTATATTATCCAGATATGCTAGACAGAATTCATCCACCCCATTAAGGACATGATTCACAAGCCTCTGAAAAGTGGCAGGTGCATTCTTCAACCCAAAAGGCATTACCCTGAACTGGTAATGGCCCTCTGGAGTCGAGAATGCTGTCTTCTCCATGGCATGTTCTGCATGGGCTATTTGCCAATAGCCTGCAGTGAGGTCAAATGTCCTGAGGTATTCAGAGGCACCCAAAGTATCCACCAGCACATCTGTTCTAGGCAAGGGGTGGGCATCTGTCTTGGTGACTGGATTCAGAGCCCTGTAATCCACACAGAACCTCAGCTCAGAGGTACCTGTCTTTGGAACCAAAACCACAGGGCTGGACCAAGGACAACTGGAGGGTTCAATCACCCCAAGATCTAACATTTGGTTGACCTCTGTCTTGATGTAAGACCTTACGTTGTCTGACATTCTGTATCCTCTACTTTGGTAGGTACACTGTCTCCTGTGTCAATATCATTTTTGCACCAAGGTGTCAAACCAGGAGCTTGTGAAAACAAGGGTGGGGAAACTACCTCAGCAAACCTCGTACCTCATCTTGTTGATCAGAAGTCAGGTTAGGGGCCACTTTGACACCCTCAATGGAGCTATCTGAAGGACTGCCCTGGAACAGGTCAGGGAGTGGTTCTAACTCCTCCTCCTCAGCATCTGAAGCCAACAGCAGTGCAGCTATTTCACCTCTTGGGATGAATGCCTTCAGTCTATTTACGTGGAACACTTTTGGAGCCTATCCAGCCCTTCCAAGGCCCACTAAATAGTTTACCTCACCCAGTGTCTCTACCACTCTGTAAGGGCCTAACCATGTGTCCTGGAAAGCTCTAGGCCTTATAGGATTCATGATCAGGACTTGCTGACCTGGTGTGAAGTTGATGAGGGCAGCTTTCTGGTCCTACCAATGTTTCACCAGAGCTTTCCCAGCCTCAGTTTCTCACTAGCCAGACCCATCAGGAGTACCATTCTTCTTCTGACTCCTAGCACATAGTCTGCTACATCCGCAGTGACAGGGGGAGTGGGCATCTCCCACCCCTTCTTGACTATAGCCAAGGGTCCCCTCAAAGGGTGACCAAAAAGAAGCTTGAAGCGGCTGAAGCCAACACCCTCCTGAGCTACCTCTCTGTAGGCAAACAGTAAGCATGGTCAGAGAAGATCCCATTTTCTTCTTTGAGCACCAATCATGCTCTTAAGAGTTCTGTTAAACCACTCAACTATACCATTGGTTTGTGGGTGGTATACAAATGAAAACGTAGAGGTAAGTCCACATTCCTTCGGCATGGCCTGCAAATACTTTGACATAAATTTGCTGCCCCTATCAGACACATCTTCTTTAGGGAAGTCAACCCTAGTAAATATACCAAGTAAAGCTTTTGCAACTGACTTGGCAGTCACAGGCTTTAACCCGATGGCCTCGTGGTACCTGGTGGCATGGTCGACCAGCACCAGGATAAACCTATTGCCTGAGGATATTTGGGGTCAAGTGGACCAACAATGTCAATCCCTACCCTTTCAAATTGTACTCCTACAACTGGGAGTGGTACCAATGGAGCTTGGATTATTGTGCCACTTTCCCCAGATAACTGGCAGGCGGCACAACTCCTGCAGTGACTTTCTTCTTGCACCTCTATCTTGGGGCACTACAATTGTATGGATAACCTCTGCTTGGTATTCTTGATGCCAAGGTGACCAGCAAGGGGGACTTCCTGTGCCACTAGCAAGAGGAATGGTCTTACAGCAAGGGGAACAACCAACCTCCTATGGTGTCCTTCTGTAGACTCTGTGGGCTCACTGTAGAGGACCCCACCTTCCCAATAAATCCTGTGCTTCCCAGGAGGTTCACCCTCAAGCTGGGAGAAGGCCTGCCTCCTTAGGCCTTCCAAAGTTGGGCACTCACGTTGGCCCTTACTGAACTCAACCCTATCAGGACCACCTTCCACTAACAAACTCTGCAGTTCAGGATGGTCATGGGGATTGAGGATTTCAGGCAATATAAGGTAGATGACATATATAGAAGCTTGCTGCAGTAGAAAATATGACACTGGTAAAGCAGCCTTGATGAGAAAATGGATATCGACTCTATAAATAGTACGTGAGAAGCATGAACGAGAGAAACCAAGGCTGCTGGAATGCAGCTCTGTGCAAGAACAAACAATATGTGCTTATCTTAGGATCAAGGTTTCTGCATTAAGAAGCAATTCCAAGGAACAAAGGGAGTCGAAGAGGATAAGCTATGTAGGTAGGACATATTTCTCTTGGAATAAGGAAAGGAGTAAACATTTGTAAATGCCAAGTATTGAACAACCAAGGATGCAGAAAACATATGCAAGATAGAGCAACCAAGTCTCCAGAGGCCAAGAGGAGTAATAACAACTAATATAATTGAATCAAATAGCACTAAATAAAAGGTCAGGATGGACAGAATCATGGTCTCGTCACACGTGGTGTAAGACCAGGAAACAAGGTCTATTCATTAAGCTCCAGGCGAAGATAGCAATGTACCTACATTCCCTTTAAAGTTCAGAGGAAGAGAACAGTCAGCAAGGTCAACTACAACGAAGAAGGCTTGGTTTAGGACCTAACTGATGATAGATGGTAGGTTAATTGACCAAGTGGGCAGTTGTCTGGCATTGTTCCACACACCTGGGCTTTGTTTTTTGCTTACGTGCTATCAAGCTGGATGTCCAAGGTTGGGAGAGAATGCCAACCAATCATGAGGGCCTATGCAATGATGGATTATATATTGTTGCAGAAGCCAATCCGCTGCTGTTCTTCTGCTATTATTTGTATTATACACAGAGTTAGTTCAAGGCATGCTTACTTGATAAGGGGCAGCCAATGATGTTACTAACCCTAAAGAAGCAATAGGTATATATGTTGCCCTAACCAATCCCTCTGTTTGATAGGTTTTTACTGTTTGCCATGTATGTTGACACGATAAATGACGTACATTGTGGTATGAAGCCTTTTGTGTAATTCAAATGCTTTGAGTGTGTGTGAGCTGCAATCTGTTTGTTCACCAGGTTTCCCTACCTTATTGAGCTGAGTATAAAGTAGCATTTTGCCATATTCTTTGAGTCTGTCCGATATTTGGGCTTAGATCATTTATTGGTAATCCCATCTGGCACTTGGAATGGTCCAGGTGCTACTGCACAGTAAGGAAGTAGGCTTTGTAACATTTGGAAATATGTTAGTCTAGCAATCCTGGTATCATATTGATCAGCCTTTTGTGGTGGAGAATTTCAAGTGATAGTTGATGCCCTTAGAAGGCTTATGTTAAGATGGATTTCCAAAATCAACCCTAGGGGTTCGATTTTGGGAGACCAACCTATTATGGTGAACAGGAAAGACCCTGCAGTGTAACCAAACCCAATCAAGGCAGGTTGCAGAGCGGCAATGCTTAGACTCAGGAGGGGTGTGAGAGCGGCTTGGGGTCACAATGAGACACACACATAGCACTTCAATAATTCCAGTTAGAAACAGGAATACAAAATATACAATGATGTATTAAGCCTTTAAGATACACACTAAGCAATTAGACCCTCAGTAGGCATTGTCACACAACTTTTATAAAATATATATATGCATCCACCTTTGTAGGTTCTAGAGCGAAGCCCAGCACTTTGCATTAAAGACAGTTTAGCAGAATTATCATTAATACTTTCAATTACTGTATGTGGTAAAGTCACTGGAAAAATAGATAAACAATTGATTCAAACCCATTGAAACATAGGTAAGTATTTGTATTTTTATTTGTATTTTGTTTATTTGTAGTGCGCACCCTGCCCAGGGGCATCAGGGCGCATGTTTAGATAGGCAGTTACAGTTACATGTTACAGTAATAGGTACATATTACATTATATACATATTTACAACATGAATAAGAACATTGCACGGAATGGCCAAGCGGCCTTCATATACAGTATATACAATGAGCAGCCGATTTGTGGGTAACAGCTGCATGGATTACAGTCAGGTGGCCAGGGCATCCTGTTCGTGAAGCCACAGTTTGGTTTTTATTTTTGAAGGATTGGATGGATGAAACATTTCTAAGTGCATTGGGTATGGAGTTCCAGAGCTTAGCCGCAAGGACTGGGAAGCTCGAGCCTCTGGCTGTCTGAAGCTTGAAACTGGGAATGGCTAGTGTGTGCGCCTGTGCAGATCTCAAGGGTCTGGATGCTGTATGTTGTGTGAAGCGCGTGGACAAGTAGGCAGGTGCTGCATTATTCTGGGCCTTGTGGGTTAGAACAAGTGCTTTGTGTTACACATTGTGGGAGGTGGTCACTATGGGCTCGCAATCGGTTGTGTAATACCCTTCTCTACGCGACTCCCGAGAATCCTTCTCAAGATGACTTCCGTTCTGAAAGAAGCGGTCTAGACTCTTCACCTTTCTCCGAGACGTTCCGGCCTGCTCACGTGATCCTTTATCAAACACGGAAGCCGGCTACTCCTTGCGTCGCTTCTGTTGTGGTGGAGAATTTCAAGTGACGCTCCGTGAGTTCGCCTCTAGGGATTTCAATATCTCTGCCTCTACCATTTGACTTTCGACTAACCCTGTAACCTTGTTGTCTCTCAAGCTCTCATCTCCAGACTCTCGCTCCCACTCCGGTCTCGCTATCTCTCGGGATTTCTCATCACGCCCAGATATCCATCGGCGTCACGATTACGCCAACCCTGCTTTCATCCTTGCTGAAACACCCAATAGCTGTAAGTGACATAAACTCGGAATTTCGTTCCGTCTCTCCCGATTCAGATTCTGACCCAAGTATTATTTCTTTTAGAGCTCTCATCTCCTGATCTCTTCTCCTTCGAAGCCCTAAATCAATCATCCTCTCCTTCACTCCGCTGGTGAGAACCCTTTTACTGTGCCATTTAATTTCCACTTCCCATTCCCTTCTTTACACTACTACTCTGATCATTTTCCTTTTGTTCATCCAGACGAAGCCTTCCTGCCCACAGCCACTCGTAGAAAACATTCATCAACCATCCGGATCCACAACACTTCAGATTCTACCAGGGTTTTCTTCCCCATCGAGGGTTTCCCTGGCTACCCTGTTCTCTCCCCTGGTTAATCCCACTCCGGGTCGGAGAGGACAGGGCTGTTCTAGGGTAGCTTTCACGGCGGCACTTAGTTGTTTCCTGGCGGTCTACTCGATCTGTCAAGGTGAGATTATTCACATTTTGCTAATTATTGTGGGAAACAGTATCGACATTACTGTCGTAATTCCATTATATATTACTTTGAGGGATATGCGATGTGTGATGGGTAGCCAATGCAAGTTGCGTCTGGTGGAGGAGATGTGGGAGCGCCTGGGAACGTTGAGAGCTGCCCTAATGGCATTGTTCTGGGTGACCTGAAGTTTATCAAGGTATCTTTGACTAGTCCCTTTGTAGAGGGCATTGCAATAGTCAATTTTGGACATGATGAGGGTTCTGGCGAGGGTCAGACAGTTGTCCGTTGTCAAGAAGGGACGGCAAGCTGTGATAAGTTTACAAGTATACGATAATGCTGAGACTACTGAGTTGGTTTGTCTATTGAGAGAGTGGAGTCTAGGTAAATTCCAAGTGTTTTGGTGACGTTAGTGACTTTGATAACGTTTCCAACAATAATGAAGGATTTGTATTTGGGGTCAAGTTTTGTGAGTTTGGAATGAGAGCCTAGGATGAGTAACTCTGTTTTCACATCATTAAGGCAGAGTCCATGGTGTGCCATTCAGGCCTGGATGACAGTGTAGACTGCATTGAGAGCTTTGATATCGGTTACATAGCCGCCAGTGATAGGGATGAGTATCTGGGTGTCATCCGCATAATTAGTGTAGAAGACACCCAGATAGTCAAGTATATCAAAGAGCGGTTTAGTAAACACATTGTAAAGCATGGGTGATACACAAGAGCCTTGTGGTACTCCGCAGGGGACATGTGCTGGGTCAGCGGCCGCTAAGGGAGAGAAGACCCTCATGGATCTATTTGCCAAGAAAGAGCTGATCCAGGAAGTAGCTGCGTCAGAGAAGTGAGCAGCAATCTTAAGGTGATGGCAGAGGATTTGATGATCGACCAAATCGAATGCAGCTGAAAGATCAAGGAGGAGCAGGAGCGCTTGTTTGCCCTTATCTTTCAGGTCCTCGATTTGGGTTTTCAAATCGATCAGGGCTGTCTCTGTGCTGTGTCTACGACGGAAACCGGATTGTCTGAGCCCGAATAGGGTGTTAGTATCAAGGTAGTCCTGGATTTGGAGATAAACTGCAAGATCCAGAATTTTGAGTAGGTAAGGCACCGTGGTGGTGGGCCTGTAGTTGGTAGGATTGCTGGGATCGACATTAGGTTTTTTAATTAGAGGGATGCCTCACGCATCCTTGAGGTTGTCAGGTACAGTGCCCGATTTGAATGAGGAATTAATGAAGGAGGTAATGAATGGGGCGAGATCATGCGCAGCTTCCTTTATGACTGGCGCAGGGCAGGCGTCACCTTGGCAATTGGAAGGCTTGAGCTTCATGATAATGTTTTGAACTTCCTTAATGGTAAGGGGTGAGAAGCTAAAAGGTTTGAAGGAGTGCTTAGAAGAGGGGGTATTGTAGGACTGGGGGTTTCCCGCTGAGTCAGGAGGTGGCTTTTTTTATATTGATTTTGGCTTGGAGCAAGGCAATTTTGTCTAATAATGCCTTTTGTATATTTGAACACCACTCAGCGCCAGGGGTGCACGTATTTAGTGGGGCGTCTGGAGACTCTAGTTGCTTGAGGATCTTAAAGAGTTACTTGGTGTTCGATTGTGCTTGCGTGATCCTTTTGTTGTACACTTCTTTTTTGGCTGCTAGGATAGCTTCTTTGTAGGTGAGGGAGGTGGTTGTAAGGTTATTACTGTTGACTAGAGAGGGTGGGCTTTTCCAATGGGCCTCAGCTTTTCTTTTTTCTTTACGCAGTTCGCGTAAGTGTGGGGTGAACCCATTAAGGTGGTTGCAAGGTTTTTGTTTGCGCAGTTTGAGCGGGGCAATGGTGTTGAGAGCTTTTAACATGGCGCGGTTGTAGGTATCTACTAGGACAGTAGAGTCCGAGCAAGTGGAAGAAGCTGTGTTCAGTAAAGTGAGGATAAGTGGGAGTAGTTTCTCCGCCGTAATATCCTTCTTGTTGCGTGTGTAAGTGGACGGGGCAAGGTTGGGTTTTTCTGTGGGTGAACTAGAGTTAATGGAGAATAATATTTTTATGATGATCAGACCACGCACATGAAGACACAGAGTGCGCAGTTCATGTCTGAGACCCAGTCAAGGGTGCGACCCTTGATATGGATAGGTTCTCTAACATGTTGGGTAAGGCCAAAGTCAGCCAGAACACTGGCTAAGTCACTGGCTTTGGCATAATTTGTGTCCTGGTATCCCAGGTTGAGGTCACCAAGTACGATGATTTGAGATTTGGGCTTGGTGCTAGTGGCTAGGGTAGATGAGATGTCCTCCACAAATGAAGAGGTAGGGCCACGTGGCCTGTAGATGAGATGCACTGAGGTGGTGTGATTGGGTGAGATCGGCAGTTTAATAGAAAGTAATTCCGCTGATGGCAGCTGTAGGGTGTTGGTAGCTCTGAGATTAGGCGAACTCTTAAATATGAAGGCTAATCCACCCCCTCTTGGTTTTATTAGTGTCCCTGTCGCACCTGATGATGGAGTATTTGTCAGGAATGGCTAGGGTCAGGGCAGGACGCGAAGCCGCATACAGCCAAGTAGTCTACCACTGGTAAACAAATAGTCTACCACTGGTACAGGTCTAGAACCATTCAAGCTGACAACAGCTGTCCAATTATGGACACCAACTGGCCAAACATTCTGCACAGCATCAGATACTCAGGGGCACAGATCTGGAGTTGGACCAGATAGTCATAGGGCCTCATTACGATGCGGGCGGTAAGTACCGGTCATTACCGGTATGGCGCAATTACCGTGTCCGTGCTGGCAATAGACCGCTAAAAGCGGCCCATTACGAGTTTGCGGGCACGAGCTTTGCGCCATGCCGGTAATGACCTCACCGCCATGCCGTAAAAGGCCGAAAAATCCCCCTTTCTGGCACCGCCTGTAGTGGAAATAGCTCCTCCGGCATCCAAGCCATCGGCATTAGCAGTGACCACTAATAGCAGTCACCTCTAATAGCGGTAACCGCTATTAGCGGTGACCGTAAATACGCGGAACCAGAAGTAGCGTCATCGCACAGGAACGGGAAAGAGCATGGCGGCCATCTTTAAAAACACAATCCATTGCCGTCCACCACAACCAGGAGCCATCTGACCCCCAGAACTCCAACACACCTCCACCCCTACCTGTTGCATTTTACTATGCCAAAAGCAGTGAAAAAAACAGGAGATCGCCTGTGCAAGGAGCGCTTCTCCAGAGAGGAGCTCACCATGTTAGCAGAGACACTGCAGGAACATGCAGATGTGGTGTTCTCAAACGACATGTCCCGTCCAGCACTGCAGCGCAAAAAGCAGATTTGGGCAGACATCGCCCAGAGAGTCAGTGCCGTTGGCACCACACCTCGCACACCCAAACAATGCCGTAAGCGCTGGGATGAACTGCGTCTACGTGTGCGGAGCATACTCTCCGCCAACCGCAACTTTGGGATGGCGACAGGCGGAGGTGCGGAGTCCCCCATCAAACTGCAATCATGGGAGGAGATCTGCACCACCACCATAGGCACCGAGGCAATAGAGGGAGTCGGGGACATGGAGCGAGGAGCCCCGTCATCAGCCGATGCAGGTAGGTGTCTCAAATGAAACAATGCTAATACCACCACGATAATGTCCACCTGAACTGACAGTGCAATGATGTAGAGCAGGGTCCACCAGACACATAAGTACAAGACTGCCTACAGGCAGTGCAGAGCATCAACTTGTCCACATGCATAATGCCCCCCATATGTGTTGCAACCCAGACGCCTCCATGCATCAACCACCCAAGAGTGAGGCAACCCGTATGTCACTCCCCCCAATGTTAATCATCTACCATTCCATATCAATGCAGCCACCCCAATGCATGCCCAATGCCCATAGACCCATCACTAACCCTCTCCCTCCTTTGGTCCCCCACAGGCACACATTCTGACAGCAGTGATGAGGACACCAGGGAGAAAGATGCCACACCACAGAAGAAGGCCAGGGCCGAGGAGGGAGAACACCGCCCCTCAACCTCAAGGGGCAGAGGCCAACCTGCACCACCGCGGAAGGCCATGAAAATCACAGAGGCCACAGCACCAATGTGCACCACGGCCCCCACAACAACACCCACACCAGCCACCATCACCCAGGAGGCATTGGCAGAGGGCACACCATCGGCTGCCAGCAGCACAGTCGGTGAGACAGCTGCCACAGCAGCCATATGGGACAACGAGGGTGACATACAGCTGCATGGCGCAATACCCACCACAGGCCCCCTGCACTCACCACAACTATCCCCATGCAGCGTGGTGGACGGCAGCATGCACAGGCTGTCACCTGGAGATTCATGGCTGGCAAGTTTCAGCCCCACACCACTGTGCCTGATGACCAAAGCATGGTGGAAACGCCTCACACTTCCCCCCCAGTGACAACCAGCCAAGAGGGGATCATGGCTATACAGAGGCGCCAGGAGGAACTCACAGGGCTGTTGACGCAGCATATTACCGAATGTACCCGTGCAAGGGATAACATTAGGGATTTTGCTGCATCCCTAAAAACAGCCATCGAGTCCACCTCAAAGGACATTTGCGCGGCAGTGCAGCATGTCCTCTCGGAAATGGTGGCAGCAATGCGGGACATGCATCCACCACAGTTGCCAGGACAATCTAGACCATCATCAAATGCCAGCTCTACAAGGACCAACCCTGTGCGTAGGTCTGGCAGGAACCGGTGTTGGAAGAGGGGGAGGGCAGTAGGCACAGCCATGCATACTGGTGCCATGTGGACTACTGGTGCGCGCTACTGCACACCATGTGTTGGGAAGTCAAGGGGGGAGGGGGGAGAGGTTGTTTGGGGGAGTTGAGGGGGGAGGGGAGGAGAGGGTGTGTGGAGGAGTTGAGGGGGGAGAGGGTGTGTGTGGGGGAGTTGAGGGGGGAGAGGGTGTGTGCGTGGGAGTTGAGGGGGAGGGGGAAGAGGGTGTGTGGGGTGGAGGGCTTGTTCACTTTGTTATGATTCTTTAATACACATTTTGGTAACTCATGATTCACATGTATGGACATTGCTTATTGCGTATGTCTGCTTTATTGGTGAACAGTCTACAGTGTCCATGGCCCTGACACACCCAGTGCCCCGAGTGCCACATCCATGTCACACTCCCCGTCCATGTGTGCTAGAAACATTGGTTGATCAGAGTCTGACACATGGCACGTCCCTCCTGTGCATGGCTGCCTCCCTGAGGTGCTGCCCCATCCCCACCCTCCTCATCCTCATCGTCAGGTGGTTGCAGTTTTGCATCAGGGGGCAGGGGCACATTCCGTCTGATGCACATATTGTGTAGCATGACACATGCCATGACGATCTTGGCCACCTTCTCATGGCGGTACAGGAGTGCCCCACCAGACCGGCTGAGGCAGCGAAACCGTGCCTTCAAGAGGCCAAATGTCTGCTCAATCACCACATGGGTACGTGTATGTGCACAATTGTAGTCCTCCTCGTGTCTGTTCTGTGGGTTCCGGACTGGGGTAAGGAGCCACCTCTTCAAGGGATAGCCTGCATCATCTGAATGTGGGAAACAATGTATAAGTGTAAGTCATCACATCATATGTGACCTCGATCAATGACACCATAGCATGCATTGATTTCCTGATTGCAACCACATTCCCATGCATGAATGGAGACACACGATGTGACTGCTATGTGTGTATTCCTCTTATGGACTGGTGTGCGTGCCATCGACTAGTGGGCGCAGGGGGGTCCAGTTCCTTGTGAGTGCTCATGCACTGTGTTAGTCCACGCCGGTTGTTTCCATGATCTGGCTGATGTCCAGTAATTTGTATGCTTTCATCCTGGCACCGTTGATGTCAGCCTCATGAGGATGTCACTATGCAAGACAAATGGTGAAATGCACTTTTGTTGGACCTCTGTGTCAGTGTAGTGGTGCATTAATGTATTTGGCCCTCATGTGACTCCTTTGTACGCAGTAATGGGGGCCTGTCCTTTCAGTTGATGGTATTTGGTGCTGTGTATTGTCCATAGTAATTGCTTGTAGCTGCATTGTGTTGTGGGGGATACGGTCTGATTAGGTACAGTGCACATGTAGATGGCTATGGACTGGTTGTGACACTGCATCATTTACATATTAGGGCAGCTTTCATCTGGCATTATGTGGTCAGGTGTCAGGTCCAGTCTGGGCTGCTTTGGGGTATGAGCATGGTCCATTCTCTCAGGCACTCGTAGCCAGGTGAAGTATGCATCTCTCCCGCCCCCTCATCTCAGCCAGGCGAAGTATGCATCTCTCCCCCCCATCTCAGCCAGGTGAAGTATGCATCTCCCCATCCCCCATCTCAGCCAGGTGAAGTATGCATCTCTACCCCAATCACCTACCCACATCACATTTCCATGGGCCTAACATGCGACTCACTGAGAAGACAGGATCTCTGCCCTGCATGTTGCTCCATGTAGCGTGGTATCGTGGAGTTCCGCAGGACCATTGAATCATGGGTTGATCCGGGGTATCGGGCACAGCAATGTGTGATGATCTTGTTTGAGTCACATACCATTTGCACGTTGATTGAGTGGTATAGCTTACGGTTGCGGTATGCTACCTCCATGGCATGTGGGACCACCAATTCCACATGGGTGCAGTCGATGGCGCCAATGCAACCAGGGATACCGGCCAGTGAATGGAAACCAACTTTGGTGTTTGAGATCTCCTGGGCAGACCGTGGTAAGTAAATGTGGTCGCCTGTGTGCTTCAGGAGGGCATCAAGCACTTGGTTCAGGGTACGTGAGAATAATGGTTGTGATATGCCATGCATGTGCCCCATTGTGTGCTGGTAGGTGCCTGTGGCCAGGAAGTGGAGCACAGACACTACCTTCAGTAGGGGTGGGATGGCGGTGCGTGATTCAATCAGGCTGACAATGTCGTCATGTATCATATACACAATGGTGGTGATGGTGTCTCGGTCCAGAAAGTACAGGGTGTGGATCTGCTCAGGGATTAGGTTGAATGGACTGGCTCTGATGCGAGGGATTGGGGGCTGCCTGCGTGGTGGCACTGGCTGCACTGGTGGGGTATGCTGGCCCTGCCTCGCCCTCCTTCTCCTCCTGCATCTCCTCTGTGCTGCCAGTTGTTGTTGTTGTTGTAGCAGTCCCACAGCAATCATGTCCTCCAGCCCCAACATTGCTAGTAGTATTGGAATCATTGTGGAGTGTGACTGGGTGTGGGAAGGGGTGGGGTGTGCTCCTTTTGTGCTGGCCCAGTCTGTATTGCCTCCACCTGTGCTGATTGTGTGCACCTGTGGCAATTGGGAACACTGCACATGGCCGTTTACGGGTGGTCTGCGATTCCGGAATTAGCTCCATGCCGGTAAGGTACTTTTCGGGCTTCAGTAGGGCGTTGTTTGCATGTCCGCCTGACTTGTGATGTTTCCCTATTTGCGCCATGCCGGTATTGGCGGCATGGATGGTCGCGTGCCCGCGCTCCTGGTGCAATTAACGGCACCGTTAATTACGGTGCCGCTAATAGCGGCTATTCGTGTCCTAATCGGCCGGAGCGGTAAGCGATGTCGGTAATCCTTTACCAGCACCGTTGTTCACTTACCGCCCGGGTCGTAATGAGGCCCATAGCCTCCAGCTCTGGCCACACACAGACTTCCACTTTCACCTGGAAAGCTAAAGCTTTGCCTGGGAAAGGGCTTTCCATATATGGCATTTCTGGACCTGAGAGGCCCAGAACCAGGCCAAGGGACAATATGGCCAAAGAACAGGCAAACATCGCATGAGGCTGCCATTTTAGAGTATATGGTACTTGTTATGGTGTTACGTGGTAAAATGCACAAGTGCACAAGTACAAGGTTAAACACATTATACAAAAATATACACTACCACCAGCCCATTCTGGACGCTCTTCATTTGTAACCGCAAAGTTACAAAAGAAAAAGCTATAATCATAAAAACATATCCTAAGCACACTTCATTTGAAAGTGATGTGTGCAGCTGTAAAAATGGACTTAAATACTGATCATTTACCGCATAAAAATAAGGAAAAAGCAAGGGAAGTAGAGCTGATAGCTTT